>NC_044393.1:6281423-7483566 GCF_006542625.1 Nomascus leucogenys
TGAAATCTTACAAGCAACATAAACAGAGTGGCGGCCAACCCCACCACCAGAAATATTCAATAATAAAACACAGCTGTCGGTGCCGGCATTTCCCAAGCAGACTTTGTCATTCTTGCCATTAGAAATGCTGACAAAGTCAAAAACTGCCAAATGAAAGCCAGTTTTCTTTTCCCCCCAAAGAGAGAGGTTTTTGTGAACTGCAGCCTAAATATTCACTTATAAGTTGAACGATCCATAAGAATAATTTAAGACAGAACTTCTTGGAAACTCATTTTGACCAAGTATTTGTGAGAGACCTTGGCTGATCCTGGCTGGGATCATCACTTTGATTTGCAATCTGTGTCTTGGTTATGAAAACGCCCTGGGGTCCCCCTCCTTGGCTCGTGGGGTGGGTAATTAAGCGGGAGGCTTCTTAGCCGACTCTGTGAGATGGAGTTGACACAGTGCTGGCAGTGGATGTTGGCAGGTCTTGTTGGGACTTTGTAATAATAAAATCTTACAATCGTTACATCCAAAAAGAAAGACCCAGATGTGGGAGAAGAGAAACATCTGGAGCCGCAGCTCGATCCTCTGGCCTCAAAGCCTCCCACTCTCTGGGGTCCCAAAGATGACAGCAGAAACTTTGGCAATAAAAATAAAGCTTTACGAGGGTCGGGGCAGGGAGGGAAGGAAGGCAAAAGACAAGAGTTCTATGTGATTCTGTGCTCTTGGGTATTTTTCTCCTAGGGAAGACACTTAGGATTTGAACACACACATCAAGCCCGGGGTGTGGTCTGTGCAGGGCGGGGAAACAGGCATGGGAACGAGGGTAGGGATGGATGCAGAGATGGAGCAAGAAAGAGAGTAGTGAAGCAAGGCAGGGGGTTTCCAGGAACCAGAGTAGATGAGGAGTTTTGAGCCCAGAAGGTCAATTTATTCAAATCTCTGCCTCTGAGGTCCAAAAAAGTAAAATTAAAGAAACAAACCCCATTAAAAAAAATAAGCACAAAAAGCAAAGGAACCTGGGAGAAACACAGGAGAGGGAAGTCCAGGGCATTGACTGAAAGACTCAGGAGATGTTTCCACAGAGGTGACGTTCAGGCTGGGCCATTCAGGGATGTGTAGGAGTTTTCCAGGCAGACTGAACCACAGGTGCGAAGTCTCAAAGGAGTCGGAGAGCCCAGCCTGAACGTCAGGCTGAATGTGGCCCTGAGCTCTGGGAAGACAACGACGTGAGGCATCACACCTGCTTCTCTGAGTTCGGCTCTCCTGACACAGCGTTGCCACGGTGCCCAGCCAGACCCTTCCCAGCACGTGTTGTCCCAGCCCCCAGTGTCCTCTGCCTCCTCTTCCTTATGGTCATCGCAACCCCATCTCTGTGGTGAGAGTCTGGGGGTGGCATTTGGAAGCATATTTGGGGTTTGGGGGTAAGCATGAGGGGCACTCGCTGGGGTCCAGTGCCATCACATGCCAATCAGCCCAACCTGCTTTGGGGTCAGCCACCTCCCCTTGCAGGTCAGAGTAATCCAGGTGTCGTCAGCCCGTCTAAAATCAGAAGGAGGCCTCAGAACAGAGGCTGGGGACTCTGAGAAGGTGCTGGAACAGAGTGTAGGTGTTTTGGCTTCAGGATGCTACAGCAACCTCTACCTTGCAGGGCTTGTGGTCTACCAGGGCCAGAAGGTCCTTCTCCAGGTAGGAGACACCATGAGATTCTCCAGAACATGGAGTCAGCAGGACAGTGCCCCAACTGCCTTCCCACTTAGCCACGCCATAAAAATGTTCCTTTCTTTCCCTGAGAAAAGAATGATTCTCACTGCTGATAAGCTTTTATTTTGTGCAGAGAACAGTCTTGTTTTAAGCCATGATAAGCCAGAAGTCCTCAAGCTGAAAAACTATGTTAAATTCACAAATAAATAAGAGAGTTTTTTGTTCATTTTTTGTTTTTTATTTGTCAAATGGCTTCTCTTGTTAAAATGATGCTCAGAACTTCCTGGTGTTTGGGGCATATTCTATATCTTGAAATAGTGCTTACACAGGTGTACACATTTGTTGAAAGTCATTGAACTGTAGACTTAAAATGTGCACATTTAATGTATGTAAGTTACAACTATCTTACGCTGTCTTCTCCGAGGATGACCTTCTGGTCCTGATAGACCACAAGCCCTGTGAGGCAGATGTTGCTGCAGCGTCCTGACGCTGGAGCACCTGTGCCCTGTCTGGTGCCTTCCAAAAGCTCCCCCATTAAAAAAAAGTTTAATATCATGTCCTCTTGGTTAAATATAGCCATGTCAGCTTTGAACAACTATAGGCTGGGTCTCAAAGTGGCTCCTACCTTTGCCGGCTCTTCTTCCTACTGTTTGCCATTTAAGTACGATTAAATTTCACCGAAGTGCTCAGAGAAACCAGACAAAACCTGGTCCTTTCGTTGGACACTCTTATGAGCAGGACGCACAATGGCGAAAGGGTAATGAAGGAGAGAACGTGGTGACTTTGAAAGAGTGATTTTCCTAGCACTGAGGAAGAACTGCTAGCACTTTCCCCCTCCCCCAATTCCATATATATTCCTGCTTTATCCTTAACTCAGAGGCACACGGTACAGAAATAACGAAACCATTCCGATGACGATTCGCCCAGTGCTGCAAGCTCTGTCAGAGTGCATGAAGTTATGCTGTAATCAAATGCACGACATCTTATCTTCTTCAGATAAAGTAATCATCAGCCAACAAGAGGCTCAGGGCAGCAGCGTGCCAGGCAACCTGTAGCTTCGGCTGCCTCATGCCTGGAGCCTTTGCCCAAGCAACTGAGACTGGCCTCTTTACTTCCCTCTTTCCCTTGCACTTTCTATGAGAGGAGAAAGCTCGGTAGTGGGAAAGCTCTCGGAGCATGAAGTATTGCGGTCTTTTCCTTTGACTGCAGTGTACCAGACATTCAGAAAAGTGCAGAGACCCTTGGCATGCACCAGGGGATCCCACCAGGTGACCTGCACCCAGATCAGGCACTGCAGATCCAGACTCAGGGCCTGCCCATCCTAACCCATGCTCCGAGAGCACGTGATCTTCTAGTCACATGTTCAAAGGGTTAATAAAATGTAGACAGGCCCCTCTTCCTCCCTTTCTACACCTCACGCAGTACAGGAGGGGATCCACTGACCAGACAGTTTCAGTTAAATCGATAAAATATTGTTTTAAAAAACAAAAGGAAGTGTATTATTTTTCTGTTATACGGGTAGGGTTTACCCCAGGACACTGCCAGAGACAAAGGTTTCCTGAAGGTAAGCCGTGCCTCTAGGTAAGCTGCTGCCAGGGCTCTTGCATTGCAGAATTATTCTGTCTATTGAAACAGCACCCTGGAAGGGGGTAGGGGGTGGACGACAATGTTTTAATGCCTTTTAAGTGCATTTTTGTCACACTGAAGAAAGGGAATGCAGAGTCCAGGATGGAAAATTCCCTTTCCCTCATGGACCTGCAATTGCATGTCACCAAGGCCATCTCCTCCCCACTGGCCATCCCTGAATTATTGGTGGCAGCTACCTAGGTCTCTCAGAGAACCTCCCCTGTTAGAGACCCCTGCTTGTCTTTTAAGACCCCTAAGTTGTGAAGTGGAGGACCAGTGACTTCTAAACATGTGGTGTGTACCTACCATGTGTCCAGCAATCAAAATAGCCAGGACTTACCCTGTGCCAGATACAGTTCTGAGGACCTTACGTGTTCATTTAATCTTTACAGCAACCCCGGCAGATGTGTACATGGCTATCCTCACTCGACAGAAGAGGAAAATGAGGCACAGAGAAATAAAGTAACTTGTCCCCCATCATGCTAGCTATATGTGGAGGAGACAAGAGAACCCTGTTGACCTGGCTCCGGGGTCGAGGCTCTCACCCACTGAGATACGCTGAAGACAGAATGGAGGATGAGCCCACACAGAGACAGACCTGGAGAGTTCTAAGCCCAGCTGCAGGAGCTCAGTCTTCATCAGAGGCCTCATCCAGAGTAGACAGTGGATCGACACGGCCAACTGTAGATGCTCCAATTCTAGCCCATGGCCACCCACCCTTCTGCTAAAGGACCACTTCTCAGAGGCACAGCCCTGGTGCAGGAATTTTGTTATTCCATAAAAGGAAGCCATATTTGCAGAAAGAACCACATTTGGCTGGTGAAATTCATCCAATCCAAAGTTATAACCAAGTTGTTGTAATTCAAACTCGGATGTCGATTTCAACCCCTATCTCACAACTATTTTGAGCCTAGGAAAGCCCACAAGTGTGTCTATTCTGAGACAACGACACAAAAAGATCCAGTTAGAAAAATGTTCAGAGAAACTTGGGAATTATAATTACTCCTACACCCGAGAGCGTTCAACTGCTCTCATTTTATAAAGTGGCTTTACAGAAATTGCACTTTAATGCTCTGCCCCAAAGGGGATGAGGGGTGGCAATATTTTTAATTGATGGAAGGCTCCCCCAGTGACAGGCTTGGGGGACAAATGGGCGCAGGAGCTTGCAGATAAGCAGGTGTTCCTGGGAAGGTGTGGAAAAGGCCCCAGAGCAGGGCCTACCAGAGAGGAGCCAATCACAGGCAAGAGGAAAGGAATTAGGTAAAGGACCGAGGCACAGTAGCATAAAATATCAACTTGATTTTTAAAATAACAATGTTGGCTACTATCATTTAGTGGCCATGTATCATATGGCCAGGACTATGCTAAGCCCTGGACAAGTATTAACTCATTTAATCATCCAAATAACCCCTTAAATATATCCTATTAGAATCCCCTCTTTATAGCTTGAAAAATTTAAGGCAGAGAGAAGTCTAAGTACTTCCCTTAGATCACAGCACAGAGCCATGAAGCCACAACTTGAAGCCAGGACTTGGACTCCTGAGTCCAGCCCTCGTATTGCAGGTCACAGCTCCCCAGAAACTGTGCAAGTGACCTCATTTAGAACAGGGGTGTTTGTGAATGTAATTCACCAATTCATTCATTCTAGATCCATCTAGAATGAGATCATCCTGATTTATTTGGGTTGGGCCCTGAATCCAATGACAAGTGTCTTTATAAGAGACACACAGAGGAGAGACACAGAGAGGGAAAACCATGTGAAGGTGGAGGCAGATATCCATTTTCTGGATCTTGGGGCCAGAAGATGAATCTCTGCCTCAAGCCAAAGATGCCTCCTCCTTGCTTGGAAGAGGGAAGGAAAGAGCTTTCCCTGGAGCCTCCAGAGGTAGCGCAGCCCTTCGACACCCTGATTTTGGATTTCTGGGCTTTTTTTTTTTTTTTTGACAGGGACTCACTCTGTCACCCAGGCTGGAGTGCAGTGGTACAATCACAGCTCACTACATCCTCAACTTCTCGGGTTCAAGTGATCGTCCCACCTCAGCTTCCATAGTAGCTGGGACTATAGGTGCACACCACCATGCCTGGCTAAATATTTTTGTATTTTTTATAGACACAGGTTTTTGCCATTTGCCTAGGCTGGTATCGGAACTCCTGGGCTCAAGGGATTCACCCTCCTCGACCTCCCAAGGGAGCCACCATATCCAGCAAGATTTCTGGATTTCTTGATTTTGGATTTCAGAGAATACCTTTCTGTTTCTCTAAGCCACCACATTTGTGATCATTTGTTATGGCAGCCCCCAGGAAACGAATACATGAACCCTCCAGTGTCGGTACTTTAGCATTAGAGACGATGATTCTGAGGCTCGAGGGGTTAGGTTATTCCAACCACAGATGGCAAGTGAGCCACAAGGCCTTGAACCCCGATCTGTCTGTGCTCTGAACATGGCTCTTGCCTCCAGCCTGTGAAGTGTCCTGGGAAGCAGCGTTTCTAGGGAGGCTCCTTGGGGTTGGGGAGAAGAGAAAGGCTCAGGCACTAAATAAGAATCAGCGCCCCAGTGAGCTGGGGTTCTCAGGGCTCATAAGGGAGCGAGGGCCGGACAGAGGGGCGCCTGGGCCACCATGGGATCGGAGGAGGCCAGGGCATCCCATGTCATCTTCAAGGTGCTCTATTTGAAACCTCTTCATTGTATTGGGCTCAAGGACTCTATTTGTTCCTGGAGTTTTTCTGAACAAGTCAGAGGGGAAGGACTTGAGTGGGCTTTGGATAGCTGTTGCCTCCCTCAAAGAGCTTGAGGTCAGCACTTGAGTCCACTTGACAAGATCTGATGTCGAGCTGTGATTGGGGAGGGGGACAGTTCAAGACTCAAGAAGACAGAATTTTTCCCCTCATCTCTTAAGTCATCTCGCCTTGCACTGGGGTTGCCCTTAGGAGCCGGAGGAATAATCCTGACAATAGCAATAAAACAATAATATAATATATTTCTCCCATGTGCCGTGTGCTCCCTCTGGGCCAGGCGTGTCTCTAAACCCTTTACACATATGACCTTGTCTCCTGCTCACATCGACATTCGAAGGTGACTGCCATCCTCATCCCCATTTTCTGGAGAAAGGGAAGAAGTGAAGCCAAGCCTGGTTAGGCCCCACTAACCAGGGGCCTAATCACCTAAAGTGAGGCCCTGTTTCTCAGGCTACATGGCCAGTAGACTTCAGGGCAAAGATTCCAGCTTAATTCTGCAAGTGCAGAGGGAGTTCTGGCCTGTTTTTCACTAAGCTGCCCCTCTACGGCTTAAGCAGTTTGTACCACACCTGTCCTCTAGATTCTGAAGTTCCAAGACGGACCCACATGACTTGCCTTGGGAACCCTACCAGTGCCTTCTACAGCACCCCCCCAACCCCCTCAATAAATAGCTGATTGGGATGGAAAGGAGTGTAGTGCAGTGGACTTCAACTGCGCTGGGTTGACTTGATCTGATCTGATCTGCACAGACTTAGAATTAATCCGAGTTGACTTGTCTTGAGATGACTTGATGTGAGTTTAATAAAAAACCCATTTAGGACTATTTCTGGGAAATGAAAGAAAGCTGATTTTACTCCTTTTTACTGAGACCTGCCAGCCCCCATCCCTCTGACTGTGTTGGGCTCAGATGGAAAGGGAAAGTCTCAGAAGCGGCAGCTCTCTGCATTCAACCCAGCCCAGCTAGGACCACAGACACCAGGGCAGGGCAAGGGCAGCCGGAGTGCTTTGAGGAGCCAGGTTTTCATCTTCGAGCCATGGCTGGCACAGAAGGCCCCATGCCCACAGTCAGAGGAATGAAGGTGGTGAGGAGTGAGCCTCACCCAGACCCAGCCATGCCCATGAGTCACAGAGCATGGCCTGCCTGGCGTGGAGTGTTGCCCTGCGGAATCATGAACATTACCCTGCGGAGGAGGAATGCAGGGAGGCCCAAGACAGAGCTGAGGCTGTCTTCCGACTGCCACTCCAGCTGCCAGGGCACCACTCTGTTCCTTTCCATTGTTGGCTAACTGCGAGAGAGACCCTGCCTTGAGCTGTGTCTGGCTATATGCGTCCTGCTGGCATGACCTCATTAAGTCTCCATGGCAACCTATTACCATCATCACTCTATTGATGATGAAGCCAAGGCCCAGTGGCCCACCATCTTGGCTTACCTGGGACTACAGGGTTTCCTGTGATGTGGGACTTCCAGTGCTAATGCTGGAATCGTCCTGAGCCAAGAGGGAAAAGTTGGTTATGCTGGATTAGAGGACCTTACACCAGTCACATGGCCAGCCCTTAGTAGGTGATAAGGTTTGGCTGTGTCTCCACCCAAATCTCATCTTGAATTGTAGCTCCCATAATTCCCATGTGTCATGTGAGGGACACAGTGGGAGGTAGTTGAATCATGGGAGCAGGTTTTTCCCATGCTGTTCTCATGATAGTGAATAAGTCTCATAAGATCTGATGGTTTTATAATGGGCAGTTCCCCTGCACATGGTCTCTCTTGCCTGCTGCCATGTAAGATGTGTCTTGCTTCCCCTTCACTTTCTGCCATGATTGTGAGGCCTCCCCAGCCATGTGGAACTGTGAGTCAAGTAAACCTTTTTATAAATTACCCAGTCCTGGGTATGTCTTTATTAGCAGCATGAGAACATACGAATACAGTAGGGCCAGTACGCAACTCTGCAATCAGACCCAGCTCTCTTGGTGTCTCCGCAGGAACCATTCTTGAATAGAAGTAACTCAGGCAGACATGAAATTTCTCTGCCCCACCTCCCCCTTCCTGCAAATCCCTTGAGAAGGAACAGCCAGACTTGCCCAGAGAGGCCAGACAGCAAAAATCTGTCATGCTTCCCGGCAGCCCCGTTTCACAGCATAAGTAAACTGAGGTCTCCCAAGGTCAAATCAGTCCCTTGAGGCCTGTGACCACACGTGTCTGGACCCACATGTTCCTGGGGTCTGGAACTGACGTTGGAATATTCAGAAGTATTTGTGGAAAAAAGGGACACCGTTGCTCAGGTTTCATTTGGGGCACAAACATGGATGCAACCTACACAGTCATTTTGTAAAATTCCTAAGCTCAAAACAAACAGCGAAGGAAACATGGCTCTGCGTCCGGGTACAGGAGGCCAGTCTCGGTGACCTCACTCATGTGAAACTGCCAGCCCCCCATGGGGAGGTGGAGTGGGAAATGGAAGTTAATGAGGCGGGCAGGGCCCAGCAGAGACACTGGAAGAAGGGACAGCTCAGGCCACAGGGCTGCTTCTAGTGGACAGCACCCAGCAACTCACAAACACCACATCAAAGCCTTGAAAAATGACCATCGCCAGCATCCCGTCCATAGACAGGATGACACCATCAGCTCTTCTGTGGGGCTCACCGGCCCCTGCCCATCACTGTCAGACACAGCACCTTGTTTCCCTGTACCTGAAAGCAAATAAATTAGATAAATCTATTGATGAGTGGACAGCAGCTCAGTGTGAGTGTCTGTAAACCTGTGGTGTCTGTAAACCGCTGTGTCTGGGGCAATAGGGACCGGGACCTGGGGCCAGGAAGAGGCTGCTCTGTAGGGCAGAGGAAACCCCTGTTGTCAGTGAGGGGAACCCGGAGCTGGGATCTGAGGGAGGCTGTTTGCCAGCTGGTTGCTGGGAAGGTGGGGTGCAGGCTTCAGAGCATTTGGGGACTCTGCGAAAGGCAGGTCCAACGTCCACTGGTACCCAATCTTTGTGGGATATTAAAATGGAAGAACGGGATTTTCCAACAGGCCCGCACCAGACAAGGCTTTCCAGGCCTTTTATTCTCTGCCGTGCCTCCAGGGAAGAGCAGTTTTTGGCCAGTGTTCCCAGCTCAGAGGTGACTAAGCCCCTGGCCCTGAGGCCTCTGCTTCAGCCCCCTTGCTCTGGTGACCTGGAAGTTGGGGGTTGGTGTCGGGGGACTTGCCCTGGTGACCTGAAAGTCCCATCACTGCCCTGAGCCTCGTGTCTTCCTCTGCAAATGGGATCCTGAGCCCAAGACCTGTGAGTCCTCAGCCCTCCATGCCCAGGGCTGTGCCCCCAAGCCCAGGTTGGTGGGAGTGAACTTAATTTCAGCTTTGGACCCCAAGTGGCTGAAGTACCCCCAGTGAAAGATCTGGGAAGCCTGGAATTTCAGTGGTTGTTCCTGAATGTGCCATTTTCCCAAGATACTGAGTCCTTTGGGAAGGAGCCCGGGGGATCCCTGGATGGCCCCTGGGGTGTAGGGCTGCCAGTGGGGAAAATCTTCCAGGCTTCCCCTGCTTGGCCGGGGCAGCTCCTGCTGCTGTTCCACATATTGGGGCTCCCAGCGCAAGTCCACTGAAGAACGGCATCTGCTGATTTCTCAGGTTTGAGGGCTCAGAGTCAAAATGAAGCAGTATAGGCTGGAATCGGGCAGATCCTACTCTGCCATCACAAGGCACCTGGGAGACCTGTAGCTTCTCTGAGACCACGTTCCTCATCTATAAAATAGAGATGCAAGGCTGTCTCTGAGGGATGCAGGGGTTAGGCCAGTGTGTGGAGAGCACATAGCGGGCAACCACTTGTGCCAGCCTCTGGGCACATGGATGCCAGCTTATCATGGAGATCAGAGGGACCAGCAGGGACCAAGGTGAGGTGGGAGGGGCGTCTTAGCCCAGCCCGCAGGAGCAGCAGTGGAATGGCCTGGGTGGCTCATTTGAGAGGTGGTCCTGGGGGGTAGAGTGCAGTGGGCGGTAGGAGTGAGGCAGGAATGGAGGGAGGGGAGTCCACCAAGGGACAGGACTTCAAGGTCAGATGGAACTGATTTCAATTCCCATCCCTGCCACTTGCCAGTAGTGTACACCCTTGCACATGTTCCCTGGAAAACCCAGATGCCCTGGAGTGGGAGGGATGTGTTGGCAGGAGGGGACAGCCCAGGGCCCTGAAGGAAGATTCTCTGGGTGGAGACGCTGACCCCCAGGGCTGGGACAGGTCTTAGGAACATGTTCAGGAGCGAGCCCACAACAGGTGTGCAGAGTGAGGTCTCCAAGCTCACAGCTGACAGCTGTGACCGGAGAGAATCCTTTGGTGGGGAAATCAGAGACTCTTTCGGATGGCAGAGGGGAGGGAGAGGGGAGTGGCAGGAAGGCCTCAGGTGAGCAAATATAGCTGGAGAATTAGAAATGATGGGTTTGGAGGGGGAGAATGAGGGATGGGAATAGACCCAGGTGAGACAGTGCCAGTGAGAGAGGAGGCGCGGAGGAGGCCCACGTAGGCTGCCATGCAACTTGAGGAAGGAGAAGGCAAGGAATTTTCCACTTTCTTCCCCTGAAACCTCACCAGACAGACTTCTCCACTGCTAAGAAGACATGTTTCGTTTCATATTTTTTTCTTTCATCAGTGAATTGTCAGAATCACAGAAGCTTGACATGAAAGAGAAGTCAGATTCCTCAATCCCTTTTAATTTTTTTTGTGTAATAAAATTTCTGGCTATGTCTCTCTGTCACATCCTTAACAAAAAGTTTATTTTATTAGGGGCAAAAGCATCAGCTTTGATGAATCTTCAACAGATGTCATCATCATGATTCGCCATGATGAGAATAAGGAAATGTCTTTTGGGGGTTCTGTGGGCAAATCTCCTTCTCTGCGGTTCTGCGGCTTTTCTGTCTCCTAAAGGGAAAGCAGTTTTGTTTGGGGTTTTTTGGTAGGGGTGGAGATAATTTTCTATTTATATAGATGATGTACAATTCATCCAGTTCATCCATGAACCAGGAGGTGGAGGGAAGAACGGACCTTGTTACATTTCATATTGAACCGGAAATCTCCGCTGACACGGGAGTGGGCTTCAGCGCACAGCTGGGTGGATTCCATAAGGTGAGGTTGGGTACATGACCCAGCCTCCAAATCAAGAAGCAAGACATTGCCAGCTCCACAGAGCTCCCTTGGTGCTCCCAGGAATGGGCTCCCATTGCTTTCAACCCCTTTAGTTCTGCTTTTCTTTTCTCCTCACCAGATTCCAGCAGAGCAAATGAGCTCAGGCATGAAGGGCTCAGCCCTTCCTGAGTGTCACCTCTTTCCACGGGTCCCAGATGAGCAAACTGAGGCTCAGCAGTCAGCCACTAGCTCGAGGTCTCATGGCTGTCATGAGGAGGAGCCAAGGTCCAGCCCCGCAGGTAGAGTCCAGAGCTCACACCCTTCCTCACTGACCAGCCACCTCCTCTGATCCGTGTTGGCCACAAAGGGGGCATGACATGTCCCACCACAGGCAGCCCCAAGCCCTGGATAAGAGCTTGACCCGATGGTTGCCAGCTGGTGCCTCACCACACAGTAGGCACACAGAACATGTTTTTGAACATAAGACACACTGGCTGCCCGGATGGAACACCGCATGCGTGCACACGGGATGAAGGCTCTGGGAAACAAAACAGAGAGGGCTTTTCCACAGATAAAAACCACCACTGAGAAGATGCCTTGTTTGGGTTCCCCCACCAAGCAGCCCTTGAGAGAGAGCACTGGGGGATGAAGTTAATTAGGGATGTGATTCTGGGGAGCAGCAGTGAGGGGGTGAGGAAGGTGAGAGGGGAAGGGGGCAGGAAAAGAAAGATGCAGTTATGAGTATGTTCCATCTGCAGAATGGTGTGGAAGTCACCCCAGAATTGTGCCACTGAGGCCTGGAAAGTGAGGTCTTCACCCCAATTCCTGCTGCTTGTGGCTGGGACCTGCCATGAGCCCTAAGTCCCCAGTACTTCCAGGCTGCCCCGGCTAAGCAGGTTCCTGAACTAAGCAGGCTCCTGGGGCTCAGGAAAAAGCCATCTGGCAGCCAAATAGAGAAGGGAGGATGGCCAAGGTGGGCAGGCCAAGGTGCAGGCCAACTTAGGGACTTAGGGGATCTGACTGGGCCAGCAGCTTCTGCTACACAGGGCAAGAGAGGATAGCGAAACAGGTTAACACTTTGGAGGCTTATGATTGGCCAGGCTCCACTCTAAGTGTTGTTGCCCATGTTAATTCATTTAATCTGCATAACGATCCTATCCTTATCTCTACAAGTGAAGAAACTGAGGCCCAGAGAGGTTATTTTCTCACCCAAAGTTGCACAGCTAGCAGGTAGCCAATGGAGATGAGCTCAGGCAGACTGGATTCTGAGCCTGTGCTTATAACCAAGGCTGGAGCCAGGGCGAGGTGAGAAGGCACAAAGATGCAAAATTTAGGGGGGCATCATTCTCAGGGTCCTGCTTCACCCTAGTTTTGGCCCTACTCATGACTCTGCACAAACTACCACCTGGGATGAGCCTTCCCCGCAGGTGCTGCTTGAGATGGCCACGCATTATCTGCCAATCCGAGCTGAGAGGATGCGCTGTCCCGTCTCTAACGCTGACACAGGGCCACATGCCTCCACATGCAGAAGGCTCTTGGAGTAATGGAGGCAATTACGTGGCTAGCTTACCTAGGAGATCATTTCTGCCTTTGATCTGAGTTTTTCAAGAGCCTTTAAGTAACTGCCAATAAAATACATTACAACTTGACTTAAAAATGTATTCAGGGAGCCTTCCAGTTACTGCTCCAAAATATAAAGACATTAGAAGTAGTCGTTCTCATTCTCACAACAAGAAAAAAGCTGAACAAACTGAAAATCAACAATTCTTAGATCCATTAGAGAATTGAGATCATGGTGTAGACCATTATCCCAAAATCTGGGAGACAGACAGGTGGCTAAAACCACTGCATACAGGGATCAGAAGCTGCTGGGGCCAATGCCAGGTAGGAATGCAAACAGTAACTGATTAGTCACTGCACAGCTGGAGGCTGTGTGGACTTAGCTGGAGATGAAAAGCTCCTCGATGGCCCGTCTCACAAGGGGCCCCCACATTTTCATGAGTTTTCTCTCCAGGAGCCCCACCAAGTTCTCAGAAAAATCCCCTCATGCTTTCAGCGGAGGCTGGGGGGAAGGAAAAGTGAGTGTTTTGAAATATATCCAGAGCATCCTGTTCTCCTCAACAAAGATTTGTACTCAAGGGAAAATCTTTTACTGCAGCCTTATCTGCCTTAGAAGATGGGCAATTAGACAGCTGGATCCCCCTCTAGCCTTCTTGTCTCACTTCAGGAGAGAGGAAAAAAAGAGGCTAAGAAACTCTCTGGAGGTCACAGCCTAGGAAGTCTGGCCTCCCCTTTTTAAAAAACCCAGAGATGTAATTAGAAGATTATAGAACACTTCCTCCCCAGGTTACCATTACATCCTTATCATTGCATCCTCACCATTACATCCTCACCATTACATCCTCACCATTGCATCCTCACCATTACATCCTCACCATTACATCCTCACCATTGCATCCTCACCATTACATCCTCACCATTACATCCTCGCCATTGCATCCTCACCATTGCATCCTCACCATTACATCCTCGCCATTACATCCTCACCATTGCATCCTCACCATTACATCCTCACCATTGCATCCTCACCATTGCATCCTCACCATTGCATCCTCACCATTACATCCTCACCATTGCATCCTCACCATTACATCCTCACCATTGCATCCTCACCATTGCATCCTCACCATTACATCCTCACCATTGCATCCTCACCATTGCATCCTCACCATTACATCCTCACCATTGCATCCTCACCATTACATCCTCACCATTACATCCTCACCATTACATTACTCCACTATAACAATTGGTCACAACCAAGAGAGCTGCAAGACACAGACTTCATTTCAAAGGAGTTTCAAGGGAAACTCAAAGACAAAAGCGGAGAAAAAGGGACACTAGAGGGAGGTGAAGCCTCTGACACCTGCATTTACAACAAACATTAAATATGTCCCAACTCCGAGCCAGATTTGCGAAATCTTCACACCAAAGCCTCAGCTCCTATTATCCAATACGTATTGTTCAACTCCCAGTAAAAAGTTACAAGGCATACTAAAGGTAAAATAAATGAAACAAAACAAAAAACTCAGAACCACACTCAAATATGGCAGAGATTGTTGACAGAATTCATTTCCTTGGGACTAGATAACTAAGACTCTCTCAGACTGGGAGTTTATAATAACTATGATTAATATGCTAAGGGCTGTAATGGAAAAAGTGGACAACCTGCAAGGACAGGTAGATAATGTAAATGGAGAGATGGAAACTCTAAGAAAGAGTCAAGGAGCAATGTTAGAGATTAAAAACACTGTAACAGAAAGTAAGACAGTCTTTGATGACCATCAGCAGACTGGACATGGTTGAGGAAAAAATCAGTGGGCTTAAATATATGTCAGTAGAAACTTTCTGAACTGAAAAGCAAGAAGAATGAAAACAGCAACACACAACAGAATATTTAAGAACCATGGGACAATTTAAAAAGGTATAACTATGTGTAATGGGAATTCCAGAAGGAGAAGAAGAAAAAGAGAATTCCAGAAGGAGAAGAAGAAAAGAGAATTCCAGAAGGAGAAGAAGCAAAAGAAGGAGAGAATCAAAAGAAATATTTGAAGTAATAAAAGCTGAGATCTTTCCAGAATTAATAACAGACAACAGGAAACCCAGAGAACAAAGCAGGATAAATGCCAAAAAAAAACACACCTAAGTATATTTTTTTCCCAAAAAATTCATACCTAAGCATATTTTTGCCAAAAAATTCATACCTAAGCTTTTTTTGTGAAGTATTCAAAGGAAAGGAAAAGAAAAGAAAGAAAAAGGAAAGGAAAAGAGAAGAGAGGAAAGGAGAAGAGAGGAGAGGAGAGGAGAGGAGAGGAGAGGAGAGGAGAGGAGGGAAAAGAAAAGGAAAGGAGAGGGAAATGAAGAAAGAAAGACCATTTTGAAAAAAGCCAGAAGTGAGGTCTCAGGGGGACAACAGATCTTACCTACTGAGGAACAAGGATCTACAGAAATCATTCAAGCAAGAAGGGACTTGAATGAAATATTTAAATGTTAAAAGAAAGGGTGGGGGGAACCAATCTAGAATTCTATATTCTATAAAATTGTTCTTCAGAGGTGAAGGAAAAAATAGGACTTTCTGAAACAAACAAAAACTGAGGGAATTTGCCATCAGTAGATCTGCCTTACAAGAAATAGATTAAAAGTTCTTCAAACAAAAGGAAATCTCAAATCTGCAAAAAGAAAGGAAGAACATTTGATAATATATAAATGAGGGCAAAACAAAATCTTTTATTTTTCTTATAATTGATCTAATAGAAAATTGTTCAAAATAATAATAGTAAAAATGCATTGGGTTATTATAGTTTATGGATAAATGAAATGAATGAAAGCAATGTTACAAAGGACAGATGGAGAATTGGATTGCGAATGCTCAGGTGCTTTTACTACTCATCACATAGTATAGTGTTGGTTGATAGAGGACTTAGATTAGCTGTAAATGTATATTGCAAAGACATAATAATTCTTAATGTATATAGACCTAACAACAGAGAATCAAAATACATAAGGTAGAAACTGATAGAAATGCAAGGAGAAACAGATAAATCTACTATAATAATAGGATACTTCAACATCCCTCTATCAGAAATGGACAGATCTAGCAGGCAGAAAAGCAGTAAGAACACAGTAGAATTCAACAGGACCATCAATCAACTGGATATTACGGACATCCATAAACTACTTTATCCATCAACAGTAGACTACACATTCCTCTTAAACTCACATGGAACATTCACTGAGACAGACCACATTCTGTGCCATAAAATACACCTTAACGAATTTGAAAGAATAGAAATCATACAAAGTATACTCTCGAACTACAACAGAATTAAACTAGAAATCATTTACAGAAATACAGCTTAAAAATCCTCAAATATTTTGAGATTAAACAGTATGTTTCTAAATATCACATGGGTCAAGAAAGATGTCACAAGAGAAGTTTTAAAATATTTTAAATTAAATAAAAATAAAACGCATCTTATCAAAATATGTGGGATTCTGTAAAAGCAAAATGGTAGATTCATAGCATAAAAAGCTTATATGAAAAAAGAAGAAAGATCTAAAATGAATTATCAAAACTTCCAGCTTAAAAAATTTGAGAAAGAAGCACATATAAACCTAAAGCAAGCAGAAGAAAAGAAACAATAAAAATTAGCCATGAAATTAAAAATAGGAAATTATTAGGGAACATCACTGGTTATTTGTAAAGATAAATAAAAATGTCAATCCTTTATCCAAGCTAGCCAAGAAAAAAATGAGAGAAGACACAAATTAGTGGTATCAAAAATGACCAAGGAGCCATCACTGTAGATCCCATTGTGGGAAGTACAGGGTTACTGCCAACCCCATCCAGATTGAAGAATTTAAAACTGATGGACAGCCACTAACCACTTACTTTGAAGTTGGCCAAAAGGCTTGCTCTGAATAGTGGACCCCAAAGTTCAGGCTATGCTCAAGTGGGAGGCTCCCGGCTAGGCAGCTGAGACTTGGGGATTCTATCTGCTCTTGTTGTCTTGGGTGTCTGACAGTCTGAGAAGTGAGCACAGGACATTTACCTATATTGATTGCCTACTATCTGCTTGTTTTAACTCTGTGTATTACAAGTGAATGTAAGGTTCCAGGTTCAAGCAGATCTGGCAATGAATGTCACATCCATTTATTACTAATGTGGCTGCATCATCTTGAGTGGCTCACCCATGTTCTCCGACCCTCAGTTTCTTCTGCTGAAAAATGCGAAAGCAAATTCAGCCCTGGAGACTGTTTCCCATCCTTTCTCTGGGGCAGTGTAGATCTAGAAAAGTTGCAAGAAAGGCAACTAGATGACCAAAAAGGGGAAATTTATTCGTGGATATTTCAAAAATGTTACTCCTATTATTGTATTTATTTTTAAATAATTTTAATAACAGTAATAATTCTTATATTTAATGGGTGCTTGTAATGAAATAAGTGCTTCATGGGTTTTTGTTGTTGTTGTTTTTTGAGACGGAGTCTCACTCTGTCGCCTGGGCTGGAGTGCAATGGTGCCATCTCGGCTCACTGCAACCTCTGCCTCCTAAGTTCAAGAGATTCTCCTGCCTCAGCCTCTGAATAGCTGGGATTACAGGTGCTCACCACTACGCCCAGCTAATCTTCTGTATTTTTAGTAGAGACAGGGTTTCACCATGTTGGCCAGGCTGGTCTTGAACTCCTGACCTTGTGATTTGTCCGCCTCCACCTGTGTAGTTTTTCCTAATCAACTCTGGGAGGGAGGAACTACAATGATCCCATTTCACAAATGGGAAAACAGAGGCTCTGCCAAGGGGACATAACCCGCAAGGCCAGAGCCCAGCTAGAGAGGGACTGAAGGCAGTGGAGGATAAGCAGCTCAGAGAGAAAGCAGATGAGCAGCTCAAGGAACCCTGGTCTGGATACCAGGCCTTCAGGCAACTCACATACTCCATGGCCCCAAGGGTCAGAAAAGAAGATAATCACTGGGGAAAATTAGTGGGACAAAGGGAGTTGATGTGATGGGCTGGCCATTTTCCCCGTGGTTGAGGATCATTCCTTAGGGTGGACAAGACCACTCATATTTGATAAAAACTGTATCTATGTCCTGAGAGCCCTGGGACTGTGTCACTAATTAATATGTTCTCTGATTTGTGGGGCCACTGCTGGTGAGCCAAACCCATCACACCCCACCACCACGTACCCAGGGCGTTGCCCTGAGATGAGGAACATCAAGTTCAAGTACATAGCAGAGTCAAAGGCCGTGAAAGATAAAGTGGTCAGGACTGAGCCATCATAGCCAGTGGGAGGACTTAGATACTATTTAGGCCAACTCTCTTACTTCTTCCTGTTCATGGAGGGGACATCTGCTTCCCATCTTTTTTCTCTTTGAAGAGGGAAAAAATAATGATTGTTAATATTTGCTGAGCACCTACTACATGCTGAATGGTACTGATCATATGTGGTACTGGCCACAGCCCCATAACGCAAATGCTGTTGATATCCTACTTCAAGGATGAGGAACAAAGGCCTTAGAGTAAGTCACTTGGGTCTGGTCACACAGCATGTAAGGTGTCCCTATCTTTATTCCCTGCACCAATGGTTCTCAGAGTATGATCTGGGGAACCCTACATGTGCCCAAGATCTTTCTGGGGAGTCTACAAGATCAAAATCATGCATGGGTAAAAGATCTATATGGAAAGCAAAATACACCGTAGATTTTAATGTAACAAAGTACAAACAAATTCGTTGACATGTTTCAGATTCCACCTTGCAGGTAACTGTTAAGAAATTACCACTTGTTGAGTTTTGGTGTATTATCAAAGAACACTGCCCATAATTATCTGCAAAGATGATGAAAATACTTCTTCCAACTATAGTCAACTCTTGAACAACATGGATTTGAACTGCACAGGTCCACTTATAAGTGCATGTTTTTCAATAAATACAGTCAGCCCTCCTTACCAGCGAGTCCCACACCTGTAACCAAGTGCAGATGGAAAACACAGTATTCAAGGATGCAAAACCTGCATATATGGAGGGCCAACTTTTCACATCCGCAGGTTCCCCCAGGCTGTGACTTGAGTGTGTGCACATTTTGGTATACGCAGTGGTGCTGAAACCAATCCCCCACAGATACAAGGGACAATAGTACAATTTTCTTCACATACTTCAACTAGAATGACCTGTCACAACAGGCTGAATGTAGAGCAGGGAATCTGCTATCTTCCATTAAGCCAGACATTAAAGAGATTTGCAAAAATTAAAAAAAATTGTTTTAGAAAATTTAGTTATTTTTCATAAAAGTATTATGTTAACATGTAATAGGTTTATTATAATTATTTTAAATAAATTAACATTTTTTAAAATTTCTCAATTTCTGTGTCAAATATAACCTTACGTGATGAAAGCTTTTTGAGGCCTGCCTTAATTTTTAGGAGTGTAATGGAGCCTTGGGAGCAAAAAGTTTGAAACCTGCTTTCCTATTTTCCTAACAGGCCGTGGTTTCATTCAATCATGATGTGGGTGTTTGCTGAGCATCAGTTCTGTGCCCATAGGCACAGGGCAGGCAGCGGAAATAAAACAAGCGACCATAAGCCCTGCCCTACAGAAGCACAGGGTGTGTTGGGAGGAGATGTTAAGGTGACTCCTCCACAGTGCAGATGGAGGTGCTGGAAAGGGATGCTCAGGTCGGCCAGGGTGGCTCTCCAGAAGCAGATGCTATGAGAATGTTTGGAGTGCAAGGTGTGTACGAGGGACTAGTTCCTGAGAAAAGATGCAAGAGAAGCCGGGCTGGGTAGAGGGAGAAGTCCAGCTGTGCTGCAGGCCCAGTAAAGTCTTGGCTAAACTGGTGGGGAGCTCTGGGGTGAGTATAGCCCATCAGAGTATAGCCCATCAGACTGTGCACAACAGATGAAATGGGCAAGCCTTTATTCCCCACCTTATTTAGTTACCCTACCTGGCTGCTCCAGGAAAGGAGCACACCATGGTCCAGGAAGCCCTCTGCAGCCAGGGCAGACCCTGCAGAGGCTGACAGCAGTGGACAGCAAATCCTTCCCCAAAGGAGGTCTGGACAGCACATCCTTGGGCCAGCAGAAGAACCATGGGAATCCCTTCAGGATCAGAATGTCCTCATTTCCCATTGTCCCTGGCTCCTTTAGATTTCATGCCTTTGCTGTATCTTTCCACTCAGCAGACATCCATTGCAGACCTACTATGTGCCAGGCACTGCTGAGGTGTTGTTGAGAGAGGTTTAAAGCAGAGGCCATGTATCCCTCATGGCTGCTTCTACTGGGTCTGGTGAGGTTCACTTTGATTTGTCCCTTTAGGGGTTGAGGGTCTGTGGAGTCTAATCTGAGGTTCCCAGGCACTCCATATTGGCTGGCCATTGCATTAGAAGGGGGCAGACTGAATAAATGCCCCACACAACACCAGGGGCCTGCAGTCAGGTTGAACAGGAACATTTTCTCAATTGCTTCCCTTAGATTTCCTGGACTTCTCCTTCTCTGGATTGGAAATGACCCTTGAGAGTTGAGTTTCTCAGGTGAAACTAATCTTGGGTGTTTGAAGTCAGGGTAGAGTTACCCTTGGGTGGTGGGTGCAGGAGTGACTGGAAAGAGAGGAAGGAGGGGCTCTGGTTTGCTGGTTATGCAAATATGTTCAGTTTGTAAAATTTCATGGAGCTATACACTTATGGTTGGTGCACTTCTCTGTATGTATGTTATAAACCTATTTTTAAAAGCCTATAGATTTATAACATACATACATACAAAAATTTATAGATTTATAATATACATACATACAATCTCTCTGTTGGAGAAATTAGGCAAGCAAAAGAATAAAAGCATCAGCTTAGGAAGAAAGAAATAAAACTATATTCACAGATTGTATGATCGTATGCATAGAAAACCACAAGGAATCCACACACACCAAAAAACCTATTCAACCTAATAAGTAGTTCAGCAAAGTTGCAGGATACATAATAAATATATAAAAATCAAGTATATTTCTATACACTAGCAATGAAAATACAAAAACAAAATTAAGAAAACCAACGTACTACAAGTGGCATTGAAAAGAATAAACATAACAAACGAAAGGTCAGACTTGTACACTGAAAATTACAAAAAAACCTATTGAAAGAAATGAAAGAAGATATAAATGAATGGAAAGACAACCCATGTTCATGAGTTGAAGCATTAATATTATTAAGATGGCAATACTCCTCAAATTGATCTACAGATTGAATGCAGTTACTATCAAAATCTCATCTTCCCGTTTTGCAGAAATTGATAAGGTGATCCTAACATTCACGTGGAAATGCAAGGAACCTAGAATGGATGAAATAATTTTGAAAAAGAAAAATATTGGAGGACTGATACTTGCCAACTGCAAAATTTAGTACAAAGCTAAAGTAATCAAGAAATTGTGAATAAAGATAGACATACAGATGTACATATATTTGAGATTCCAGAAGTAAGCCCTTATAGTTGTAATCAATTTATTTTTGGTGGGGCAAGAATAGTCTTTTTAACAAACTGTTCTGGGATGACTGGACACCCACATGGAAAAAAAGAAGCTGGACCCTTATCTACAAAAATAACTCAAAATGGACCATAAACCTAAGCATAAGCACTAAAACTATAAAACTCTTAGAATAAAATAAATCTTAGTGTCCTTGAAATAGGCAGTACTTTCCTAGATACAATGCTAAAAGCACAAGTGATAAAAGAAAGAATCAGTAAATTGGGCTTAATCATAATTTAAAATATTTGTGCTTCAAAGGACACCGTCAAAAAGGTGAAAGAAGCACCACAGAAGGAGAGAAAATATTTGCAAATCAAATGTCTGTTAAGAGATTTGTACCCAAAATATGCAAAGAACTTACAACTCAACAATTAAAAGGCAAATATCCAATTTTGAAAATGGACAAAAGATCTGAATGGGCATTTCTCCAAAATACATATCTAAATGCCTAATAAGCACATGAAAAGATGCCCAATATCATTATTTATAATATTAGGCATATTCAAGTCAAGTCCACAATGAAATACTACTTAACACCCACCAGGACAGCTAGAATCAAAAAGTCAAATAATAACAAATGTTGGTGAGGGTGACAGAACTTGGAGCCCTTATGTGTTGTTAACGGAAATGTAAAGGGGTATAGCCACTTTGGAAAACAGCCTGGTAGTCCTCAAAAGGTGAAACATAGAGTTACCATGTGACTCAATAATTCCACTGCCAGGTATCTACCCAAGAGAAATGGAAAGCTATGTTCACAAAAAAACCAGTTTATGAATATTCCTAACAGCATTACTCATAATAGCCAAACAGTGGAAACAGCACAAACATCTGCCACCTGATGGAGGGATAGACAAAATGTAGTATATCCATGCAAGGGAATATTATTCAGCAACAAAAAGGGATGAAGTACTGATACATACTACAATATGAACCAACCTCGAGATCATTATGCTAAATGAAAGAAGTCAGACACAAGAGACCACATATTATGTAATCTCATTTATATGAAATGTTCAGAATAGGCAAATCCAGACAGACAGAAAGGAGATCAATGGTTGACTAGAAATTGGGGAAGGAAGAGGAATGGGGAGTGACTGCTATTGTGAACAGGACTTTTGGGGGTGATGAGAATGTTCCAAAACTAGATAGTGGTGATAGTGGCACAACTCTGAATGACACACATTAACAGAGAAAATTTTGTAAAATGAGAATTATATCTCAATGTAGTTATTACTTAAAATAAAAGTTTTCTGAAGAGCTGCATTCTGTTAAAGGACTCTTCTCAGGTGTGTGTCCACCGCTCACCCACAATGGTGAGCCTCAGCATCTCCTTATATGATAAGAGCTGACTGCCTTTGGTACAGATGGCTGAACCAAGGATGGACGCTGGGTTCAAACTGGGACAACTGGTGTCTGTTCTGTGAGCATTTGCAATTAGGACTGAGAGGGGATAATCAATCCCTGTGTTGTATAAACAGAAGAGATAGAAATCTGTGAGCTGCAGGGTAGCCAAATTTGACTCTGTGCTTTTCAAGTAAGTGGAAATAAGTCTGGAGAGAATGAACAGATGGGTGGGTGGATAGACAGATAGATAGACAGACAGATAGATGATAGATAAATAGATAGATAGATAGATAGATAGATAGATAGATAGATAGATAGATAGATAGAAAATATAGATGATAGATGGATAGATGGATGGATGGATAGATGGATAGAATAATGGATGGATATATAGATACACAGAGAGGTAGATGATAGATAGATAGATAGATAGATAGATAGATAGATAGATAGATAGATAGATTCAATAGATGATAGATGGATAGATGGACGGAATGATGAATGGATGGATAGATAGATAAATAGATAGATACATAGATGAAAGGATGAAGATTTAAGGCCAACTTACGGAGACAAGATGAGATAAGGTCAGTGAGCCCTCAGAACAAAGAACGATGGAGGTACTGTCTTGTCCCAGGCTGGTTTACATATTTACTGGTCACAGATACTTGTAAGGAACAGCTCAACTTCCAACCCTATGGTTTTTGTTACCTTATTTTTAAACTCATCTTGTCTCACTTCAATGGCATAAGTGATTTCCTGTTACTTACAA
Source organism: Nomascus leucogenys (assembly GCF_006542625.1). Taxonomy (NCBI): domain Eukaryota; kingdom Metazoa; phylum Chordata; class Mammalia; order Primates; family Hylobatidae; genus Nomascus; species Nomascus leucogenys. The sequence goes on from NC_044393.1 coordinate 6,304,762, forward strand.
CCTAAACTTCTTTGACTAAGTCAGCTATGTTTGCAAACCACAAGCTAAACCTACATGGCGTGCAATAAAAATGTGCATACGGGTGAGGTGGGTGCTCTCCTCTGGAAGAGGTCACTCCCCACTCTGCCAGGCTCGCCTTTTCTGCACCAAGGCCTCACACTAGCTGTGACTGCTTTAGAGGTTTTCACAGAGTTCCACCCAGAAAACCACTTCTTCCTCTGAAATCCCAAAACTTGACTCACACCCTCAAAGCTGAGCAAAGGCTTCTTGGGTTGATTTTTTTTAAATGTCAGTATCTTGGGAAAGCTATCTGAAGGTTGCAGTGAGTTTTGCCACACATCGGATCCCTTGACAGAGGACAAGCTCCTAAAGAAAGACCTTCAGCCCCTTTGTTTACTGCTGTGTCCCTAGGTCCTTGAGTGAAAACTGGTATGCAGCAGGTGCTCAATAAATGTGCGCAGAGGACATGGGGCCTGGCACAGGCTCTACTTCCATATGGAGTACTCTGATGAGCAGTGATAATAATAATAATTATTATCACAGCACATACTATGGGTCAGGAACTTTCTAAGATTTTTGCATCTTCTCTTTTATAACCCAAATAAATTCCGGAGCTCCAAACAGGCCAGCTTCTACATGGAGTTGAATTCAAAGAACTGCATACCCAGCAATAAGTAATTGAATTGAAATCTCCATCTTTATTTGAATCTCTTCAAGAACTTTGCAAGTATCTACAGTCACGTGCCATATAACAACATTTTAGTCAGTGGCAGATTGCATATATGACAGTGGTTCCATAAGATTCTACTGTATTTTTACTGCATTTTTTCTATGTTTAGAACCACAAATACTCAAAATTATGTTACCGTTGCCTATAGTATTCCACACAGTCACATGCTGTACGGGTTTGTAGTCTATGAGCAATAGGTTATATCACATAGCCCAGGTATGTAGAAGGCTGTGCCATCTAGGTTTGTATAAATACACTCCACGATGTTCCCACAATGACTGCATTGCCTAACAACACACTTCTTAGAATGTATCCCCACCATTAAGTGACACATGATTGTATTTCATAACCCACAGCAACATCACAACACCCTAGAATCCCCTTTCTCTCCTCTGCGGCTTCAGAGCCTGCTGCTCATGAACCCCCGGAAATCTCTATTCTGCTCAGTTTTCTGTCTCTTTCCTCTTCCACCTCATTTATCCCATAAATTTAGTTAGCTTCTCTCAGCGCTTTAGTTTCCTTTTATGTGGCTCACTACCTTGGCTTTCCATAAAAGTTACAAATGTGACTACAAAGGACATTTCCTCAGAAGGTGTGGAGGGATGCGAACTCTGAGGGGCAAAGGGAAAATCCTCTCCAGTGGGTGAGGAGGAAGGCTTGGGATGCCCCCAGGTGAAAAGACCCTGTCCTCAGTGCACAGTGAATGTCCTTAGCAACTGCATTAGGTGGGTGTTGCTATTATCCCCATTTCACAGATGAGGAAATCAAGGCTCACAGAGGCTAAGCAACTTGTCCCAAATAACACTACTAGAAACAGAATTCAAATCCAGGTCTCTCTGATTCCAGAGTTCACACTCTTAATTACGACTATAAGTTGCTTCTCACAGTATCTGTTTATTTTATTCAGAAAACATTTATTGAGTCTCTACCACAAACAAGGAATTCTTCTAGCGGCAACAGTAGGACAGACAGGTCAAGAAGCTCGGCAAACCCCCAGCAGAATAAATGTGAGTAAAAGCAAAACTAGCTATATGATGATCAAAATTTTTAAAAGCAAAAATACAAAATCTTAAAGGCAGCCAGAACAAAAAAAAAATATTTTATACATTGCTTTCGGGAGAATAAAGTAAGTATAATGGCTGGCTACTCACCAGGAATGGTGGAAGCCAAGATATTTAAGGGAATAAAATAAAGAGTTGAAGAAAAGAGACATTGCCAACTTAATGTACTTTGCCCAGTGAAAATACCCTTCAAAACTGAAGGTGAAATAATGACATTTTCTGACAAATAAAAGCTAAGAGAATTAATCAGCAGCACACCTGGGCTATGAAAAATACTAAGGAAGTTCTTCAGGATTAATAGAAGTGATGCAAGATGGAATCCTGGATCTGGCAGAAAAAAATCAACTTAAAAAACAGAAAGGATAAAATATATAGATAAATATGGGACTATCTTTTTAAATTTTCTTTAAAAACTATTGACTATTGAAAACAAAGAAGATAACAAGGTATTGCTACATTTATAACATATATACAAGGAAAATATATGATAAAAATACCACAAAAAACTAAGTGGTTAATAAAATTATACTGAAATTATCCACGTCCGGTGCAATCCCCTCCCCCTGAGTGTGGGTGAGACCTGGGAATATGATGGGATGTTACTCCCAGGATTAGGTCACACTATATGTCAACCAGAAAGAGATTTTTGTAGATGTAATTGAAGTTTCTAATCACTTTGACTTTGAGTTTAATCAAAAGGGAAATATTCCTGGGTGAGCTCAACCTCATTGGGCAAGTTTTTAAAAGAGACATTCTTGCTATCTTTGAAAAAGCGAACAGTCATGTTTTTGACTGCCTATGCAAAAGAGTGGCCTGGGAGGTGAGGATGGGGAGAGTCTTAGTTGTCTAGTCCCAAGGAAATGAATTCTGTCAACAATCATGTGAGCTTGGAAAGAAGACCCTGAGACTTGGATAAAACGACAACACCAGCTGACACCTCACTTGCAGTCTTGTGAGACCCTGAGGACCTTAACATAGGACGCAGTTAAGCCCTGCTGGGACTTCTGATCCATAGAAACAAAATGGTGGGTAATAAATAGTTGTTGTTTAAAGCCATTACATTTGTGGTCATTTGTTATGTAACAATAGAAAACTAGTATGTGTTGTTTTTAGGTTCCAATTTTGTATATGAAATTGCATAATATTTATTTAATGTGGACTTGGGTAAGCTATGAATGCACACTGAAATTTAGAGAACCACAGAAAAGCAATACAATAGAGGAGATAAAATAAAATACTAAGAAATACTCAATCCAAAAAAAGGCAGGGAAAGAGGAACAAAGGAACAAAAATATGAGACAAATACAAAACAAATCATAACATCTTACACTAAAACCCACCCAAATCAATAATGACATTAAATGTAAATGAGCCAAACACTTCATATAAAAGTTACCAATTATCAGACTACGTAAAAATAAACAGTACCTGACTACTTGCTGTTTACAAGAGTCACTTTGATAGTCACTCTTTAAGGACATAGATGAGCTGAAAGTAAGATGATGGGGAAAGATACATTATGCAAACACCAATCATAAAAGAAACTGGAGTATTACCTGAGATAAAGAGAGACTCCTCATAGTGACAAAAAGGTGAATGCACTGAGAAGATATAACAATGCTAAAGGTGAATACATCTAATAACAGAGTTTCAAGATATTGAAGCAAAATCTGACAGAATTAAAATGAGAAATAGACCAATCCACAATCACAGCTGAGCACTTAAAACACAGCCCTGTGAATAACTGATTTTTAAAAAGCAGTGATTGATAGAAAAATTAGTACGGCTATAGAAGATTTGAACAACATTATTAATTGACTTGGCCAATTGACATTTTTGGAACATCCAACCCCATAACCACAGAATATATTCTTTTCAAGTGACATGAAACATTCACTACAATATATCATATGCTGAACCATAGAATGAGTCTCAATATATTTCAGAGAACTGGAATCATACAGACGACGTTCTCTGACTACAGTGGAATTTAACTAGAAATTAATTACAAAAATACAACTATTCCTAAATATTTTGAATATTAAGCCATACATTTCTAAATAACTGGATCATGGAAGAAATCACAAAGAATATTTTTAAATGTTTTGAAATAAATGTAATGAAAATAAAACACATCAAAATCTGTGGGACAAGCTAAAGCAAAAAACTTAGAGGGAGACTTAGAGATTTAAATGCATACATTCGAAAAGATCAAAGGTATAAAATCAACACTCTAAACTTCTGTCTTAAGAAGCTATGAAAAGAGAGCAAATTAAACTCAATGTTAAGTAGAAGAATGGAACTAATAAAGATAAGGGCAGAAAACAAATAGAAAATAGATACACAATGAAGAAAGCAACAAAGTGAAAACTTGATTCTTTGAAAAGATTAATCAAGTCAGCCGACTCCTAGGAAGATCTGTCAACAAAACTACAACCTTTGGCGCCAACCAGACCTGGGTGTAAATCCCACTTGGGATACTTCCCAACTGGGGACCAATGGAATGTGACTTAGTCCTCAATTTCCCAACCTGAAGAGTGGAGATACTTATATCTGTCTACAGAGACTCTGCAGATTTAGGAAGATCATGTATGGCAAGGGCTGGCACAGGCCCTGGGATGTAGGAGCACCAAGAATGGTGGCATTAAAGTAAAGACCCTAAGGATATAGAATGTAAGGCTTTGCTGCAGAACCTGGACCTCATTTTGTCATTATACACTCATTAGTGTGCTGCATTGATTAACATCTCTCTTCCCCATAATACTGTAAGCTACACAAGGGCATGGGTCTGTATCAATAAGGTTAAGCTATGGGTTCTTTATTTGAAGGCTACCCCGAGTTCTTTTCCATCTCTTTTCTTTTTTGCCATCTCCCGCCTCCCTTGCAGCTAGAGTCAGCCATGTAACCCAGTTTGTTGGCCTGGGCTTGTAGGAAAGATGTGGCTGACTCAGAACTCTACCCTCCTTTCTTCTTCCAGTCTTAAATGCAGATGTGATGGCTGAGCTATAGTGGCTATCTTGTGTCCATATTGTAAAGAGCAAGAGAAGCAGAGAAACCATCCTTGACTCTGTTGAATTGCTGAATCAACTCAGCTGCTTACTTTTGAACTTCTCTCCGTGTGGGAAAAATAACTCCTCATTGCCGGGGTCATTTTAGGTCAGGTATTATTCAGCCTACAGGGGAATGCCTTCCTAACCAATGTGGCACCATTCCAGGGTGTAGGAAGAAAAGTATGCAAGGATGTTCATCGCAAGATTGTTTTAAATAACACATGCCCCCGCAAAAGGATTGGATTGGTTGGATTATGGTACACAATACCACAGAGGCTCTACATCTCTTAAACAGATTAAGCTACTGTTACAAAAAGAGACAAAAAACAGTACATTTCAAAAGAACAGAGAAAAAAATTATATTTTATATATATATTATATATATTATATATAACTAAAACAAAAACTGTATACATGTATGCACTCATATAGTTGTAGAGAATTCGGAAGTCACCATTGCTACAGCTATCCCATCCAGGGGACAGGAATCCCAGAGACAATCACCAGGGGGGACCCCAGCCCCCACCAAGAGCCTTGCTTCTGTCATCCCAGCACTGAGGCCAGCCATGAGGGAGGTGGAGGAAAGAAGAAGAGAGAATTCCTGGGAGTCTCTTCCCAGAAGCAGAAGTCAGGGTCCCCCTGGGGTTTCCTCTTGAGCCCTCTGGACCTGCCTCCCTGCTCTCTAAATGACCTCTCTGACTGTCTTGTCCCTCAGGAGAAAGTGTTCTCTCCCAGGCCTGGGCCAGAATGTCTTCTTTCCTAACATGTTACGGGAAACATTGGTCCTAAAATAGTCTACATCTGCAGAACATTTCCCAGCTCACAGAGCCACTTCACATCCCAGCCCCATACCCCAATTCTGTGATGCGGATGCTGAGGAGCCCATTGTTCAGATGAGAAAACTGAGACTCAGGGTCGTGCGATTCACCTTACAGTCCTTCTCCCCCACCATGGCTGGGTATTGAACCCAGGTCTGCAGACTTCAAACCCTGAGCTCTGCCAGTTTCGGATTCAGGGAACATTGGAGCAGGAAGTGGGTCCTCGCCATGCCCCAACTCTACCAGCATCTTGGTCTTGGGCTCTCAGCCTCCAGAACCATGAGAAATAAGTTTGTTGTTTAAGCCACTCAGCCTGTGATAAGTTTGCTATAACAGTCCAAACGGAACAAGGCCTCCCTCCCTCCCTCCCTCCCTCCTTCCTTCCTGTCTTCCCTCAATTCTTTCTCCCCTTTTTTCCTTCCTCTCCCAGGCCCCTGTGGGAGTTTGGAGTTGCAGATTCTGAGGCCTGGGGAGGCGTCCTGGCTGCAAGGCTCACCACAGGGGACATCTGGGTGCTTTTCCTCTCTGGCCCTCAGGTAACTCCTCTACAGACTGGGATAACGGGACCCCCTGACTGGTGCCATTACTCGACAGGAGCTGGTAGGGAGCTGGTTACTGAGATCATACATGTGGTACCAGAATGACTGAGCTGCCTGGATTTACAGGCACATGTTACACCCCAGGAAGAGCCACTGCAACCACTAAGAATAATTGAAATGAGGCTGGGTGCAGTGGCTCACGCCTGTAATCCCAGCACTTTGGGAGGCCCATGCAGGTGGATCACCTGAGGTCAGGAGTTCGAGACCAGCCTGGCCAACTTGGCGAAACCCAGTCTCTACTAAAAATACAAAAATTAGCTGGGCATGGTTGTGGGCACCTGTAATCTCAGCTACTCAGGAGGCTGAGGCAGGAGAATTGCTTGAACCCAGGAGGTGGAGGTTGCAGTGAGTGGAGATTGCACCACTGCATTTTAGCCTAGGCGACAGAATGAGATTCCATCTCAAAAGAAAAAAAAAGAATAATTGAAATGAAATAAATTAGGCCTCCAGGATAAGAATGGCAGGTTGAAACTTTCTCACAGAATTCCTTTCCCCCGTGCTTGACATCATGGGCAAAAAGTAGCAGCAATCATCAAAGAAAAAAAATAGCCAATAGCATCACCCAAGCATGTACAGGATCAAACTTAAATAACTGACAGCCAAGAGAAGAATTGGAAAACTCAGGTCACGGCACGCTGGCTTCCTAATCCTGCCGACCTCCTGACCCTTCTGGCTTCCTAACCCAGAGAGCCCGACTCCCAGGAACTGGCACTGGGAGCTGACAAAGTCTGGAGAAGACCTGAGGAAAGCCACTTGAGTGGGTTGTCTTATTACCTTTTCTGACCAAGGCCTGGGAGGAACCAGGGCTGGGCAAACAGGAGGGCTGATCCTCTAACTCACTGGTCCCCAACCTTATTGGCACCAGGGACTGGTTTTATGGAAGACAATTTTTCCACGGGACTAGGCGGGGGGAAGGGAAGGTTTTGGGATGAACCTGATCCACCTCAGATCATCAGGCATTAGATTCTCATAAGGAGCATGCAACCTAGACCCTCTCACGTGCAATTCACAATAGGGTTTGTGCTCCTGTGAAAATCTAATGCTGCTGCTGATCTGACGGGGGGGAGCTCAGACGGTCATACTCACTCACCTGCCACTCAGCTCTTGCTCTGCAGCCCAATTCCTAACAGGCCACAAACCGTGGCCGGGGGGTTAGGGACCCCTGCTCTAACTGCAGTAAATGCTTCAGGATTGCAGGTTAACCCAGAAAACAGCCTTGATCCGAGGGTCACTCTTGTGTATGTACACACATACACCCAACCAGAAGGGAGGACAGCCTGGCATAGGAAGAGAGCAAAGCCCAGGCAGCCACATGGCCACACATGTTCTTCCCTAAACTCTCCTGATGCTGAAACCATTCCTGGGCTTCCAAGTATGTGGTAGAATATGAAACACCCAGATCTCAATGCCTAGTGCCAAGCGGGAAATTCTGTGGTCTCAGACATAGCACAAGGGAAACAAGAGAAGATTTTGGATAAGCTGCTTCAGGCCAAGACCAGTGAAAAAAATGCAATGGTTTTCTAGGGCTGACATAGCAAAATGCCACCAATGGGGTGGCTTACACAGTTCTGGAAGTTGGAAGTCCAGGATGGAGGTGTTGGCAAGTTTTGGTGTCTTCTAAGGACTTGCAGGCAGCCACCTTCTTGCTGTGTCTTCACACAGTCTTCTCTCTGTATACACATCCCTAGTGCCTCTTTGTGAGTCCAAATTTCCTCTTCTTATAAGGACACTAGTCAGATGGGATTGGGACCCACTCAGCCTTATTTTAACTTAATCACCTCTTTAAGGCTATGCCTACAAATACTGTCACATTCTGAAATACTGAGGGTTAGCACTTCAACATATGATTTTGGAAGGGGAGCCTAGTTCAACCCATAACAGATGGGAACCAAGCAAACACACATATTAGAAGAAAAAAGAGAAAGAGAAGAAGAAAGGAAGGGAGGGAGGAAGGAAAGGAGGGAGGGAGAAAGGAAATGAGGAAGGAAGGCAGAGAGGGAATAAAGGAGGGAGAGAAAGAAGAAATACTTCCAAAAGAGCACAACCAAGAAGAAAAATTATCTCCAGAAACAGAAGACAGTATCTCCCAATTGCTTAACCTTACAGAAAACTTAATAAAAATTATACATTCAATAAAATGAGAGCTCAAAGACAAAATGATAAAAGCAGAAAATCCTATTTAGGATATAAACTGACCTAAAGAAACAGATCAATAACAAAAATGACATCCTTATATACCTAAGAAATAAATTTTAAATGACAGAAAGCAGATTAGATACAAGTAGAAGTCAAAATACTGACATGGATAACGGGCTTGGGATAAAATGAGTAAACATGAAAAAAAGCAAAAAAAAAAAAAAAGAAAACGGAGCAGAGCTTTCAGGCATGGAGGCCACTGCAGGGGAAGCAGTAGCAGGGCTTTTGAGTGTCCCTGAAGGGAAAAGACCAACAATGACAATATATTCAAAAATATGAAGCAGGAAAATTTTCCGGAAATAAAGAAAAACCTCTGAAACCTTATAGTTTAGAAAAACAAATACACCTTATGTTCATGAAAATTTTGTTAAAAATGTTCCGCATTGAGACATATCCTAATTGAATTATTGAATTTCAAAGATAGAGAAAGACTTCTCAAACATTCAGACAGGAACACAAATCATGGAAAAGCAGGGAATGTCAGGCTGGACCCAGATTTTCTACAGCAATATCTAAAGCCAGAAAACAACAAAACAACTTCCATAAAGCCGGAGGGAATGTGAGTGCCACTGTAGACACTGTCCCATCAAGACAGCAGGGAGATACTCCCACATGTGAGAAAACTCAGGGAGTTCAGCCCATGAAGAAACCTCCCTGAGCAGAGATCTTCTGAAGAAAATTGTAGACCGGACGTGGTGGCTCATGCCTGTAATCCCAGCACTTTGGGAGGCTGAGGCAGGCAGATCGTTTGAGGCCAGAAGTTTGAGACCAGCCTGGCCAACATGGTGAAGCCCCATCTCTACTAAAAATACAAAAATCAGCCAGACGTGGTGGCGGGTGCCTGTAATCCCAGCTACTCGGGAGGCTAAGGCAGGAGACTTGCTTGAACCCAAGAGGCAGAGGTTGCAGTGAGCAGAGATCACACCACTGCACTCCAGCCTGGGGGAGAGAGTGAGACTCCATCCCAAAAGAAAAAAAAAAGAAAATAAAATTGCAGTAAACTTTTTGACAATGAATGCTGTGGTTCGGAAGTTTGTCCCTTCCAAACCACAAGTCGAAATGTGATTCCCAATGTTGGAGGTGGTGCCTAATAGGAAGTGTTTGGGACATGGAGGTGGATCCCTAATGAATGCCCTCCCTTAAGCGGGGTGAGTGAATTCACACTCTGTTAGTTCCAGAGACAGCTGGTGGCTAAAACGAGCCTAGCACCTCCCTGCTGTCTCTCTGGCTTCCTCTCTCCCCATGTGTTCTCTGCACATGCCAGCTCCCCTTCACCCTCCATCATGAGTGGAAGCAGCCTGAGGCCCTCACCAGATGCAGATGCTCAGTCATGAACTTTCCAACCCCCAGAATCATGAGCCAAATAAACCTTTTTTTCTTTATAAATTACCCAGCCTCAGGTAATTCCTTATTGCAACACAAAACTAAGACATTGAAATCCAATCAGTAAGCGATTAATCAGAGAAAGGATTCAAACCACACATGCACATACCCTATGCCCAGCAATTCCACTCCTAGGATTTCCATGATAGCAATGAGGGCATCTGTCCAGGCAAAGAGCTGTACACAAATATTCAGAGTAGCTTTATTTGTAATAGCCAAAAATTGGAAACAACCCAAATGTGCATCAACAGGAGAATGGATAAACAAGCTGTGATACAGCCAAACAAGAGGACATCACTCAGCAATGAGGTGAGTGAACTACTGATACACACAACTGCATGGATGAATCTCCAGGTGACAGAAGCCAGAACAAAAGAACACATATGGAAGAATTCTATTTACATGAGGATCAAGAACAGGCCAAACTGAGCAATGGGGATGGAAGTCAGTATATGGGGGGCACCTGTCATCTCCAAGGGAGAATGCAGAAACCTGCTGGGGAGCTGGGGATGGTCAGTGTTTGATCTGGGAGGGGACTACACACATGTATGCCCCATGTAAATTTCACCAAGATGCACTTTATGTGTGGGGCACAGGGAGAAGGAAGCAGGGAGGAGGGCCATGACCATGTCACAGCCATCTGTCAGAAAAGCGAGATGCCATGGACAGTACAGTCAGAATAATGGCTGATTCCAAGCCTGGAGAAGCTTCAAACACTGTGGACAGGAAACCCAAGCCTAATGTAACAGTAGTCATTGGGTATTTAGAGAATGAGAAAGAGTATGGCACGAGGACCTCTGTGGCTGTGGGAGAGTAACCTGGCACTGGAGAATCAGGCAGTACAGACACCTGACTGCAGGGAAACCCAAAAACCAGGGAGCAGCCCAGAAGGCATCAAGCCCCATATCCCTGCAAGCAATACTAATCCCCAGATTTCGGATGAGAAGATGATGCTATTCTGAAACGAAGGAGCTCCTGACAGCAAGAGCTGATGCTCCCTGTGCACTTGGTTCCTTTTGCTGCTCCAACAAGTTACCATGGCTTAAATCCATGGCTTACAACAATGCACATGTATTATTTTACAGTTCTGGAGGTCAGAAGTCAGAAATGGGTCTTCCTGGACCAAAATCAAGGAGTAAATCAGGCTGCCTTCCTTCTGGCAGCCCTAGGGGACCATCCATGTCCTTGCCATTTCCAGCTTCTAGAGGCCGTGGCATTCCTTGCCTTGTGGTTCCTTCCTCCATCTTCAAAGCCAGCAACTGCATCACTCCAACCTCTGCTTCCACCATCGTCCCTCCCTCTCTCTCTCCCTGCTCCTTCTCTCTCTTGAACCCTCCTCCTTCTCTCTTCTAAGAACTCTTGTGATTACATTGAGCCTACCCAGATAATCCAAGATAATTTTCCCATCTCAGGATCCATCACTTATTCATGTCTGCAAAGTCCTTTTTGCTATGTGTGGTGACATCACAGTCTGCAGAGATTAGGACTTTGGGAGGCCATTCTTCTGCCTGTCACACCTAGAGACTGGGCTAGTTTGGACCAGTGAGGGCCTCCTTACTGATTCATTCATTTACACAACATCTTGGAGCCTTATCTTTGACTTCTGATTGGTCCAGTTTGGGTCACATGCTCATGCCTGAGCCAATCACTCGGGCCTGAGCAGTGGGCCACTCTGATTGGCTAGATCAGAGTCATGGGCCCAGCCTATGATCAACCAGGCCATGGCCCCAGGGGACAATTCTCATGGCCAGCTTGGACTAGTCACTGTCAAGTGGAGCTGTGCTTAACCAACACCAACCTGGGACAGTATGGCAGGAAAAGACTTTCCAAGACCCCCACAACCCACTCCCCAGGTCCTCCTCCCACACGGTGACTCAGCCTTACCTCAGGGGTTTTCCTTAGCCAGAGAGATGACCAGAGGGGCCCCAGCGAGGATAGGAGAGCTAGCTGTCCTTGGGCACCACCCTGTTTTCCTTTCTTGCTCTGATACTGGGTCAGCAGCAGGCAAGGCTGCCAGCTCCCGGCACAGAGTGATGTCCCCTGTGGTCAGCAAGGTGTGAGGGTGATGCGTTACGACTCTAGCAGGGAAGACAAGACTTTCTCACCCCTAGTGTCTGGAGACAGTGGCTGGCTAGTGGCTGGCTCTAAAATTTCCCTGAGCTCCAGCCCAGAAGGAAGGAGAGAGGAAAGAGAGAAAGTGAGAAAAGGAAAAAGAGAGAAGCAGATTGCCACCTTGAGAGCTGTGAGCTGGCCTGGGTGCTTAGAGGGGAGCCTCTCACTGCCCTGGGAACTCAGTCCAATCTCCTCTCCATGCTGGCAAGGCCCTGCATGTCTGGGCTCTTGCACCCCCCTGCTCCAGCTCACCCCAGACCCCTCCTGTTCTCTCCAGCCATGCTGAGCTCAGCCTTCCCACACTCCCCAGCTCTCTTCTGCCTCCCAGTCTTGGCCTAGCTGTGCCTGCAGCCTGGAGCACTCTTCCCATCCCTTTCCTCCTCTGGCCAAATTCAGTTCATCTGCTGGGTGTGAGATGCACGCTCCTTCATCCTGGAAAGTGGTCCGTCTGTGCCCCATAAACCACGTGAAATGCCTCCATGCTCTCTCAGCAATGCTTGTGGTCCCTCCTCACTTGTGCCCCTGCCTCTTCACCGGTGTGTCTGCTCGTATCAAGGCACAAACTTCTTCACTTTCACAGGCTCCCCAGGTGTTCCTTCCTTCCCTTTCTTGGACAGCACCTGCTGCGCCACCCGAGTCCTCACTTTCACACGTGGAGGCTCCAGAGCCCGGCATGGCCTCTGTCTTCCCGAGCAGCCTCAGAGGGCCTGGACGAGGCAACCTGGAGGGCGTGGGAGGACACTCCCAGCAGCGTAGAATTCCTTCTGATTCTCTCTCCTGTGGATTCCTTTGAGGTGTGCCCCCCACCCCCTTTCAGCTTTCCATGGAAGCCCATGTGCGGGGTGAACACATGGCTGGGGCCCCCAATGGGTTTCAACCCCTCTCCAAGCTCACTTGGTGCTGAAAACCTCCGTGTCTCACAGCATAAGCATCTGCAAGAAAGCAACCAAAAGATGCCTGCATGAGTCTAAGTTCCAGTTGTATTTATTTTCTGACAGCCGAAAAAGCTGTGAGGCCTGGGGAAGAAAATTCTACAGCCACTGCCACTTGCATCACCCCAGGCTGCACCTTCCCTCCCCACCTCACCTCCCTTTTCTTTCACCTCCACTGCCCTGGGCATGCACCCCCCCATAAATCATCAGTAGCTTAATCCTTGCTCAGGCCCTGCTTTCTAAAGATTCCCTGCTCCTTGAGGGCAGGAACATGTCTTAACTCATTATTTTAAATCTCCAGTGACTGGAGATAAAATATTCAAGGAATGAATTAATCAATTCATTGAATTTTGATAGATCCATTTTACAGATGGGAAACAAAGACACAGAGGAAGTAAATCCAGTGACCCTCTCTTTGGACTCTCAGTCCAGAAATTGATCTAATGGCTAAACCAGAGTCCTCATTCTCATATAAACAGGTGGGTCACTGAGATACTCTTTGTACTTCTATGAACATATTTTCTGACCCAGGAACGGTCTCATTGGAACTCAGATAGCTGGAGACAGCGGACTTTTCCTCCCCAGGTCTCACAGCTTTCTCGGCTGTCAGAAAATGAATTCAATTGGAACTTGGACTCACGTAGTCTCCATGCAGGCATCTTTTGGTTGCTTTCTTACAGATGTTTATGCTGTGAGATGGAGGTTTTCAGCACCAGGTGAGCTTGGAGAGGGGTTGAAACCCTGGGTTTCAGCTGCCAGGGCTGTCCTTGAACCATGTGCCCTAAGAAAAAGCAGCAGGGATATATCTGCCCCGAAGTGTGGTGCCCAGGTGCAGGAGATTTCTCCAGACGACTGCCTGAAGTCAAGTCATCTCCATTCTGAGAGGGGTGGCCCTGAGGTCTGCCCAAGCCTAGACACAGCTAAACACAGCACCTTAAAGAAGGGACAAGCCTCAGAACCTCTCCAGGGGGAAGCAAATCAAATCACTCAAACATAATGAAGATGACTTTTGCTCATCTCGCTGGTAATAACTGTGTGTTTTTGTGACATTGCTTTTGTAAGTTTCCCAAGTATGCAGCACAGTCTTCCATTTGCTCAGCTGTTCCCTAATAATACAACCTAATTAAACACGATTAGTTTCCAAATTGCATTAAGCTGGAGCCCCCCATACAGAGAACCCTGAATCTAATTAAAGGCCACTGCAAGCATCACAGAAGCCCGCAGACATGACACCACTCCATGAGGCCTAATTGTCTGCTGGATTTTAGACTTCAATTTTCTTGGTGATGATGAGAGAAAAAAATATACATGACAAAAATAAAAAACTGTGTTTTTCAAGTTGCAGTTTGACGACTTTAACAAATTGCTTTGCATCTTAATATAACATGTTTCTGATAGACACCAGAAAGAATGTGATTATAAAGTGCTTTGTCGGGCTTGAGAAAGGAGATGGGCCTCTACAGCTTTTCCCCACCGTAATTCAAAGTGACTTCATAACATTTAGCATGTTAAAATGAAGCAGCCACCACATTTGTGCAGAGAACAAAGCAAACTAACCTTAGTCCCGAACCTCCAGGAGCGCATGCTTAAGAATGTCTTCTGTTGGCCGGGCGCGGTGGCTCACGCCTATAATCCCAGCACTTTGGGAGGCCGAGGCAAGTGGATCACGAGGTCAGGAGATTGAGACCATCCTGGCTAACACGGTGAAACCCCATCTCTACTAAAAATACAAAAAATTAGCCAGGCGTTGTGGCGGGTGCCTGTAGTCCCAGCTACTGGGGAGGCTGAGGCAGGAGAATGGCGTGAACCTGGGAGGCAGAGGTTGCAGTGAGCCGAGATTGTGCCACTGAACTCTAGCCTGGGTGACAGAGCGAGACTCCATCTCAAAATAAATAAATAAATAAATAAATAAATAAATAAAATAAAATAAAATAATGTCTTCTGTTTCTGAAACAGGGACAAAAATGGTGCAAAGGAAGGAGGCTCAGGAAGCCCCAAACCCAAGGGCATCCCAATTTATTCTAGGAGATGAACACTGAGTGCCTGAGAACACAAAACATGACTGGAGTCATTCTCACAGCAAAAGCATACCCGAAAAGAGATTGAATCCATACTGGGGGCTGAGGGTGGAGAAAGTTTAATGATTGTTCTGGGAAGAGAAAGCAAATGAGGCAGGGGGCGAATCCCTGCTTTTCCTGCCTAAAGTTGGATAGAATGTGCTTTATTTCCTCATTTCTCTGGTCCAGGGCTTCCATGACACCACCTTCCTGGCTGTCTCTTCTGTCCATGGGTGCTGCTGCCGCCTGGTTCAGAGGAAGGGGCACAGGAGACTGGCTGAGCTGGGCAGGTGCCCTGATCCACCACGCCTGTCATGCAGAGCTGTGCTAGCCTTGGGTCCCTCCTAGGAGAGGGCCATGTTGGTGCGAGGTCCAGCCTGGAGAGAAAGCACAGGAGCGTGGGGGCACAGGCACACTGGGGGGGGCAGCTGCTTCCAGGCCAGAAGCTGCTAGAGTTGCTGGAGACGTGCAGGCTGGACCCATGGCAGCAGAGCTGCAGCACCGAGCTCGTGAAGGTCAGCAGCGGTTTGAGCACAGAAGCTCAGCGCTCAGACCACTCAGAGCTTGAACCAATGACTGGGGCACGCTCTTGTTTGTATGATGATGTCAGTGAGACATGCCAGGGGCCCCTCAGGCAGGTGGAGGGGACCTGCGTGGCCGGGCTCTAGGAGACAAATGGATGGATGCTGCGTGGCCACTCGGCCACAAAGCTGAGTGCTTCTTGTGGCATGAGGCCTTTCTGTGGCCTATCCATGATGAGACAAGCACAGACATTGGGGGTGCTTTTAAAAGCATGACGATGACAGTGCCAAGACCCCCAAGCATGTAGTCGGAGCTCAGCCCAGTCTGGGTGATGTCAGACTCACATAGTGGGTCGTGTGTGAAGTGAGCTGCAGGGGACCCCATATGGGTGTCTGATTAGCAACACAAATCCAGCCCTTTGGCACAGATAGCTTGGGAAGCTGTAGCTGCCTGACCTCCCCATGAGCCGACTCAAGGCTCCCCTGAGGACACCCAGAAATGGTGGGGGAATGTGGCTCGGGGTGGGAGAGTCTGCTTTCTGTCAGCCAGGCTGCTAGTGCCCAGGGCTGCCGTCCTTTGGCACTAGATATGCACAGGATCTTCACTTGGAACCACAGGATACGGTGAGTATCAAGGGAAAGACTGTGTGTAGCCCCAGCGTTATGTGTTTGAGCCCTGGAGCCGGGGGCTTGGCTTTGAAGCCTGCCTATGCTGCTTCTGAGTACAAGGACTCCGGGCAAGTTGCCTAGCTTCCCTGTGCCTCAGTTTCCTACCTATGAAATGGGCCTCAGTGAATGCATGTGGCCAGAGCCAGCAGACAGCAGGGAATCGACGCATGAGGCCCTCCACACCCTCTGTCATCAAGTCCTTCCCTGAGGGTCTCTCTCTCCACAAAGACCACCTCCTGGGAGCGGTCTTCCTGGACCCCCACCATCCCTCGTCACTCCTCCGCGTTACGTTTTTATTTGTGACTCTTCTGGTAGAACATGAGCTTCAGGAGAAAAGACTTCACCAGCCCTGCCTGGGGCCGCATCCTGGTGCCCAGGATTGTGGGTATCAAGGAAGACTTTTGTGTGAATGAGTGAACAGACACTTTCATGTGCCGCCCTGGCTTACCAGTAGCTATGAGCTCCCGCACAGCGGTATTTGGGCCTGCCCGCTCTCAGGTCCAGCTCTCAGGAGCAGCCCCACAGAGCCCATGGGAGGAAAGTTCAGTAGAGGCAACTCCCGCCAGCTATGCGCAAACAGACACTGTGGCTGGTGCCTCCGGAGGCGGTATGGACTGATGCTGCCAAGAGTCTCTGAAACGTTTGGCTGGAAATAGGGAAAGTGGAGCCACATTGTCATCCAGCAAAAGCCAAGGTATGGGCAGGTTTCCTCTCCTGGTTTTCATGTTTAGCCGAGCCCCCCTCCCTCAGCTCACAAGCCCCAGTGGGGACAGCCTCAGCAGCAGTGGCTTCCTCTGCCTGGTCACCTCCTGGAGCCTCTGGCCCCTCCTGCTAACTGGGGATAATGAGATTGCACACACTCTCCCGTCGTCACAAGTGTGGCATGGACACTGTATGTGGCACGTGGTTCACTTGCCTTAACCAATGGCAATTGGATGTCTGGGTTGCAGAACGTGCCGTCAACAGGTTCCTTCCTCTATTTAAGAAGGTGTCTCTTTGACCTCATCTCCCACCACCCTCCTGCTCGTTCACTGGCTTTAACGGCTTCCAGGCCAGGGAGGGTTTCCAACCCCTTGACCTGGGGCAGGATCCAGAAGGAACATGTCCTGTGGTCAAGGTCATCTGCCCACTGTACAGATTCTAGAGCTCATGGCTCAGTGGGGTCCTTGTAGGAGAAAGGAAACCAGAAGGAAGTCAGAAACGGAGGCTGGCCTCATCTTGGCTGCTCATCTGCTGTGTGTCTCTGAGCAAGGCACATGGCTGTGCTGGGCTTTAGTTCCCTCAACAGTAAAATGGGCATAATAAGATCCACGTCACCATGGCCCCTGCTTTTATCTCTTCCCAGCTGTGTGGGCCTCAGATCGTCACTCCACAGCTCTGGGTGCCTTCCCTGGCCCTGAAATGGGGTCAGAATCGTACCTGTCTCAGGTTGTTACAGAGCGAATACTGTCTGCAACTCCCTGGCACTTAGTAGGTGCTCAGTAAACATCCAGTCCATCATGAGAGATAGGGAGTCACTCAGACAAGCTGGCAGTAAGAGGAGAACAGTCCTCTGGAATAAACCCCGGGTGGGGGTGTGTATATAAAAGGTCTTTGAAAATGGTGGCAAAGCTGAAAAACACAAAGACGAGAGAACTGGAAGGAAGGGAGAAACAAAGCACGTGCTCTCAGCTGGGACTGGGTGGATGGGAGCCAGTCCTGCATCTGACACTCTGGTGTTTGGTATCGCCGGCCTGGGGTCCAGGACCTCCTGGCTCCAAGCCACACGTTAAGTGGAGCCATCTGTCTCCTGGAAGCGTGGCAGGTAACCAGGAGAGAGACATGCGTGGACGGAGGACCCGCCTGTAGCACATTCTTCTCTCTGCCGCACTTTGAGGGGGCCGGAGAGTCAGGGGGACCAGGAAGCAGCCTAGTCTGGGAAATATTAACCGCACAGCCGCAGCTCACCAGATGGCAGACCCCACAAACGGCTTCCAGACGAGTCCTGGGCTGGAGAGCGGCCCAGCCAGAACGCCAGCTTCTGAAAGCTCTACCACAAGAAAATGTGGGCCGCATTATGAGCGTGGCAAAAACAAGGCCGGGCAAGCTCAGGTCTCTCCTGAGTTCCGTCAGCAAAAAACCCACCAGAAATTATAGACCCGAAGCCCTTTCTTGTGGGACTGCTAAGGGCCAAGAGGGGCGGAGCAGGCTGAGAAGCAGGTTTTAATTCCAACTGTCTCTCACCAGCTGGGTGACCTTGGGCATGTTACCTCCCCTCTCTGCACCTCAGTGTAAAAAGTGTAAAACAAAGCCAGGTGTGGTGGCTCACACCTGTAACCCCAGCACTTGGGGAGGCTGAGGCAGGAGGATTGCTTGAGCCCAGGAGCTCGAGACCAGCCTGGGCGATGTAGTGAAATCCTGTCTATACAAAAAATACAAAAATTAGCCAGATGTAGTGGCACACATCTGTGGTCCCAGCTCCTCGGGAGGCTGAGGTGGGAGGGTCGTTTGAGCTGGGGAAGTCAAGCCTACAGTGAGCTGTGATTGTACCACTGCACTCAGCCTAAGTGAGTGTGAGACCCACAGTGAGACCCTGTCTCAAAAAAAAAAAACAAACTGGAAGCCTTCTCCAAGTGTCCCTTTCCACAATTATGAGTCTAAGCTTCCCTGATGTCTGACTTTCTGTTCTCTTGCTCTGAAACTCTGAAGGGGAGAGTGTACATAAGGAACAGCAAGGCCAGGTTCGAATCCTATAGGCTTTCAAAAGCCAGGCTTGGATCCTGGGATGGCCAGGAGTCTATCAGGTGCAGGTGACGAGAAGCACAGCTCAGAGCAGCCTGAGCGCAGAGGGACAGTTACTGGTTTTTGGAACATAAAGGCCAGTTGGCTTCAGGCATGGTCTATCCAGAAGCTCACACAACGTCACCATCCCGCTTCCGTCTCACCTGGTTCTGTCATTCAGATGAACATGCACCTCGTGGTCGCAAATCGACCCCCTAGCAGCTCCAGGGAACACCTGCTGCATCCCCTTAGCAGCCCTGATGGAAAGACAGCGTTCCGCTCCTGTTGGTTCCAGCGGAGCGGCTTTGTATTTCCCAGCCTTGTCCATGTGGCCATCCCTGAATCAGTGGCTGAGGTTGGGCATGGATGCAGCCCCCATCACGGACGTAGACGAGAAGTCCGCTGCGTGGGCTTCCCACAGCTGTGGAACCGCATGACCGCACACTTAGTGGCTGAGAACAAAACGCGCTTATGATCTTGCCGACCTAGAGGCCAGTCTAGAAATCGGCAATGGGTCTCTAAAATCAAGATGTCCAGCAGGCTGTGTTCCTTCTGGACACTCCAGAGGAGAGTTCGTGTCTTATGTTCCCCACTGGTAGAGGCCCCCACGCTCCTTGCCCTGTGGCCCTTCCTCCACATTCAGAGCCTGGCCGGGCCTCTCTCACATCACATCGCTCTGCGCCGATTCTCCTGTCTCCTCTTCTACTTTGTGGTTCCAAAACTACAAAGGTTTGAGGGCCCTTGTGGTTCCATTGGGCCAATCTGCTAATCCCAGATAATTTCCCATCTCAGGGTTGACTGATAAGCAACCTGAATTCCATCTGCAGCCTTAGTCCCCCTTGGGCCTGTAACATAACGTAGCACAGATCCTGGGGCTCAGGACATGGGCATCTTTGAGAGGCCGTCCTGCTGTTGACCACACCAGCTTTGCTAGTTCTCATTCTTTTTCTCTGTAGAATGGGACAAAGGTAGGACTCATCGAAAGGGTTGCTGTAAGGCTGTAAGCAGACGGTGCACAGACAGTCCTAAGCACAGAGCCCAGCACACAGTGAGTGCTTGACAAGCAGTGGGGGCACCCGCCAGCCTCCAAATTTTTCTGCAGGCTTGCTCGGCAAGCATTTCTGAGATGCTGCAAGGTTATGTTGGAAGGGAAGTAACACAGTTTTCTTCAGTAATTAAATCATGTAAAGTAGAACTCAACTCTGGGCCTCAAAGCCTGAGATCTCCAACATTCCTGGTGCTATTTATGCTACTGCTGCTTAGACGGGTGGAGAGTACATGTTTCCACCAGGCACCGCTGCATGCGAGGGCTCAAGAGAGAAGGAAAAAGTCCACAGCCACCCTGGGAGGGTGGGGGCTGCTCTGTTCCAAGGACATCAGGGTTCCTGACACCTTCCCCTCCACTAACCCGCCCCTCTCTCCACCATCCACCATAGCAGCTTGAGTGTTCAAAGGTGCCTGGCATACAGTAGCTGCTCAATAAATGCTCTTCGATCTTAATGACAGCGAGATGAGTAGGGAGGTTTAGTTAGGGAAGGTACACCTGCCCTGCTCGGGCTCGGAAGTCCCGTTGGTTTTACCATGCTAGACCAGGACCCTGCAGCACCCAGCCGGTGCACGGGAAATGCTGGAGAACAAAGATGCAGCTGGGAGAGACCCCCAAGGGCAGGAAGACTAGAGTCCTAGCCCTGGCTCTGAGCCTCAGTTTCCTCTCCTCCAAGTGGGAGAGATCCTTGATGCTGGCCATGAGGGACTCTCCTTGGATGGGAAGAGCCAAGAGCAGCCTTTCTGAGCCTAGAAGACTGCCCTTGCCCTCTGCTGTCTCCCAGCCTTGCCTCTGCTGGTCTCCAGCTTGGGTCCCATGGGAACTGTTAGGGGTCAAGAGACCAGTTTTGCCAACTCTGCAAGCCCGCAGGAGCCTGAACTCATTGTATCAGTGAGGAATCTGAGGCACAGAGAGGGATAGGGACCGGCCGAAGGGCACACAGTACAGAAGACATCCGGCACTAGAGCACCAGTCCCCATCTTCATCACCAATTAGAGTGAGCAATGGAGGGCCCGCTTGCTCACCTTCCCAGACGGCAGACAGGAGAGACAGAAAGCAAAGCAGGAAGCGCCAGCCCAACTCTCAGCCCTCACGCCTTCTCCTCGAAAGCTAATTAGGGAGTTTACGATCCCATGTGCACGGTCACCGCGTTCTGACAGCTATGTGCACCTCAGTGTGATCAAGCCCCCATCCCCGTCAACCTTGTTGTTATTGATTTGTAAGCAGCTCAATTATCTGGGAAAAACAACGTGGCCGCTGGCATCTCTGGGGTCCACGGCAACACTGCGACCCGCAGAGGTCTGGGCCCCCCAGCAGCAATCAGGCCTCCGTAGCGTCTGCTCACAAATGCAAAGTAAATGACACCCCTCATCTGGGGGAATGCGGGGGACGCCACTGTGTTGGCTGGAGCTTGGAAATAATTCTGTGTCTGAACATTTCTCAATGTCTAGACAAGAAGTATTGCCTGCCTGCCTAAAATATTAACATTTTATACCACACTCTCTGGAGAAAGTCTTTGGTTATAAACAGACAGAGCCCATTTGAGTTTTCTTTTTTCCTCTTCTTCTCCTTTAGTGTTTCTGTTTACCACCAATTTTGCGGGCTGTACAGCTGGAGAGGCAGCATGAATTTGAGGACCTGTGCACTCCCTGCCCTCACTGGGTTCTAAAAGGCTCTGGGTACAAGTCCTGAATTTGTCACTTAGCAGCTCTTGGGGCCCTCAGTCCCTCCAGCCTCAGTTTTCACATCTGATAAATGGGTGTGATGATGCTCACCTCACAAGGCTCACTGAAGCAAGTAAACGAAATTGCCACTGTCCCGGGGTGAATTGTGTCTGCCCCAAAATTAATCCACCTGGACCTCAGAAGGTGATGTTACTTGGAGATAGAGTCATTCTAGATGTAATCAAGTGAAGATGAGGTCATGCTGAATCAGGACAGGCCCTAATCCAATCTGACTGGTGTCCTTAGAAGAAGAGGAGAAACAGAGGGAAGAAGCCATGTGAGGACAGAGGCTGAGGCTGGGAGGAGGTGATTGCAGGCCAGGACATGTGGTGGGAGGGAGTACGGCCCTGCCCACTCCTCGATTTCAGACTTCCAGCCTCCAGAAGTGTGAAGAATCAGTGTTTGCTGTGGAGCACACAGCTGTGGGCTTTGGTTCCGGCAGCCTTAGGAAACTAATGCCATTGCAGAAAAATCACAACAATTTGCTGGGCACTCATAGAGGCAGGTGCCAATCCTCACGACGGTGCTTTGAGATGGAGAAGTGGCTGAGAGCCCATTTTACAGATGGGGAAACTGAGCCCCAACAACCCCAAGTGACTTTCCCAACTTCAGGCTCAGGAAGGCAATGGAACTGGGAGGTAGGAGAAAAGCTCGGAGGGGCAGACAGACCCCACTGGGTGGGGCCGAAGTGGTGGAACACTGTCCTGAAGACCTCACGAGCTGCAGAAGGGCACACGGAAGGAGCGACAATGGCATGTGTGCGATTTGGTGGGTCCCTTCTCCCCAAGAGGACCCCTTCTCCCAGTGAGGGCTCCTTCTCTCAGTGAGGGCCCCTTCTCCCAGCAAGGGCCCCTTTTCCCGGCAAGGGCCCCTTCTCCCAGTGAGGGCCCCTTCTCCCAGTGAGGACTCCTTCTCCCAGTGAGGGCCCCTTCTCCCAGTGAGGGCCTCTTCTCCCAGTGAGGGCCCCTTCTCCCAGCGAGGGCTCCTTCCTGACAGGCTCCCTCCTCTCTGTAGGCTGGTGGGAGAGGGAGACATCCTAGCTCCTCCCTCAACAGCTGGGGCCCAGCGTCCTCCTCAGGGACCCCCAACCCTGAAGGGAGAATCTCAGGGCTGGTACCTGCAGGGACCCCTGAAGACCACATGGATGGGTAGAGAGGCAAGCAGGAGGGCACCGCCCAGAAACAGGCCTCCTTAGGAACAGAAGGACAAGCCTCCTTAGGAAACTCGGGGACACCCAGTCCCCAGCCACCTGCAAAGGCCCTGCCAGTCACAACAGCCCCTGCTGGGTACAGAGCTGCTCCAAGGGCCATGCATGCTGGGGAGTGGATTCATCCCAAGACCTACTCTGAACAGGATGTCCCAGCCCTCCTCACCAGTAGGAGTCACAGTGGGTACTGGGGACCTGCAGCCAGAGACCCCGCACATCCAGTTGAATCTTCCAAATCCTCTACAGCCCCACATCCAGCCCCATTGAGCCCCTGCTTGGAGACTGTGCCATAGCCATTGGCACTGTTATTTACTTCATATTCTTAGTTCAATCACCACTCTCCTCTCTCTTTAACTTAAATATATCCCTTTCAAGGAGACTCTGTTGACTGGGCTTGAAATGCCAGGGGTGTATTTTTTTCCTGTTTCATATTGAAACAAATTATAACAGCCCTGGCTCGGAGGCTCATGCCTATAATCTCAGCACTTTGGGAGGCCAAAGTGAGTGGACCACTTGAGGTCAGGAGTTCGAGACCAGCCTGGCCAACATGGTGAAACCCTGTCTCTACTAAAAGTACAAAAAATTAGCCGGGTGTGGTAGCACCTGTAATCCCAGCTACTCGGGAGGCTGAGGTAGGAGAATCACTTGAACCCGGGAGGCGGAGGTTGCAGTGAGCGAAGATCAGCCGCTGCACTCCAGCCTGAGCAACCTGGTGACAGAGCAAGACTCCAGCTCACAAAAAAAAAAAAAAAAGAAAGAAAGAAAGAAAAAAAAATAACAACACAGAAATGATTTGTTCTTTCATCACTTGAAGGCACCCCCATTTACCATCTTTTGGGAGCTGCAGATACACAGCACCCCAAAATGTCTTACAGGTGTGGAAACTGAGGCCAGCGAAGCTAGGGGCTTGCCCTCCATCACAGAACGGTAGAGCCAGCGTCCCTGGGCTCACCCCAGCCTCCTTCCTACTTCACCACATGGTGGCCTTTCCCTTGCCTCCCACAGTGAGTGAGGCCAGGAGCAGCTTGAGCAGGGCTGAGCCCTGCACTCCCTCTACCATCACCACTGCACATAGTAGGTGCTGTGTCAAAGTTTATTCATTCCAATGGCTGAATAGACTGAGAGTTTTGCAAAGACAAGGACTGGTCTGTCCTGTTCCCAGCTGTCTCCTAGGGAAGACTGCCTAAAATACTGCCTGGCACACAGTAGGTGCTTTGCCAGTGGTCAATTATTCAATCACATCGAGGGTGAGCTGTGTGGGAATGGGGCTGGCCTATTTCTTTTGCTCCGTCTCCACGGTGCCCAGACACTGCCTGGCACATTGTCATTGCCCCAGAAAGATTCATTGAGCAACGCGATGAATGATTGAAGAGGGAAAGTCGTCTAAATGGCCATTTGACATAGTTTGGACTAAAAACCTGCTTGTCTGAATCCATCTGGCCATTAAGCAAAATTCAATCCAACCCACACAGGCAGAGCAACCATAGAGGGGCAGGAATTGCTATAAATAGTTCCCTGTGCTGACATCTCGTCCAGAGGCCAATCGTCAAGCTAAAATTAAGCGGCACTGTTGTTCCAGAGCCTCTTCAGGTCTCCCACAGGGAATTAGCCCCTGGGCAGGACTGGGGCCCTCTTGCACCCCCAGGGGTGCCAGCATTCTCCCCTGAATCAGGTTGAGAATCCTTGGGGCCAAGGGAAACCCTGGGGCTCCCATCGTCTCACCAGCTGAGAAAACTCCAGTGTATACTGGAGGTGAAAATTCATGCCCCCGAGGAACTCCCACACCAAAGGCCCCTGTGCCAGGCTGTCCAGGTGACCCACAGAAGTGACATGGATCCAAGGAGCCCACTGCAAGGCCAGCTGCTCCTCAGCTGGGCTGGGGTGGTGGGGGCCGGCCATCCGCCCTCCCTAGGGAGTACACAGCTTAGCCACTGCAGCCCCGACTGCCACGGCTTCTGGGTTCAGAGCTCCTCATCATTGGTCTCCTTCTGGGCTCTTGTAGCATCCTGTCCAGACCTCAAAATCTCCATCCTTCTTTGACGGGTGTGGAACCTGAGGCCTAGGATGGTTTAAGAATTCAGTGCCTTCAACGAGTTTTCACCCGATACAGATCTCGCCCTCACTGCCATCTTACAGGTTAGGTTAGAGTCACAGGAGAGGACACCAGCTCAGAAAGGTTGGGGAAGCTGCCCAGGGTCACACAGCTTGGATTCAAATCCACGGTTGCCTGGTACCAAAACCCACACTCAGAACAGGGCATCCCTCCCTCTTCCAGCCCAGTGTCATTTTGAACCACACTCGCTTGTCTGGAGTGAGCACCTACTGTGTGCAGGCACGGGGTTTTGTGCCCTCCACAACTCTCATGCTGTCTTTCCTGCAGCCAGTTAAGGCATCTGTCCCTTCCTGTTATGGGTTGAACTGTGTCCCCCAAACATGTTTACATCTGAACCCCCAGTGCCTCTGAAGGAACCCTACGTGGAAATAGGGTGTCTGTCAGGGTTTCCGGGTGAGAGTCGCATTTAAATTGGTGGGCAGGGTCACACAGATGGCACTCCCCAGGGTGGGTGGGCCTCATCCTGCCCAGTGAGGGTCTGAATGGAACAGAAGGCACAGGAAGGAGGAATCCGCCCTTTCTGCCTTACCACTGGGGCAAGATGTTGTTTTCTGCCCTCAATCCTCCTGGTCCTCCAGCCCTTGGACCGGGGCTGGAATAGACACCAACAGCTCTTCAGCTCTCAGGCCCTCCAACTGTGCCACCAACTTCCCTGGGTCTCCAGCGTGCAGATGGCCAGTTGTGAGACTTCACCTCCATCGTCAGGTGAGCCAGACAAGTAAATACACAAATCCCACTCTGTTTCTCTGCAGAACCCTAAGACAGAGGCCCTTGAGCTCAGTTAGTCAGAAGCCGAATGCAATCCCAGTGCTGCTCCTCACCAGCAGGGTCTATGGGGCAGCAAGTGTGAGCCAGGCCCTCCCCTCGCCCCACCTGTACCAGGCCCCAGCCATGTGTAGTTGGCTGTGGCTGGGATCCCGAGTCTGCGGGTCAGCCAGGTGGTTCTTCTCATTGCAGCGGGGCCATTCTGCAGCTACAGCCAGCAGAATGACAGGTAGCAGGGGTGCACTGCAGTGCCTTTGGATGGGAGGGTCTCTGCCCCCTCCCCTCTTCCCTTAACAAGCACTCATTGAGCCATCAGCCTGATACAGCAGGTGCACAATAAGTGCTTGTTAAAGGAAGAGGGGAGGGAACAGAGACCTGCATCTGTATCAGACACAGATAGGGTTCTTCAGAGAAACAGAACCGACAGGATGTGTACACAGAAGAGATTCATCCTAAAGGGCTGGTTCACATGATTATGGAGGCTCCATCCTGAGGGCTGCTGTTGGTGAGCCAGAGACCCAGGAGAGCCGAGAGGGTGGTTCCTGTCAAAGGCTGGCAGGCTCACAACCGAGGAAGAGCCACTGTTTCAGTTTGAGTCTCCAGGCAGGAAAGAGCTGGTGACAGTGGGAGGAATTTGCTCTTATTTGGGAAAAGGTCAGCATTTTTGCTCCATTCAACTTTCAGGTCACTGGACGAAGCCCACCTACATTAGGGAAGGCAGCCGGCTCCACATGGTCTATTCAAATGTTAGACTTATCCAGAAACACTCTCACAGAAACATCCAGAATGCTTAACCAAATACCTGGGTATCCTGTGGCCCAGTCAAGTTGACACATAACATTAACCATCACACTTACTGCGTGCAGAGCGTTGGCCTGGGTGGAGGAGGGACGGGATGGGGGTACTGGATCCATGGCCGTGAGACCCTGAGGGCAGGAGGCTCAACAACCTCATCTGACACTGGCCCCAGCATCCAGCCCAGAGCCTGACACTGGCAGCCTCTCAGTAACTATTTCTTACATTAAATTCTTAAAGATTTAAAAGAATATGCCCCAAAATAGTAACAGTATTTAGGTATTGGAATTATAAGCAACTTATATAAGCAATGTATACGCAATTTATTCTACTTTTGGCTTATATGTATCTCTTGACTTTTTACAAGGAATACATATTACTTGTCTAGCTTAAAATGTAGTTTTTAAAAAATTTTTCAAGTAAAGAAAACCTCATGTAAATTGTGAATCTACAGTCTGAAGGCTTGGGAGCCAGGGCCACACTGGAGAGGAATTTGTGAAAATAGCAGCTGGGGACCTGCCCTGCCCTGCCCCTCAGGACCACTTGCACCAGGAACCCGCAGGGACTGCCTCCTCCTGAACCTCAGAGCTGCACCCACCCCTTCTCTTCTCTGGATCTCAGTTCTCTCCTGCTGAACTGATGGTGCAGAGGTCCTGCCTGGATGCTCCGCCTTTGTCTTTCAGGCAGTTCCCACACCTGGGGCTCTCCGGCGGCCCTTTTGCTCCCTTCAGGAGCACTGTCAGTTTCCTTTGGGTCGGGGGATTTCTCAGGACGTAGCCATGAATCTGAGTAACATACCCCCACCCACTCCCCAGCCCAAACGGGGGCTATAGAGGGGCCTCAGCCCCCAGCACTGTCCCTGGCAGGTGGCGGGCACTTGGCGACTCTTTTGAACAGTGGGCAACCGAGAGGGAACTGACATGTCTCCCCGTCTCACCGTCATTTTCACATCAATCCCATGTCATTGCATCCCAGCTCTGGGAGTTGACATTAACATCCCCACTGTCCAGACAAGGAGGCCAAAGCAAACAAGGTTAAAAAACTTGCTCAAGCTCAGAATGCTTGTAAGGCCAAGGCCAAGACTCGGCCCCAAGTCAATATGACTCCAGGCAGAGCTGGATGGGGTGAATTTCATGAACCACCTTTATATTCCAATGCCATGCTCTTGCTTGCTTCAGAGGGGCGGGCCTGTATTCCTTGAGTAAAACCACTTCCAGGGAGGAAGTAGGAAAAGAAGGAGGGAGAGAGGAAGACACTAGTCATTCCTATTTTCTCAACAGATTGTAACTAAAACCTTTCATTCTTGATTAACTCGGTCTTCACAACCCATGAAAAACAGCAGAAGTTTTTTTGGCACACCCCAAAACCAACTTTTAAGTTGGTGGAAGGTATGTTGTCAGGCAAAAAGGAAGTTGCAAAAAAGAACGGACAGTGTGATACTTCATTGTAAAACTAACCATTTCTAGAATACCTAGGACTCGATGGTCTGTAGGAAGAACTTCCTGGAAAGCATGTTACAAACTTTTAATGGTGATTAATTTGTGGGGACTAAGGAGGCAGGATGTTTTTGCTTTCTAAATGATACATTCTATTGTCCCTGAATTTTGTATGATAAGCCCAATAAAAGCAATCAATCAATAAATGAATAAAGTCACAGCCTGGTAGAGGCCCTGCTTGGAAAAACACCCTCTTGTCTGCCTTCCTGCTGTTATAAGCCCAACCAAATCTGAGCTCAGGCAGATGCTTCTTCATGGTCCACAGCGGACATCCCTGGCTGCCCACTCTCCATCCCCTTCCCCATCCCGCAGCCTGTCAGGGCTTCAAATTTCCCATGTGCATATATATTTCCCAGAGAAAATATAGAACATCCAGTTAAATTTGAATTTAAATAAACAATGATTAATTTAAATATATTTAGACTGATAGCTATCTTTACATATAGCTGAACTGACGGAGCAGAGGACCTGCCTGGGTGCCCGGCAGTTCATTCTCAATATACATAAATGTAAATATTTTTATATTTTTCTTTTCTTTTTTTTTTTTTTGAGACGGAGTTTCTCGCTCTGTCACCCATGCTGGAGTGCAGTGGTGCAATCTCCGCTCACTGCAACCTCTGCCTTCCGGGTTCAAGCAATTCTCCTGCCTCAGCCTCCCAAGTAGCTGGGATTACAGGCACCTGCCACCACACCTGGCTAATTTTTTGTATTTTTAGTAGAAATGGGGTTTCACCATGTCGGCCAGACTGGTCTTAAACTCCTGACCTCAGGTGATCTGCCCGCCTCGACCTCCCAAACTGCTGGGATTACAGGCGTGAGCCACCACACCCAGCCATATTTTTCATTTGTATTTGGGAAATACTAAAAACTCTCATGCTAAAAAGCTCTTCATTATTTATCTAAAATCTGAAGTTTAACCAGGGTCCCTCCACTTTTATTTGCTAAACCTGGCCACCCTAGTTGAGTGAGGCCCAAGCACTCTTTGGGGATGCCCTGACCAACCCAGCCATGCAGCCTACCCGTCCTAGACACAGGCACGGCTTCCAGGGTGGGTCCCCTGCCCTTGTCAGCAGGACTCAGTTCCGGGACCTTGATTTGAGCTCTCTGGGGAGCGAAGCTTCTCTTTTCTACCAATTTGAAATCTGGAAGCAGACAGCTGACAAGGGGCATTTGCTGACATCTTGGGGCCAAGAGAGGAGGCGATCAGAGGATGAAATCAACACAATGGAAGCAGAATGGAGAGGTGAGGGGGAGCTTTCTGGTCAGATGGCTGGGGCTGCTAAATCCAGCCTTATCTGAAACCACATACGCTTTTCACTTTCCAGTTACAGCAGGCTCCAACTCCCTTCATTATTAAAGCCAGTTCAAGCTGGGTTTTCTGTGGCAACCAAGCTGGCCAACCTAGCTCATGCGTGGAGCAGTGAATCCCAGGCTTCCTAATGAAGATGTGTCCCGGGCATAAAACCACTGAGTCCCCAGGTGCTCAGCAGGCTTCTTCAGCAACAAAGCATCTACTCCAGAGGCCTCTGCGATTTGAGCTTTCTTGTTTGGGCTTGACTGACCTTGGAGGTCTGCACTTGGGAACACATATGGCCCCGTTCAACCCAAGAGCTCTGCCAAGATATGGTCTTTGCTATCTCTGCGGTGATTTATCTTCTAGAGGAATTTCCTCACCTGAACATGGTTCAGGGCATAAACTCCAGGGCAGACAGCATGAGAAACACATCGTGGAGCCTGATAAAACATCAGAAGCGGGGAGCAAGAGGAAACATGCCCTGTTGGTTCAGACACACAGAGCCAGGAGGCTGCTGGCCAGGAAGGCATTCTCGTTTCTGGAATTCTTTGGGAGTTGAACAATGAAACAGAAATTAGGAGGAACTCAACTGACCCAAATGAAAAGCGGACCAGAGAGGAACCCTCACCCTGAACTGAAACTGCCGTAAATCTAACCAGCGCTGCACCTCGACCTGGACCGTGAATGTAACCAGTGCTGCAGCTCTACCTGGACCGTGAATCTAACCAGCGCTGCATCTCGACCTGGACCGTGAATGTAACCAGCGCTGCAGCTCGACCTGGATCGTGAATGTAACCAGCGCTGCAGCTCGACCTGGATCGTGAATGTAACCAGCGCTGCAGCTCGACCTGGACCATGAATCTAACCAGCGCTGCACCTCGACCTGGCTGTTCTTGTGTTTTCTTTTTCTGGTTCCATGTCGGCAGGATCCCAGACAAGACTGAGAAGAACTAGCTTCGGTGCAAGATGAGAATCAGTCTCCTGCCTGGAGAGGCCACGCACGTTCTTTTGCATGAAAAAGATGTTTATTTCCAGGGTTGGAAGAAGCAGTGGCCACCTGAGTGGAGCTTGATTTTCTGAAGCAGGGGTCTAGGACAGGGCCCTCTGTGTTTTCCACAGCATGCTGGGGCACACTTCCCTTTCACAAGGGGCCACCAAACCAACCGATGAAGAACATCCATGTTTTCTTATATTCTCCTATTTTAAAAATATAAATGCATCACACGCTTGTCAAATAACCAAAATATGTCAAATAGCCAAAAATAAATAAGTCAAATAACCAAAAAATGCACAAACAGTGGATATAGCCCATCCCACTACCAGTCTCACACACCCCTATTCATGCCTGTTTTCTGCTTCTACGAGCAGACCTGCAGACCTCAGAAAGTGTAATCATACAGTAAGCACTACGCAAAACTTGCTGCTTTCCACCAAAAACCCACAGTGGCATCTCTCCAGATCTATTCGTGTGGCTCTAACTTGTGATTTTTCATAGCAGCAAATGTTCCTCAATACAGGTGGACCAACATGTTCCTTATCAATCACACTTACGTTGTTTCTCGTTTTGTTGCTTTGACCACAGACGACCCTGCAATCGCCATCTGTATGTGCAGGTGTGAGTCCAGATATTGAACAGCTGTACTTGGCCCAGGTCTAACCATCAGACAGAGGCTGGCCTTCAACATCTGGGAGGCAGAACCAGCAAGCAGTAAGGGAATCCTAGTCCTCAACAGAGGAACTTGGATTAAGTGCCACACTTTGATCCTTTTAAGATGGATTTGTACGAATGGGATTGCTGGGTTAATGCAATGGATGTGCACTTTTAGTATGAATTCCCAAGAAAAAAAAATACATATATATATATATATATATATATATATATACATCAAATGAGGATACAAAAATCTTACACTGATCTCTGCGTGAAAGAACTTTGGGCTGCGTCAGCTGAATGCCTCAGCATGTGTCAGGAGCCTTGGACTGGGTACACGAATCAGGAAGAAACTTTCTTTGCAGAGACAGATGGCATAGTCAATGTACGGAAGACAGCAAGGCCTTTGAAGTAGAGTCCCACCTAGGAGCCACCCACATGCCACCAACCAGGGGGAGCCCAGGGACTGAGGAGGCCCTCAGACACGCTGTGTGACTCGACTGTACCAGCCCAGGAAGTACACTGAGGACAATGCTAAGTTTGTCATAGTTAAAGCTGCTTATGGTCTTTTGATCCTTTCCGATAAAAGGCTAAAAACTCCAGTACACGGTCACGTGCCACTTAACGATGGGGATACGTTCTGAGAAATGCATCATTAGGTGATTCTGTTACGTGAACATCATAGAGCGCACTTGCCCAAACCTAGATGCTGTATATCTTTTTCTTTATATATGGTCATGTGCTGCTTAATAATGTTTTGGTTAACAAAGGACCGCATATATGGTGGTGGTCCCATAAGATTACAATGAAGTTGAAAAATTCCTGTCCTAGAGATGATTCCTGAGAAATTGGCTAATGAGGAGTTGTTGAAACTAGAATAAGAATGCACAGTTGAAGAAGAGGCAAAAGAAAGAAGGAAAAGAAGAGGCAGGTGCAGTGGCTTGCGCTGGCAATCTCAACACTTTGCGAGGCCGAGGTAGGAGGACTGCTTGAGCACAGGAGTTGAGACTAAACTAGACAGCATAGTGAGACCTTGTCTCTACAAAATAAAAAAAATTTAAAAATTACCTGGGCGTGGTGGAAACTGTATCCCTGACTACTTGGGAGGCTAAGGCGGGAGGATCGCTTGAGCCTGGGAGGTCAAGTTTGCAGTGAGCCATGATTGCACCACTGTACTCCAGCCTGGGCGACAGAATAAAACACTGTTTCAAAAAAAAAAAAAAAAGAGAGAGAGAGAGAAAGAAAAAGAAGAGGATCCCCAAGAAAATTCACAGTGAAGGGTTTAGCAGCAGCTTTCACAGTCCTCAAAATTTCCTTACAAAGTCTGAAAACATAGACCCCAGCGTCAAAAGGTTTTCAGTAATAGAGAGGAATACTCATGACACATTACCTGCTTATGAGCAGATCTATGATGAAAAAAAGAGATAAATTAAGAAAACCATCATGGACTTATTTCTGAGAAGAGTGTCACCTCCCAAGAAGAGGCTCAGGCAGGTCCTTCAGCAGAAGGCATTGTTTTCATAGGAGATGACAGCTCCACAGGCGTCATTGCCCTGGAAGACCTTCTAGTGAGACAGATGTGGAGGTGGAAGATAGTGATATTGACAATCCTGACCCTGTGTAAGGCCTAACCTAGTGTTTCCGTGTCTTCATTTTTAACAAAAAAGTTACCTGTAAATAAGTAAATTTTAAAATGGAAAAAAGCTTATGGAATAAGGGTATAAAGAAAGAAAATATTTGTTATAGCTCTATAATGTGTGTTTCAAGCTAATTGTTATTAAAACAGAGTCAAAAAGTTTATAAAAATTCAAAAGTTTATAACGTAAAAAAGTTACAGTAAGCTAAAGTTAGTTAATTTATTATTGAAGAAACAAGAATGTTAAAAGTACATTTAGGCCGGGCACTGGTGGCTCACACTTGCAATCCCAGCACTTTGGGAGGCCAAGGCAGGTGTATCACCTGAGCTCAGGAGTTCAAGACCAGCCTAGCCAACACAGCAAAACCCCGTCTCTACTAGGAATACAAAAATTAGCTGGGCATGGTGGCACCCGCCTGTGATCCTAGATACTCGGGAGGCTGAGGCAGGAGAATCGCTTGAACCCAGGAGGTGGAGGTTGCAGTGGGCCAAGATTGTACCACTGCACTTTAGCCTGGGCAAAAAGAGTGAAACTTTTGTCTCAGAATAAAAAAAAAAAAGTAAATTTAGTGTAGCCTAAGTATATGACGCTCATCAAGTCTAGAGCAGGGCACATTCATGTCCTGGGCCTTCACATTCAGTCACCTCAGCCTCGCTCACTGACTCACCCAGAGCAACTTCCAGTCCTGCAAGCTCTGTTCATGGGAAGTGCACTATACAGGTGGACCATATTTTATCTTTTGTATCTCTTCTTTTTTTACTGTACCTTGTCTATACTGAGGTATGCCTAGATACACAGATACTCACCCTTGTATCATAATCACTTATTCAGTACAATCACGTACTGTACAGGTTCATAGCCTAGGAGCCATAGGCTACACAAAATAGCCTAGGTGTATAGTAGGCTGTACCATCTAGGGCTGTGTCAGTAACTCTATGATGTTGCCACAAGGTTGGAATCATCCAAGGACACATTTCTCAGAACAGATCCCTGCCATTAAACAACATGTAACTGGTTTTTTTTTTTTTTCCATATGGAAAACCAAATGCCCAAGCACTATTACGAATATCAATCATTTCCCTTACTTGATCTGCAATGCCAGTAGCAAGTGCCATGTACCAGGTTTCTATATCCGCTCTGCTATAATCTTATGGAACCACCATCACATGCAGCTGTCATCAGCTAAAACGTCGTTACGCAGTGCAGGACTGACAGGATTTAAGAGCGTACAGTAAACCCAAGAAAGGTAGGAAGCACTATTCTAGACCAGCCCTCTATGATAGAAATACAATGCTAGCCATATTTTAAATTATCTAGTAATCGCCTTAAAAAACAAAATAAGAACTAAGAAACAGATGAAATTAATTTTAGTAATATATGTAATTTAACCCAATATATTCAAAATATTGTCATTTCAACATGTAAGCAAATTATCAACATTTTCATTTCTTTTTTTATATTAAGTCTTCAACATCCATTGCGTATTTTACACGGGCCGTACAGCTCCATTCGGACCCAGCTGTATTTCAGACCCATTTCAGCTCCATTCAGACCCAGCTGTAGCCAGATGTGATAAGCGGCTGCCGGACAGGAGAGTGCGGGTTTAGAAGATTTCAGGGGTGGAGACAACCACATCCCCGCTTTCAAAGCACACAGACTGAGCAACTCTGCAGCGTGCATGAAACGCGCAGGCTCTGGGCACAAGAAGAAAAAAAGATGCCATCCCGGCCTCCCAGATGTTCATCGTGTAGTGGGAAGATGGGCAAGTGACCCATCCAGCACCCACTTAAAAATTTCCACAGTGGGATGAAAGTTCTGCACCATCCCAAAATGTCAGTTATTGGAGAGGCTTTTTCCTACGGGGAATAAAAATTAGCCTCGCTGTACCTTTCAGCCACTGAAACTGGTTCTGCCTGAAGGAATAAACCTACTCGTTCCTCCCCGTGGATAGTCCCTCATATTCATTCATCATTCATTTGCTCACCCAATTTTAATTGAGCACCTACAATGTGCCAAGCTCTGCGCAAGGTGCTGGGGATACTATAGCCATGAACAAAATAGACACAGTCCCTGCCCCTAGGGGTTCCCAGGTGAATGGGGCAAATATGCAAATAAACATGCAAATAAAGAGGGCTGGGGAGGCTTAAGGAGGGGCACCTAACCTGATCCTGGGGTCTGGAGGCTTGTCAGAGCAAACGCTTGAGGTAAAACTAGGGAGAGAACTTTGGGTAGTGGGAGGCCTGTCGTGTTGGAAAGTGGTGGCAGAAGGGTGGATGGGACCAGGCAGAGGGGACAGCAGGTGCTAAGACCCCGGGATGAAAGACGGCCTCTGGAGGACCTGTGAGTTCTTCCAGATGATAACTGTGGAACTGCAGAAGGAAGAGAGTCAGGATGAGGTGGAGGGTATGGACAGATCTCAAGGTGGGGGCCAGGTGTAGCCTGCTAAGGAATCTGGATGTTCTCGATTGTACCCCAAGAGCACTGAGGAATGCTTGCAGTGAGCGCCAAGCCCTTATAGAGCCTACCCCCAGGCTTCTCCTTCTCCAACCCCATTCTCTCCGTCGTCCTGCAAATACCAAGATGTCTGGACCCCGGGGCTTCTGTGTGCCTTGGTTGGCACAGAGCAGCCTCCTAGCCCCAGGCTCCTCAACCGGGGTCTGGGGGAGACAATGGGCTGTGCAGATCACGCAGAAGGAGGCCCCCCATGCTGCAGCAGCTCCTTCCCAGGCTCCCCCTTCCACCCCTGCCCCCTGCAATCCATCCCTACAGACCCACTCCCTCCCACACTGGGGATCTTCTTAACAGCAAATGGCTATTCCCTTTCCCCTTCCCCTTCCCATCACCCTTGGAGTAAATTTCAAGCCCCCCTTTCCTCCAGCCTTCTGAGACGTTTCCTACACCAAGGTCTCTGAAGTCACTGTTCCCTCTGCCTAAGATGCTCTTCCTGATCCCTACCCTTGCAGGCTGGTCCCCGAGAGCCTTCTGACATCACCGAGCTGGCACCTCCTCGGGAGGACTTTCCTGGCTACCCTAAACAAAGGAAGCCTTGGTGGGACGGATTGTAATCTGTCATTACTCTGTATGTGTTTGCTCTTACACGCACATGCACATGAACACGCATGTCCATGTACACACACATGCACACGCACACACTCAACAGACCATGAGCCTCTTGCCCACGCTTGCTGCCCCAGCATCTGGACCAACGCCTCGCACAGGAGAGGCATCCAGCAGTTGTGTGCTGAATGAATAAATACTCAAACCTCTCAGAGTCAAACGTTCTTCATCTGTAAAACAGGAATCATGGGATCTCCCTCCTCAGGGTTTTCCAGAGAACTGGGATACTTTATGTGAAGCTCCTGGAGTCACACGTGGACAATAGCCGTGGGCAGGTGACCACCAGCCTCTGACTCAAGCATGACACTTGAGAGCAGATATTCTGGATCCAAACTGCCTGGAATCACATCCTGTTTCCTCCTAGTTCCTGGTTCCTGGTGACCCTGGGCATGCTGCTAACCTGGTGGCCTCAGGCACACTGCAGCTTGTCTCTACAAGGGGCCTCATAGCGCCAGCCTCCCAGGCCTCCCATGGGATGCAGGGAGTGAATCCAAGCAAAGTGCCCTGCATGGGACTGGGGGAGGGCAGGGCTGTACAAATGGTGGCTGCTGTGATGAAGCCCCCTTCTACCTGGTTCAGCAGCAATTCCCTGAAAAGTAGAGCTGGAGGCAAAGCTATACAGTACTTCATCCAGGAGTGCAGCCCAAGGGAAGCCAGCCTGAGGGGTGAGGGACATGAAGCAAGGAAGGAGGGAGAGCAGACCAGGGGCACATGTCCCAGCTGGCCACAGCTGGTCAAGGAAACCCAGCTGGCTGCTCAGTGAGGCAGGATGTCCTGTGAGATGCTGTGCAGAGCCACCACATCCTGGACTGGCCTGCCCAGCAAGGACACGGAGTGACCTGTCTACTGGTTCCTTCTTGTCTCCTGTCTTGCTTTGCTTGACGTTCTGCCTGTAGGGTGTTGACTTCTCTCCCCACACTCTTAGGGTGTGCTGTGCTGCCCCTTGGGGTGGCCCCGGGATGGCCACCAGAGCATCTAAAGGTTCCCTCCATGTAAACTCGTGCACCAGAGCAGCCGTGATCACACACGAGGGTGTGATGTGGGCTGTGCGGAAGCCCTACCCTCATCTGAGTGGAGGCTGAGGTGTGGGGCTGAGAAGACAGCAGAGGCAGCCGGCGCTTGACGACCTCAGGGACAGGGCGATCCACTGCTGGGGAAGGCAGCTGAGCAAAAGTGGGGCCATGCACAGCCTGGGAGGGCATGTGGGCTGGCACACATGCCCTTCTACCAGATGTCCTGTGGCTGGGTGCATGCCCCGTTCCACCACCCCACCATCTTTGTGGCAGGCAAGGTGATGAAACCTTCTGCAATAATGCTGCTATAATAGATAAACAAATTAGCACTCCAAAAGCTCTTAAAAGAGTAAGAGATACATAAGAAGCACCACAGAAATACTTGTAAATAAGTCAATAAGTCTAGACATTTTATGAGAAAATGGCACCACGCATGATTTCTGCATTATGTCTTGTCATTTGGTTCATTTAAACTTTCTTTGGCCAGAGACACACAGATAACTGCTCCCTTTCCCTCCCATAACCCTCGGCTGGGGAGAGAAATGTGGGAGGGGAATGGTGTGGAGAGAGCTGGGCCAGCCCCTGGGGTCCCCCTGCCCTACTTAAGGGTCGGTCTCCTGCCTCACTTGATTGCGTCTGCTCCCACCCTCTCTCTCTCACTGTGGCCGCAGCCGTGACTGCTTCATTCCTCCAGAGTCAGAACTAGTGCTGAAAGCATCATTTAAAAATAAAATAAAACAGGGGAACTCATTTATGCTGAGACTATGCTATTTTCCCAAGTTGCCTACAGGACAGAGCAATAAAAAATTTATCCTTAATAGCATTTTGCAGGATTTTGCCACAGGAGATGTTCTCCCCACCGGAGTTTGGAATGATTCCTGTCTGCGTTACATCCCTAGCCCTCAGTCATGCCAGCCCCCAACCTCCCCTCTCTCTCATCGGAGACTTTGCAGCCAGCCTGCCTTCTCCTCATCCTGCCTCCGCCCAGAGAGATGTCTGGACGCTGGTCACTCCACCCATGAAACTCATCTCCGGGAAGGGGAAGAGGAAAAACAGGCAGCCTTGTCATCAACTTCCCCTCCCTTTCTCCCCCTCTCATCTGTAGATAAAAAGCTTGTGTCAGAGGACAGAACAATAAAAGAAAACCCAAGCAGCCAGTAACTTAATTTTATAAAACCCAACATGATAAGAGATGTTAAAAATTGAGGGGAGCAAAGGGGGTAGCAAAGCAAGCTCCGGACAATATATAATACAGCGATCACACTTATGCATTTAAAAATCAATATATAATTATTAATTTATGTTATGTAAATGCAGAGAGAAATCTGTAAGAAACACTTCAAACTTTTAACAGTGGTTCCTCCAGAGAGGGGCATGAAATCAGAAATTGAAAAAAGCAGATAAGAGGCTTGGGCTTTTTTCTCCGTACATCTCCATTGTTTAATTTTTTAGAGGTAACAGTTATTAAAATTTTTTTAAATTAAGAAGGGATCTCCCATCAGATTAAAAATAAATGTAAACTTGTTATAAGGTCTTCAAAAAGTTCATAGAAAATGTGTATTATAAAAAACTATGCATAGATCTCAAAATTTTTGCACCAAAATTAACTTGTACTAACTTGTTATGTCTGAACAGAATCTACTTTGAGGCACTAAGAGGGATAAGAAAGCAGTTTGAAAAGAGCCCATATCAGAGCAATGTGAATTCTGCTAAAATTGAAGAACAAACATCAAATTTATGGCAAAACTGGGTGGAAGAATAGTGAAATCATTGATGGTTTAGAAAAGGTTTGTGGGGACAATGCCCCAAAGAAAGTAGCAGTTTACAAATGAATAACCCATTTTAAGAAAGGACAAGATGATGCCGTACAGGAAGCTCACAGAAGCAGACCGTCCACATCAATTTGTGAGAAAAAAATTCAGCTTGTTCATGCTCTAATTGATGAGGACCAACGATTAACAGCAGAAATGCTAGCCAACACCACAGACATCTCAACTGGTTCAATTTACACAATTCTAACTGAAAAATTAAAAGTGAACAAACTTTTCACTCACTGAGTGCCGAAACCCTTACAATACCCAGATCAGCTGCAGACAAGAGCAGAGCTTTCAATGGAAATTTTAAACAAGTAGGGGGATCAAGTTCCTGAAACATTTTTTTTCAAAGAATTATTAACAGGAGATGAAACGCGATTTTACTAGTACAATTCTGAAGACAAAGCACAATCAGAGCAATGGCTACCAAGAAGTGGCAATGGTCCAGTCAAAGCAAAAGTGGACCATCAGGAGGTCATGGCAACAATTTTTGGGGAATGCTTAAGATATTTTGCGGTTGATTTTCTATAAGGCCAAAGAATAATAACATCAGCTTATTATTAGAGTGTTTTGAGAAAGTTAGCCAAAACTTCAGCAGAAGAATGCCCAGGAAACCTTCAACAGAGAATCCTTCTCCACCATGACAATACTCCTGTTCACTCCTCTTGTCAAACGATGGCGATTTTGAGATAGTTCTGATGAGAAATCATTAGGCATTCACCTTAAAGTCCTGATCTGGCTCCTTCTGACTTTGTAAAAAATGTGTTTGCTACTCTTAAAAAATATTTAAAGGGCACTATTTTTCTTCAGTTAATAATGTAAAAAAAGACTCCCTTGACATGGCTAAATTCCCAGTACCTCAGTTCTTAAGGGATGGACTAAATAGCTGGTACCACTGCTTACAAGAGTGTTTTGACCATGCTGGAGCTTATAAAGTTTATGTTTTTCATTTTTATCTTTTAATTTCTTTCTTCCATGAACTTTTTGAAGTCCACTCATATTACTAGTTAGGGAACAAGTGGGAAGTTGCCATTTACCACCAGTGGGAGTATATATTAGTATAGTCTTTTTAGAGGATAATTTTTTAGTATCAAATTTTTAATATGCAAGCCAGCACCCAGCATTTCTGAGGAATGTGCACTAAAGAGCACAGGTTAGAACATCTATTTTAGGATTCCTCGTAGCAGAAAAACTGACAACACCTCCACAGAGGACTGGCAAAATAAACTCTCAAGTGTCCAAATCATGACATCATTTGCATCCTTTAAAAGGATGAAGCCAAGGTACACATCCTGACATGGAAAATTCTCTAAGATACTTTTTAGGGAAAGAAAAAGAGTTGCAGAATGGTCTTTATAATGTAATACATTACATATTTTCTACCTATGTATGCAAATGCATACAAAGAGGCCTCAAAAGGAACACACAAACTGATCTCAGTGTGTGGAGGTCACCATCTGGTTTCCGAATATTTCTGACCAACTGCACTTCTGGAGAACCTTGAAGTTCAGTGGGAACATGTCACCATTTCTGGCCAACGAGTTATGAGCAGAAGTATCACAGGGCCATTGTTGGGCATTTAATTGCTGATGTGCAATTCCTCAGAGTTCTTTTTGCTCTGGCATGACAATCAACCATCTCCAAGTTGGCAGCTCCTTGCCAACCTTGTGCCAATGAGCAGAGCCCCTTCCCAACCCAGATGTACATGTAGCTCTGAAGCCTGGAGATCTGGGTTGTATGTTGTTGTTGTGATTACAGAATAACCCAGCCTTCCTTGACAGATGCCCTATGTCACCCCCCAAGGAAAAGCTTGGGGATTTGGTACAATGAACAAAGGGCACTTGCCTGTAATATTTTACTCTTTACAAATTGAACATGGTCATGCACTACTTTTGCAATTAATGGTACAATTTATACATATGAATTGTGTATAGTTAAAATCAATCATTTCTCAAAGAATGATAAAACTAGCAAAGAAAAGTAGTAAAAGTCAGCATCCAAGAGTCTTGGCTTTTGGAGCAAGAAGTGGACTGTGAAAGTCAATTTTGTGTCAATTTGGCTGGGCCACAGTGCCCAGATATTTGGTCTAACATTATTCTGGGTGTTTCTGTGAGGGTGTTTTGGATAAGATTAACATTTAAATGAGTGGACTTTGAGTAAAACAGATTGCCCTCCATAATGTGTCTGGGCCTCATCCAATCAGTTGAAAGCCTGAATAAAACAAAAAGATGGGCCTCCTACAAGCAAGAGAGAATTCTCCCACAGACTACCTTCGAACTTCATAAAGAACATCAGCTTTTCGTAGTTCTTTGGCAAACGGTTTTTGGATTTGAACTGGAGCATCAGCTGTCCTGGGTCTCCAGCCTGCTAGCTCACCCTGCAGGTTTTGGACTTGCCAGCCTCCACAATCACATGAGCCAATTCCTTTGAGGGAGTTTTGAGTCACATCAGCCTGGGTTCAAGTCCCAGGTTCTACCCCTTCCTAGTATGGAACACTGAACATGAGGCACAGACACTTGGAACCTCAATTTCCTCATCTCCAAATCGGGGATAATAATAATCACCCCTTCCCCACTCCCCAACCTACTCAAACATAGGGCTGTTTGAGAAGTTACTGAGCTCAACGATATGAAAGTCCCTCATGAGTCTAACACAGGGAGAGGCAGCTCATACTGTTATCATCTTGACCACAATGCCCCCCAGTCCTTCCGATGGCGCTCACAAGACCCCCTGTTGATTCTCTTGTCACCCCTTTGGGTGCAGCAAGGGATTCTGGCTGTTAAGAAGAAATCTTTAATATGTCTGGGCAGTCAGATATGCAATGATGAGAAACGGCGCTCAAAGCAAATCACTTCACCCTCCCAGCTGCCTCCTCTTTGGCTGCTGCCTTTCCCCTACAGTTTCCTGCATGGTTCCATCTCTCCCCTTTCCCAGTGGAGGATGCAGGTTGACTTCTCAAGAAGTCAACTCCACCTCCAGCTCTTGTTAGGAGCATGTGGCCTCAGGTAAGCCAGTCGCTAAAGTCCATCTCTTTGGCAGAAGCAATTGGATCCCAGGTGGCCATGTGACCCAATGCAGTCCAATCAAAGTGAAGGTCGGGACTTGGGCTGAGAATTTTGGGACAGAGACCCACTCTCTTTCCTGGGAGCCACCTTGGAGCCTCAGAGTGAAACCAACAATGCAGTGAAGAGATGGCAATTTGGGGACATTGGCTGTGGGACCAAGCCTGGTCTGGAGTCTTTATGGGCTTTTGAGGTACTTGAGGTATTAAATTCCCTGCTTACCTAAGCAGGTGGTGTCAGGTTATCCATAGGTTATGAATGAACCCCTGGAACTGATTTAAGTGGAAACAGTTGTCTTTCCCAGGAGGGCACGGGAGGAGGGCATGTGCTGAGGAGGTGTGGGAGCAGGTGCGTGCCTGGGACACTGTGCATGTTCAACCGTTACTGCTTCTCTTCATGTGCACCAAGGCCCTTTGTGGCTGCAGTGAGGAAGCCGGGTTCA
This sequence comes from Nomascus leucogenys, assembly GCF_006542625.1. Lineage (NCBI taxonomy): Eukaryota > Metazoa > Chordata > Mammalia > Primates > Hylobatidae > Nomascus > Nomascus leucogenys. The sequence continues at coordinate 6,346,825 of NC_044393.1, forward strand.
CACAGCCTGGAGCACAAAGCATGCCCTTGGGACTGGGCCTGCCCCACCCTAGGTCCTGTTTTCCTGTGATGACTGTCACCTGTGTGACCTCTGGCAGTTTTCAGAACCAAGAGAAGGAGAACTCTGCCTTCTCAGTTGGGTGGCACTGTCCTGGTTGGGTTGCTTGCCTTCAGAACCACTCTCTGTGGCCAGAGGATGATGCTTTGATTGGCTGGACCTGGTCATGTGAGTGGGGAAAGAGGATCGACCTCACTGACAGCTCATGATTGAGGTGGACGCGGGTTGGTGCCCCACTGGGGCTTATGGAAGGGGGAGTGTTTGATGGGAGTAGAGAGGACACAACAGAGGCCTCCTGTAATGAGATGATCTTGTTCATTAGTTCATTAGTGCTGTACAGGAGTTACATGTAGTGCAGGGCTCCTCAACCCACCGCCATCTGGGGCTGGAGAATTCTCTGTTGAGGGGTGCCTTGTGCACTGGAGCATGACTAGCAGCATCTCCGGCCCCCACCTGCCAGATGCCAGTAGCACCACTCCCAAGTTGTGACAACCAGAAGTTCTCTAGACATTGCCAAATGCACCCTAGGGAAAAAAAATTCAGCCCTGGTTGAGAATTACAGACACAGCATCTTCAGGAAATGTTCAAGCTGACTGTTAGCATCCATCACTTGGTGGCCAGAGCTTGTGCACCGAGCTGCTTCCCCCACAGTCACTGAAATTTTCACTTATTCATTCACCCAGTGAGTCTGCGTTGAGTACCCCCACAGACTTTCCATAAGCCAGGCACTGGGTTATGTTCAGGAGTGGGACCGAGCCGCTGCCTCAGTTTACTCGTGTAAAATGAGGGGAAGTGACTGGAGTTTCTGGGCCTGTATGAATCAGGCTTCTCCAGGGAAATGTAACCAATAGGATTAGACACATCCTCCCAGAGCCCTCGGAGGGGCGCAGAGGCTTGCCCAGGGCAGACGGCAGGGAGACCACATGCAGGAGCCCCAGTTCCCCGGGGCCTGCTTCCCCAGCTTTTCTCGAAAGTGGGCCCCCTGCAACTCTCCTCCCTGACTTCCCCTGGCCACTCATGGCCCTCTGCCCCACAGACTGCCCTGCTAAAATTGAAGAACAGACATCAAATTTATGGCAAAGCTTGGGTGGAAGAATAATAGAATAACTATTGGGTACTATTGGGTACCTGGGTGACAAAATAAACTGTACGACAAACCCCATGACATGAATTTATCCTCCACGCAGCAGCAAAAGACAACATGTAGCCCCTGCTTCAAATCTCCAGCACATAATGTTAAAAAATCAAAAAATAACAGATGCTGGTGAGGTTGTAGAGAAAAGGGAACACTTATACACTGCTGATGGGAGTGTAAATCAGTTCAACCCTTGTGGAAAGCAGTGTAACTATTCCTCAAAGAGCTAAAACTAGAACTACCATTAGGCCCAGCAATCCCATTACACCCAGAGGAATACAAGTCATTCTGCCATAAAGACACATACACGCAAAAGTTCATCGTAGCACTGTTCACAATAGCAGACATAGAATCAACCTAAATGCCTATCAGTGACAGACTGGATAAAGAAAATGTGGTACATATACACCATGGAATACTATAAAGCCATAAAAAAGAATGAGATCACGTCTTTTGCAGGAACATGGAAGGAGCTGGAGGCCATTATCCTCAGCAAACCAGTGCAGGAACAGAAAACCAAATACCACTTGTTCTCACTTATAGGTGGGAGATAAATGATGAGAACACATGGACACATAGAGAGGAACAACACATACTGGGACCCACTGGAGGGTGGAGGGTAGGAGGAGGGAGAGGAGCAGAAAAAATAACTATTGGGTACTGGGCTTAGTACCTGGGTGACAAAATAATCTGCACAGCAAACCCCCGTGACATGAGTTTACCTTATAACAAACCTGCACATGTACCACTGAACCTAAAATAAAAGTTAAAAAAATAGGCCAGGCACAGTGGCTCACGCCTGTAATCCCAGCACTTTGGGAGGCCGAGGCAGGTGGATCACCTCAGGCCAGGAGTTCGAGACCAACCTGGCCAACATGATGAAACTCTGTCTGTACTAGAAATACAAAAAATTAGCTGGGCGTGATGGCAGATGCCTATAATCCCAAGTACTCAGGAGGCTGAGGCAAGAGAATCGCTTGAACCTGGGAGGCAGAGGTTGAAGTGAGCCGAGATCAGGCCACCACACTCCAGCCTGGGCAACAAGAATGAAGCTCCACCTCAAAAACAATAAATAAAATAAAATAACATAAATATCCAGCACACTCTCCCTTTGCTCCTACAATGAGGCTCAAACTCCTCTGTGGTCCACATGGCCTGGCAGGTCTGGGGACTGTGGAGCCCTGCCTCCTGTCCCATCATTAGCCCCTTCCTCTGCCTCCAGCCTCAGCTGCCTCCCCTCCTTCCTGTTCTTCATAAGCACCACGAGATCAAGAGCCGTGGCTCATTCTTGATGGCACCCCAGAGCCAAGTGCTCAGTAGGGGCTCACTAAATGTCTGTTGACTGAAATGAAGGAACAAGTTTCTCAGGAAGCTTCAAGGGGCCAAAGGAGTTAGCACTTCCTTGTCAGATCTGGCCTGACATGAACATAGAAACTTTTCATAATTATTCCTTCTTTAGCAGTGGCAGAGAATGCTGGCTGCCTTCCCTTAGCTGGGCTCCTTGTTCCTGAGTGAGAGAACCCCCAGCTGACTGCGTTTCCCAGCCGCCCTGCAGCTGGGGCACAGTGAGAGGAACACGTTGTTTGGAACTGCTGGTGGGGAGGGGCTCCTTAAGAGGCGGACAGACGGCTGGGGGTGCCTGTTTTTGCCTTGCCCCCTGTCTTTCACTGGGTTTCCCCAGAAGCTGACTGTAAGTCAAGAATTCAAGTGCAAATGGAATTTTTCCAAGGTGGAGGGAGGTGAGAAAAGGGAGAAAGCCAGCTAAGAGCATAGGAATGAGTAGGCTGTGGCAACCGGAGCAATTGGAGGCCAATCCTGTGGCCATCTTAGGAGAAATGTATAGAACGTGCCTCTCAGAGTTATCCCATCCCAGAGGCAAGGAAGCTGAGGCACTTACAAACCAACTCCCTGTCATCGTTGACGGCTTCTCCCGTCCCTACTACCAGCTCACCCTGCAGGGGCCAAGGGTAAGCGTTCTGCCGGGGCTTGAGGTGGGACACTCCCGGCGTACACAGGACCGGTGAGTCAGAGGCGGCTGGTACACGCCCAGCCCTCCTTCCTCCTGCCTGGAAAGCAGAGGTGTTGGATGGAATTCCAGCAGTCATATTAGACCACAATGCAGTCTGGAGGATGGAAGCCCCATGCTCAGATGGACGAGCCAACAAGCAGAAACACCTGGGTCCTTGCCGACACCACGGAGCTGCCACCACAGCTATGGACAGCCTACCTGCAGTCCAGGAGAATCCATGCCGAGATTAATCCACAGCTACTCCTGGTGTTTATTACCAGCGGCTGAATGCTCCCAACCGATGCATCACGCGATGGCCATGCTGCTCGTGCCCATTACGGCTCAACTGCTGCTGCTGCCAGCAGTGATGGTAGTGAGCGCAGTACAGTGCCTGACACACACAGCTGCTTTTGCATTTACGTACTATATGTGCCTTCACTTATTTAGTCTATGTCATAACAATCCCACGAGGCAGATACTGTTATTATTCCATTTCACAGGTAAGGAAACTGAGGCACAGAAATGTTAAGCCACTTGCTGAAGGTGGCGCAGTTTGTGACAGCTGTCTGGCTCTGGCTGGTTGGCCCACACCTCCCCACTACAAGACATCACCTTCTACCTCAGGCTAAGCACCTTCCTGACGTCTTTGAGAAAGTCATTCCGTTTCCCACCCACTCTTTAGACTTTCTACAATGACAACTTTGAGATTTCATTTTGTATGTGAAATAAGCCCATCAGGCTTGACAAAGAAAAGAATATGATGTCCCAAGAAGCCTGTCTCAGGACAAAGTGCCTCTGTGCAACCTAATGAAGCCTTTCATTAGAAGATGGGACGGAGGATGGGAAGAAATTGCTCGGAACCTGAGAGAAGGCTCTGGATTCCATACAGCCTGACAGCTGAGGGGCCCAGAGACTGTCCTGCATGCTACAAGAGCTGTTCTACAAGAGCTAAGCCAGGGCAGGCACTTCTGGGATAAGATGCAAAGCTCATGCTATGGTGGTGACACTTCAGTGAGGGCTGGCACGCACTTCCCACACATGGTAGATGCTCCATGAAAGGCACGGTGGGGACGGGAGGGGCGGGCAGGGAGACAGTGCCAGGTAGGTAGGTAACCTGTCATCTTTGGAGCCAGAGAAGGCTGAGTGCAGTTCCCTCTTCACCTTGTGCCCCAGGGTGGATTGTTCAACCTTGCAGTGCTCCCATCTTGTCATTGGTGAGACGGGGCTGCTGGCAGCTAAAACTGTCAGTGGATAAGGCGTGTAGTGAGACAAATGCGGGCCATGAGATTGCCCTCTGGTGCTCCATCATGAAATCAAAGCACAGAGACCCATGCAGAGGTGTGCAGAGGCTCCTCCCACCGGGGACAGATCTGGGTTCTGCCACTTAGCAGCTGCGCCACTGGAGCCTGTGACTCCAGCTCTCTGAGTCTTGGTTCCCTCATCCGTAAAAAGATCAGATCATAATAGAGCCTCCCTTATCAGGGTCTTTATCCACTCATTCAATACATCTTTATCAAGCATCTACTGTGTGCAGGGCCCTGCGTGAGGCCTGGGAGATATAGCCGTGAACAGGGTTAATGAGACTTCACCCTCACAGTCCAGGGCAAAAGTACGGTTGTGATAAGTGCTACAAATATAAGGGACTGTGGTAGGAGGGCTTGACCTTGTCACATGCAAAGGTCCTGTGGTTGAAACGATTAAACAAGATAAAACATGTAAACCTTTCAGACTCAATGGCTGGTATATATTGCATGGGAGTGCTGTTAGTATTTTCTTGGGCCAGCGCTTGGAGCATTCACATCAGCTGACAAACTCACCCTGTGATTCTGCACCCCAAAAGCCACCTTCTGCCTATGAATAGAAATGGACTGGTCACTCATCCTTAGGATAGATTAAACAAATCCAGTGGCCTTCTGGTTGGATGTGTGAGCTTGATTAAGGCGTGACATGGGCCAAGCTAAGCAGGCTGGCACCATCAGGTTTCTCGGCCTGCAAGCATTGGTCCCTGACTTCTACTGAATTCACCCAGGCACTCAACCCCACCCTGGTGGCAGTCACTCAGGTTGGGGGTGGGGGCAGCCAGCAGCATTTTGCAAGAGGACATTTTCTCCCCCATTGGAGTAATTCCAAGGATTAGAAATGAGGGGCTTAGGACACGGAACAGTCCTTTTTGTCACTTCCTCAGACCCCAGAAAAGTCTCTTGGCCTGGCCTCAGGCAAGCTGGGTGCTCCAGGAAGCTCACAGCCCTGTGCTCTCCAGACATTGGCCAAGGGGACTGAAACATCCACAGAGCAAATGTCAACTTTGCATTCCATGTCCCAACATGAGACAGGAGCCCAGCCAGGCCCCACTGCAGACAGAGACTGCATTCGCATGTCACCCCTACAGCCTCATTTCCAAATTCAGACAAGCTAATGTCTCCCATAATGGGCCTCCATTCGTGAGAACAGATATTTTATCATTGCCTTGTTAGAGGAGGAGTCCGAAAAGGCTGGTGAGTGACCTAACAAAGCATGAAGGTGGTCCTGGAAAGGTTGTGGCCAGATGTGAGCCCATAGCAGTGGGTCTGGAGGGACCAGGACAGACGCCGGTCCACCTGCCCGCAGCCCTGCTTCCAGCCTCAGGCCCATCCTAGGGTTGACTCCATGTTTACAAGGCCCACTGCAGACACTCAGTGCAGCCGGGCCAGTGGGAAGATGGTCAATGGCAGTTCCTATTCCAGAAACTGACCCCACTGCCAGGGCCGCTCAAATGTCGGAAGGCACCGCTGATCCTCCTGGAACTTTACTAGTGGGGACATTGAGGCTGAGAGGGAAAGAATGCAGCTAGAGCCACAAAGCAACCAGAGCACAGCTGAGAAAAGCAAACCCTCACCTCCTCTCAGCCCCAGCCAGCCCAGGCCTGCCCGGCTGGTCCCCGCAACACCTCACTCCCACAGCTCGCCTTGTGGGAGTTGGCTCGGCTACTTCTGGACCTTCCTGACCCTTCAGGCAGGTGTCACTTACCCTATGTTGCTGCCTGCACCCTTGTCTGTCTCCCCACAGCATAAACCCCATGGTGGTATGGGGCGTCATGTACACGCCGTGTCTCCTTAGTAGGGCGGGCACCCACCCACACATGCACACTCACACATGTTCACACACACACACACACACATGCACAACAGTGTGGATGAAGGGAGCTCTCAGTTACTCCCAATGGCACAGGTCTGGAATGACTGTTCCAGAAGGAGTGGGCTGGCTGCTGAGCAGAGAATCCTCTCCTCCTAGCTGTGTTCTGATGTGCCTGCGACCATGGCCACACTCATTCCCCCATCTGGGTCCCTTTCTCCTTTAGTCTTGGAGTTGGCCCACATGCCAGTCTACTGTGCATGCATTCATAACTCAGCATCACAGAGTGGTCAGGAGCCCAGACATCAGGGACAGGCAGACTGCACTGAGTCCTGAGCCAGCTCCCGTCAGCAGTGTGACCCTGGTGGCTGAATCACTTACCCTCCCCAAGCCTCTGTCTTGTTCAATTATAAATGAGATAATAACTTCTGCATGGGTCCATATGATGCTTAAATAAATGTTCCAGAGAAAACACCAACATGGCACTTAGCACTGGGCAAGCATTTGGTTTGTTGTTTTCTTAGTCTGGGGTTCCCCACATGCAGAGGCTGAGACAAGGATTTTGGTGCAGGCAGTTTTCAGGAGGTGATCCAGGCAGTGTGGGAGTGGGAAAGTGAGGCTCTAGGGAGGGCAAATCAACACAAGCTATGCTCATGAGGGGTCACCCTGTGGTGAGGGACCTGCTTAGAAAGTGCATGGGACATGCTTCAGCATGGACCCAGCAAGGGCCGAGGGATCTTCACCCAACTCCGGGCTGCCGTTGGCTGAGGGCTGCTCCTGGGGAGGGGAGTGGGGAGGTTTTAACACCCCAACAGTTGTGCTCTCCACTTCTACATGTGGGTCCAGAATATTCCTCCTGTGCCAGGAGAAACCCTGAGGTGGGAGATGAAGGAAGCCATTGGCACCCTGCAGGTTGGGTGCAGTGGGGACAGGATGGGCCCCTGCCGGTATCTGCTATAGCTGCTATTATTGTCCTTGCCATGATCATCATGTCACAGATGACAGGCACACAGACGAGGGGAGGGACCACAGCAGAGGCGAGGGAAGGAGAGAAAGATGTCCACGCACACCAGGGATACTCTGTGAGTCCTTGCAGTTGAAGGAGGGCTGGCGACAGACTGACAGCACCAGGAGGCCTTGCGGTGGCTTGGCTGCTGGGGCTGATTTCCCTGGAGGCTGGGCAGAGGATCTGGAAGAATCAATCAAGTTGGAGAAATGGAGAGGAGGACTGACAGGTCATTCCAGGACTCCTGTGGCAAAAGGGCAGTGAAGGCAGTGACGGTGGGCCTGGTGGGCTCAGGGCAGGCACCCAGGGCTGGGCCATGCGTCATCATATTGGGGGACGCAGCTGGGTGGCTGACTGGAGTTGGCTCTTGGGAGCCAAGGCAGAGCCCAAGCTTTAGGTATTTGAGGCCAGAGAGGAACAAGTTTTAGAAAGATGACTCTGGGCTCCCAGGCAACCTGTAGCATGGAGCAGTGTTTGCAGTGGCATCTGGACATGAAATGATGACCTGATACTGATGCTGCTTCACAAAGCCACTGAGACACGTTCCACCAGCGGGTTTTAGCCAGCTCCCTGGAGGGACTTTTCCAAACAATTTTCCAGAGGTTGACGTATGTTGCTGTTGCCACCCAGCATCCACCACACCTTGCCCTGGCAAAGGGACCCTGGATATCCCTTGGGGACTGTCCTTCCCTCATTCCCAGCTGGGACAGGTGACCCTGCCTGAGCATGTCCTCCTGGTTCAAGCCAAGTGAATCCTGGGACTTGTACTGGAGCAACAGGTAGAGAGTTGTTCCTTCTTCTGACTTGGAAGATAGAGGTTCGGGGCTGTTGGCAGCCACATTGCCACCAGTGGATCCTGGGAATGAAGACAACGTGGAGAAGAACAGCATCAAGTAACAGAGTGAGAAAGCCAGTGTTGGATCCACCCCCGCCTGAAGCCAGAACTACCCCCTGATGGTTTGGGATCACATGATCTAATAAACTTCCTTTTTGCTTAAGCTGGTACGAGTCAGGTGTTCTCTTTCTAACAGCAAAAAGGAATGTTTGAGATTTTCTGCAAAGCTTTAGGAATCGGTGTTGAGTTTGTCAGTTCTTATTGGAAATGACCTTGGTCATTTGCCAACATGAAGGTTATCTGTAAGTAAAATCCTCACAAAATAAACTTGCTTATTCTATGAACATGCATCCAGCCATCCCTGCATACGAACCCCACTCTATCCAGAATCCCCTGCATTCCACAATGAGCCACTGTATCTGTTCATTCATTAACAAATATTTTATCAAACACCGACTAGTCCAGGCTCTGTGGATGAAACAGAGAAAAAAGTAGCCAGAGTTTTGCCCTTGTACAAAAGGAGACAGACAATGAACAAACCATAATAAATAAAGAAACCACTATTTGTGAAGGCCATAAGCACTATGGAAAGAAAAAGCAAGATGGACAAGATACTGAGGATGGGGGGTGGGTGGGAACAAGCAGCACTGCAAGATAGAGTGGCCAGGGAAGAATTCATTGAGAAGGTGATATTTGATGGAAGACGTAGGAGGGGTGGTGTGAGCCGTGCCAGTATTTGGGGGAAGAGCATTCCAGGCAGAGGGAATAGCCAGTGCAAAGTCCCTGAGGCCACAATGTGCCTGGCATGTTCAAGGCACTGCCAGGAAGCCTGCAGTGCTGGATACAGTGACAGGGGGTGGGATAGGAGGAGGAAAAGTGGGGCAGGGGGCACGTTTGGGGGTGCGTGAAATGGGAACATGGCAGGATTTTGAACAGTGGAGTGATCTGCTGTAACCTGTCACTTGGAGCACAGTAGGGTGAGGACAGAGCAGGAAGACCAGGCAAGAGAGACGGGAGAGGCTGGTGGCCTGGCCCTGGGTGGTGGCTGTGGAAGTGGGCAGGAGTGGTGTAACCCACACAGGTTTTGAAAGTTGACTTTCTGCCCCGGTGGAAAGGAACTTTGGGTGGGGCACATCTTGGGGAACCTGCACTTCCCAGCAGGGTGTCAGTCGCCTCTAGACATCAGTCTCCAAGGTCCAGCCTGTCAGACACAGCCCTTGGAATGGAAGTGCAGATGATCCAGCCACAGGGGGCTCCCCTGGAAGGAGGAAAGGTGCTTCCCAGGAGGGAATGAGGCTCCCCACATGGGAATCCCTGACTCAGGAAAAGGCTTGCAGGAAAGGAGGGACATGGATGCGCTTTTGTCCTGAGAAGCACCCTCCATGGCCATCCCTGAAGTGGCAAACGTTCCCCCCGCCCACACGCTGCTGCCTCACCAGCAGTCCATCTGTTAGCGAGACGTCTGAATGTCCAGACAGGCTTTAGGGGTCAGAGACCGGAGTCCCCAGGCAGTTCTCAAAGTGGGCTTGTGGCTGTTTCTGCAGAGAACAATGAAGCCAAAAGACAGAAAGCTGCCCCGCTCTGCATAGTTCATCAAAGAGGAATATGCTTAATTCTTTTCTTTTTTATCAGCTGACAGCTTCCAACAGATAAAGCTTATTTTATTTAAGCTTTCGCAGGCCCAGAAAGATAAATACCCCTGAATTCCAGTCTTCACAAGGAAAAAAAGTAAAATTGGATGAAGTCAGAATCTTGAGTAGTTTTCTCAAAACCAGAGCAAGGATGGGCCCCTATGATTGGGTGTAAATTAAATGGTGACTGGTGGTGAACGTGGAGGGAGTTGGGTCATAGGGATTAGGGGGCCCGAACTGGGAAAAGATGGGCTCGTCCCAGCTGAGGGCATAAATGAAGCTGCTGGCGGAGACTGTTCTGAGAAGGAACCTGCCCAGCTTCTGTCCCAGAGGACCCCAGAAGTCGGTGGGGGTCGGGGGGAACTGAGCTGCAGGAGTGGACTGTGTGGGTTTAATCCTGGCCCTGCAGCATGTGGGCTGCTTTCCTGTGCCTCGATGTCCTTAACTGGAATTCAAGATCACAGGCAAAAGTCTTCGAGCGAGTCCCTGTGGCAGAGAAGGCCCCAGTGGCTCAGTGGAAAGAAGCCTGGTGGTGAGCTCGTGCCTAAAAGCACTCCTGGGCCCCGCTGCCTCCTGGGAGGGCCCTCTGAGCTCTGAATGGGGCACCACACTGGCACTGGCTGGACGCTTGTGGGGAGGTCACTCTGCAGAGGTGCAGGTGAGGCGCTGCCTGCCAGGGTTGGGGACTCTGCGTGGTAGGACACATACTGACTCTGATCTCAGCCAAACAGTTTATTGACAGGAAACCTGGCTACTCACAGAACTGCCCAGAGGGCAGGAGACTTGGGCTCCAAAAGGGAGTGGAACGAGCATGATCCGACCATGGGGAGACCCAACGTGACTGCCAATGTGACTACCAGTGCTGGGCAGGGACCCTTGCTCACACCCTGGGCCATCAGGGCTGGGCCCAGGACCCCTTAGTTCAGGCACAAAGCCTGAGACACCCCCACAGCTTATCCCCTGGGCTCTCAGTGCTAGGCTGGGCCCCCCCAGCTCATGTCCGGCCTCTAGCTCAGGTCCCAGGACCCCTAGCTGACACCTAGGAAGGCAAGCGCTGGACCAGGGCCTCCAGGGCTGGACACTGAGCCCCTTGGAGCTTCCTAGCCACCTCCATAGTGGACTCTGAGATCCTGGCTGTTCCTGATCCCAGGTCTGGGCCGGAGCCCCCAGGGTGGTGTCTGACGAGCGTGCAGAGCGAGGTGTGCGGCCGCTGCAGAACCAGCCAGCATCAGCATCCACCTGGCACTTCCTAACGGAGTTCTGCATGGAATTAATTGCAACAAAAACCGTATGGCTTTTCAGAATAGTATATGGGAGGGAGGAGGCTGTGGTTATAGGACAGCTCAGAGCTCCTTGTGGTGTGGGAACTGCCCAGCATCTTGACTGTGGCAGTGGAGACACAAACCTACACAGGCAATAAAAGAACATTAATCCACATACACAGATGACAGCAAGGACCACTGGGGACGTCGGAGGGACAGTGATGGATTCTGTCACTGTCAGCAGCGTGGCTGTGATACTGCACCATGGCTGTACCATGTTACCACTGGGGGAAACGGGTAAATGTACGAAGGATCTCTCTGCATTATTTTTTACAATGGCACTTGAATTTACAGTTACTGCAATAAAAAATATAAATATTTAAAAGACAGTATGAAGACTTCTGAATGCTCTTTATATGTTCATTAATTTATTCTAAAAGTGCAATCATATAAACTTATTTTATTCAAACTACATGCATTAAGCACTGTTCTGTGCCAGGCACTGCTCTGGGGACCAAGACAACCAGCCAATGCTGATTTCTCTCTCTCTCTCTCTCTCTCTCTCTCTCCTCTCGTTACTTAAATCTTGTAGAAGAAACAAACCACAGTTAGGTAATCACCTGATTACAGAGGATGCTGTCACATGATGATAAACACTTTAAAAACATAAAACACAGGGACACTTTGAAGGCTGACAAATGACATGAGGTACAGTTCACAAATAGAACCCAACTCATGGGGATCTGGGGCTGGAGAGTTCCAAAAGAGGAAACTGCAGGGCACAGTCTGGGCAGGGAGTAAGCTCAGCCCTTCTGAGGATCAGAAACACTCCAGTGGGAATGACACTGGTCCACAAGGGGCAGGAGGGAAGAGGTGGTGGGGGTTTGGTGGAGGCAGAGGTGGCAGGGCCCACACAGCACAGTGAGAACCAGGGGCTTTATCCCGAGGCCCAGGAGAAGTCCCCAAAGCATCTTAGGCAGAGGTGTGACATGATGAGTTGTGTTTTTAAAAGATCATTCTGGGTGGGGCATGGTGGCTCATGCCTGTAATCCCAGCACTTTGGGAGGCTGAGGTGGGCAGATCGCTTGAGCCCAGGAGTTTAAGACCAGCTTGGGCAACATGGCAAAACACCATCTTTTCAAAAAATACAAAAATTAGCTGGGTGTGGTAGTGTGTAACTGTAATCCTAGCTACTCAGCTGTGGAAGCTAAGGTGGGAGGATCAACCGAGCCCAGCCTGGGTGACAGACTGAGATCCTGTCTCAAAAAAAAAAAAAAAAAAAAAAAAAAAAAAAAAAAAAAATATATATATATATATATATATATATATATATATATATATCATTCTGGCTCCAGGTCACTTCCAGCTCAGAGGCTGTGACTCTAACTGGCACTTGAAAAGCACCTACTGTGCATCTAGCCCAGGGCCAGGTGTTACCAGACTCAGCAGAGGCCCAGCCTGTGCCCTGTCTAACACCTGGCTGGTGATAATGGACATTGATCATGGTCAATGCCAACAAGTGGAGTGAGAGCTGAGGGCGCAGAGGTCCCTGGGAGAGGGTCTGCACTCTAGGCCACCAGGGTGGCACTAGAAAGGGCTGCAGATGGGCTGGGCATGGTGGCTCACAACTGTAATCCCAGCACTTTGAGAGGCCGAGGCGGGTGGATCACCTGAGGTCAGGAGTTCGACGTCAGCCTGCCCAACATGGCGAAACCCCATCTCTACTAAAAATACAAAAAATTAGCCAGGTGTGGTGGCACATGCCTGTAATGCCAGCTACTAAGGAGGCTGAGGCAGGAGAATTTCTTGAACCTGGGAGGCAGAGGTTGCAGTGAGCCAAGATCATGACACTGCACTCCAGCCTGGGCGACAAGAGTGAAACTCATCTCCAAAAAAAAAAAAAGGGCTGCAGATGGTCTCCACCAACACCCAGGTCCTGCCCGCCCCCTGCTCTGTAAACAGTCCCACCTCCCAAGGGACAGGCACAATGATGGCATCTAGATTTGCAACCCCCATGGGAGGGAGTCACCCCCAGGCTGAGCTGTGACAACAGGGCCAGGCAGAGGAAGGTAGGCCCCAGTCTTCTCCACCTATCAGGGACATGGAGCGGGTGTATGGTGTTCTGGAGGGGCTGCCTGCGAGGCCCAGGTGGTCACGGCTTGGTGGAGAATTCCCAAAGTCATCGGTTGGCAGCCAGATCAAAAGCAGAACAGAATTTAGACAGCTTCTCGTATATGGTTTATTTCTAATTAATTCCTCGCTGGCACATGCAGAATCTGCACTTTCTCTCCCTCCTGGCTCTTCCAATCCCATACATATTTAAGAGCCTGACAGCTTTCCTCGTGCTAAATATAAATCGCGGTTTAGGCTGGGAGTTCACTGTGAGTCGGTGGTCCTCCTCCCAGGCACCACTGATGATTCTGCTCCTCTGCTTCTCGCTGGCCAGGCATGTGGGGGCTCCCTCACCCAGCAAGCGTCCCCCAGCCGATCCACCGACCCAAAGTGCAAGGGACGTGTTATTTTTGTCTACCTAGCATCTGTCCCATCTCCTGTGGGAACAGCACCCCAGTTTTCTTTTGAGGAATAGAGCTGACCCCACTTCCAACTCTAAGGGTGGTGTCTGACTCTGATTATGGCCAATCAAAAACTGAAACCCTCCAGCCACAGAGGTTAATTCAGGATGTGCCCATCACTCAAAACAGGCCAGTCAGACTTCTCTGGGATTTCTGCTGGAGCCAGAAGGACAGAGACATTCTCTTCACCTAAACCAATAATGCAAGTGAGAGAAAATCCTGAAGCGCCTAGAAGCCGTCTAGGCACCAAGATGGGAGAGGTGGACTGAGGTTGAGGCCAACACAGAGAAAAATAGTGTCCAGAAACAAGAAAAGTGAGAGGGACTGAGTCCCAGCGCTCAAGGCCCTTGATCATGAGGCTTAACCAGTTCCATGAGCCACTGTACCTGAGGAAATACCCATTCTTGCCTAAGCTAGTTTGAGATGGGTTTTTGTTGCTTACGACCGAAAGAGTCCTATTACTACAAACAGCCACAGAATCATCTTGGCATGGTTGTTGTGAAGAAAAAAAAAAGCAGATAATTAATAGGAAAATGACTGGCACACAGTGGCAGGCCCTCTCCCCTACATTATTTCAGGGGAACAGCACGTGCAGCCTCTGTGGTAAGCCTTATCATCATGAGCCCCACGACAAGGGCAGAGAAGCTGAGACTCAGAGAGGGTGTCACTCACCCAAAGCCACATAGCTAGTGGGGTAGGGATTGAAACCTCACTCCCTCAGTCCCCAAAATCCAGGCTATGCCTGTTCCTAGGGTGATGCTGTCTCTCACTCAAACTGCCCAGCAAAGACCCGAGGCTGCCTAGACCTGAGCTGCTCCCAAGCCAAGGCACACACCTCTCAAGACCAGTCCCAGGGCAAACACTTCCAGCAGTTTGCCTGTTTGGGAGGTGGTGGGCAAAATTTCCAAAATCCTTTAAAGTGGTCGTCTCCTGGTCCAAGGAGGAGTGCAAGGGCGTGATTTTGGAAGCTCGTTCAGAGCCTGGAGATGAAAGTTTGAAGTGTGCTGTGAGAGAGAGGAGGGTGCAAAAGAGGGTGATTATGTCTGCTGTGGACCTGCCCGCAGGGACTTTTGTGCACACCCTGGTCCCATTGACACAGCCATCTTAGAAGGGACTGGCTGATGCCCTGGATGACAGAACGCTCTTCTCTGGAGCAGAATGCCTGCTCATCAATGCAAGAGGAAGAGCACCTTAGCAAATTCACCATTTGCACTCCCAGTGAAATAACCGATCCAGAAAAGAATCATCAATGGATCCAAAAGCCATTAGGTGAGAGGGTACTGGGGGAATAAATTCTTTGCAAGGGGCCAAAATACCCTCCTACAGAATAATTTCCAAGAGAAAACAGAAGCTTTCGCCACAGAATGGTTGGTGGCCATCATCTTTTCCAAGCAACCACACTTGGCATCACTGAGGGTCCTCTGCAACACAGCCAGTTTGTTCACTTCAAAAAGTCAGTGTTCTGGGGAGAAAAAGTAAGGAGAGAACATTCTAGATTGCAAAAGACTCAAGGGATGTAAAAACTAAACGCGATGCGAGAAAGCTGTTACATCCTGGTTCAAGAGCAAAACAGCTAAAAGGATTTTGGAGCAACGGAACAAATTTGGAAATTTGATTGCAGACTAAATAATAGATAATATTAGGGAGTTCTTGTTAGTTTTCTTAGGTGAGAAGATAGTGATGAGGACATAAAGGACCTTTTCCTTAGGATGCACAGATGAAGTATTTAGGGATGAACTGTCATGATGCCTGCAACGTACATTCAAAGAGTGCGCGCATGCGTACACACACACACACACACACACACCCCAAATATGGCTGTCAAATGTAGGTGGTGAGCACACAGGCATTCACAGCGCTGTCCCTCCAACTCTTCTGTATACTTAATAATTTTCATATTAAAAAGTTGGAGTAAAAACCCAGCCCCATCCCTTACCATAGGGTCGCCTTAAGAAAGTCACCTTAAGGCTCTGATCCTCCACTGCCTCATTCATCAAATGGGGACAATGATAAAAAAAAATCTCCCTAAAGCTCTTGGAAGTATTCCATGGGACAATCCATGTGGGAATCTTGGTTCTAGTGCTTGGTCCCCAGGAAGTACCCCGAAAGTGCTCAATGTTGGCATTATTAGAAGACAGTGAACTGAATACCCCCAGATCTAACCAGAGGATCCCAATCAGAACAAATTCGGAAAGCACAGGGAATCATCTTCCAGGATGTTCAACGTTTGCCCTCGTCTCTCCCGGACCAGATCATTGACCCAAATTCAATACTCTGGGAAACAGGCTGCAGGGGTCCCACAGCAGGGCCAGGCCCCCCGGAACCCACCTGTTTCTTTCTCAGTGCCTCCTAGGATCTTGGTTTCTACTTGAGAAGACAAATGTAGGGTCATGCTCCCTAAAATAATTGAACTGTTGTTCACCCGTTTAATCAGCGAAGATGGGGAAGATTTGCGTACAAGCTTGGTGCCCAGCAAAGATGGGCCACTGCATCTGCTCTTGGTGGGTGGCCGCCTGGCCCAGCTTTTCCAGAGGGCAATTGGCAACATGTCACAAAAGCACCAGAGTCATGCGTGCCCTGTGATGTGATGAATTCGGTCTCCAGGAATCCATCTTAAGGAAAAAATGAGACAAGTGCATAAAAATGAATAACGACATTTGTTCCTGGCCCCACTTGTAATAGCAAAAAGCAGAAACTATCTAAATGCCCATAGTAGGGAAATGGTAAAATAAATGAAGATTCATTCAAACAATCGAATAATGTGAAATCATTAAAAATGATGATGTCGACAAATATTGAGTGACAAGAAATGTTCACTGTAGATTGTTAATGCATGAAGAAGCAGTGAATAAAATTGTATGTGTAAGACAACTTTAGTATTGTTTAAAACTGTGTGCGTTGGCATATTTTTGCATGCATAAAAAAGTCTTGGGAAGGTTAAATAAGTCACAGTACAGCCATAAGATGGAATACCATACATCTATGTATAATATATATGTGTGTGTATATAGATTATACATAAATATATATAATATATATACACACATATATATTATATTTATATATTTTATATTAATATATAATATATAAATATATATTTTATGTAATATATAATATATAAATATATATTTTATATAATATATAATATACAAATATATATTATATAATATATGTATATATAATATGTTATATATTTTATATAATATAAATGTATGTATATATAGTATATATTATATATAGTATGTATTATAGATATAATACATACTATATATTATAGATATAATATATACTATATATTATAGATATAATATATACTATATATTATAGATATAATATATACTATATATTATAGATTATATTATATTATATATAATATATATTATATATAATATATAATATAATATATATATTATAGATATAATATATACTATAGATTATATCTATAATATAATATATATATTATAGATATAATATATACTATAGATTATATCTATAATATATAGTATATATTATAGATATAATATATACTATAGATTATATCTATAATATATACTATAGATTATATCTATAATATATACTATATATTATATCTATATATAGTATATATACATATGCTATATATGTATATATATACTATATATATTATAGATATAATATATACTATATATTTTAGATATATAATATATTATATATGTTTTATATTATATATTATATGTAATAATATATAATATATAATATTTATATTTAAAATATGTATTTTATATTATATATAATATTTATATGTAAAATATATATAAAAGACACAGGGTTTCGCTCTTTGCCCAGGCTGGAATGCAGTGGTGTCATCATAGCTTACTGCAGCATCAAACTCCTGGACTCAAGCCATCCTCCTGCCTCAGCCTCCCAAGTAGCTGGGACCACAGGTGAGCACCACCACACTGTGCTAATTTTTTATTTTCATTTTTATTTGTAGAGATGGGGTTTCACTATGTGGCTCAGGCTGGTCTCAAATTCCTGCCTCAAATGATATTCCTGCCTTGGTTTCCCAAAGAGCAGGGACCTGTGCCCAGCCCAGCTATTTTTTTTAAACAGAGAACTCTTAAGTGTTGTTGTGGAAAAGTCTCTAATATGTATTGTTGCAAACAGCAAGATGTAGAAAAATATATATGATATATCTTTTGAGTATAACACACAGGATAAATATAATACATATATTGAGAGAGAGAGAGAGAGAGGGAGGGAGATCCTTGTCACTAAGAACTAGTAAAGGATGTCATCTGTGGGGTGCGAGGGGCAGGGCCAAGGGGCACAGGGATGCAAACGGGCTTTACTAGGTACCTTGTGTATTCCTGGCTTTTGAGCCAGGTGAATATATTACCTATGCAAAACTTTTTCTATCATAAAATAATTCAGGAAAGACATAAACTAAAATTATGCTAGAGGCTGTTTCCAATTAATGAGATTCCTAGTAATTTTTATTTTCTTCCTTATGACTTTTTAAATTATCTGATTTTATTTTACAATGGGCCTACATTATTTTCATATCTAAAAACAGGTTTCCATTCTGAAACAAAGTGATAAAAATATCTGCACTTGGCCGGATGCAGCGGCTCAAGCCTGTAATCCTAGCACTTTGGGATGCCAAGGTGGGTGGATCACCTGAGGTCAGGAGTTCGAGACCAGCCTGGCCAACATGGTGAAACCCCCATGTCTACTAAAAATATAAAAATTGGCAGGCATAGTGGCGCATGCCTGTAATCCCAGCTACTGGGGAGACTGAGGCAGGAGAATCACTTGAATCTGGGAGGTGGAGGTTGCAGCGAGCCCAGATAGCGCCATTGCACTCCAGCCTGGGGGACAAGAGCGAAACTCTGTCTCAAAAAACAATACATAACTGCACTTGTGTTTCTTTCTTCCCCATTTCCCTGCTTTAGCGTGCCTGCCCCCCACACACTGGCACAAGCTCACGGATACTCTCCCACACTCGCACACATGCACACACAGGTGTCCTCGCACACATGCACACTCACAAATGCTCACACACACACAAGTGTTCTCTCTCTCACACACACAAATACACACAAATGCTCTCATACACTCACATGCTCACACAATCACACACTCATACACACTCTCACTCCCTCAGACGCTCACACACTCACCCACACACATGCACTCATATACACGCTGATTTATTTCTTGACCACCTCAACTCTGTTTCAGGTCTGTTGATTTATTGGCTGGATTGGAACAGGACCTTCCTCCCCGAGTAAGTAGCTGAAGGCCCACACACCCAGGGACAAAACCAGACCATTTCATAGCGGACACAGCAGAGAAGAGATCCAGCCTGGGTGGTCACAGGCCTGCAACAGACATAGGAAACGCTCTCCTCTGAACAGAAAGTAAGATCAAGTCCAAAACCATGACAGCGGTGTTCCAGAAACCAGTCACAATGGTTGGGTACTTGAAAAACTAGGAAAACCATTTTTCTAGGTCAAAGTAAAGTGCAATTTCCCCTGCACCCTGAAACTTGGTGGCCCTTTTCCTGTACGCCTTTTAGATGGAGTTGGAGAGAGAAGTATAGCTACTTAGCTAACCCCCACCACAAACAAATATCAGAATACTGATGAAAATACTTAGCACTAACATGAATATGACACTTAATATGTGCTAAGCACTATTCTAGTGTTTTCCAATAAATAACTTTTCTCATCTGAACAACTATCATTATTCTTTTTTATTTTATTTTATTATTATACTTTAGGTTTTAGGGTACATGTGCACAATGTGCAGGTTTGCTACATATGTATCCATGTGCCGTGTTGGTTTGCTGCACCCATTAACTCGTCATTTAGCATTAGGTATATCTCCTAATGCTGTCCCTCCCCCCTCCCCCCACCCCACAACACGCAGACAGGACTACACACAACAGGAGGGGGACACGGCTCCAGGTGCATCTTCTTTTCAGAACAAAGAAAATGTCCCAGAACCGCCCGTCTTCAGTTCTCATTGGTCACAACTAGACACACATTAAACCCTGGAGAAATGGGACTGCCTTGATTGACTAGGCTAGAGCCAGGGCTTGGGCCACCTGGATGACAGTGGATCCCTGAACAAATCAGGACACTGTAGGAGAGAGAACGGCAACATGGCTGCTGGGAAGCAGACGACCATGGCTGCTACATCCTTCCATTTAGAGGTGGGGAAACCGAGGCCAAGGAGGCCAACTGAGTACAGGGAACTTGAACCCTGACCGGCACAGCTCAGCCAAGACATCTGGTTTCTGATTCCAAATGATGACAGCCCTGCAGACCCCTCCAGGGTTCCCATGACAGGTGAGTCAGTCACACACACACAGCCCCACCCTAGCCCCTCACCACCCCCACCCCCCCACCTCCCCCGAGCACTACGGACCTTCAGCCCTTGTGCCCTCATTAGTCCACTCTCAGTCAGGCTCCCTGACATCTGCTATATTCTAAACAAGCCAACTACGCAAGGCCGTCAGCAGGGCCCAGCCTGTGGTCACCCCAAATTGTAATATCCATTGTGTCCCTGACTTGGAACCAGACGGCCAGGGAAGGAAAAAGTCCCTGTTTCCTAAGGGTTCAGAAGTTGGCCCTGGTCAACAGTTGCACTTAACACACCCACTTCTGAGGGCGAGGAAAGTTTTCACATCCACAGAAACACCGTGGGAAATGGTCAGGGCCCTGGAGCCTTCCCGCCTTGCTGAGGGGTGGCGGGCACCATGCCCTACCCATCTGGCAGTATCATCACAGTGGGGACACCCTGGAGAGCTCCCTTCTCGATGCTGAGGCCACGTCTATCTAGAATGACCTGGGTGGGAGACTGGACCGTCAGCTCAGGCTCTCAATGAGGACCCACCAGCAGAGCACTCAGCTGCTCACCGCTTGAAGAATTCCAGGAACAGGTGTGCACGGCAGAGGAAGGGCGTGACTGCGTTACAGGCATTTCCCTGTGCACCATCAGGGTTACAGCCTGAGACATTCTTGACGCTGGCTGTCTCGCATCTCACCCACACGTGTGCAATCCGTGCAGCCCGATGCAACATCACGCTGTATGCTCAGCAGCTCCAGGGCCAGCACAGTACCTGGCACTGAACCCATATTTGCTCAGTGAAGGGACCGGGTAAATGAAAGAAAGGATTTTGAATCTCCATGATGCAGGGAGTGAAATAGCAAACAAATTAGGCCCACAGTCTCTGATCACCCTGGGCTTCGAAGAAAACCCCACCAGGCAGCCCGTGTACTGTGTCATCCCGACTCAGTTGTGAAGCAACTTTCTGCCCTCAGGCTGCTCCCAAGCTGGGTCAGCTCGAAGATAACTGCGCCAGGCCCTTCCCTGCAGATGGGAGGTGTGTGACTGACTTTGAAATCACTTTGGCCTTTGAATTTTAAAAGAGGTTGATTCTGATCAACTGACCTGAATGTTAATGGCATGGGAGTTTAATTTGTATTCAGACAGGAAGAAAATCAGCCACTCTGAGGAGATGGTGCTGTTTAATTAGGTCTAGTAGTTAACTCGGAATAAAGGCGACACACAGCCAGGAACCAGGAAGGGAAACGACGTCCCCTGGGAACTCGCAGACTTCAGAGGAGCTGCGGAATCAGAAGCTGGCGGCTTAGAAATGATGACTTCGGTTCCTGAAAGACAACAGAACCTCCCAGCCAGGCACTGAGGACAAGGCATTTGCTCCTGTGACTCCTGATTCAGTCAAAACAGAGAAGGAGAAGAGCAGTGAGAATGTGTGGGTAAAAACTCCAGTGCACATGAGTGCTCATGCACGTGTGTGTGTGTGTGTGTCTCTGTGTGTGCGTGTGTGTGTGCGTGTGCATGTGTGTGATTGTGTGTGCACACGTGTGTGATTGTGTGTGCACACGTGTGTGTGCGTGTGTGCGTGCACACGTGTGTGTGCATGTGTGTGATTGTGTGTGTGCGTGTGTGTGTGTGGGTGTGTGATTGTGTGTGTGTGTGTGTGTGTGGGATTGTGTGCACAGGGTGGCGGGGAGGAGAGCATCCAGGAAGCTAAATCTCTTCTAATGCTGATAGCAACACAATTCATAACAGCCCACACACTACAAACAACTCAAATACCCATCCACAATACAACGGATGAATTGACAATGGCAGACTCATGCAATGGAATACTACACAGCAGTGAAAAAGAGCAGGCTCCACTATGCACATAAACAGGGATGAACTGCAGAGGCATCATGAGGAGTAAAAGAAGACAGTGCCCGAGGTCACATATTGTATGGTTCCATGTATACAACGTATAAGAACAAGAAGAGCTAATTTACGGTGATAAATGGCAGAATAGGGATTCCCCTAGCAGGAGGGTCAGCCTAGGAGTGGGGAAAGGGGAACTCTATAGCTTGATCACAGTGGGGGTTAGACAGGCAGGCGTATGTGCAAAAATGCACTAAGTGGCACGTTTTGTATGCTCTATGTATGGTATACCTCCATTTAAATATATGTATATTTAAATTGACACGTGCAAGCTCTGTGCTGTGTCCCTCCCCACGTGGCCGACACCTGCTTCTCCAGTCATGGGGATAATACCCTCACAATTATAGGTTGAATTTCTTACAGTTGTCTCTCCAGTTCACAGCATAAATTACACATCTTCCCTGCACCCTCTTTGCCAACATGGTTTAATAAAGTGGGGGGATTTGGCATTTCTTGCATTTACTTAAGGGCTCCAAGGGTGGGGAGGCACGAAGACACCGCAGATTACTAACTGATTTGCTCCTCATGAAATTACACGGCAGGCATGAGGCTGTCCCCGTCGCCACAGGAGCTCGAGAGGAAGAAATGAATTATGCTTCAAAGTTATAAGATGTGAAAATTGATTCAGGGAATGCTAGCTGTTTTCAATTTTATATTGCCATTTATTTTAAGAACACCCAGGCTCTCCCAAACAGGAGTTTATAGCAGATATGAAAACATAATTAACACTTAAGCTGACGCCACAGACCTGGGCTGGTGGCCCTTCATGCTCTGATCTGCGTAGCCAAGGCTAACAGGATTCAAACCAGGTTGAAACAAAGAAGCAAGAAACATCTGACAATTAATAAAACATAAAGAATCCACTGCCTTTTTTCAGTTTCCCCTCCTCATCCTGTCTGCCTCTGAACTTTTATGTGGAAACTTCTTTGAGAAAGGAAGGACACAATTAAGAGGATGGCAGGGACTTATATATTCAAAGGTTGAAAGGAAGCAGATCTTGCAAAATCAAAGAACCCACTGGAGATGACTTCGCGCAGCTGCAAGATGGCCTGATGGGGGCTGGGGAAGGCATGGGGTTTAGAGACAGAAGGAGCTGGAGCTCGATGTCTGCTGGTCACAAGTCACTTCACACCTCTTAAGCCTCAGTTTCTTCCTCTGTAAGTTGGGGATAATAGCAGGACCCACCTCTGAGGGCCCTTGGGAGGATTAAGTGAAGTAATGGATGCAAAGCCCACTGCAGGGCACTGGGGCATTCAGCAAGCGCTGGTGCCGTGTTATATCCTGTGCTGTCTATGCCCCATGTCCAGTTCCCAGCGCCAAACAGGTCAGAATCCTGGGCACAAACAGACTAGAGAACCAGGGCCCGGCTCCTTGCTGAAAGCAGGACAGCTGCATCATTTGTGGGGGTCAGTGCAAAATAAAAAGGTCAGGTCCCTTGTTTAAAAGGCAGGAAAAAAGTGCCATTCAACCTACTCAGCTATAAAGCTTTTTCCTTTTCTCTGCGGTCTCTCTATTGACTTGCCGGGCGTTTTCTATTTGCTATTCAAAATCATCCTAAGTAAATTAAAATATTTAAATAATTAGCATGAATTTGGTCATCCATCTTTATATGATGCAAGGTCAGTATTAAATACAAATGTAAGGGCATTTAACCCGTGTGCAGAATCCTCAAAATGACACAATGTGTGTTTCGTGGCCTGTGCATGCATATGGGTGTTCTTGCCCGTAACTGACAGTAGAAACGTTTCCCATCGCTCACTTTTATTTAGCTTCTCGATACACACACATTCTACCAACACCACCTACCTTTGGCTGTGCTGTGTCCCTCCCCACGTGGCCGACACCTGCTGCTCCAGTCATGGGGATAATACCCTCACAATTATAGGTTGAATTTCTTACAGTTGTCTCTCCAGTTCACAGCATAAATTACACATCTTCCTGCACTCTCTTTGCCAACATGGTCTAATAAAGGTGGGGGACTATGATGCGCCATTGTTTCAGCATGGGTGGTCAGCTGACATGGGGAAGTGATGTGAGAATGGGAATGATGGGGTCCCTCTGTTTCTCACGGTGCATGGTGCCCCTGCTTTGTCTGTGTCCGAAGCAAAGCGTGGCCTCTCCGGCGGTCATAGATGCAAACCGCTCATCTCACACAAGCTTGGGTCTCACTCACCTTGTGAATCCACAGAATTCTGTGTACATGGGCATCATGAATGTTCCATGCAGATGGGGCACCAAGGAACAGGGTCACACTTGTACTGCTAACACATAGGTGTCACTGTCCCTGGTCTTACTTACAAAACACAAGTTCAAAGACAAAATGATCACACCTGTCAGGATGGCCACACAACAGAACACTAGCCCATGGTGGGAATGTCCAGATCCCACCCTCGTGAGCCCTCCCTCCCCAGGGGGCTTTGCTTCTGCTCCCCGAGTGAGAGTCTCAGTCCCTGGCTCATTAAAGGTCATGAGTGCTCATCCCAAGTGTCCTGGCCCTGGGGGCGAGGTGGGAGCAGTTGTGACCCCAATTTACAGATGAGGAAACAGAGACCCCACAAGTTATCTGCTTAAGGTCACTCCTCCCCCAGGTGCCTTCCTCAAATCTTCAAAGGCCCAGGTGTGACTCAACCAGTGGCCCCAAGGTCAGAAAATGGGCCTCTTGGGTCCCTCCTGTCCTCCCCAACCAACTTCCTCCCCCACTTTCTCCTTCTCTTCCTCCTTCCTTGGGTCCACTGAATTCTGTCCCTGTGGACATCACGATTGCCCATGGATGGGACAGTCATCCCTCCCTCCCTCCCTTCTGTCCTTCCTTCCAGGGTCAGAGTTGGTGAGAACAGGAGAGGGAGCCCGGTGAAGTCACAGAGGGCGGACCCCACCTCCAGGGTGGGGACAAGAGTCATGGATTCCGGAACTAACTATGGGACTCTGGTAAGTCACTTCCTGCCCGCAGCCTGTGATCTGGAGAGGCAGAACTCCTCTGAGGCCCTCACTCTTGGAGCTGTGGTGGCCCTGGGCAGCCATTAAGCTGTCCAAGTTGGTGAGCGCACGGTGATACCAACATGATGAAATACTGAAGCCCACAGCCTCCTCAGACCGAAGACCTGGGCCACAGCCTGGCTCTGCCATGCACTAGGTAGTGGCCATGGGACAGGGGACTGAAGGCCTTCCAGGCAGAGGGAGCCACCGGGGCAAAGGCCAGGGCTGGGATAGAGCCTGAGGCCTTCAAGGAACAGAAAGAGGCCAGCGTGGCTGGAGGGCAGCAGGGCAGAGGCAGGAGAGCTGGGCACTGGGAGGTGGCTGGAGGGGTCCACAGGCCTTGGTGTGCATTGCTGAGGAGAGTGGGGTCTGCTCAGGGGGCAAGGGGGGACCAGGGGCAGGCCTAGCTGAAAGAAAGGGTGGAGTGTGCTGTGTCACTGCCCCTCAGCCTGCCCTACCCCACATGTTCTCCATCCATCCACGCCTTGTCCCACCCTACCCCACCTCCCCACCTCCACTCCCTCCTCCATTCCTTCGTCCACCCACCCCATCCCTCTCCACCCCTCCCACCCATCCTCCATCCCCTCCTCTCCACCCACCACGCTATTCCTCTCCACTCCCCCACCCCACCCTCCATCCCCTCCTCTCCACCCCCCATCCCTCCCCACCCCACCCCCACCCTCCATCCCCTCCTCTCCACCCACACCCCCGTCCTCCACCCCACCTACCCCACCCTCCATCCCCCTCCTTCACCCACCCCTGCTGCTGGGTCTTGGAGTCCCCTCCCCTCAGACCCCGGCAGGCTTGAGGAGCATCTGGGCGATGGTTGCTGGGAAGCACGTGGCTGGTGACTGTTCTCACTCTTGATGATTTCACAGGGGGGTGAAGCACCCCTCCCAGTCAGGCCCATTTCACCCCAGCCTGGGTGTTTGGGGAAGGGCAGATGTTTACAGACTCAAGCCCCAAAGCCGCAGCCGTCCTGCCCTCCAGGGCCAATGGGTTCATTTTGTCTGGTTCTCCATTCACTCCTCCAGGCCCATGATTTTAGCTTTTTCTTTCCTCCTGTACCTCCCACAGGTGAGGAGGAGGCCAGGGCTCTCTTGGAAGTGGGTCCATTTAAAGACTTGGGCCCTTTCAAACCCTGCAGGCTCCACCACTTTCCTCACCTGGGGGGCTGGGGTAGGAGCCGGCAGAACAGCCTTCCAGGGTCATCTCTTGAGGGGGTTGGTGCAGCCCTGGGCTCCTCCTGAATCTGCCCATCACTCCCCTGGGGGAGGAGGAAGGCTGGAGCGACCCTGCCCTGAACTCCCAGGAAACGCCCAGAGGAGCCGCCTGCCTTGGCTCACAGAGCCCACCCAGCCTGCAGGACAGTTGGGCACAGACTCCCAGGTCAGAGCTCCCTCCACCCCACTGGTCCCCTCCAAACACACCCCTGGAATTCTGCTACTGAGGCTGCCCACTGGGGACAAAAGGGTACAGGCCAGTCCTCGGCTGAGTTCCTTCATCCTCCTGAAGAGGCGTGATTGTGACTCCGCAGCCAGGAAAGGCAGTCTGAGGTGGGTGAAGTCCAGGCTGAAGCTCTGGGCCAGGAAGAGGTGTGGAGAATTGAACCTGAGCCCCCTTCCTAAGCCTCAAATGCCTCATCCCCCACCCCAGAGAGAAGAGGCACAGGAGCACCTTCTTTTCTACACCTCATTGAGCAGCCACGTCTTCCACTTGAAAAGTCCTAAAATCTTGTTGTCATAATTTCCCACTTTCCCTTCCTTTTGCTCATCCTTTTTGAGTCTGCATTTAAACAACAACAATAAAAACCGCTGTCGAAGGACTCATTCAGAGTACATGAAAAAATTCCAACACATCAATGAGAAAAAGACAGACAACCAGTTTGCAAAAACTGGGCAAAACATTTGGAACATGCACGTCACCAAAGAAGATGCATGGTCATAACAGTTCTGGTTCCTAGCTGGGTGGGTTAGAGCCAGCTTCTTGGGGGACAGCCCGGAAGGGCCTTGAGCTCAGAAGGGCCCTGCCTTTGGCTTAATGCTTGGCTGTCACTGTTTTGAAAGTCCCCATACTTTTTTAAATAGGTCCCCACAGTTACATTTTGTGCTCACAAACCCAGTAAGCCATCCTGGTGTAGGGCTTGGCCTCAGTAGGAAAGTCCCCCACGCCTGTCTGTGTCGGGATCGGCCACAGTAACCCCAGCCGGTGCTTGTGGTGGGGTCGGGGTTCGTCACAATCATGACAGCTTCCTTTCATTGGGTCTCACCACCTTCCAGAGCCTGAGCAGACAAGTCTGCAAGATTACGCATAGCATTCTTACAACTTCCCTGGGACTGATGTTTGCCCCACTTTATAGATGAGCAAACCAAGGCTAGGAGAGGTAAAGTCACTGCCTCAAGGTCATAAAGCCAGGAAGTAGCAGATGGGATTTGAAACCAGGTGTGGTTCCATGGCAGCAGGACTCCAAGCCTTGCCTGTATTCCATCACACCGTCACTGCATGTGATGTGACACTGAACATCAAAAAGCAGACTTCAAGGAGTGTCCCTTCAGGATACCAATGATAGAACCAGAAAGGGAGCCCAAGGAGGGTGGGGCTGCAGTCTCTGGAGGTTTGATCAAGCCATTCCTGAACTCCCCCTGCTCCCCTGCCCCACACACACACACACACACATAGATTGTGCTTGGGAGACCTATCAGTCTTATTTTTCAGCAGAATTGCTCCCAGCGACTCACAGAGGAAGTTGGCAGGGATGGGTAAATAAACCATAATAGGGCTGGCACTCACTAGGCTCAGCTGAGCTCAGCATCAAGCCCTACCCAGAGCCCAGGGCTCCTGTCATAATTTTTTTTCCTCTGAAATGAGGTCTGACTCCGTCACCCAGGCTGGAGCACAGTGGCATGATCATAGCTCACTGCAGCCTTGATCTCCAGGGCTCAAGTGATCCTCCTTCCTCAGGCTTCCCATTAGCTGGAACTACAGGCACGTGCCACCATCCCTGGCTATTTTTTTTTTATTTTTGTAGCGATGGGGTCTCGCTATGTTACCCAGGCTGGTCTCGAACTCCTGTCCTCAAGCAATCCTCTTGCCTCAGGCTCCTAAAGTGCTGGGATTACAGGCAGGAGCCACTACACAGCCTCCTGTCTTTATTTTGAAAACACAGGAGAAAATCACAGAGAAGGCCAGAGCCTGAGTCTGCTGCTGGCAAAATCAGGGTTTAGCATTTACCCTGTGACTTTTCTAAACCTGTTTCCTCATCTGTAAAATGGCCTAACATTTCCCCTGTGACATCTTTGGGGTATGAGATGAGACCACATGCACAAAGCCCTTAGCTCACGTCCACCATGTCATTCATGAAGATAGTGGCAGCCGGGCGCGGTGGCTCACGCCTGTAATCCCAGCATTTTGGGAGGCTGAGGTGGGCGGATCACGAGGTCAGGAGATCGAGACCATCCTGGCTAACATGGTGAAACCCCGTCTCTACTAAAAATACAAAAAAATCAGCCAGGCGTGGTGGCGAGCAACTGTAGTCCCAACTACTCGGGACACTGAGGCAGGAGAATGGCGTGAACCTGGGAGGCGGAGGTTGCAGTGAGCCGAGATCGCGCCACTGCACTCCAGGCTGGGCCAGAGCGAGACTCCATCTCAAAAAATAAAAAAGAAGATAGTGGCTGTGGCAACTGCCAAGGGCCTCCCAGACCTTGGGAGCCAACTGTTCTAGGAGGCCAGCAGTGGTCAGGGCAAGGTCTCAGCATCAAGTCCCACCCTGAGAGCACCTCCCATCCTTGGTGGCTGACAACATCCTCCCGCATATCAGGAAATCTGCTCAAGGCCTGCAGATGGGCTCTTGCTCCTGATTTCTTTTGCTTTTTTCTGATGAGGAGTATTCGGCTTTCCCTTCTCTCTCCAGGGTGCAAACCCACTTCGCCTCTACTTTGCTGGCAGCAGACCTTCAATGGGGAGGAGAAAGCGTGCCTGGTCCCGAGGGGCCTGATGCAAAGCCATGATTTAATTATCTCCAGTTGATAACTGGCAGGCAGTCCCCATCTTCTTGCTTGGCAGCCAGATGGCTTCCTTTTGTTGAATGTGAACAATATTTTGGGAAATTTTTGAACCAGGTTCCCAAGGAAAAATGGCTCCCTACAGTGGGGAGATGGAGACAGAGGCTCTGCAGGGCCATTGTGGGTACCGAGATGACCCGTTCTGCATGCCCTAACCTTGACTGTGCACTACGGCTAGCCAGACCTTCTCTTGGCTTCTTGTAGGTGCTGAGAACCTTACCACCTCAGGACCTTTGCACCTGCTGATGCCACTGAATGAGCAGTCTTTCCACAGGCATCTTCAGAACTGCTTGATCCTCATCTCCTTCCCACACTCTGCTCTCTAAAGATGGATCCCCCCACCACAACAAACACACATTTGCTTATTTGTTTCCTGCAAAGCACTTACCTCAACCTGTAATTAGTTTAGCCTGTTTGTTTCACCCACTATGACGTAAGCCCATGAGATCAGGGTGGGATGTCAGACTTACAACACGCCCCAGCACAGTGCCTGGGGGCTGGCAGGTGCCCCATCAATGAATGAATGAATGGGCTACATATTTAAGAAAGGGGAAGAGGGAGCAAGGAAAGAATGTGGAGCCTTCTCCAGACCTCAGTTTCCCCCTAGACTCACTTGCTTTGAGCCAGTGACTGGACCAAGTCCCCAGCTTTCTGTTTCTGTGGCAAACATCCTCGCTCCCTCCTGCCCCAAGCTCTTCCCCCAAAAGCAAGAGCTGCAAAGCTCAGCCCAGCATGTCATCAAAGGGAATTGGTTTTCCCCAGTGATGAGTCCTAGAGATGAGTCCTGGAGATGAGGAAAACATCGTTATCCCAACTGCTGGAGAGTCACTGAGGCCAGGCTGAAGTCCTGCCTGCCCTAGTCACTTGGTAGCTGTGTGAGCTGAGCAAGGTCTCACTCTCTCTGAGCCTCTGTTTTCTCATCTGTAAAAAGGGGCTCATAATGGCACTGACTTCCCAGGGTCATTGCATAGGGAACAAAGGTGAGAGGCCTGCTGGCTCTCTTATCCATGGTGGGCAAAGGTTAGTTCCTTTCTTTCCTACAAAGGGATTATTCCCAAGCTCTTCAAAGCAAGATCTCGGGGCCCACTCAGAATCGTACTATCCCGAGCCCAGAGGGGATTTAGGGAGCAATGACTTGGTTGGGGTACCCCAGCCACAGATCCTGAGACAAAACTCAAGTGCAAGTACAGTGCTGTATGTGAGAATCAACACCAGGGTGCAGCAGTAGGGGGGTGGGGAGGTGACGGGGAAGGAAAGGAGGCCAGTCAAGACACCTTATCCCCCGGGCTATGCCCATGGGCAACTGGAGCTCAGCCCTGCAGAGGAACTCAGGGGACTGAGGGGGGTACTTTTCATTGGCCAGGAGCCTGTCACCTGGGGCCAACTGCCCTCCTCCTGGAAAGAACCTAGGACAGCCCAGGCTCTCGGGAACTCACCCTCAGCCCCTGGCCATGGCCCTTTCGGCGCCCTCTGGCTTTCTGTCCACCTGTCAGCACCCCCTCCTTGAGATACGCCGTCCCCTGACCATCAGGGCCCTCTCTGCCCTCTGGCTGGCACCTTTCGTCTGCCCTTATGCAGTGAGGTGGGGTGGGGGTGAGCACCCTGTCTCCCTCGCCCCTTGCTGGGTCACTCTGTGGTGTTCGTGCTGTGTTCCCCATGGTCTCCAGTGCTCCCTGGAAGGAGGGAGCCCACCCAGCTGGTCACCGAGGTACTGGCTGAGGGCACGTCCCGTCCTGCCTGCCGTTCCTGCCTTACCTCCTCTGATCCCAGCCGTGCTTCCGGGGCTCACCTTCCCATATCTCACTTCCGCTCAAATCCTCCTCCTAGAACTCGCTCCTGAGGAAATCCAACCCAAGACAGCCCTTGAGGTGAGGACCCAAGTCAGCTCAGCCAGAGGCCCCAGCTCCCTGGCAGCAGTGATTGGTCCACGACTGGACATGGGGACTGAGTGGGGCCCATCCACATCCACATGTCAGAGTCACTGGGGCTGACAGAGCAGTGGCTGCTGGGTTCCCTGCACTGTAGGCAAGTCCATCGGCAGCAGGAGAGAATGTGGCCTTCAGAAAAGACAGTGAGAGTGACAGCAAGCTTGCCACACAGCCCTGGCTCCAGTCCCTGAGGGCCTGGTCACCACAGGTGCCCTTCAGTCTTTCACGCTACCCCAGGGACCTGCTAGCTACAGGCGGTGGCGATTGAGCAACTGGGTTTCTGCTGTGTGCAGACAAATTGTCTTGATTAATCCAGAGGACTTCCTGGGCAAGACAGCTTTGGGGAGTGGGGAAGGGAGTGTGCATTTCAGCTAAGGAAAAGGCATGGAGGCTGGGCCAGGGTGGAGCTCAGGAAGGAAGGTGTGAGGAGCACTGGGCAGGATGCGCCCAGCAGGCCAGCGGGGGATGGGGAAGGAGGCTCCAGGGAGTGCCTTCCAAGCCTCTCCGTTGGAACCTGGGAAAGTTCAAGTTGGTTCAAGCTGGTAAATAAGCCTGTGGGTTTTGTCACCCCAGAGGTGTTGTTAGTTTTCTCTCCACACCCAGAAAGTTCTTCAATGAACTTCTTTCTGTTTATGTTTTAAAATGACTTTAGCTACCATGGATGAGAAATTTTTATGCTCTAAACATTTTATATTTACTTCTGAGAACCCCGAAGAAGGGGGCTTATGAACCTTGTGGACCAGGGTGATGCCACATGTCTGAGGTCACTCAGATGTCTGTCATCACCAGCGCTCCCTTGACTGCACGGTTTTCTCTGCTTGGAGCACCCCTTCCAACACACAGCCTGGTCACCTCTCAGGTAACCTTCACATACACTCAGATGCCACCTCCTTTGTGAAGCCCCCCTTGCTTTCTCCCACACCCCGGGCTGCTCCAGGCATTGCTTCTCTCTTACATTTGCCAATGCCGTTATTATCCGGATGAGCACCAGCTGCTCACCACCTCACCTGCCTGCCCTACCAGGCAGGCAGCTCCGTGAGGGTACAGCCCTTTCTCATCTGTGTCCCCCAATATCTAAGACAGAGCCTGGCAACAGTCAGCCTCAGCACTTGTTGAATGAATGTGTAAATAAATGCGTAAATGAAAGAATGAGTTGCTAAGCTCCTCTCTCATTCCCTACTCCAAAAGTGACCATAATTACTGATTTATCCTTTAACTTCACTCGGGGGCTGGAGGCAGGCACTCATTTATTTATCCAAACACATTTATGGAATGCATACACCATACTTCACATGTGCTAGCTCATCATTTCCTCACAAACAACCCTGGGAGTCAGTCACAAAGATTAGCTGCAATTCACAGTTAGGGAAACCAAGGCCCAGAAAAAAGAAGTGACTGCCCAAAGTCACCTCACTGGTACAAGAGAGCCAGAATCAACCTGGACAGCCTCACCCTAGAACCTCCCCTCCATCCATATCAGCACTATCACATATCACGTATAATATATCATCCATAGCATCACTATCATTATCACCATCACCATCACCATCTTCACCATCATCATCATCATCATCATTATTTTCTAGGGAAGCTCAAACCAAACAGATGAGTGGATGAGTGGATAAATCAGTAGTTAAGTGGATGGATGGATGAATGGACAGACAAACAGACAAACTGATGAATGTGTGGATCAACAGTTGGATAGGTGAAAGGATGGGTAAAAAGATGGATGAAAGAATGGATGGACATGTGGATAGATAGATGAATGCACAGGCAGGTGGCTGGGTAAATTGATGGATGGATAAATGGATGGGTGGATAAATGGATGGATGGATGGATGGATGGATCGATAGGTGGATGGATGGATGAATAGGTCGATGAATGGATGGATGGATGGATGGATGGATGGGTGGATGGATGGATGGATAAGTGGATGAATGGATCGATAGGTGGATGGATGGATGAATAGGTGGACAGATGGGTGGATGGATGGATGGATGGATAGATGAATAGGTGGATGGATGGATAAATGGATGGATGGATGGATGGATGGATGGATGGATGGATGGATGGATGGATAAGTGGGCAGGTGGGTGGATGAATAGATTGATGGATAGATGGATGGATGGGTGGATGGATGGATGGGTAGATGGATGGCTGGATGGATAGATGGATGATAGGTCGATGGGTAGGTGGATAGATGGGTAGATGAGCGAATAGGTGGATACAAGGATGAACGGATGGGTGGAGACTAGCTGCAAGTGTCCTGATTTGATTTCTGTTTTTGGGGACAGGCATTCTCACAGCCCAGGACAGTCGCAGGAGCAGTCATCTTCTGGGCCCCTGTGCAGCTGGCTGTGCTCCTGCACCCTCAGAGGCAGCACACTCCTTCCTTGCAGCCCTTCTCTTGACAGAACACACCTATCCCCTGCATTGTTTCCCTGTTGCAATTTAATGTCAGTGTTTCCTCCAGGAGGCTTTTTTGCCAAATGAACAGCTGCTTCCCTGTGAACCTTTCTCCTGCCTGGACCTGAGTCCCAGACTGGGCTGTGAAGGCCTCAGCTGGGCTGTCTTGCTGGAAAGAAGAGAGGGGCATTATCCGGCACTTCTGAGCAACTGGGGGCAGTCATAGGGTTGTATGTTCTCACTGCTGTCAGGCCAAAAACCAGGAGATGGTTTTTCCATCCTACAGGCAACCAAAATTTCTAGAGGAAGTGATCTTAGCGTGGGCAGGAATCAGCCACTTGCCTTTGGAATGTGAAGGTCTCTTCATGAGAGTGTGGGCTCAAGCGTCCTTTTCAACTGAGTTATACCAAAGTGCTGGTTTTATTTCTTATTATTTGGTCTTCCTATCACCACAAAAGTTTGGGAATTTTTTTCCTTCCCATTACAGATCAAATAAAGCCCTGACTTGGGTTTTGTGGCTGATCTCGAGTGCTTTGTCATTTTCTTCACCTGAGTTTCTTGTGCTTACATCAGCTGCAAAAGCACTGGAAAGATGGGGCTGCTGTTGTCCCTCTTGGTGTACGACACTTACGAGTAACAAATCTGCAGGCGAGCTCTGCAGGCACCTCCAGGGGAGAGGCCATATGTAGCTTCAAGAATGGACCCAGAACTCAAGAATATGGTCATGAGTTTGCACTTTGCATGCCCTATCCAAAGCCCCTTTGCCCCCATAACCTCAGCTCGTCCCACGGAGGGAGGAGAGAGACAGATCTCTTTGCAAAAATCACACATGGGGAGACTGGAGCTTATGTGGGCAAGCGATAAGCATTTACAAGGCACTTACTGTGTGCCAGGCACAGGGACTCTCCACTCATCCCTTTGTTCCCTCATTTATTCATTCACTCATCTATTTACCAAGCATTCATAAAGCACCAGTCACCTGCCAGGGCTGCCTGGGAGGTGCTGAGGAATGCAGTGGGATGTGATAGGCAGAACAGACAAGAGCCCCGCCCCATGGAGCTTCCAGTCTCCAAAGGTAAATAAACAAGATGTGATTCCTGCCCTGGAGCTGACAGTCTGGGGAAATGCTACCTGCGCAGGTGAAAAATCTCAGCCTCAAACCCTCACCTGAGGTAGGGTGGGGAAAACAAAGGGACCCCAAGTTTTGTGCATGATGTTAGGAAAACCATCTCCCTATATAAAGAATACAATGGTGTATCTGCTTAAACTGTACACAGGTGGACTCCAGGTGAACTGAGGACCTAAATGTTTAAGGAAATCTACATGTTAGCATGGGAGCACATGTAGGATGATCTCTTTGGGATTTGAGGGTAGGGGCCATTTATTAAGCAAGTTAAACTCAAGTGAGAGTTTACCCAAGTTGCCTCCAGCCCTTTCTAGCTGAGCAGACACCCCCACCTCCTCATTTCTCTAAACGACAATCAGATCTATGTTTTTTTTTTTCTTTTTGCACAAAGACACTCCAGTTTGAGTGCACTCAATAACAAATTCCATTCTCCTTTAACTGGAGGTGTTCTTGCTGGTGTAGACAGCTCCCCCAAACATACTCCTATCTATTGGGCTCAGGGCGCGGAGGCAATCTGAAAGGTGCCAGCACAGTGTCAGGCACAGAACAACACCCCAATATCCAACTGATAACAGAAAGCAGCAGAAATGCCAGAAGCAAGATCGACTGACAAAACTCAAAAGCACTGTTCTACACTTTCTAGTATTGAACTAGAAAATAAAATTTTAGGAAAGATATCTTCCTATGAAATTGGGCCCTTATCTCACAACATAGACAAAAATCAACTCAAAATGGCTAAAATATCTAAATATAAGAACTGAAAATAAAGCTACTAGAAGAAAGCGTAGAGGAAAGCTTCACAACATCGGTCTGGGCAATAATTTCTTGAACAGGACTTCAAAAGCACAGGCAACGAAACCAGAAATAGACAATGGGATTACGACAAACTAAAAAGTTTCTGCAAAGCAAAGGACACAACAGAGTAAAGAGATAATGCACAGACTGAAAGAAAAATGTCCAAGCCATACATCTAATAAAGGTTTAAATATCTTATTTTGATAGGATATTCAAAATATCTAAGGAACTCAAACAATTCAATAGCAAGAAAACAAATAACTTGACTTTTGTTTTGTTTTGTTTTTGGAAATGGAGTCTCACTCTATTGCCCAGGCTGGAGTGCAATGGCATGATCTTGGCTCACCGCCTCCTGGGTTCAAGTGATTCTCCTGCCTCCGCCCCCCAAGTAGCTAGGATTACAGGCATGCTCCACCACACTCAGCTCATTTTTGTATTTTTAGTAGAGACGGGGTTTCACCATGTTGGTCAGAGATAGAATGGTCAATAGACATAGGAAAAAATGCTCAACATGTCATATCATCAGGGAAATGCAAATTAAAACCACAATGAGATACTACCTCACGCCTGTTAGAATGGCTAGTATCAAAAAGACAAATGGGAACAAGTGCTGGTGAGGATGCAGAGAAAAGAGAACAATTGTACAATGCTGGTGGGAATGTAAATTTGTACAGCCATTTTGTAAAATAGCATGGAGGTTCCTCAAACAGCTAAAATAGGAATTACTGCATGATCCAGCAATCCCACCTCTGCGTATATATCCAGAAGAATTGAAATCAATATGTACATTGAAGAGAAATCTACACTCTCATGTTCATTTCAACATTATTCGCAATAGCTAAGAAATGGAAGCAATCTAAGTGTCCATCAATGGATGAATGCATAAAGAAAATGCAGTATGTATATGCAATGGAATACTCATCAGCCTTTAAAAAGAAGGAAATTGGCCAGGCGCGATGACTCACGCCTGTAATCCCAGCACTTTGGGAGGCCAAGGCGGGTGGATCACCTGAGGTGAGGAGTTCGAGACCAGCCTGCCCAACATGGTGAAGCCCCGTCTCTAGTAAAAATACAAAAATTAGCAAGCCATGGTGGCGCATGCCTATAATCCCAGCTACTAGGGGGGCTAAGGCAGGAGGATCACTTGAACCTGGGAGGCGGAGGTAGCAGTGAGCCAAGATCGTGCCATTGCACTCCAGCTTGCTGGGCAACAGAGCAAGACCTGGTCTCCAAAAAAAGAAAAAAAAAAGAAGGAAATTTTGTCATTTGCAACAACATGGATGGAACTGGAGGAATATGCTAAGTGAAATAAGCCAGGCGCAGAAAGACAAATACTGTAATGATCTCACTTATATGTGAAATCTAAAAATGTGGATCTTAAAGAAACGGAGAGTAGAAAGATTGGGATTCACAAGGAGGAGTGGAAAGATGTTGATTAAAGAGCCCAAAGTTTCAGTTAGACTAGGGGAGTAAGTTTTAGTGATCTATTGCACTGGATGGTGATCAGAGTTAATACCTATGTGCTGTATATTTCAAAATTGGTGAAAGGATAGATTTTGAAATATTCTCACTACAAAAAAGATAAGTTGGTGAGATGATGAATATATTGATTAGCTTGACTGAATCTTTCTACAGTGTATACATAGATCAAAACATCGCTTTGTACCCCATAAATAGACACAATTATTATTTAATTAAAAATAATTTTAGGAACATTTTTAAAAGGAAGATAACTTTCGCAAGAGCAATCAAAACTAGAACATTTCTAAGAGTTTATTTCACCAAGAGCACAAAAGAGCTCTATGTAGAAAAAATTTTAATTTGAATAAAAGATGACTTGAATAAACAGATGTATCTTGCTCTGATTCATATGTTGAACCTATAAATTCAATGCAACTTTAATCAAACTTATCAAGTTTGATTTTGATGAAACTAACATTCATTTAGATGGAAGAGTAATAATCCATGAAGAACAGCTAAACCCACTTTGCAAAAGGAGAGTAAAAAGGAGTCTTCCCCAGGGCCAGGACTAGGGTACCCCGAGTGCCTCTTGCCTCATAACACCCACTACAAAGACACAGTTGTAAAAACCATGCAGTACTAATACAAGGACAGACACATAGACCAAAGCAGCACTGCAGAGAAAGTCCCATGTACCGACAGGGACTCAAGATGTGGTGATGCAGGGGCCAGAAATCTATGGGGAAATAAGGATCATTTTATAGATGTTGGAATAACGGGCTTGAGAGCTAAAGAAAAATAGGCATGCACCTGCCTAATACAACACATGAGGAGGACTCCATAGAAATCAAAGACCTTACTTAAAAGGAAAAACCAAATGTTAGCATGCAAGAAAATGGGGATAATAGCTTTGTGACCTAGACTTTGGGAATGGTTTATGAAACAAAATTTCAAGAGCACAAACCATAAAGCCAAAACCTGATTCATTTAATTACATCAACACTGAGAATTTCTGCTTCATCAGCTGACAAAAGATACCTTGGACAAAATTAAGAGAACAATGATAACCTGAGAACAAATATTTATAATATCTAAAACCAGCAGGGGAGTAATATGTGGATTATATCAAAAACCCTGGCACATAAACAAAAAAAGAGAGGAACCCCAATGGGAAAATGGACAAAAGATATGAACAGGCAAATTTACAGACAAGGAAACCAAAAGAGCTGATCAACATAGGAAAGTTGTTAAATTCATTAGTAGTCAGAGATATGCAAATGAAACAATAACTGACAAGAATTTAAAAGGCAGTTATTGCCAGAGATTGGGAGGGCGTGTACGGATGTAGAAGTTCTTGGGCTCTGCCCAGGGAGTTGTAGGATCTAGTAGATTTTCTGGCATTCTAGCAACTCTGACTTCTGGGCCTTTATGCCCAATAAACCATACTCACTTCCAGAGGTACATGTGTCTGAGAATGTGCATCACACACCTGCATGTGGTGTGGGTCCTGGACCCCCTAGGCTACTGAGATGCAATGGACCCAATGTACACACAGCAACATGGATGTGCTTTAAGACATGATGTTGAGTGAGAAAAGAGAAGAAACAATGAGATCTATGTCACATCTGTCGGTCCCATAAAGTAAAATACATGCACAGACAAAACCACAGTATGTCTTTTGCAGGAACACCTAACAACAAAAAGGGTCACATCAAACATTGAATACTGCTGGAAGGCGCCAGTTAGGAGCATGAACTAACTGGAATAAATACAGAAGAGAGTAAAATCTGGGGTGAGCGATTGTCATTCCTCCTGTTCAGGGCTGGTCTGGAAGCTACCACTTGTCTGGCTCAGGGGCAGGCTTTGCTGAGGAAGGTCTCACCTTTGGTGAGGGGGGCCCAGGGGCCTCATTCTTTCCACATCAGCTATGGAGGAGGAAGCTGGCATGCTGTCTTCTTCTCGCCCTGGCACAGCCCACCCACCTGCTGGCAGCAAGTCTTAAAGCATCACCCCTCTGTCCCAACCCAGGCCCTGGGTGTGCCTGGGTCATGCATGAAATCACTTGGACCAGCAGGGTTTGGAGTGCAGCAGCTCCTGAGCCCCCTCCTGAGACCAGAGTCCTCACCTCCCAGCCTGGCCATCCAGACACCCGTCTCAGGATCCATCATCAGCCCCAGGACTGAGATCTTTTGCTTTTCCTTTGGCATGTCTTTTCTTTTCCTCTCCAGCAAGCAAGAACTGAGTCACGGTGCATCCCAGCTTGTTGCACCATCTTCTACTTCATCCTCAACAGAGCTTGTTCCACAAAGCACCCACTCTGTCCTCTAAAACTTTCACACCACAGGCTCAGAGGCTCTTGCGTGACAATACCCTCTTTACTGATTAAAACACTGAGGCTCAGTGGGTAGAGGAACCGTCCCGGGTCACGCAGCTATGAAGAAGGGAGGCTAGACCCCGGTAGGCCTGCCTTCTGGGCCTTCACGGTTAGCACCTGCAAGGCCAATGGTCCCCAAGACATCTGGAGCAGCCAGGGCACTGGAAACAGGCTCCGCTGTCTCCTGCCAGAGGCTAAGGTGACCTCTAAGGTGACCAACTGTCCCAGTTTGCTGGGGATTGAGGGAACTCCCAGGATGCAGGACATTCACTGTTGAAAGTGGGACAGTCAATCCCAACTGGGATGAAACTGGGATGAGTCCGTCACCCTGGTGGCCCTCTCACAAGTCAAGCTCAAGCCTCCTCCCCTCTCTCCATCTCCCAGCCAACAGGTCAGGGCTAAGGGACGAGGAATCTTCTAGGTCCCCCATCCCACACACCACAACTGACCTTCAGGCCATCCCATCACCCCTGACCCCCACCGCAATGAGCTGTGCTTCCGCAGTGCCAGATGCAGTTCCCACACTGCCCTGGGGATTGTGGCTGCTGGAAAATGAGCCTCCCACAGGGCCCACTTTCCACACTTGGTCTTAGCCAAAAGGCCGAGAAGCGATAGGGCCCCCTAGGGCCCCCTATCCATGGTGGACAGGGCACTGGGGATCTGAGCACCCAGAGGGTGCCCCCCACCCCCAAAATGATGGAGAAGGAAAGCCTCCAGGGGCCTCAGAGGGCTACATCCCTGAGATGATGGGGAAGGAAAGCATCCAGGGGCCTCAAATTCCAGAGAAATTAATCCACTTATCCCATGACCAATCGGCCCAGTTTGCCTTGGATTGAGGGAGTCCCAGGGTTGTGGGACTTTCAGTACTAAAAACCAGGTCTGCTCCAGGCCCTTCTCACCCTTTTAAGCCCCAACTCCAGGAGCTCCAGGGACTCCGGCAGGACTCACTGATTTGATTCAGGTACAGTTTGAGGAACAGTGGGGAGCTTCCAGTAAAGAATTCTAGAAAATATATCAGTATCTTTGCAGTTCAGATTGGCTCACAAGGAATATTTTTGGTTCTGGAAACTTAGGAAAATATAAAAGTTTGAGTTTGGTTCCATCTAGTTCAGGACTCTGACAACCTCACTGCCTCCCTCATAGAGTCAGAAAACTCACAGATCAGCAAGTCCTGGCTCCAGCCAGGCCAGACAGTAACCTCACTCTCAGCAGGGGTTGCAAACTGCAGCCCAAGGGCCACGTGCAGCCCACAGCCCATTTCTGTGCAGCCATGAGCTAAAACTAGTGTTTACATATCTAAATGGTTGGGGGGAAAATCTAATGTTATGTGACATTTGAAAATTACATGAAAATTATTTGAAACTCAAACAGCGGAGTCAATAAATGAAGTTTTATGGGAACATGGCCATGTTTGTTATTTGCATGTTGCCTGTGGTGGCTTCTGTCTGGCCCACAAAGCCTAGAGCACATTCCATCTGGGCTTCTTCGGCAACATGTTTGCTGACATCCTGCTCTTGACTCTCACCTTGCCAGCTTCTCTGTTGATATGAGAGGGAGGGAAGAAGGCAAATAACATTAACTGAGCATCTACTATATCCCAAGACTTTTCATAAGCTCTATCTCATTTAATCCCGGAACAGCCCCAGGAACCAGGCACTATTCTTGTTCTCATCTTACAGAACTGTTGTCCAGGCTGATGTTCAGTGGCACAAGCACAGCTCACTGCAGCCGGAAACTCCTGAGCTCAAGTGATCCTCCTGCCTCAGCCTCCTGAATAGCTGGGACTACAAGTGCATGCCACCGGGCTCAGCTAAGTTAATTTTGCTTATTTTTGTAGAGATGGGGTCTTGCTATGTTGTCCAAGCTGATCTTGAACTCCTAGGCTCATGTGATCCTCCCGGCTTGGCCTCCCAAAGTGCTGGGATTACAGGTGTGAGCCACTGCATCTGGCCCCTTTAAGTTTCTTGCACTGGAAGGAACTCATCTTGCAGACAGGAGGCTGTCTGAACCCTGTAGCCTCCAGAAGAGCCACCCAACCCCCAAACTCCCAGCCAAGGAAAAGGTCCTCAGCCTGCTCTTGCCTGGGGGTGGATGACTCATTTTTGAATCACAAAAACAAGCAGAGTCCGCCTGGGCTGAGCAGCTCTCATTTTGGGGTGGGGAGGGGCTGTGAGCAGGATGATGGCTCTTAGTGACATCAAGGAGCCATCAAGTGACATCAAGCAAGGATCCCAGCCTAGCCGCTTTGTCAGTACCACATCCTCTGGCACCCAGTGAGTAATCGCCCTGTGACCAAGGGCAGCTTCCCTTCCAGCAGCAGACACAGGCAAGATTCCACTCCAGTGCATTTCTCCACCCCGCAGCACCTGGGGCCTCCCCAAGCCTCCGATGCTCAGGGGCTTTCTTGGGCACTGCAGCAGCCTCCACCAGTCCTTCCCTGCCCCTCATGCACTCCCATCCCTTCTCCCTAGCACGTAGCTGACTTCAAAATGCTGCCTGGATACTGCTGCCCCCAGTGTAGCCCTACAGCCCACCCTTGTTCCTGGTTTGAGAACAAGTTCATTGCCCTGTTCTGCAAGACCCTGCTCATAGGGTTACCAAATAGAAAACAAGATGCCGTTAAATTTGAATTTCAGATAAACAACGAGTTATTATTATCAGTAGTAGTAGTTTTTTCTTTTTGTCTTTGTTTTTGTTTGTTTGTTTGTTTGTTTTTGAGGCAGGGTCTCACTCTTATGGCCCAGGCTGGAATGCAGTGGTGCAATCTTGGCTCATTGCAGCCTCTGCCTCCCAGGCTCAAGCAATTCTTGTGCCTCAGCTTCCTGAGTAGCTGGGACTACAGGTGCATGCCACCACACGTGGCTAATTTTTATATTTTTAGTAGAGACAGGGTTTCACCATGTTGGCCAGTCTGGTCTCAAACTTCTGACCTCAGGTGATCCACCAGCTTTGGCCTTCCAAAGTGCTGGGGTTACAGGTGTGAGTCACCATGCCCAGCCCAGTAGTAGTAGTATTTTTGAGACAGGTTCTCACTTTGTCACCAAGGCTGGAGTGCAGCGGTGTGATCATGGGTTACTGCAGCCAGAACTCCTGGGCTCATGTGATCCTCACCTCAGCCTCCTGAGTAGCTAAGACTACAGGCACGTGCCACTCTGCCCAGCTAATTTTTAATTTTTTTTTTAGAGATGGGGGCTCTTGCTATATTGCTAGGCTGGTCTTGAACTTCTGGGCTCAAGAGATTCTCCAACCTCAGCCTCCCAAAGTGCTGGGATTCAAGGTGTGAACCACCATGCTGTGCTCAACAATGAAGACTTTTCTACCATGAGTATGTATAAGTATGTCCCATACAACACCTGAGACACACTTATACTAAAAAAGTATTTGACTTTTTTTCCTGAAATTCAAGTTCAACTGGGCATCCTGTATTTACACTTACTAAGTCTAGCAACCCTACTGCCAGCTCCCTAACTTCCCGTCCTCCCCACATGCCCTCCTCCGAGCTCCAGCCCTCCAGGGCCTTCCTGCGGTTCAGGAACTTACCATATCCCTTCCCCCAACAGGGCCTGTGCACAGGCTCTTGCTGCTTCCTCTTGTCCTTTCCCTCCCACCTGGCCAGGCAAATTCTACTCAGCCATCAGACTTCAGCGTGGCCCACTAGCCTCCACGACCCAATCAATGCCTATCTCAGACACTCACAGGACACCCCTGCCCATTCCCCTGATCACAGTTGTGGTTTTACACCCAGGCATGTGCCCAGCGCTGTGAGTAGATGTCCATGCTACAAGGGCGGGGCTGTGTCCGGCATCCAGGGCAGGGACCAACGCACCGTAGACTCCCGGGAAGCAAATGTCCCATAAACAAATGAGCCAGCCCCTGGCCCAGGACTACAGAGCCCAGTGGAAGCCCGGCCCAGCTCCAGAACCGGATTCCATAGGCTCCAAGACCTTGCCACACCCCCACGAAGCATTCCAGGTCCCCCCATCCCCCCCTTTTTTTTGAGACAGAGTCTTGCTCCGTCACCCAGACCGGAGTGCAGTGGCGTGATTTCAGCTCACTGCAACCTCTGCCTCCCGGGTTCAAGCAATTCTCCTGCCTCAGCTGGACCCAAATAGCTGGGACTACAGACACCCACCACCATGCCCAGCTAATTTTTTTATTTTTATTTTTATTTTTATTTTTTATTTTTAGTAGAGACGGGGTTTCACCATGTTGGCCAGGCTTGTCTCAAACTCCTGCCTCAGTCTACCAAAGCGCTGGGATTACAAGTGTGAGCCACCATGCCTGGCCTCCAGATCCCTTCTTGTCTGCTGTGGGCAATAGCTTAGGAGCAGAGCCTATGTAACAAAGCTGGTTTGGGGAAATAAAGTTTGAAAATCCTGAATAACAACTCATGGCTCTGTATCACTGTTTAAAGTTTTATTTTTCTGACAGGAAAGAAACTTAGAGATAACCATCTGGATGAACTAATAAGGCTTGAAAAACTGTGCAGCAGTAAGCTTTGGGGTTGTCTTTCCATGAGCAGCAGAGAGATGCTTGGAAAATAACAAGGAAATCAAGCTTGGACCCAGGACCTTACAAATATGTGCATTTGCTCATCGATGCAGACACTATCCTCTGATGTAGAGTCCTATGGATGGGGAAACTGAGGCTGACACAAGCTCAGCTGCCCAAGGTCATGCAGTGAGTAAGTAACGAAACCAGGCTGGAACCCAGTGCTAGAAAAGTTGTCGTCTTTTCCACTCTGTTTCTCTGAGAACCAA
This sequence comes from Nomascus leucogenys, assembly GCF_006542625.1. NCBI lineage: Eukaryota > Metazoa > Chordata > Mammalia > Primates > Hylobatidae > Nomascus > Nomascus leucogenys. The sequence continues at coordinate 6,390,580 of NC_044393.1, forward strand.
TTCAGAAACAAGAGAACACTCCAAGTACCCCCAGATCCAAACACCTGAAAGGCTGGAGAGTGGAGAGAGCAGGGGAGGAGGCCACTGCTCAAAGCAAGGGCTTTTCTTTGTGGCTTTTGGCCTGAGGCTAAGGGTGGCTGACAAAGTGCAGGCACCAGGCCACAGGGACTCCAGGGGGATTCTGGCCACATAATCGGAAACCTCAGCTCAGGGAAGATAAAGATGTGAACTGAGACAGGAAATGCCATCCTAGAAACAGGATTTGAAGTTCAAATTCCACCAAGATAACTGCACGAGAAATGGCACTCATCAGAGAAAAAGCCCAGAATGGTCACAATTTAGCATTCCTTCTCTCCAGGTGTATTCATTTGCTATTGCTGATCTAACGAATTTCCACAAACCTCACGGCTTAAAAACACACATTGGTCATCTCACACTAATGTAGGTCCGAAGGGCTGTGTTTCTTCTGGAGGATCTAGGGGAATCCATTTTCTTTCCTTTCCTAGCATCTAGAAGCTGCCTGCATTTCTTGGTTTGTGGTTCCTTCCTCACATCGCTCTTACCTCTCCTTCCATTGTCACATCTCCTTCTCTGCCTCTGACCCTACTGGTTCCTTATTATGGTGGACCCTGTGACTATAATGGGCCCACCAGGATCATTCAGGGTAATCTCCAAATCCCAATCACATACAGAAAGTCCGTGTTGCTGTGGAAGATCACATATTCACAGGTGCTGTAGATTAGGATGTGGACATCTGCATTCGTCTGCTCTCACACGGCTATAAAAAACTGCCCTTGCCGGGCACAGTGGCTCATGCCTGTAATCCCAGCACTTTGGGAAGCTGAGGTGGGTGGATCGCCTGAGGTTGGGAGTTTGAGACCAGCCTGACCAAAATGGATAAACCACATCTCTACTAAAAATACAAAACTAGCCGGGAGTGGAGGCGCATGCCTGTAATCCCAGCTACTCAAGAGGCTGAGGCAGGAGGATCGCTTGAACCCAGGAGGCAGAGGTTGCATTGAACTGAGATCACACCACTGCACTCCAGCCTGGGCAACAAGAGCAAAACTCCATCTCAAAAACAAAAACAAAAACAAAAACAAACAAAAAACTGCCCAAGACTGGGTAATTTATAAAGGAAAGAGATTTAATTGACTCACAGTTCCACATTGCTGGGGAAGCCTCAGGAAACTTACAATCATTGCAAAAGCCAAAGGAGAAGCAGGCACCTTCTTCACAGGGCAGCAGGATGGAGTGCGAGTAAGCAGGGGAAATGCCAGATGCTTGTAAAACCATCAGATCTCATGAGAACTCACTCCCTCTCATGAGAATAGCATGGGGGAAACTGCCCCCATGATACAACCACCTCCCACTGGGTCCCTCCCTTGACACATGGGGATTATGGGATTACAATTCAAGGTGAGATTTGGGTGGGGACACAGCCAAACCATATCAACATCTTTGCAGGGGGAAATCTGCAGGAGATATTATTCTTTTTACCACACCACAATATAATCCAAAAATTGCTTGACATTAAAAAAAATGAAATGAAAAAAATTCTCAAGAGAAAGTAAAGTCAACTGAGACAAACCCCAATATAAACTAGGTATGTTAGAACTGGAATACCAAGATTTTACAGCAACTATTAAAACTTCTAATAAAGTTTAAATATATATGTGTGTGTGTGTATATATGTATATATATGTATATTTAATGAAAACATAAGAAATCTCTACAGAGAATTAGAAACAAAAAAAGGACCTGATAGAATTCTAGAACTGAAAAATGTAATATCTGAGATGAGAAATTCACTGGGTGGACCTTTAACAGCCAAATGGAGAAGGAAGGCTGAGGAAAGACTAAATGAACTTGAAGCAGATTAATAGAAATTATTCCATGCAAAACACAAGGACAATAGTGATTTAAGAAAAAAATGAACAGAGCCTCAGGAATGCATTTAAATAGGCAAGTGTCTGACACACACGTAAATGGAGTCTTAGAGGAGAGGAGAGAAGGAATGGGGCAGAATAATATTTGGAGAAATAATGGCCAAAATTTTTCAAATTTGGTGAAAGAGAGAAATGTACCGATGCAAGATGCTCAATTAACATCAAGCAAAATAAACACAAAGAATCCCAGACCAAGATACATCCTAGTCACACTGTTGAAGCCAAATTAAACAATGCATCTTGAAAGCCACAAGAGAAAAATAACACATTGCGTATAGGAAAACAATGATTCCATTAATGGCTGACTTCATACCAAAAATTATGGAGGCCAGAAGGTGTGGAAAAACATCTTTAAAGTGATGAAAGAAAAAAAACAAAACTGTCAACCAAGAATTATACATCCAGGGAAAATATCCTTCAAGAATGAAGGCAAAACAAATATATCTTAGATAAAAGAAAGCTGTGGGCTTTGTTGCCAGCAGATCTGCACTACAAGAAATGCTAAAGGAAGTTCTTCAGCCTGAAGGGAAATGACACCAGATGGAAACTCAGATCCTCAGAAAATAGGATCTGGGTGCCTGCAAAAGACAATTATCTTCTTTTTTCTTTATTCCTCTTAATTTCTTTTAAAACTGTAGAACCATTTAAAGAAAAAAACTATAACCTTGTCTTGTAGGGTTTATAATATGTGTGTGTGTGTGTATACGTATATATATATGTTATATACAACAACAATAACATAAAGGATGCAGAAATATGAACTGACACAATTGCAAGGTTTCCACATTTTACGTGAAGTTGTATGACATTAACTGTAAGTAAAACATTAAAAGTTAAGGACATCTATTCTAATCTCTATAGCAACCATTTAAAAAATGCAGACAAGTAGAGCAAAAAAATCAATAGGAAAATTTAAATGGAACTCTTTATTATTATTTTTTTAGAAGAGTCTCACACTGTTTTCCAGGCTGGGGTGCAGTGGCATGATCATGACTCACTGCAGCCGCGACTTCCCAGGCTAAAGCAATCCTCCCACCTCAGCTTCCCAAGTAGCTGTGACTACGGGTCACAGCCACCAAATCTGGCTAATTTTTTAAAAAAAATTTTAGTAGAGATATAGTTTTATCGTGTTGCCCAGGTTGGTCTCAAACTCCTAGGCTCAAGCGATCTTCTCCCCTCAGCCTCCCAAAGTTCTGGAATTACAAGTGTAAGCCTGGCCTTGAAATGGAATTCTAAAAAATATTCAGATATTCTGTTTGTGTTTTGGAATAGAACAGAAAAATAATTAAATTGTGGACCCAAATCCAATCACATCAGTAATTACGTTAAACATTAATAAAGTAAACACTCAAATTAAAAGATAGAGTCCATACAAAATTATAGGAAAAAAGAATGACCAAACTATATGCTGTCCTCAAGAGAAACAATAAACCATTGATAGACTGAAAGTAAATGGATAGGAAAAACAACACGAAAACAGTAAACATAAGAATGTGGCTATATTAACATTAGATAAACTTCAAGAAAAAAAGTATTATCAGAGATAAAGACGGACAGAAGAAATATACTTCTCTACATTTTTTTAAATGGTTGCTATAGAGATTAGAATAGACGTCCTTAACTTTTAATGTTTTACTTACAGTTAATATTGTACAACTTCATGTAAAATGATAAAAGGGTCAATTAATCAGAAAGACATAACAATCATAAATGTATGTGTACCTAACAACAGTGCCTCAAATTACATGAAGCAAAAAGTACCAAAATCAAAGGGAGAAATAAATAATACTGCAATCATAGATGGAGCTTATTAATACTCCTCTCTGGGCATTGATAGAACAACAAGGCCAAAAAAAAATTATCAAACACATAAAAAGTGTGAGCATCACTAAAAATCATCTTCACTTAACTGATATTTGTAGAACACTATACCCAACAATGGCAGAAGACATTCTTTTTAAATGTCTTTTTAAAGGCACTTTTTTTATTTTTATTTTTTATTTTTTTTTTTTTGAGACAGAGTCTCGCACTGTCTCCCCAGCTGGAGTGCAGTGGCGTGATCTCAGCTCACTGCAAACTCCACCTCCCAGGTTCATGCCATTCTCCTGCCTCAGCCTCCCAAGTAGCTGGGACTACAGTCACCTGCCACCACGCCTGGCTAATTTTTTGTATTTTTAGTAGAGACGGGATTTCACTGTGTTAGCCAGGATGGTCTGGATTTCCTGACCTCGTGATCTGCCTTCCTCAGCCTCCCAAAGTGCTGGAATTACAGGAGTGAGCCACCATGCCCAGCCTTTAAAGGCACATTTTTAATGGTATATTTATAATTACAAACCATATGCTGAGCTATAAAACAAGTCTCAATACATTCTAAAAGACTGAAATCATAGATAGTATGTTCCCTGACAAAAAACAAAAGGAATTGAATTAGAAATCAATAACAAGATAATTTTAAAATCCCCCATACTTGTAAAATTAACAGCAGGCAATGAAGAAACTTCAGAGGAAATTAGAAATTATTTTCAACTGAATGAACATTAAATATAACATATCAAAATTTGTCCAATGTAGCTAAAGCAATGATTGAAGGGAAATTAATAGCTTTAAATAATACTTATTATTATTTTCTTTTTTCCTAACCACTAGAGCCTGTGAAAACTTTAAATAATTATATAAGAAAAGAGGAAAAACCTAAATCATTTATATGAGCTAAGAAATTAGAAAAAGAAGAGCAGATTAAAGCCAAAGTAGGTATGAGGGGGGAAGTTATGAAGACAAGGGCAGAAATCAATGGAATAGAAAAATGAAAAATAATAGAGAAAATCAATAAATCAAAAGCTAGTGCTATAAAAAGATTAATAAAATTGATAAGCCTGATCTAGTAAAAAGGAAAGCAGGGACATCATTACATATCCCACAAACATTAAATGGATTATAAGCAAGTACTGTGAACAATTTTATGCCCCTTTATTCAACAGTATAGATGTAATGGACAAATTCTTTTTAAAATATAACTTGCCAAAACTGACACCAGAGGAAACAGAAAATCTGAATAGCCTACATCTTTTAAATAAATGGAATGCATCCATGAAACTTTCCCACAAAGAAAACGCCAGGCCAGAGTGTAGCCTACCATAGGAATGTTAGTGAGGGATCCTGGCTAGAGCTGGTTTTCTTGCAGGTTGACTCCAGGATCTGAAGGTTTCAGGAGAAATATGGCAGACAAAAATGAAACTGTCCTAAGTGCAGTTTTCCACTCAACACAGAGCAGCACTCATAAGTATGGCCCTTGCAAATAAAGAGCCAATAACTGCTTTCATTTCTTGTGCCCTTACTGTGTGCCAGGCCCATTGCAGAGCTTTCCCTCCCTGTAACAAACCTGGAACGTAGGTACTGTTATTTTTACTCCCATTTTGTAGTGGAGAAAACTTGACTCAAAGTGGTTAATTGATGTGGCCAAGGTCACACAATTAAGCCCAAACTGTTTGACACCAGAGCCTTAATTCTTGGCCTCCCCATTATCTAGTAATGGGCTGCCTGGGCATACGACTCAGTGAAAAGAGAATTGTTGACTCCCTGATATGGTTTGGCTGTGTCCCCACCCAAATCTCATCTTGAATTGTAGCTCCCATAATTCCCACATCTTGTGGGAGGGACCTGGTGGGAGATGACTGAATCATGAGGACGGTTTTCCCCATACTGTTCTTGTGATAGTGAATATGTCTCATGAGATCTGATTTATAAGGGGTTTCCACTTTCGCTTAGCTCACATTTCTCTCTTTGCCAGCCACCATGTAAGATACCCCTTTGCTCTTCCTTCATCTTCTGCCACGATTATGAGGTATCCCCAGCCACCTGGATCTGTGAGTGAATTAAACCTCTTTCTTTTATAAATTACCGAGTCTTAGGTATGTCTTTATCAGCAGCGTGAAAACGGACTAATACATTCCCCTCCCCAATATAAATCTGCTTCCTCCCAACTCTCTCTCATCTTGGAAATGGCACCAACGTCCACTCAGTGGCATGGGTCAAAAACCTCAGAACCCTCCTTAATCCTCATCTTTAACCCTCTCACATCACACATGGAGCTTTATAGTTCCAAATTATAGTCTAAACCTGATGTTTCTCACCTCCTCCTTGCAACCACCATAGTCCAAGACACCATCATCTCTATCCTGTTCTGGACAAGCTGTACTCCCGGCAGCCCCAATCTTGCCCTTGTCTCCTGCCCATTCTAATAGCAGCCAGCTGACCTTTCTAAAGCATGGATCAGAAGTTCTTTCCCTGCTAAAAGTCGTCTAATGAATTCTCATCACACTTGAGATACAATCCCCCTTTCTGACCTCGCCTGGTGCTCTTTTCCAGCCTCTCCTTCCACCTCAGCTTCTCCCATCCTCCTCTCACTTTCCATATCCTGCTGCAAGCTTGCTCCTGCCTCAGGATTTTTGCACAAACTGTTCCCTCTGCTTGGATCACCCTTCCCTGGACCTTCACACAGCCAGCTCCCTCTCATAATTGAAGCCTCAATTCCAATGTCACCTCCTCAGAGGGTCTCCCCTTCTACCCTGGCTAAAGCAGTTTCTCTATCACTTTATCACATAAATCCTTTTAAATTTTTATTGGCCCTCTCAGTACCTCTGTAGTTTTATTTATTTGTGTAAATACCATAGTGAACAGGCACAGCTCGAGATGTACTCATAAAGTCGTGTTATTTTTGTCTCCCACCCTCTGTTTAAATTTATTCAGTGGGACTATTTTTTTAGCCGGACGAAAACTTAAAATGGGCCCCATGACTTTCTGGTCATCTTAAATGACCAGATACAAAGTCCTCCCACCTCTAATCCAAACGCCAGACCCTGTGTCATGGTCAAAACCTTGACCTTCATTTAACATGAAGCTTTGCCCCTTGCCAGCTCCAGGCTTGCTGCAGATGGGGAGTCTGTCCGTTCGGAAGGAGGTTCCCTCCTGGCTCTGCCCTGTCTGTTGGCTTATCTGCTCTCCCCACATCTCTCTCACCTGGCTTTGACCCTCCAGAGTCTGGATGCAGTCGGAGAGATAAGGGGCCCAAGAAGTCCTTACTTGCCTGGTGACACAGCCTCATGGACTCTCCCTGGTGGGCACTTTGGAGACACCCACCTCCAATTGCTAAGCCTCTTCTCCACAGTTCCCTTGTAGAGAGTAAAGTTATCTTCATTCTAGCCAGAGACTTCTTCCCTAGGAAGCCTGCAGCAATGCATGGAAAGCCAAGTTCTTCTCCAGCTGCTTTCTTCTGTGGTCTGTTCACTGACGCCATCCTCAGGTGGCCTTTCAGTCAGGACATTGAATCGTCCTGCACTGGCTCTTGCATGCAGGTCATTGTCCAGGTCATGGGACACATGTGTTCTCTGCTCCCACACACCCTGAGCAGCAGGCTGATGCCCTCTGTAGTAACTGCGTCTCTCTCTGCAGCAGAGCTGCTGCCCAGGCGTTTCCCCTTTGCAAATCTCCAGAGGGAGGAAGGAGTGAGGCATTGCCCTCTGTGACCTCCAAACAGCAGGGTCCATATATTGGGTGCTTTGAGTGGTCCCCTTACACATCCTCTTTCTTGACCTAAAATGCAGGGAATACGGCCCACACCCTGCTCATGGGAAGAGACCCCCAAAGCCTCAGCAGCTCCTGCTAAGATCCTTTCTTAACTAGCTTCTTCCTAGTCTCACATCCCAGATTCTTTCATGCCCTTGATGAAGGCGAGGACTTCAAGAGTCCCCACTTGGATTCTCGGCCACCTCCTTTGGGGAGGTGCTTCATGGTCTCTCTGCTGACTCACTCTGCCATCTAGAATCCATCTTCTCAGCCTCTTGGCCAAAACTTCCAATTTAACACTACTACATTTGCCAACCTCTCTCAACAACATGTATAAGCTCCAGCTGGGTGCAGTGGCACATGCCTGTAATTCCAGAACTTTAGGATTCCTAGGCAGGCAGATGCTTGAGCCCAGGAGGTCAAGACCAGCCTTGGCAACATAGAAAGGCCCCCACTGATATGGTTTTGCTCTGTGCCTCCACCCAAATCTCATGTCAAATTGTAATTCCTGATGTTGGAGGAGGGGCCTGGTGGGAGGTGATTGGATCGTGGGGGCAGATTTCCCCCTTGCTGTTCTCATGATAGTGAGCTCTCATGTGCTGGTCTAGAGTTCAGGGAAGAGGTTTGGGCTGGAGAGGTAGAGATGGGGAGGTCACTAGCATCAGTGGAGAATGAAGACATGAAGATGACCTCAAAGCACCTTCAGGCCCTGCAGCCTCCCAAAATAGACAAATCACAGCACTGGGCATTGCTTGCTATGCTTCCTTTAGTCGTTCACAGAGTGCAGGAGAGTTTCTGATGCCCAGTCCAGCTATGGCATGCCTGCCTCTCTGCATGAGCTCAGAACCCCTGCTTTTTGCCAAGATGAAATATATCACCAGGAAATAAATGAAAAATCAGAAGGAAAAATGTGCAATTTGCCCCTGCAGCCTGTCGGCCCCATCATGAATATGGATGTGATTTGGGAAGGGGGGCCTTTTCTGTGTGCCTGGGAGCTAATTGAGCATCTATAAGCTGACAAGCAAATGCCTCTCCCCGTCATTTTCCCTCCATCCACATCCTGCTGATGCCACCAATCAGCACCAAGCCAAAGCTCTTGCTGAAGGATGTGGAAGCTGCCTCGGGACAGTAGACTGTGTGCTGGCCCCTCAGTGTTCACTGGGCTGCTCATAAGACAGCAGTCAGGAGCACTGGGGCTGGAGTCAAGGCAAACTGGATAGAAATCCCAGCATGGGCCAGGCGCGGTGGCTCACGCTTATAATCCCAGCACTTTGGGAGGCCGAGGCGGGCGGATCACAAGGTCAGGAGATCGAGACCACGGTGAAACCCCGTCTCTACTAAAAATACAAAAAATTAGCCGGGCGTGGTGGCGGGCGCCTGTAGTCCCAGCTACTCGGAGAGGCTGAGGCAGGAGAATGGCGTGAACCCGGGAGGCGGAGCTTGCAGTGAGCCGAGATCGCGCCACTGCACTCCAGCCTGGGTGACAGAGCGAGACTCCGTCTCAAAAAAAAAGAAAAACAAAAATCCCAGCATGGCTACTCAGTAGCAGCCAGGTCTTAGGCATATTATGTAATGTCTTTGAGGCTTCTTTTCTTCATCTTTGGCAAGGGGATTGTAGAAATCCTTACCTTACAATATTACTGATGTGCAGAAGAGATAAGAAAAGGCAGAAAAGACATAGCATGGTGCCAAGTACAGCAAACATCCTTAGCAAATATTAATTATTGTCAACCTCTAAATATGGAAGAGTGGTTCCTGTGCAGCCTGTTCCTTTCCCATCTCTCCAAGGGGCCCCTGAAGTCTAAAACATGACCAAGCTGGTTTGAATCAACAAGACTCAAGATTCAAGATATTCCCTTAAACAGAAACCTCTCCCACATGGGATTGATGCAGGGCAGAAGAGTCGGGTTTGGCATCACACACACCAGGTGACCTGGGGTGAGCTGTCTCATCTGTTTCCCAGCTTCCTTCAGTGACAATGACAAAGGTCCTCCCTCTCTCAGGGGACAGTGCAAGGATCAATGAGAGAAATACATGCAAATTACCTGGCACAAGGTAGGCTGTTCAATAAAGAATTTCTCCAGAGCTTCCCCGCAAGAGTTACCTACTAAGATCTGGCCCTTTGGCAAACTCATCTAGAAAGTCACCAGGAAAATCCCCATGGAGGACACCATGGTGTCTGCTCTCTAATCCAGCAGAGATAACCTTTGGCAGAAAGCCCCTTGACCCAGAGAAAGTTCCAGGCTTGTATGAAGATGGGATGTGGGTGTCAGAGCCAAGAGTAGAGAATTTGCAGGAGGAGGCCTGTTCTCTACACTTTCACATGGAAAGAGCTGAGAGATGATGGCTCCCATGGAAGTTTTGAAATACGTCTACAAATTCTCCTCTCATTAAGAGATAGTGCTTCATTTCCTTCCCTTGAGTATGGGCTGGACTTTGTGACTTACTTCTAACAAACAGAATGTAGCAGAAGTGACTGGCACACAAAAGACATTTCAGCTTCTTCTGAGCCCTTACTCTTAGATCACTGGCACTTGAGTAAGATGCCGCCATCTTGTGAGGACACTCAAGCAGCCCTGCAGAGAGGGCCATGTGGCAAGGAATTGAGTCCTCTTGCTAACAGCCGTGTGAGCGGGCCATCTTGCAAGCAGATTCTGGCCTCAGATGATTACAATCCCAGCCCACATCTAGACTGCAACCACATGAGGTTTTAAGCCACTAAGCTTTGGGGAAATTCGTTACATAGCACTAGATAACTAGCATAGGTTTTCAGTTGGTTAATTGAATAAATGGCTGTGGAGTTTATTCTTACCATGTTAACAAGAGACTTCATGTAAAGAGTAACACAGTGGACCCTCTTGGCTGCCTAGTAGTAACTGTTGCCCTTTCTTCTTTCTCAATAGAAACTTAATTTTGTTTTAGTGCCTAGGACCCCCGCCACTGCTGTAACTGGGGAAAAGCTGAGCCCCTCCCTAGAAATAGTAACTGGGAGAGTCCCTCAGTAACCTACCTAAGCCAGTTGTGGTAATCCTATTTCCCTTGCCAGGAGTTGGTTCAGTTTAGCCCATCAGCTCATAGCAATCACTGGGCAACTATTTCTGTTTCAGTGATGGGCATGTGACATAAATTAACACAGCCCTAAGCAAAGGGGGACTCGGGTTCCACGGTTGGAGGAGAAGTTTTCTCCTTCTCCCCTTGGAGAGGAACAAGAACGCCTGCTGCTGCTGGCAGCATCTTATGATGTGAGGGATGCCAGCTTGAGAACAAAGCCAACGCATGAAGCAGGGCAGAGCTGAGAGACTTGCAACTAAAATGGAACCAGAACTTCGATCGCAGCAGGACTGAAGCCTTCCCTCTCTCTGGACTTCTGGTTATTTCAGAAAATAAGTTTCTTTTTCTCATTTAAATCTTCTTGTTCAGAGTTTCTATTTCCATGTAGGTTGCTAAACTGTTTATTTCCTTCACTTAACAAAGGTTTTTTGAGCAACTCCTCTGTGCCAGGCACTGTGGTAAGCCCTGGGGCTGTGTCACTGAAGAAGACAAACTTAGGGCCTGACCTCAAGGACTTACGATCTGTTCTAATGTAATAAAGGGTGAGAGACCAAAGACCTGTGAAGATGTCCCAAGACCAGGAACATTCACTAATTCATCCAATAAGCATATGCAGTGTTGGGTTTGAAGGCACAAATTTAGATCAGGCCCCTGATAGCCCCAAAGGGGAAACCTACAGCTAAACAAGCAAGAGAGAGATGTACAGTGGGACTGCCGAGGCCCTGATCCTGATGTTGTTTAGCACCAGCTTTGGAGGCAGACAGCCCTAGGTCCATCGCCAGCCCCCACCACCTGCCAGTATGTAATCCCAAGCAGACAACCTCACCTCACTGAGCATTGCTGAGCTGAAGCTAAGATTAGGATCTACCCCATAGCAATGTCATGGGGAATAAATAACCACAATTTAGTTGCAAAGGAGGCTGGGAAAGTGAGTATCTGATCTATAGGGATTGAATGTGGAAACTCTACCTCCCACCAAGATTTATAATGTAGGGGATTCTCCAAACATAAGGGAAGAGCTCAGACTCTGGGCAGCCAAAAAATGACACACATCCACAACACTGTGTGAGGACTCAGGTGTCTGGGACAAGAAGCTTGCACATTTGAAAAATACACGAAGCGCACCCACCCAATGACTAAAATTAGAAAGACAGACGATACCAAGTGTTGACTAGAAAGCGGAGTAACTGGAACAGTCACATAGGGGTGGGAATTAAAATGGCATGACCACTTTGGGGAACTGCTTGGCAGGATCTGCTGAAGTGAAACATATGCCTGCCAACAATTCCACTCCCAGGAGCGTACCCACGAGAAATGCACACAGAGGAACTCGGAGATACATACGAGGGTGCTCGCAGCAGCACTATTTGTAATTGCTAGAAACAACCCAAATGTCTATCAATGACAAGTGGGATAAATAAATTGTAGTTTTTCCCTACAATGAGATACTGTAGAGTAGGGCTTCATGACCTCGGCACTGCGGATGTTCAGGGATGAAGAATTCTTTTTTGGGAGGGCTGGACAGTATAAGATGTTTAGCAGCATCCCTGGCCTCTACCCACTACATGCCAGGAGCACCCCCTTCCCAGTTATAACAACCAAACGTGTCTCCAGGCATTGTCAGGTGTCCCCAGAAGGTAGAATCCTCCCAGTGAGAACCACTGCTGTAGAGCAATAAGAGAAGCAAAAGAAGGAAAAAAAAAAAAAAGGAGGAAGGAAAGGAAGGAAGGAGAGAAGGAAGGAGGGAAGGAAGAAGTGAAGGAAGGACTGGGCACAGTGGCTCATGCCTGCAATTTGGGAGGCAAAGGAGGGTGGATCAACTGAGGTCAGGAGTTTGAGACAAGCCTGGCCAACGTGGTGAAACCCCATCTCTACTAAAAATACTAAAAATTAGCCGGGTGTGGTGGCACATGCCTGTAATCCCAGCTACTCAGGAGGCTGAGGCTGGAGAATTGCTTGAATCTGGGAGGTGGAAGTTGTGGTGAGCCGAGATCACACCACTGCACTCACCCTAGGTGACAGAGTGAAAGAAGGGAAGGAAAGAAGGAAGAAGGAAGGAAGGAAGGAAGGAAGGAAGGAGGAAAGGGAGGAAGGGAGGAAGGCAGGAAGGGAGGGAGGGAGGGAAGAAGGAAGGAAAGAAGGAGGGAGGGAGGAGGGAGGAGGGAGGGAGGAGGGAGGGAGGGAGAGAGGCAGGAAGGAGGGAGGGAGACAGGAAGGAGGGAGGGAGGAAGGAAGGAAAGAGGGAGGGAAAGGGGCAAGCACAGGCAGTGCTGCAATGACATGGATGAATCTCAAAAACATGACATTGAACAAAAAAAGCTAAAAACAAAAGAGCGCCCAGAGCATGGTTCCATTTGTATGAGATTCAAGAACAGGCTAAACTCACTGACAGTGATGGGTGATTGCAGTCAGAATGGTGGTTTTCTTGGGAGGGGTCATTGCCTGCGAATGGTGGTGCGGGAGTCTTCCGGGGTTCTGGGAGATGGTTACACAGGTGTACACATATGGAAAAATTCATCAAGCTGTACAAATACGATTAATTAATTTTACTCTAGACCTCAATTAAAAAGTACTTTAAAAATAGATGCGGCAGCTCAAGCCATCTGGCTCCTGGGGCCTCCTCTTCATTCCCGAGCCCGCCCTCTGGCAAAGAGCCCTGGCATTTTCCACCCGAGAACTGCTCTCTCCTGCTCCTTCTCTCCTTCACCCCCACTCTCACCTCTCAAGGCACAGCCCCTCGCAGCAGCTGAGGGCTCCCACACTGCCTGAGAGCAGCACAGAGGGAGGGGACACACCAATTCTCTCTCAGGCAGCCCCAAGCTCTGTTGAGCCCAGGTGGGCCCCCAGCTCCAGTCCACCCTCCTGGGAGTGAGGAGGAAATTTTCCGTCTTGTTCTCAACAGTCCCCAGACTGAATCACAATTGACCCAGGTGGGGCTCAGCAGCATTGGCAGAGCTCTGGGCTGTGGCCTGGGCATCAGCAAGCAAAGCAGGCTTCTAGCTCAATCATAGAGTCGGGATAAAAGGGAACAAGGCAGTGAGGTAAGACTCACCCAGCCTGGAGTGTCAAAGGGGGGTCTCACTGCCTCACGAGACAGGTATGTCCACAAGGAGCCAGCCCGGTGTGGACCAGGACAGGGGAACAAAACTTGTTTATTCTCCTGTTCTTTACTCAGCAGAGCCGTCTGGAGCACTGGGTCCGTACCAGGCCCTGCGGGAGGCACCAGGAATGCAAAATCAATACGCTCTCCAAAGTCAATATACAGACAGCCAACAAGCACAGGAAGAGATGCTCAGCATCATTAGTCATTAGGGAAATGCAAGTCAAAACCACAATGAGATACCACCTCACACACGCTAGGACGGCTAGGATCTTTTTTTAAAGGACAATACCAAGTATTGGTGAGGAAATGGAGAAATTGGAATTCGCTACATTGCTGGTGGAAATAGAAAATGGTTCGGCCACTGTGAAAAACAGTTTAGTGACTCCTCAAAAAGTTAAATATAGAATCACCATATGATCTAGCAATTCCACTCCTGGGTATAGGCTTAAAAGAATGAAGGCAAGTGCTCAAATATGTGCATATAAATGTTCATAGCAGCATTATTCACAATAACCAAAAGGTGAAGACAACCCAAATGTTAATCAGTGAATGAATAAACAAACTGTGGTATATCCATATAACGGAATATTATTCACAGCCACAAAAGGAAATGAAGTATTAGCTGGACACAGTGGCTCATTTCTTTAAATCCCAGCACTTTGGGAGGCACTCTGAGGCGGGTGGATCATTTGAGCCCAGAAGTTTGAGACCAGCCTAAGCAACATGGTAAAACCCCATCTCTACAAAAAACACAAAACTTAGCAGGGCATGGTGGCAAGCACCTGTGGTCCTAGCTACTCCGGAGGCTGAGGTGGGAGGATCATTTGAGCCCAGGAGTCCGGGGCTACAGTGAGCCATGATCAGGTCACTGCACTCCAGCCTGGGTGACAGAGTGAGACCCTGTCTCAAAAAAAAAAAAAAAAAAAAAATGAAGTATTGATAGATGTTACAACATGGATGAACCTCAAAACATTGTGCCAAGAGGCCGGGCGCAGTGGTTCACGCTTGTAATCCCAGCACTCTGGGAGGCTGAGGCTGGCAGATCACGAGGTCAGGAGATCGAGACCATGGTGAAACCCCGTCTCTACGAAAAACACACACACACACACAAAAATCAGCCAGGCGTGGTGGTGGGCGCCTGTAGTCCCAGCTACTTGGAGAGGCTGAGGCAGGAGAATGGCGTGAACCCAGGAGGCGGAGCTCGCAGTGAGCCGAGATCGTGCCACTGCACTCCAGCCTGGGCGACAGAGTGAGACTCTGCCTCAAAAACAAAAAAAACAAAAAACCAAAAAAAACATTGTGCCAAGTGAAAGAAGCCAGGCACAAAAAAACACACAATGCAGGATCCCATTGATACAAAATGTTCCTAACAGGCAAAATGGTAGAGACAGAAAGTCAATTTGCTGTTGCCAGGGGCTAGAGGAGGGGACAATGGGAGCAACTGCTTCGTGAGTACACAGTTTCCTCTTAGGGGGATGCAACGCTTTGGAACTAGATAGAGGTGGTAGTTGCACGACATTGTAAATGCACTAAATGCTACTGAGCAGCTCGCTTCAAAGTGGCTACTTTTGTTATGTGAATTTCACCTCAATTTTTAAAAAGTCAATAGATAATCCCTATTCTGAGGAATCACAGAGAAGGCAGACCAGTAAGTTAAGTGGGCAAGGACATGCTAAAGCCCGTTGATCTCATCGTGCACTGCTGAGTAACAAAGTACCCAAAGCTCAGCTGCTTCAGACACTCATTTTATTTTGCTAGCAATTTTATGCATAAGAAACTCAGACAGAACACAAGCGTGTCTCTGTTTCACAGTGTTCGGGCTCTCAGCTGAGATGATTCAAACAGCCAGAGACTCTTCTGGAGGCCTCTTCACGCACACGTCTGGCGCCTGGGCTGGGGAGCCTGGTAGGCTGGCCCCCGCCAGGACTGAGGAACGGAGCACCTCCACAGAAACCGTCTGCGTGGCTTGGGCTTCCTTATAGCATGGCGAGCTCAGAGTGGCCCAGCAGACAAGGCAGAAGCTCTCTGGCCATTTGCCACCTACCAGGGAACCAGATGGACTCAGTTCCACCATGGTGTGTTAGCTGAAGCAGTCACAAGCCCACCCACACTCAAGGGAGAGAATATAGACCCTACCTTTCCAAGGGAAGAATGTCAAAGGATGTGGTGATGTGTTTGGAAATCCCCACACCCAGCGCTAGGCTGCTAAATAACTTACGGCCCAACTGTACAAAGGAATACTAGGCAGCCATCAAAAAGTAGGCTGCTGTGCTTTGTATTGATGAGGAATGATATCCCAAGATGCAGAGTTAAGTGAAAATAAGCTAGGAGCTGGGCAGCATAGGTAGTATGTGCTGCTACTAACGTGCACAGAAAAAGGGGAGTTGGAGACACAACACGTGCCTGTATGTACACAGACTAGCTCCAGGAGGATGCATGAGAAATCGGCAGCAGGCTTGCTTCTGGGGAAGAGAAATTGCAGCATTGTCAAGACACTTCATTTTCACTTTTTATCCTTTTGCACAGTTTTTTTTACTATATGTCTGTACCATAGGTTTGAGGAAAATCTTTCTAAAAATTAAAAATAAAACAATAAGTTAGATAAGCACCATCGTGAAGTGATATCAAGACATTATTTTGAAGCTCACTTGGTTTGCCTAATATGCATAGTACAATCACATTTATGCACAAAATAAAATGGCATATAAGGAGCAGTTACATATCAAACTGTGGAGAGAGGTGTAGAATGAGGGATAAGACCTCTTCATTTTATTCCTCAGGCTTCTGAAATTTTTAATTTTTTATAATGAGGATGTGTTGGCACAATACTTGTGAAAATGTCTTAAGTAAGAAAACACACAACTTTAAATAAGAGAGAGACACTGTCCTACAGTACGATGTATGGTAAGGGGAGAGGAGGGAGCCACTGCGCGGAACTGGCTGTCAGGGAATGCTTCCCGGAGGAGAAGGCTTCTGAGCTCTCAGAGAATGTTGTATCTCTTTCAGTCAATGGAGGATCAGCCCCAGAGAAGGAACCCTCTTGGTCTCACCTGCTTCTTCTCCAAGAAGATTAAGTCCTGATGGGGCTGCCTCCGCTTCCTAGGTGCAATGCCACTGGGATTTGCTGGGCTAAGATGAAGCGGGGTAACCATTGTCTCTAAACACCATAGGGTCCTTGCCTCTCTTCTTCCTCTGTTCCCTGCTGCAGACATAAATTTGGGCGACTTCATAATCCTTGCTTTGTGCCAGATGCTGCTGAAGCCCTTTGTCTTAAGTTAAAGAGGGGCACCATTATGATCAACGTGCCCATCTCACAGATAAGAAAATGGGCACACAGAGAGGTTAAGTGCTGTGACCAAGGTTACACAACTGGAAAATTCAGAGCCAGGATTTTGAACCCATTCAGGCTGGTTCCTTCAACCAGGCACTCCCCCTCTCTTCAGGCACATTTCCTTCCAGCTGCTCACTCTCTTCTGCTATTACAGGAAAGCGATCCCCACCCAGACCCCAAGTGAGGGTTCTTGGATCTTGCACAAGAAAGGGCGAGGCCACAGTGCAAAGTAAAAGCAAGTTTACTAAGAAAGTCAAGTGGTGAAAGGACAGCTACTCCACAGACAGAGGAGGACATTCCCGAAAGTGCGAGGAGGAATGCCTCCACCCTAGGTGCAGTGCTTGTGTATATGGGCAGATGTGCTCTGCTACAAGGGTTTGTGATAAAGGATTAATTTTCTTAATTACTCTATTTTACAAGAATTGATATTATTATATTTAAAGCAAAATCAGGAATGCCTTTGTTCTCCAGATATCAGGATATCTGGACACTCCCAAGTCTGGATCTGTTTAGTAAACATTATTAATTAGTTCCTTAGCCATAAACATTTAGAGGCTCAGAATGCCTGACTTTCTGGGAACGCAGCCCAGCAGGTCTCAGCCTCATTTTCCAGCCCTCATCAAGTTGGAGTCGCTCTGGTTCCAATGCCTCTGACACTGAGACACCCCAGTACCTCCCAGACCCTCCTCCTCCTCCCATCTCTCTCCCTTCACACCTCCCTCCCTCCTCTCCTCTCTCCCTGCCTTCCTGCCCTTGCACTGCCAGGCTGGCATTGAGGAAGGTCGGCTTCCTTTCGCTGACAGCACATTTCAGCCAGCTCAGCTTCCTGAAGGCAATCTTCCTCCAAACCCTTTACAATTTATTTATCTAATTAAAAATCTCTCAGCAGCTCAACATGCTTGAAGAGTTCATATTTAACCAACACTCACGGCCACCCCAACCCATCCAGGCAGGGCGGGCCCTCCCAGGAGCCTTGCCCTCCCAGGCCCTGGGAGCTGGGCTGGTCAGAGCCCCCACTCAGCTCCCCGAGTCCACCTAGAGCAGCGGGGCCGCGCACCCCAGGCTCACCCTGGCCCCCGCCAGCTGCGTTTCCGGCCAATGAACCTGCTGCTCAAAGCCTCCTTTTTAATTAACTCCGTATCTCAGGCGGCCGGAGCACGTGGGCAAACTCTGTCTGACTTCCCCGCGAAGCCCAAGCACACCCCAGTTTGCTTTCTAAGAATAGAAGCGGGAGATGGCGGGGAGGGAGGAGGCCGGAATCTAAAAATGAATGCGCAGCCCAGAGCGAAACAACCCAGGCCAGCAGAGGGGAAAGAACACGGCGCACGCGTGCACACACGCGCGCGCGCGCGCGCACACACACGCTCACACACACACACGCAGAGCCCAGCCCAGTGGGGCTGTCTGCTGCCATCCTGGGTGTGAGCCGCGGACCTGGCAGCCTGCCCAGCTGTCTGGCAGGGATGGGGGTGGCGGTGGCGCTGCTCATCCCGGCAGCAGGCAGCTGGGGACGCCCATGGGAGTCTGGATTTTTTTTCTGGGCCACTTGGTTTTCCCCAGTAGACAGAGGTGACTCACAGGCTGGCAGGCTGGGTGGCTCAGGGGATCATGAGAGCCCCGATGCTACGGTGCAAAGTTCCGGGAATTCAGAAACCAAAATGCCTGGGGCAGGAGAAAGGGCAAGACTTAGCCCCCACCAGAAAGACCAGGAAGAAAAGGTAACTCCAGCTCCACTGTTTAGGGGACACTTTGGAAGAAATCGGGATGCCTACTTAACTGCTAGTAATAATAACAACAACAACAGCAACAACACAAGTTGCCGTTCATTGAGATTTGCTCTGCCAGTCTCCGTTCTAAACTGTATACTTGAAATATCTCATGTGAGCCTCACAACAGCCATGTGTGGCACCACTACTCCTGCCCCCATTTCCCTGATGAGGAAACTGAGGCCGGGGAGTTTGCTGTGTGCCCAAGCTCACATACTCAGGAAGGGCTACGCCAGGATCTGAACCCAGGTGGGCCTCCTGCACCAGCAGCAGCACGTCCCTGAAAGCCAGCCCTGCCCGTGCTTGCAGCTGTGGCACCCAGGAGTGGCCGGCACCCCAGGCAGATGTGCCAGTAGGAGTGAGGTTATGGTTCAGTATCAGGTAACAACAAACCAAACAGAGAGAAAGTTTTCCCCTTCCGATTGTCTTTCACCCTTCCTAATTATCTGCGAAGGAGAAAGTCTCAGTTGGGTGCCAGCTTGTCCTCAACACTCCCTAAGCACTTGGATTCTCTTTTTGAACCAAGAGAGCAGGCTCACGCTCACGTAGACATGGATAAGACTATTTTACTTTCTCGGTGTTTATTTTTCCATCTAGTTTTGGAAAGTTACCCAGATTTCCTCTTAGGGTAGTGACACAGAGTTCACTTTTAAGACAAATTAAGTTTTGTAAGTTAGTTGAACATTTCAGAGGGAGAGAGATACTGAAATATTTGTGGATGCAATGACATGATGTCTGGGGTATGCCTCAGAATAATCTGGAGTGGAGGAGCGAGTGAAGACACGGAAGAAACAAGATCAGCCACGAGTGGACACTTTTTGAAGCGAGGTGATGGGTATATTACACATAATTTCAAATATCGTATCTTATATTGCAACATTTAATATGACGTATGTTATATATAATACATACATTATATATTATAAGTATATTGTATTAGATTAGATTACATTATATTATATTATTCGGGCCACTTTTGTGTGTATTTAAAATTTTCCATAATGAAAACATTTTTAATGCTATATAAAAACTTTTTTAACTTATCTTAAAGAAAAAAGCGAACAAATACCATGAGTGGCAGCCAGACATGTCAGAAAGTTTGACGGTGAAGTGCAGACGACTGAGGTGTGCAGAAGGTTAACAGAGGACACGCTTCCAACATTTCTGAGTTCATGATTTCCTTTTTGGGAAGCAGGGGAAGGGGCAGGCCCCCTCTCTAGCCTCCCTCAAAGCTCTGCCCCTCTGGTCCCCGCCAACCCATGGAAGCCCCCTGGTGAGGTTGGGGGTCTGATGTCATCCTGGCGGACCTTGAGGGGAACGGCAGAAAGGGAAATGTTGCCATTTTCTCTTTTCCTTTCAAGGATATAAAAGTGCATGATTGCCCAAATGATTCCCATCTGGAAATCTAATGCATTAGGAGTAAACAGGCCTGGCTGGGGTGGGGGTGGGGGAGAGGTCATTCACAGGCCACTCTGAGGGCCCCTCCGGGAGTACACAGGCGTCCTGGTCCACCCAGAGCCCAATACCAGGGAGGGTGAAACCCCTTGGTAGAACTAGAGCAGATCCAAGGGATTCTGGGCTTTGAGAGTTGGCCTGAGTGGCTTCGCCCAGCAGATCATGAGCCCATCAGGCAAAGGTAAGAGAGCCTCCGAGTCCCCACCCAGCTTCAAATCTGTGCCCTTCCCAAACGACAAGACAGCAGAATGGCTCCCTTCACATGGGTATTCATTTATTCGTGCATTCACTCATTCAGTTATTTAACGATTATTAAGTGCCTACTGCATACCAGGGACGGTTCTAGGAGCTACAAATATGAAGAGATAGTGATACTTCCCAGAGTCTTAGCACTGAGAGGCCAGGATGGGCGGCCACTGCCTCCGTGTTCAGGTGGGAGATCCAAGACATCCCTAGAGGGGGCAGGCATTGCAGAGAGAAAGCAAAGCCCTGTGAACACCAGCGGCTGACTTGTGTGTGCGTGATGCCCTGTCCCTTGCTCACACGACACCCTCCCCCTGCCCGCATCTCCTTTGGTCCCTGCAGCAGCCCGTGAGGCGGTGGTTGGCAGGTGCATTCCACATCCTAAGCTGGGGAGGGGGAACGTGCCCAGGTTCACCTGGCTGGCACGCACAGGGCAGCGATTCCAATCTGGCGACAGTGATGGACTTGCCGATTACTGTGCATCAAGCACGCTGTCTCAGGGAGTCTGGAATGGCCCTGCCAGGCCCACCTAATGATGCGCCCTTGGCAACTAAGGAAACTGAGGCACAGAAAGAAATGAGTTCCAAACACAGTGGTGCAATCTATCTGGATCTGTGCTGTCTGACACGGCAACGACAAGACACGAGTAGCTATTGAGCACCCAGAATCCAGCTATTCCAAAATGACCTGTGCTGTCGTTATAAAATATGTGCTGGGTTTCACAAGTTTGGTATTTTTTAAAAAAAAGTAAAAATATTTCATTGATAATTTCCTATTTGATTACATGTTGGAATTACAATATTTTGGATATATTATGTTAAACATAATTTTAAATTTTAAGTATATTATTAAGATGAATTTCACCTGTCGCTTTTTACTTTTTTTTTTTGAGACAGGCTGGAGTGCAGTGGTGCAATCTCAGCTCACTGTGCAGCCTCTGCCTCCCAGGCTCAAGCCATCCTCCTACCTCAGCCTCCTGCATAACTGGGACTACAAGCACACACCTCTATGCTTGGCTAATTTTTTAATTTTTTGTAGAGACGAGGTCTCACTATATTGCCCAGACTGATCTCGAACCCTTGGGCTCAAGTGATGCTCCCACCTTAGCCTCCCAAAATGCTGAGATTATAGGCATAAGCCACCATGCCTGGTCTCTTTTTACTTTTTTAAATGTGACTACTAAAAAATTTTAAGTTATATATGTGTCTAACTCCATTTTATAGAAGGGGAAACAGGACACAGAGAGGGATCAGCTTTGTGGGTGCAGTCCATACAGTCACGCAGGGCCCCAGGCTCAGAAGGGCTCCACAATTGGTTGAAGGCTCTACTGTTGTCACCTTGAAATTTTTAGTAACTTTTCAACAAAGGGCTGCACAGTTGCATTTTGCACTGGTGCAGTGCACAGAGGGAGGCAAACTGACCACACTGACTAGGCGAGAGTGGGGTAGAGTGAGGTCTACACACAGCAGCCAAGACGCTAAGCCTCGGTTCCATCACTGCAGTCTGGGTTTTGCCACGGAGAGCAGTCACAGGTGGAGCTGTCGGGCACCAGAGCCCCTGCCCCCACCCCCTTCACCACATTCTTGGTGCCTGGATGACCACGGTCCTCTTCCTGGAAAGCCTGAAATGAGCTGTTCTTCAGAGTGCCCTGAACATTTCCTGGCCTTTCTATTTGACTTTCCCAAACTGGGCACAGCTCCTCCTCTGTTCCAGAAGGCTCCATCCAGCCTTCCAGTGGATTCCTGACTCATTCCTGGGGCAAAGAAAAGTAAAGAGGCCTAATTGGGAGCAGTTTATGATAGGTGGGGATATTATTAAGGTACTTAAGAGGTTATTAACACCTTTTATGAACCTCATTGTTTAAAAGCCTGCCATGCTTAATCATTTTAGCACCATTAAATCAGTATTAACAACAACTCCACGACTTGCGCTCCGAAATGTCACCATTTGATAACACTCATAAAATGCAATGTCTTGGAAAATCTGGGCAGAATAGGTGAGCTCTCAGCTCCCATGCGAATGTGTGTCCTGAGTTTGGCAGGCCTCAAATTAAAAGAGGGTGCCCATCCTACCCCAGGGCTCAGAATCTGTCCCCACCCAGCCTCTCACCTATTATCTAGAGCAGTTCTTGCCCTGTGACCTCTCTGGCAAATCACAATGAGCCCCAACTTGGAAGAATGCCCCTAAGAGATAGGAGAGGGGTGTTGAGAGGGCTTTTGATCCGAATTATGCTAATCAAGTCATGTTTGATCTTTTTCATGCTTATCAAACAATAACGACAAAAACAAATACACATTTGCCTTTCTCCCTCATAGTCTGGAATCAAAGAGGTCTGGGTTCAAATCCCAGCTTTGCTACTCAAAAGCTGTGTGACCTTGGGCAAGTGACTTTGCCTCTCGGTGCCTTCATTTTCTCACTTGTGAAAAGGGCATCAGTCTTGTAAAATTGAGAGAATCTGTGCCTTCAGCATAGTGTCTGGAATCTAGTTCATGCTCAATAAGGTATATTACCTATTAAATTCCAGAGGTAGCATGATTAGCAGATTGGGGTGTATCCTTTCAGATGTTTGTTCACCTACAAGATACATCTGTGTGCATGTTTCTATGATTTTGTTGCCTTCCATTGTTGTTTACAAAACTGAAGCCATCCTATTGGCATTCCTGTCCCTCCCCTCTCCCCTTCTGATCTTTTCCCACATAGCAGTCAGTCAAGGGGAACCTTCCACCTCGGTGTTAATTGGTGCTGTGCAAGAGTCAGCAAAACTTTTCTGAAAAGGGTCAAAAGTAAATATTTTCGGCTTTGTGGGCCATATGGTCTCTATCGCAGCTATTCATCCCTGTTATTGTAGCTTGAAAGCAGACCTAGACGATGTGTAAACAAATGGGTGTGACTGGGTGCCAATAAAACTTTATGTACGAACACAGGCTGTGGGCTGGACTTGGCCTGAGGACCGTCATTAGTCAGCTCTGCTCTAGCCTCACCCTCATGGATAGCTCCTGGGTATCCGCTGTGACTTGTGCTGTCAACTACTCAGTCCCCACTAAGTGGGCATTTAGGTTTTTTCCAAAGTTTGACTTTTCAAACAATGGTTGTCAATCTCTGATATGGTTTGGCTGTGTCCCCACCCAAATCTCATCTTGAATTGTAGCTCTTACAATTCCCATGTGTTGTGGGAGGAACCTGGTGGGAGGTAATTGAATCATGGGGGCAGGTCTTTCCCATGCTATTCTCGTGATAGTGAATAAGTCTCATGAGATCTGATGGTTTTATAAAGGGGAGTTTCCCTGCACAATCTCTCTTGTCTTGTCTACCACCATGTGAGACCTGCCTTTCACCTTCCACCATGATTGTGAGGCCTCCCCAGCCACGTGGAACTGGGAGTCCCTTTAACCTCTTTCTTTCGTAATTTTCCCAGTCTCAGGTATGTCTTTGTCAGCAGTGTGAAAACGGACTAATACTATCTCTTACTCAGATCTCTGGGCATTTGTGCCAGGGAGACATATTTCTCCCACAAGGCTTGCTAGGTAATGGAGGAGGTGCCCCTGAGAGTTTTCTAGTCAGGTTTTAAATGCACAAATCATAAGCTTCTGCAAAGCAGCGGCTGGGAGGGACATCAAGGGATCAATTGCTGCTACTCTGTCATTTTTGGGACAAAGGCAGAAGCCATTCTAGAAACATGACCTCACCTAGGCTATTGCCAGAGATGGTGGGGAGTGAGGAAATAGGAACCATGTTTCATGAGTGGAACCTCAGCCTTGGGCTGACAGACACAGGCCCCCTCCTGGAGCTCCTGCTCACATAACTCTTAACAGGCTCTGGCAATCCTACGAGGTAGGGACTGGCATCGTGTGCATTGTTAGATAAAGGCACAGAGGTTGTTAGATAAAGGGACAGAGAGGTGACATCAAAACACACTAGGTCATGGCCCTTGGGTCATATCTCCATAGGATTTATGTTACTTTATGTTTTAAGTGGTTACCAAAATTTAAACATAAGGACGTTTCACACAAAAATCAGCATTTCAGCTTCTCTTGAATATTCAGAAGGCCAGTGAGCATGACTCACACGCCTCATGAAGGGCCCAGGCTCAGGCGTCTGACCACCTGCGTCAAAAGCACTGCTCTGCACTTGCCAGCCCCATGGACTTGGCAAACCACTTATCTCTCTGTGCCTCAATTTCCCCTGCAATCAAGTGGGTTGCCAAGAGAACAACCTTCCTCCTTCCTCCAGTGGCCCCAGAACGGGTCTCCTTCCAGTTTCTCAAACTCACCAAGATCTCGCCCACCCCAGGGCCCTTGCACATGCCAGAATGTTCCCCACACCCAGCTCCTCTCCAGAGGTAACTCCTCATTTTGTCTTCCTCATCTTAGCTCAGGGGTCAGGTTCTCAGGGAGGATCGTGCAGACCTGCCAATCCCTCCTTTTACTCTCTTGTCCATATCCTTCCCAGTAGCACCAAGGTCTGCAGTTATCACACACGTGTTTGCTGTTTATTGCCTATCTCCTCCCCCACCTCCCCTTTCCCTCACAGAATGCTCACTTGGCCACTCAACATCTCATCCTTCTGTGAGGAGGCAGAGCCGGGATTTGAATCCAGTCTCTCTGACCCCACCAATTCTTTCCTCTCCATCCTTGTCCCCCAGCATCATGGTAGGGATGAAGGCTCTAGAGCTTCACCGTCAGGCTTGGGTCCCAGCTCCACCTCCTCCAAGCCATGACACTGACCTCTCTGTGTTTCATCTTCTTCGTCTGTAAATGAGATGACAGTGCCTAACTCAGGAGCTTACAAAAGGATGAGGTGAGTTAGCAAAGGGTTCCGAACAGTGCCTTGTGCAGGAAAAACACACAATTAGCCAGCATTACATTATCCATATTCTCTGCTTTCCAGCAGGCACCAAGGTCCCCAAGGCACCTTCCCAACTGGCCCTCTGGCTTCACCCAGGAGCCGGCTGGC
The DNA here is from genome assembly GCF_006542625.1 of Nomascus leucogenys. Lineage (NCBI taxonomy): Eukaryota > Metazoa > Chordata > Mammalia > Primates > Hylobatidae > Nomascus > Nomascus leucogenys. The sequence continues at coordinate 6,415,993 of NC_044393.1, forward strand.
GCCAGTCCTGAGCCCTAAACACTTTCCAACTCATTGGCTCCTTCCAGCAGCTCCAGGAACGACATCCAATTGTTATTCCCATTTTAGAGAAGAAGAGACTGAGGCACCAGGAGGTTAAGGAACGTGCCCCAGATAAAAAACAGTTGTAAAAACAGAGGGGCAGGGCCCAGACTCTCCCCCAAACCCTTGGCTCCAGAACCCACCCTTAGAATCGTTATGAAGATAGCCACCTGTGCACAACCTTTGAAGCAGCAATTCCACACTCAGGAATTGATCCCAAGGCGAGGATCAGGCAAGCACCCAGCGGGTAAGGTACAGTGGAGCATTGTCCTCAGTAGCACTGTTTACACAGTCATGAACATCCAGAAACAGCCTAAATGTCCATCCACAGGGGATTGCTCAAATAACGTAGGCTGTATTCAAACTCAAATGCTCTGTTGCCATGAAAGATGATGATAAATCTATATTCATTAGCATGGAAAGCTGTGATAGTTAAGTGGAAAAAAAGCAATCTACTAAACAGCATTCGTAGTGTGATTCTATTTTTGCTTCAATATAAATTTAAATATATATATATATACATATACATATATATATATACACCCATGTGTGCAAATATGCATAGAAATGAGACTGGAAGAAAATGCATCAAAACGTTAAAAGTAGTGTTTCTGGGCAGTAAGATTCTGGATCCTTTCCACTTTCTTTCTCCTTATACTTTTCTGTTTTCTCTATTTTTTGCCATGAGCATGTATTGCTTTTATAATTGGGGGCGGGTGGAGATGTAAAAAACAATTTAGCTATTTTCATTTTGAAAAATGTGCAACTTGCTTTCTGTACTTCAAGATAAATCATGGGTGCCTCTCTAGATCCACAGATAGAAACCAAACCCTTTTTTATTACTGCTGCACAATATTCTGGAGCTTGGACGTATTGCTATTTACTCGACCATCTCCCTAGTAATGGAGCATCAAGTTGGCCAAAGTTAGATCAGAAAGGTTTTGGGGATGGTTCCCCCATTTATTGAGACAAAGGGGTGCTTTAGAGGTGAGTGGGGAGTGAGCAGGGAGAGAGAAGATGGGTGGGCAGTAAACCTGGCCCAGTAGGAAGCTACTTATTCAGCGGCAGTCCTCACCCCAGGAATCTGGTGGGTTTTTTGTTGTTCTTGTTTGAGACGGAGTCTCTCTCTCTGTCGCCCAGGCTGGAGTGCAGTGGCGCAATCTCGGCTCACTGCAACCTCCACCTCCAAGGTTCAAGTGATTCTCCTGCCTCAGCCTCCCGAGTAGCTGGGGCTACAGGTGCACGCCACCACACCCGGCTAATTTTTTATATTTTTAGTAGAGATGGGGTTCCACCATATTGGCCAGGCTGGTCTTGAACTCCTGACCTCGTGATCCACCCGCCTCGGCCTCCCAAAATGCTGGGATTACAGGCGTGAGCCACCAAGCCCAGTCGGAATCTGTGTTTTAACAAGCCCTCCAGCTGATTCCGAGGCACACTCAGGCTTAAGAACCACTGACTTCAATAACTGCTTGACTACTGTCTGTCTCTTCCATTACAACAGTTCTCTTACCCAGCTGCACATTCAGATCACTTGGCATATTAGTTATACCCAAGACTTAGCAGCTTAAACCAACGAGCATTTGTTATCTCACAGCATCTGTGGGTCAGGAAATCAAGAGTGGCTCAGTTTGATAGAGCTGGCTCAGAGTCTCCCCTGACATTGCAGTCAAAATGGCAGCCAAGGCTGTGGCCATTGAAGACTTGACCACATGGAGGATCTGCTTCCAAGAGGACCCACTGTGTGGCTGTTGGCTGAAGGCCTCAGCTCCTCACCGGATGTTGGCAGCAGGCCTTAGGTCCTGCCATGGGCACGTTCCCAGCCTTCATTCCTTGCCTCTCTGTAGGCTACTTGAGCGCCCTTGCAAGGTGTCATCTGGTTCCCCCAGAGCAAGTGATCCAAGAGAGAGCAAGATAGAAGCCCCAGTGCCTTTTATGACTTAAGTCTCAGAAGAGACACACCGTCACTTCCACCATATTCTACTCTTCAGAAGTGAGCATGAAGTCCACCTCACACTCCAAGGGGTGGCAGTTGGGGGAGTCAACTTTACCTCTTAAAGACAGGAGTATCAAAGAACCTATGGATTTATTTCAAGACCATCACTGTTGGGGTAGCCTAATAAATATCAACACCTCCAATTCCACTGTAACTCCCATGGACCAGCAGCATCAGGGAGTTGTTCAGAAATGCAGAACCTCAGGCCCCACCCTAGACCTGCTGAATCCGCATCTGATTTTGAGAAAGATGCCCCCGGTGGTTCACAAGCTCACCGAAGTTGGAAAATGGCTTCTCCAGACCAATGAAGGGCATCTATGAGGCAGGGCCTGGACCTTAGAACATCTCAGAGTTCCACAGGCCAATTCCACGGATCGGCCACGCCAGACTTAGCCCTCGACACCCAGTGTTTACTGCTGTGTCCTTGTGCCGAGGGAGGGCCTGGCACACAGGAAGCTCTTGGCATGAAGTTACTTTGACTGCCCACCTTCACTGACACCAAAAATAAAACCAAGTTTGAAACGTGTTTATTTCTGTTGTTAAGAAAATCACCCAGCACATCATCCACCAGTGTTTCCACTTTGCATTGGCTTTGCCTGCTGCTGGGGTCTAATGACAGCCGTGAAACTCACTAATGGCATGACCCTGGGCAGTTCCTGGGCACTGCCTGGGGCAGAACTCGTGGGGCTCTTGTGTCTACTGAGTGCTCCCTGTCCCTGAGCTGAGCATTCTTCCTGAATTGTCACAACCAACAAACCGTCTTAGGAGATGGGCACTGTTACTCTCCAGCTTCCAGATGGGACAACACAGATGCAGAGAGGCAAAACCTGCCCAAGTGATGCAGAGAAGTCTGGCTCAGAAGCCCAAGCTCTTAAGGGGCCCTTGAAGGATAACATCTGGTGTCCACTCAGAAAAGGAAATTATATCCCTGGCATGAGTAACTGTGTGGGCAAAAGTGAAGTGGTGGGAAACAAAACTGTGTAGGACCGACTTTGAGGTGTCCCTAGGATCCCTAGCTCCCGGTGGCCATACTCATATAATCCCCACGCCTGGATTGTGGGTGGGATTTGAGGCTTGCTGCAAACCTCCAGAACACAGCAAAGCTGATGGGTGTCACTCCCATGATGACGTCATGTCATGAGACCCTCCCCCCCATCCACCAGCACTCACTCTGGAATCTTACTCTCTTTATTATCTTTGAAAAAGCAAACTACCATGAGTCCTCCAGCCATAAAGGAATAAATTCTGGCAACAGCCTGCAAGAGCTTAGAAGCTGATTCCTTTCCAATCCCACACCTTGATTTCAGATAAGACCACAGCCCCATTCAATACCTTGATTTCAACCTGGGGAAGGCCTGAAGCAGAGAGCTCAGCCACGCTGTGCCCAGACTCCTGGCCCACAGAGGCTGCAGAATAATCCACGTGTGTTGTTTTAAGCTGCTGAGTTTATGGTAATCTGTTACAGGGCAGTAGATAACTAATACAGACTCATTAGTTTGTTCATCCAACTCAGCTCTACCTTCTAGAAATGCACCAGATTTAGCAAATAAAAATACAGGATGCCCAGTTAAGTTTGTTTGTTAGTTAAGCAGTGAATCATCAATCAACAGTATAAGTACGTCCCATGCAATATTTGGCACATATTTATGCTACTAAATTATTCATTGTTTATTAGAAATTCAAATTTAACTTGGTGTCCTGTATTTTATCTGGCCACCGTACGTTAGACCTTGTGGAAAAAATATTCTCTGAGGTCAGAAGGCTGAGCATATCCCAACTTTCTGCTGAAAAGATCTTGGGCAGCAAACCCAGGGGGCTCCCTGGAAACAACTTTCCAGGGTCAAGTTGGTAAAGACAAAGCCAATTTCCAAGTACTTCTTTTGCAACCCCTAAGGTTCAGCACCATATCCCTGTCTCTAAATCGAAGCTTTCCTACATCTCAGGTATCCTGGGCCAGAACGTACCCCAAATCCTCCAGGACTCCCAGCAGAGAACAGTGGAGGGCTGGACCCACTTCTTGATGCTCTCCCATCTAATGGGAATAAGCCCACTCCTTTGGAAGAGCTTAGTCGAGGGCCTATGACTCTGCAGTTCTTGGCACCCCATTATAAAGGTAAGTAAGATACAGTCTTATCCCTTAAGGGGATTATGGCCCAGTAGGGGACAAGGAGGCAGAACATAGGCAAAAAGGAAGGAAAAGAAGGAAGGAAGAAAGCATGGAGGGAGGAAAGGAAGGAAGAAGGGAAGGAAGAAGAAAAGGGATTAGACAGAAATGATGCCATCTGCTCAGCACCATGTTAAGGTGAAGTACGAGGGTTTATGGGAGGAGCATACTCACCTAGCCTGGAAGATGAGCAGAAGCTTCCTGGAAGAAGCGATGGGTAAACTGAGGCCTGCAGGATGAGAAGGACTTAGCTAAGTTAGTTATGAGGCAATATTCCATGCAGCAGGGCAACACTCATAAAAGCTTAGAGAAGAGAAAGGGAGAACCAAGAGACAAAGGGACATTCCAGATGTCGTTCAGACATCTGTGCCAGACACCTGTTAAGTGCTGCTCACGTGGGTCAGTGTGACCAGAGGGCTGACAGCAAGCGCGTTTCGGCGTGATCCGAAATCACCCGGATGCCAGGGCTCAGAACCCATAGCCTGTGTGAAATTTGCTGGACAGGGCTTTGTTCCAAGAGCAGCAGGAAAACATTTTGTTGCATGCTTTGGTGTAGGTGGGACCTGACCTGTGGTTTTGAACAGTTTAAGAAGTAGAACGAATGGGAATGGACAACTAAAAATATTCCCTGGGAGGAGGGGAGAGGGGATCGGCGCAGGCGATCAGGTTTCTGCCGCGAGCAGGAAGACACTGCGTTCCAGGTGCCCATAGGACTTTCAAACAAATGTGGCCAGGAGGGAGTTGGAACTGTGGGTCCGGGGCTCAAGGGTGGGTTTGGGCTGGAGAACAGTTTGGAGGAGTCATCAACCCATAGACATGCCAAGGCTACTGGACCTCTTGCCTACCAGCATCCCTGTCCCTTCCAGTAAGAGCACCTCGATTTTCTTGGGACCTCACCCCACCCCCATCAGCATGCTCAGTCCGTGTGGTCCAGGTGGGTTTGACGGTTTATCCTGCTTCAGGGGCGGAGTGTGACCTAAGCTTGGCTCCATCCCCACAGCCACAGTGATTGGTTCAGGGATGAGCATGTGACACAAGCCCGGCCAATGAGCACCAGCCATGGTATTTTTGCTGCAATTATTACAAAGAAAGAGGCTTTGTGTGTGTGTCCCTAAGGAGAGGGTGTAGTGGGTGTGTGTGTGTCCCTAAGGAGAGGGTGTAGTGGGGGTGTGTGTGTGTCCCTAAGGAGAGGGTGTAGTGGGTGTGTGTGTGTGTCCCCAAGGAGAGGGCATAGTGGGTATATGTGTGTGTGTGTGTGTCCCTAAGGAGAGGGTATAGTGGGTATGTGTGTGTGTCAATAAGATGGGCTTATTTGTTTACTGCAGGAGGACAGGGCCTCACATGGCCTTGGCTAACAGAGCTCTCCCACCTCCTCCCTTGGTGTTCTCAGAACCTGACCTGCGGTTCCGAATAGTTTAAGAAGTAGAATGAATGAGAATGGACAACCAAAAATATTCCCTGGGAGGAGGGGAGAGGGGATCAGTGCTGGTGCCCGGGTTCACTGTAGAATATGCCACAAATCCAATGTCCTGAGATTAGAAGGAGCGGTCCAGAACAGACCGGGCTGTATATATCCTCATTCCTCCTAGATCAGGGTGTCCCTCGATGCTGGAACTCAGCAATCACAGTGTCACCCAGGGTGTGAAACCTGAGGCAGGGTGCTTTCAGGGTCCCTAGGCTGTAGCCCAAGGTGGGACATGCACAGATGAAACGCCTTCCGCCTTGGGCAGCTTTCCTGAGCCGTGAGCAGCTGGCTTGCTAGGTCCTAGGTTTCTGCCTGTTCTTGCTGCCTATCTGTGAGTGATGTCTGCTCTGCCTGACTTCTTGTGTGAGTGTTCCATCTTACCAGGCTTCACCTTGTGGTAAAGAACCTTTGCATTTATTTTCTGCTGCTCAAGAATGCCAGCTCTTTGAAGAAAAGGACTTTGGTTGTTTCATTCCATGCTCTATCTCCAGCTTCCAAAACACTGCTCAGCACACGGTAGGTGCTCACTATTTGCTGGATAAATAAATAAACAACGAGATCAGGCTGTGAAGTCAGGGGAATCTAGGCTGGGATTGTGCCCCCCACCCTCCTTCCAGCCACGTGACCTTGGATGACCAAGTGATATGGTTTAGCTGTGTCCCCCACCCAAATCTCATCTAGAATTGTAGCTCTCATAATTCCCACATGTTGTGGGAAGGACACGGCAGGAGACAATTGGATCATGTGGACGGTTTCCCCCATACTGTTCTCGTGGTAGTGAAGAAGTCTTATGAGATGTGATGGTTTTATAAGGGGAAACCCCTTTCGCTTGCTCATTTTCTCTCTTGACACCGCCATGTAAGGAGTGCCTTTTGCCTTCCACCATGATTGTGAGGCCTCCCCAGACACCTGGCCCTGTGAGTCCATTAAACCTCTTTTTCTTTATAAATTACCCAGTCTTGGGAATGTCTTTATTGGCAGTGTGAAAATGGACTCATCCACCAAGTTAATGGCACTTCGACTTTGTGTTTGCATCTGACTATGGGGCAATATGGAGACCCACCCACAGGCTATTCAGGTAACACAGGAGCCTGAGAGGGAGGGGAGGAGACCTGGTGTTCAGCTGAGTGGGAGGGGGTTGGAGGATGTGGGAGGGAGTTGAGTGGGCTGGGGAGGGGGCCCCCAGCCCAGAGCAGGCCTCCTTGTCTGATGAAAAGCTACCTTGCTGCAGGACTGCCGGGGAGGAGGAGAAGCACACGGGGCTTTAGCTGAGACCTTGAAAAGTCCATTTTAGGAGTGTCAGGTGGCTCCTTAAGAGGCCCGGGCTCACCATGGGGCAGACCCAGGGGGACTTCCCTCAGAGGAGCTTTCATTATGCGTAAGTCAAGCACAGACCCTGTTCTGGAGTGGACACATCCCAAAGGGCATGACTGTCTGGGCTCAAAGGGATGAGGTTGCCTTTGCTGTGAACAGAAGAACAGCTACAAGGAGACAAAGCCCGGCCCGCAAGGCGGCCCAAGACCCTCGAGCCCTCTGGAGCCCACCTGCCTGGGCATGAATCCTGGTTTTGCCACTTAAAAGCTGTGTAACCTCAAACAAGTCACTTCACCTGTTTATGCTGTGGTTTCTTCGCCTGCAAATTCATGCCTGTTACTGGCACTTACAGCAGAGGGTTGCTGTTAAGAGTTAACCCAGGAAGCATGAGTAGAGTGCTCGGCACTGTGAGAGGACCTAGGCGGGCAACGCATGTGGACCTTCCGTGAGTCACGAAATGCCTAGGAGCCAGAGCTACAGCGGGGCATCAGCCAAGGCCCCTGCTTCAGGGACCGATGGGGGTAGGGAGGGAGTAGGATGGGGATGCAGAAATGTTCGAACAGGTAAGTGAACACGGTCATGCTGGACAATGCAGTGGCAGACAAGTGGAAAACATGAACAGAGGGAGACCAGGTGTGCAAAAGCCAGGGCCATCTGCCAAAGCTGAAGGGGAAGAAGGCTTGTTCCTTGAGATGGGGCAGCAGGGAGGCCAGTGTATCCAGAGAAGGATGAGAGGGCCGTGGGCAGAGAGGCAGTGGCTCCCCCATGTCCACGTCCTAATCTGCAGAACCTGTGAATATGCAACTTTACAAGGCAAAAGGACCAGGCAGATGTAATGAAGTGAAGGACCTGGAGGTAGGAAATTATCCTGGACTAGCCAGGGCCCCAGTGCAAGCACAGGGGTCCTTATAAGAGAGCTGAAGGAGAGCCACTGTGAGAGAGGAGATTGGAGGATGGAAGCCACAGAGGAAGGGGCCTGCGGCTGAGGAATGCAGGTGACCTCTAGAGCCTGAAAAAGGGCAAGGACACAGATTATCCCCTAGAGCCCCTCAAAGGGATGGGTCCTGCTGCCTGTTGTAGACGTCTGAGCTCCTGAACTTAGGATAATGTGTGCTGCTTTAAACCGTGGAGTTCATGGCAATCTGTCACAACAGCCAGAAGAAACTCATGCGGGCAGTCAGGGGTGGAATGAGGCAGGGCCTCATGGGCTTCAGGCCCGTGAGAAAACAGGGCAACAACATAACCCAAATTGCCATTTTGAACGCTCACTCTGACTTCCGTGTGGAGAGTGGATTGGGGAGGGGTAAACAGGGACCTGTTCAAAGGCTGTTGAAGTCACCCGGGTGCAAATGGCAGCGTCTGGGGCTAGGATGGTGGTGGACAGCTGGAGAGTGAATGGTCTTACAAGGAATTTAAGAGGAAGACTATCTAGTGAAGCTGACCCTATGCACACCCCAGGACCCGGCACCTCCACTCCTGGGCACAGCCCAACAGAAATGAAAACACAGGCACAAAAGCTATGGCAGCAATGTCCACAGGCGCATTATCTGAAATGGCCAACTACTGGAAACAGCCCAGATGTCCCGCAGCAGAGGACTGGAGAAACAAACTGTGGTGTATTCACAGGGTGGAATATTACTCGGCTGTAAAAAGGAACACACTACCGGTATACATAACACCAAGAATGAATCTCACAGTCATAACGTAAAGTGGAGGAAGCCAGGCACCAAAGAATAACGTATTGTGTGATCCATTCAGATGAAGTTCAAGAACCCTCAGTGTGATCTATGTGTCAGAACACAGAGGGGAATGGAATGCAGGGACAGGGAGGGGCTCAGCGGGGATTCTGGGGTCTAGCCATGTCTTGTTTCTTAATCTGGGTGCTATAGTTACATGGATGAGGGTGTGCACTTCATGAAAATTCACTCATCTGGTCACATATCATTTTTTTCAGTACATATAATTTAATACATTCGTATCATTAGTCAAGATTAAATCAGTCTGCTTACAATATCTGTCACCTTAAATATTTGTCTTTTCTTTATGCTAGAAACATTCAAATTATTCTCTTCTAGCTGTTTTGAAATACACAATAGAGGATTGTGAACCCCAGTCCCCTTCTGATCCATCAAACACTAGATCTTATTTTTCTATCAAACTATCATGAATGTTTTATGCACTTTGCTGTATGCATGTTATACTTCAATGCATAATTGCATCCTAAAAAAGAGGTAGATTTATCAACAAGTGAATGGATAAACAAACCGGGGTATATCCATGCCACAGACTACTACTCAGAAATACAAAGCTATGAACTGCTGATACACACAACAACGTGCACACATCTCAAAATAATTATGTGAAGGAAAGAAGCCAGACCCAAAAAAGTACATACTGTATGATTCCATTTATATATAAAACTCGAGGAAATACAAAGTCATTTATAGTGACTGAGAAGATCAGTGGTTGCTTGGGGGAGAGGGGGCGGGAGAGAGAGCTCACCGGGAGCGACAGAGATATTCAGCATGTGGACGGTGTTGAGGGTTCACGGTGCATACATAGATCAAAAGTTACCAAATGGTACAGTTGATTGTATGCCAAAGATGCCTCAATAGAGCTATTTTTAAAACAGAGGTAGAGCTCCAGGATTTGCCAATGGATGAGATGTGAGGGGTGTGGGGAAGGAGGGAGGCATCAGAGGGACCCAGGAACCAGGGAGCTCGTGGAAGGCAGGGCCTGGATCTGTGTTTTAACAGCACTGTTCCCAGTTCTTAGCACAGAACTAGGCACAAGGAATTCTGTACAGTAGATGCTGGTTCTCTGATATGGTTTGGCTCTGTGTCCCCACCCAAATCCCATGTTGAATTGTGATCCGAGTGTTGGAAGCGGGACCTGGTGGGAGGTGACTGGATCATGGGGATGCCTTTCCCCTTTGCTGTTCTCATGATAGTGAGTTCTCACAAGATCTGGTTGTTTGAAAGTGTGTGGCACTGCCCCCTTCACACCCGTGCTCTTTCTCCTGCTGCCATGTGAAAAAGGTGCTTGCTTCCCCTTCGCCCTTCCACCATGATTGTCTTTCCTGAGACCTCTCCAGCTATGCATCCTGTACAGCCTGCAGAACTGTGAGCCAATTAAATCTCTTTTCTTCATAAATTACCCAGTCTCAGGTAGTTCTTTATAGCAATGCGAGAAAGGGCTAATACACTCCCTGTGAGAAAGGGTTTCTTTCTAAACTTGTACTTGGATTGCAGGGCCTGTCCTCTGCTGCCCATTCTTAGGGTGGTGTTTGTGTTTCCTTGGTCAAGTCACCCACAGAAGATCCAGGACAAAGAGCAGAAGAAAGTAGGGAGAAGAACAGGGAGGCTGAAAGAGGCCCAGGTACATCCCTGAGGCCCCCACAGCATGTCCTGGCCTTCACTGAGCACGCCACATGCCTCCCCTCCTGTCTCGGCTGTGTTAGAGCCTGGACATGCTGACAAGTTCGGAACTAATACCATACCCATTGTACAGGTGAGGAAACTGAGGCATTGTGGTGAAGAACCCAGGCTCTAGCGCAGTGCTTCCCAACTGGGAACAATGTCGCCCCCTAGTTAGGATTGGCAGATTTAGCAAATAAAATACAGCACATCCAGTTAAACTTGAATTTCAATAAACGATCAATTTTTTTTAGTATAAGTATGTCCCAAATGTTGCATAGGACATTCTTATGCTATACTTATGTGTATGTTTGGGACATACTTCTACTAAAAAATAATTCCCTGTTTATCTGCAATTCAGATTTAACTGGGTGTCCTGTATTTTATCAGGCAACTCAAACCCCAGCAGACACGTGGTGATGCCTGGAGACATTTTTGATTGTCGCAACAGGGGGTGAGGGGTAAGGTATGGGGGATGGGGGGGACTGCCACTAAGACCTAGGAGGTAGAGGCCAGAGACACTGCTGCAGGTCTGATTTCGGACAGCCCCACAGGACAGTGTTCCCTGGCTCCAAATGCCAATAGGGCCAACATTGAGAAGCCATGACCCAGAGCTAGACCTCAGGGCTTGACATTTGGGATGTGACACTGAAGGGTGAGAAAGAGGCAGGAGGGGGAGGCCTGGGCAGATCCTGCCTCACCTGCAAGCCCCGGGAGGCTCACCAATGAGAGGAACAGTGAGCGTGTGCACACAGGAACAGGCACATGGTCCAATGCCCTGCACGCGTGTGCCTGACGCTTGCATTTGTCAAGAAAGTGTGTAAAATGATACACAGGCATCTAAAAATAATTAAATAAATAACGAGAGAGGCCCAAATTAGCCATCTGATGGTTTTAGCATGGAGATTTGGTACAGCTTGCTCCAAGCATCCTGGTTTCCTAGGATACGTTGGCCACGCATTAGCTGTCTCAGGCCAAAAATAAAAGATTTGTGAGAAAGAAGCCACAGGACGGTGCCGCCGCCACTGCTGCGGTGCTCGTCACTTAAGAAACCAGATGCCCCAGCCTCCCAGGAGAGAGACGGCTTAGCTCTCTCTTCCTCCCGTTGGCAGGAGCGCACGGGGACTCAGAGAGTGGCCTCTGGAGCCCGACAGGTCTGACTTCAAACCCTGGCCTGGCAGTAACTAGGCAGCTGTGGGAATGTGATTTACCCTCCTCAAGCCCCAGAAAAGTTCTTCAGCAAAAGGAAAGACACTCCCCCCATCATAGGGTGGCACAGAGTTGTTGGGCGCAGAGGGAGCATTCAATACCTGGGAGCAGCTTCTACCACCACCAACATAGATGGGCATGATGGCCAGTGCTCAGTACATGGTACCAGGCACCACGAAGCATGCAGAGATGCTGCTGGCCTGTAGAGGAGATGCAGCCCTGCATCTACCCCCTCCTGAACCCACCTGCTGGGAGCAGAGGGAGACAGAGAACCTGAGACGGGCCACGCTCAGTTACCTGCCCGCTCCCCCATGTTTGTTCCTGCCTGGCCCCACAGGCCTGGGAGTCTGCAAGTTTGGGCTAGGGATCCCTGGAAGGAGCCTGGTGCTGCTCTCGCCATGGTGCTCTGATGCCCTGTTCATGCTTGGGAGGTACTGACAACCAAAAAGAGGAGTCCTAATTAACAGCCAGCACTTAGGGAGTGTTCTCAGCCCGGGCTGCCCATTAGAATCTTCCGTCCCAGCTGCACTCTTGACCAGTTAAGTCGGAATCTCTGAGGCTGAGGCCTGTGCATCGGGAATTTTAAAGCTCTCAGGTGATTCCAACGCGTTGCCAAGGTTGAGACCAATTGGTCTAGATCAGGGGTTGGCAAACCTTTTCCTTTTTTTCGAGACAGGGACTTGCTCTGTTGCCCAGGCTGGAGTGCCGTGGTATAACCATAGCTCATCGCAGCCTCAAACTCCTGAACTTAAGCAGTCCTCCCACCTCAGCCTCCCAAGTAGTTGGGACTACGGGTGTGTACCACCACACCTGGCCAATTTATTTTATTTTATTTTTTTGTAAAGATGGACTCTGGCTTTGTTGCCCGGGCTGGTCTTGAACTTCTGGCTTCAGGCGATCCTCCCATCTCGGCTTGCCAAAGCATTGAGATGACAGGTGTGAGCCACTGTGCCCAGCCACAAACTTTTTCTTAAAGGGCTAGAGAGTAAACATCTTAGGCTGGGTGGGCTGAAAGGTCTCTGTCACAACTAGTCACCTTTACCCTTGTAGCTCAAAAGCCACTATAGAAAACATGTGAACAAATGAGCCTGTTTGCATTCCCCAAAATAATTTATTTATGGGTACAGAACTTTGAATTGCATAATAGTTTTCACGTACCACAGAATATTATTCTTTTGCCTTTTTCCAACCATTTAAAAATGTAAAGGCCACTTGTAGCTGGCAGGTAGTTACAAAGACAGGCACCAGGCTGGATGTGGCCCACAGGCTGTACTTTGCCACCCTTGAGAACCATATTCAATTTTTGACTCAAGTTATGTTAATTAAGCATCTGCTATGCACCAGGCACAGTGCATAGTGCTGTGTATCCTGGGGATACAGCCAGAAGCATATCAAAATCTCTTGACTCACAAAGCATGTGCGTGCACTGTTGGGACTGTATTATTTCATCTCTCAACACCAGCAATTCTGTTATTTGCCTTTCCCGGAAGTGCCTGGCAGCTGCCAACCCAAGACTGAACCCAGAGGAGAACTCAGATTTTAGAAATTGCTGTCTGAAATTCCCCTCACCTTCCAGGATGGTCCCGTCTCTCCCCACTGACTGCCCAACCCTGTGCGCAGGTGCTGGGGAGGGACTCACAGGGACTGGGGTTTTGCCTCCTTCCTACAAGGGACAGCAGGCAGAGCTGAGTGGCTGCCTGGTGCCTTGCACTGCTCCGAGGGCTTTACTCCATGACAGCATTTGTATGTTTCCACCCACTTTACAGAGGAGCCAACTGAGCCCAGAGAGGTGAAGCGATTTGCCCAATTACCTCTGCTAAGTGGTCCTGGCTTTCAGGAAACCAGACCTACTGAGGCAGCTGAGATGAAGTTTCAAGAGTGAAGCTGTGGTCAGACCCAAGGATCCTCCAAGCAACCTCCCCCACCCCCCGACCTTGGCTGGACTTGCCTCTTCCACCTTTGCAAGCCACTGGATCACTTTCCCCAGCCTGGAGGTATTTTCCCCGGTGCCAATCCCAGTGTTCCCCTACATTCCTACTTACTTTCAGCACTGGTACATTCCACTGACAAACTGTGCGTGTACATCAACATTTTCTTTAGTTTTTGTTGTTGTTACCAGAAATCAAAGTCTTCTGCTTCTTCATTTATCACCGTAGTCTTCCACCCCACAGGCATTTTTTTTCCCCCACAAACATGCTTGCCTCTCCCTCTTCATTTCTCTTCTCTGGGTTGATTTATGACATTTCTAAGCCTGCCCTCAGGCATGGGGGACCCTGGGGTTGCATTAGGGCAAAACCTGCATCTACCGTGTGCCAGGAAATGGGATTGGAATCCTCACTTCATCCTGGTTTCTCAGTAATGTGCCAGGGCGGGTTCTTGTAATGCCTTGCTTTCCCGATAAGGCTAAGAAAGGCGAAACCCCCCACCTTTAGTTTATGGAGCTGAGCAGGTGGCATAGCTGTGCGATCACCCAGACCTGGGCTCAAGTTCCAGGTACCTGGATGCTGTGACCTTGAGAAGTGGCTCCCACATGTCCAGGATTCACCAACTGGCATGACTTTTCAGAAGGGGATGGCAAGAGACCACCATAGGTTAGTAATAATAACATTTTAAAGTTACTTTCTGCAATCAAAATAATTTCATAGGAGAATCTTTAACATCAACATAACAGAAATAATACTTCGTTTTGCAAACGGTTCACAACATCTTCCGCTTGGCCTAATTTCACAGCTGCCTGATGGAAACATCATTCCCAGACCAGAAGTGGTCCTCAGCGCCGAGCGGGGCAGTCACCAGGCAAATTGGCTCCTTTGAATCTCAGTGCTCTCCTCTGCAAAATGCGATAAAATTAACGGCCGCCTAGAGTTGTTCAGTGATTGAGTCAACAAATATGCAAGTAACACTTCCCAAGCACCCGTGACGTGCTGGCTGTGGGAAGTTGCTGGGAGCGTGGAATGAAGTACATGAAGCTCTTTATCCAGGGCCCGGCTCCGGGCCAGGCTCATAAGCAGCTGCTCCCACGGCCAGGCTATTAGCGTCCCTGAGGTTGTTACTGTGGGCATTGCTGGTGTTGCTCCAGTCAATTCTCCTCCCACCCCAGGTGGGTCTTCCGGGAAACTCCCAAATCTGGGTTCTTCCATTAATGGAGAGGAGCTTCAGTTTCAAACTCCAACAGCCTGAATTAGAATCCTGACTTCACCAAGTGAGCAACTGACAGCTGGCTGAGGTGGCTCACGCCTGTAATCCCAGTACTTTGGGAGGCTGAGGCGGGCGGATCACTTGAGGTCAGGAATTCGAGACCAGCCTGGCCAACACGGCAAAACCCTGTCTCTACTAAAAATACAGAAATTAGCCGGGCATGGTGGTGCACACCTATAGTCCTAGCTACTCGGCAGGCTGAGGCACGAGAATCGCTTGAACCTGGGAGGCAGAGGATACAGTGAGCAGAGATCATGCCACTGCACTCCAGCCTGGGCAACAGAGCCAGACTCTGTCTCAAAAAAAATAAGAAAAAAGAAAAAAAAAAGGGAGCAAATGACCCTCTCTAGGCATCCACTTCCGTGTCTGTAAAAAGGGACAGTACTGAGACCTACCTCATAGGGTTCTCATGAGAAATGTGTGAAGTAATTTAGGTGAATGCCTGAGCAGTGCTCAGCGTGTAGGAGGAACACAAGATGAACTCAGTATTTAGAATTATTTTGAGACAGGGTCTCACGTTGTCTCCCAGGCCGGAGTGTGGTAGTACAAACATGGCTCACTGCAGCCTCCACCTCCTGGGCTCAAGCAATCCTCCTGTCTCAGCCTCCCAAGTAGCTGGGATTACAGGCACATGCCAACATGCCAGCTAATTTTTGTATTTTGTGTAGAGACGGAGTTTCACCATGTTGCCCAGGCTGGTCTCAAACTCCTGGGCTCAAGCGATCTGCCCATCTCAGTCTCCCAAAGTTCTAGGATTACAGGCAGGAACCACCGGGCCTGCCCTGAATTCCATATTATTGTGTTGTTGCTGCTGCTGAGATATGCCAGCCCATCAGACTGCAGATCCCATTCTCTTTCCATTCTCTGTGACAGTCTCCATGGATGCTGTCTGCCCTTCTCTCTCTCTCCTTCCCAAGTCCACTTGACCAAATGACTTCAAGACCCGCAGAACAAAGTAACAGCCTGTCCTTGGCCATGAGCACAGGGATGTCAGCTGGCCACGTGGGCTGACTCAGTGCTGTTTCTCCACTGGCCAACTGAGAACTTCCCCAAAAGGAACCAGACCCTCCAGGAAGCAAAGGCAGCCCTGTCCACCTGCCCTTATGGTACCAAAAAAAGCCTTCATATATAAAACCAAGAAAGCAATTTGGCTGTTGGCTGCATCCTAAATGCTGAAACCTGGCTTCTGATGGCCGAGGCTGTTCCCTGCCGGAGAGGCACATACAGACCCCCTGACCTCGGACAGCTGTGTCCTATCTCCCCACACTAGCTGCCTGGTCACTTTGAACCCTGGGATGCCACCAAAAGGGGCCAAAGCAAATGGCGCTATAAACCAATGGCGTAATGACCCACCCTGTCCAGAGACCACTGCACTGTGGGATGCGCCTCCTTGGAGGCCAGCTTCCCTCCTCCTTGTGGGGAGGTCTGCAGTCATCTGACAGTCAGTGTCTCCACGGAGCCTTCTCTGTGCTAGGCTGGAAGCTGGGGTTACACGTCAAACAAACCAGACAGATCCCTATTGTCAAAGGGTTTACAGTTTAGTGAGGCAAAGACAATGAGATGGCTGCACACGCTCAACCCAGGTTCTTACTGGTTGAGCTTCTTACTGGAAAGAAATAGGGTGATGGGGTAGGACATAACGACATGAGGGGAAGGCTTCCAGGAGGAGGTGACTTTCAGGCTGAGCCCTGAATGACGAGACCATGCCAGGCAGGGGAACAGCAAAGGCAAAGGCCCTGGCGTGGGAAGCAGGGGCCAGGTGCAAGACTGCTACTAGGGGCACGAAGCAAGAGAACAGGAGGAAATGAGGCTGGCCAGGGGGCAGGGCCGGTCAGCCAGCCTGAGTGCCCTGGGCCAGGGGTGTGGACTCAGTGGGGAGGCCTCCAAGGGTTGCAGCTGTCTCTGGAGGGCCGATACTTGGCCTGGTTCCCCTGGAGGCACGATGTTGAAAGGAGGCCTTGTCTGTCTCCCAGACTTGGCCTGAGCCAACGCTGATCTGCTTCTCAGTGGGAGAAAGGTGATCTTGTCCAGTGGTCACAGGTTTGGAATTTCAAATTGCTTTGTTGGGCTTTGGGTGAGGAGAAAGGGATAAGATTTATAATTCAGTCCACAGTGGGCATTTTTTGTTTCTGTCTATTTTCCTGACAACTTCTGCTGTCAGAAGGATAAGCAAAGAGTCAGGGGGACCTCAGCGTCAGTTCTTGCACCAGAGCACATGCTCCCTGAGGTCAGCGATTGTGTCTGCTTTGGTTATAACCAAATCATCAGGGACAGAACACTGAATGAATGAATGAATGAGTGAATGAATAGGATTCTGGGGGGCGCTATGGCCATACTAGCATTGTTTGAAGAAAACTTACATAGTATTTCCTAGATTGCTGAAGCAATCAATGTGCATTGATTCAACAACTTTTCCGAGACAGGGAGCCCCAAGTGCTCGTTTCCATTGTAACATGTGTCCCCATTTCAGAAACCAAAGAGGGTGACTCCTGCAAAAAGGGATGGTGCTGGGCCAGGCACGGTGGCTCACGCCTGTAATCCCAGCACTTTGGGAGGCCAAGGAGGGTGGATCACGAGGTCAGGAGATCGAGACAATCCTGGCTAACATGGTGAAACCCCGTCTCTACTAAAAATACAAAAAATTAGCCAGGCGCAGTGGCGGGCGCCTGTAGTCCCAGCTACTCGGGAGGCCGAGGCAGGAGAATGGCATGAACCCGGGAGGCGGAGGTTGCAGTGAGCCAAAATCGCGCCACTGCACTCCAGCCTGGGTGACAGAGCGAGACTCTGTCTCAAAAAAAAAAAAAAAAAAGGGATGGTACTGGGTTGCACAGTCCCCCAAATTTCATATCCACCTGGGACCTCAGATGTGACCATATTTGGAAAAAGGGTCTTTTCAAATGTCGTAAGTTCAGATGGGTCATACTGGATTTGAGTGCATCCTAAATCCAGTGACTGGTGTCCCTGTGAGAAGCCCAAGTGAAGACACAGAGAGTCACACACAGAGAGGAAGACCATGCACAGAGGCAGAGATCTGCCTGCCGATCTCTGTGACGCGTCCACATGCCACACATTGCCAAAGGAGCCAGCGGCCACCAGGCCAGGAGAGAAACACTGAAGATTTTCCCTGGAGCCCCTAGAGGGGCCGGCCCCACTGGCATCATGATTCTGGACTTCTGGCCTCTTGGACTGCGACAGAATGAGCTGCTGTTGTTTTAAGTCCCCCCAAAGACAGGGACCACGTATTTTTGGCTCACCTTCACATTTCCCTCACCATTGCCCAAGTCAATGTGACCCAAATGTGCCACTGAAGGCAGAGAGTGTTGAAATGGGTATCATGCACCCTGGACATCGGAAAGACCTATCTCCAAACCTTCTGCATGTGTTTCCTGGGCTGCTGTGACAAATTCCCAGAAACTGATGGCTTCAAGCAGCGTTGATCCTCCCACAGTTCTAGAGGACGAAAGTTCACAATCAGTTATTGCAGGACCAAAATTAAAGTGTCAGCAGGGCCAGGCTCCCTCCAGAGCCCCACCGGGGTCCTACCTGCCTCTGCCAGCTCCTGATGGCTGCCCGTGTGCCCGTGTCCCTTGGCTCACGGCTGTATCACTCCAGTCTCTGCCTCCTCTGGGTCTCTGCCTCTAGTCTCTGCCTCCTCCCAGGTTTCTTTCTCCCCCTGCCTGGTCTCTGCTTCCAGTCTCTGCCTCCAGTTTCTGCCTCCCCCCTACCCCGGTCTCTACCTCTCCCTCTCCCTCTCCATCCTGGTCTCTGTCTCTGCCTCCCTCTGCCTGCTCTCTGCCTCTACCCCGTCTCTGCTTCTGTCTTCCCATGGCCTTCTCCTCTGTGTATGTTTAATCTCTCTGCACATGTTGAATCTCCCTCTGCCTCCCTCTCATTTTACAGATAAGGAAACTGAGGCTTGGAGGTCGTAGCTTATCTGTAAAATGGTGTGATAACACCAACCTCCAAGGGTTGCTGAGGAGTTGACATGGAGCCGCCCCAGCTCCAAAGCCCCCAGCACAGCGCCTCCCTGTAGTGAGTGCACCACAGGGGCTGGGGTTGTTATTGTTGTGTTTCTGAGATGCATTTTTTTCATATTTTAATCTTTCAGGCAGGAGGCTGCAACCTACAATCACTGTGTAAATTTAACATGGCCAAACATCTGTTCTGCTCCCTCCTCTCCTCCCAAAAGTTGTTTTTAAATAGAGCATGTGACGCTGTGAAGAGCAGATACTTTCCTGTTCCACGCTTTTGTTGGGAGAGGACGTGAGTGAAAGACGCGATGACTGGGAGGGGCTTGTCTAAGAGGAAGCCCCGGCTTTCTCTGCAGTGGGGTCTGTCCTCTTCTGGGAGCTCATCAGTCACTCAGATGAAGTCACAGAACCCATGCTTGTCAGATTTGCAAGTATCTCCAAGGGTAAGGGGCACCCAGGGGCCGAGGGTGAAGGCCACGGGCTGAGAAGCTCTTGCCGGTGGTCAGTGAGGAGCAGCAAATTCGGGTCTTGGCACTCAGCCTCCTTAGGTCAGCTGCAAAATCCAAGGCTGACGCTGATCAGAATGGCTACATTAATAAGAGCGGCAAACCAAGTGCTGGGGAGGATGTGGAACACCAGGAATTCTCCATCCACTGCGGGGGGCAATGAATGTGCGTCGGTACGGCCACCTTGGAAGACTGATCAGGAATATCTACTAAAGCTAAACACAAGCCCACCCTCTGCCAGCGTTACCACTCCCGGCAAAGGACCCAAGAGAAAGGAGAACAAGTGCGCAGGGAGTAAGCCAAGAGACAATGGTAAGAGTGTCCACAGCGGCCCCACCTGCAAGAGCCAATAGCTGGGAACAACCCACGCCCATGACAAGAGAAGGGACAAATCACGGTGTCTGCACACAAAGGAAAGCTGCAAAGCCATGAAAAAGAACAGAGCAGCAAGGGTGAACCTAGCACGCCTAACTGTGAGTGAAGAAGTCAGACCCAAATAGTACATACCACAGGATTCTGTTTACAGAACGTCAAGCCCGGGCGCCTTGATTCATGCCTATAATCCCAGCACTTGGAAGGACATGGTGGGAGCTTGAACCCAGGAGTTCAAGACCAGCCTGGGCAACATAGCAAGACCTCGTCTCTACAAAAAATTAAAAAATTAGTTGGGCATGGTGGCACGCACCTGTAGTCCCAGCTACTTGAGAGGCTGGGATGGGAGGATCACTTGAGCCCAGGGGAGATGGAGGCTGAAGTAAGCCATGATCACACCCCTGCATTCCAGCCTGGGTGACAAAGTGAGACGCTGTCTCTAAAAATATAAAAACAAAAATAAAACAATAGAAAGTCAAGAATGAACTAAAGAAATCTACCGTCAAAGAAGTCAGAATCGTGGTTATCTCTTCAACAGGGACGCAGGTGGGCAGTAACTAGAAACGAGGTGGGCAGTAACTAGAAACGAGGTGGGCAGTAACTAGAAATGAGGTGGGCAGTAACTGGAAAAAAGGTGGGCAGTAACTGGAAAAAAGGTGGGCAGTAACTGGAAAAAAGGTGGGCAGTAACTGGAAAAAAGGTGGGCAGTAACTGGAAACTTTCTGGAGTGATGGGAATGCTCTCGATCTTGATCCGGCAGGTGGTGACCCAGGTGTATTCAACGTGAAAAGTCATCAAACAATCGACTTTGGATTTGTGTGCTTTGCTCTCAATATATGTGCTGTCAACAACAGAGCGCTACTCTGCCCAAGCATTCAACCTACATCAACGCACTTACCCCTCACCACAGCCTGATGAAGACGGAGCTGTTATCCCCATTTCTCAGAGGAGAAATCCCGAAATCTCCACGCCTCCCTGGAGGGTGGCAGGCTGGGTCCTGTGAGCCAGATTCCCACGGTGAGCTGCAGAGACAGAGTCCACACCTGCAGGTGGCCTTCCCTGGGTCCAGCTAGAACCTGTCCTTGCCCTGCTCAGCTCTGGAAAGACCCCGTCTCGTGGTACTGGAGGATGCTGCCAGACCATGGACCCCCAGTGAGAACAGGGCCAGCCTTCAAGGGATGTAACGTGCAGCCACATGGGGCTCTGCCCTCAGAAGGGGCTCTGAGTTCTGCTGTCACCATCCTGAAGTTCTTGCTGATTTTTTGAACATGGAGCCTGGCATTTTTAGTTTGCACTGGGCTCCACAAATGATGTAGGAGAGCTTGAATAGAAGACTGTGATGTTTAGCATGGCCCTCAGTTACTGAAGGGCCGTTCTGTGGAAAGAGAAGCACGTTTATGCTGCTAGGAAAACGAATTACGGAAGTTATAAAGCAGGCAGACCTCAGCCTGATGTATGGAAGGACTTCCTGCCAGTGACAATGGCTCTAAATGAGCTGCCTCCAAAGAAAGAGTGTTACTCTGTGCCAAGCGTTCAGCCTGCATCAACACACTTACCCCTCACCATGACCGGACGAAGAGGGAGCTATTATCCCCATTTCGCAGAGGAAAAAAACTGAGACTCCACAGATTTTATTAGCTTGCCCCGTGTCACTCATCTGGTTAGCAGTGATGCTGGGACTTGAAACCAAGTCTGACTTACTCGGAGTTGGCATCCACCACCAGAGTCCTCAGAGATTCAAGCTGCATGCCGCACATCTGGGGCCAGTGGAGAGGCTTGCAGCCTCGGAGCCGCAGGGCTTCAGAGCGCAAGGTGGTGATTCTGGAATTTCAAACACAGACAGGAGGCAAAGCAAAGAAAGCCAGGGCAATCACTGTGTGCCAGCCACAGAGGGCCCCCTTGCGGGCTGCTGGCCTGGGGAGACCAGGGAACAAAGCTGCTCAGGGCATTCAGGAGCTGGTGGGACACGTGAGTAAAGCTGACATGTGTGACACTAGGGAGGGGTGGGGACCGAGGCAATTCATGTTTAAAAAATGTTTAAATATCATGCAGGCAAAACCAAAACCCCTCCTGCAGGCTGCGCTCAGGTCACCATTAGTGGTAGCTGGTTTAGACTGACAGCCCCATGAGGGCAGGGAGGGTGTGTCATGCCCAGCACTGCCCCCCACCAGCCCAGCACAGGGCCTGGCAAGCAGGTAGCCTATTTACGGGACATGTGGCCCCAATGGCTGTCTGTCTCACAGTCCCTCTTCCTGCCCAATGCCACCCCATAGGGCTGGGCCATGCCATAGGGGGCAGGACCCCAGCTCGCCTGGCTCTGCCTCACCCACCTGATTCCTATCCCCTCCTCTCCCATTTCCCACTAGCACAGGCCTAACTTAGAACATTCTTGGGAAAAAAAGACTGAGTACTAGACAAGTACTGGGATAGTGCAGCGGTTAAGAACAAGGGCCCCAGGAATAGACAGACCTGGATTTGAATCAAGCCCCACCACCTCCTAGCCACGAGACCTTAGAAAACTTACCTCGCCTCTCTCTGCCTTGATTTCCACATCTGCAAAATAAGAATAATAATGGTGCCTAATTTGGTTTTATTTTTGGGAATATTGTTATATAAGACTTGTAATTTTGTTAATATTAAATTGCATGTAATACATGTGAAATGCCCAGAACACCACTTTACACATAATAGGCATTTCATCAGTGCTATCTGTTCTTCTTTGCTGTTGTCGCTGTTGGAGACAGGGTCTCGTTCTGTTGCCCAGGCTGGAGTGCAGTGGCACAATCATAGCTCACTGCAGCCTCAAACTCCTGGGCTCAAGCCATCCTCCTGCCTCAGCCTCCCAATTAACTGGGACTACTGGCATGCACCAAGACACTTGCCTAATATATTTCTGTCTTTCTTTCTTTTTCTTTTATTTTTTTCTTTTTTTTTTTAAGAGATGAGGTCCCACTACCGTTGCCCAGGGGTCTCAAACTCCTGGGCTCAAGCAATAATCCTGCCTCAGACTCCCAAAGTGCTAAGATCACAGGTGTGAGCCACCACACGTGGCCCGCTATTGTTCTTCATTGCATGAACAATTGCCATTTATCAAACACCTCCTATGTGTTAAGCTCTGTGCTGAGAATAAGTCTTTGCACTAATTATTCAAAAAGTACCTGTTGAATATAAACTGGGGCAGACCTTCCTCAAGGCACATAGGTACCTCCCCGTGGAACTCACACCCTTTTAGAGGAGATACAATAAAAGCTAGGATGACGCAGAGCAGTGGGGAAGAAAGGGAGGTAATGTTGGGCCACCCGCCCGTGGTTACAGAGGCAGCAGGCCTGGGACTCCCGACGCTTCCCTCCTGCCTTACACCTGATCTAAGAAGGCCCTGCCGGGCACACAGTAGATGCTCAGCAAATGTCTGCCGAAGGGCTGCAGCCTCACAAAACCCTACTGATGCAAACAGGCTCAGCGAGGCTGAGTGACTGGCCCAAGATCCTAAAAGGTGGTGGAGGAATCGCCTTTCACAGAAAAGAACAAGCGCTTCGGGGCCGCAGCTGCAGCCCCGGCAGACCCAAAGCCTTTAAACACCGAGACCCCGCGCCCCGCCCCGCAGCCACCACGTGGATTTAAAACCCACGCAGCCGCCGGGCTCCGGCCCCTCTCCCACCATTGGCCGAGGCCGCCAGCACTTGTATCCAATAGATCGTGCCTCTCCCGGAATCCAAACTTGGGATTGGCCCGTTCGCTGTGTCATTTCGGGCTGCCCATGATGTCAGCCTGTCTGGCACCCCCGCCTCTTCGGTGTCTTGACTGCTGTTAAAGGAGCCGCAGGAGGTAGGACTTGAGAGTTGCTTCAGAGGCGCTGTTAAGTAAAAATGTTGTAAAACTGTTCTAAATGAATGCTCATCGTAGAAAATATAGCAAACAATAGGAGAAATATATTGCATTTAATCCATTACACAAAGCTGACCACTGTTAATATTTTGGCAAATATCATTTTAATCCTTTTTCTAATAATATTTTTGTACAAAGTTGAGATCGGTTCTGCAGCCTATTTTTAAATTTAGTTTATATGGGACTTTATATCGTCAGATAATTTTTGAAAACATGGTTTTGAACAGTTTTATGATCATTGGCTTTTATTACGCATCTTCTATTTGTTTTTAATTTCACTGCACTTTTGCTTTTAGAAATGAACATAGGATCAACGTTCTTCTCCTTAAAACTCTGTTCACTTCTCTGATTATTTCCTTAAGATATGTGGTAGAAATGGACCTACCGGTTGCAGATACACATACTTTAAGGGACTAGTTGCAAATTGTTTTGCGTTCATTCGTTCAGCAAATATTTATTGGGCGTGACCACATGCCAGTCACTGCTAGGGGCTGTCGACACGGAGAATAAGACAGATGTAGCCTGTGCTGCCTTCAAAGATGCAATGCCAGTTTCATTGCCTTTGAAGCCAGCTCTTGGACACCAATTCCCAAGCCCCAAACTGACAACAGATTTACCCGGCCTGAGGGCTCCCTGTGCAGATGGGACAGGACCCTGTCTCCAACCCTGGCACAGAGATGTAGGCGAAGGGCACAGAGTGTTTTCCTGGGGACTGTTGGGCACCGTCGTGCCCTGTTCCTCTGGGTTCTCACAGTGCCTGTCTGGCATTCTGGATGCCTTGCAGACATCTCAGCATTTGTCCCTAGACCAGACACTGGGGACACACAGGACACCGTCTAGCTGGGGAGAGACACTGAACGAAGCCACTCACAAATTCACACACACAAAATTATAATTTGGGATAAGTTCTCCAAGGGGAAGAAGAGGGATTTAGTAGGGTCTGTTTGTATTTTGTCCAGGATGGGGAGCCCCTGGAATGCACAGCACGCAGTGTTAATCAGTCTCCCCTCCTATCCGTGGGAGTATGTTCTGAGACTCCCAGTGGAGTCTCACATAGCACTGTATACTCTATTTTTTCATACACATGGATACTACAATAAGGTTTAATTTATAAATTAGGCCTAGTAACAGATTGACAACAACAGTTAACAATAAAATAGAACAATTATAACAATATAGTGTAATAAAAATTGTGTGGATGTGGTCCCTCCCTCTCTCTCTCTCACACTCTCAAAATACCTTACTGTACTGTACCCACTATTTTTGGACCTCGGCTGACCATGGGTAACTGAAACCTTGGAAAGGGAAGCCATGCATGGGGTGGGTTGGGGGGGGACTACTGTAATTAACTTTTTCAAGAGCTTGCTCCAAGCCAGGCCCTGTGCTGAGTGCCCTGCGTGAGTTCCCCATGTAATCTTCCAGTGGCCCTGTGAGTGGATACCTGTCAGATCTCCACTTTTAAGATGAAGAAACTAAGGCCCAGAGTAGTTCATTCACTTTCTCCAGCAGGGTCACACAGAAGTGGTAACATATACTTGCCTGACCCCACAGTTTTCAGCATGCAGAATTCAGGTTTTGGGGAAATGCGCAGATGAGTGGGTAAGCCCATCATAGGGGATACCGTGGAGGCAGAGCTGGCCTGCACTAGTCACAGTGCAGCCCCACGGCTTGTTGCAGCGCCTGGCACGAGGTATGGAACTGTCTCTGTGCCAGTTGAAGTGTCCGGCATTAGCACTGCACAGAGCCTGGCAGATACCGTCATGTCCAAGTCCTCTGTCATCAGCATGGCCTTTGCTGTCACACCCAGACCACTCTACCTGCTTCCCCTCAAACCCAGCAGCAGAACACCAAGGGCCAGCCTCCCCTAAATCGCCCTGGTGTCATTGAGAAGCACAGTTTTATATTATTAATTACTCCTAACAACAGTACAACGTGTCATTCATGACAAGAGAGACGGAGAACACTTTTGGTTGGGTATTTCTGGCCCATGAAATCAGCTCGAATGACTAATAATTCTTTCTGAAAGTGTTTCAGACATGAGTTGAACATCTGGAATCTTCCATTCCCCTCTCAAGCTCAACGTGTGGTAGAAAAGTCTGTGTATTAAGCTATTTAAGGTAACCAAAGACCCTGCAGGGCCTGGGCCGCTGTCAGGCACTGGATGGATCCTAGCTCAGCTCTGCCTTTCACTGGCACCTTGAATCTTCTCCAAGTCATGGCCCTCTCTGGGCCTCAGTTTACCCATCTGTCAGAAGACAAAATTGGCTCTAATGTTCCCTTCTGTCCTCTCCTTCTGCCCACCCTTGTCTCCCTGCCTGGCTTCCAAAGCCCTCTCTTCTCGGGAAGAATCCAGTTCCCTGCTGGAATTGAAAAATTGGACAGCAGAGAATGGGATGGCACCCCGGGGTGGAGGTGGGGGTGTTATCTGCGGCCAATTTAGCTGAGCATCTTTGGATTGCTGTTGGAGAACTCAACCATCTGACATTTGTCCAGCAGCGAAGCTCCTGTATCAGCACCTAAACACACACAACGCAACCAGGAAAATGCGCACACACGCGTGTAGATGCACGCACAACACACACATACCCTCATAGCACAAATACTCACATGCGTACCCCACACATATGTACAATACAACATGCACCCTCAAACCCTCAACACAGACGACACACACCACACACACACACCCCACAGCGTAAATATGCACATGTACGTCCCGCATATACATGCGACACACACCCACAAGCTCACAGTGGAGACCATACATGCACAACACGTCTTTCTGGCTGAGACTTCTGGTTCTGGTCGATACCATGCAAACACTCCTTGCTCTTCTCGGTAGGTGCTAGCCCAGGTGACTGGCTTCTGGATACTCAGCTGCAAGAGGATACTTGGAGGTGGAGAGGGTGAGTGAGAGGGAAGACTTGTTAGCCAGTCATGAAGGCAGCCAAAAATGGGATTTGGATGTGTTTGTGGGTAGGTGTCCCTCCCGCATTTAGTCCACAGAGGTTTGCCAAGAACCCACTGCAGGCCAGACCCCAATCAAGGCACTGGATGCCAGACTGGCCTGCCCCCTGGAGCAGTGGAGGGGAGGGTGAACTCACAGACACCGAGTCCAGGGGCCGCTGGGCCCTGTGCTGAGGCCTCCCCACACTGCCTCTCCCTCACTGTGAAATCCCCCTCCTCTCCGTTCAGTGGTGGAGGGAACGCAGGTTCAGTGAGCCGAAGCGGCCTGCCAAGGCTGCCCACGCCAGACCCAGAGCAGGTGCTAGAGTGGCCTCTCTCACCAATCCAGCCGCTCCAGCCTCACTCCGCTGCAGAGTCAGCTGCCCCTCATGGTCGGAGTTGAGGTTTTATGAACAAACACCACCAGCGGTGAGGCAAATGGTGGATCCCTGGGGGCCTCCATGGAGCCAAGGGGGACAGTGCCAACCGAGTCCAGAGGGACGGCCAGGGAGGACCCAGTCAGAGGCAGTGAGGAGGGAGACGGGGTGCAGAAGGCATCATTTGCTGAGGCCAGCCCATGGGCTTTGGGGCCCAAGTACCTGATTCACATCCCAGCTCCACCTCATCCTTGGGTCCCTGAGCCTCAGTGTCCCCATCTGTCCAATGGGAATAATATTAGCTTGGACCTCAGAGAGTTGTTGTGGGGATCCAGTGAGCTCATTCCTGGCTCACCTTAGGATCCCAATGCATATTTGTTGAATGACTAAGTGGAAGAATGTGAAGTGGTTAGAACAGGGCCTGGCACGGCACATGGGCAGTGCCCAGTAAACATTGGCTCTTACTAGTGTTTAAAAGTAAAACAAGACAAAAAAAAAATGAAATCCAAAGTTGCTAACCTGTGAAAGTTGACAGCGCCAATTAACCCCAACCTGAGGAACAAAATGACCCTGCTGGACGGGGTTTCCAAAGGTGCTAAGTTGGGAGGGGAGGTCATTAAGCTACTTAAGGTTTCCCAAGACTAATTCTGCAGAGGCAGCTCCATCCAGGCAGGCCAGGGGGTGGCAGGCAGACAGAGGCACAGCTGGCCCTGAGGAGGGCCTCTGCCTTGTCCCCTCAACCGGCTCCCCAAGCAGGACCTTTGTTGGCACAGCCAGGCACCTTCCACAGTGGCCAGCCACCCTTGGCCAGCGGGCACAGTCAGAACACTGCCAGCCACTCTCGGCTGTGGCCAAAACCCACACTGACTTCCACGGGGTCCCAACTGGCTGCCAGTGTGGGCCTGGCATCTGAGCAGGACTGGTTACAGATTTGCAGGCCCCCATGTTCATAAATTGTTAACTATCAGGAATTTCAAGATGTCAACAGTAGATAATTAAACTAAACCAAAAAATAAAATAAAATAATACAATAAACCCCCGACCCTTCAGAGCATGGGGCCCTGGCAAGTGCAGGGGGGTCGCATTCCCACAAAGCTGGCTCTGCACACAAGTCCAGCATAGCACAGATGCGCGGCGCCGCTGGGAGCAAAGCCCCTTAACCTGCTGAAACAGGATGTTTCCTCTGGAAAATCCCCCCTGCCGCGGATTCAACCCATGGGCAGGGCAGATGGTGGCACATGCTGTCTGGAGTCCCACAAAGGCCTGTGTCTGCAGTCACCTCTTTCACAACCCATTTGCTTCACACACCCATTTCACAACCCCATGGCCACAGCCAGGCTGGGAAATGTGTCCCAAACTCCAAAGCTGCTGGGACCATGAAAGTCTCCCAGTTCCTGATGCCCCCACTGGCCTGGCACCCCCTCTCCACTGTTCCCTATATGCCCAGCCCACATCTCCCCATAGAGGAGGCCCAACCCTTTGGGCTCAAGTCGCCTCCAAACCCTCTCCCTTTATATTCTTCCCAGGTCTCGTCCCTCTCTGAAATTATCACCTGGACTCATCTTTTTACACATGTGATGTCAGCCTCACCTGTGAGCCTCAGTATGGCTGGGGCTGCACCTGTGGGTGGTTGGTAACTACAGGTGGAATGAGATGCCACCTCCTCAGGGAGGGTTTCCTTGATCTCACCCCAACTCTGGCCTTTGGCCTGTCATCACCATGTCTGAAATGACCTCCTGATCTCACTGAGCTATGAGTTTGCATGTGTGTCTTTAGTCCCTTTGTCCCCCACAATGTCACACGAGGTCAGGGAGTTTGTTTTCTTCCCAGCCCTGTGCCCAATACCCAGCACAGAGCTTCACACTGAATAGGAGCAGAATGTTTGTTGAATGAGTGAACAAAACCTTTTTTTTTTTTTTTTGCCTCTGACTTGTGGCCTTCTTCCCAGGGACTCAGGCCTGCCCAATCATGGTGCCCCCTCGCCACTCCCACTCCCAGCAGTGAGCCCTCCCTCCTCAGCCCATTAACACCTTGGTTCTGCCCGTTTCTCCTGGGTAGAATCAGGGAGTTGTGACCTTCTCTGCCTGTGCCTGACAGTGGGCTCTGCCCTTCATGCCCAAATTGCCAACATCGCAGTCCCTGGCACATCTAGGGTTATCCGATTTCACAAAGAAAAATACAAGCTATCCAGTTAAATTGAGATACACTTATACTAAACATTATTCATAGTTTATCTGAAATTCAAACTGAACTGGGTGTTCTGTATTCAATTTTCACAGTCCTGGGCACACATGAAGCCTCCTATGAGTGCTGGCAGTCCAGCCTATGCTCCTTCCAAAGCAATTCTCCTTTCCTACTGCCCCGTCAGGGGCCCTGTCTGTGTTGGAATCATCATTCTCCTCATCTGTAAAATGGAAAATAAAATGATAGTGGTTCCTCCCTCCCAGGGTTGCCAAGATGATTAAATAACATGACAACTAAGATGTATCCGGCCCCTTCTCCTCTACTTGCATCCCTTCATTCCTCACAATCACGCCACGTGAAGGTGCCATGAAGCCACCCCATTTTGCATAAGAGGAAACTGAGGTTGGAGAGGTGAAAGCACTCAGCCGAGGTCACACAGCTATGTCCCACTCATCTTTGAGTGACCCTCAGGTTTGGACCCTAAGGTCTGAACACTGCATTAAGCTCTCCAGACAGAATCAACTTTGGAACTAGTGCCAGAGACCACTAAGTCAATCCCAGGTGACACCATCAGCACTCAATAAATGGTAGCCACTGCCGGTGTCGCAGACGGATCAATGGGAGGTCAAGCGTTGTGGGTAGGTTTGGTTTCTTTAAGCCACTGAATTAACTGGTTATTTTTGCCTGCTGGCAGTGCAGCCTCCATTGTGTAAATGCCATCTCACTTCCAAGACAATCAACGTGTGACTTCTCCCAGCCAGACTAGCCAGGTCTCCCGAGACTTCCCGGAGGGCAGGGGCTGTGTCTGGCGTGGCTGAATTCCCCAGCTCAGGGTTGCAGCTCAGCCAGAGTTTGTTGATTGAATGAATGAAGAAATAGCTGAAAGCAGGGGTGGTAATGATGACCTCCTTCACCCTAGGAAGTGAGTGGGACCCAGGGCATCTCCAGGCCCAGCCAGTATTTGCAGTGGTACCCCAAGGGATGCTTGGGGACCCCTCAGCTTTTCTCTTAAGTTGCAGGGGCCAAACTGCAGCAATATCTTCCCTGAGAAAAGACACGCTGGTGGTATTGCCCCTTCCTCAAGGCAGGGGCTGAGGGCGCCCAGTTCACAGCAGGGTGCCATCTGGGGTAGACCCTGGGTATTGCCCCACTCCTGGGCCGGGGCCTGGGTCCTGACCTAGTGCTGGCTGTGGCTCCAAGAGTGAGCTTCTCCTCCCAAACAGAAGACAGTCAGTGCCTCTGAACCGCCCTCTGGGCTGGGCACTCTTGGACTCCTCCAAAGAGCCTGGACCAGCCTGAGCCACATCCCTGGGCTTGACTTCTCCAGAACAAGCCTCCTGGACTTTCTGGGGGAGCTCTGGCGGCACCACTGTGCCTGTGCAGGGAGAGCAGGAACCCACTTCCTGCACCGGCTTTCTCTGAGTTCTTCAGGATGAATTCGCTCTGGTCTAGGTAAGTTCTCCCTCGAGGCCACCTTCACTTCCCAAATGCCAGCTTTTCCTTCTCTATCCAAACTGTTACAAACACAGTAAGAATAATTTTTAAAAGCTTTTTTTTTTCTCTGAACACACACTAAGTCCCTGCTAATTACTAAAACTCCAGGCATTACAGGAATATGTGGATATTTAAAGAATCAGGACTATGTGGGAGAGGGGGAGGCAGCTACCCCAGAGTCCTGGGTTGGAACACAGGCTCCACCACTGTGTGACTTTCAACAAGCGACTTCCTTGACCAGCTTCCCGCTCTGTAAAATGGGGAGAATAATATTCGGCCACACTGAGTCGGTGTCAGGTTGAGTTAATATTTGGAGAGTTTCTGGCACAGGTAGGTGCTCCTTAAGTGCTTGTTAAATAAGTGAAGCTTTGAGAAAATGTCTAAAAGGCGACACACTAAATTCTTAAGAGGCTGGAGGTGGGCCAGGGAGGGGAGGTCTCTTACGTAATATTTTAATATCTTTTTAAACCAGAAGAATGTGTTCTTGTAGCACTCCTGTACTTAAAACTTAATGAAATAAAAGTACACCCCCTCCCGCTCATACCCCTTTTGAACTCCGGAGCCGCGCCCCCCAGCCGGTGGCCCCTCGGGCAGCAGACAATGGGTGTGGATTCGCCCCAGGTCCCGCCGGCTGGGGCGGCGACAATACACCAGTCCCCGACAGCTATTTACATGACAAGGGCTTCCGGGCGTGTCTACGCGAGTTCCCGTCTTTCCTGGTCGTCCTCCTTGGGTTCGGGTGAAAGCGCTTGGGGGTTCAGTGGGCCATGATCCCCGAGCTGCTGGAGAACTGAAGGCGAACAGTCTTCTGCGAAATCAGGCAATGGGTGATCCATCCTGGGGGCTTCCTTGCCCTTTCTCCAATTTCTCTTCCCTGAGCCCCCAGGGACCTTGTGCTCCTCAGAAGATAGGCTAGCCCCAAGAGCCTGGGTCAAGGACCCCAGGGACGGGGGCGAGGGGAGGGCGCACCAGCAATCCGCCCGGGTGCGGCTGGCACTGATTTCGGCTCCCCGGCCCCGGGCGTGCGCCGGGCAGGCGTTCCAGGCTGACCGCCGTTGGGGAGAGGGCACAGCGCCCCTCCTCCGTTGCGCGGGTGCCGGGTCTACGTGGGCCGCCTAGCTCTGGCCCTTTAAGAGCCCGCCCCGTTTCCCGTCACCCCGCCCCCCGGCTCGGGGAGGGGGTGCGGGGGAACCTCGGCGGGGATTGGCGCAGCGCGCGCCCCCTCCCCGGCCCCCGCGCGGTGGGAACCGGCAGCCCCGTCTAGCGCTGACGTCAGACCGTCTGCCTGCCTCCGACCGCGGTCTCGGAGCGAAACCCGATCTCCTTGGACTTGAATGAGGAGGAGGCGGCGGCGGCGGCGGCGGCGGAGGCGCTCGGCTGGGGAAAGCTAGCGGCAGAGGCTCAGCCCCGGCGGCAGCGCGCGCCCCGCTGCCAGCCCATTTTCCGGACGCCACCCGCGGGCACTGCCGACGCCCCCGGGGCTGCCGAGGGGCGGCCGGGGGGGGCGAAGAGGAGCGCGGTCCCGCGCACTGAGCCCCGCGGCGCCCCGGGAACTTGGCGGCGACCCGAGCCCGGCGAGCCGGGGCGCGCCTCCCCCGCCGCGCGCCTCCTGCATGCGGGGCCCCAGCTCCGGGCGCCGGCCGGAGCCCCCCCCGGCCGCCCCCGCGCCCCCCGCGCCCCGCGCCGCGCCGCCGCGCCGTCCATGCACCGCTTGATGGGGGTCAACAGCACCGCCACCGCCGCCGCCGGGCAGCCCAATGTCTCCTGCACGTGCAACTGCAAACGCTCTTTGTTCCAGAGCATGGAGATCAGTGAGTGACCCCACGCCCCCCTCCCCGGAGACTCCGTCGGGCTCGGACCCTATGTCGGGGCACAGCTGCGGGCGGGGCTCCGGGCCCTGCGCGCCCCCTCGGACCGAACGCCCTGCGCCCCGGCAGCGCCCGCCGCGCCCCGGGCGCGCCCTCCCGGCTCGCGGCAGCTGGCGGCCGGCCCGGCTTTGTCCCGCGGCGCTGCGAGCCTGGCACGGCCCCCGCTGTCCGCGCCCCGCCCGCCCGGACTCGGACCCGGGGCTCAGCGGCGGCGCACGGCGCGGGAGGGCTGGGGCGGGCGGATCCGTGAAGTTTCCATTTTATTTCCCTAAGGGCAGTCGCGATGGAGCAATTAGGCCGGCTCTTTATCAACTTTGGGCGGGGGTGGAGGGGCGTGTGAGACACTGTCTGGTCTGCGAGGTGTCTGGGGCTCGGGGCGTGTGTCTGGAGTGTTCGCGGCGCTGTGTCTCGGGCTCTGAGTGGATGTCCGTGCGTCTGTGGAGTGTGCGTGGCTGCGTGGCTCTGTCTGGGTCTTCGGCGTCTCTCGGGGTGTCTGGGGATCTGAGTCGCGGTCTTGCCCGAGAGTGCGTGTCACCGAGTCTTCCTGCCTCTCTCCGTGTGTCTTTCCCGTGTCCGGGCAGGGGTGCCTTTCTTGAGCGTGTGCGTCTTTCTGGGGGTCTGGTCTGGTTGGGCCGGATCTGAGGACCGTGTGTGTCCAGGTGTCTGAATCCAGGGCTCAGCGCTGGCGCGTCTGGCCCAGCGTGGATCTCGAATGTGTGTGTGTCATTGTGCCAGTGTCTGTGTCCCTGACGCACCTATAAATAGCCTCTGTCTGGACAGCTTGGTTCAGTCTGGCTGAGACCATGGTTACAAAGGAGTCAAAGTTTGGGGCTGTTTGTGTTTGGGACTGCCTGGCCCTAAAAGGGGTCAGTGGACCAACGGTGGGGAGTGGGGTTTTGAAGCTTGTGGCTAACGCAGCCGCCTGGGCACCCAAAAGTTCAGATAAGTTTAAGTCTCTACCTTCTGCACACACAGCCCACCTAGGCGGACATTTGGTTGAGTGGAGAATTGAACCACTACCTCCCGGGTTCTGGCTTCTAGCTTCTAGCCTACACCTTGTCCCCTAGCCCACCTTTTCGGGGACCTTTTGCTTCCCTGAGCTTTAGTTTCCCATCCCCACCCTGAAGAAGCACCCCAGGTGAAGGGGCACACAGCCCTTCCCTGCCGGGGCCAGGCTGCCCCTAGCTGGGGCCCGGAGCTGGGAAGCAGCCGCCGTGGAATGAAGGCAGTGTCTGGGCGGTTCATAAGCAAGTGTCCGCAGGCGGCTGCCAGTTTGTGGCCCCTGAGCCTATACAGTGAGCTTCAAGTGGTAAAAATAACCAGGCTGGCCGGGCTTTGGTGGTGGGTCCTTCCATCCATCCACCTCTCCACACTCCCTCCCAGCCTGGAATGGAAAGCTCTCCCCCTACCCCACCCTAGCTGGCCTGCGCCAGACCAGCGAGGTGCCAGGAGGACCTGCCCAGAGCCAGCGTTTGTGGAACCGACTTGCCTTCCCAGAGGCCCTTTGTGAACTCAGGAGGCTAATGAAATGCACGAGGATGTTATTAAAATACGTTCGCACACGTTTGGAGAGTCTTGCCTTAGATGGATTGCTGCTTCAGTGCCCTCGTTGCCTCACTTTTTGCCTTTCGCTCTGTAAAGCTGCCTTGAGGACCTCCTGCTCGAGGGGCACACATCCTTGTGTCACCCTTATTCCAAGGGCTGGGCACAGTGCAGCATTTTGCTCTTGTCTCTCTTTATGGTTCAGGACTTAAAAAAAAAAAAAAAGGCATTGTTCTTATTTCTGTCCTTTCTTAGGCTCATCAGTCCATGATGTTTTTGACCTGACATCAAGGCCTGTTGTTAAATGCCTTGCCGCCGCCCTCTGCACTTTGCCCCGCCGCCCCCAGCAGCCTTTGAGTGATTGGGACCCTCGGGGTTAATACCTGGAACCTAGCCTGTTTCAGTTGGCCCCTGGGTGCCCCAGTTAGTCCTGTGTTCTGTGTATACACAGCCTCCTACTTATTGGAAGAAAGCGACAAGGCACGGAGGGAACCAACCAGTCTTTAAAATGCAGGTATACTGTAACACTTTGTTTTCATCAGATTTCCCTGAGAGACTAGGGTGAGGAGGGGATAAGGCCTGGTGTCTCCTGGAGTTTCTTTACACCAAAAGATAGGAAGGAAGGAGGGAAGGAAAAAAGAAAGGAAAGAAGCTAGTACTTGTTTTTTCTTTTAACTAGTAGTGGCTGCTGTTTTTCATCTAGTACATGCTGGGAGTTGTTTGCAACTAGAACTTGATGGATGGTTTGGAGTTGGGCTTTGAGGCTCACGTGGGCTCCTATCCTGTAAGATACCTTCTTCTGGTAGAAGGAAATGGACCTTGCTAGGTCCTTAAGCCACGATGGGCCTCACTGTCTTCATCTGAAGAATGAGACCGTGATGGATGAAATCTAGAATTCTATAGTCTTTCAAGATAGCATCTCTCCCCTGCTGAGCCTGGCTGGAGGTCTCCAGGCTAGACCAGGCTTCCCACCCACTGCCAGTTCACCTGGGTGGTCTTCAGCTACCCCAAATTTCAGACCTGAGAGGAGCCTACGCAAGCTCGGGGTTCACATCCTTGGCTTATAGATGAGGAGAGTCCACCGTGGAAAGTTTTGCCCGAGGTCCAAAACCCACACCAGCCCCAGGCCGGGGTGGTTTCTCTTGGACTGCACCCCCCCACGCCACTTGAATTTGGAACTTGGGCCCCAGAGAAGGTCCTCCTTGAAATTGGGGGCTGGGGGAAATTATCAGAGCCCCTTTGTACCCCGGGAGCAGTGTCTGCTCTCAGGATGCTGAATGGAGTGGGCTTGACTGTAACAGGACACTCCTGGGGCCCCATTTTTTCTGAGAGTCGAGGGATGAGGCTGCTGTCTGGTGGGAATTCAGTGTTCCCAAAACATACCCGTGGGAAAACTCTTTCTTTTAAAAAGCCAAGGGTCCTGGGATTAAAAGCAGGCAGCACAAGTGACAGCCTTGCAGATGACAGCCTAGCTTGACGCGGCTACTTTTGAGGAAAGGACTCCTGGCACCTGGTTTTCCTGGCAACCTCATCTGCCTCATTTCAGTTCTGCTGCGTCTCAGAGATTACCCCCAGTCTTTCTTCTCTGGCTATTGCCTCAAACTTCCGGGGCCCAGATGGATGCTAAGTTCGCTCTCGGGAAAGACTGAACCTGGGGCCATCCAGTGTCGGCTCACACGGGAGGCGGTTCCCGAGGGTCCTGGGAGGTGCCCCTGCCCTGGGCTCATCTCTGGTGGTATCTACGGTGGCAGCTGTGTTTTTAACATCACCCGCTGGCCAGAGTCACCGAGCATCTGATTCTTCTTCTCCAACCTGTTCCAAACAAATATGAGAAAATATCAGAAACTCACAGGACACCCAGGTTTCCCTGGGCTTGCCTGGCACGTGCTGTTTGACACTTGCTTGAATCAAGTGAGGGTGTAGAGACAGTGCCTTGGCACTGTGACATTCTGAGCCCGGTAATTCTTTGTTGGGAGGCAGGAAAGGCTGTCCTGTGCTCTGTAAGGTGTTAGCAGCACCGCTGGCCTACACCCACTAGATACCTGCACCCCTCTCCTAGGTTTGACAGCCAGAAATGTCTCCAGACATGGTCAAATGTCCCTTACTGAGACCACTGTTTAATCAGTTAGTGGTTTCTCCTAAGGGGCTTGAGGGCCAGAGGGCAGCGTCTGCGTTGCCAGGAGACCCTTAATTCCCATCAGACGTCCGTCCCTGTGAAGGCCTGTGGCCACTCCACAGCCACTCATCCACTCAGCTTTTACTGAGGGACTGTTGTGTGCCATGAAGGAAAGATAGGGGCTTCCTCTTGAGATGAAGTTTTCCCGTTTTCATCTTGGATTTGCATTTCTAAGGAGAGACCCTGGCATTAGTGAAAGCTGATGTTTTGGATTGGGGTTAAAATATAGATGTCTAACACCAGCTGTTCTCCCCTGTGGGCCCGCTAAACCCTGGGACTTTTCACCCACAGGTTTTCTGACTGTCTGGGTTTTAGGCTGTGGTGCAATAAGGGAGTTATTAAGGGAGTTGAGTTCTGTGACCCGAATCTTAGGTCAGACAGTTGGCCACAGCTTCCCAGGAGGTCTGGGTTAAGCCAGCTACACTGCCCAGTGTGACCCAGGATTGACGTGAGTTTAGCATTTGTCAAAGCCAAAATAACTAATTGTTCCTGTACAAACACACACGCGCCTGTGAGTGGGTGCTTGCATGCGCACACGTGCAGACACACACACGTGCGCACACACATTCATACACAGGCACACACAGCTTCTACCCCATCTGTCTTTCCTGCCCTCTTCTCTTTGGGTTGGGAATGGTTAAAACTTATGGGCATGTAAGAAGAAAAGGAGGAAGAGTGCACGTTCTCCCCTGTAAGAGGTGCGAAGGTATGCACTCTCTCCATAAAAGAAGGAAGGTGGACCCATGTGTGCCGCTGCCCAGGAGAAGGGAGGCCGTCGGGAGGTCTGTGGAGGCTGGAAGCGTCTACAGCAGAGTTGCCTCCCTCAGGAGCCCCAAGGCAGCCTCCATGCTGCAAGATGCACCCGCCACCAAATTGCCCCAGAGCCCCGGGGTCAGATGTGCCCACATGCCTGCCCCCACCATCTCCACTCCCATCTTGGCCCAGGGCCAGGGGGTTTAAACGTTTATAGTCCGGTCAATAGTTTAAAAGCCAGAAAATGTTCGGAGGAGGGTGCTGGTGGCAGGGTCCAAACCTGAGGATCAGTGTGGCCTTCTCTCTTCAGGTGTTAGCATGCAGTGACCAAGTTTGCAGGCACCCCGGTGTCTGGGATCCTGCCCAAAGAGAAGGAACTCTTAGACGGTGAATTTTGGAGGCTGTGCTGCTGCCAGCCTCGGGTTCTGTACGGTGCACATGCTGAGAGAAGGAGATTGAAGCCGAGGGCCCATTTTTTGCTTTTTACAAAGTGTTGCGTAACGCACGCATGGTTGGGGCACGTGCGGGAGCTGTGCGGGAGGCGGACCTGCTCTTCATGCACCCTCTGGAGTGACAAGGATGGTACCATGCTGTGCCAGGGGCTCCCCGAGGCTGGGGGAGCATGTTTGAGGGGAGCAAACTCAGTTGTCTTTGGGGTGGGCTCCAGGGAACTAGGGGCAAGAGTCCAGTTTAAAGGCACTGTGGCCGCTGCTCAGCCCACCATTGCCACGTGGGCCCTGAGTGGCCAGATCTTTCCATTCCAGGGCAGCCGAATGGTTAGATTTTGACATAAAACTCCTGGGTTTTAAGTGCTGGCAGTTCCTTTTGTCTCCCCTGTCACCAAGAAGCCCCACAGAATGTGCTGGCAGACCCTATCTGTCCCATCAAGTGACCTGCCCTGCTGTGGGTGGGTTAGGAGTGAGACCGAGGGCCAGAGGGATGGAGGCGTCAAAACTTGCTGGCCGCATCCCCTTTGTGTCTCCCTTCACTGTCACCTGATGGGTCTGTAAAGTGGGGTGATAATAGCCCCTGTGCTGAGGGTGCCAAGAGATTCTGGCTGTATGTGGCCTGGTGTCTAGAGCAGCTGTGTGTTCGTAGAGGTGAGCGATGATGGTGGGGCAGATTGGACTCGATGGTCCATTCTGCCTGGTTCCCTGGCGGTCACTCTCTAACAGAGTGCCTAGTGATGAGAAGGCCTTCACCAGAAAAAGGTTGCCCATCCTCGGACTGGCTGGGAAGGTTGGAATCAACAGGCCCATCTGGGGCCCATGGCCTTAAACATGGAGGTAATTGACTATCTGTCTAATACTCCTTGTCCTTGCCAGGCCCACCGCAGACCTGCCTGGCAACAACCCCAGCATGCCCGTTGCTGGCCCAGGAGGCCCCAGACGGTCTCTTCGGGTCTGCCAGCAGGGTTCCCTTAATCCACTGCCAGGCTTGGTGGACAGAGGCTGGAAGACGGGGTACAAGGCAAGGCACAAAAATGGGGCCGTGAGGTCAACACCGCCCTGAGGTCCAGATGCCCCACTGGCTCCAATTCCTAAGACAGCCTAACCTGGGAGCAGAAAGCCCAGAAGCTTCTGATGGTTTGGGGCTCCCCTTTTTGAGAATCAATTGAAATTTTTAACAGGTGAGCATATGTGGGGGCAAACCATTAAAATAAAGGCCCTGATGTCCCCCACCCCCATCAACGGGTGCAGCGGGGGGAGGGCTGGGGAGGGGCTGGTCTTCAGTTTCACTTCTGCTCCAAGCACTCCCTCCTGCCTTCTCCCCAGGGTGGGCTGCAGACCTCTGTGAAGCTGTGACAGTGCCAAGTACTGACGGTCAACCTCATTTTCCCATTGGATGACACTACAAAGCCAAACCTTGACACCTCAGGGGTCTCGCCAGGGTCTTGTCAGGCGGGCACTGGCAGAACTGTTTGTCACCAAACCGGGAAAAATCCCAGAATGACTTACGAGCCAGGGCAGCGGCTTCAGTACTCTGGGGTGGGCCTGGAAGAGCT
Source organism: Nomascus leucogenys (assembly GCF_006542625.1). NCBI lineage: Eukaryota > Metazoa > Chordata > Mammalia > Primates > Hylobatidae > Nomascus > Nomascus leucogenys. The sequence continues at coordinate 6,454,894 of NC_044393.1, forward strand.
TGGGGCATCCCCAGACTATCTGAGAGCCACAGAATGGCTTCTCTTTTCTGTTCCTGGGTGACTGATGGATTTTTTTGCTTCTGCTCTTTTTCCTAGTTTAATATGAGGAGATTATTATGTGCCAGGTATTAGTGACGCATTTTTCTCAGTGTTCAAAACAACCCTGAGAGAGCTATTGCACCAATTTGTGGATACAAAAATGGGATCAGAGAGTGTAAGATACTTGCTCAAGGTCACACAGCCAGGAACTGATGCTCCATTGGGATTCAAACCCAAGCTCCCTGACTTTGCAGTCCACACTCCCAGGCTTTCTTTTCCACCACACTGACCTCCTGAGCTCCAGGGCTTTCTTTGCAAGATTGGCCATTGCAATGGTATTTTAGGCTCCCAAGACTGCAAGCCCATATTGGACCATTTGTTAAGGAACAACACATACGAACTGGCCACCTCTCAGAGCAATTGGGTCCATTCTACTCTGGCAAGACACTGGCTGACATTCATTGGAAATGTCTCCCCAAAACACACGTGCCTTGTCAGGCTGCGTGAGGAGCTGGTGTCTCTGTCTCTAGCTCTCTGTGCATCTCTGACATACCAGCACCAACAGATGTCATGGCAGGGGTTTGGGGAGTAGCTGGGGAATGTTCCCAGGGAATCAAATGTAGACTTGTTAGGGGAACATCACTAGACACAGGCTCCGCAGGGGCTCAGTGTTCAGCACCATTTGCCACGCACCTCTGACCTGTGCTGTTCCCAGGGCCGCAGAACGTCAGGGAACGACACAGACAAATTCCTGCCCTCTGCGAGCTGCCGCTCTTGTAGGGAGACAGGTGAAAGAACACGAGTCATTTCAGAAGGGAAGCTGAGAGGCCACACTCAGAGGCACCTTCAGGGCCTTGCCTAGGAAGACCCCCAGCCTGGTGTCCTGTTTGGGGCCCAGGAGCACCTCGGCCTTCCTCCTGTCGCACCTTTCATGGCAGTAATTGAATCTTTGTGTCATTAGCTGTGCCATGTCCGCTTTCCCTCCAGGCACCAAGCACTGAGGGGTTGTTGTTGGTTGTGTCCCCGAACCTGGTAGGAGTCTCGTGCGTTGGATGAAGGGAGGAAGTGGGCAGGTGAGCTTTCAAGAGATTCCAGATTCTTGTGATCAAGATACAGGCTTTGAAGACCTTCATTCTGGGGGTGAGCGTGGTATCCTCCCGAGTCTCCAGTTGACCCTCTGTGAAGTGGAAGGAAGAATGACATCTGTTCTATGGGGTTGTCAAGACCGTAACCATTGCTGGCTTTGGGAGCATGAAAGTGGCAAATCCAGCCATGAATTTGCCTGAGTGTCAGTGGTTAAGAATATAAAAACGTGTGTTTCTATATTTAGAGCCACGTATCTTCAAGTATATACAATATACATTTGCATTTTATATATGATATTTGTAAAACATGGACTGTCGAAACGTGAGTTCCAACCGCCGAGGCCGGGAGGCTTCTCTGAGGGCCCTTGTTGGGGTCCACCATGGGCATCCCACCTCCCACAGGTGTGTCACAGGGTGAGCTCAGACGAGCCTGACCTTCTCCCAGCTTTGCCCTGGGTTCCCCCAGGCAGGTGAAATCACATTTTCCAGGGTGTGTCCTCAGCAGCAAGAGAAGTGGGAAGCTGAATCAGTTTTTCAGAAATTTTGAGCAATGCAAACTACTCTTTCCCCCAGGAGGTTTTCAGCACCAGTGGTCTCAGTTGCCTAGTTACCCCTCTGCTCATCTAGACGAAATCCCGAGAGACTGCCCTGCACCCCATACGCCTTGCTTGGCCTGTGGGGCAGTCCTGGCACCTGGTAGTTGTGCAGGGAGAGAGACTGTGGAGGGGTCCTGGGGCTCTTTAACATAGCTCAGCCTTTTTCTAGATGTGGCTCCTTACTCTCCCTGATCTTGACTGCCTAGTTTATAAACTAGGATTTATAATTACTGCATGGAGGTGATTAAATACATTGTCTTTTAAGCACCTATCACAGAGCTAATTCCTAGTAGATGCTCAATAAATGGCCACCAGGGTGTTGGTGCCGATGGCAAGCAGGGATTGGTGGTAAGCGGGACGGCTGCCTGAGAGTGTGAGCTGGGCGGAGCTCAGGTTGGCTCCCTCTTGCATCAAGCTGCCCACTAGGCTTGCACATCCTTGATGTGGGCAACACCCACAGACTGCACAAGCTGTCCCATAAGGTTCAGATGCCCAGACAACAAGATTCGGTTCGAGCCCTGTGGGGTGATTCATCACAGAGACCACACTTCCTTTAGGGAGGCTCAGCACGTGCATGGGGCCACAGCAAACGCCTTTCTTCATTCCCCTGAGTTATACAGCAGGTAACAGTGCTTCCATCTGAAACACCTCGTGGATGTCAGTTGAGAGATGGCGTGAGAGTTTGGTCGTGGTCAGTGATGTGCTTCAGACTCCCAGAGAAGGGAGAATCTCGATGTCCTCTTATGGCTGCTACATTTAAGGAATAAAAAATAAAAGTTAGTACAGAGACTTGCCAAGTCTGTGTGTGTGTGTATCTATATGTACGTGCTGACTTCTTAGGATTTCTGCAAGGTCTGGAACAGCTTTCCAGAAGAAGGTGGAAAGTGAAGCCGGGAGCTTTGCACAGGAACTTGGTGCCCGCCCCGCCAATTCCGCAGATTCCCCTCACCGGGCTGAGCTGATGTCTGTAGCTGGCCAGGACTCTAATTGCCTTCCTAAAAACAATTTAGTCGGTAATAATTCTATAAACCTCTGAATCAACTTTGCGCAAACACCCTGAGTAATTTCTTTGTTCTTTTCTTTCTACTTTGTAATTGGTGTCTGTAAAAGCCAAAGGTTTGGTCTTGCGGAAGGCGTGATTCATTTATTGGTGTCTGTGCCTCCTCGTTATTGAGTCATTTCAGATGCCATCACGGTGAGCCAGGGCTGATTCATATGAGGCTGAGCTTGGAAGCCAATAGGGTCACAGCCATAGGAGGAAACTGGTTTTCTAATCTATTTATGATATGGGAGAAAGAGGCGGGTGTATTGAGATGATGGAGAGGGTGTCAATTACATGGGTGAATATAACCAATGAAATAACACCAACCAGCCTTTAAACACCACTCCATTTGCTGCTGTTGATCGTTAGGCTAGATCGCAGCTCAATGCACTCCTATCTCGGGTGTATCTCTCCCTGTGTTTATGGATCTTGCTCTCTGAGCAGGCTGACACGGGAGGGATGCCCCCGCCCCAGACCTGGAGGGACGTTTCAAGTCGTAAGCCACAGATGCAGAGAATGTCGCCTTTTTAAAAAATGTATCAGCTGGACCTACCATGAAACAAATGTTTAAATGTTTAGGCTCACGTGTAAGGAAGCCTCTGCCCCATTCCCCACTCATTTCTCTAACAATGACAATTATTAGATGTTTGCGGTTATTAGTTCTTTGCATTATTCTCCAAACTGTGTGAACTTACACATGGTGCCACTTATTTTGCCTAATTTTATTAGTTGCTTTGGCCCTAAATTGTCACTGTCCTCCTGTCTAGAGGGTAATCAGAGTTGCTTGCCACGTGGCCCGGAGGTGTAATTATGAGTCCAAATTCCAACTGTCCGTATAAATTTAGGCTCTGCCTGCAAGGGGAATATTTCTTCCTGCAGTGCTTTCCTCTGGTTGGTTCCCCAACTGCATAGCTGCACTGCATCCTCCACTCTGCATCGGGGAACAAGGGTCTGTCTCAGGTAGTTTTGAATCTCCAGCTCCTAGCTTAGGGCCAAGTGCAAAGCATGTCATTGGTGTCTGTCTGGCTGCTGGTTCGATGGCTATGAGAAAAATCACTGGAGGAGAAATTTGCCAGTAACCCTGTAGAATCCAGTCAGTATTTATTGAGCTGCCTAGTGACTTTCAAAGTATAGATGAGGGATGTTGAATGCATGGCATTCGATCCAGCATCCCCCACTTGCTGCCCATAACAGACATTGCTAATCAATTGCACCCTCCATCCTTGCTGGGCTCAGATCCTCACCGAGGTGGTACTCCAAGTGTCTGCTCCCAGTTGGGATTCAGAGAGGGCTTGAGTGATGACACCTGTTGGTCATTGGTTTTGGATGATCTTTATGGGGAAAACTAGAAGTTGTGCAGACAAATGGCTGACTGAAAGACTAGTGGGGCTGCAGAAATGCTGGTGCATGCAGCCAGGCACCAGAACCAACTCCCATCTGCTCCTCCTTGTCACCCTGTGTGAGTCCCAAGGAGTTCATTCCATGAGTTCCAAGGACGTTCCCCATCTGTGGATGGCCCAGCCCCACACTGCAGCTACCATGTAGCGGGACCTCCCACACTTCAGTGAAGCAGCATCCAAGGGTGACTCCAAGAGCGAGGGTCCCCAAAGAGCATGACTACCTGGAGTAAGCATTACTCCTTGGTTCCTTGACCATATGTCATTTTTCTTTTTTAAAAATCAGGGGTGTAAACGGAAATGTGCACAGAGGCCTCCATTTTCTCTTGCCAGCCTCTCTCCACGAAAGTCTTGAGCTCTGCTCACAGCACTTCACAGCATTCCCCTTCACTCTAGTGAGAATGAGCTCTGGATCCTTTTCCCAGAATAGACTCAGAGCAGAGTGGAGGGTGGGGTTCAGGAACAAAGACAAGAAAGGGGAGAATCTGGGAGGCAGTCAGTATTTAGGGAATGAACCCAACACTCAACAGCTTTGTCTCCTTGATTGTTTTTCTGGGTTCTTGCCTGTGACATCGTGGCTTTTTGAACCCTAGCGATTCCTACTGACAGTGGCAGGTGCTCACTGAGCACTTTGCACACCCTGTCTCATTAATCTTCATGGCAACCCCATCGTGTGGAGGAGGCAGAGCTAAGTCACCTGCCAGGGATTGCCCAGCACACCGCAGAGCAGCATTTGAACTTGGGCTGCAGTGTCTTGGCACAGGGTGGGAGGGAGAGTCACAGAGAAGTGGGACCCTTGGCCACCACATGGTCGAAGGGGAAAGTTATGTACACAAGGTTTTCCTGGCATTCCTGGAGCCCCAGGGGCACCCAGGCTCATACCTCTTTCTTCCTGAAGCCTGTGCCTCTCGTCTAGGCAGGGACGAGCCCACCTTCCCCTGAGCCTAGAACATCCTGTCACTTGGTTTAAGGGATGGGCTGATTGGGGGCCTCTGCCCCTTCCTCCTCTCCTCCCATCCTCCACACACTTCCCTCCTTGGAAGGGTGCCAGCAGCGATCCCTGGGGCTCAGAGCAGGAGGGAGCAGAAATCGTCGGTAACAGGTTGCAGCTGAAGGGAGAAAGTGGTCCCTGTGACCAGTAGCGTGCTTGCGCAGGATCTGAGCTCCCCAGGAGGGGTGAGGGGAGAGTCCAGAGAACATCTGGACTGGAGGGACCCTCTATAGCCTTCTTCAGAATGCAGTGGTTCTCAGTCCTGGCCACACATTAACACCACCTGAGGGGCTGTGGCGGCACCCCAGACCCACTACCTCTGGGATGGGGCCGGGCCATCCGGGTTTCCTAAAACTCCCCAGGTAATTCCAGGGTGTGGCAGAGTTAAGCCTGCTAAGCTGCCCTCAGCCCCAAGCTTGCAGATGGGTAAGTTGAGGTCTGGTGAGGGGGAGGAGGAAACTCAGGCCACTTTTCAGCCACAAAATCCTTCTGGTGCTAATGAGAGGAGTATTGCTAGGCCAGGCACAGTGGCTCACACCTGTAATTCTAGTACTTTGGGAGATGGGTTTTCACCATGTTGGCCAGGCTGGTCTCGAACTTCTGACCTCAAGCGATCTTCCCGCTTCAGCCTCCCAAAGATTACAGTCGTGAGCCACTGCGCCCGGCCAGGCCTGCAGTTTTAAGCAGGGCAGACGGATTGTGAAAGGGCCAACCTGGGCTGGAGGTCTGATTCTCTAGTGGTGAAATGCCAGGTGCCTCAGTGGGGAAAACATTTTGTAACCTGAATCTGGGCCCATAACGGCTACCAGAGACCTGGGCGTCTGTCCCAGCACCAGCCTGGGGGCCCAGGGTGGTGGCAGAGCCTTGGAGACTGGACAGACTCCAGCAGCTCTGGGGCTGGGTTGGCCCATCAGCCGCTGATGCCAGCCCCGCTGGGCTCCAGCCCAGAGCCACCGCCTGCCCGCCTCACCTGGCCTGCATTCCTTTGCAGGGAACGAGGATGTGGGTGACCCCAGACAGGTATGAATCATGTCTTGGGGAGGTGGTTACTCAGAGGTGGCGAATGCCGAGGCTGCCTTCCTCCCAGCGTGGACCTCAGTGTGGAGCTTCATGTCCTGGGCTTGGGGTATGGCTGCTGAGGTGGGTGTTTGAAGGGCCTCATTGGAGTGAGATGGGCTGACAGGCAGTGACCCCTCTCCCCGTGACTCTAGCATGCTGTGAAGAAGAAGAAGAAAAGAGCAGTGTGGCTGTGGCACCGGGATGCCAGGTCACAGTCACGGCAGCCTCACTTACCAGCTTTGTGGCTCTCAGGCCTGTTTTTCATCTAGAGATAGAAGTGCTGGGAAGCAGTCCTGACTTCCTCCTGTTGTGAAGGTAATGTGGACCTCCCTACCCTTATTTCCTGAGTGCCTACCATGTGCCAGGCACAGCGCCACATGCAACCCTGCGAGAGCACTAGACCTGTCTTACACGGAGCTACATGCAACCCTCCAAGAGCTACTAGACCTGTTTTACAGATAAGGAGACTGAGGCTCAGAGGGCAGAAGTCAATTGCCCAAGAGTGCATGACTCGTAACTGGCTCCGCTGGATGTCGAGCCCATTGCACCCACCTGTGTCCTAGCCACCCTCCCGTGTCAGTTCCAAGAAATCTATAAACCCAAAGCAAACGGAGCCCATGAGAAAATTAGAGATGGCACGTGGATGGGCATTTAAAATTTAGTGGTTCCATACTCCTGTGAATGTGTGTTAAGAAAAATATAACAAGCACATTGTCAATTTCATGAGTATTATTGCTTAAGATCGGGTTGAGTAATAAGTAAACCAATTGAATATTTTATTTCAGTTGAAAAGAAAAATACTGAAGAATTTTAATTCCTTTAATGGGGTACTTGAGTATGGCCAAAATCGGGAAGGCTGAGAGTGTCATTTGGGAGCTGTATCCCAAGCCCCTTGTGGGTCTTTAATCAGCAGTTACGGATCCACAGCTCCTCCTCCAGGATGGAAGCACTTTGCTCTTTGGCCTTTTGAGGTCACCCAGCTATTTGAAGGTCAGGGTCAACTCGATTCTAATGAGATCAAGGTCACAGGGTCATGTTGCCCTCAGGAAAGTGGGACATGGAGTTCTGTGACCCAGGCTGTGGCCCTGCTGTAGGGCTGGGAGGTGGAGAGGTGTGGACAGAGAAGGACCTCCCATCCTCACCTGCAGAGAAAGCTCAGAGATGCTCCCAGCCGGTGATGGGGCTCCAGCCTAAATCTCAGCCTGCTACTGATGATGGAGAAGCCAGCACTTCACTGAGTACTTCCTTGGTGCCCCGTCACCACCCAACCCCTCCTCACAAGGCTTGCAGAAGAGCCTGGAGTGTCTGTATCCTGCCCCAGGTTGCAGCTGTGTGGCATCCTGATCTCTGTGTATTTTAACCAAGATCTCGATGTTCTCGTTTTGTAATGGAAAAAAAAACCGTCTCCTTAATTTAATTGTTCTATGATGTCTGAAATGGGTGGATATTCTGCAGAATAGGTCTGTGACTTATTATTTAGCCTCCTCATGTACCCTTTTAGCTCTGGGGAGAGGGAAAGACAATTGGAAGCAAGTGAAGAAAAGGGCTCAGGTGTGTCCCAACCCCAGGCGTTGCGGTTACACCTGCCATCTGCTGGCCCCCACCTTTGACTTTTACCGCTAGGAAAAGTCCCTGGGCGGAGAGGTGTTGGGGAGGTTCTGCCGCCTGTCTGGCTTGCGGTTTGGCAAACCTTCCTGGACGCAGGTCTCGGATCCTGGGCTTGGGTCTCATCCTACAAGAACTAGGGGGAAAGGTCGAGGAGGCAGCTCCTGAGCCCACTGGCTCTGACTTGTGTGGGGCAGGGAGGGCACCTGGCACTCTGGGCCTGGTCTCTCTGCTCATCCTGTGGGCCTGCCTCCTACCTGACTACCTGTCTAGGAATTTTTATTGCAGCCCGCAGAGGTACTGCAGGTCGGCTGGAATGTGAGATCCTGGCCCTGGGAGGCGTGGGGTAGGCGGGCTTCAGACCCAGCTCCTGACTGCTGAGCAGGAACACCGAGCGAGGCGGCCACCCCCGGCCTGCTCACAACATAAGCGTGAACGTCGTGGTTTTGCGCTTCGGGACTTGTCTGGGTTTTGCCATGTTTCCTTATGCCCTGATTCTGCCAGGTTAATTCTGATTAGGTTTCGGTTTGACCACTGCCTGGGACAACTTGACCCACAGCAGGGATTGAGATAAACAGTTGATTATGATGAGTTGTGAAAGCTGGAAAATAGTCCTAATACCAGCAGCACTTAGGCAGCCCCCCTGCTTCCTGAGACATTGCTGAGTGCTGTCCTGTAGAACAGAACCCTCCCACCTAGCCTGGCCTGGATCTCTGCCTTTTCTCTCCACAATAAAGAGTATCCAGGCAAGAGGAGGCGGACGGAGGTTCCTCAGGCTCCAGGTGACCATGGCTTCCACAAGCCGCCCTGCCAGTGGCACCCGGCTGGCATGGGGTGGGACAGCCACTTGGCCTCCTCTGCATCTGGCAGCCTCAGTCCTCGAGGAATTAAATCCTCCTGAGGCCAAAAGTGGCCGTGCTCGTGACCCGCCAGCCACAGGCCAGGTACAGACCTGGGTCCTTGGAAGGAGCAGTGGCCTGGCAGGGAGGGGCTTCAGGGGGACCGGGCTCAGGAGTACTGGGCACCCTGGTCATGAGGTGGGAGCTTCACTCCCCTGTCCGGGCCGCCCCGTGAGTTCCTGCCACCAGCCCTGACAGCCCATTGCTCACCTGCCCCCATGACTCTTCCCACACCTGGTGGGCTGTGCTTTGGTGCTTGCAGCTGCCCAAGTCCAGGGGAGGCCACACCTTGTCCATAGGGAGTGAGTGGTCACCACATAAGAGTGTCCTCGGGGTTGCGTCTCCTCTGTGAGCCTCTGTTTCTTCATCTGTAAAATGGGGATTGTAATAAGCACCCACTACACAGGGGGCATCGTAAGAATTAAATGAGACAGTTTGTGGCAAGGGCTCAGCTCAGTCCTGGGTGCTTTGCAAATGCTCGAGAAACGCAGCCTATTCTGTTAGTAAGACGTAGCCAGTATTGGGGGGGTGGTGGCTCCGTAAGCCCCGGGACCTACCTGTGAAAAGGGAGAAGAGGGTGGTGGGATGTGAAAAGTTGGGAGGCTCATCGGGGAAGGAGATGTGAGAATGAGGCCTGCAGTGTGAGTAGGAGTTGTGCCCAGGGGGAGGCTTCAGGAACCAGCCCCTCCCAGGCACACCCAGGCTTCTGTTCCCCCACTCTGCAGATGGAGGTAGTTGTTCAAGACCACACAGCAGGGGTGGCTTTGGAACGAGGGCTGCGGGCACCAGTGAGGTGGGTCTGAGCTCCTCTGTGAGTATGAAATGGACACAGTCTAGAACGGGAGATGATGCACCCGGCCCTAGCTTGCAGCTTCTTCCTCTGAGAGGGGTGAGAGTGAGGGTGAGGGTCCTGCCTCCCCTGTCCTATTCCCACCTCTGCTGTGACCTGTGTAACCCTCAACAGCAGAGTAATGATTTTCTTCCGGGGAAAACGTTCTCCCTACCCCATCCCTGAGGAAGCAGGAAAGGAGTTTTGGGGAGTAGGAGCTGGCATCAGCTCAGGGGAGAGGAGTGGTGCCAGTGGTGCCTGTCCCTGGGGCTGCTGTAGCCTGGGCACCTTCGCCCTCCTAGACCAGCCCAGGGACTGTGATTGGACTCTCAGTCAGGCTGGGGCCTTGACTGGTCCTCGGTCTGTTCCTCCTCCTTCAGAGCCTGCACAAGAACCCCTAGCGAAGCCCCTCCGCTGGAGGGACCTTCGGAAGAGTTGGGGAGAAGGAGGCTACCCTCATGCCATGTTAATGGGAGGGGACACCAGAAGGCTGGGTGGCATTTGCCATTTTGCACAATTAGGGACCTCACTAATGGGTAATTTTACTCAATATTTCATGCCATTCATGAACTCATCTGACACACTTATTGAGCACCTACTATGTGGTGGGCTTCGTGTTTTGGACGTGCACAACCGTGAAAAAGACAGGCCAGCTCTAGCGTGGCAGACCAGAAATTGGCCAGAAAACCAATAACTGTAGAACAGCTTTTCAGAAGTCCCGTAGGAAAAGACTGAGGGGCCGATAGGGACAAAGAGGAGGCACCAGGACCAGCTTTCTCTAACCCCACTGCTCTGGTAGCCTTGTAAGCGGGATCCCCGGGCCTCGGGGTGTAGAGGCATCAGCTTTTATCAGGTGCAGTAGTTCTTCCCTCGGATGTGAGCTGAAACAGGGCGAGTGCAGGAACCTGCATGCTCACACATTTTCTCCCAGGAGGTGCAAGTTCCAGAACCCCCGGCCCCTGGATCCTCACCAACTGGTGGGTGAGCAGTAGATGGCCAGGTTCCACCCCAGAGTTCCAGCAGGTGGGGGTCGGCCGGGTGTATCACTTACAAAACTCAGAAGAAGCCAGATCTTCATCCCCACCGAGTGTTTCCCAGGACAGAGCCTAAGCAGGAGAAGTGCAGGCTGGGGTGTGCGCCTGCCCTGCAGACCCCTGCCACCTGTTTGCACATGACCCTCTACACCCGACATAGCAATGGAGACCCTGCCTCCTGCTACAGTTAATTCATCCTTCTTTTTTCCTTCACAATAAAAATAGCATGGCTCTTCTGATTGTAAAAAGTGATATACACTCCTTATTTTATGAAAAATTCAAAGAATTGGATAAATGACAGGCGAAAAGTCAAAACGCCTGCAATTCCAGCACATGGAGGTAAGTTTCTTCTCTAGGGGATATTCTCAGGAGCATTTGCATGTGTAGCACTGATGCAAGGCGGGTGGCAGTGGTGGGGGTGGGTGCAGGCACTGGGCCCAGCCCCCCCGGGTGGTCTGTGCCCCCGAGCCGCTGCCCAGTGTCTCTTCCCTAGGAGGTGAGGTCAGAGGCTCGCTTGGGGACCTCTCTGGACTCCCTGGCAGCCCAGCTGGCAAAGGCAGGGAGGGTTCCACATGGAGGCCCCCGGGCTGAAAGCCAGGCAGGTGGGAGGGTTAGATCTGGCTGGCTGTGCCTTCACCCAAGAGCCTCGTCCTCCTTATCCATGAAATGGGGTGACACCGACAGTTCCTACCTCGCGGAGCTGAGGTGAGGGGTGCATCAGGTGTTGGGAGAAGCTCAGCAAACACCCAGCACACAGTAAGTGCCCCATGGACCTCGGCTGCTGCCGGGCGATGCAGCCACTGGGCCCTGGGACCCACATCAGCCCGAGCAGCGCCGCATCTGCGTCCCTCCGATATGATATATAGAGCTGCGGAATCAGACTTTGATTCACAATCAAAGGCTTCCGTGGTCACACACGTCGGAAAGGCCACAGCCTCTCCTTTTACAGCAGGTCCCTGAGAGCCAGAGAGGGTGAGTAGGAGGCAGGAGCATCTCCCCGTGGTCTTGGGAGGCAGATTCAGGGTGGCCCCTGGGTCCCCTTGTCCCCCGAGGCGGGAATGTACTCGAAGCTTCTAAGCTGATCATCATGAGAAGCAGCTATTTATGTGGGCACATTTGTGAGGACTCTCCTTGAACTAGTTCCTTTAGCGACGGGCAGAGAGGATTCCCTGAGTTTCATTTGGAGACTGCCCCGTCTTGGCACTGACCTAGGTCTGATTCCCGGTGCTGCGTCTGACGCTGGGCTCCCCAGGAGGAACGCGGCGGTGTCTGGTGCCACAGAGGTGGACCAGGCCAGAGTCACCCCTCACCTCGCCCCACTCCCCAGCCGACCTTTCTGCCTGGGAAGGCCAGGCCTCTGTCCTGGTCACACAATACCCCCTTCTCACATTCAGACTGGCGGTCTAGACACTCATGCTCCCTTTGTTCCGAAGGGTCAGGGGTTGGGGGAGGGCCCCAGAAAGTGGGATTTGGGCCGAGACAGAAGAGAGGGGGTGGGTAGTGGGTGAGGGGAAACTGGCTTCAAAGGAGGCGGCTGGTTCTCCCTCCGCCTGCCCAGCGAGTGACCAGCCCTACCAACAAAACGTGCACCAATTTCTAATGATAGAGGCAGCTCCCAAACAGAAACGCGTTTTGAAACCCAATCAAGCTGACGCCCACTCGGGCCCATGCGCCCAGAGCTGTTTAGCTGACACCGTCTAAATAAAACCCCACAGCCTGTGCCAATAAGTCTGGGGCGGGCTGCCAGCAGGGATCGAAGGCCCGGAGGCAGCACTCCGCCACGTCTGAGCCAAAGAAACCCCTGGGGAAAGACGCAGAATTCCCACCCCACCCACTCAGGGCATGCTCACCATGCCTGGGTGCCCCGTAAAGGGGAGGGCAGGCGGGAACATCCCCAAAGCCACCTTGTCCTCACGGCCGTTAGTGACAAGAAGCTCCAAGTGCTGACCCAGGAGAGAGGCAGAATCTCCAGTTTGATTCCCTGGCTCTAGGCTGAGTGTTTGCCTATTCAAGGCCTGTACCTCTTTTAGCCTCAGTCGTCTCATCTGTCAAATGGGAATGTGAGCATTTGCTGTGATTCCTTAGGGAGAATGAATGTGAGGCTCTGCCTGGCACAAAGTTCCCTGCCTGGCAGAGTGAGGTCGACCACTGGGTGCTGAGGATGATGATGTGGTGGTCATTCAGCCCTTGCTGCCTGCCGTTCTTTGTGGCTTCCTGATACTCTAACTTTGCGGTTCTCAACTGCCCCCTAGGGACATTGGCAGTGTCTGGAGGCTTTTTGGTTGTCACAACCTGGGGCATGGAAGAAGTGCCTACTCTATAGGCGTCTAGTAGGTAGAGGCCAGGGATGCAGCTCAACAGCCTGCCATGCCCAGAACAGCTCACCCCACTCCACCCCACAAAGAAGTGTCTCCTTCCTAAGGTCAGGCAGGTGGAGGTTGAGGAACCCTGATTCAACTTAATCCAGGTCCCAGACACCCCCTCTCCAACTTGCTCCCTGCATAATTACTCACATGACTTGAGGAGGAAAATGGAGAAATCTTGGAATGGGGAGAAACACCCAGGTGCCTGCTCCCCTGGGGAAGTCAAAGCTAGTGGAGGCTGAGCTGAGGCCATTCTGAGGTGGAGGCTGAGCTGAGGCCGTCCTGAGGTGAGGGCGGAGCTGAGGCCGTACCGAGGTGAGGGCTGAGCTGAGGCCGTCCCAAGATGGAGGCTGAGCTGAGGCCGTCCCAAGATGGAGGCTGAGCTGAGGCCGTCCCAAGATGGAGGCTGAGCTGAGGCCGTCCCTAGATGGAGGCTGAGCTGAGGCCGTCCCGAGATGGAGGCTGAGCTGAGGCCGTCCCCAGTTGGAGGCTGAGCTGAGGCCATCCCGAGATGGAGGCTGAGCTGAGGCCATTCCGAGGTGAGGGCTGAGTTGAGGCCGTCCCTAGATGGAGGCTGAGCCGAGGCCATCCCCAGATGGAGGCTGAGCCGAGGCCATCCCCAGATGGAGGCTGAGCTGAGGCCGTCCTGAGATGGAGGCTGAGCTGAGGCCATCCTGAGGTGAGGGCTGAGTTGAGGCCGTCCCTAGGTGGAGGCTGAGCCGAGGCCGTCCCGCTATGGAGGCTGAGCTGAGGCCGTCCCGAGGTGAGGGCTGAGCTGAGGCCATCCCGAGGTGAGGGCTGAGCTGAGGCCGTCCCGAGATGGAGGCTGAGCTGAGGCTGTCCCGAGGTGAGGGCAGAGGCGGCAGAGAGGCCTGAACCACCTGGCCTGACCTTATGGTGCTCACAGTGAGAGGGGAAGAGGGAAAGACACCGAACCCAGGGTGGGTGCAATGTCAGGGCCCGATCTAGATGCAGGGTCAGACTTACTTCCCTGGATAGGGAACCCACAGACTGGAGAGAGCTCATGGCTCAGGAGCCCTGCTGGGGGCCCTTGTGGGCTGGAAATGAGTTTGGGCAAGCTTGGGTCAGCTTGGAGTTGAGAAGGGCGGGCCAAGCAGGGCCCTGTGGCACAGGTGCAGAGGCCAGACATTGCTGTGGATATTTCTGGTGACTCCTGGAGCCCAGCTGTGTCAGTTGTTGCTCCCCAAATGCCCCTGATCTTGTCCTGCTGGATTTCTCATCTTGCCTCTGAATATTTTATCCTTTCTTTTCAGGTCAACCACCCCGTGATTATGTTTGGGGAAGAGTTGGCCAAAAAAGTTATTTCCCTGATGGATAGAGCCTTCCTGGTGCAGTGGGGAGAGGAAGCTCCTGGAGGCAGGGCTGGGCTCTTTGAGAAGGAGTGTGGCAATTGATTAGTAATGTCTGCCGTGGTTGCCAGACCAGGGAGTGGCTGTAGGTATGTGTAGGGGAAGTCACACATGCAAAAAGCACCTGGGTTCTTTCCTGACCTGGTTGGGTTGCTCTGGGCAGGTCATGTCCCCTCTGGCCTTGGGGTCCCTCTGTTAAATGGCAGAGCTGAGTCAGTGGCTTCTGGGTCACTTCGCTGATGTGCTACCTTGTGGAGCCTTGGACCAGCCCCAGGCGCAGGTGCCCCAGGCACAGGAGATCGCCTGGAGAAGAAGGAAGTCGCTCAGTTGAACCCCTTAACGGAAAAAGAACATTGCTCCACGTCTTGAACTCATTCCTCCGTGTCGGCAGATCCCTTCTAGAACCTATACATCCATGTCTGGGGCAGAACCAGAGGCTGTGCCCACAGACGGCAGAGCTCGTGGGCTGCTTGCTGCAAGAGGAGCGAAGATTAGGAACAGTCGTTTAAAAGCAATTATTAAAAATGAGAGTGTGGAAACCAAAAACAGAAATGGGGGAAAACTCTGCAGTCCTCTGACATAGCCCATCACCCTTTTGGGAGGCTGCTGTAAGGACCAGCTGGAGAGGTCCTCTGGGTGTATCTCCCTGGTGCACTGTCCTCCCCACGGGATTAGTGTAGACAGCTGTTTTTGGTGGGGATCCTAAGCCTGACTGTGGTTTTGTTTGTGGGGTGCTCGCCGCAGGTCCAGCACTGAGCTCCACTCTTTGGTGTGCACTGTCATCTCCTCCTCATTGCATGGGATTGGGGCAGGTACTTCTGGTCACCCCACCTCACAGGTGAGGGCCTCGAGGCCCAGAGAGGGGGTAGGGGCCTGCCCAGGGCCTCGCTGTTGAAAGAGGCCAGTGGATGCCATGTTAGTGGCTGGTTAGTGGGTTAAATGCACCAGGGCATTTAATCCTCACAACAGCTCTTTAGGACAGGTGGTTGAGACCGCATTTCACAGCTGGGAAACTGAGGCTCAGGGAGGTGACTTCCCTTGGACCACATAGCCTGAAGGTGGTGGAGATGGGCTTTGTCTGGTTCCAGCATCTTGGCTTTACAACATCTGAGAGAGAAGAAGGAAGGAAGGGAGGGCAGGAAGGAGAGACAGGGGAAGGAGAGCAGACCAGTCTCATATAGAAGCTGCCATGAGCAGGGCAGGCATCGAAAGGAAGTGACCGTTTGGCCGGCACCCCATCAGAGAAAGGTCGGTGGAGTGAATGAGCCCTCACTGGGCATCTGGCAGGCAGCAGGTCTTTCTCTAGATTGGAAGCTGACAGTCCCAGGGGAAGAAACTAGTTCCCCCATTTAGGACAGCCACCCCTGTCCGGCTGCCCCGGGGTGTAACCTGGAGGAGGTCAGCGCACGGCCTGTGTTGAGGCTCTGGGAGTTCCCGGATGCGGTTCTTCCGCCCTTGGAACCCACCCTCGGAACCTTGGCTGCATGGAGGCCCACTCCCCAGTTTAGAGGGTGTTTGGGTGTCACCCTGAGCGTGTCCCCGGGCCACATCCTTGCAGCCAGCCCACCTCCAACCCTGTCTGTCTTTCCTGGGAAGGGAGAGTGACTCATTTTACAGCGACCTTTTGTATAACAAGGGCTAAAATGCAAAGTTGGAGGTGAGACCAGATTCCTCTCCTCTTGGTTCTGGTCCACCCGGAGCAGGTGGAAACAAGTTCTCCCCCATGCATTTTTATGTAACCTTTTTTTGCCACACACCCCCCTTTAAGTGAACAGTGCTGCAACAGAATTGCTGCTACTAGGTGTTAGAGACATCTTAGCAGGCGCCTTCCTAGAACAAGAAGAGCCAGAATTATTTGCTGGGCGGCCACGTACAGTCCTATTTTAAGAGCGACCTGGAGGGCAGCCCAATCACAGATGATGGTTTCTAGTTCTCTGGAGCAGCCAGCCCCCTCCCCCCAGCCAGTCCACCAGCAGACCCCAAACCAGACCGATAACTTAGCATTTTCATTTAAGTCCATCTGACAAATCGTTTTAGGCCGAGAAAGCAATACTGCATCTTTAAATGGCTACTTTGTCAGCGCGTCTCTGCGCGCTGTAAAAAGTCCTTTGTTATCTGTGTCTAGACAGCACGCCAGCGGAATATTTGGTCTGCGTGAGGGGAGAGAGATCTGACAAGGTTGAATTCATTTACCGGCTTATTTAAAGCGGGATTTCAAAACACTTGCTCATAAACTGTTTTCGGCACAGACTCCCTGGCCTCCTCCTAGCCCACACTGGCTTTTCTTGCTTTTATAATTTTTCACCTGCTCGGGCAGTTAGCTGGAGGTTGCAGCCGGGTGGGTACCCTGGCGAGGAGAGTGACTGCGGCTTGCAGCTTTTTTCTTTTTTTAATTGTCCTCTTTATGACTGTCTAGACGTTCTGCAGATGCACGTTCTCGGGGGAAATGGCTTTTCCCTCTGGTTACAGTACTCGGGAGGGTTGCAGACGACACCCCCTCCAACCATTTGACCACCCAACCCCCTTTCTAAAACCCCTCAGCCGTTCTTCCTCTCCTTAAATTAAGGCACTTTGCCTCCTGGCAGCATCTTTGTGTTTATAACACATTTACTTGACTGTGCTAATTTTATACCATCATCAAAAAAGGAAAAGTGACATTCCAGGTTTTCTTCTCTCTGAGGGGTGGGCAGAGACCCCCCTCCCAGCTCCTCCCCACAGCTTCCCCCGTTTCTTCTTACAGCCCCTCCTTTTGTGGCAATGTTTTGTTTTGAGGCATGCCTACATGCCTAGACAAATACAACACCAGAGGTTGGCTTCTTAAGGATGAAAATATCAGGCCTACTTGAATGCGTCCGAGGTTTTAGTTCTGCCAAATAGATGCATTAATTAACCTCATTGCCATAGCGACTAGATCATTGTTACCGAAGTGAAAAAGGGGCAAGCTGTGGGGGTGGAGGGTCTCCCGGGCCCCCCAGTCACCCATCACCCGCCCCACAGGAACCGGTGCAGAGGCCAAATAGGCATTGTCCTGCCAGCAACCAGAAAGTGGGCCCACTTTGGCTCCCTCAGACTCTGCAGTGGGTGGTGGGGGCGGTTCTCAGAGCTCCCCTCCTTCTCAGGCAGCTACAAAGCCCAGTGGACTTGGGAAATTCAGTTGACTTCCAGGCCCGCTACATATTCAGGCCAGGAGGGAAGCAGGCTTCCGAGTCCCCCTCTGGAGCGAGGGCTGCAGGGTGGAGAGAAGTCATCCTGCCCCCCTCCCAGCTAGACCCCTAACTCCGCCACCCCCACCCCTGAAAACTATTGTCATTACCATTGACCTGCTGCAAAGCCATAAATTTCCACCGCCACCCCTCCCGCAGTCATCAATCTGCCCTCTGGTTTTTACTTGGTAGGGGGCACAAAAGGTGGGGAGGGGGAGTCAGGCGTGGGCAGCTGACCAGATGTCTCCTGGGATCCCTAAACTGCATCTCATTTCTGCCAGATGAAGCGAGTCTAACCTATCAGCCTACTTTACTGCGGTGTTGCAGGGCGGGGGGTGGGATGCGGTGGGACATTTCATCTGCAGGAGATAGAGAAGGACGTCCCATAGCGCTCCGGGTTTCTTGGCCAGATCTTTTTATTTCTACCCCCAAAACAGACAGCCTACAGGCAGGAGTGGTCTGTTGAGCAGCTACTCCCATTGTGCCCCGCATGGGTTTATGATGGGCTTTGTGCAGGTGGCTGGACAATGTGCTTCGGAGGCCGAGAACTCCGAGAGCTGCTGGGCTCTAGTCCTTCCCTCTTCGTGGCAGCCTGGAAGCCTGTAAATTTCCCCGCGGAGTGGGGAAGTGGGGTGACTGCGCTTGTAATATTTCAAGTTATACAGTCATTCAGGGGGTTCTTTCTGCTCTCTCATAATTACAGCGTCTTTAAGAAGAAATATCAACATGAAGTATTTTCAAGGGAAGAGACTTGTAAAAGAAACGCGCGCGCACGCACACACACACACGCACACACACACACACTGGCCAGAACACCACCACCGAGTTAGTATAGTAATGCAAGTTCATAATGCATGCAGGGCTGCTTGCTCCAGGAAGCTCCCAAGCAGGAATGTACCTGAAGGATGGGCTATTAAATATTGGATCCTCAGGCTGGCAGATGCGTCTGCGCTGTAATTGGGTCTGTCCTGGAGTAATTAAAGGAAAATGATTATATTAACACAGTCACCAGGCCAGCATGGCATAGAGAACTGAATGGCAGCAGTATTGATGTTTCCCTCCAAAAACCGGCCTTTCTCAGCACATCAAAAACGCACCCTTGGCTTAAGTTTAGGGAGCTTTTCTTTCTTTGCACTTTCTATAATTGATTGCGTGTCTCCTGGCCTTCTTTTTCTTTTTAAAAAGCAGTGGGGGATATCCGTGCCCTCTAACGTGAGCAGCCTCTACCTGCTCAGGGAGATCTGAGCTGAAGGACGGCGTGGCGTAAATGCCCCAGGAGATTGCGGCGTGAGAGACAACGTTGGAAAAGGTCTGGCTTTTAGAGCTCAAACCTGGGAGGTGTGGACTCTCTTTTTTTTTCTTCTTCTCCTTTTCTGAAGAGTTGGAGAAGCCGGAGTTTCAAGACCGTCTTGGTGTGCTGCCTTATTTAGGAGGCGAGCTGCTGCTCATTTGTCAGGCAAAACAGATGTGGTGGGGAGACAACATGTATTTTCATAATTCGAAACAAATCTGGCGAGCCGCCTTCCTTTTCAGCGGGGCCTGCTCATGCAGAAAGCCCAGCTCCCAGGCAGCATCTAGCAGAAATATTTATAGCTCATCCATTGAACTTTCCTTCCTCCAGGAGGAGTTGGTTTCTGCTGGCGATGGGGACACAGACTTGATAGGGAGTGGGTGCTGTTTCAGGGATTTTTTTTTTTTAAATCAAAAACTGGAGGAGTGTGGGTCACAGCCAGCGACGCAGCTGTGCCTCTCCTTCTCGTGTCCTTTCGTCTTCCAGGTGTGGGGCGGTGGCCACGGGAGCCTGCTCTGTAGCATTCAGCAGCCTCTTTACTGGGAAGGCAGTTAAAGGCTGACTTTGAAACTCCTCTGGGCCGGCGCCTAGGACCCCGACACTCCAGGGAGACCCAGGACCTGGGCCCCTAGTTACCAGTGACTTTGTGCTTAGGTATGCAAGGGCAGCGGGCTGTCATTTCCCCATTTTATGGATGAAACCACCGAAGCTCAGAGAACAGCTTGCCCAAGGTCACACAGGGAATCGCTGGTGGAGCTGGTCCCCTGCTCTGAGCACCATTCACACTCAGCTCAAGCCTTCATTCCTACTGGGAGCCTTTGCTACGCCGTCACCTCCCATCAAAGGTAGCTGTGTTTGTCTGTGTGTAATAGTGACCTAAGGAAGGAGGACAGACGCGGTATTTGGGCGAATCACCCATCGCCTGTTCATTTATCCAGCTCCTTCCCTGTGCCACTGGAGATGGGAAGACCTGGTGAATGGAACAGGCCTGAGCCTGCCCTCAGGGAGCTACTAGTCTGGTGCAGATGGGAAACAGAGTCAGATACTGAACGGAGGAGGAGATTCCACAGCATCACATGACTGTGCCTGGGGGCTGCTTTATTGGTCTGAGAGGGTCTCTCAGCAGGGCTGACCTGGTGCTGAGAATTGAGGGATGAGAAGGAGTCAGCAGTGGGAAGACCTTGGGGAGAGTACCTCAGGCAGAGAGGAGAAGCTGGGAGGGTGGGGTCTGCTAAGCTAGGTGTGGTGGCCAAGTCCAGTTCGCAGCTGGCCATGTCACCTTGAAGAGGGACTAACCAGGTTTCAGTTCCTTCTGTAAAATGAGGGGGTGACAAAAAAGTACACAAGTTCTGATTCTGGGAAAACCACAGAGAATCGAGTTTTGTAAGGTGCTGCCAGTAGGGGAAGCGGTGGAGGGCATATGGAGAGCTCTATTATTGCTTACAAAATTGAATGTGAAATGACAATGGTTGCTAAATTACAAAGTTGGTTATTTTAAGCAATGAAAGGTCTGGGAGGGCCGTTCCCTTCTCGATGCTGGGACCACCCTTGTACGAGGCAGCGCCGTACGTACCATCCTCACGGTCGTCTCAGACGGGGGACACCCTAGAGAGGTCTCTCGCTGTCACCTGCAGATGGTGGAAGTGGGACTGGCTTCGGGGCAACCCCTGGTTGCCTCGCGCAAGGCTCCCTCCCCGACAGGAAGGAGGCCTATGCAGGGTGAGGGTGCCCTCAGGAGCTCAGGCAGGTGGCAGGTTTGGAGGGACGGGGGTTCCCAGTGGCAGTGGTGGAGGGGTGTTTCTCATTCCCCACTGCCGTGATTCCACGCAAGTGGGTGGAGCGTGCTGGAGAGGTCAGGAAGGAACATGGGCGCCTTCCTCACACCTGCCCCACCAGCACTCAGCCAGGCCTCACGAATCACAATGGGTCCTGTCCCCGGTAACACCCAGGGTTGATGAATGGGGACTCCCAGGCCCTGGGGCGCCTGGAAATCCCATCACCTGAACAACCAGCAATAGAGATCACCGTTGGGAGCTTCCAGCCAGTCAGAGCACAGCTCTGCAATTCGGAGGCCACCCAGGGCCATTCCAGGTCTTTATAAAGACTGAATGAAGGCCCTTGGTTTCTTAGAGGCCCTTTAGCTTAGGGTTTCGTATGCATTTGGGTAAAAAGACGCTCAGTGACTGCCGTTCGTGCAAAAGGTGGAACCTAGAAGTTGTCTGAGACTCCAATTTTCCTGCAGATTGACATTCTCAGAACTCCTTCCCTCCCTTTCTCACTGACCCGGCCCCAACCCGTGGGATGATTTTCATTCTCCTGCCTCCAGAGAAGGACCTGTGAAGCAGTGCTTACGTCCTCACGCAGACTGCTCTCCGCCACTTTCCCTCACCCATGTATTCATTTCACAAGCATTTACGAAGCGCCTCCTGTGTGTCTGGCATGGTGGTTGGTGCCAATGTGCATTGATCAGTGATCAAGGTAGTTGCGACTCCAACCTTCTGAAACGTACAATCCAAGTATGAAATGAACAAATGCCCTTTCCTAAGCGTTTGCTTTCAAAGCAGATTTTTTTAGACTAAGTTGTTGTTATTCTTTAAATCGGTTGTGTGTGATTTAAGTCCCTGCTGCTGTCTTCACATTGAGGCCTAATTAGGAATCAGCTGTTGCCTAGCTAATGTTTATTGAGCAAGCACTATGCACCCGGCACTGTGCCTTAGATACTCACTATCATCTGATTTAATCCAGAGTTTCCTGACCTTGGCGCTGACATTTGGGCTCAATAATTCTTTTCTGTGGGGGGACTTTCCTGTGCGTAGCAGGGTGGATGTTTAGCTACTTCCCCTCACCCACTGGATGCCAGTAACACCCCCTCCAAGTTGTGGCAACCACAAATGTTTCCAGACATGGCCAGATGTCCCCTGGGGCAAAATCATCTCCGGTATAAGAACCACACCTTAGCCCTGGCAGCTGCCCTTGAGGTCCCAGTCCCTTCATCTGCGGAATGCGGGTGATGACGGGCCTCCTCAAAGCAGCTCCTTGGGAGCTTTGAATGATATAATGCACTTAAAGCTCTTAGCACGACCCAGCTAAAGCTGGAGTGGCTGCAGCTCTCCCCGCTGGTGTGTCTGAGTGTCTGACGGGCAGAAGTCGTTTTTACCATCCGCTCATCCCCTCCATGGTTCCCTGGGGCTTGCAGTGCAAGCCAGACTCCATGCCACAAGCTAGGCTCACCTTGTAAAGATGGTCAAGCTCACAGCCATTGTGACCCTCACTCCCACCAGGGATGTCTGCGTGGACAGCCTGTACCCAAGGAACTGGAAGGCGCAGGCTCTGGCTCTAGCCAACTTTGCACAGTTGCTCTGTGTCTCTGGGCAACTCCCTCCCCCTCTCTGGCCCCATCCTTTTCTCATCTGACCCATTTTAGGGGCTTCTAAGCCACTCTCCTCCCTAGAAACTCAGTATCTAAGAGGGTGAGTTTTTTCCCAAAGCTTCCCCCTGGGTCGTTCACAATTTTGATCACTTAGGGATCTCTGAGCCACTCACAGTGCCAGGTGACCACCCCCTTCCACCATAACAAATTCACCTATGTGGCTCCAGCAGTTGCTTTTACATCCTGGGCTTCATAATTGAACAAGTGGTTCCTCCACTAAGGAAGCGAGCGCCTGGTTGGAATCTGTTCATCCGTAGTGGGCACTCGTAAGTCCATTCCCTGCAGGTCCCGGAACCCACCACTGAACGATGTCGATTTCAGCCTGTTGCACACGGCTCCCGCATTGTCTGAAAGGGGCTTCCCCAGCAGTTCTGATGTGTGCCGTGTTTGGAAAATCACACGGGAAAATGATACCTGAATCGTTTCAAGTTCACATTGCCTATGCTGCCTTTGCCCCAATACACACACACAGCCCACCTGCAGGAAGTCTCAGTGCAGCTTTGCCAAGCCCCAAAGCAGCTAGCTCTTCATTGCATCTTCACCCTATGCCCCAGGAGGTAGGGTTTCTTGCCCTTGAATGAGACAAAGATTCCTACCTCAGGGCATTTGCACTTGCCATTGTTCAGCCAGGAGTGTTTTTTCCCCAGCTCTCCTCATATTTAAGGTCTCTGCTGAAAAGCCACCTCCTCTGAAAGGCTGTCCCTAACCAGATCATTTAAGGAGGTCCCCCCTCCCAGGTGCTCATTATCACAAACCTGCTCTAGTTCTGTTCCATGTTCTGGAGAAGACAGAGGAGGACCCTTCTTCAAAGACACTTCTGTTGTTCAGAGATCCCTGCAGTTCCTGGCTCTTCTGTACCTGAAGTGCTCACTGGCAGAGAAGTTTGCAGTTCTTCCTGAGCGATACATGGATACTTTACAGTGATACTTTCTCTTGGGGATATAGTGGTAGTTTGGGACATCCTTTTGGGAGTATTTGATTGTATTGGGGAGGCAGTGACACTTTACATCAGGGAATCCCAAGCTGCCCTCCCTCCCCTGGCTCTTGTCACCTTTAAGACAGAGGTTGGAGGTTCCGTGCTTGTTACTTGGGGCAGACAATAGGAGCCAATGCTTCCAGGTTACTTAAAATCTCCTTTCCTCGTTTCTAAATTTTAAATGACATGTTTAGAATTTAATCTTCAAACCTGGGAGCCAGACCTGCAAGTGGAGAGATGACAGCCGAGAGATGGTTTCGTGTGGCTGCAGCAGCCAGATGGCAGATGCTGTGAGCGGGAGGCGAGGGAGGCTGCGAGAGAGGGAAGCAGCTTCTGTTTCGGCTCTTACCCTCCCTTTGCAGGAAACTAACCCCCTCCCCCAGTGCCAGGCCTGGGCCAGGCCCTAAGGACCGCTTAAGGCTGCTGGCCTCAGCCTCTGCCAGGGCCATTCTAGTGATGCCAAGGGACAGGGCACTCCCAGACCATTCACTTGTTTTCAGAAAACTTTTTATTTTGAGACAATTGTTTGTTAGCATGCGGCTGTAAAAAATAATACAGAGAGGTTCTATGTAGATATCCTCCAGCTTCCCCCAATGGTACCGTCTTACATAACTGTAGTACAGTGCCAAAGCCAGCAGTTGACATTTGTCACAAACCATCAACCTTACATTTCCCCAGTTTTACACGCACTCATTCGAGTGTGCGTGTGTCTGTGTGTGTGTTTCATTCAATGCAATTTTATTGTATGCATAGATTTGTGTAACCACCAGTCAAGACACAACAGTCCCATCACAAGAACTTCTCATTCTACCCTTTTCTAACTGTATCCACCCCCTTACCCATGAAACCACTAATCTTTTCTCCATTTCTATAATATTGCCATTTTAAGCGTGTTATAGAAATGGAGTCATACACTGTGTAGCCTTTTGAGATTGGCTTTTTTCACTTAATGTAATTCTCTGAAGACGTCTCCACGTTGCCGTAGGTATCAATAGTTCATTCCTTCTTGTTGCTGCATAGTGTTCCAAGGTATGAATGCACCATGGTTACTTTCACCATTCACCTGTTGAGGGACATCTGGATTGCTTCCAGTTGTTTTTTTGTTGTTGTTGTTGTTGTTTTGTTTTTTGCTATGAAAAGTAAAGCTGCTGTGAACACTCATGCACAGGTTTTTGTGTGAACATTAAGTCTTCATTTCTCTGGGATAAATGCCCAGGAGTGCAATTGCTGGGTCGGATGGTAGTTGCAGGTTTAGTTTTTGAAAGACCCTTCAGTTTCCATTCACATCCATGCCCTCCTCTGGTCTCTGGCTTTGGTGGAAAGATGTGAGTGCTGGGGAATGGACACTGTGCATAGATTCCTTCCTCTTTCACATGTTAATTGAGGGCCACTTACTGTGTCAGGTATGGTGTTAGCCCTCGTGGATACAGCTCCAGGATAAATAAGGGTCATCGAGGCGCTTTCTTGCTGGTGAGGTGCACTTGACAATGAACAAGCAAGCACTTAGAAAGAAGATGGTTTCTCATAGCAGCCAACACGTACTCAGTGCTTCCGACACACCAGGTGCTTTCTGGGTTCTTTATGATCCTCAAACAACCCAATGAGACGGGGCCATATTTCACTCCATGGTACAGACAAGGAAGTGGAGACACACAGCTGCTCCCACAGCCAGAATAATCCATGCTCCTGACCATACCCTGCACTGCCCCTCGTGACCAAGACAGGCCACCAGGCGATGCAGAGTAAGAGAAGAGGTGAGAGCGCATGTGGGATGACAGACCCAGGGCAAGTCTTCCCACAGACAAAACTGCATGTGCAAAGGCCTTGGAGTGGGAGCGGGCAAAAGGCCAGGCTGGCTGGCGCATGGTGAGCGAGGAAAGACATGGGAAGTGCAGTGGTGAGGTGGGGTGGGCCTTGCAGGGTTTTAACCTGAGCGTAGTGTGGGAAGTCAGAGACTTGATTTTTTTTAAAGATTGCTCTGGCTGCAGGGTGCAGAATAGACTGGGGGTGTGTTTGCAAAAGAGGAAGTAGGGAGACGAGGCCACGTGGACAAACCTGCTCTTGAGGGATGAGCGCCAAGGTTCTCTCTCCTCCTCCTCGGACCACAGGGTCCCTGTGTGGGTGCTCAGCAGTGCAGGGAGGCCTCCTCGTGGGGGGTCCAGCTCCGAGTGGCTCTCCCGCAGCTCCACCCCTCGAGGGCAGGAGAGCTGATCCCCAGCCAGTCGGCCCCTTGAGCCTCTGCAGCTGGACCATGAGCTCCCATCTAGGTCTGTCTTCTGATGGATGTTTCTGGTTTCTTGAGTTTTCTCACCATTTCTCTTTCTTCCTCTTTCCGTACCAGTTACGATTCTATAAATTAAATTTACCTGCTCAGTATCAGCCACTCCAGATCATTAATAAACGTGCGCCTGACGTCCTTGATGTATTCACCATGCTTGCCCGGTCAGCATGCATGCTTTGCCATGTCATGATGATCACCATTTATTATGCACTTGCTGTGTACCAGCTAGCGTTCAGAGAGCTAGTACCTATGTCCCTGTTGAGTTCACCCTTAAGCAGTCCTGTGAGGCCGGTACTGTTGTTGATTTGTGCCTTACTGTGAAGAAGCTGAAGCAAGGGGCCAGGTCACCACAGACACCACACATACAGCAGGTGGCTGCATGTGGATTCGAATCCAGAGCCAGGCTGCCTGCCTTCCACAGCTTTGCTGTGTCCCCATCTCGACGCTCAGAGAAAAGACACCTCCGGAAGCTTCCCCTGCTCCCTTCACAGAACAGTTGGTCAGAAACTCGTCTTCCCAGAATTTGGGATTTTCTGCTTCTGGAAGATGCTGCTTCGAAAGGAAGTGATAGCAAGGGCTGGAATAGCCTCGCCCGTGGGGCGGGGACAGGGAGAGGCGGCTGATGTCTGGGAGGCTTGGAACTTCCTTCTTGGAATCTGTTTTTCATGTTGCCTGAAAAAGAAAGAGGAAGAGACTCATACAGATGGAGACACACGGAAAGACTCAACGGATTTAGACCCCAGACAGTCACACACCGGAGACAGACAGACAGACAGATGCCCCAGAGGAAAAGACACATGCCCAAACAATCAAAGGTGGGAGGCAGACACACAGAAGCCCTGGACACACGTTTGCTGCCCTGGAGCCCCCTCTCTAGCGAGGTCGCCCTTCCCACCTGAGCTCCTTCCCTCCTCGGGCTGCCGCTGGGCCCAGCGATCCATTCAGGGGCCGACTCTCAGTGTGGCCAGCAGCATTTCCTAGACCCTCCTCCCCCAAACCGGAAAACACTCGTAGCAAGGAATGCCCCACCTGTGGGCCAGGGGTCTTCCTGGGCCTCTGAGCCCCACATGAAGGTGATGAGCCAAGCGCCAGGCCAGGGTCAGCAAGTTGGCATGTTCGGGGGACACGTGGGTCATGATGGCAGTGACCTTCCAGCTCAGTCGGGCTCCTGACACACTCAGGCCTTTGCCTTTTGCTGCTTCCAAGAGGTCGGAGGAGGTGAAGGCATGGCTGCCGGTGGAGGGGTCGGGGCTGCTGGCGGCTGCTTTTCGGGGTGGGTACTTTGTTTTGAGTTTGTTGTCCACTCTTGTGACTAGTGAGAACAGCGATCACAGCACCAGGCTCCGTGTCCCAGGCACAGGGAAAGTGTGGCCCTGCCACCTGAACTTCTGTGACTTTTCGGGGCGGGGCGGGTGGGGGGTGGGCGGTGACATTGTTGCACCTCTCTGAGCCTCAGATTCCTTATCCCAAAAATGGGATGATAATAAGACAAGCGTACTTCCTGGGAAGCTGCTGAGAAAGTTAAATGAGATGACAGAAATCCCTTCATACGGGGCATGAAACACAGCAGGAGCTCACTGTACCTACTACACATTTACTGTGGTCAGAACCGCTTTAGAAGATTCCAGGCTATTCCTCGTATGTCCACATTAGTCTGTCCAGATATAAGTCCAGCCTGATTTCTGGGGTACAGGATCAAATTGCTCTGCTCCAGAGAGGACAGATCACAGTAGGATTTGCGTGCCCTCGCTCCTGGGGCCTGGCCTCAATCGTCGTGAATTCTCAGCGCTTGTGCAGGGCCTGGCATATAGCAGGGGCATGATAAATATATGCACTGCCACGGTGAGGGAATAGGAAGGGAAAGGGCCTGAGGATAGATTTAGATGACAGAAGAAAATGTCTTTCATGGAAAATAAAATCAGAACCCCCCACAAGGCGTCCCTGCAGGGAAACAGAGGGCAGGTTGCTGATATTCTGTACCAAAGGGGTGCAGCTGGGATTCTGCAAGTCCATCATCCAGGGCAGGGGTCCTGCCTCCTCACCTTGCAGCTCATTTCCCTCCATTCAGCCCCCTCTGTCTGTCTAAACAAGGTGTATTATTCTGCTCAGGCCGCTGTAATAAAATAACCCGGGACTGTGTGGCTTAGACAGTAGACATTTGTTTTCCTGCAGTTCTGGAGGTCGGGAAGTCCAAGATCAAGGGGCCGGGAAGTTTGGGTTCTGGTGAGAACTGCTTTGTGGCTTGTAGATGGCCACCCCCTGGCTGCGTCCTCACATGGCCGTTCCTTGGTGCCAGCACATGGAGGGAGGGGGGAGAGAACGAGCTCTATGCTGTCTCTTCTTAACAGGTCACGAATCCTGTTGGATCAGGGCCCCACCCTTATGACCTCTTTTAACCTTAATTACTTCCCTAGAGGCTCCATCTTCAAATGCAGCCACACCAGGGGTCAGGGCTTCAACATACGTTGGAGGGGCACAGAGGTCTATAACACGAGGTCCTTTGCTTTCTGCTCCAAACAGAGGGTTTGGGAAGGGAGGCGGGAATGGCCACCTCTGTAATGTTACTATTAGCAACAACCCAATAGTGGCCACCACTTGTCAGGCTTTGGGAGAGGCATTTACTATGGAACTCCCATGTTGGTTGCATGAGTGAGGCCCCATTTACTCATAGGGTCTGAAGGTGGGAAAACAAGCCCAGAGAGGGGAGGGTAGCACTCAGGTGTCAGGTAGCAGAGTCTGGACTAGGGTGCAGGTGTGTGCCACATCCAGTTTCACACCATGAGCCTCTGTTCTGTTCTGGAGGTAGTAGCTTGGCTGATCATGTGTTGACTGGCTGTGGGTCTCTTTGCTGCCTGTGGACCAGGTGCCAGGGACACTGGTGAAGGGACACTCATGATGGGACACTCTATTCCTTGTAGGTGGGAGTCCCACGTGGTGGTGGCCTGCACTTGACACCACAGTAGTTACTACTACTATGCAGTATTCTGGCAGTTCTCAGGCGACCAGCCCTGGGCTTTAAGGGTTAAAGAGGAGTCTACCAGTTAGAGACGGGACCGGAGGGCTCCTGCATGCCCGGCTCATGCCGGCTTTGAGGAGGCTGCAGGAACGAGGCGATTGCATCTGACAGAGTGGCCAGACCAACGATGGCAGCAAGACATAGACCGAGGAAAGGCTAAGTCGTGACTTAGACATTTTCTTAGAAGTCATAGCAGATGTCTTGGGTGGTATTTACAAAATTAACCACCACATGGGAGAGCTTAAAACTGCCAGAGACAGCCAGAGAAGGAAGTGGCTGCAGGGGCTGGGCCATTGGAAATGGGGTAGACGCAGGCCACCGAGAATGGGCAGCAGGAGGAGGGCAGGCACCCCAGGCAGGTGGGCCAGCCCGGGCAAAGGTGTGGCCCCAAGAAGGCAGGCCTTCTGCTCCCAGGGCAGCCAGGGTGCTGGCGGCCAAGAGGCATGGACCACAGTCAGGGGCAATTGGTGATGAAGTCGGGGCGGGGGCCCAGGAGAACCGGCATGTTGGGCCCAGCAAGCAGCCCTCTTACCGGCAGCTGATACTTACTGCTCACCTCAGTATGCACCAGGTGCGGTTCATTGTACTTAATGGCTCTTCACTCCACTGCATCCACACAGCAACCCATGCGTGGGTGCTAGTGGTATTCCGCTTTTCCAGATGTGGAAACCGAGGCACAGAGAGTGGATGAATCACTTCCTGATGTCCCGTGTTTGGCCATGGGGAGAGCTGGGGGTTGGATCCAGGCAGGCCAGCGCCAGGGTTCCTGTTAACCACTAAGCTACCCTGCTCTGAGTGTTTACTGAATTGGATTCAACTTTGGGAGCCTGATGGTGCAAGGGGCCTTTCCAGACCCTCACCGCCTCCTCCAGCCTCTCTGACGTCTGACTTTGCCCATCCGCCCGCCTCCCTGCCTCTGTCCCAGGGGAGACCAAGAATAGCTGGGCCCCTCTTGCTCCCGAAAGGCAGAGCCACCCCGGGTTAGCGCCGAGACCCCTCCAGACGGTGCCCGTCGCCGGCTGACCCTCGGAGGCTCTCCAGCACGCGGCGGACATCAATGAGGCCCCGGGGATTGAATGAGGCACTATTGAGAAGCGGCTAAATACCGGCCGCATTGTGCTTCCTGATCCAGGGCTTCGCTTTTTGTCCAAGAGGCTTGGAAACGGAGCCCTGGTTCACTTCCCCTCCCCCGGGCGCCGCCCGCCATCCTGGCTCATGTCAGGAAACACCAGGCTCTTGAAAATCGGTAATTGAGAGAAACATCTGCTGGTTACCAAGGAGCACGAGGTGCTTGCCGAGTGGCGAGGGCATACGTGCGTCACTGTCGGCCGGTTGGAAACACACATGTGAGTGCATACAGGCACACACGTGTGTGCGCGAGAGTCTTTCTGGTATGTTATTAAGATTTAAAAATTAAAAGTGTTATGCCTGTTATAAAAATGCAAACAATTTACGAATACAAAAAAGTAAAAGGGATAGCCCCCTCATCTAGAAGAAGTCATCATGAACAATTTAATTTTTTATCTTCAATTTTGCTATAAAAATGGATCCACATTTTATTTACCGCTCCAGTTTCATTATTTCTGCCCCACAGTAATTGCCAGCATCCAGCCATTATCAGACTGAATTGGATTCAATTCCTGGGAGCCAGACAGTGGACCAGCAGTTCTTAGCCAGGGGTGACTTGCCCCACGGGGGGCGTTTGGCAATCCCTGGAGACATTTTTGAATGTCGCAATGGGGAGGCCATGGTGCTTCTAGCCTCTAGTGGATAGAGCCCAGGTTGCTGCTGAACACCCTGCTGCTTAGGACGGCCCCACAATAGAGATGATCGAGCTCCAAGCTCAGTTTCCCCTGCTCAGAGCTCAGCGTAGATTTACGTCATCTGTTTTAATGGCCTCGTTATCCCATAATGTGATGCACCAAGGTGTGTTTGGTGGCATTTAGATGGTCTCTGGTTGATCATTTAAAAAAACACCCCATGCAATATATATGTATGAACGAGGATATATATGTGTGTGTATATATGTATTTGTTTTGTGTATATCTAGATATACGTTTTGGGCCCTTCTGTGAATTTTTCCAATGGATATGATTCTGGAAGTTGAACTTGCAGGGTTGAAAGGTCAAGTGCATGTGTAACGTTGACAGGCACCGCTCAATATCCTCCAAGAAGGCTGTGGCCATCAACACCACCACGGACTCACTGACCCACGCCCACCCGTTCCCCATTTGTCATCCACTCTCCTCGATTAACAGACGCATTTGGTTTATTTTAAATAACTTTCGCATGTTATGCACCTCCGACATGTCCATTGACTGCTCGCTCACTGTGAGTTCACTCCATTCTGCCAATAACTCAAATGGTGATTGATATTTTGCTGACAGTGGATGTTTAAAGGTGTTCGATGTCAGTGACAATAGAAACAAAAATCCCGTTAGTTCTTTTCATTTGGATAATAGCAAGAAGGATGAAAGGCGCAGCTTTGTCTTTTCTTATGGGAGGAGTATTCTAAAATCATCAGGTTCTAAAATGATTCTACAGACCGTTTACTTTCCTGTTCCCCGAATGCACTTTCAGACCCAGGGCTCACCCACGGCCGCAGCTGCATCCTCCTCCAGGTCCACCTCCTGCATGATGACTCGGGACACTGGTTGGGGGTTGGGGGGGCGGTGGGGAAGAACGTGTTTCTCTGTGTTGCTCAGGAACTCCCGAAGCTTCAGAAATGAATGGGGTTCTGCACAGTTCTCTCTGGGTGGTATAAAAAGGCAGCCCACCCCTAACCTGAGTGGCCCTTTGCAAACTAGAACAGGGTACCGGTGAAAAGAGAAGGACACAGAGGCCAGGTATGTGCCGTTCATTGATCTCTGAAATCTCTTGGGTCTGTGCTGGCTGGGGACGGAATACAACGCTCAGTCAGGCACACCCAGCCTGAGAGGCTCAGGCAATAGGGCAGGGGGCCGAGTGGGAGTTAGTGTGGGAGCCTGGAAGGGGAAGACCAAGGCCAACAGGGCACTGCAGGTGTGCATGCGACCTGAGGGTGGAGGCTTGTCGGGCTTGTCAGCTTTGATCCTGGCACCTAGGAGGGAGGGAGGTTGGAAGGAGGGAGGAAAGATTGTGGTGAGTCGGCCAGGTGAAGAAAAGGTGGAAGTGGTCTCTAGACAGCGGGCATGAGTGCGGATCCTGGGGCTTGAGGCCGGGTGGTGAGACAGCACCCTCAGAACCATCATCTGCCAGCCCATTTGCTGTGCCGCACCACGGAGGCCCAGAGAAGACACCTTCCTCCCTGGAGTGGCCCAGTGAAGGAGAGACGGTGGACCAGTGGGTGTCACAGGGCAGCCTGCATGGCTGGCTCCATGTACTGCCACCCCACCCCACCCCTACCTCCAGGCCAGGAGAGGGAAGGCCCAGGAAGCTGAGATGTCTGTCTGGTGCCTGGATGCCACCTTGGGGCCCTCAGCCAGGGCACGTGGAGGGGTGGTCAGGTACCCCTCCCTGCCCCACCCATTCCCAGTGCAGTATCTGTGTTCCTAGGGTCAGGCAGAGACTGTCCGGCCTTCCCACCCTAATTCCGAGCCCTTCCCCCAGCAGCCCTTGTCAGCCCAGGGTGACAGCACCTCCGCAGAGACCACCTGGGAAACCTCATTATGGGAGCAGCTGTCTGTTTTGGATACTGACAGATGCTTCTCAATTCTTTTTTTTTCCCTCTTTTACTATAAATATGATTATATGTGCCCCAAAATGCTGAGATTGCAGAAGTGTATTACACGGAAGGGGATGTCCCCTGCTGTCTGTGGTCCCTCTCGAGGGACCCACAGCTGGCAGTTTCACGCATGCCCTGCTGGTCCCTGGTCTGTGCAGACATGGACAGTCACTCATAAATATAGGTGTGTATCAGAAGATTTCACCTGTATTTTTAAAAATATATTTGTTGTTCTTTTCTAACCCAGTTTGGGCTCATCCTGTGAGGACGCAGACTGACCGGTGGCTGTGCTTCCCAGGGTGGTGTCATCCCTACCAGGGACATTTCAGTGGTTCCCAGTTGATTGTGACCTTTTGTGCAAACCTGCAGGGGGCCTTCTTGCACACTCATCTGCGTACACCAGAATAAATGTGCTTCGGCTGGGTGCGGCAGCTCACGCCTGTAAACCCAGCACTTTTGGAGGCCGAGGTGGGTGGATCCCTTGAGGTCAGGAGTTCGAGACCAGCCTGTCCAACATGGTGAAACCCCGTCTGTACTAAAAATACAAAAATTAGCTGGGAGTGCTGGCGGGTGCCTGTAGTCCCAGCTACTTGGGAGGCTGAGGCACAAGAATTGCTTGACCAGGAGGTGGAGGTTGCAGTGAGTCGAGATTGCGCCACTGCACTCCAGCCTGGGCGACAGAGTGAGACTCTGTCTCAAAAATAAATAAATAAATAAATAAATGTGCTTTTTTATTCAGTGTAGTCATTGCGTGCCTGCCTTGGGGAAGGCACCATTCTAGGTACTGAGGACACCATGGAGAATGAGTTCGCTCTGCGCCACTGATATTCCAGGGGAGAGAGGCGGAGAGTGCAGTGTTGGGTGGGTCATATACAGCTTCCAGAACAGGGCTGCAGAGATCAGTAAAGCAGGCACAGGGATGGGGGTCCTGGAGGCTGGAGGGCAGAGGGCTGTTTTAGTCCGAGGCAGGGACCTGGGGGCCGGGATCAAGGCAATGAAGGGAGCAAGCCATGAAGATATTGAGGAAAAATCATTCCAGGCAGGAGGAACGGCACTTGCTGGGGTCCTGAGGTGGGTTATGCATGGTGCTTTTATAGAACAGAAAACAAGTGACTGGAACAGAGCACATGGGGGAGGAGCCCAGGGGAACTGGAAACAGGTGATCAGCACCCAGCTGTCGATATGCTGGAGCAAAGGTTCACACCTGAAAATGTCCAGCGTTTGCTGTTTCACTCTGCAGAGGTGCCCCAGCCTACACGGCACATAAGTGATGGTGCTGGACCAGGGCCTGCTTAAGGGAACCTTCTCCACCCACTGTGAGTTTGGATGCCTGCAGCTCATGTCTTGTGGGGAGAGGGGACAGGCGTAGGAGGAGCCTAGCCCAGAGCTTGGAGTTCTTGACTCAAGAGGTTCCATCAGGGAAGTTAACTCGGGTAGTTCTCCCTACAACCTTGTGTACAGGGGACTTAGTTATCTCTCCGTTTTCTTCTCAGATGTGGGTACTGGGAGATTTACTTCAGCAAATGGCAATGCAAGGACTTGAGCCCGGGACCACTGGATGCAAGCTGCATGCTGTTAACCTCTATCCTAAGATTCTACCAAGAACAGCAGGGCAGGGAGCCAGTGCAGGCCCTGATGTGGGCCCCAGTCCCCACCCTTGCTGACCACATGACTTGTCCCCTCTCAGCGTCCCTCCCCGACATGGGACAGTGTCCCAGGTTCACCTGTCCAGGTGCCAGGTGCTCAGCCGTGCGCTTGCCACAAAGCAAGCCCTCTGAAAGCAGTGCAATCTGGTTTTACAAACGAGAGAAAACCGGCCTAGATTTGCCGCCCGCCCCCCAAAGCTCAAGAGAAAGACAGAGCAAATTTTTTTACCCATAAAAGGTCTTACCCTAAGAAATAGACATGCCATCGGGGGTGTTTGAAATGGCACCAGGAGTGATCAGAAAGTTATTCCTTTGACGGCTGGTTTGATTGTACTTAAAATTCGGGGGGCTGGGGTGGGGGGGCAGGGAGCTGGGTTCCTATTCAAATGTAGTGGGAGTGGGTGGGGGAGGGGACAGTAAATGAAGTGGCTGGAACCCCAGGGCCGCTGGGGCTCTGCAGAATGACAATGAGGCCCCGCCAGGCGGGTCTCATCCAGGCAGGCCTAACAAGATTAGATTTTCATAAATTTCAGACAGCGCCAATTCCTAATTCCTCGGTGTGCGGCCAGGAGGCCAGACAGGGCCCCATGCACTGGCTGCTTGTTAACCAGGAAGGACGCCAGCTGCCCCTCCCCTGGGACAGACTGTGGGGGTGGCGGTGGAGGGGGGTCGTCTGGTCTGGAAACCTCCATGGGGCCGACAGGAGCCAGGTGGACTCTGCTCCCAGATCCCCAGCTGAAGAGAGAGAAATGAGCCCCAGCACCCCATTGTCGCCCCCGTTATTTCTGAGAAACTCAGTTGCCGCTGCACCGCCCCCCCCCCCCACCGCCCAGTGCCCCCGTGGGCTGGGTGGGTTCTTCTTGCACATTAACAAATTCTCCAGCCACCCTCTCCCCATTTACAGCCACGAAATGTCTGAACAGGGATCCGAACCCTGGGGCCCCTGCTCTGCCCTCAGTTCAGGTCCAGGCTCTGCCCCCAAGAACAGAGGTCCAGAAACTTGGATGGGAAAGAATTGTGTCTTTGCATTACCTGAGCTCTAACTGAAAGGTGGGGTCCCCTTGGATCCCAAATGCAGGCACCTGACCATCGTCTCCTTGACGGCACCAAAGACACAGCTGGAGGTGGGAGCCACCGGCTTCACTCCACAGGCCCGTGTCCCTTACAGGCCTTCCAGCTCTGGACCCTGCGAGGTCATTTAATGCGATTATATTTCTGTGTCCCACACGTGCCATCCTGTGTATCATTCCGGTGTCACAAATCTGCTTCGGAGTTTGGCAACTATTTCCAGGCCTGTCCCCTCGCCTGTGATTGGGGCCAATGCTGCCCCTCGGGGCTTGTCATGAAAAACTCAGAGGCTGGGTGAAGTCTTTCGTGGCGAGGGGCTTGGCACACAGGAAGTGGCAGAGGAGAGGGCAGCTGTCAGCGTCTGTGTTATGCCATGGCAGGTGCCCAGAACTCCTGGCACCCACTTCCTTCCTCACGGTCCGGATTTTGCTCTGCACTGGCTCGGAGGTGGGCACCACAGTCCATAAATACCAGCTTCATGGATTGCGTTTGGGGTGACACACCAGGCACTTGTTGTTGACCCCAAGATCAGTCACATTCAACACAAGCCCTTGGCTCGATCTCCCGCTGTTTCTGACATTCTGGGATAATCACACTCAGGACTGCTGGGGGTCGGGCAAACGGTCAGGCTTTGGGGTCAGAGGAACTCAATTCTGAGCCCTGGACTGTGTGGTCTTTGGTGGTCGCCTCACCTCTCCCAGCCTCAGTCTCCTCATCTGCACAGTGGGGGTCCTATGAGTACTGACCTCACAGAATGACGGTGAGAATTCAATCAGACGATGTGCATAAAGGGTTTGACCCCCCTGCCTGGCATCTAGGGAGCGGCCAGCTCACGGTTCCTCTCTTGCCAGTGTAGGACGAACCAGGACAGGGCAGAGCTGTGCCCGCACCTCCCAGAGGGACTGTGCCTGTCTCTGGAGGAGACCACGAAAAGGAGGATGGGGCCTCTCCAACGAGGTGCACGAACCTGTTAATGTGAAATTATTCACAAGGAAAGAGGACACTAAATTAAATTAGAGTGACATTTTGCGTTTGGAAGATGGGTTTGGTCACCCCGGAGAGCCTGCTGCATTCATCACCCTCCCCAAGGGAAAAATTACGAAGAAAAATGGCAGGAGCCCCCCGGCCCTCCAAGTGACGAGCACAGGCTTGATGCCCAGAATGAAATGAAAGCGAGGAGATGTTTCTCCTTCCCAGTGGCTTGTGTTCCCACGGCGGGCCCTTGGGGGAGAGAGAGGTGCCTCCCCGCAAGGGCCTCAGAGTCAAGTTCAAAACGTGATGTGTTCATGAAGCGGCACCAATATAAACGTGGGATCCAGGGCATGTTAGCCCCTGGGGGGCCTTGGGTCCAGCCACCATCCTGGGTGACCTTTGGGACTGACTTGAGCTCAAATCTCCCACCTTGGGGACAGAAGCCAGTCAGGGAACACCTGGCTCAGCAGGCTTGTACTCTGCAGCCCGGCAAACCTCAGCATTTCCAAGGAGCATCATGGGAACGAGGGATGCTTTTTGTCCCCAGAGGAGTGTCAGTAATTGTGACAATGGTGACAGTTGGGTGTGCTGTGTTCTGTCCCGTTCTGAGCTCTCACATCCATTATTTCACCCCTGCCCCTGGTTGGTTCTTTTTTTTTTTTTTTTTACAGATGAGGTAACTTCCTCTCAAAGAGATAGATGCGCACAGCGTCACACAGACAGTGGATGCACGAGGACCGGACCAGAACGTCAGAACCACAACCTCAGATTCCCGGGGCAGGGGGCAGGTGGACTAACGCTGTGGGTGAGCTAGGAAGATTTAGCAGGAGAATGAAACCCTTCCCCCTTTTGAGTTCCTATATGGCGGCTCTGGGTTCAAGTCTCAACCCTGCTCCTAGTTGCATCATCTAGGGCTACTTCTCCCTAAGCCTCAGTGTCTCCATCTGCAAAATGGGCATGGTGATGTTACCTAAATTGGGGAGGCTCAGCTCAGTGGCCCCGGGTCATGTGTTAGAATCATGACAATACTTAAAGTGACTACAGTGAGTTTGGGTGTGCCCTCTCCTGCTGTGTCCCCTGTGGTCTGTGACTGCTTGGCAATGAGTCCTGTGGTCAGGGACAGTGGCAGGACCCACCCCTGCAGGTGTCGTACTGGGCATTTGACCTGGGAAGTCTTTGCTTATGCCTTGGTAAAGGGACAGTCTGTCAGATTAGGGAAACTGAGGCAGGATTGGTGTGGCTCCATATCTGCCAGTAGTCACTAAGTGACCTGGGGCCCAACTCTTGGCCAGAAGTCCTGAAGCCACCCGCCCTGCAGATGCCTTGGGTGTGGCCTGCTTTGCCCTTTTAAAACTCTTAAATGAGGTTCCAGCCTTAAAGGATCACAGCTTCACAGCCGGCTCCAGGGTCCTCTGGAGAGACGGAGGGATGTGGCCGCGCTGGACCTCCTCTCCTTCCACCTCGCGTTGGCAGTCCTGCTGGGATTCCTTCCCTTGCCCGCGAGGCATCTGATCCTGAGAGTCCGGCTCTCAAACTGCGACTGGGAATGGGCCCCAGCAGCCTCCCTGCGCTCCTTGGAACAAATACAGGCGCGCCAGAGGATTCCGTGAGCTGCCGCGGGGGGAGAGCCATGTTTATATTGGTGCCACTTCATACACGCATCATGTTTTGAACTTGACTCCGAGGCCCTTGCGGGGAGGCACCTTTCTCTCCCCCAAGGGGTCTTTGCTGGTGGATTCACGGTGCCTGCCCAGAGGGATGTGTGGGACTTAGTGGGGGGAGGGAGCCCATGCTCGATGAACTTGGCCTCAGCGGGCCCTGAAGTGCGCCGTAGAGACCCGCACGCTGGGTCTCAGGCATCCCCGGGGTGGTGTGGGGTGGGGACCAACAGCATCAGGGCGTGGCTGCCCCAGGCTGGGTGGGTCCCAGGACCAGGCCTGTGGAGAAGGTGGCTGCCCACAGCCCTGCTCCTGTGATGCCAGGTGAGAACACGGCTGGGGCCAGGGATGGTCGGTGCACATGCCCTTGGGTCCCTGGTTTGCGACTGACCTCACCAGCAGGCACTGCCTGGTCCACTCCGCAGAGAATGCGTTCCTGTCCCCTAAAGCTGAGCGTCTCCTGGAAGCAGCACCGTGGGTGTGAAAGTGCGTGGAAGGGTGCGTGGAAAGTGCCCAAGGGTGGTCTTCGTCGGACCTGTTTGTGGGCCCCGATGCTGCTGTGCCTGACCAGCCTTCCTCCCGCACAGCATCCGGGCCAGTGGGGCTTGACTGGAGCTGGATGGAGATTTCAGGGCCTCCTTGGCCAGAATACTCAGCCCAGGGTGTTGCCTCCCTGATGGGTGGGGGTGATCCAGCTGCTGGGGCACCTCTCTTGCCCCCCTCAACACCTCCAGGTCTGGGCATGTCCAGAGGCATCCAGGAGGGCCTGGCTTCCGGCCTCTGCTCACCTACACCCTCTGCCTGTGCCCCCCTCTGCCCCTCCCTCCGTGCCCTGCACCAAAGGCCTCAGTGCCCACTTTACAGGGAGCCCTGCAGGGTCTTCCGTTAGATGCTCCCTCTGCGATTCCAGAGCAGGTCACGTCTCTTTGAGGGTGGAGGAGTTTGGGCCACCCTTGTTCTGGTGGAGCCAGGATGGAAGTGAGCATCCCGTGTCTGGGTCCACCTCCAGGGAGCACTACACGCCGAGCACATGTCCCCCGCACATCCTGCTGCCCACTGTCCCCCCGCTGACACAGGGAGACTGTGATGGACTCAGAGAGGGCCCCCCAGAGCCAGGCTGGGACCCGGGCCCTCTGAGGGAGCCACTGTGCTTCCCTGCCACCACCCTGCCCCTCTCCAGGGTGCTCCTGAGCTGTAGTCTCAGCAACCCTTGCACATCTCCCTCTCCCTAAGCCTGGACCCAGGCCCTTGGCTCACCAAGTCCAGCCAGCGGTCAGTTGTAGTTCTCTTTTCTGGAGAGTTTTTCCCTCCCCTCCCCGTTGTGAATTTTCCTGGGCCTGTGACCCAATGGGGGTTGGTGGCCCGGGGACCAGGGTGACGCTTTTATGCCCTACTGAGCCCGGTGCTCATTTCTGGGAGCGTTTTTCTCACTGTGGATACAGACATCCAAAAGTCAGATCCTCCTGCCCCTGGGGCTGAGCCTGGAGGGGGCAGGAGAGCCGTGAGGGTTTGTCCACACCCATTCAGTCTGCAGGGGCCTCCGCCATTGCCCCTGCATCCCGCCGGCCCTGCAGCCCCAGCTACTGTCTCGCTGCTGTCTGGGTCCTGCAGGCTGCCAGGGCCCGGGACGGGGACAAAGACAGCCACACACCTCCCTCCCTCCAGGGCTGGTGTGGGCTGGGCCCCTGGAGACAGCTGGGGAGGGGGGGACTGGGGTGAAGAGTGCACAGGGTTGGGGGGCAGGGAATTGCAGGCCCCGGGGGTGGGGGGGCGTGGGTGTTACACAAAGCCAGCCCTGTGTGTACCCTGAATGCGGCTTTATCCTGAGTGCTAACAGACGGACCTGGGCCCTACAGAATCAGGCCAGGCTGCCCGGGCCCTGGACCTGCCTGTCTGGGGAGACAGGAGGTGTGGCCACAGCGACCTGGGTCTGAAGCCTGATCTCTCCTGGCCAAGAACGTGCGGGTGTCCCACAGGCGGCTCAGGGCTTGGGGCCTGCGTTCCCAGCAGGCAGGGCCCCAGCCTTCTCGGAGCTTGGGAAAGCCCCATCAAAGCCCTTGGTTAGTTCATCCTCTTCCTCCTGGCCCCACCAGGGTGAGATGGGGACGCATCTCACCCAGGAACCCAGCCCAGGCCTAGGCTCAGATTGAATTTCCTGGTGCAGAGGCCGGCCGCCTAGTGGGAGGACCCGCCAGCTCTAGGGTCTTGGCCTTCTTGAGGCAGTCACTTTCCCTCTGAGCCTGTGTCTCCTCGCCCGTGAAACGGGGATAATAATAAAAACGCCTGTTCTTAGGTGTGCTCAGCCCACAGCATGACCGACTGGATCGGATCACTGTTTGTCATGGGGGACAGTCCTGTCGGTGCAGGACGGTTACCACAGCCCCTGGCCTCCACCCACTCCATGCCAGGAGCACCCCCCAGTTGTGACAACCAAAAGTGGCTGCAGACATCGCCACATGTTCCCTGGGTGCAGACGCGGCCCCAGCTGAGAAACACTGTCAATAGCGCTGTAGGCAGTGGCGCACTGAGCGGTTGCGCAGATGCATAAAGTGCCCGAGATGGGGAAGTTCTGGAAAACCTGGTGGGGAAGAAGGGGTAGCAGTGGATACAGATGTGGGAGTGCTTCTGTGTGGAGAGGTGTCTGCCGCTTCACAGACAGTGACATTCCCACCTAGGATGGGCTGCTTTTCTGCCTTGGGGAGAGCGAGGCCGGTGGCAGGAGACGGCTGGCCCCCCCGGGTTTGGAGTGTGCTTGCCTGGGCCGTCTGATGGCCCGAGCGCCGGGCATCGGCTCTGCAAGGCCTGTTGTTTCTCCAGGTCCCACCTGACACCTGCCCACCCCGATTCCTCTCCCCCGGCTTTGGTTCCTCGGTCCTGGGAGGAGGAGGAACGGAGTCAGTGACACTGGGCTTGAACCGGGGCCCCCAGGGAGCCTGGCTAATTGCTTGTTATGCCAGGGAGCCCTGGGGAGTCCTCCTTGCCCCCATGCCAGCCGGGGTCTGGGGAGTCACATTCCTGCACACCTTGGGCAGGGTGTCCTGGGCAGGGCGAAGCTGGAGGAGCTTTGGCCCCGGATGCTGCCGGCTGGTGCCTACTCTGCCGTGTCACCTCCAAGGGACCCGGCGTCTTGCCCATTGCTGGGGGCTCTGCTGGCACCGTGCTCGGCCAGCTGCTGAGGCCGCTTCGGCACAGACCCGCTTGAGTCAGCAGAAACTGCCCGGCTCAGGCAGGATCAAAATAACCTTCTTCCTATTCCAGCACTTGAGGGTTTTTCCGCCTTCTAGGGGAAAAACAAATCAAAAACCAAAAAAAAACCCAACCTTAGAAAATGCGAATCGCAACATCTGCAGCCATCTGGAATGTGGGTTTTCTGAGGCCTTTTCACCAAGAGGAGGGTCCTGACACCCCCGTCCTGTTGAGCGTGGCGTGTGTTTGTGAGTCATGGGATAGACGTGTGCGTGTGGGTACGTGTGGTGCGCTGTGTCTGTGTGTGTTTGTGTCTGTTGGGAAGTGTGTGTTGGGATGTTGACCTGGGTGTGGGACTGTTGAGGGGTGTGTGTTGGGATGTTGATATGTGTGTGGGAGTGTTGGGTCGTCTGTGTAGGAGTGTTGGGTCGTGTGTTGGTGTTGACATGTGTGTAGGAGTGTTGGAGTATGTAGTGTTGTTGACGTGTGTGTAGGAGTGTTGGGGTGTTGTGTATGTAGGAGTGTTGGGGTGTTGTGTGTAGGAGTGTTAGGGGTACGTGTTGGGGTGTTTGTGTAGGAGTGTTGGGTGTGTGTTGGTGTTGACATGTACGTAGGAGTGTTGTGTGTGTAGGAGTGTTGGGGCATTTGTGTTGGTGTGTGTGTAGGAGTGTTGGGGTGTGTGTGTTGGGGTGTTGACGTATGTGTAGGAGTGTCAGGTGTGCATAGGTTTGTGTACACACATTCACATGTAGCTCCTCTTTGTTTAATTCCACAAAGCTCCACTCCCAAACTCGGTGCCAACTTCCTCTCTCCGCACTCAGGGGTCCCCTTCTCCTCCCAATTGCTCCCTCCCTGGGCCCCCAAGACAGCTGAAGAGACGGTCTGTGACCGTCT
Source organism: Nomascus leucogenys (assembly GCF_006542625.1). Classification (NCBI taxonomy): domain Eukaryota; kingdom Metazoa; phylum Chordata; class Mammalia; order Primates; family Hylobatidae; genus Nomascus; species Nomascus leucogenys. Next base: position 6,496,527 of record NC_044393.1, read on the forward strand.
GCCTGAGCCTTTGCCCAGCGACAGGAGCCAGTGCGCAGGGCTCCCTTTCTGCCGGTCAGATCACACTGTGCATCCGCAGAACGGCTCCAGGAGGCTCTGAGAGCAGAGAGCAGGGCCTTCCTCCTGCCTGTCCCGTTACCTCCTTCCGGTCAGTCCCTACAGAAGAGGTGTCTGGGTCCCAGGACACCTTTGAGGTGCTCCCCCAGCCAGCAGTACCCCCTCCTGCCCCATGAGAGCAGCTTCCCTGCACGTACCCCAGCCCCAGGCATCGCCTGTGACCTTGCCGGGAGAGTGGCGGGGGCTTCCTGAGTCTGGGTTGCACTCTTGTCCCCCTGGGCGGTGAAAAAGCTCAGAAGGGCTGAGTCCCGAGCACAGCGGCCTGCAGGTGTCCAGGGTCTCACGTGTCCCTCTTTGTCCCCACAGCGGAGCTGGAGTTTGTTCAGATCATCATCATCGTGGTGGTGATGATGGTGATGGTGGTGGTGATCACGTGCCTGCTGAGCCACTACAAGCTGTCTGCACGGTCCTTCATCAGCCGGCACAGCCAGGGGCGGAGGAGAGAAGATGCCCTGTCCTCAGTAAGTGCCCCGCCATCCTGTCTGTGGCCTGAGGGTGCGGCAGCGGGACACCCCTTGTAAAAACTTGGATAGGATCCAATGGCAGCGTTTGCAGGAAACAGATTCAGGGCAGGAAGACAGGGGCTGATGAGCCCACCTGATACCAGCTTCCTCCCCTGAAATGGGAGGAAAGCACCCGCCAGGTGGGCCTCAGAGATGCTGGAGGAACGTGGGGAATGAAGAGCTGGGCTGGGAAGAGGCTTCGTGATCTACTCACGCACTCAGCTGACTTTCAAGCAGCCTCGGGTCACAGGCTCTGGGCGGGGCCCGGGGAGAGGGCAGCACACAGGTCCTTGCTGTCATGGAGCTGACGTTCCAGGAGGGAGATGAGGAGATGCCCGGTGGTGATAGCGCCATGCAGGAGATGCGACCACTGGGGCCTGGGGGAGCCTCTGCGAGGAACTCTCGGCTGGGGAGGCAGGGCTGGGCTCACAAGCAGCGCAAGCTGACCTCCGTCTTGACCCACATCTCTCGGGGCTGAGTGGAGACAGACCTAGAGGGATGAGGCTGAAAGCAGGGAGGCACCTGGGGCAGGCAGCACAGGAGGGCATTCTGGGTCTACACAGAGGCCTGATGCAACAGGATGGTGGAGATGAGGGGCCGGCATTTGGCACTTACCCACCTGGGTAGTGGTGGGAAAGGTGCCTGCCGTCCTGCAGCCCTGACCCAGACGAAAGGGAGGTGGCGGCCCTGTCCTCGTGCTATGCTGACATCTGGTCATGTGGTCACAATGCCATGGACAGCCATAGAGGCAACAGGACACCAGGTCCCGGGGCCTGAGTTTAATCCCATCTCCACCAGTACTGGCCACGTGCTCTCAGACCTGTCCCTGATCCCCACAATGGGGCTTCAGATCCCCCATGTGTAAAATGGGCTGACAGTCGCGTCCACCTCCCCAGAGATTCAGGGCTTTAGCACAGAGCATGGGTCTGGCCACTGCTGGCTGTAAAAGCACATCCATCCATCCATCCATCCATCCATCCACCGACAGATCTCTACCCAGCACACACACAGGGTACGCAAAACTCTCCCTGCGTTTGGGAAGTGGCTGTGAGCCAGTCCCAGGGGGTGCTGCTGGTGAGTTGGATGGGCGCAGACAGGAGCAGGTGCGTGGATGAAGGAAGGCGAGGGCCGTGGCTGGGAAGTTGGGGCGAGCTGCTCTTGAGGCCGAGCTGTGCAGGACCAGGTGAAGTGGGCGTGGGAGTGTGAGGAGGACAGAGCCCTGCAGGAGGGACCCTGCTCTCCGTTACAGTCCTGGGTGTTGATCTCTCAGAGTTATGAGCATTGGTGGGTGTTCTGGAAACCCCAAGAATTTCCCCTTCAAGTCTCCACAAAGTCAGGGGCAAACAGGGCAGATCCGGGTCGGTGGGAACTTGCCTGCCTCTGACGGTGAACTCCTGGCTCCACGTCGGCTGCCTGAAGCCCTGCCATTCGGTATCCTTCAGCAGGTGGACCAAAGGGCGGCGCAGAGTTAATCTCTTAATGGCTTCCATCTCTGCACCCAGGATGTGTAACTCAACAACGTGGGGCAGGAAGCGGCTGTTTAAAGAGCAGGCTGGGAACTGCGGGGAGGAGGTGGCACGTGGCCAGCCCCGGGGCTGCGGCGCGTCTCTGAGCCGGGGCTCACCAGGTGTGGGGAGGACCCACAGAACAGGCAGCACTGGGTGTGGCCTCCCCACTTCTGGGGACGCCTGGGGTTGGTGGTGGTGCCCAGAGTCCCTGGGCTGAGCCAAGTCAGCTGAGAAGCCTGTTGGCCACGGTCCCTAGCCGGCAGGCCTGTCCCTGGCAGGTCTGGACACCTCTGCTTGCATCAGGCCCCAGCCTCAGTGCGTCACCAGGTTGCCAGGGCAAGGAGCATCAGCCCTGGGACCTCTGATGGGAATGCCGGGCTCCCCAGACCCGGGGCCCGCTGTGTGTCCTGGCATGCTGTCCGGAGGGCGTGCTGCAGACCTGCTGCTCTCAAGCCCCGACGTGTTTATTCGCTGTTGCTACCACTGGTTACATCTGCCCAGGGATGCTGTCAGGGACTTCAGGGGTTCACCCCACTTTCCAGAGGAGAAACTGGGGATGAGAGAGGTGGAACATTTGCCGGAGGCCACACTGCTTGTCACTGCTGGTGTGAAGAGCCCACAGCCTATTCCGTCCTCCCTCAGATGCTGGGGAGAGTGACGGCGCCTGGACATTCCAGAAGGCACCAGCCTTGGAAGGGCACACACTCCAGGCTGGGCTCACCTTGCCCCTGGGAGCCTGTGTGCATCTCCACAGTGGGTTGAAGCTAGGCCTGTGCGGCCCGTGGTCATGGGGAGGATGCAGTTCGTAAAGAGTGTACGGTACCCAGAGGCCGACTGCAGGGGCTTCACTGTTGTGGAGCGGGAGACGGCACCTGGGAACCTGCTGCCAGGAAGGGGTAGGATTCCGTCACACCTGCGGCCAATAGAAAGTCTCCTCCCACTGTCTACCCAGCCGCCTGCACAGCCACCCGGGATGCCTGGCTGGGTAAACGTGGAGCCTCACTAGGCCTAAAGCAGAATGTGGCAGCTCCCCTGGGGACCCCCTGCCAGACAGGAGTCCCTGGGCTCTGCGGCCTTCCATAGAGATCCACACACAGCTCCTATCTGTCCCGGGCCCAGTTTACATCCCCCCAGGCTACCTATGCTCTGCCCCTGGCATGGCTATCGGACCATGGCCCCTTTTCAGGGTGACCCTGGGGGTCCCCTCTTGCCTGTATGGAGACAAGAGCTCGTGCCTCACCCACCTGCCTCACCATCTCAGGTAAGACCCTGAGCTCTGAGGTCTGGTCCTGGCCTTGTCACCTCCTTGTTGTGTGACACTGGGCAAGGATCTGCCCTCTGAGAGTGAGGCTCCAGTGCAGGCAGGCCCCACGGCCAGGGATGGCACTTCCACCCTGGCGCTGCTCTGAGGGTATTCGGGACATGATGCAGAACATCACTGCAGTGACCACCCAGCCACCGAGTGGCACAGACCTCAGATTTACCCAGAAAGGCAATCCCAGTCTTTGTGCCCAAGGCCTGCCCAGACTAGGAACTCAGGCCTTGGATGGGGTGACCCTTTGTCATCTTTATCCCCAAATCAGTCCTCAGTGTGGGTCTCCTGCTCCCGTGAGAACCCAGCCCACCAAGGGTCCATTTCCCAGGGGCAGGGACAAGACTGTGGCCAGGCCAGTGTGCGACAATCTGCCAGCAGCGGGAGCCAAAGACCTAGCGTCCACTCCCATGGCCTCAGAAGATACCGAATTCCCCCAGGCCCCTTGTGCTGGGCGGTGTCCTGGCCAGAATCATCTTTTATTCTTTAGAAACATCTCTGAGTCCTCGCAGTTTGATAGAAGGCCATCCCGTCCCCTGGGATGGGAAGATTGTGCCTGGGGACTCCAGGGGAAGAATGGGGAGCTGCGTTCTGGCCTCGTGGTGTTAAGACTGGAGGGGTCTGGGAGGAGCTGCGTGAGCGTCAGCTCACTGTGGCTGCCTAGTTTTGTCAATGAGGGCTTCTCCGAGTGTGAATGAAGTCTTTTCGAGTGCGTTTTGCCCATAGCTGCGCTTGGCTGTAGCAGCAGGGTTCAGTGGTATGACAGAGACCTGCCGGCCCACAAAGCAGAAAATATTTTACTCTCTGGCTCTTTATGGAAACAGTTTTCAGACCCTTGGTCTAGAAGCGTCTAAATGGGGAAGGCGCAGGCAGACTGGGTGTGCCCACTTCAAAGAAGAGGAGTCCACCCCGAGCCCTGGGAGCCTGGGAGTGGTTGGAGGCTGCAGGGAGCAGGGGGCTGGTCAGCAGTGGCTGTAGGATCGGAACCTGTCCTTGTCCTCCACCTGGGGGTGACTGCCAGACATAGCCAGAGGCTGGGGAAGGTTCCAGACAATTCTGAAGCTGGGCCCCCTCCCCCTACTTCTCAGGTCACTTTGGGACCTAATTCCACAAAGGTGACTTGCACGGGTCACTCAGCAACTTTCACACTTGAGTAGCAACCTGAGCACTCCCTGATTGCACAGCACGCCGGCGCCTGGCACTGGGGAAACGGTAGCAGCTCCTGCAGGGCGAGTGAGACCCATGAATAGGCCACCAGGGGCAGAGGGACAAAGGCTGTGGTGCAGGAGGGGACTGGAGGAGATGGGAGGAGGTGCCTGACCCACCTGGGGGGCTAACGGAGAGCTCCGGGGTTAGCACGCCTTGGCAGAGGCTTGAGGGGCAGGTCAAAGTTATTTAGGAAAGGGAGGAAAGAGGGGCTATTGGTCCAGGCCCAGGATGGGCTCACATCCAAAGGCAAGACGTGAGAGTCTGTGTTCACTGGGCACCTTGCAGAACACACTGTATGGTGCATTGCAGGCGCTGTCATCAGCCCGCTATACAGATAGGAAAACTTGTTAAAGGAAACAGCTATACTACGGCCGTGGACATCTACAGGGGCATGGGCTTCGGTAAGGGGTTGGAACTTTCTCTCCTGGAGGCAGCGGGGGGCCCAGAGAGTTTAAGCAGAGGAGTGGCAGGGTGTGGGTGGGGGGTGTGAGGGAGATGTTCCCACTTCTGTGAGGATGAAGGACCCTGGGGAAGGGCAAGAGTGGAGGAGACCCTGGGAGACCCCTCAGGGACCTCAAAGACCAGCGGCACTCGCAGCCTCTGGGAGATTGTGAGACACGCAGCCTCGCCAGCCCTCCTGCTACAGAATCTGCATTTTTGCAGGCTGCAGATGGACTGTCTGCACGTGGAGGCCCTGGTTCCATAGGACTTTGCTGTCCGCTAGGCACAGATGCTGGGGAGAGAGGTGCATAGAACTGTCTAATAGAGGGAGAAGTGAGAGGGGATCAAGGGTGGGTGGAACAAGGGTGGTGGGGAGAGGAGCTGTCAGGAATGAGCCCGTGGATCTGACTTTGCAACTTGAAGAATGTCAGAGCCATTCCTTAAATCAGGAGACAAGGCAGGATAAGACCTCCTTAAGGGGTAGGAGCGGTCCTGATGGGACAGTTTTGAGGGCCACAGAGCCTCCTAGTGGCCATGTGGGAAATTACTGCCCTCTGGCTGTTTCTACCCAGGCTGCAGGTGAGCGGTATCCTACCTGGGAACCCTCGAAAAACCTTCCCCAAGGGAACTTTTGAGGTGATGGACATACTCATTATCTTGATTGTGGTGAGAGGTTCTTGGTATAAATATATGCCCGAACTTACCAAATTGTATGCTTTGAATATGTCCATTTATTTGCATATCAGCTATATTTCAATGAAGCTATAAAAGTAACAGACATCCCTTTCCCTGGGCCCAGGGCTTACCGTCATGGCATTTGGGGAAACTCAGAGGAACTGGTCCTGGCATGGGGTCTCATTTTCCTGGGAGGAGGTCCAGGCCCCTGCTGTAATCTCAGAGCAGATGGCATAAGCTTCATGAAGTGGCAGCTGTGTCCCTACGCCCAGACCAGAGCTTGGCTCCGCAGTGGAACCACACATCTCCTTTGCCAGAGATTGAATCGCTGTTTTATGGCAGAGCAGCCGCCTTGGGCACTTTCCTCAACTCTCCTGTCTTTCACCTGTGAACTGGGACATCAGTAATGATGAGCTCACCAGATCGAGGGAGAGAAAGACTGTAAAGAAATAAATGCATAGAAGCAATGATTAAGGTAGGACAGGTGCTGGAAGGGGAATCAACAGATGACAAGGTTCACGGGAGAGGCCCTTTAGATGCTGGTCTCCAAGGGTCTGCAGGGGACGCTGGAACTGAAAGCGGACAGGAGCCAGCCGTGCAGCCTGGCCTGCCGTGCGAAAGACCTGGGGCTCTGGCTGAGCTTGTTGAGGCCCCATGGGGCCGGTCAGCGTGGCTGGTGGGAGTGTGGAGGTGACACCCAGCACATTCACATGCTACCTGAGTGCCACATGGGCTCCGGGTGGTTTTTACGTTCAAATTCAGCAAGTGCTTGAACAACTCAATGAGGCAAGCACTGTAATCGCAAGAACTATAATTCAGGTACAGAAACTGCAGCATTGAAATTAAGTAACTTGCCGCAGGTCACACAGCCAGCAGGGGGCCCAGGCCCAGGGGAGTGGGGCCAGGGGTGAGGGGCTGAGGCTACGCTGAGCCTGGTGAGAAGCCACTAAGGCCCACGGGAAGCTACGGCCAGCTTTGAGAAGGGGGCCTCACGAGTGGGTGTATGTTTTGGAAAGCGTCAGGCTGGATTTTCAGGGGACAGCAGTGGGCGCCTCAAGGATCAGTGAGGAGGTGATTGTGGTCACGTCCTGGAAGAGCGTCCAGGGCCAGGGGCTGGGGAAGCTGGTGCGGATGCAGAGAGGTGGGTGGGTTCAATAGCTGATTCCAGGGTAAAGGCCTAAGAGTCGAATCTGGGTTGAGCCTTTGCTGTCCCTCCTGCCCACCCCACTGACCCTGCTTGTACGTTTCCTCCTATGCAGGAAGGATGCCTGTGGCCCTCGGAGAGCACGGTGTCAGGCAACGGAATCCCAGAGGTGAGACCTCCCTGGGCCTCCCCTCCAACACCCCCACCCCACGCTGGGTTGCTCCCGCTGCGGCTGGAATAGTGTGGGCTGCTAAAGGCTCACCCCTCCGCCCTTCTCTGCAGTGCCCTTGCTGCTGGGAACCTCCTCGCTGGAGATCATCTGCTCCCTGCCCCTGAGGGAGCAGCCCAGCTCTCTGCTCTCTGCACACGGGAGCACGGACGCTGCCACTGTTTCGAGGAGGGCGGTGCAGCTCTGCAGTGCTGCCCCCAGGCCAGGGCCCCCGCAGGATCAGGCTCTGGGCTCCTGCCCCCGCCAGCCCTGCCGCCCTCTCCCTTTCCCCGGAGAGCCAGGTCACATGCAGCAGAACTCCAGTCTCAGGATCGCTTCTGGACGACCCACCTGAGACAGCCGCCCTCCCTCACTCCCGCTCTGCTTCCTCCAGCCGCAGGTCTACGCCCCGCCTCGGCCCACCGACCGTCTGACCGTGCCGCCCTTCGCCCAGCGGGACCGCTTCCACCGCTTCCAGCCCACCTATCCGTACCTGCAGCACGAAATCGACCTGCCCCCCACCATCTCGCTGTCGGACGGGGAGGAGCCCCCACCCTACCAGGGCCCCTGCACCCTCCAGCTTCGGGACCCCGAGCAGCAGCTGGAACTGAACCGGGAGTCGGTGCGCGCACCCCCAAACAGAACCATCTTCGACAGTGACCTGATGGATAGTGCCAGGCTGGGCGGCCCCTGCCCCCCCAGCAGTAACTCGGGCATCAGCGCCACGTGCTACGGCAGCGGCGGGCGCATGGAGGGGCCGCCGCCCACCTACAGCGAGGTCATCGGCCACTACCCGGGGTCCTCCTTCCAGCACCAGCAGAGCAGTGGGCCGCCCTCCTTGCTGGAGGGGACCCGGCTCCACCACACACACATCGCGCCCCTAGAGAGTGCAGCCATCTGGAGCAAAGAGAAGGATAAACAGAAAGGACACCCCCTCTAGGGTCCCCAGGGGGGCCGGGCTAGGGCTGCGTAGGTGAAAAGGCAGAACACTCCGCGCTTCTTAGAAGAGGAGTGAGAGGAAGGCGGGGGGCGCAGCAACGCATCGCGTGGCCCTCCCCTCCCACCTCCCTGTGTATAAATATTTACATGTGATGTCTGGTCTGAATGCACAAGCTAAGAGAGCTTGCAAAAAAAAGAAAAAAGAAAAAAAAACCACGTTTCTTTGTTGAGCTGTGTCTTGAAGGCAAAAGAGAAAAAAAATTTCTACAGTAGTCTTTCTTGTTTCTAGTTGAGCTGCGTGCGTGAATGCTTATTTTCTTTTGTTTATGATAATTTCACTTAACTTTAAAGACATATTTGCACAAAACCTTTGTTTAAAGATCTGCAATATTATATATATAAATATATATAAGATAAGATAAACTGTATGTGCGAGGGCAGGAGTATTTTTGTATTAGAAGAGGCCTATTAAAAAAAAAAGTTGTTTTCTGAACTAGAAGAGGAAAAAATGGCAATTTTTGAGTGCCAAGTCAGAAAGTGTGTATTACCTTGTAAAGAAAAAAATTACAAAGCAGGGGTTTAGAGTTATTTATATAAATGTTGAGATTTTGCACTATTTTTTAATATAAATATGTCAGTGCTTGCTTGATGGAAACTTCTCTTGTGTCTGTTGAGACTTTAAGGGAGAAATGTCGGAATTTCAGAGTCGCCTGACGGCAGAGGGTGAGCCCCCGTGGAGTCTGCAGAGAGGCCTTGGCCGGGAGCGGTGGCCTTTCCTGAGGGGCCACTGTCCCTGCAGAGTGGATGCTTCTGCCTAATGACAGGTTATCCCCACGTTATACATTCCCTACCGAAGGAGACACATTTTTCCCCCCGACCCAGAAGAGCCTTTAAATCACAAGCAAAATAGGAAAGTTAACCATGGAGGCACCGAGTTCCAGGTAGTGGTTTTGCCTTTCCCAAAAATGAAAATAAACTGTTACCGAAGGAATTAGTTTTTCCTCTTCTTTTTTCCAACTGTGAAGGTCCCCGTGGGGTGGAGCATGATGCCCCTCACAAGCCGCAGCGGCTGGTGCACGGGCTACCAGGGACACGCCAGAGGGCTCGATGACTTGTCTCTGCAGGGCGCTTTGGTGGTTGTTCAGCTGGCTAAAGGTTCACCGGTGAAGGCAGGTGCGGTAGCTGCCGCACTGGACCCTAGGAAGGCCCAGGTATTCGCAATCTGACCTCCTCCTGTCTGTTTCCCTTCACGGATCAATTCTCACTTGAGAGGCCAATGAACAGACAACCCAACATGATAAGGTGGTTTCTGCCAGGATAGGTGAAAGGGTTAAAATGAGTAAAGCAGTGGAGCAAACACCAACCCGAGCTTCGGGTGCAGAATTCTTCACCTTCTCTGTTCCCCTTTCCATCTCCTTTCCCCGCAGAAACAACGCTTCAGTTCTGGTGTCTCTGTTGATCTGTGTTTTCATTTACATCTCTGTTAGACTCCGCTCTTGTTCTCCAGGTTTTCACCAGATAGATCTGGGGTTGGCGGGACCTGCTGGTGACGTGCAGGTGAAGGGCAGGAAGGGGCACGTGAGTGTAAATAGAGGTGACCAGAGGAGAGCATGAGGGGTGGGGCTTTGGGACCCACCGAGGCCGGTGGCTGGAGCTCGACGTGTTTCCTCCCCATGGGGGTGGGAGGGCCCCCAGCTGGAAGGGCAGACTCCCAGCTGCTACCCCCTCCCTTCCCATGGGAGTGGCTTTCCATTTTGGGCAGAATGCTGACTAGTAGACTAACATAAAAGAAAGATATAAAAGGCAATAACTATTGTTTGTGAGCAACTTTTTTATAACTTCCAAAACAAAAACCTGAGCACAGTTTTGAAATTTTAGCCACTCGAGCTCCATGCATGTGAAATGTGTGCTTTAAGAAGGTGGCAGCTGACAGACGTGGGCTCTGCGTGCCGCCAGCCTAGTAGAAAGTTCTTGTTCGTTGGCAACAGCAGAACCTGCCTCTCTGTGAAGTCGTCAGCCTAAAATTTGTTTCTCTCTTGAAGAGGATTCTTTGAAAAGGTCCTGCAGAGAAATCAATACAGGTTATCCCGAAAGGTGCAAGGACGCACTTGTAAAGATGATTGAAACGTATCTTTCCTTTATGTGACGCGTCTCTAGTGCCTTACTGAAGAAGCAGTGACACTCCTGTCGCTCGGTGAGGACGTTCCCGGACAGTGCCTCACTCACCTGGGACTGGTATCCCCTCCCAGGGTCCACCAAGGGCTCCTGCTTTTCAGACACCCCATCATCCTTGCGCGTCCTCACCCTCTCTCCACCGGGGAGGTGCCTAGCTTGGTGAGGTTACTCCTCCTGCTCCTCCAACCTTTTTTGCCAAGGTTTGTGCACGACTCCTATCTAACCTGAAAACCTAGAAGTGGACCTTGTGTGTGTGCATGGTGTCAGCCCAAAGCCAGGCTGAGACGGTCCTCATATCCTCTTGAGCCAGACTGTTTGGGTCTCGTTGCTTCATGGTATGGTCTGGATTTGTGGGAATGGCTTTGCATGAGAAAAGGGAGGAGAGCGGTTGCTGCCCTCAGCCGGCTTGAGGACAGAGCCTGTCCCTCTCATGACAACCCAGTGTTGAAGCCCAGTGTCCTCGGCTTCATGCCCAGTGGATGGCAGAAGTTCATGGGGTAGTGGCCTCTCAAAGGCTGGGCACATCCCATGACAGCCAGCAGGTTGTCTCTGGAAACGACCAGAGTTAAGCTCTCGGCTTCTCTGCTGAGGGTGGACCCTTTCCTCTAGATGGTAGTTGTCACGTTATCTTTGAAAACTCTTAGACTGCCCCTGAGGAGGCCCTCTTTTCCAGTAGGAAGTTAGATGGGGGTTCTCAGAAGTGGCTGGTTGGAGGGGGACAAGCTTCATTTCAGGGGTCTGCCGTTCCATCCCGGTTCAGAGAAGGCCGAGTGTGGCTTTCTCTAGCCTTGTCACTGTCTCCCTGCCTGTCAATCACCACCTTTCCTCCAGAGGAGGAAAATTATCTCCCCTGCAAAGCCCGGTTCTACGCAGACAGATTTCGCGAATTGTGCTAAGAACCGTCCGTGTTCTCAAAAAGCCCAGTGTTTTTGCAAAGAATGAAAAAGGACCCCATATGTAGCAAAAATCAGGGCTGGGGGAGAGTCGGGTTCATTCCCTATCCTCATTGGTCGTCCCTATGAATTGTACGTTTCAGAGAAATTTTTTTTCCTATGTGCAACACGAAGCTTCCAGAACCATAAAATATCCCAACGATAAGGAAAAAAAATGTTGTTGTTGTTGTTTTTCTGGAAACTGCTTGAAATCTTGCTGTACTATAGAGCTCAGAAGGACACAGCCCGTCCTCCCCTGCCTGCCTGATTCCATGGCTGTTGTGCTGATTCCAATGCTTTCACGTTGGTTCCTGGCGTGGGAACTGCTCTCCTTTGCAGCCCCATTTCCCAAGCTCTGTTCAAGTTAAACTTATGTAAGCTTTCCGTGGCATGCGGGGCGCGCACCCACGTCCCCGCTGTGTAAGACTCTGTATTTGGATGCCAATCCGCAGGCCTGAAGAAACTGCTTGTTGTGTATCAGTAATCATTAGTGGCAATGATGACATTCTGAAAAGCTGCAATACTTATACAATAAATTTTACAATTCTTTGGAACGAGGCTTTTTCACTTCTTTGGCCAAATGCGGCTCTTCTCACTTCCCACCCCTTTCTACAACAAACCCGGGTGCATTCAGTGGAGGTGAAGCAATCCCTCGGAGCTGCTGGGCAACCTTGAACAATTCGTTCAACCTTTCTGTTTTATTAGTTCAGACAGCATTCAGGGAGCCCGGTGAAAACACTAGCTCAGGCAGGTTCTGGTAAAGGGGGTGGTCGTTGTTAGACAATTTTGCAAAACACTGCATACTTTTCCTCCCTCGGGAAATCATTATTCACCATAGCATGACGAAAGCTCTGATAAGGTCTGCAAGAAAAGAAAACTGTCTTAGGTAGGGTTCTTCCAGAAGTAACCCTGAGACGTGGCCTTGTGTGCAAGGGATTAAGGACGTTTTAAGGATGTGCTCCCAGGGAGCTTCCGCTAAGGGAGTCAGGGAAGAGGATCAAGGAGGGGGAGAACCTGAGCAAGGGAGACACTTGTGGACAGCGTTCCAGCCTCAACTTGATCCCAAGGGGACCTGCAGGGGTTCTGGACCCTGGAAAGGTAGAGTCCCAGACCCCTCTGGCTCTTGGTGCACGAGATGGAGGAGTGAGTCTCAGAAGCTGCAGAACTGTCCTCCCAGAAGCCAGCAACTAGCAATGCTCATGGAGACAGGGGGAGGGCTCTACAGACTCCCTAAAGGGTTCCAGCGGGACCTGGGGGCACCTGCAGTACCCACTACAGAAACTGTCTCATTTATTTTTCTACAGTTGGCCCTTGAACAACAAGGGGTTCAAGGCACACTGAACCCCCTTGCTGTCAAAAATCCATGCGTTACTTGTAAAAAAATTCTTTTTAGAGATGGGGATCTCACCTTGTCACCTAGGCTGGAGTGCAGTGGTATGATCATAGCTCACTGCAGCCTCGACCTCCCAGGATCAAGCGGTCCTCCTGCCTCAGTCTTCTGAGTAGCTGGGACTAGGTGTGTGTGCATCACCACGCCTGACTAATTTTTTATTAGTCTATTATTTGTAGAGATGAGTTCTCCCTACGTTGCCCAGGCTGGTCTTGAACTTCGGGGCTCAAGAGATCCACACCCCTCAGCCTCCTCAAAGTGCTGGCCTTACAGGCATGAGCCGCTACGCCAGCCTCATGCATTATTTTTGCCTCCTCCAAAACTTAACTATTAATAGCCCTACTGTTCACAGGGAGCCTTACTGATTGATAAACAGTCGATTGCCACATGAATAGACTAGTATCTATATATATATTTCATGCATTCATGACATACCTTTTTAACATTTTATAATATTTTAGGCTACATGTTCATCTTTGAGTTTTTTCCCACTGCTGTAAACCTCCAAAATATTTTCCAATCCATTAATTGAAACAATCTATATATAAGTGGACCTGCACAGTGTCAACTGAATCATCTTTAATGTCTGAGTAAGATTATGTTTAATCAGCCAATATAAAGAGGCAAAGACCCCACCACCATGAGGGATTGGACACCATTTGGCCTCAGCCCCAGGGTTTCCTAAGCATCTGGACCTCAGGGCCCTAGAAACATCTCACTGCTTTGAGGAATGCTGCCCAAGACAGCAGCCCACATGATCAGGACAGCACTCAGCACCCCCTGCCTTCCCGGGGCCCTTTCTGGTGGAGAAAAACCTCAGATATTACGAAGAATTGGAGAGAAAACAAAAGAGCTTGTAACTCCTCCGTGGTGAGAGCAGAGGACCAAACATGGTGACCCAGCTGCCTCCTGCTAGGGGTCATTCCCCTGCCGACCCTCAGCCTCCCGGTCCCTAGCATGGGGTTGATGCGGGCACCATGAGATGCTGGCACTTGGTGTCTCTGATGAGATAATGCCTGTAACATCATCCCAGCAGGGTGCCTGGCACCCACAAGGATTAGTCACTCTTCATATTAACATGGACATCTACATGGGGCTTTCATATTACAATTGAATCCCTTGAACCTTCGGATCAGCTTGCAGGTCCTGGGCTGGACCTGGAGACAGAACTGTGTCCCTCAGGTGGTCAGGACAGAATAGACGGCCTTCCCCAGCTGGAGAGAGGAGTCGGGTTCTAATCAAGAAGGAGACCACCCCCCGCAATCCTTGAGCATAGCTTAAGTAGACACAGATCAAAATCAGAGCAGTCCACGCTTACTCAGCACCTACTAAGTGCCAAGCTCAATGCTAAGTTCTCTGAAGGCAACAGCTTGTCACCTGGAAGGTCTCATCTTTCACTCCATCCACTACGTTTCTTTTATCACAACTGGGTGCCAGGCTGAGATAGCTGCTGGGAGGTACCAGCACTCAGATGCAATCCCTGACCTCCGAGGACTCACCTTCAGGTTTTAGAGACAGACTCACAAACTGGAACCACAGCACAGTGAGGTGAGGGGCAGGAGAGTGGGATTTTTGGAGGAAGGGGGTGGTTTATAGAAGACTGGATCTTCAGCTTAGAGATCAAGAGATCACCTTCCTTACAGGGAAAGGAGGCAAGAGGGTGAACTGGGCAGTGCATGAGCCCAGGCTGGGAGGGGACTTAGCACAGCTGCTGCTCGATATGACAAAGTGACCCCTGCAAGGGGAGGCAGGACCCCCCACTCTCCAGCACACCAGCCCGGAAGGGTGATGAGTGTGGGCTGACAAGCAGCCCCAGCATGATCACAAATGTCACTTCCTGTGGCTTCAGAGCACCACGCAGTTACCACAGAGCATAACAAGAAGGGACCTGGGCTTGGGCACCTTTAAGTCCATCTGATGAGCGGGCAGTGTGCACCCACTGTGTGCCAGGGGCCACTGACAGGGACATAAGGTTGACCAGACAGATGCGTCCTCGCCTGGACACCTGAGGGCTGGCACTGGCTGCAGGTGGCAGGCAGAGGCCCCCACTTCCCCCTCACAGGCCTCATGTCAATGAGGCGGCCCTGGGGATGGCCTCGGGGCCTCTTCGTGGGTACGTGAGCCACCCTGGCATGTCCAATCCTTGCTCGTCCTGACCAGAAGTTACCTGAAAACCAGCAAGTCACCTGGTCTGGCCGCCTCCGTATCTGTCATCGAGCACCAGACATAGCAGTGGGCACCTCCTGAGAAACGTCTGGAATCCATCAGAGGCAACAGGGAATTTCCTGAGCTTGCTCTTGGTGGCGACCGTGGTCTGCCTGACCAGAGCCTCCTGTTGCCCACCCGCTGCTCCTCCCAGATGCCCCTTCTCCCTCCCTTCCATGCCACCCACCTGCTGCAGGGCAGAGAGCACCCCTAACTAGCTTGTGCCCGTCCCTCCCCACATCCCCACTGTGTGGTCTGGGCCAGGCTCCCACACCACCCAGATGCCTACCATTGCCTCCTTCCTTCCTCCCTCCCTCCTGGGGGAGCCCCAAATCTGGGGAAGCTTAGGATCCTCCGTGGCCCCCATGGCCTCAAGAGGAAGCCCAGATGCCCTCGAGGCTCTCAAGGCCCTGCAGAGCCTTCCCATTCTCTCTGGCGTCTCCCAGATGCTCCAGCAACACACACCGTTTTCTCCCTGTGGCTGTGCTCACTGCTGCCTCTTCTGCCTGGGATCCCCTTCTCCCAAACCCCACATTGCCCTGACGTCATTCAGACCCAGACCCAGTTCAGACAACACCTTCTCCAGGAAGCCTTCCAGGATGCCCCCAGCTTCTCTGTGCTGGCTCTACTGAGGCAGTCACTGCACTGCTTGTGGCGTTCATGGCTCCTCCCCAAGGTCACTGCACTGCCTGAGGTCAGGGCCCGACTCACGTCCATTGTCCATGGGGGATAAACACATGCTCCCAGGAGGGACCAGGCCTGCACTCCACAACTGCTTCCATTCTCACAACACCCCATTCTTCAGACATGGAAACCAAGGCAGAGAACTCAGCCTGCCTTCTGTGTCACCGGCTTGGAAGTGTTGGGATGCTCTCTCCCACCCACGCTGTTTCCTCATCCAATTTCCTCAAAATCTTCCCATGGACAGGCAGTCAGACATGGGCAGACAGATGTGCACCATCCAGCTGCCTGTCCACCCCTGGCCTCCCCCACTCACCCCAGTGCAGCCAGTAGGAAACAGGGGAGGAGTGGGAACAGGAGCTGGCACACTTGTATCTGTCTGGGGGCTTCTGGCTTCAAGTAACAAAAAATAAGCAAACAGGGATTTCAGTGACTAGAAAATGCATTATTTCCATAGCAAGATGCTCTAAGGAGTGTCAGGGCCCTGCTGGGCTCTTGGACTGTTTGTGTCATCTCTCTAGACCAGGGGTCACCAAACATTGGCCCATACACCAAATCCCCAGCTGCCTGTTTTTGTAAATAAAGTTTTATTGGAAAACAGCCACAACCAGTTTAGTTACAGGTCACCTATGGCTGCTTTTGTGCTGCAATGGTAGAGTTGAGTAATTGCCACAGAGGCCATATGAGACGTACAAAGCCTAAAATATTTACAATCTGACCTTTGCCAATCTCTGCTGTATTCGTTTGTTTTCGCACTGCTGGTAAAGACATACCAGAGACTCGGCAATTTACAAAAGAAAGAGGTTTATTGGACTTACAGTCCCATGGGACTGGGGAGGCCTCACAATCATGGCAGAAGGTGAAAGGCACACCTCACATGGCAGCAGACAAGAGAAGAGAGCTTATGCAGCAAAACTTCCGTTTTTAAAACCATCAGATCTTGTAAGACTTACTCACTATCACAAGAACAGCATGGGAAAGACCCACCTCCATGATTCAATTTCCTCCCACCAGATTCCTCCCATGACTTGTAGTAATTGTGGGAGATACAATTCAAGATGAGATTTGGGTGGGTACACAGGCAAACCATACCATTCTGCCCCTGACCCCTGCCAAGGCTTGGGACTTTTGCCTTTTGAAGCAACAGCCCGACCTGTACCTTGTCCCCTTTTAGTCACGGCTGGAGCAGCTGGGATGCAGGGCACCAAGTCCCTAGACTGCACCCAACAGAGGGACCCTGGGACTGGCCCGCTAAACCATTTTTTCCTCCTAAGCCTCTGGGCCTATGATGGGAAGAACTGCCATCACCACTGCCTTGGTGATTAACATTCAGCCCCTCATTACTTATGCAAATTCTGTGGCCAGCTTGAATTTGTCCTCAGAAAATGGGATTTTCTTTTATATCGCATTGTCAGGCTGCAAATTTTCCAAACTTTTATGTTTTGTTTCCCTTTTAAAACTGAATGCCTTTGAGAGCACCCAAGTCACCTCTTGACCACTTTGCTACTTAGAAATTTCTTCTGCCAGATACCCTAAATCATCTCTCTTAAGTTCAAAGTTCCACAAATCTGTAGGGCAGGGGCAAAATGCTGCCAGTCTCTTTGCTAAAGCATAACAAGAGTCACCTTTGCTTCACCTCCCAACAAGTTCCTCATCTCCATCTGTGACCACCTCAGCCTGGACTTTATTGTCCATATCGCTATCAGCATTCTGGACAAAACCATTCAACAAGTCTCTAGGACATTCCAAACTCTAGGTGTTCATGCTATTATAGGGTTCCATTGTTTCTAGGCCCTTTCAGCTGACTTAGCAAGGAAATATATGTGTGTATAGTAGCCCATGTATATACGTATATTTATAAATATTTGTATATGGAACCATCTGTATTTAAATTAAACTAAACATGAATTCATACTGCTGTATCCAATCCTAATCTGTCACCACATGAATTATTCTAGCCTTCTCCCCTTACTTATCTGCAATCTCTCACCCCAGCAGTGAGAAACATGGGTCCCATCACTCATCATCCATTTATTTAATTATCCAGTTCCAGTGTACTTAGGTAGCAGTATCAGAATTGTTAACTGGTATCGTCATAGGAAATAATTTTATCAACTAGCATCCAGTTTTTATGTATGGTTCCTTTCATCTTTAGTCTTACAGACTCCACTCATTTCCAAAGTTACTTGGGTTAGCACCCTTTCCCTTTCAGTGAGGTTGTTTCCTACATTTGTAATGCAGTTAGATTGTTTGGTCACATTGTAAATTTCATCCTGAGATTCCCTCAATCTCCTAATCTTTAAAAAAATTACATACATCAAGATTCATTCCTTGTTCTGTAAAGTTCTATGGATTTTGACAAATGCATAGAGTCATAAATCTACCATTATGGTATCATTGATGTAGGGCAGGCAAACCCCAAAGTGGGGCTTAGCCTGCAAGGGTTCTTGGCTTCGCCCAGGAAAGAATTCAAAGGTGAGTCAGTGGTAGGGTAGATGAAAACAGCTTTGTTGAAGCAGCACTGTTAGAGTTCTAAAAGTGTTACAGCCCCATGACTGCTCCTGCAGAGCAGGGCCACCCTGTAGGCAGTGTGCTGACAGTAGAAGCTCAGGGCAGTTCTGCAGTTGTAATCATACCTACTTTTAGTTACGTGTAGACTAAGGAGCGGTTTACACAGAAATCTCTAGGAAAAGGGTGGTTACTTTTGGGTTGTTAGGTCATTGTCATGGAAAGGGGCAGTAACTCCCAGGTGTTGCCATGGTGATGGTAAACTGACATGGCACACTGGTGGTGTGTCTCATGGAAAGCTGCTTCCACCCCATCCCTGTTTTAGCTAGTCCTCAGGTTGGCCTAGTGTCTCAGCCCCACTTCTGGAGTGAAGTCCTGCCTCCTACCTCATCGTTATGGAATAGTTTCACTGGCCTAAACATCTCCCATTTTTCACCTAATGCATCTCTTCTCCCCTTTACCATCCTCCTAATCCCCTGGCAACCATTTATCTTTGTACTATCACTGTAATTTTGCCTTTTACAGAATGTCATGTAATTGAATCATACAATATGCAACATTTTCAGACTAGCTTCTTTCACTTAGCAATATTCATTTATGATTCATCCATGTCTTTTTGTGCCATGATAGCTCATTTGCTTTCATTGCTGATAGTATTCTATTGTATCAATATACCATGTTCTGTTTATCCATTCCCCTATTGAACGACATTTTTGTTGTTGCATATTCACTAGTTTGCAATTCCAAACAGAGTTGCTACAATGTTCACATGCAGGCTTTTTTGTGGTCATAAGTTTCAAATCCTCTGAGTAAATACCTAGTACCACAATTGCTGGATTACACAGTAAGACTATGTTTAGCCTTGTCAGAAGCTACCAAACTATCTTCCAGAGTAGCTGTACCATTTTGCATTCTCACCAGCAAGAATGAGAATGCTTGTTGCTCCATATTTTTGCCAGCATTGGTATTGTCAGGTTTTCTTTTTATTTTAATTATTTTAATAGATGTGTGATGGTAACTTATTGTTGTTTTAATTTGAAATTCCCTAGTGGCAAATGATTTTGAGCATCTTTTCAAATGCTTTTTTGCCATCTGTATATCTTCTGTGTTGAGGTATCTGTTCAGATCTTTGGCCCATTTTTAAATTGGGTTGTTTGTTTGCTTATTGTCGAGTTTCACAAGTTCTTTGTATATTTTTGATACAAGTCCTTTATCTGATGTGTATTTTGCAGATATTTTCTCCCAATCTGTGGCTTGTCTTTTTATTCTCTTAACATTGTCTTTCACAGATCAGGATTTTTTTTTATTCTAATAAAGTCCAATTTATCAATAATTATCAATTTTTTCTTTCATGGATCATGCTTTTTGGGTTATATCTGATAGCTCACCACCAAGCCAAAGGTCACCTAGATTTTTTCCCATGTTTCCTTCTCAAGGTTTTATGGTTTTGTGTTTTAGGTCCAG
The DNA here is from genome assembly GCF_006542625.1 of Nomascus leucogenys. NCBI lineage: Eukaryota > Metazoa > Chordata > Mammalia > Primates > Hylobatidae > Nomascus > Nomascus leucogenys. The sequence goes on from NC_044393.1 coordinate 6,515,938, forward strand.
GATCCATTTTGAGTGAATTTTTGGGAAAGCCCAAGCATTGCGTCCAGGTCGATGTTTTTGCACATGATATCCAAGAGTTCCAATTGTTAAAATTGTTAAAAGGACCAATTGTTTAAAAGGGCTTTCCTCTCTACATTGAATTTCCTTTGCTCCTTCATCAAAGATCAGTTGACTATATTTGTGTAGTCTCTTTCTGGGACTCTATTCTGTTCCACTAATCAATTTGTCCACTTTCTTGCCAATACCATGCTATCTTGATTGATACAGCTTTATAGTAAGTCTTCAGATAAGTTAGTGTGAGCCCTCCAACTTTTTTCTTTTCTTCATTATTGTTTTGGCTATTTTAGATATTTTGCCTTTCAATATAAAATTTTGAATCAGTTTGTCAATATCTACAAAACAGTTTGCTGGGATTTTTATTGCGATTGTATTGACTCTATGAATCAGGTTGGGAAAAATTGACTCATTAATAATATTGAATCTTCCAATTCATGAGCACAGACTATCCATTTATTTAGATCTGTTATTTCTTTTATTAGGATTTTGTAGTTTTAGACATATAGATCTTATATATTGCTAGATTTATACCTGAGTATTTCATTTTTGGTTGGTGCTGTTTTGAGTGATATTAATTTTTAACTTCAAATTTTAATTGTTCATTGCTGGTATATAGGAAAATAATTAACTTTTGTATTAACCTGATACCCTAAAACATTGTTATTATTACTTATTAGTTGCAGACACTTTTTGTTGTTGTTGTTGATTCTTTAGGATTTTCTATGTAGACAATAATGTCATCTATGAACAAAAACAGTTTTATTTATTTCTTCTGTATCTGTACACATTTTATTTCCTTTTATTGTCTTATTGTCCTAGGTAGTTACCTAGGCCTTTCAGTACAATGTTGAACAATACTGAACAGAACTAGTGAGAAGGCTATCCTTGCCTTCTTCCTAATTTTAGCAGGGAAGTTATCCAGCTTCTCACCATTATGTATACTGTTAATGGTAAGTTCTTTGTATAGCTGCTCTTTATTAAGCTGAAGCAGTTCTCCTCTTGTCTCAGTTGACTTGGGCTGCTATGACATTAATGCCATAGGCTAGGTGGCTTATAAACAACACAACTGTATTTCTTACAGTTCTGGAGGCTGGATAGCCCAAGATCAAAGCCATGGTAGACTCAGTGTCTGGGGAGGGCTTCCCGGTGCATAGACAGCTGTCATTTTGCTGGGAACTCATGGTGGAAGGAGTGAGAGATCTCTCTGAAATCCTTTTTTATAAGGGCACTAATCCCAATCATAAAGGCTCTTTCCTCCTGCGCCCATCTTATGCCATCACCTTAAGAGTTAAGATTTCTACATACACATTTGGGGATACACAGTCCGTCTATGGCATCTTTATTCCTACTGCCTTTTGTCAAGAATGGATAATGGATTTTGTCGAATACTTTTTCTGTATCACTGATATGATCATATGATTTTTCCTCTTTAGCCTGTTAGTGTGGATGATGTTGGGTTTTCTGAGTGTTAAACCCGTCTTGCATACCACTGGGTTATGGTGTATAATTCTTTTTATACATGGTTGGATTCAATTTGCCATCCTTTAGTTAAGGATTTTTGCCCTATTTCAAAAAAGATATTGTTTCATAGTTTTTAGCTCTTGTGAAGTTTTCATAAACTTTTGTTAATAGAGTAATTCTAGCCTCATAGAATGATTTATATAACGTTTCCTCTGTTTCTATTTTCTGGAAGAGATTGTAGAAAATTTGTATCATTTCTTCCTTAAATGTTTGGCAAAATTCACCAAAGAAAATCATCTGAGCTTTATGCTTTCTTTATTGGAAGGTCATTAATGATAAATTATTTGTTGACATAGGTATTCAGATTACTTATTCTTGTGTGAGTTTTTTGAAGTTTCTATCTTTCAAGGAATTGGTCTGTTTCACCTAAGTCACCAAATTTGTAGGTTTAGAATTTGTTTTTGTTTTGTTTTTTTAAATTTGTTTGTTTGTTTGTCTGAGACAGAGTCTTGCTCTGTTGCCCAGGCTGGAGTAGAGTGGCACAATCTCAGCTCACTGCAACCTCCACTTCCATGCACCACCACAGCCGGCTAATTTTTGTATTTTTAGTAAAGATGGGGTTTCATCATGTTGGCCAGGCTGGTTTCAAACTCCTGGCTTCCAGTGATCCACCTGTCTCAGCCTCTCAAAGTGCTGAGATTGCAGGCGTGAGCCACCATGCCCAGCAATTTTTGATATTTTTTATTATCATTTCAATGTCCATGGAATCAGTAATGATGACTCCTCTTTTATTTCAGATACTGGTAGTTTTTGTCTTCTCTCTTTTTTCTTGATTAGCCTAGCTAGAGGTTTATTAACTTTATTGATTTTTTTTAATGAACCAGCGTTTGGTTTTGTTGATTTTTTAAAAATTGTTTTACGATTTTTATTTTCACATCTATTTGCTTTAGGCTCAAATTACTCTCCTTTTTCTAGTTTCTTCAGGTGTTGACTTGGGTTGTTCATTTGAGATCTTTCTTCTTTGCTGATCTTTACATTTTAGTGCTAAAAGTTTTAGCTAAAAGCTAAAGTGCTGCTTTAGCTGCATCTTACAAGTTTTGGTATGTTTCATGCTTTCATTTATCTCAAAGTATTTTCTAATTTTCCTTGTCGTTTCCTCTTTGACTCATTGGTTATTTAGGAATGTGTTGTTTGAGAGCCAATCATAATGCCAAAGACACAGTCGCGAATGTTGAAATCTTAAAAGATAAAAGTCACCGAAGTCTGAAATCCCAAAATTTATAATCCCAAAAGATCAAAATTTCAAAAATATAATTCTGAAAAAAAATTTATTTAAAAGACATTTTAAAGAAGAAATTTTAAAGAGGAAATTGAGAAACATAAAAACATAACAGAACACTTCAGAGGCCACTTTACACAATAAAATAGGCAATAATAACACATATTTTTGCAAGCAGGTATACTAAAGACAGCCACATAGGTATAACAGTTATGAGCAGACAAACTGCGTAAAGAAATAGGGCAAAAAGGGAACATATAAACGTGTATCACTATGGTTGCTAATTGTACACAACCGGCTTTCTAACCGTGGTTGTCTGCAATACTGTGACAGACAATCTAAGTCTGATGAGACTGTTAAAACCCACAATTGATAACCATTGCATATAGTTTCCCAAAGAGCCAAGATCTCAAGAAATGTTGTCTTTCACAAATGCAGATGTACAAAAAGGACATCTCTTCGTTTATTGAGACAGTTTCAACATTTTTCCATACATGCACAATGCTTACACACAAAGTCAACATTGCGATAGTGCACTTTCATGGAGTCAAATTTGTAAAAAATGCATAAAATGAATTAGAGCTCCCTAAAAGTCTCTATAAAATTTATATTTTCAGTATTGGAAATGATTCAAACGTGAAATACATAGCATAATGAATTGTAAAAACGAATGCTGACAATTTAAAATAATGAAAAAAAACTTGAAAAAAGAAAATGCTGGGCACAGTGGCTCATGCCTGTAATCCCAGCACTTTAAGAAGTGGAGGTGGGAGGAGTGCTTGAGCCCAGGAGATCAAGACCAGCCTGGGCAACATAGGGAGACTCCATCTCCACAAACAAAAATTTAAAAATCAACCAGGCATAGTGGTGTGTGGCTGTATTCCCAGCTACTCTGGAGGCTGAGGTAGGAGAATTGCTTGAGCCAGGAAGTCAAGGCTGCAGTGGAGTCACACCACTGCACTCCAGCCTGGGTGGCAGAGTGAGACCCCATCTCAAAAAAGAAAAAAAGGAGAAAAACCTAAAAACCTAAAAAAATTTATGTAAGTAAAAGGTATTTCAGGTATAGATTATGGGTAGTTCCATAGGGATAGTCCATAGAACTGGCTGGCTTTCATGGTCATTAACTATGTTTTGAAGTCTTGCATCATGATGAATAGCTGCTTTTTTCCTTTTAGCACATGACTGTCCTCAAAAAGATGTTCACATTCACTTTCTATATGGTGCCACTTTTTTTGAAATTCTATGACTTAATAGACACTGACATGAGCATTCCCGATGATATTTTCCTATCTTCTGTGCCATACTTCTGTGTTGTTTTGGGCATGCAAAAGCCCGTTTCACATGCACTTACATACAGACCCCAGATTTGGCAGAAACAATACTGGCAATCAAACAGCAACACCCAAAATAATGCTTTACTAGGATTCTAGTAAATCTACTATTTCTCAATCCAGTCAAATCAACACCTAAAATTAAGTCTAAAAGTTCACCTCTGGTCAGTTTGGCTCCCATATACACATCTCCCTAAGCCATGCTTAATTTTTAAATAAAGACAATAACAAGGTAACGGTTCTGCCTAATATGATGCAACCATCATCCTGTGACTGGGATTTTTGGGATTTGAGACTTTAGAGATTTTTATCTTTGGGGATTTCAACATTTGGGATTATGGCATTCAGGCTTGTGTCTTTTGGAATTATTATCCAAATCTATGTTGTTTACATCCAGATATTGATAACTATTGATAGAGTTTAAATCCATTGTGGTCTGAGAACATACTATGTATGATTCCTATATTATTTTAAATGTGTTAAAATGTGTTTTATGGCCCAGAATTTGGTCCCTTTTGGTGAAAGTTTTATGTAAGCTTGAGAAGAATGCTGTAATTTGCTGTCAGATGGAGTATTATATAAATGTCAATTACATCATGTTGATTGACACTGCTGTTCAGATCATTTCTATTCCTACCGATTTTCTGCCTTCTTGATCCATCAATTACTAAAGAGAGGTGTTGAAGAGTCCAGCTGTAGGAGTAGGTTTTTCTACTTCTTATTTCATTTCTATCAGTTTTTGTCCTGAATATTTTTATGTTCTGTGTTGGGTTCATACATGTTTAGGATTGTTGTATCTCCTTGGAAAACTACCCCTTTATTATTACATAACATCCCTCTTTATTCCTGATAACTTTCCTTGTTTTGAAGTCTGCCTTTGTGAAATTAACATAGCTACTCCAACTTTCTTTTGATTTGTGTTAGTATAGTATATCTCTGTCTATTCTTTTACTCTTAACCTGTTCAAGTTTTTTATTTAAAGTGGGTTCCTGCAGACAATATATAAAAGGATATTGTTTTTTAAAAATCTATTCTGGCACTCTGTCTTTTAACAGGTATATTCAGCCCAATTCACATTTAAAGTGATTATTGATATATTTGGATGAATATCTTCCATCTTTGTAGCTGTTTCTCTTTGTTGTACTTATTCCTTATTTCATTTTTTATCTTCCCATTTTTCTAATGTCTTTGGCTTTAGTGGAGCATTATACGATTCCATTTTTCTCCCCTCTCTTAACAAATCAATATTTCATTTTTAAAAATCTAGTGGTTGCTCTAGAGTTTTCAATATACATTTACAATTATTCTTAGTCCAATTTCTAAAAATGGACTGCTTCATGTAGAGTGCATGTATTTTGTAACAGAGTGTCTTTATAACCGTCTGCTCAGACTGCCATAACAAAATGCCATAGACTCGCTGGCTGAAGCAACAGAAATTTATTTTCTCACAGTTCTGGAAGTTAGGAAGTTTAAGATCAAAATGCCAGCTGATTGGGTTCCTGGTGAGGGCTTTCTCTTTGTGTTGCCGATACTTACCTTCTTGTTGTGGCCTCACATGGACTTTTCTCAGTGCATGTGTGTGGGGAGGTAGGGAGTGACAGAGGGACGAAGAAAGAGAGAGAGAGAGGAGAGAGAAAGAGAGAAAGAGAGAGAGATCTTCCTCTTTTTATAAGGCCACTAATCCCATTATGAGAGTCCCACCCTCGCGACCTAGTCTAACTCTTAATTACTTCCCAAAAGTCTCATCTTTAAATATTATCACGTTATGAATTAACAATTCAACATAAGAATTTTAGGGGAACATAAACATTCGGTCCACAACACAGAGTTCCAATTCCTCCCTCCTGTTCTTTACAACATTTCTGTAATTCATTTCACTTTTCCATACGTTATTATCAATGAATAAATTGTTTCTATTGTTCTTTTGAACAATTATCTATTAAATCATCAAAATAAGAAACATAAAATTTAATTTTATCTCCACTTATACTTTATTGAGTGCCCTTCCATTTTTTTATGTAAATCTGAGTTTCTGACCTACATCATTTTTTTCTCCCTGAAGAACTTAATATTTTTTTGCAAAGCAGGTCTATTGGCGATAATTTCTCCAGTTTTTGTTTATATGAAAATGTCTTTATTTCTCTTAATTTTGAAGGATATTTTAACTGAATATAGAATTCTAAGTTGGTAGTTGCTTTCTTTTGACACTTTAACTATTTTAGTCCACTCATTTTTTTGTTTGTTTTGTTTTTTTGTTTTGTTTTGTTCTTGTTTTTGTTTTTGCTTGAATGGTTTCTGAAAAGAAGTCTGATGTAATTATTTTTTTTGTTCCTCTATAGGTAAGATGGGGCTTTTTTCCCTTTTGGCTTCTTTCATTGTTTTCTCTTTATCTTTGTTTTTTGTCACTTTGAATATATCTAGGTAGATGTTTTGGTGATTATCCTGCTTGATGTTCTGTGAACTCCCAAGATCAAATAGTTGGTGTCTGTCATTAATTTTGGAGAATTCCCAGCCATTATTGCTTCAAGTATCTCCTCTGGTCTGTTTTCTCTTTCATCTCCTTCTGGTATTCCAGTTACCCATATATTAAATCTTTTGAAATTGTCCCACAGTTATTGGATTTTCTATTCTGTTTTCTTCCATTCTTTTTGCTGTTTGCTTTTCCAATTGGGAAGTTTCTCTTGATGTATTTTCAAGCTCTTCCTTTCCTTTGCTGGATTCATTCTATTGATGAGCCCATCAAAGACATTCATTATTTCAGTTAATGGTGTTTTTTATTTCCAGTATTTCCTTTTGCATCTTTCTTAGCATTTTTATTCTCTGCTTACATTGCCCAACTACTTTTTTTTCCCATTAGAACCCTTACCATATTAATCATAGTTATTTTAATTTTCTGCCTGATAATTCCAAAATCTGTGTCATTGCTGAGTCTCGTTCTGATGCTTGTTTTGTCTCTTCAGATTATGTTTTTTTCTTGCATTTCAGCATGTGTGGTAATTTTTTATTGAAAACCAGACATCAAGTATTGGGTAATAAGAATCGAGGCATAGAGGCCTTAAGTGTGAGGTTTTATGTTATTCTGTCCAGGAGTTGGGCTATATTTAATGTTTTCTGTAGCTGTAGTGCCAGAGACTTCAAATTCCTCTAGTGTCCTTGTTTTCATTATCCCTGTTCGCTTAGGGCTCTCCTAAGTATTCCTTCTCAAAGGCAGCCTGTGTCTTCCTGCTCTTCCGGGTGAACTCTCCTATTTTCCTGAAGCCCTATTGGTGTGGTGGTAGAGTATGGAGAAGATAAGTATTTTATAATCTTATGATTGAATCTGAGTTACTTAGTGTGCTGCTGTTCCTGGGCCATGACCTTCACAAGTGTTGCTTAGCTTTTTCTCTCCCTGCTTAGGTAAGACAGGAAGGCTGAGGGCTCCGGTGGAGTCTTTTTCCCTGGAGAGCAGGACATTTTTGTGGAGGACACCATGGGTGAATTGCAATGGCTACTCTTTCCCTTCCATTGCCAGCCCAGCTGGGGATCTTTCTCACTTCTTTACTGTAAAAACCTGAAGGGATTCCTAGAATCCCATGAAAATGTGGGGGCCCCCTAAGACTGCAGCTGCCAGGACTAACTTTCATGCTAGCACACACTCATCCTCTGACGATTCACCAAAATTACCAGTTAAGTGTTTCTACCAATTTATTCCAAAATCTTCTTCCTTAGGTAAACAGATATCAGCTGGGAGTCACTGGGTTGAGTCATCTCTGCATATTTTAGGGTGGCTGTTTGCCCTCTGACCTCAGTTCTCTGAGGAGTCAAAGAAAAGTTATGGATTTTCAGAGTGTTCAGATTTTCTTGTTGTAAGGGTTAAGAGTGATGACTTCTAAGTTGTTAGCATGTCAGAGCTGAAAATGGAAGTTCTCCTGCAACACTCACTTTCTTTTTTCTTTCTTTCTTTTTTGAGACAGGATCTGCAGGTGTAGTGGTAATCCACTGTGGTTTTTGAACCTCATCAAAGACGTCAGTTGTTTGTCACAGTATTTCAGATGACCACAGTTATGAAGCTGGGTGCACACAATTACCGGGTTGCCCACGCTGGAGCGCAGTGGTGCGATCATAGCTCACTGCAGCCTCAACTCCTGGGCACAAGCAATCTTCCCACCTCCACCTCCCAAGTAGCTGGGACTACAGACGTGCACCACCACACCTGCCTATTTTTTAGTTTTTATTTTTAGTAAAGACAGGGTCTCACTATATTGCCCAGGATAGTCCTGAACTCCTGACCTCAAGTGATCCTCCTGCCTTGGCCTCCTAATGTGCTGGGATTACAAGCATGAGCCAGCATGCCTGGCCATCTTTCTTTCTTTTTTTTATAAATTTAAAAAATTGAGACACAATTCACATTCCATAACATTTACCTTTGTGAAATGTACAATTCAGAGTTCTTTTAACATACTCACAAAATTGTGCAACCATTATCATTATCTAGTTCCAGAACATTTTCATTGCTCCAAAGTGAAATCCTATTCCCATTAGTAGTTGTTCCCTCATTTCCCTCTTTTGCCATCCCCTGGAAACCCCTAACCGATTCTCCATCTCCGTAGATTTGCCTGTCTGGACAGTTCATCTAAGTGGCGTCATATGATATGTGGTCTTTTGTGTTTGGCTTCACTCACTCAGCATATTTTCAAGGTTCATCCATGCTGTAGCATGAATCAGTACTTCATCCCTTTTTGTTGTTATTGAATAATATTCCGTTGTATAGTTGTACAATATTTTGTTTATCCACTAGTTGATTGACATTTGGGTAGTGTCTACTTTTCGGCTGCTACAAATCATACCACTATGAATATTTGTGTGCAAGTTTTTGTGTGGCCATATGTTTTCATTCCTCTTGGATATAGACCTGGGAGTGGAAGTAATTGCTGGGTCATATTGTAGTTTTATGTTTAACTCTTGGAGGAAGAAACAAACTGTTTTCCTCAGTGGCTGCACATTTTATATCCCACTGGCAATTTATAAAGGTTGCAATTTCTCCATTTCCTCACCAACATTTGTTATTTTCCTTTTTCTTTCTTAATGGCCACCTTAGTGGGTATAGAGTGGTATCTCACTGAGGTTTTGATTTGCATTTCCCTAATGATGAATGATGTTCTGAATCCTTTTGTGTGCTATTTTATCATTTGTACATCTTCTTTGGAGAAATGTCTTTCAATGCTTTGCCCATGTTTTACTTGGGCAATTTGTCTTTTCAGTGTTAAGTTGTAATACCTATTTATATACTCTAGATACTGTATCTCCATCCGATATATGGTTTGCAAAATTTTTCTCCCATTCCTTATGTTGTTTTTCACCTTTTTGATAATGTTCTTTAAAAGTAAAAAAGTTTTTCATTTTCATGAAGTCCAATTTAGCTATTTTTTTCCTTTGGTCCCTTTTAAAATTTCAGTGTCATGTTAAAGAAATAATTGCCATATATGGTCTATCTTGAAGAATTTTTCACTTGCCCTGGAGAAGGATGAACATTTCTTGTTGCTAGATTGGGTTTCCTAAACATGCCTGTTATTAAAGGAAATCAAAAATATTTCACCCCAAAATATATCTATCTGACATATTTCTAGATGGCTATTCAGAGGTCCTGTGAACCTAAGGCTAGCCCTGCAAAGATGTCTTTTGTAGGGGAGATCTGCATCTGCAGAGGAAATACAGTGAAGTAAACAACAGATGTGAACAGGCTCTGTCTAAGCCCATCTTGTCCAGATCTAAAAAAGAATTAACTGAGAGTTTGACACCTTTAAAGTTCTGACAGAGAAACATTCCCACCAGCTACCATCTATTCTTTCTGAGGTGGGGTTTCATCTGCGAAACAAGATTGTCTTTGCTCAATGCCTTTCCTCCCCTTCTCTCCTTCTCATAACCTGCATTGCCTCCATAACATGTGTTCCATGCGCCAAACTATTCTTTCTGTAAGCTCACGATGCTATAAAAGCATCAGCCATCTGGACATTTCTTTGAGTTTTCATATTTTGTACGACTCCTGTGCACACAGTGCACCTAACACATTTGTATTCCTTTTTTCCAGTTAATCTGTCTACTCTCAGTTTGTTTTATAGTCTCCATTTTCCAAAACTTCAGGGGAAAAATTTCACTTCCCTGCCTCATCTAGACTCTATTTCTTGTACCACATAAGGGGATGTGGCTCTACACTCCCCATGGTGCCAGTGCAGAATCCGGAACCCCACCCTGGCCTCCAGCTCACTGCCTCCTCTGGCCTCTTCATTGTTATGTCCAACTCTTCAACACCAATGACATCTGGATTCTGCCCTGCAGCATAATGAAATCATCTGTGCTTTATCCATGAGCTGTTTCTAAATCTGAAACTCAGTAAATGGCGTTTACATTGTGACTATGCCGATATTGTTCATTGCATTGCAAAGTGCCACGCAATGTAAATAATTGATTTTTGCTATTATTTTTATTCCACAGCGCTATGGACTGAGTTGTGTCCTCTCCAAATTGGTAAGTAGATGCCCTAGCACCAGTGGGATGGTAGCTGGAGATATGGCCTTTGGAAGGTGATTAGGTTTAGACATGATTATAAGGATGTGGCCATCATGTGCCCTGAGATCAGTGCCCTAAGACACCAGAGAGCTTAGTTGGTCTCTCTCTCTCTCTCTCAATGACACAATGAGAAGGCAGCCATTTGCAAGCCAGGAAGAGAGCTCTCACCGGAACCTGACCATGGTGACTCCCTGCTCCTGAATTCCTAGCCTCCAGAACTGTGAGAAAAGAAACTTCTATCATTGAAACCATCCAGCCATGGTATTTGTTATGACAGCCCAAGCTGATTAAGAAACACAGGTAATCCATTTTTATTATAGAAAGAAAGGAAGTCTAGAATACACATTACCTATGTATCTCAGAGACATATTCCATACTCTCAGTATTTTTCTGGGTTATGGATAATCACAGACATTTTAAAATGGAATCATACAATTTATAAACATTTTTTCCCAACACACTGTGAACACTCTTCCATATCAATAAATACAATTCTAGATCCCATTTTTCATAGCTTCAGAGCATTTCACTGTACAGACTTCATAATTCATGTAATTGATCTCTTTTGTTTGGATATCTAGGCTGTTTGTGCCTCCTTCACCTTTGTAAACAATCCTGTGATGAACATCTCATGTGTACATCTTTGAACAATGTAATATTATCTCTAGGATAAAAGAAAGGAACTCTGATTATTAGCACTGCTACACACACAGCGAATGGCCCATCACTGAGGATGAACAAGCAGAGACCACATGGCAAGGTTGGGACACAGGCAGTCCCTGGACTGACTACACTCGCTCAAAAATGCTTTTCATCCCTAGACCTTCACCCAGTGATCTTGAACCAGTTGATTCCACATTTTGGTTTTCTGTTAAAACAAAATTAAAATAAGTTTATGTATCAGTTAAATCTTTCTATAGTAAGTGACCTACACCTAAATTAGACCTTTTAGCAGAAAAGGACATTGTTGGTGCATATAATTGAAAAGCTACAGTCTAGAGCTGGGCTAGATCATACACTACCGGATCTAGACACGCTCACGGTGGTGTTAGGGAGCAGTTTGTCTCCACTATCAAACTGCTGTTGTCTCTACTGATTTCTGTTCAAATTCTCCCCTCCTGGCACTATCTTTTCTCTAGGCTCATTTCCTTACACTTCTAAATCCACTCCGAAGAAATTAGTCCCCAGTCCTTCCTGCAAGAGCCTCAGAATTGAAGCTCATTGGCTTGGCTTAGGTCACATGCCCATCTCTGGACCAGTCACTGCAGCCACAAAAAATGGAATGCTCTAATTGGCCAGGCTTGAGTCCCAGGCCCTGCCCTGAACCTTGGAGGCAGAGTCAGCTCCACATGGATTGAGAAGGGGAGAGGAGGTTTTCAAAGGAAAATTGAGGTGATTTTCCCAGAAGAAGGGGTTGGGTGCTGGGCAGCTAGCAAGAACAGATTTCACTACACTGGACAAGTAAATGGATTAGTCATGAAAAGCCGAAAGACTTTTCTAGCTATGGCAACACTCTTGCATTGTGTAGACAGTGCAGTTTCCTGTGCATGAAGCTGGGGAAGGCAGCTGTGTCTGAACCAGTCCGTCCATTTCCAACGACTTCAGGTTGGGTTTAAGTTGATATTTGTTGAAATTAGTTCAGCATGTGTGTCTGGCTTCCTGTCTCAGTCGCAGGCCTAGACGGAACGTTCAGTGTGAGGAAGAATGTGTGAGCCAGCGAGGAGACAGAACACACAGCAAACCCGTGCCAAGTCAGCGATGCATTTTCTTTAGCACTTTGTACAGTTGTTCTGAAGTAAAAGAACTGTTTCTAAAAATAAAACAAAATATTATAAAAGCTTCACAATCAAACAATTTGAAACAAACCATCGATTTAAATGTGCAAATGAATTTTAAAAAGAAACATACATCTGTGTGTGTGCCTGTTTGTGTGTGTTAGCCCACTTCCTCTAACTTCCCCTTCTCACCCTCACCCCCCACTTCCCTTCCTGCCCCTCCCCTCCCCCCACCATCTTGCCTAATAATTCTGTGAGCAGAGGGCTGAAATCATGACGTTCAACTTATTAAAAGGCTTTTATTGAGTTCAAACTTATTAAATTTGTCTTTAAAAGCTTCTAACTTGATTGAGTGAGTGAGTTTAAAAATGAATTTTTTAAATTCACAGAGTTAGAGTCCTGCCTGCCCTTCATAGGAGTCAGCAAAGGCAGAGGAAGCTGCAAAGCCTGAGGTCAGGGACTCCAGCTCTGTGGTCATACAATCTGAATTCAAATCCTCTCCACTGCCCCTTTCCAGCTATTCAGCCCCAGCATGCTACTTAACCACTCCAGGCCTCAGCAGCCGTAAGGAGTAACTTATGCAGGAATCCGTTGCAGGTGTGGTTGGTATCCCACTCACATCCACTTGGCCCTTTGCATTTCTGTCCACATGGGTCCAGCTTCCAGGTGAAGGCATCTGTGCCTTGCCTGGAGTTTCTTCTGGCCCCCATGTGGCAGGCCAAGAGTGCCAGGGAATTAACCCCCCCCACCAGGGGCAACCTCACTGAGTGATGATGGGAGTGGGTGGATCAATACCCCAGCTCCCTCGCCCAATGGGTAGATCACCGTGAGGCACATGCTCTCCCAGCATTGTCCAGCAGGATTGAGCTCCAGCTGCCCGCAGAAGTCATCGGCAGACGGCACATCCTCAACTGCTCTCCATCCTTCCTGGGCTCACCTCCACACCCACCTCCCAGAATTTCCTGAGACCACCTCTCAAATAACCAACTTGCACTCAAAGCTCTCCTTTGGAATGTGCTTCTGGGAGTGCTCAGCCTCAGACAAACTAGAAAGCAGTGGTCAGTAAAGTGAGAAAGTCAGAGAACCTTGGAGGAGAAGGGCTTAGGGAGGAGAAAGCACAGAGAGGCTATGTATGTGTCTGGGGCTGCGTGTATGAGATCAGTGTGCACATATAGTCACCTTGTTCTATTTTTAAAAATTTTAATGATTTTTTAACCCAATATATCAAATATTGTTTCAACATGTAGTCAATATTTTAAAAATCATAATGAGGAAAAAATCTTAAATATTAGACTCTCTTCTAGCTAGTCAGCTTTCTATGCCCCTGAGTACTTGGCACAATGTCCTGTTCCCTTGGGCGCATTCAGTCAAAGAAAGCTTAGGAAACGATGACGCTGCAACTTATTTTTTCTGACAGGCCTCAAAAGCCATGCTAGATAGCAGAGTTGTCTGGCATAGAAAGCATTTCTTCTTATCTTTGCAGAATTATAACAACAGATTTGTTCCTAGCAATATTAGAATTGCTAAGTGCTTGGGTTCTAGGGTCTCATAGCAATCCCATCTTTAATGCTCACTAGCTCTATGATCTTGGCCAGTCAACTTGGTAATTTCTCCATGTCTCAGTTTCCTTGTCTGTGAAATGCAGATTTAATCTTAATTACCTACCATATAGCATTGCTATAAGAAGTCAATGAAATAGTGTAAGGCACTGGAAATTGAGTAGACAGTAAGCTCCAAATAAATGTAAGTTGCTGTTGGGTTACCAAGTCTTTTAGGGGCCATCTTTGGGTCAAATTTCAAAGGAGGATACCCATTTTAAATGAAAAGAAGTTGCACATTAACACGTAAATGCATCTCCCCTTGCCCTGTCTTCTGTCCCACACTCAGCAACACCCAATGCCACCATCAATTCACACCCTGTCCACTATTCTGGGAGGCCAGGGACCCTGTCCCTTGGATGTGTGTCCCTCCATTTCCCCATCTTACCTTTTAAGTGTGAAAGTCTTAGAACATCAGGCCGACAGACGTTTCAAGAGCCTCTGAAAATGTTTGTGCCCAAAAATACGGAAGAAAAAAAACCCCACTGCAAAATTAAAACCAATAAATGTTTAATTAAACATCTAGAAAACTAACATTATGGCAAGTTCACTAATTGTTCCATTTAGTTCTCATAAAAATTTCATGACACTGCATTATATTTGAAAAGAATTTATAGGTTGTAAGATTTTCCTCATTTTGCAAGAATTCCCAAGAATAATGCTTGGTAAATTGTGGCCAATTGTAATTAAGTGAATTTTTTGTAGACAAATAATTTTGGAAGCAAAATGATTTTTAAAATCTTTTGATTATAATAAAAGTTAAATATGAAGTGGCCGCCTTCCCTCTCCCCTTGCCCACTTTCTGTCACCTGTTCTCCCAGCAACCAGGGCCACCTTTCCAAATCTTCCACTTGCTTTTGATGAAAGTCTTCCCCGGCCCTTCCCTTACCTCCTGGGTAAAAATCTCAGTTTTCTACCAGGACTGTCCGTGCCCTGGCCATGCCCACTTCCCTGACCTCATATGCACTTGAGAGCAGGTGCTGTTGCCCCCGTCTCAGGTTGCCTTTACCAGTCAGTGCTGGGGCCCTAGGACTTGGTCTGAGCCACCCCATTCATCCCAGGACCAGGCAGTGTGGCCTCTTCTGCAGCCAGAGTGGGAAATGGAGGCAGGAATCAGCAAATGGAACTGCTATTGTTAGAATGTCCCCTGCAAAACTCATGTGGAAATTCAATTGCCATTGTGATGGTATTAAAAAGGTAAGACCTTTAAGAAGTGATTAGGTCAGGAGGGCTCTGCCCTCATGAATGGACAAATGCTAATTTTTGCCAGTGTAGTTTGGTTATCTTGGGAGTTCAGCTCCTTTCCCCTCTGTCTCATATGCTTGTATGCCCTTCTGCCTTCTGTCTTCTGCCTTCCACCATGAGATAATACATCATGAAGTCCCTTGCCAGAGGCTGGTGTCATGCTCTTGGACTTCCCAGCCTCCAGAAGCATGAGCCAAATAAAATCCTATTGTTTATAAATTACCTAGGCTGTGATGTTCTGTTATAGCAGCAGAAAACAGATGAAGACAGAGATGTTTCTCCCATGCCCTGCAGGGCCCAGCATGTGGCCCGATAAAAGGAAGGCATGAGAAAGTATTTGGCAAATGATCAGATGAGTGAATAGGATTGCTTTATTACCAGAGAGAGGGACAGCTGAGCATCACATGGTGATAACATGACTAGCTCCTGTTTATTGAGCACACACTATGGGCCCAGTGCTCTACTAGGACCTACAGGTACATGATCCCATTTAGCCTGTGCAACAACCCCACAAGGTAAGTACTTCTATGACCCCCTTTACAAAGACATAAACTGAGGCTCAGACAGAGCAGTAACTTGCTCAAGGCACAGAGTTAAAAAGGTGGGTGCCAGGACCAGAACCCCAGGTCTCTTCAACTCCAATGGACACAGATAAACAATGGAGGCCCCATCAACAGCTCTGCCTTGAAGAGCAGAGAACAGGGCCAGGGCAGACTCCTCTAGGGACTGCAATGAAAGCCTGCTTTCCTGGACACACCAGTTTTACTCAGTCTTCATTCCGCCCCAGGAGGATGACTTTGTGACCTTGGGCAATCTCCATTCCCCTCTTCAGCCACCCCTGGTTCTCTGACCCTTGTCCCTGACCAAAGACATGTTATTATTCACATTCAGTACCTTTCCACCTCCTCCCTCTGCATGAATTCACAGAGGAAATCTGAAAATAAAATCCAGGCTGCCTGGTAGAAAGGAGACTTGGGTTTTGTCAACACAATGTGCAGTAAAAATATCTCTCTTTTAAAAGAGAGAGCGAGAAAACTTTAAAGACTCAAGATCAGTAACATGTAATTATCATCCGGTTTGGGCGGAGAGCTCTAATAGTTTCCGGAAAAACACAAGCCATGAACAAGGAGTGCGCCTTCCAAGGCAAAAGGAGATGTGGACTCCAGCAGGCAGTGGTGCCATCTTGGAAGTCTTGCGGCCTTTGAGGCCCTTTCCAGGCAGAGTAAGGAGGCACAGCAACTGCTGAATAAATAAACTCCGTGAATGGACACACCTGAAGACACAGAGGAGGTATCTTTGCTCCTTCCTTGGGGACACAATGGAATCTTGAAATGACAGAGATAGCTAGGTCTCTGCCAATATCTACTGTCCCCCATTTTAAAGTCATAGAACCCCAATTTTAGCTGAGCACATGGTGACCCACAATACGGACCATCTTTCCAGGCCTCCCTTACAGATAAGAGCCACAAGACTGACCAATGGGGTGTTAGTGGAATGTGTGTGCAACTTGTAAGATGTGTGCTTAAAGGGAGATATCTGCCCTTGTTCCCTTTCCTACTTCTTGCTGGAAGGAATGCAGATGTAATGGCTGGAGCTTGAGCAGCCATTCTAAAATGTAAGGCAAACATGAGAATGAAGGCCACAAATGGCAGACCAACAATGTAGAAGGACCCCGGGTTACCACACTAAACCTGGAATGCCTACAACTGTTTCAAGAAAAAGACACAACTTTATTGTTTTAGCCACTGGTATTTAGGCTTAAAGATAATCCTTAGGGTCAAACTCAACTTTAACAGCTCTTAAATAGAGAAGAGAAATAAAGGCAATCCAAGTATTTAAAAGTAAGACTCCCACTCAGTGGGTGACAAGCACATAGCAGATTCCTGGCTTCATCTCCAGATGTGCCATGGAATGCAAAGAAAGGTGGAAAGGTGGAACCCACCCACGTGAACTGTTTTCTTCTTTCTCTTTGTCTATTGCTCCCTTTTGTTTGTTTGGTGTCTAAAGAGATACTGTGGAGATGCATCACATTTTCTAACTTACACAAATTTTGTGAGCACATACTAAGTGTCAAAAATGCTTTTTCTTAGTATCTCTGCTTTATAGTTAAAGAAACCACGCTCACAGCTGGGAAGGAGAGCCTGCCCTGGAGAAGAGACAAGACAGAATCCTTGTCCAGGGAACTTCCCGAGGCTCTTGGTCTCTGCTGGCACGGTGGTCCCTGCTACAGACTCCTAAGAATGGCTCGGGCTCGGAGGGGCTCCATGTGGCTTCAGGATGTGGCCACGGGGACAGAAAGGGGTCATCCAAGAACAGTCTGGATGGAGACCAGCCGTGAGGGGCACCAGCCTCCTCCCTGCAGCAGAAGCCATCTTCCTAGAAGCAAGGCTGGCACCCAGGACCAAGCTAACATCCCTCAACCTGACCTGCAAGCCCTCCAGCGACCTGGGGTCAAGGCCTGAGCTGCAGAGGCCAGGGAAGGAAGGGGAGAAGCTAGCATGGGCCCTGGAGACAGGGGAAGAGACGGTTTCCCCACTGGGGAGTGGTGGGCTGTGTCAAGACCAACACCGGGAGGCCAGGCTGGAGGAGCACAAAGAACTGCCTGGAGGCTTCACAGAGAAACAGCTAGAATCTGACTCCTTCCAGGAAAGATGAGTGAAGAAACCACGATGAGTGATTGAAGAGACAGGAAGAATAAAGGATGATGCAGGACAAGGCAGGGGGAGGGGTGGGCATGTCTTGGAGCCGTGAGCCGTCAAGTCTGGAGTCCAACCGTGGGTTGGGGTCGGAGCTCCTCCCTGCAGATCAGAGGGAACTTGAAGCCAAGGGGGGCCCAAGCCCAGGTTGGTGAGTGGCATCACCTGGTGGCCAGTTCGGGCATGGCACCCCAGACACCCAAGGGACTCAGCCTTGCAGGGTTCAGCCGGTGCCCCTCCCGGAGGGCACCTTCATCATCTCCCTCAGCACCCCACCTACCCCCCCATTTAAAGAGCACTATTGTTATTTCATAGGGTGATACACGCAGTTTTCGCTTTTACGTAAGAGGAGAATAAAAGCATCCTGCAGTTTGCTGTTACTGACTTGTCCCAGACTTACTGGTTCTCCACCTGGAAGCAGGAAAAGTCACCCAGGAGCATAAAAAATCTCGCCCTCGGGCCCCAGCCCAGATGCTGGAGTTGATTAGTCTGGTCTGGCCTGGGCATTGAGACTTTTTTTTTTTTCTTCAAATCCTTAACATGCAGGCAGGGCCGAGGACCTGGGTTCCAGGTGCTCGCTCTGCAAAGACAGATCGCTTCAGGATAAACCTCCAGACCCCCTTTCCATTTGTATTTGCTGCTAAGCTGTTCCTTATGCATAAATGGGGTCTGCAAGGAGCCCAGACGTCTCTAGCCCTCCCAGCCCTCTGCAGATGAGACACAAACCCCAAGTCCAGGGACTTTCAGGGCTGAGCTCTCAACCCCCTTGGCTGCCAAGAGCTGGGGGGCCTTGTACACAGCGTTCACCTCTGTGGGCCTCAGTTCCTCCTTCTGTGATCTGGAAGAGAACAGTGGCTCCGAGTTTTTCTGAGGTCACTGGTCCTTTTGAGAATGATGTGAGCAATGGGTCCTCTCCCAGAAGCATTCCTGTGAGGTGACCACGGTGTCCATGACTACCGATGGCTCTGGGGCTCTAGCCCGACAGCTGGGCTGGATTAGCCCCTTAGGTCCTCACCTCGACCCCATAAGCTAAGTCCTTTGATTAAGTCCTTTTACACTTGGGGAAACTGAGGCACAGGGGGGTTAAATAATTTGTCCGAGGTCACACAGCCGGTAAATGGTGGAGCCAGATTTGGACCCAAGCATGCTGACCCCAGGCTTGCATTCCAAACCACTCAGCTGCCGGTTCTCACATGCTGACCCCAGGCATCTGACTCTGAAATTAATAAGCAAGTTTTACGATGAGGCTGGGAACTCCATGTCATCTGTGCACTAAGGGTGATTCACCAATGACTTCTGGGTGTTACAGATCAGGAAACACAATTGGGGAATGGACAGGACAAGCTCTGCCATGGACTCTTTGTGGCCTTGGACAAGTGATCTTGCCTTTCTAGCCTCAGTTTCCCCCCTGAGGAGAAGACAGAACTGGCCCCTATCTTGTAGACAGGTTGGAGGAGCACTTGAGATTGGAAAACGCATAGTAGGTGTTCATTAAAGAGGCTCACATGGATACACACAAGAACAATCTCAGGGCATTCACCCACCTAAATTTTCTGCCCCTAGTGTGGGCAAGGGAAATAAACTGGGAAGAAGACAAGAAAAGCCACTGAGAGCTGGGGACGGTGCCTCTGTAGCACCTGTGAGCCCCCGAGGAGGAAGTACCACAGGAACCAGGGGGGCCGGGCTTGGGGGCTTGCACCTGGAATCTCAGCACTGTGGGAGGCCAAGGCAGGGAGATCGCTTGAGCCCAGGAGTTTGAGACCAACCTGGGCAACATGATGAAACCCCATCTCTACAGAAAATACAAAAATTAGCCGGGCATGGTGGTCTAGGCCTGTGGTCCCAGCTACTAGGGAGGCTGAGAGGTGGGACGATCGCTGGAGTCCAGGAGGTGGAGGCTGCCGTGAGCCATGATCGCGCCACTGCACTCCAGCCTGGATGACAGAAACCCTGTCTCAAAAACAAACAAAAACACAGAAACCAGGAAACCAGCCCCAGCTCCTGACATCATCAGAGTGATGCCACGCCCTGACATCACCCTTCCAGGTGGTGAATGCTCTTTTTTTTTTTTTTTTTTTTTTTTTTCAATTCTCTGATGCTGATTCAGAAAATAAAAATGTAGAGGTCCAGGTGGGCTGTGCCTGGAACGGGGAAGGTGAGGGAAGTCCTCTGTCTCAAAGGCCTCTTCGGAGGACGCTCTGGTCTTGCCAAGTTTACAGCTCCTCCCTGTCAATATCAAGTCAGGGCCCCAACTCTGTCTTGCTCATCCACCCGGCTTCCACTTTTTTTTTTTCTTTCAAAAGACAAACAGAGAAGTTTCATTTTCTTTTTCTCCTGAAACCTAATCTGGCCGGCCTGGCTAGGCGTCTATTTCCGGGCTGTAAGCAGCTGACACCTGCCCGGTGGAAGCTGGCATCCCTTCCCTTGTGGGTTCAGAGCTGCAAGAAGTACCAGGCTCGGCCACTTGAGAAGCCCCAGCCTCGACCTAGCCCACCCTCTCAAGGCCACAGTGCAGAAGCCTGCACCACCTGCCAAGTCTCTCCGGCTCCTTGCAGCTGCCTTCAGCATGGCCCAGGCTTCTGCTGACCCGGACAGAGAAGGTACAGTACTTCTTCCTTCCAAGGACCAGCGGTAGCTCCCGGGATGAGATTTCCATTTCTCTTTCTTCCTGTTTTGCTTGGTCCAGATCATGATGACAATAGCAGTATCCTAAAGAATAGCAGACCAGCTGGGCGTGGTGGCTCACGCCTGTAATCCCAGCACTTTGGGAGGCGAGGTAGGTGGACTGTTTGAGCTCAGGAGTTTGACACTAGCCTGGCCAACATGGCAAAACCCCATCTCTACTAAAAATACAAAAATTAACCGGGCATGGTGGCGCATGCCTGTGATCCCAGCTACTCGGGAGGCTGAGGCTGGAGAATCACTTGAACCCGGGAGGCGGAGGTTGTAGTGAGCTGAGATGGCACCACTGCACCCCAGTGGTGTGGTGACTGAGTGAGATTCCGTCTCAGAAAAAAAAAAAAAAAAAATAGAAAGGGACAGCATAGCCATCCTCCTTCGACAGCTGACTATGCCCCAGGCACCTCGAAACATGCTTTCCAAGCATTTCCTGATGGCCTTCAGGGACAAGTGCCATGTCATTCCCATTTTATAGATAACTGAGGCCCTGAGAGGTGAAATGACACTGTGGCGAGCGCTGGTGCTAGCGTCTAAACACCCATGTCACAGTCATATCGAGAACAAAGTGGTTTGCTTTGATGAGATACGTGTGTGCCTTTGTTCCCCCTTGTTGCATTCTTTCCTCAACTAACACTTCATTCATTCTATTCCTAAAAGAGTTGCAATGAAAGCCAATAGCATATCGAATAATTGCTGTTCTCTAGGGTCTCCACTAAGCGCTGTAGACTGTAGGTGAAGTGTGGTTTTGCGGTCTGGGGGATGGGTTTGTTTTGTTTTTAATCCTCACCACAATCTTTGAAGTAGTTATTATTGTCTCCATTTCACAGAAGGGGAACCCGAAGCCGGGAGGAGGTCACATAGCTAGTGGTTGGCAGGGCTGGGAGCTCAACCCAGGAAATCAGCCAGCAGAATTTTAAAAAACCAACCCAGACTGTGCCCCTAGAGGGCTAATATCAGGGTGTGGCCCAGGAGCCGGGCTGGCCACTGAGTTCCTGTGGTGCTTCCTGTTCCGGGACTCACGGGTGCTGACAGAGGTTCCGGACTCAGCCCTCGCTGGCTTTTCTTGTCTTCTTCCCCAGTTGATTTTCCTTTTGTGACCAAATTGTTGCCTATACCTGCTCCATTTTACAATTTCCCATTTTCAGACACAGTAGCCTGGGACTCAGTGGTCGAGGCCAGCCCAGGGCCCGTGCTTGTCCTGCATCCACGCCTCTGACCCCATCTCCTCTGGGGTCCATGGAGCCAAGGCACTGGCTCCCTAGGGTCAGCCTTCCAGAATCAAAACTCTGCGGCAGGGCGCAGTGGCTCACACCTGTAATCCCAGCACTTTGGGAGGCCGAGTTGTGGGGATCACCCAAGGTCAGGAGTTCGACACCAGCCTGGCCAACAAGGGGAAACCCTGTCTCTACTAAAAATACAAAAATCAGCTGGGTGTAGTGGCACGTGCCCGTAATCCCAGCTATTTGAGAGGCTGAGGCAAGAGAATTGCTTGAACCCAGGAGGTGGATGTTGCAGTGAGCCGAGATCACACCACTGCAGCCTCAGCCTGGGCAACAAGAACAAAACTCCATCTCAAAAAAAAAAAAAAAAAACTCTGCGAGACAAGGCGAAGTCAGGTGTGAAGTCAGGCGCATGGGGGTGCTGCTGGCTGCTGGTGGGGGAGTTCAGTGGGCGCAGGAGTGGGGATTCCCAGGTCTTCTCATTGCTCTTCACCTGCACACGGCAAGCCTGTCAGCTTTGTAACCATCAGGGCGAGGCACAAACTGATTCTTCCCTCCCCTACGAGTGCTGTGACCAAGGAACCCTGGGCAAACCTGGAGAATCCTCTGAACAGGAAAGAAAGCCCAGATGACAAAGGACTAAGTCACTGTCCTGGAAGGGGAACTCAGGTCTTTCCAAGAAGGGCTCTCCAACGCACTGCCCTTGGGTTCCTTGAAGCAGAAGCTTCCTGGTGAACAGGTGGGGCCCCCGCCCACAGTGGCTCTCCCAGGCTGCTGGCTGCCAGGTGCTGCCCATACCCTGTGTCTGCCCCAGCCTCATCTCCGGGCAGGGCAGCTGGCTTTGATTTTTTAATTATTGTGTGAGCTAATGGCTTTGATTTTTAAGAGCTGCCTCAGGAGGAGCAGGGGTCATTTGGAGAATTCCTCCTTGAATCTCTTGGGGTCCTGCTTAGTTCTCATTAAACTCAGTCCAGGAAACAGCAGCACATGCCAAATGGCCAAGGAGAAGCTGCCCGGGCCCTGCCCGGGGTCTACTGGGTAAACGTCTGTCCCTAGAGACAGACACTCACTCATTCAGTCCTTTTTTTTTTTTTCCCAGAGATGGGGTCTTGCCCAGGCTGGAGTGCAGTGGTGCATGCATAGCTCACTAGCTGCAACCTCCTAGATTCAAGCAATCCTCCCATTTTAGCCTCTTGAGCATCTGGGACTACAGGCACGTGCCATCGTACCTACCTGATTTTTTTCTTTTTTTGTAGAGATGGGGGTCTCACTATGTTGCCCAGGCTGGTCTAGAACTCCTGGCCTCTAGGGGTCCTCCCATCTCAGCCTCCTGACATGCTAGGATTACAAGTGTGAGCCACCACTCCTGGCCCCATTCATTCATTCATTCACTCAGTCACTCATACATTCAACTGCCATTTCCTGAGCACCTACTCTGTGCCCAGCACTGTGCTAAATGCTGAAGGTACAACAGTGAGCCATGCAAGCACAGCGGGGGACACTAGCGGACGTTCTGCAGGGGACCCACACACAATCAGCATCCCAGCCACTCTGGGACACAGGGACAGGCTCTCCCAAGGAAGTGGCATCTGAGGAGGCCTGGAGGTTGAGTAGACATCATACAGGTTGGGGCGTGAGGGAAGGGTGTTCCTGGCAGCAGGAACAGTGTGTGCAAAGGGGCTGGGGTGAGTGGGGCTGAAGGGAGCACAGACAGGCCAGCACTTGGAGGGAAGTTGGGGGCAGGTGCAGGCCAAGCTGGGTGGTTGGCAGAGCCAGATCTGGAGGGTACCCGGCTGGAGCTGGTGGGCCAACGGGAAGCCTATCACTGCACCTAGGAGATGGTGAAGAGGAAGGGGGTGGTGCCAGCCGAAAAGAGAGGAGTGGGGGGATTCCAGAGAATCCGGGAATGGCATTTCCAGGGCTCCATGACTGGGCACTGGGGGAAAGGTCTGTTTCTGATGTCTGGTCGGTCTCTGGCTTGGATGGATATGGCGCCATGGATGGATGGTGAGCCGACAGGAAGGGATTCCCAGGGAGAATGGCGATGGGCATCAGGTACACCCAGGCAGGCGTCCCAGGCAGAACTTGCCTTTGTGCTCCCAGGTCCCCCTGCCTCCCTCTGGCTCCGTCCTTCTGCCCTCTACTCCCCTCTGCCCTGAGGACACCTGAGAGCTGAGGAACCCCACTGCCCTCTGAAACCCACACCCGGGGAGAGCACAGGCGAGGCGGCACCTCCTCTGGCCACCAGGCTGCCCAGCCAAGGCCGTTTCTGATCAGCCTGCATGCCTCTCTCTGGGCAGGGACAGCTGCTCTGCTCTTAGGGGGCATCTGCTGGGGTCCTTGCCCTTTCCTCTGCCCTGGACCCCTCTCAAAAAGGGGCCTATGTGCCTCCTGGAGCCTTCAGCCTGGGCTCAACTGTGGGGACCCGGCAGACTCAGTTCCTCTCTCTGTCCCCCGCTCGCTCCCCCAGGCCACCTTGAACAGAGGATCCTGCAGGTGCTGACAGAGGCTGGCTCCCCGGTGAAACTTGCCCAGCTGGTGAAGGAATGCCAAGCGCCCAAGAGGGAGCTTAACCAAGTCCTCTACCGAATGAAAAAGCAGCTGAAAGTCTCCCTCACAGCCCCTGCCACCTGGTGCTTGGGCGGGACTGATCCTGAAGGCGAGGGTCCTGCAGAGCTGGCCTTGCGCAGCCCTGGTAACTGCCACCCCGGGGAGGCGGGTCTGACCCAGCAGGGAGCATCCTGGCAATGGACAAGCACAGATTTGAGCCTGGGTTTGAATCTGAGCTCTGCCACCTGGGAGCTCACGGGTTTCCTCTCTGTGCCTTGGTTTCTTTTTCTGGTTGATGGAGCTCACAGCAGGGCTGCTTGGTGGGGGTTGCTGAGAGGAGGCCCTGTGTCAGGCTCAGCCCAGCCCTGCATACAGGAAGTACTAGGCAGAACACTAACAATTATAATAGAAAATCATCATGATGGAAACAGCAATGACGCGATGGTCCTAATCACAGAACACATGCAGTCCCACCAGCCCCCCTTTTCTAGCTTTACAGCCCACAGCCAGAAAGAGCTGCCATTTATCATGCACTTAAGCTGGGCACTGTTTTGGGGTTCACCCAGCCCTCACACAACCCCAGGAGGCAAAGGAGGCTGAGCCCCAGAGAAGTTAATCAGCAGGAAACCGCAGCTGCCAGGGTGCAGGCAGGATTTGAAGTCAAGTGTGTTTAACTCTGGAGTCTGAGTTTGCAATTACCGGCATTGCCACTCACCCCTAGGGAGCTGCCCACCTTTGTGGGTGGGGGCCTGGTGCGGTCTCCTGTCCCCAACCCCTCTGACCCATCTTTCTTTCTCCAGCCAAGAGGACCCAGCAATATTCAGCTACAATTCCAGAGGCCCCTGGCCCTCAGTTCAGCCAACAACGGGGTAAGTAGTTGCATGTCCCTTCAGCTCCCGGGACACAGGATCCCAATCCCCAGGAACCCCAGGCCCTCCTTGAGGGTACAAGATCTCACCAGTGTTCAGGGGCCCTGTCCCACCCACCAGGCGGCTCCCACACAGTATTCAGAGCCAAGACCCAGCCCTCACAGCGGGAGAATCTGAGTGGCTGAGCAGTGATTTCTCTAGTCAGACAATAGCTGACCCTCACCATGCACCCGCCATGCGCCAGGCCCAGTGCACAGCACTCTGTGCACATCCCCCACCCTCAGAGCACCTCTGCGGTGCATCATTATGACCCCGTTATCGTGACACCCATTTTACAGATGAGGAAACCAGGCCTCGAGGGGCCGGGTCCAGGGCCACACAGCTAGGAAGCGGTGGGGCAGATGCAAACCCCAGGATTCCTCCCTAACCACCTGGCCATCCTGCCTCCTAGAGGAAGACATCTACAGGTTTCTCAAAGACAATGGTCCCCAGAGGGCCCTGGTCATCGCCCAGGCACTGGGAATGAGGACAGCAAAAGATGTGAACCCAGACTTGTACAGGATGAAGAGCAGGCACCTTCTGGACGTGGATGAGCAGTCCAAAGCATGGACGATTTACCGCCCAGGTAGGCGCCTGGCTGCCTGCACCTGGGCTGCAGAGGGAAACCATGACACTAGCGCTTGGTCTTTGCTGGGTGCTCTGCTGAGCAGCTCACCAGAAACTGCTAGAAGCTTCTGGGGGTCCTACTGACAATTCACTGCAAGGGCTTCCAGGAGGAAGGGGTGTGCTGGCAGTATTAACCAGGGATGGCTTTTTGGAGGCGTAGCCCAAGGGCTACAGTTGCAGAAGGCCAGTAAATGGGATGGAGGTGGCCCATTCCCAGTGTTCTCAGCTCTGGGGTGCAGGGATCAGTCTGAGTTTGGGAATAGTTTTCTTTGAGCACTTTGCCCAAGTTGGCTTTAAAAGTTGGCAGAAGAGAAGGCAAGACTAGGCTCGGACCCCTACCGGGTGGAGCCCCAGGGTCAGCTTCCCCGTGAGATCCAGCAGGCACAGAGGGCCAAGATCCAATAGGTGCATGGCACTCTTAGGGGTCCTTGAAAATGTTTTAATTTTAATTTCATTTAAAATCAGAAGAATGAATACTACAATAATAATGAATATCTAAAAATGGGCCAGGCACGGTCACTCACGCCTGTAATCCTGGCACTTTGGGAGGCTGAGGCAGGCAGATCACCTCAGGTCAGGAGTGACCAGTCTGGCCAACATGGCGAAACCCTTCTCTACTAAAAATACAAAAATTAGCCAGGTGTGGTGGCGGGTGCCTGTAATCCCAGCTACTTGGGAGGCTGAGGTAAGAGAATAGCTTGAACCTAGGAGGCAGAGGTTGCACTAAGCTGAGATTGCGCCATTGCACTCCAGCCTGGGCAACAAAAGCGAAACTCTGTCTCAAAAAAAAAAAAACCAAATAAATAAATAAAATTAAATTTAAAAATCCAGTCTGGGTTATCCTTGCCCTACAATGTAATTTAAATATTTGTGTATAGGGGAAGGGCCCACAAAGGCACAGGAGCCGAGACCCCAGAGGGTGCTGATGGGCCCCACACAGTCTGGGCAGGTGCCTGCCTCGACCCCGGCGGGGCTGACTCTGCTACTCACGACGGGTGCCCGAGGGGGTCTCAGCATCCTAGGGCTGCTGTGAGAAAGGAATAACGCGTGACAGCCAAAACACTAGTGACAAATTCAAATATTTAAAATGTCATGAGAGCCCAACACAACCGATCTGGCCTGATGGGCTGCTGTCTCTCAGCCACTACTCAAGGGAGAAGGGCAATGGTGCAGGTGCTCGGGGGTCTGGGCTGTGGCTATCCCCCAGGGATAGCAGTGTGGGGCCCCTGTGGTCCTCCCAGCCAGCAATCATGGCGGCCCGGCCATGGGGCAGCAAAGGACACAGGTAGGGTCACTCACAGTGGCTATTTTCAAGCAAGGCTCCCTCTGAGGTACCTGTGGTGTCTGTTAAATACCCAGCTCTGGCCTCCCACTTGGCCCTACTGACTCAGAACGCCCAGGGTATTTTAACAAGCTCCCCAGGAGAATTTGGTGCTGCCGACTGGCATTGGGAACCCCTGACCCATAGAGAGGGGCGAAGGGATAGAGTTGAATATCATTTTGCAGAAGATTCTGGAAGAAGAGCAGAGTCGGTCTCAATTATTCACCAGCACAATCCAATCAACATGATCTGCCAGAATGGACCGAATAGCCGGATTTCCATCGCAAACTCCAAAGCCATCCAGATTGGACACGGGAACATCATTACAAGACAGACAGTCTCCAGGGAGGACGGTGAGTCACCCGAGAGAGCCCGGGGAGGGGACCTCAGTGGGGGGCCACCTGATCCACTGGGTGGGGGCAAAGGGTAGGGATGGGGAGTGGGGGGATTCAGCCCTCCAAGGGGAAAGGGTTGCTTCCAGATCCCCACAGTCCACCTTTATGGCCGTCCTGAGAATGAGGACACCCGGATCAAAGCTCTCCTGATTTCCCTGTACTCTGATACCTTCTACTTCATTTTTAAATTTAATTTAATTTTTATTTTTCTAATAAAATTTTAAAATTAAGATGGGGTATCTCTGTGTTGCGCCTGACCTTATGCCTCATTTTCAATGGGGTCCGGTGTTTTTCATGAGAAACAACTCGATTTCCTCTCCCTCCGTGGAATGCTACAGGGGAGGTTATTGTAGTACGGTATTTGTTCTGAGACACGCTACTTTCCCCCACATTTTAACAGGCTGGAAACTGGGGTGCATCTCACCACCTGTGGCATCCTAGTTTGGATGAAATGCGGTGTTGCACTTAGAGCACTTACCCTGTGCCGGGCCCGGTGGCAAGAGGGGACAGAGCCACGTGTCAGCCCAGCCTTGTCACCTGTGAGTGACAGCATCAGCCCCAAAGTCAGGACACTCCCTGTAACCTTGGGAGAACCTTTCCCCACTGTCAGCCTCAGTTTCCCCAGTTGTGAAATGAGGAACTTTGTTCTAGAATCTAGATCATGGTTTCCCTAGCTTTAATTCTCTGAGCCCCACCTTCCTGATTCTGGCCATACCCACGTCTGATTATTTAATTAATGTTGTTGAGTGGTGCACCTTTTTAAAAAGTTATTTTAAAACAATTTTATAGTATTATTTTAAGTGAAAACCATGAAAATCACCATAAAAATAAATGTTGTCCCTGGCAGTTAAAACACTGCAGGAGGCTCTGAGCCTTCGGTGTTAGCACTGAAGGAGACTTTGTCCTCATGAGGTGGGAAGGCTCGGGAGTGACTGGGAATCAGAACGAGGAGCTCATTGTTTGGGTTTGTGAGTATCCCTGCAACACCCAGTACCAGCCCCGGTCCTGAGAACCCAGGGAGCCCCAAAATGAGCTATTCCGCCAGGTCCTCTTGCTCTCTAAGCCGGAGCCTGAAGTCTTCGGCCCCCAGTTCGATGGTGTCTAGGAAGAATTCAGAGGACAGGAATGTGTGTGGTAGTGAGGGGAGGGAAGAAGCCTGCAGTAATCTCCAGTCAGGCTGTGCCACTGTTCCCTGCCAGGTTCCACCGGTCCCTGCCACCTCCCTTCAATGGCACCAGGTGATTCCTCAACTCGGAGGATCCTGCTTAATCCCTGGGGCCCCCAGGACATCCACATGGAGCGGTCCATACTCAAACGGGTGCAGCTGGGACACAGCAATGAGATGAGGCTTCACGGCGTCCCATCCAAGGGCCCTGCCCACAGCCCTCCTGGCAGCCCCCCAGGTAACTGGCATCTAGAGGCCAGACCCAACCCTGCCACCCCGTGGGTCCTCACTGGAAGGAACTGGAGCCAGAATCTTTGTGGGGAGAGAAGCATGATGGGAAATTCCTTTCCTTCCACAAGGTGGCTGAACCAGAGTAGAGCAGGTGGGGCTTTTAAAGCTAGCACTCTAGGCTGGGCACGGGGGCTCACACCTGAAATCTTAGCACTTTGGGAAGCCAAAGTGGGTGGATCACCTGAGGTCAGGAGTTCGAGACCAACCTGACCAATATGGTGAAACCCTGTCTCTACCAAAAATACACACACAAAAAATTAACTGGGCATGGTGGCATGTGCCTGTAGTCCTAGCCACTCGGAAGGCTGAGGTAGGAGAACTGCTTGAACCTGGGAGGCGGAGGTTGCAGTAAACGGAGATCCAGTCTGGGTGACAGAGTGAGACTCCATCTCAATAAATAAATAAATAAAATAAAGCTAGCACTCTGGATCCCCTTCCCCTACGACTGACTGCAGGAAACCTCAGTTTCCTCATTTGTAAAATGGACAGAGAAGCAGAGGCTGAGCCAGCTGGAGCAGGGTGGCGGTTTGAGACTGCAATGGTGTTTAGGGAGGATGGAAGACAGGTGCCCTACTAGGTGCTGTGGCTGCAGTGACCAGAGGGCCGCGGGCAGAGGCCTCCCCCGCACTGGGAATGCAGAGATGGGCTGGGGGAGAGAACCAGCAGAGAAGCCAGAGAGGGAGGAGGAAAGCAGAGGCCCTGGGAAAGGTGTCTCCAGAGAGAGGCCAGGCTGGCGGGGCCAAGGAAGCATCTGTGGGGTTCAGGGACAGGGGTCGTGGTAACATTGCGGGGGTGGTTTCTGGGAACCAGGGAGCAGAAGGGGTCTGGGGAGTGGTGGAGGCGAGACTCAGTGTGGATGATTCTTCAGAAGTTTGGGTGGGAAAGGGCAGAGCCAGATGGCAGGGGCTGGGGCCAGGCTGGGACCCCCCATAAGATTTCAACCAAAAGTGGGGGCCAGTGTTCCAGTGCAGTGGGAAGTAGGAAGCAGAGGAGAGAGGAGCTGAATCCCAGAGGAAGACACTGACGTCCAGATCAGCTGGGCGGGATCAGTGGGGCAGACCCACTGCGGGATCAGTGGGGCAGAAAGACGCTTCCCAGACAGCGCAACAGCACGAGCAGAGGTGTGGCGGGCGGAGGTGTGGCGGGCGCGGGTGTGGCCGGCAGGCACAGGCTGTGCGCCTGGGATGGTGTGGGCCACTGGTGGGAGGTCTGGGGAGGAGGGTGAGCCAGGCTGGGGGTCAGGGTTCCCGGCCACTGTCCAGCTGCTCCTGGCTCCAGGCCTCTCTCCCTTTGACCCACAGTCTCTGCCACTGCTGCCGGCCCAGAAGCTTCGTTTGAAGCAAGAATGCCCAGTCCGGGAACTCACCCCGAGGGGGACGCCGCCCAGAGAATCCACATGAAATCGTGCTTTCTCAAGGATGCCACCATCGGCAACAGCAACAAAATGTCTATCAGCCCAGGGGTGGCTGGCCCAGGAGGAGTCGCAGGGTCTGGAGAAGGGGAGCCAGGGGAGGACGCAGGTGAGCTGGGGGGCAGAGTGGACCCCTGTGTGTTCTCTCTCTCTCCCCACCTTCCACTCATTCATTCATTCTCATGGATCGTTCGCTAATCTCTGGTTTCCCGGAGTCTGGAGGCAGCGCCCACCCATAGCGAGAAGCAGCAGCTCTGGAGTCACAGCTTCGAGGCTCCGTCCTCCTAGTGGAGGGACCACCCAAGTCACTTCATCCAGGAGCCTCTGTCTCCTTAACTGTCAAGTGGGATGGCAAGAATAGCCTGAAGCAACTCCTACAGTGGTTGCAAGACTGGGGTAAAATCTGAAGGCGGAGCTCAGCCCTGCACCAGCCCTGCCAGCATTCAGGAGATAGGAGTGTTATTGTCTCATCATTGTTGTCATGATTGTTTTGGGCCCAAGAGAGGTGCTGGGTTGCCATGCAAATGAGGTTCTGCATCAGGGCACAGGCTGACCTGCCGCAGTGGAGATGCCACATGTGGCAGCCCCGCCTACTTGAAGCCCAAGTCTCATGTCCGGGCGAGGGTAGCAGATCAGGGTTTCTTTTACCTCTGTGCTGAGTCGTCCCTTGGGCTCCGTCCTCGTCTGTGGGGTTGAACTTAGCACCAGCAAACAGAGGGGCAAGAGAGGGTACAGAGAGCAGCTGTTGTCTTTGACCAAGCCCACCCACTGCATCTGTGCTGTTCTGAGGGCCTGCACTTAGCCACGGGGGGCCTGGGAAGTGCCGCCTGTGTCAAGGCAGTCTAAGCCCAGCAAGAGACTCAGGGGAGGGGGCTCCACTGCCAACAGGAAGAGGGGAGAGGGGAAACCAGTGCGGTTCACCGCCCCAGCCACAGTTCAGTCCCTGGAAGCTGCACAGGCTGGTTGCAGAGCCTGAGGATCCCAACTCTGCAGAAGGGAGCTCGGGGCCTTGGGTGGGGGCAGCTGGAGAGTCAGGCAGGTCCACGCAAGGTGGGGAGGGCCAGGGCGGGTGTACTTGGTGGGTGGAACCGTGTGGACAATGGCCTGGAGGTGAGGACATGACAGTGTGGGAACCCATAGGGGTTGTGACCTGAGCGTGGAGAGCAGAGCCAGGGCCTGGCTCCAGGCTGCAGCTGATGCTAAGGCAATTGGGAGCCACGGCGGCCCTTGAGCAGGAGAGGGGCAGGATGAGATTTTTGCCTCCCATGTGAAGAAAGAATTAGAAGGAGGATTTCCGCTCCTACCCTTTTGGGATCTGGAATAAGGGATCACACCCAATCCCACCAGTGGGGAGAAAATGTGGATTCATGGAATCTGGAGGATTGGCCGGCATCTACCCTCCAGTGCCTGAAGGCCCAGGGCATGCATGTCCTGGAAGTCCAGAGGGCCTCCTCACCCCAAGGGCCGTGTCCTTGCTGTCCCAGCATACTGAGGACACCCTGGCCCCACGTGTCTTCAAACTCTCCCTCCAGGACCCCTAGGAGCCCCATGCACACGTGACACCTGTGGAATGGGGACCGGGAGCGCATTCCTCAGGACCCAGGCCATGAGCATCTGGGAGCACGGACTCCCTTCCAGCAGCAAAGGGTGTCTCTGAAACCTCCAAGGCCACTGGGAACCACTAGGAGGGCATGTGCCACCAGCCCTCCATCCCCCATCCGGCTTAGGACCCCATAGCACGGGCCGTCTGCAGAGCCCTGGGGGTCTCAAGCCAGACCGTTGAAGACTCCTCTTTCTGGAAAGAACACAGCTCTGTGTTTTTAAAAAATGGCCACACTTCTGGGCATGGTGGCTCACGCCTATAATCCCAGCACTTTGGGAGGCCAAGGCGGGTGGATCACAAGATCAGGAGATCAAGACCATCCTGGCTAACATGGTGAAACTCCGTCTCTACTAAAAAATACAAAAAATTAGCCGGCCATGGTGGTGGGCACCTGTAGTCCCAGCTACTTGGGAGGCTGAGGCAGGAGAATGGCGTGAACCTGGGAGGCGGAGCTTGCAGTGAGCCGAGATCACGCCACTGCACTCCAGCCTGGGTGACAGAACGAGACTCTGTCTCAAAAAAAAAAAAAAAATGGCCACACTCCCAGATTTGTCCTGCAACATCCTGACATTCTTCCCTGAGGTTCCAGCAGAGGAGCCAATGACATCTTTGCCTCTTGCCCTGACCCACCCACCTCTCTTTGTCCCCAAGAGACATCAATAGGCATAGCTCAGAGATACTATGGGTGAGACCACCCCAATAAAGCAAGTCATGCAAATTTTTGATTTCCCAGTGCACATACAAGTTATATTCACACGATGCTCTAGTCTATTAGGTGTGCACTCAATCACGTTATATCTAAAAAACGATATACATACCTTAATTTTAAAATACTTTATTGCTAAAAATGCTAACCATCACCTGTCTTCTGCCAGTCATCATCTCTATGCTGGTGGAGGTCTTGCCTACTGACTGATCAGGGTGGCAGTTGCTGAAGGTGGAGGCAGCTGTGGCAATTTCTTAAAATAAAGCAACAATGAAGTTCGCTGCAGCAATGGATTCTTCTTTCATGAAAGCTTTCTCTGTAGCATGCAATGCTGTTTGATGGCATTTTACTCATACTAGAACTTCTTTCAAAAATGCAACCAAGACTCCCCAACCCTGCTGCTGTTTTACCAACTAGGTTTATATAACAGTCTAAATCCTTTGTTGTCATTTCAACAATGTTCGCAGTATCTTCACCAGGAATAGATCCCATCTCAAGAAACCACTTTCTTTGCTCATCCGTAAGAAGCAACTCATCTGTTCAAGCTTTCTCATGAGATCGTAGCAATTCAGTCCCATCTTCATATTCCACTTCTAATTCGAGTTTTCCTGCTATTTCCACCACATCTGCAGTTGCTGCCTTCACTGAAGTCTTAAACCCCTCAAAGTCGTTCATGAAAGTTGGAATCAACTTCTTCCAGACTCCTGTGAATGTCGATAGTTTGACCTCCTCCCGTGAATCACAAATGTTCTTAATGGCATGTAGATTGGTGATCTTTTCCAGAAGATTTTCAACTTACTTTGCCCAGATCCATCTGAGGAATCACTCTGCATTGCACTTATGCCCTTATAAAATGTATTTATTGAAGAATAAGAAGTGAATGTTGAAGTTACTCTTTAATCCATAGGCTGCAGAATGGATGCTGTGCTAGCAGGCATGAAAACAATGTTAATCTTTTTTACATCTCCATCAGAGCCCTTGGATGAACATGTGCATTGTCAACGAGCAGAAAAAGAAATCAAAAACAAAAACAAAAAACATTTTTTTTCTGGCCCTCAACCCAGGATCCTGAACACCCAGCTACTGTGGTGTGGACAATGAGCAGTAAAATGTTCAAAGGAATTTTTTTCTTCTAAGCAGTAAGTCTCAATGCGAGGCTTAAAATATTCAGTAAACCATGCTATAAACGGGTGCTGTCATCTAGCTTTGTTGCTTCATTCATAGAACACAGGCAGAGTCGATTTAGCATCATTCTTAAGGGCCCTAGAATTTCCAAAATGGTCATTGAGGAGAGGCTTCAGCTGAAAGTCACCAGCTACATTAGTCTTCAACAAGAAAGCCTGTCCCCTTTGAAGCTTTGAAGCCAGGCATTGACATCTCCTTTCGAGCTATGAAAGTTCTAGACAACATCTTTTTTCAATAGAAGGCTGTTTCATCTACATTGAGAACCTGCTTGTCGTGTAGTCACGCTCATCAATGATCTTGGCTAGAGCTTCCGGGTAACCTGCTGCAGCAGCTTCTCCATCAGCACTTGCTGCTTCACCTTGCACTTGCATGTTATGGGGATGGCTTCTTTCCTTAAACCTCATGAACCAACCTCTGCTCACTTCCAACTTTTCTTCTGCAGCTTCCTCACCTCTCTCAGCCTTTAGAATTGAATAGAGCAAGGGCCTTGCCCTAGACGAGGCTTAGGCTTAAGAGACTGTGGTAGCTGGCTCGATCCTCTATCCAGACCACTAAAACTTTCTCCACACTAGCCACAAGGCTGGTTCACTTTCTCATCACTCATGTGTTTGCTGAAGTAGCACTTTTAATATCCTTCAAGACCTTTTCCTTTGTCTTCACAATTTGGCTAACTTTTGACCTAGCTTTCAACTTGTCTTAGCTTTGGACATGCCTCCCTCACCAAGCGTAATCATTTCTCACTTTTGATTTAAAGTGAGAGACGTGCAACTCTTCCTTTCACTTTAGCACATAGAGTCCATTTGGGGTTATTTATTTATTTATTTTTATTTTTTTTTGAGATGGAGTTTTGCTCTTGTTGTCTAGGCTGGAGTGCAATGGCACAATCTAGGCTCACTGCAACCTCCACCTCCCAGGTTCAAGGGATTCTTTTGCCTCAGCCTCCTGGGTAGCTGTGATTACAGACCTGCACCACCACGCCTGGCTAACTTTGTATTTTTAGTAGAGACGGGGTTTCTCCATGTAGGTCAGGCTGGTCTCGAACTTCCAACCTCAGGTGATCCGCCCGCCTCAGCCTCCCAAAGTGTTGGGATTCCAGGCGTGACCCATGGCGCCTGGCCCATTGTAGGGTTATGAATTTTCCTAATTTCAATATTGTTGCATCTCAAGGAATAGGGAGGCCTGAGGAGAGGGAGAGAGAGGAGGAGACGGCCGATCAGTGACAGGTCAGAACACACAGATTTATTAATTAACTTCATCATCTTATACAGGTGATATTTGTGGCACCCCAAAGCAAAGCAATTATAACAGCAACATCAAAGATCACTGGTCACAGATCACCATAACACATATAATCAAAATGAAAAAGTGTGAAATATCGTGAGGATTACCAAAATGTGACGCAGAGACAGGAAGTGAGCATATGCTGCTGGAAAAATTGACACTGATAGACTCGCTTCACGCAGGGTGCCACAAACCTTCAACTCGTGAAAAATAAATGCAATATCTATGAAGTGTAATAAACCAAAGTACAATAAGGTAAAGTGCGATAAAATGAGTCTGCCTGTCACTTCCTCCTTGAGTGGCGAGCGGGACCTTATCCTGAGATGTGTAAGGCCTGGAATGGTTTTTTGTTTTGTTTTGTTTGAGGAAACTGCTAACCAGAGACTGTCAGTGTCAGAGCACGTAGAGCCGTCTTTTGGGGTCCCTGGGGGGAGTGGGAGAGCCCTGGGATGGGGGCTTTCTGGTGTTATTTCTGCTCCTCCATCTCACTGCTGTGAAACTAGAACAGGACTGGCTACATGATCTGGGGGCCCAGTGCAAAGTGAAAAGGTGGGGCTCCCTGTTCAAGACTCAGTACAAATCTCAAGACAGTACAACAAAGGCTCAAGCTGAGCTCGAAATCCTTCCAAGAGTGGGTCCCTGTGGAAATGCCCAGGCCACGTGCCCACGAAGCTCACCCCCCATCTTCTCTTCCCCAGGTCCTCGTCCGGCAGACACACAATCCAGAAGTCACTTTCCTCGAGACATTGGTCAGCCTGTCACTCACAGCCACTCGAAGCTCACCTCCGAGCTGGAAGCTATGACTCTTGGAAACAGGAGTCACAAAGCTGCAGAAGGCAGCCACTATGTGGATGAAGCCTCATGCGAGGGGAGTTGGTGGGGAGGTGGGATTTAGTGCACAGCCTCACGTGGGGCTTGGACACAGGCTGGGAGGGGGCGCATGCTAGGGAAACTAGCCTGCTGCTCTCTGCATTCCTTAGCGTCTTGTTCGACGTGCTTGCTTGCAGACATAACCTGCATGCGTCAGTTTTGGGGGGATGGACCTGGCATGGGGATGGGTTCAGGCCAGGTCTTTTGATGGCCAGGAGCAGATGACAGGGAGTTGCCTTGGGGAACCTTTGGTGTGCCGAGAGGAGGTGGGTAGATGGGAGTGGAGCTTGGTCTCCCAGGCCCAGGGGACTCTCTCCACTCTTTCCTGGGCTCGGGGCATCTGCCTGGAGTTACCCTCCATCATGGCTACCTGCTGTGGTTTGAATGTTGGAGTCCCAACAAAATTCATAACAAAACATAATCCCAGCTGGGGGCAGTGGCTCACGCCTGTAATCCCAGCACTTTGGGAGGCCGAGGGGGGCGGATCAGGAGGTCAGGAGATCGAGACCAGCCTTACCAACATGGTGAAACCCCGTCTCTACTAAAAAAAATACAAAAAATTAGCCGGGCGTTGTGGCGGGCGCCTGTAGTCCCAGCTACTCCGGAGGCTGAGGCAGGAGAATGGCATGAACGCGGGAGGCGGAGCTTGCAGTGAGCGGAGATTGCGCCACTGCACTCCAGGCTGGGCGACAGAGAGAGACTCCGTCTCAAAAAAAAAAAAAAAATAAATAAATAATAAACAAACCCTAATCCCCAGTGCAGTGGTATGAAGAGGTGGGGCCTTTTGGAGGGGATGGAGTCAGGAGGGCGAGTGGGATTAGCGCTCCCATGAAAGGGCTTGAGGGAGTCTGTTAGTCCCACTTGCCTGTGGGCCATGTGAGGATGCAGTAAAAAAGTGCCATCGTTAAAGCCGAGACCAACCCCTCATCAGACACTGACTCTGCTGGCACCTTGATCTTGGCCTTCCCAGACCCCAAAACTGTAAGCAATAAATTCCTGTTGTTTATAAATTACCCAGGGTGAGGCATTTTATTATAGCAGCCTGAGCCAACTGAAACACTGCCCCACTCTCTTCTCACTTGAGATCTGACTTCCTCAAGGCCCATCATGGCCACCTGACCTCCTTATAACCCGACCTTTCTAGAATCTTCTCTCCTCAGCCTTGATCTCTCAGGATTTTTTAGCTGGACTCCCAAAGAGAAAATTCTTTCCCACCCCGACCCTGGGTCACCAGGCCCTGGTGGAAGTCATTGGCTGACCCATGGGTCAGGTGACCTCTTCTGGCCAATCAGCAGGGAGTGCTTGTGGATTAGCCCATTTTCACGCTGCTGATAAAGATATACCCAAGACAGGGTAATTTATAGGGAAAAAGAAGTTTAATGGACTCACAATTCCACGTGGCTGGGGAGGCCTCACAATCACTGTGGAAGGCGAAAGGCAAGTCTTACATGGCAGCAGGCAAGAGAGAGAATGAGAGCCAAGGGAAAGCGGCTTCCCTTATCAAGCCATCAGATCTCATAAGACTTACTTCACTACCATGAGAACAGTATGGGGGAAACCATCCCCATGATTCAATTATCTCCTGCTGGGTCCCTCCCACAACACAAGGGAATTATGGGAGCTACAGTTCAAATGAGATTTAGGCGAGGACACAACCAAACCATGTCAGCTTGTTATTTACCACCCCGCTAGGGGCTAAGTTCCCGTAGAAGGGTTATGGGCTCTGCAACATTTCCTGAACCACGGGGTGGGGTGGGTAGTGGAGGGATTTGGTGGGGCATGGTGGGAGGAAGATGGAGAGGGATAGAGGGAGGTGGTGATCAGCTGGGCAGGGCGATTGTGGAACAAGGACTGTGTCCTTCCTTCAATGTGCACATAGGCACACACATGCACACACACGTGTACACACACACATGCACACACACGTGTACACACACACATGCACACACACGTGTACACACACACATGCACACACACGTGTACACACACACATGCACACACACAGGCACTCTGCTGCCCCCAACTCCAATGCCACACCCAGTCCTCAAGTAGGCGTTTGT
The DNA here is from genome assembly GCF_006542625.1 of Nomascus leucogenys. Taxonomy (NCBI): domain Eukaryota; kingdom Metazoa; phylum Chordata; class Mammalia; order Primates; family Hylobatidae; genus Nomascus; species Nomascus leucogenys. The sequence goes on from NC_044393.1 coordinate 6,554,198, forward strand.
CACACTCCACTGTGTCTCCTTCACTGGCCTTGGCATCTGACACCCAAAAGCTGATGCCCCCTGGGGCTAATGTCTACCTTGTCGGGGAGGGGCTGGCTCATCACAGGGCCTCAGTAAAAACAGTTATTGAACAAATTCATATCTCCTTGCCCAGCTCAACTGGGAGGATCTTTAGGGCAGATGCTTTGACATATTAGTCAGAACCTAGACTGATATATAGAACTTACAGTTCATCCCTTAAAGGGGATTCGTAAGACATTGTTTGAGCTCCTAGATCCAGTCATTCCTGAAGCAGAACCTATCCTAGCACTTACCCGTTAGAAGAACTGAGATGTCCCCTTAGTGCTGAAGCTGGCTCCACTGGGGTTTCCATTTCTGAAGGGCAGCTGCCCCCTCACCTCCCCTACCCACTCCTCTTAGCTCACTGCTACTCAACCTGAGGCATGACCTTACTGGGAGATTTCAGAGCTCACAGCCTAGCTGGATGCCTCCTGTCTGCTCCTGAATCCTCCTCTGCTCCCCACATCAAACCCACACTTCACTGCCCTAACATTGCCTTGTCATTAGTCTAGCTCTATGTCCATCAAGACTCATTTGCCTGTAGATGACAGAAAGCTGAGACCTGCTTCAGCACAAAAGGGGATGCACTGGCTCTTCTAACGGACAAGTCCAGGCATACAGCCTGCTTCAGGAAGATCTAGATCCAGGAGCTCAGGTGATGTCTTAGAACTCAGCCTCGCTCCACCTCCCTACTGCTTTCCTCTGTTTTTAAAGACAGCCCCTGGCAACTTCAGGCCCCCACACCATTAGCTTAGCTACTCAGTGGAGAGGGATGACTTTCCCGACGGCAAAAGCCACAACAGATGGCTTTAATTGTATGCCCATTCCCCACCAGTCATTGGCCAGAGGAATGGAAGGCGGTGATTGGCCAACTGGTATCACATAGCTTATCTCTGGAACCAGGATGGGGAGCAGCCACCCCCAGTCACATGGCCTAAGGGTGATGGATCAGCTGTTTTCTAAAGTTACCAGGAAAGGGATGCTGGACAGGCTAGAACCTCAGAAGTCCGCCGCACTCCCCAGCTTCGAATGAGGAATTTATTGGGCTCTGGGGCCCTGGCTTTCGACTCTTATACCTCCAGGGTCCAATGTGTGCTGGACAAGGCCCTTCACTGACCACATCCTGCAGGCTAACCCCTGTGCTGGGCCCTTGGGCTACTGAGAGTGGGAGACAAAGCCCTGTCACTGATAGTGGCTCACAGTGAGCCAGGAGGGGGACACACACAGGCAGGGAGTTCAGAGCAGGAACAATCACAGGGAATCATAGGAGTGTGGGACAGGGGCCCAGACACAGCCTAGACGGGTTCAGGAGGCTTCCTGGAGGAGGGAAAAACTCTCGAGAGCCCATTTTTCAAGACCAGGCAGAGGGAGGAGGCTGCGTAGGGCAGGAATGGTGCTCTAGGCAGGGGCACAGCTGGGGTAAAGCCATGAAGATCAGAACCAGCTGAGTTATTCAGAGAACCACCGTGGTCTGGGTATTGCCGGAGAGCCCAGCACAAAGAAGAGTGGAGGGAGGCTGGCTGGGGAGGCAGGTGGGGACCAGACCATGGCTGCTTGGGAGTTTGGACTAGACACTGCTGTACAAGCCAGCCCACAGGGAGGACTGGGCAAATCTAGGCAACAAGGTCGGTACAGCCATTGGATTGACTCTGGGGGATAAGGCGTCTTGTCCCATGGACTGGAGCCGCTCAGCCATACTGCAGGCAAAGTTATCTCAACCACCATGCTGATCTGGGATCCCCAGAGTATTTTCTCATGGAGTATCCAGTTTGCAAACATGAGTCACTAGGCAGGAGGGGATGAGAATGGGGTTTGGCTCTCTTTCTGGGCATGTCTTCCTTCTGCATGGAGCTGCAAATCAGTTGCTTGCCTCAAAGTTTGGCCAAACTCTGTGGATAGCCAGGCCCCCTGTCAATGAGGAATCAAAATGCAGCTTCCACGCCCAGGCTGAACCAGAATACTCATTTTCCCAGCAAGATTTTCCCTGTGTAATTAATTTGTCGTAAATACGTTGACAAAGCATTGCTAGCAGTTAATGGGAGCCAGAGGTGAAGGTCAACGTTAGTCTCCTTGGGAAGGAAATTTACTAGATACCATTAAAAGCAGAGAATGATTAAGTCATCCACCCCTCAGCCCGTGCTTTGGCTAGCCCGCCCACCCGCCCCTCCCTTCTGCGATGGTGTGTGCAAACGGAGCTTGCAGCCCCCAGAGCTCGATGCGGGGAGGAGGAATTTGCTCCAGGAGTTGGAAATGATTTTCTGAAACCACCAACCTGCTCACAGATGCAATTCTATGTTCTCATTCCAGCTGCTCTTCTCCTCTCTGGGTGACCCCAGACAGGACTCCTCACTTGTGGGATTTTACCAGGCAACCAAAATTGGACGCTTAGAGCAGGAAGAAGAGTCTACAGAGGGCCTCAAGGGCATTTTGGCTTTGAATGGCCGAAGCCTAGCTCCCCAGGCTTAGGCACAATGGCGAATGTATTTGCTCATGCAACTGGGGAATCAAGGGACACTCATGTTCAGGAATGGTTGGATCCAGAGGCTCAAGCCTTCCTTTCAGGCTTCTGTCTCTCCATCTCTCTGATGAGGCTCTCTCCACAGGGCCCCAGCCACTGAAGGCACACACACACACACACAAAAAAAAACAAAAAACCCTGCATGGGGAGTTGTGAGAATCTGAAGCCTGATACTGCACAGAAAACCTATGAAGCCACTGGGTCTGGCCTGGAATGGAAGGCTGAGTGACTGTGGGAATAAAGTTTCAAGTGGGAAAAATGAAACCAATAAGATTTTAAAAAATACAGTCGGTTATGTATGTGTGGGTTCTGAGGATCGAAAATATCTGAAAAACAAGATGATTGCATCTGTACTAAACACATGTGGACTTTTTTTGTCATTATTCCCTAAATGATACCGTGTAACAATTATTTACACAGCATTTACATTGTTTTAGGTATTATAAGTAATCTAGAGATGATTTAAAGTATACAGGAGGATGTGTATAGGTTATATGCAAATACTATATCATCTCATATCAGGGACTTGAGCATCCATGGATTTTGTATCCACAGGGAGTCCTGGAGCCAATCCCCTGGGGATACCGGGGGAAGACTGTATGTTTAGGCATCTGTTAAAATATTGTAGGTGGGATGTTGCAGATCTATTTGTACTTTTGAATCAAAACCAAAAGCAGTATTTTTTTTTTAGTGTGTTTATTGACTCTTGCAAACTAGCAGTGTTCAGGTAAGGCCTCATCCAGCAGCTCAAACAATGTGGTTCAGGACCCACTGTCCCTCCGTCTCTCTGCATGGCTTCCCACAGACTCAGCTTTTTCAGGCTCCACATAGAGACTTTCCAGCCACTAAGAGTTCTGCCCTGCTGGCGACAAAGTGGCTGCAGTGGTTCCAGACCTCACATTCCCCCAGGGGACAAAAGCAATTTCTAAACCACCCCAGTATTTACCACCTCCAATTGAGCATGGGGATGAGCATCATTAGCTGTAGCCAATCCAGGCTCACCCCTGAATTTAGGGTTGCTTAGAATGGTGGGGACCTTCTGTGATGAGGGCATTTTCTAAGCATTCTTTAATCCTCCCTTCAAGTACACGAGGAGACTGGGGCCAAGGGAGGGTAAGTGGCTTGCCCAAAGCCACATGGCTGACAAGTGAGACCCATGTTCAAAATTCCAGATTGAAAACCAGATTTTTCCAGTCCTGGTGGTCAACCCATCACGGAGGATTTAACACTCCCATCTGCCAGGCTGCTAGCTCCCACGGATGAAAGCAGACTGACACCCACCCACGGGCAGCCACACCACCTCAGATGGGGAGGGGCCAGCAGGACCAGGATTTTGCATTCCATGAAAACCCTGTTCTGCAAGAGCTCCTGTGAAACAAGGGTTCCTTGGACAGCTGTGGATATGCAGCATGATGCAGCCACCCCTGCATGATTCCAAGGCAGCCACTCAGGGAGGTGAAACTACTGCCGAAGGACAGAGAGGATTCAAACCCACTCAGGGAGGTGAAACTGCTGCCGAAGGACAGAGAGAGGATTCAAACCCACTCAGGGAGGTGAAACTGCTGCCGAAGGACAGAGAGAGGATTCAAACCCACTCAGGGAGGTGAAACTGCTGCCGAAGGACAGAGAGATGATTCAAACCCACTCAGGGAGGTGAAACTGCTGCCGAAGGACAGAGAGAGGATTCAAACCCACTCAGGGAGGTGAAACTGCTGCCGAAGGACAGAGAGAGGATTCAAACCCACTCAGGGAGGTGAAACTGCTGCCGAAGGGCAGAGAGATGATTCAAACCCACTCAGGGAGGTGAAACTGCTGCCGAAGGACAGAGAGAGGATTCAAACCCACTCAGGGAGGTGAAACTGCTGCCGAAGGACAGAGAGAGGATTCAAACCCACTCAGGGAGGTGAAACTGCTGCCCAAGGACAGAGACAGGATTCAAACCCAGCCATCAGGCAGGCTTGCAAGCTGCCTGTTACTGAAAAAGCTGCCTGGGACATATCACCGCGGCCTGGCTGTCACCACCCAGCCCCTGGCTGATCAGCTCCCCCACTGTGTCTCGTTGACCTGCCCCCAACGCCCAACCCGGGGCACAGTGGCCTTTGCCACAATCAGCTGAGTGCCCCCAGCTGTTGGAGAAGCAATCCAGCAGGGCCAATGCCACAAAGCCCTGAAGGCGGGAGTGTCAGTTGGGGGACCGGGTGTGGAGAAAGAGGGGAGGGGGTCTGGCGCCCCTGGCTACAGAGCTCGGGACAGGCCTGGCCCTCCCAGCTCCGCCTGCAGGTGGGGGGTGTGGGGGGGGTGAACTGCGTGGCTGAGGGATCCTGGAGGTGAATCTTTGACCCCCCCATTTGTGTGACTCCTCTCTGCCCCCAGCATCTGGCTTACCGGCTCTGAACCTCCGTCTTTCCCTCTCACCTCCTCCTTCCTTTTAGATGGACCCCTGTGATGACATCAAGGCCACCCTGATAATGCAGGATGACCCCCCACCTCACGATCTTTCACTTAATCACCTCTGCAAAGTCTGTTTCTCCACGTAAGGTAACATGTTCCAGGTTCTGGGATTAGAACACGGGCATCGTCCTGGGAAGCCTCACACAGCCGGCACTGCTGAGCATGCTTCAATGTGCAGGCTGCCCCATGCCCTTCAATGCTCAGCACACCCCATGCCCCTAACACAGACAGCCAGCCTAGAGCGCCAGTAAGGCCCAGACTGAGAAGGTCCGTTACAGGCGCTGCTGCTGCTGCTGCTGTTAATATCACGAATATAAAAGAATAAATGGGGAAAAAATAATGCGGCTTAGCGTCACAGCCCCTGGTGTGTGCAATCTCAGGCAAGTGAGTGTAATCTCAGGCAAGTCCCGCCACCTCTGAGCCTCAGTTTCCTACTCGGTTAAATGGGCAGAAATAGGGACAGACCCTGCCTGGTGGGAGCTCATGCTAAGCATGAAGGGAGCCCTTGCCCAGTGCTTCCCAGACCTGGGGGCTGAAGCCTAGGCCCTCCCGGGGATTGATTGACAGCCGTCTGTACAGGTGGGGCTAGGCCGGGAAATTCAAAATTTCCTCTGTGACACCCGCCCCGGGCTGAGATGTCTCGGCCGGCTTCCAGCTGGGCACTGGTGGGCTGCTGGCCCAGCTGTGGCCCCAGCTGTGACCCCAGCGACCCCACTCGGGCTCCCGGAGACTTAAGGCCAAGTCAGCCCCCGCCCGCGCCCTCCGCAGGTCTCAGCTGCAGGGGCGGCCTGGAGGGGAGGAGCGCGGAGCCGGCCTCGCGGGCGCTGGGCGCTTTCACCGCCTTGGCCCGAGCGCCCTCTGCTGGCCGCACGCCGCCGGCCGACACCAGGCTGGGCTCGGAAACTTCCAGGGCCTGAGGTGGGGTCAGGCGGGGTGGGGGGATCCCATGTGACCCCTCTTGTTCCTTCCCCACAAAGCAGCCAGACACACGCGTTTCCCCCACGGTTCCGGGGTGATGCACAAAGGCTTCAGCCCGTCCACAGACCCCAGGTGTAGTTCCTGCTCTGCCCTCCCAAGCGGAGGGGGGGGAGCTCCTTTCCGGCTGATGCCAATGCCCCGAATTTGGGGGAAGGGGCACAAACCCAGCACCCTTCAGAGGCTGATTTTCTTCTGTCGTGGGGAACACCCCTGCAACCTGGGTACCCCCGCTCAAGTCCCCAGTCCAGCTCCTGCGTGACTCCCAAGGACCCTGCCTGCAAGCCCATCTGTGGCATCGAAGTCCCGAACCTGCGGGACTGATGCCCCCGGGACTCCCGCAGGCACTAACTCACTTCATCCTCCCACCGACTCCACGAAGAAAGGAGTCCACCCTGTTTACCGCGTTTCACATGGAGAAAAACTGAGGCACAGAGAGGTTAAGCTACTTGCCCAAGGTCACACAGTCAGTGAATGGCCCTCTAGGATTAAACCCAGGGCACAAAATGAGTACAGTCAACCTCCAAGTGTGGAAGAAAACCCACATCATCAACCCCTGTCTGGGAGGTAGGGAGGTGGGGAGGTGCCTTATTTGCAGGACCTGAAGAGAGGGCCCATTTGAGCTCACAGTCAGCCCACAGGCCCCTCTCTGGCTCACCAAGTGGGGACACCTCCCAGGTCTATATAACAGTGTAGGGCCAAAGATACAAACTTGGACCACCCCAGACTCAAGGTGTTGCCCAACCATTTTCTAGTTGTGTGACCCTGGGCAAGTACCTACTCCTCCTGTGCCTCCGTTTCCACATGTGCAAAATGGGATGATCGCCTGTGTTCAGGATGAAACTAGCAGGGGCCTGCCTCGTTGGTGTGGCCGCATCAGTGCTGTGGGTAATGTACCTTCACCACGCCCCATCCTGAGCTGCCCCCTTCTCTCCATCTGGCCCCTCCTTCTCTGACTCCTAGTCTAACCCCTGGTTTGAATCTGACAATGTGCTCAGGTAGGATGGATTCAGAAGCCATATCTGCCCCAAGCCTGGGGGACAGCGGGTTTACCCTCTGTGCTGTGACACGCCCAAGTGACCCGCTACCTTGAACCTCAGCACCCCCCACCAGTGTGCACACACACATACACACAGCTCAGTGCCCAGGTAGGGCCCGGGCCTCCAGACAGGGCAACGACCTCCCATCTCACACACACAGCACCACGGCCACGCTCTGCTGAATGTCACCTCCTCCCACTCTACCCAGAGGTCCTGGAGTCACTGACAAAGGAAAGAGGCCCCCAACAAGACCTCCCCGAGTGGCAGCCAGGCCTGAGCTCCAGAGGGCTCCGCCACTGACCAGGTGTGAGATGTTACAAGTGTCATTGGATCCCTGAGCCTCAGTTTTCCCATCCGCAAAACGGGGTTAAATGAGATCATCGGTGGAGAGCCCCAGCGCAGGGGACGTCAGTGGGTGTCAGGGGACGTGGCTGTGTTGTCACAGCGGCTGTGGTTCCTGGCACAGCCACAGCCTCATGAATAGCAAAGGCACCACCAATAAGTCAGGCCCCACCATAACCCCCAAGGAGGCATTCCAGCCCTTCGGCAGGTGACGAGAATAGGCCCCCATCCTGCAGCCAGTGACGAGAGCACAGGCCTGGGGGACCACGGTGCTCTTGTCCCACACCCTGTGGTCCCTTGAATGGTAACAAAGCTGACAGTTACCAAGGGCTGACCACGGGCCGAGCCCTGCGTGGAGTGCTTTACAAAGACCACCTGTTGAACACAAAACAGCCCTATGAAGCGTATGATCTGCCTGTGTGTCCATTTCAGGCAGTGTAAACCCTCAGGCTACCAGAGGGGCCCAGGGTGGTTCCCAGGGTGAGTAGCAAGTGCCCCTATGCTCCCAGCTTCAGACACAGGGAGGTGGGGGGCTTGGACCCTGGCACCATGAAGTTTACCCCTAAATGTGGATTTGTCAAAACCCGTTTTGCACCAGAGAAATGAGGGCTTTGATGTTCCTGTCTTCCCCAAGGGAGGCAAAAACAAAATGAAAAAACTCTGGAAAACTCACTTTGCTCCAAAGAAATCCAACCCACAGGGGCTCAGTGGGCCTCAATCACTTTCCGGCCACACCCAAAGGGCGTGCAGAGCTGCAGGAATGACGCTGTAAAAGCATATTCACTGGCACGAAACAGCCACGATCTAGCGGTGAGTGGGAAACAGCTCGGCAGGTTGCACACTCTCTGTGGGGTGTGATTCACTTTTTGTATGAAAATGCCTGGATGGTTGAAGAAAAGTCTAGAAAGAAATCCGTGTACATGTGAACAAAGGTTTGTTCTGGGTGCGAAATTCCAGGTGGTTGCTTTCTTTCGGCTTTATCTGGGTTTTCTACTGTATCTGCAAGGTACATACATTAATTGTGTAACCACAAACATCTACAAAATCAGAAGTGACCTAAAGGGACCGGCCTCCTGAGCCCTGGCCACCCTGGACCGCAGCCTGGGCTGAAGCGGCCACGGCCTCAGCTCTGGCCACCAGGTGGCGCCCCTGATCTGTTTTTGCAAAAAAAGCCCACAAAATTCGCAGGGCAGGAGGGCGCGGGGGCATGGATGCAGCCCTCTGCCTCAATTCGGTTCAAGACCCCTGGGCCAGGGGCTGGTCCCCGAGGTCCCACCCAGGGTCAGAGTTTCTGATTCTGAAACCCCCTACACCCACCCCATCTCTGCAGACCCTCAAATCCCAAGTCAGGCCGTTGGTCTGTGTAGCACAGGTGATGCCCTGCGTATGCTCATCTGCCCAAAAGTGATGGCTTCAATGCGTCCTTCAGCAGCTTTGTGTCCAGTCCCTGCAGGGGCTGCCAGGGTCCCTCTGTTCTGGAGGCTTCCCACCCACTTCTGAGACCTCTCCTCTGGCTCACGTCGGGGACTCGGTTCAAACGACCCCTCTCCCAGCCCAGGCGCTCTTTACTGTGTCCTGGTCTATTTGCTTCTGAGCACCCGGAGGGATCTGCCATTATTTTATTTCCTGTTTCTTTAATTACAGTCTGTGTCCTCTGATGACACTCCTGTCTCCACCAGGGTAGGGGTCTCATCCGTCAGTTCCCCACGGGCTCCCCAGGGCCGAGAACTATGTCTGGCCCACAGTAGCACTCAATATGCACCTCTTGAATTGGTGAAGGAATGAACTCTCGCAGGTGACCCTGATGCCCAGTGGGTCTGGAAACCCGGCCGATTAACCTGTCCCTCGGGGCCTTTCAAGATCTGGCCTGACCCACGCATCTTCCTTCTCTTATACCTTCTTGCTTGTTTGCTCCTAGGATCTAATTACTGCAGCTAGGAACACCCCTCTCCAGCCTCCAGGCCTCTGTTCGGGCAGTGCCTTCCGCCTGGAGGTCCTGCCTCTTAACTTGGCCCATTGCCCTCTTCCTCCTCCCTGTAGCCCTCCCGGGCCTTCCCCTGAGTCGAAGTTTCTCTCTGTGTCCTGTAAACTCTATCCCACATCTCATGGGCCCCTTGTGTTCTGCTTGAGACACTTGTGTCTTCTCAAATGAGCAGCACCATTCTAGGGGCCAGGCCTGTACTCAGACCCCAGTGTGAGTGGTGGCTGACATCTGCCAAGGGGCTGGATGCAAATCACAGCTCCAAGGCCCTGCCCCCAGGTGCTGTGTGGGGAAGTCGGGTGTGACCAGGGGTTCAGCAGCCCCTCCCCAGGAGGCTCTGACACAGGCTGTGGCTGGCAGCCTTGGGGACTCACCTCTTACTTGGCCCAGGCCCTGGGGTGAGATTAAGGACAGAGAAGGGGCAGTTCCTGACCTTGGCCCTTTGTGGGACCCGGGGCTGAAGGGTAAATCGAGGCCTCCTGATCCTTCTTGTTCCGGGGCGTGCGCTCTGCCCTGTAGCTGTCTGGGTAGCTGAGCCCTCTCCCAGCCTGCTTGGCTCTGGGCAAGTGCCTGCCCCCCCGTGCCCGGTTTCCCATCAGCACTGACCTCTCACGGTTATTGTGGGGATTTTAGGGAGTGGACACTTGTCGCGCTTGGACAGGCCTGACGCACAGCAAGTGAGTGTTTGTTGGACAAGAAAAAGTCAGCCTCACACAGAGAGTAAGCCCTCGAGCGAGGCACGCTCCCACACAAAGAGGTGGCGGCTGCAGCAGGCTCACCCGGCTTCACATCCCTGCTCTGCCACCTGCCTGCGAACCACCCTCCAAGGCTGGGTTTCTGCTGTTGTCATGGGGGACCCTCATCCTGCTTGTTCTCCCACTGCACCGTGAGCTCCCCAAGGCCTGGTGTCCTCTCCCCTTTGTGCCCTCAGCTGGCGGCCCCTGGGTGCCATCTCTTCCCTTCCTTTCTCTGGTCCCTGTGCCCAGCCAGGCTGGTCCCATCCCCGCAGCCCACTGTGATTCCTGGACTGGGGCCATGGCAGCCAGGATGCATCTCGGATTCCCTGGGGGCCACAGTTGGGCCCAGAAAGATCAAGGTGTCCGGTAAGCCCCACGGCCGGCCTCTGAACCCACTTCCTTGGCTGCCACGCACCCCCACGCAGAACCAAGTGCACGATCTCTGGACCTCAGCTGGGGTTTGAATCCCACTAACCAGTGGGGGACTTTGAACAAGGACTTCACTCCAAGCCGGGGTATTTACAAAAACCCAGGTCTGGGTCCAGGTTCCGAGGTGGTGGCTGATGTTCCTCTTGAAGTCACCAGATTAAGCATTGATTTTTCTGGCTGATTCCAGTTTCGGACAGGGGATATCTAAGGCCAGGGCTGGAGGTGTCATAGACTGTCCAGAGACTTTCTGCCTGAGATGAGGGGCGGGCTGCAGGATGGGGCTGGAAGTGACAAGCTCCCTCCCACCTCCTCTGCTGACTGTCAAGGTCCAGACAAAACCTCCTTTCTGTCCCCACCCCAAATCCAGAACCTCAATCCCAGCCTGCACATCCAGAGGGGCCTCCAGGCTGGCCCACTCCTTCCCCGCCGGCTTGTCCTCCCCTGGTGGGGGATGGGCAAGGCCCAGTGCAGCTCCCATGTCCTCCTTGCCCTTCTCATTGCTCTGAGGGCTTCCAGCCACTCCTTGGTGAGACGGGAAGAGCCTGTCTCCCCAAAGAGGAGGCAGGAGCCCTCAGAGCAATGAGAAGCGCCACAGGCCCCCTCCCAGCGCCCCAGCAGTAGGGTAGGGTCCCAAGCCCTGCTCCCCATGTCTTCTCTTGGGACCCAGGCAGATCTTCTCTGCTTCTGGTGAAGCCTCCTTGGGGAGGGTCCCATCAAAACCCACTTTTAGAATCCTCCACTCACCCGTTCTCCCCACTTCCAAAACCACCTCCAGCCAAGCCACCACGTCTCTCTTGGCTATGGAAGGAATCTCCCCACTGGCCTCCCATGTCCCTCTGGCCCCTCTGTCCATTCTCTCCGCATCCAGGGGACCCTGGGAGCTACAACTCCAGTCCTGTGACTCCCTGACCCTAACCTTCTGTGGCTCCCTGTTGCCCCCAGGATCAGAACACTGAACTCCTGAACTCAGCCCTCAGTTAGCCAGACCCGGCCCTCCGCCCCCTCTTCCTCCTCCTCCTCCTCCTGCTTCCCAGCCAGAACTCAGCACACCAGATGCACCCGTGCAGCCACTTCCAGGCGCACCTGGCCTGGCCCTTGCCTCTGAGCCCCTCTATAATGCTGTTCCCTCTCATGGAGCTCCCTTCCGGCTTCTTCACACGCTCGTGCCCTCAGGCCCCCAGGCCTCTTTCAGGTGCCGTCTTCCGGGCAACCTTTGCTCGTGGGCCTGTAGTGTAGGCTGCTCTCCTAGGAGAACTGCCCCGGCCCCACAGAAGAGCCGTTCAGTTGGAGGCAGCTGTGTTGGGCAGACGTGGGCCTGGAGCGACAGAGGCAGTGGGTGTCCCTGTGAAAGAGGACAGAAGAAAACAGAGGGAAAGGCAGAGGAGTCAGTGGATGCAGCTGCCCACCCGGCTTGGTCCCCACCGGGCCCTCGTGGGGCCACACTGCACCCACTGCCCAGGGTCCCTCCCAGTGATGTCGCCTCCACTCCAGCTGGTGGCAATAGGTCTCGGTCCTGGACTTGGGGTCTGTGAGTCTGTGATCCCAGGATCTAAGAGTTTCCAGCCACCTCTGCACCGCATCACGGGGAACTGGCTGTTGGACCAGGGTCTCTGAGGGGACACGTGCACCTCTCCCTTCTCCACCCAGGCCTGTCCCACACCTGGCTTGGAGGTAGGTCCAGCCTCCTCTGCCATTTCCTACCATGGGGCCTGGACAAGGGTCTAACCCGACAGAGCCTCAGTGTTCCCCCTGAGAAGTGGACACAGTGACAGTCCTTCCTGCTCGTGTGGCGGGAGCATTAGCCAGGTGGCTCCTGGGCGCTCGGCATGGTGCCTGGCATGCAGTGAGTGCCCAGTAGGCATGAGCCTGTCCTTGTCCATCTCATGCACCTGTTACGATGCTTCTCTTTTCTTTCTCAGGTTTGAATCCGGCATGGTCCACTCTGCAAGGCGCGCGGGGTGTTTAGGAATACACAGAAGCCTGCTCTATGGGCTGCAGGAGGGCGTCTCTGCAGCTGTCCAGGTTCGGATTCCCAGCCCCGTTTCTCATCTTATCCCATCCCACCCCTCTGGCTCTGGAAGGATCATGGGGAAGGAGGTGTGGGCAAGCCCAGGGGACCACTCCTCCAGCATCACAGCAGGGACTTCCTTGGCTATGTCCAGCCACAGCGTGGGCATTCGCTCTCCCCACCGCTGCCCCTGCCCCTTCCCTGGGCGGGTCACCAGAACACCCCCATTGGAATGTTTGTGCCATCCTCATGCTCAGCCCAGGCTGCCCTGTGGCCTGAAAACTCCATCCAGGCCGAGTCCCGAATCTGCGGAGAATGATTAACGGAGCCAGCTCGGGCTGGATCTCCTGCTGGAAACTTCCAGCTCTCAGAGACTCTGGCTAAGGGTTAGCTGGGAGCAGCCCCACCCCATCTAAGCTCTTCCCCTCTGCTCAGGACTTTGGTCAAGAAAAATAAGGCCTTGCAAAGCCACCTGAGAGAGAGGTGGTTGTTGAAGGGGACACACGGGGGACACCCCCACTGCCGGGACAGCAAAATCCCTGGTGTTGGATGGTGCTCACTGGGGGTAGGGGGACTGGTATTTTTCTCAGCATGTGCGTGTGTTTAAATCTGGAGGCATTCCTGGGGGACGGGGCTACTTTCAGGCCAGGAGCGCAGGGGGCCAGGGGCTCACAGAGGGCTACTCCCCCAGACTTGGTACCTCTGCCCTGGATACCTCCTCTCACCTGGGGAGCCAGGCCCTGGTCAGAACACAGCCCAGAGCAGAGGGTGGGCAGCGGGGGTGGCCGTGGCACACAGCAGGAGTGGGGCCTGTGAGGAACCTGCTGTGTGCCCAGCGGTGCTAAGAGCCTTACATGCTTGACCTGGAGGCAGTGGGTAGCAAGAAGCTGGGATGGACTGAGAGCCACACTGGCTGGGTTCAATGCCAGCTGTGCCACGGTGCGCTCCTCTAGTTATCCAACTCTGAGCCAGGTTCAGAGCAGCAGACACAGGCTGGGATCACACAGGTGGCAAGTGGCTGTGCAGGACACCAGCCCAGGCAGTGCAGCTGTGGGGTCCTTACGCTCCCCATGACACACCCCGGCCACCAACAGCCTCAACCATGGCCACTTCCAGGTGTGTCATGGGGGTGTCAGCAGAAACAGTGCAGCCTTTGGGAGCCTGCTTCAGGGGGATCTTGCCTTTCTGCCTGTGAGAAGGAAGCAGGAGGGGCGGTAGTGTGTGGTTGTTAAGCACTCATGCTCTGCTGTTTGAGAGACCTGAATTCAAATCCTGCCTCCCTGTGTGGCCTCAGGCAAAGGTCTAGTCTCCCCATTTATACAGGGAGAGCACTGATAGCCCCTCCCTAATGGCGCATTCTGGGAAAACACCACTGTCTCGGCGTGCACAACCTCATTTTCATCCTCCTTACTGGTGCCCTGATTCCCTGGACACGTGTTCAGGGTCTGGGCTGCGTCCAGCGTTCAAGTCCACAAGGAGCATGGGATCAGGGCTCAGGAGGACCAATCACAAACCCAGCTTTGTCACTTATCCTCTCTGGCTTCAGTTTCCCCATCTGTAAAATGGGACTCAGGAGAGGCTTGCACCTGTCACATCTTGCCAGGCACAGGGCCCCATGCTAAGCCCTCCACATGTGTTTTCTTATTTAATTCTCACCATGACCCCACAAGCCAGCTGTGGGCATGAGAGGCCCCCACCTCCCATGGCTGCAGGGAAGAGAGCAAGGGCAAAGCTTACAAGGGCTGGAGATGCAGTATAGGTGGCTCTATCACCATCACGAAGACAGCGAGGCTGAACCCCCTGCCAGGCCTCCCCAGGACATAGTGGGGTCTGCAGGGCCAGCTTGAGGGTCTAAGCTCACTCGAGTGGGTGCCCCTTTTCCATCTTGCTTCCTCTTCACTCCTGTTTAATGTTGGGCAACATCAACCTCAAAAGCCTCGTTAAAAGACCAGGGCTGTTTAGGACAAATTGAGGCGGGGGAGCTGCAGGGTGTGGGGGCTCTTTCCCTGTCTATGGCCCTGAGGTGGCATGTTCTGAGAGGCTGGACTGGGCAGCTCCCTAAGGCAGCAGTGTCACAATGGAAGCAAAATGAACTCATTCTGGTTGAGTGTTTAACACAGTCCCTGGCTCGTAGCACCCAAAACACATTGTTTATTTTTTAGAGATCGCTTCTGGTCCTAAATCGTATGACTCTGTGGCTTTGTATATGTGCATAGCATGAAGAAGGGACACCCAGGCGAGAAAGTGCCGAAGGCTTAGGATTAAGTGAGAGACCAATTAAGAAGTGAGTCTAGATGCTCCCTGGCCCCAGCTGCTTTGTTGCTAAGATATCTGTGGGAGTGTGATAAGATGGAGAAATTCACATTTACCCGAGCCCCTCTCCGGGTCAATGTGTTTGTGGTTGCAAGGAATTCCAGGATAAATTACTTGAGCTGGAGATGAGACCTCTTTCCTGAAGATGTGCCAAGACAACAGCAGATACCACCTCAAACATCTTCTAAGGAGGTACAGCCATGCCCCAAAGGGCTTTGGTTTGGCCGAGCAAGTTTGGGCTGAGCAGAATTGCCCAGGCCAAGAAAGGAGGCTGAAAATTCTGATGGCTGCCTTCTCCACCCTTGGTCTAAATTCATCCCATGCCTCCTGTGAATTCAGGATACATACTTAGGATGCCTAAGGGGCAGTCTGCCTGGGGGGCGCCCTCCCCTCCGTCTGTCTGAGATTCAGCCCCAAATTGAGAGACCAATTTTTGTATGGAGAAAGATGAGAGAAAAGTAGGTTCCTTATGGTTAAAGTTCCACCAGCAGCAAGAAAACATCTCTTTTCTTTCCAGAAGAATCCACAGGGTAGAGAGTTCACTACCCTCTGCTGAAGCTGCCAAGGAGGGCACTGGGGCCACCTGGTGCACCCACAGTGTGTTCCCAGGAGTCCTTGCTCAAGGACAGACTGAAAGGCACTGAGCTGGCAGTCAGGGCCTGGGACTCTGATCCAGCCCTGTGTGACCCTGGTAGGTCCCTCACCCCGTCAGGCCACACCACCACAACATCACGTGATGCTCTCTAAGCTGTCACCCTCAGAGTGTGTGCTCTATGGACAGGGCCATGTCTGTCCGGTTCACCATTGTATCTTCATGTGTACAACTGTACCTATATGTGGTAGGTGCACAATTAATATATACCGGATCAGATTGAGTAAAGTCAAAGATTTTATCCCCTTCCAGAGACAAGTGTCTGTGTTCCTTCTCTACCTGCCAGCCCTGAGAAATCACACTCCTGTGCGCAGTGAATCCGCACCTACCTTTCCAGTCAGACCTGCTTCTTTACCGGGCCCATCACAGGTATCTCCTACTGAGCTCAGAGGGCCACCTTGCCAGCTGATGGCCAGACATGGTCATTCCCACCGCCATCCCTTTCTCCGCGGCAGTCCTCCTGCCTGGTATGGCATCTCTTCACATCCTTTCCATTCTACAGCTCTCCACTGAACTCCGTATTTCTGCAAGTCCTAAGCATTCCCCTTTTCCCCCAACCCAATCCTTGCCCATGTGTCCTTGTGTTGTAATGGAGATTGCTTTCCTGGGCATATGAACACTGCACACAATCAAATGATGAAAATATTTTAAAATGCTATTTTAAAATAATCACCTACTTTTTAAATCAGTTGCTGGTGTTAGGATAACTCTGTTCTCCAATGTGAGCATTCACAGGGAGCCCAGTGGTGTCCCAGCCAAAGCCTTTTTTGCGCAGCAGGGTGGCCTGCCTTGGGGGCTTCCATCTTTGGGTGGCAACCACTGTCTGAAAGCTTTGAAATGCAACGGTGAAATGCAGCTATCTTTTTTTTTTCCCCCCTGAGCTTTAGATGTTTTAGAATCAGGACATCACAGCTAGGGTGTGGGGTGAGCCAGCCTCTGCCTGATCATTCCTTCCAGGAACAGAGGTTCCCCGGGTACCACAGTTGTTGCTCCCTTCACAGGCCACAGAACTGGACTTTGCAGCGTGTGCACCACCCCTCCCCACCACCCAGTGGCCCCGGCTCCTGCCCCAACCCATTTCTCCCAAGGCTGCCTAGCCAGGCCTGTTCTCAGAGGGAGTCGGGTTCCCAGAAAGAGACTTGCTTCTGGAAAATGCAGGGTTGGGGAGGGGGGCAAAGCAGAATTGTCAAGGGGGCAGCCCCCCTTGAATGCATGCCACCCCCTCATTTTCACATGGACCCCTCAGCCCTGCCCAGCCAGCTTCCCCTGGTGTTCCCCACTCTGAGGATGGTGCTGAGATCCACTTGCTGGCAGAAGCCAAACATCTGGGGGTCATCTTTGGTTTTTCTTCCCCTCACCCCCAACACCCCATCCATCTCCAAGTCTGTCAGCTCAACCCCAAATGTGGCCTGAATCTGACCCCTTTCCACTCCCCATGCCCCCTTCTCTCCCCTGAAGCCTCTCTTCCCTGGGATGGAGACCCCTCTGCTGCCTCCCATTCCTCTCCTGCACGTTGTTTCTGCACGACCCTCCTGTGCCAATGGTTCTCAAACTTGAGCATGCACCAGAACCTCCTGGGCCCACCTCAAGACCCACAGAATCGAGCTCTGGGGGTAGGCCACCCAAATCACTCTTTCAGACAAATTCCCAGGCACTGCTGCTGTCACTGGGGAAGAACCACAGCTGAAGAACCGCTGGTCTGCATGGAACCCCTGCCTACTTCAAATCATAGTCAGGACCAAATATAAACTGTGCTGCAGGCAGGGTGGTCAACACACAGACTCGGAACCACCATGGAGCTCAAGTCCCAGCTCTGCCATTTCCTGTGTGTCCTGGAGCAAATGACTTAACGTCTCTGTACCTCGGTTTGATTTTCTTCTCTGCAATGGGAGCAATGATAGTGCCTCCTCTCTGGGATCACTGTGAGGACTAAATGAGCTAATTCTGTGTCTCAGATTGGGTTGTCCCAGGAGCAGACTGGGAGACAAGAACATGAGCGATCCCAGGAAGCCCTAGCAGAGGAGAAGGGAAAGTGAGCCAGGGAAGGGGAAGGCAGACAGCAACACAGGGCACCTTAGCAGGTAAGTTGTCCCTGTGGGCTCAACTTTTCTTGGGAACTTTGGGAGCCAGTGAAGAATGCACCATTAATAACCCTGAGATCAAGTTTATTCCAGCCGGGAGGTGAGGGAGCCAAAATATTTATCCACCCATCTTGGCAGAGATTGATTGCTGGATGCTTCTAGCCAGGGAGTGTGTGAACAGCCTGCCGGTGCATGGGAAGAGCAGCTGCAGTGGTCTGAGAAAGTCTCCAAGCCCAGGAAGTGACAGGTGTTTGCTGCTGGTCACCACTGGATGAATGGTGAGGACACACAAGTTGGTACCAAAAATATCAGCTACAACATGCAAAGCACTGGGTAAGAGCCTGTGTAGTACCAGCTCTTCTTATAATTCCCTGACCAGGGTCCACGTGGTCTGATCCCCTCACCAAAAATCCTTCAAGACTGGCCTCTCCCATTCCAGCCTCCCCATCCCCTGACCTGCCTGGGCCACCCCCAGCCTACAGCTTTTGCACCCGCTGTTCCCTCTGCCCGGGGCACCGTTCCCAGCTCTCACAGCCCTCAGTCCCCCCTTCCTCACTTCTCAACATCACCTCCCCTGATCAGAGTGTACTTTCCCATCTCTTCTCTCTGAAGCCACCCTACCAGTCACTTTCAATTCCGTCTCCCCTTTGACTCCCTGCCTAGCACTTTGTAATCTCCATGTCTGTTTCTCTGTCTGGTGACTCGTGGTCTATCTCCACCTACTAGTCTGTTTCACTCCAGGATTCCAGAAGCTGTAGCGTTTACTACCCTGTCCCCAGCATTTAGCAAGCATATTGTGAACACTCATTGAGTGAATGAAGAAATGGATGGATGGATGGATGGATGGGCATGACTGACAGTCAGAGGCAGCAGTGTCATCTAAGGAACACAGGTCCAGGACCTGGTACCGCAGGGCTTGAATCCTAGCTCATTCCTTCCCCTCACATCCCTCTGACCCTCAGCACCGCATCTGTCACCCTGGGGGCATGAATGATCCCCTGACCTTGGCAGTTGGGCAGATTAGCCTCAACAATGCAATTGTGAGCTCCTTCTATAATAATTGAAGAACCTCATGGAACCTACTTATTTGAGAACAGCCTAGGCAGAACCAACATCTGCCCCCTTTTCTATCCTGTGCAGTCTCAGAGCCTAGAGGACTGGTTAGGGTTCAGTGTGGTGCATGGAGCAGAGACCCAGGGGCAGCATGGCTTAAATGAAACAGAAGATGACTTCACCCTCATGTAACAGAAGCCCAGCCCAGCATGGTCAGGCAACTTCTAGAAGTCACCAAAGACCAGATCCCTTCTACTGTGTTGACCCTCCATCCTCAACACAGAGCTTCTACCTCATTGTCCAAGGCAGCTGCTTGTGCTCCAGCCATCATGTCCCACCTTCAGTCATCAGGAAAGAGGAAGGGATAAGCAGGGGCTTGCTTCTTCCTGTAAGGACACTTCCTGAAAGACCTCACACAAGACCTCTACTTACATCTTACTGGCCAGCACCTGGTCACACTCCCATATGACCAGGAGCTAAAAATCGGGGGACTTGTTAGCAAAGAATATGGGGAGAATGAATGGTGTGGTGCAGCCGGCAGCCTTGCCTTGGGAAACTTTCCAATGAGCCATTTGATTGCTCTGTGATTCGTCTGCTGTGTGCCAGGGCCTGGGGTGACAGCAGGGAGCAAGTTCAGGAACCCCCAGCTTTGAGGGGCCCACATGCCAGTGGGGGACAGTGAAGAGGACAAGTCAACACGCACACAGCCACGATGCTTGCTAGGCAAAGTCCTGTGGGGAACATGGCAGAGGGGTAAGAAAGAGCATCGGAAAAGTGGGGGTGAGAGCCTACCCTAGCTCAGGGAGACAGCGAGGGCCCTTCTGAAGAGGTGACATTGGGACAGAGGCTCGAGGGATGAGAAGGGGCCACTGAGCATTTCAAGGACTCGGAAGTGCCTTGTGTACCCCAGGTCAGCTGCCTTGCGTACCCCAGGTCGGGGCTGTGTACCCCTGGGCAAGTCACTGTGCCTCTCTGAGCCACAGGTTTCTCAGCTATGCAACGTGAGCAGCAGCCGTGCTCTCACCGGGTTGTGGGGGTAGAAGCCTTGTTCGTGAGAATGTGTGTCTCCATGAAGAAATGAGGCTCAGAGAGCCTGAGAACCCTGCGCTACATCAGTAGATCTCAGCCGGGGGAGATTTTGCCTGCCAGGGGTCATGTGCCAATGTCTGGAGACATTTCTGATCGTCGCAACTGGGGAGGGGGCTGCTGCTGCTGACATCTAGTGGACAGAGACGGCGGTGAGGCTGAACATTCTCTAGTGCACAGAGCAGCCCCCGCAGTGGGCAAGCACGCAGCCCCTCATGACAGCAGTGCCGGGGCGGAGAAACCCTGCCCTCCACAGCCAGGAGGTAGACACAGGGCCATTCACCGGAAGCCCACTCTTCACTGTGTTCCACAGCCCCCACCCCAGACCCCTCAGCCTGTGCCCTTGGCAATAGGATCTGTCTGCTTTTTAAACAAACATCTCCAATGACTCAGACATCCACTGAAGTTTAAGGAGAACTAAACTTCTTTGTTTATCAAGTGCCAGGCACGTAGTAGCCACCACCTCCCACCAAACCAAAATCCATTACAAGTTTAAAGTACAGCTATTATTTTTACAGCATTGCTTAGAAATGGCTTGCGATCTCTAATTTGCTAAATTGATGTGTATATTGACTAAATAAATATTCGGCACGAAGCCCAAGTTCCCCTCCGCACTTATTAATCCTCAGGAAATGGAAACACAGGACACAAAATGAGCTTTTGCTCAGAGCTGCAGACAGGAATACATTATGTTGTTTTTCAAGCGTTCGGGGACTTGACTCTGCAGCAGAGACGGCCCAATCACCAGCCTCCAAGTTTTCCATGACGCACGCCTCTGCCCAGGAGACGTGCCTGTGTTGCTAAGGTTCCTTCTCGGACTTTAGAAGTCTAGGAAAAGAAACTTTTACTTCAACGGGGGGAATCTGAGGTGACTGTTTTTTGGGGAGTTGATCTGAGGGGAGTTGATGGATGACAGCAATATTCGTACATAGAAATCAGGGCTGCTGGTAGGACCTACAAAGTGAAGACCCTGGGACGGTCCCTTTATGCAACAATTAGGGCTATCAGTGCTCTCGGCTCTGGGGAGAGAAGGCAGGGCTCCCTGGGCTGGGTGGGGGGCACCGTGTCTTCTGTCACCAGCCTGCCCCGGATGGAACAGCATACAAAGGGACTAGAGTACATGGGACAAGGTTTGCTCTAGATTGTCCCACCTGCGGAGACTTTGACCTCTGGGATGTTGATGAGTCCTGGGGGCTGGTCTTGTACCAGGATGGACAGGGGCTCCAGATACCAGGGGAAACCTAGTGGTGCTGGCCACCTCTCTCCTGTGTTAACTTCTAAAGCCTCCCAATCCCACGGAACACTTGTCTTTGCGGCGGGGGAGGGTGAGGGCGGCTAATGGCAGTGAAACAATATGGCCCAGAATTAGGAAAGAAGTTCATGCTGAGTTGGGAAATGGGGAAATGTTCTCCAGAAGAGGAAGAGGCACGAGTGTGCCTTTTGCCCTACTGGGGGAGTGTGAATCCCAAGAGGGGCTGGCATTTCATATCATCTAGCCTCTGCCCAAGGCCAGCCCAGAGCTTCCTTCCCAGACAAGATGCCAGGCCACTCTGGAGGGAGAGGATGATTCCACAGGCTTGAGATGAAGGCTGGTCTCCTCTCCGCCTCTGACCTGTGGCATGACCTTGGGCAGTTCCAGTGACCTTGCTGGGCCTCAGTTTCCTGGTCTGGAGGATGAGGTTCGTGATGGGACCCCCCTGGGGACCGTGCCCAGCACCTAGCCCACAGCAAGCTTGTCACTGTCATCACTGTCAGAGGCAGCAGCCATTCCTTCCACCTGGACACAGCTACCAACAGAAGGGGCTGGAGAATGGAGTTCAGGCAGAAGGAACAGCCAGGACAAAGGTCCTGGGTGGGACCTGATCCCAGGCAGTAGACCAGAGCATGGTTAGCAGGTAGGATGGTGGCCTGGGGTGGTGGCAGAGAGGTGGCCAGGGTCAGATGACACTGGGCCTTGTGACCACCGGAAGGAGAGTGCATTGCATCCTGAGAGCAGCGGGCAGCCATGGGAAGGTTCTTAAAAAGGCAGCTCTGGGTCCCAGCCTCGGCAGCTCCAGGAACACGCGGCAGCCCGGTGGGGAGGGCAGATCCTGGGGACTCAGCTCCTGAACTCAGCCACAAAGATGAGCTGCTGTCCCCAAGGGCTCGTGAGAGGACAGCAAAGGCTGTGTCCCAGGACCAGTGGAGACTTGGTGAATTGAGCAAAGGGGGGCGGGGGTCTCCTGGTGAGATGCCACTGCACTCACCTGAACAGGTGTCATAAACACCGCTGGCAAGGATGAGGACAGAGCGCCAGAACTCTCGTCCGCTGCTGCTGGCAGGAATGCAGGGGCACAGTCACTTGGAAATCTGTCTGGCAGTTCCTTAAAACGGTAAAACCTATGTCTGCCTTGAGACCCAGCCCTTCCACTCACAGGTGTTTACCCGAAACAAAAGCACCCAGAAAAACCCTTGCGGGAATTCACAGCAGCCTCTCAGAATAGGCAAAAGTGGAAATAGCCCAGGTGGCCAGAAGGGCGGAATGGCCCACACCACGGTGGCAGACCCTCACCACGGCGGACGGCGCAGCGGAGCAAGCCAGGGAGCTGCTCCCAGCTTAGCCACGCAGAGAAAGCTGAGCAAAACAGGCAGACAAGTCCACACCCTCCACGGAAGTCCACGTGCTCCAGTGAGAGGAAGAAGAGCAGCGGCTGCATGGGGCTCGGGATGGGGGGTGAGCAGGGAAAAGTACGAGGGAATTTTCTGGGGTGGTGATGGGGTGTTCTAGACCTTGATCTGGGTGGTGATTATACACAAGTGTCCCAACTCCTCCCATGTTCCACTTAAGACCTGTGCATTTTACTGCAAGTAAATGATGCCTCAATAAAACATAATCCTCAACATAAGAGTCCGCGTTTGGGTCTGGGGTCCATGATCTGCTCTCCTCCCTCTTCTGAGCTGCCCAAATTTCCCAGGCAGATGCTGAAGTTCTGAGCAAGTGCGGTGCCTCATTCCAGGGCCGAGGGCTTCTGAGGCCGCCACGCCTGCCTTCCTACCCACATCCATCTTGTTGTTGTCAGAGCCGGGGAATTGCTCCCGAGGCGGAATCTTGAATATTCATTTGATTTACGGCCCGCTGCCGACAGCTTTATGAATCCGCCCACCAATACCTGCAGCCGGTCATCAATCTTCCCTGGAGATTGTGCTTCTGCCAGTAACTCATGAATTAAAGAGGCCCCTGACGGCCCCCACGCCTGCCTCCCCTCCCATGCTGGAGCGTCGTGATGGAAGGAGGACCTGACCAGAAGTCAGAACATTGTTGTCTTGCCGCTGCAGTAGCTCTGATGACCTTGGGTGACTCTCTTTGTCTGCGGGAGGAGGAGAAACTCAGAAGCCCTCAGATCTGCCTCCTCCCGGCCCCGAGCCTCAGTTTCCCCATCCATAGAGATGCAGGGCACAGCACCACCTCCCTCTGCTTATCTGGGCTGGGGGCCAAGGCAGGACAGACTGCCAGCTTGTATGAATGTGGAATGCCTGCCACTATTGTTATGATTATCTGACTTGGAGATGTTCGAAGGGACAAGAAAGATGGTGGTGCTCACGGCTAATTCCCCATGGTTTTCTCATTAACAGCATGGGAATGAAGACAGCATTTCCCTCGGGCTTTCAGGGGAGACCACAGGAGGGGGCTCAGCACAGCCCCTGGCACCTGGGGCAAACTCCATGGGGAGGAAATATTCTGATTTTACTCCAGGAAGGAGCAGTGGGGCAGGCTTTCGCTCTGGCCTTGGGAAGCAGCTCCAAAGTGTTTCCAGAGCTGACTCCTGGGCAGGTACCCCTGGCAGAAAACCATAGCAGGTGCGGTGGCCTCAGAAGCCTTTGGTCCCAGTTGGACTGCGTCTGGCTTTCCGTGAGTCCCCCAGCCCCTGCCATGGAGACAGCACTCAGTAGATGCTCCAGTGCCAACCGGTAGACACTGGTAACATCTGCAAAGCAGTTGGGGGTCAGCAGATGGAGAGAGTGGCGGAGGCAGTGCCTCTGGGCTCAGACACACTGGGGTTCAAATCCCACTCTGTCCCTTAGGATCCCAGTGACCTTGGCTATCTTGGCCCCTTAAGCCTGGTGAGCAGGACACAGGTGATGGCTGCCTTAGAGAGTAGACTGGGCTTGGAGAGAGGCAGCCTGTTGGAAATGCCTTCTCTGCTGGTACACAGGAGCTCTTGGGAAGGTCAGCTCCAGTGGGTGTCACCAGGCAGTGTGCTGGGCACCAGAGTCAGAGGAGGTAAGGACAAGACAGCTCCTGCTCCTCGGGGACTCACTCAACAAATGTTCATTAGATGGATGACAAAGAGCTCTTAACAGCTGTCCCCGGGTTGTGCCTGGGAAGAGGGTTGTGAAGGACACGTGCAGGGGAACCCCCTCCCAGGGACCAGCTCCCACCTGTCCCTCAGCAAGGTGGCAGCCTCTCCTGGGACTGCAGTTTGCCACAGTGGTGGAGGAGCTGTCAGGCTTCAGGGTGCCCTTCCTGGGGCTGAATGACAGCAGATCGATCCTCGCCTCTCCTGGCTCTTCAGCCTCCACAAAGTGCGGCTGCAGCCCTTCAGCCAGCATGCAGCAGTGGGACTCCTCTGCCCAACAAACTTTTCCCTGCAGAACTCCAGTACACACAGGAGACAAGTACCGCACGGAGCCCGTGTTTACTGAGTGCCGAGAGTATCCAAAGCACTTGGTGTACACCCCTTCTGTGAGTCTTCTCAACCTTGTACGTAGGAAGAGGGAGTTGAGACACAGAAAGGTTAAGGGACTTACTCAGGGTCACACAGCTCAGAAGTGACTGGCTGACAGCGGAGCCCACTTACTCACCCCTAGGCCCACTACAGTCTGGCTCCAGCTGCTGCCTGCTGATATCAGGGTTCAAGATGAGACTTCTCTCCCTGAAACTAACCATGTCACCTAGGGAGTGTTACTTTTCCCCTATGAACCTCAGTCTCCTTCTCTGTAAAATGAGAAGACTGAGACCCGCCCCCAGTTGGGATGTTGACTGAATTGACCATGAAGAAGCACCTGAAGCCCCAGCGCCGTGCAGTGCTGGGCCATGGGGTGCTGAGCTGCACACCCCTCTCTCCCCCTCCGCACCCCTTTGATGTGAACCTGGACTCCCTATGCATGGGGAGTCAGGGCCAGAAAGAAGGAGGCCAAAGTGTACTGGAACAAAGGCCTCAGCTTCTGGGAACAGCACTTCCCAGGGGGGCCCGGTTTCTGATCCATGGACTTTTCACCTTGGCACCAGCAACCTGACCACGCTGGCAGTGTTTACCCCGTGGGAAGAGGAAAGGCCTAGGTATGTGCAGAGGGTGTGCTAGGGCAGGTCAGAGCCAGGGCAGTTGGACCTGGGTCACTTACAGCCCCTGGCCCCTGGAGCCTGAGACACAGGTCTCTTTCCCAGTGCTTCAGCCAAGCTCTCTGTCCCCACCCTCCTTCACATCTTGTTCTCTGGGCTCAAAGATGCAGAGATAGATGATGATAAAAGCCACTGCCCCTCTCCTAGGAATTTGCACCCAGGGTGTAGACAAGAGTTAAAATCCAAGCTCTCACCTTTGCTAGCTGTGAGAACCTCTCTACTGCCTCATTTCTGGAATGGGGCACATTCCAGAAGTCACAGTGTTGAGGGAAGGATCTAAAGAGATTGTGCCTGGAAAGGCCTTGACGTACTTTATCTCTCAGTGAGTGGGAGATGTTGTTGCTATAATTATGGATGCTTAGGAAATGTTTACTTACTAGATGGATGGGTAGGAGATGAACTGATAGACGGTCGGATGGAGGATGGATGATGAATAGATGATGGATGGATGGATGTGTAGGTGGGTGGCTGCATAGATAAGTAAATGGAGATAGGTGGACAGATGGATAGTAGCTATGCACTCATCCACTATCCATCTGTCTATTCTCCATCCGCTCATTCACCCCCCCATTATTCATCCATCCATCCACCCATCCATCCATCCATCCTTCCATTCATTGATATGCCCATCCATCCAACTGTGTATGTGGGGAGAGTGGGTAGATGGTTGCACAGGTGAACAGATAGATGGATGAGTGGATAAAAAAATACATGGGTGGATGGCTGGCTTGGTGGGTGGATAGATGATGGGTGGATAGATGTTCAGATGGACAGTTAGATGAATGAACAGATAGAGAGATAGATGAATGGACAGAGGGATTGCTGGATGGCTGGGACCACAAACTAATTGCCTACTTCCTGAAGGTGGCAGAAAACAATTGCTGAAGCTCTCTCCTGATACCACATACATTAACCTGGCCTCAGGGGGCCAGAACACTGTAGCCCTTCCCAATCTGCTCATTAGCTGACTCATGGAGCTTTCACCTATTCGAAACCAACAGGGTAGCAGCGTGACATTTCAGATTTCCTTTCCTTGGCCTTTCACTGAGCATGGCTCACAGCTGTTTGCTGGTCTGCCTTCTCCAAAGGTGCCTTCAAGCCCCCCACATGCAGTAATGGATGCAGCTTCCCCAGAGCTAAGGGGGTTGTGTGCCCTAAAAAGTTGGGGGCTCCTTCCCTCCGGCTGCCTTGCCACATTCTCTCTGCAGCGGTGCCACCAATTACCTTAATTACCTTTCAGTTAGGGGCTTAATTTACAACATGGTGGCAAGGAAATTTTGAAGAGAGAGTTTCCTTGGCAACCCAAGTTTTTAAACATAAGATTCTCCATGTTTTAAAAGCCACTTCTCATCTAATTTCCTCCCTGAAAATTAGCCTGGAACTTTTCAAATACTGGAAATTTTAGCCTAACAGCAGGGTAGCACTTACATCTGAAACCATCAAAGACCTCAATTTCTCCCCTGCCAGAGGCGAGACCCTGGGAAGGTGTTTGGTTTCCTCTGCCCCTTTGTTCTGAAACGGCCATTAAGAAATGACCACGGGGAAACTTTTTCTGAGCTCCAAACCATCAATCAGTCAAACTCTTGACAACAGCCTGTTTTCTAGACTTGTGTTGTTCAAGTTCCTTGTTGGCTGGAGTTTTAGCAATGAGCACTTGATTGATGGCAGACTGCAGAACAGCCAGACAGTTGGGGCCTGTACTCCATGGCGTCTCTGGCCCCCATATCCCCAACTTGAGAAGAACAGCACTGATCACCACCCCCAGTGCAGAGGGCATACAATACCAGAGGAGCTTTTGGAAAATGCCACTCTCCCTGGGAGCTCGCTCATCATCCACAAGCTTCTCTACCTCTCTGTCTAACAAAATCAACCCTTGCTCAGTTACATGGCATGGTTTTTCATAATCTGCCCTAGCATGGGAGGGGGCCACACTACCTTTCTTCTGTTCCCACTTCCACACTCTTTAATCTGACCAAACCTCTCATCCATCATTTCAACCTCCAGCTGTCTACACAGCATCTACCTCTCTACTCACCCTCTGTTGATTCTCCAACCACTCTACCTCCATCCACCCAATCCTCATGCAGATCCCATAATCTGCTGGAATGCCTACACTTTTCCAGTTATATCTTAACTTTCCAAATATGATGTTATTTTATGACAGTAATCAAACACTGCTTGGTTAAGGAGCTTTCCCTGATGCTCCTTCTCCTTCCTCTGAAACTTTGAAACAACCTGTCTATACCTCTCAGGACACCCAGCTTTTCTGCTATGTCTGGGTGCAGTTATTTGTATACTGAAGGCACGTGGAAAAACCAGGCAGGGCTAATTCAAACTCTGGCTCTCACAGATGGAGAGCGATGTGTCCTTAGTGATAAGATGAAAGGATGGATGCAGGATTGATGATCTATGGACTGGATGGAGATCAGATGAGTGACTTATTGGAGGTTGATGGACCATTAGATGGATGTACAGACGGATGGCAAGCATCCAGAGGCATAGATAGTTGGAGAATATGAGAAAGAATAATTAAATGGAAGAGTAAAGGGCTGGAACAATGAATAGAAGGGTGGATGAATGGATGGAAGGAAGGATGGATGGATGGATGGAAGGATGGATGGATGGATGGATGGATGGATGGATAGATGGACAGATGGACGGATGGACAGATGGATGGATGGACAGTGGATGGCTGGATGGCTGGATGAATAAATGGATCAATGGACAAAAGCATGGATGGATAGATGAATCAAATGAACAGAAAGATGGATAGATGGATGAATGGATGGATGGATGGATGGAAGCATGGATGGATAGATGAATGGATGGATGGATGGATGGATCAATGGATGAATGTATGGATGGATCAATGGATAGAAGGATGGATGGACGGATGGATGGATGGACAGAAGGATGGATGAATGGATGGATGAAAGGAAGGAAGGGAAGGAAGGAAGGAAGGAAGGAAGGAAGGAAGGAAGGAAAGAAGGAAGGAAGGAAGGAAGGAAGGAAGGAAGGAAGGAAGGAAGGAAGGGAGGGAGGAAGGAAGGAAGGAAGTAGGTAGGTGGAATGCAAATGCACCTTCCCTCACTGCCCAGGCAGAATTCCAAAATGTGAGGGGATGGAACAGGAGACTGACCATCAGGCAGTTCTGAATGTGGCAGAATAGTAACATAGATTCTCCTTAGAGAAAATATTACTCCTTATACCTTGAGGCTTGAAGTTTTTCAGTGACCCTGGGAAAAGGACAGGGCCCCCTGTGGGACCAATTCATTAAGAAAGACAGTCCTGATCAGCTCATCTAAGCACTTGGGCTGACTCTAAGTGCCAGGCAGTCAGAGGCTGTTCGATAACTATTCATTGGAAAGTGACAGATTGATCTTGGAGAATTGCCATTCTAGGGAGGCATCCGCCAGCTGGGAACAGAACAAAAATGTCACTCCTCAAAGCACATTCTCTCATGCTCAGCAACACGAAAAGTTGACCCTGCTGTTACCAGCACAGACTTGAATCAGTAGTTGTTCTCCACACTTATGCAGTGACTGTAACCCCCATGTTAGAGGGGCCCCAGGGAATATCACTTCACTGATAGAACCCATACCCATGGTACAAGGAGGCCTGACCTCTTCTGACACATCTCAGGGCAGGATATGAAGGACATGAGGTTGCATCAAGTGAACCCACAGAAAGTCGAGTTATATGTAACCCAGTTCCTGGGAGTCAGTTTGTCCATGAGGCCAGGAAGACCCAGTAGAAAGAGAACCCCTGTTCCCACAGCCCGAGTTGTTGGGGAGTTGAGTGACACAGGAAGTCTGTTCTAAACCAAGTTGGAAGGACATCTGGACCCACTCCCTTTCCAGGAAGGAAACTCTCACTAGCAGCTGATCGCAGACAAACTCTGAGGCCAAAGGAAGGTGGAAACACCTTCACCTTTCCTCCTGAATCCCCATCCCAGCCTGCAAGGCTTGACTCAGAACAACTGTGTCTCTCAGCTGTGAGCTCTCGTCTGGGCTGTGAGAGGAAAGGTGCAATGCACACCTCTAGGGGGTGCTATCCACAGGGCCCCTTGGACAGAGCGGCAGGTTTCACTGTGCATTGTGGTCACAGGAGGCTTTAGGGACTCAGAGTCTCAAATGCTGCCTCTAAAAGACCCAGAAGGCTTCCTAACATAACTCAGCACTTTGTGTTGTTCATAAAATTCGCTCTCTCTACTTCTCTCATCAGACCCCCTCCCCACTAGAAATGCGGGTTGGGGAAACAAAGAAGGGGAAAGACAAATTCACTTCTGCCTTATCTATAAAGTGTTTAGCTAAGTGCTGGGCACATAATAAGTGTTCAATAAATAACCATTATTAGAAGAGGGTGAGATGGAGGAAATCGGACAGATCAGAATTTAATTCTGCCATGCTGATTTATTGTGCTTCTGCCCAAGGAAAACAGAAAAAGAGTAACTTCACTTTCTCTCTCCCTCTCTCTGTAAGACTGACTTCGCAGCAGCGTCCTCCTTTCCCCTTTGCCTGCAGCCTGTTGAAAAAAATAAAAAGAAAAAGGCAATCCAGCATGCTTGGCTGAACCCCCACCCCTCCTGCCCACAGTTCCCTCCAACTTGATGTTCAATTTCCCTGGGTCGAGAAGAAGCATTCTGATGATCTGAGTTAATTCAAAATGTAAATTTCATCTCCTATCGGCTAATGGCTCTGAGCTCCACTTTACATAACAGGGGAGCAGCTGCTAAGTGAGTCACCGGCCCCCCGGCTCCCCGGTCTCTGTCCTTAATGGTGATGAACCCTTGTTGAGGCTTCAAACAGACAGCCACAGCCTCCGCACCCATAGAGGCTAGACCTGAGTTCACCTCTGTGGGCAGAGTGTTCTATTAACCAGGGGGACTATGGGGCAGGGGGCTAATGCCAACCCCAAGGGCTGGGCTCAGCCCAGGAGGCTCCAACTGGGCTAGACTGGTCTCCCAGGGCCAGTCTTGGGGAGCCCAGGCTCACGTGTCCGCTCACCTAGATTTGGGAGCCTTGGCCTTGGCGGAGAATTTCACGAGCTCTTCCAGCTTCCACTGCATGGAAGGAGCTATCTTCACCCATCCCTGAAAAATGGCCTTGAACCCTCCAGAGGTTGGCAGCTGGCATGGCAGACAAGGTCTTCCAGATGCTGGCTTCCCTGGGATGAGGGTCCTCATGCTGCCCTCTGGGCCATAGAACAGGTACCCTCTCATCTCCCTGGGAGAAGCCAGGGGCTTCTCCTAAAGACAGATCAATATCTTGAGGTCTGAGCTAAACCGCTCACACATGCCCCTAAAGACAACCAACCAGCAGCAGGTTGGGGATTTCTAGCTGACTTTTGTGGCCTGTGGATGAACCAGGCTTTGGGCCAGAACGGAGGGGACCTGGGGTTATGCCTATGAGTCTGAACCTCGTGTTCCCCACTGTCCTTTCCCAGATCAACACAGAAGCAGGTGGGGATAGATGGTGTCATCAAGTGGGGCAGTAGGGGATTCCGGTAGTGGAATTTCAGGCACGCTGCTAAGCTGCAGTGAACTACTTGGGGTGGAACCGTTCCCATCGTGGCTCCATGAAGTCAGCCACACTCTCTGCCTTGTCGCTCTCCCCACGCCTGGACCTGGGCTCACTAAATCCTAATTCTAAGGGTCCCACCAAAGAACCATGTGACTCCAACCTCATGGCAGGGAAGGCTTCCAGGGACCAAGGCAGAGTGCTCATTGTACAGCTGGGGAAACAGGCTCAGAGATGAAGGGACTGTCTTCAGGCCACACCAGGAGCTTAGTGTTGTAGTGAATACTTCCATTCCGGAGATTTCTGCTGCTAGGGAGAGGGGAGAAGGAAATAGGACCCTCCGGCCATATTGGAGCCTCTGGGTCTAGGGCCCCTGCCCTGTGTCCAGACCCTCCCCTATGCAGTGACACGAGCCAAACCCTCCCTGCAGCTGTCTAAGCAGTTTGTGTGGGTTTCCTGATGGGCTGAGAGGCTGGGGTGAGGTTCTTGGTCTCCTGACTCAATGCCAGTGGGGTCAACCTAGAAGTTGAGGCTCCTGGTGGCTCCCACTCTCCCACCTGCTAGCCAGGTAACTTTTGCCGGTCTTTGCCCTCTGTGGCCTCAGTTTCTCATCCAGTTGCTGGTGACATGACATAATTTTATGGTATTCGTGGTAGTTTTAGGAGGATCATTGGCCTGGCATTAAATGACATTGAATCCATAAGGAGAAAGTCCATCCTTTTTCCATTTTTTTTTTACACTCCTACAGATTCAAAGGAGAGGGTCTCAGTGGGGTGCACACACCTCTTCCTTCCTCAGCTCTCTTTTCAACAAGGTGAATGCAGGCCTCTAACTCAGAGTCTTTGGTATATTTTGTCTTGGTTATATTTATTCTTTTACTTACAACTTTATGGAGCTATAACTTGCATATCATAAAACCCACCCATTTCAGGCTGGGCGCGGTGGCTCACGCCTGTGATCCCAGCACTTTGGGAGGCCGAGATGGGCAGATCACGAAGTCAGGAGATTGAGACCATCCTGGCTAACACGGTGAAACCCCGTCTCTACTAAAAATACAAAAAATTAGCCGGGCGTGGTGGCAGGCGCCTGTAGTCCCAGCTACTTGGGAGGCTGAGGCAGGAGAATGGCATGAACCCGGGAGACGGAGCTTGCAGTGAGCCGATATCTCGCCACTGCACTCCAGCCTGGGCAACAGAGTGAGACTCTGTCTCAAAAAAAAAAAAAAAAAAAAAAAACCTACCCATTTCAAATGCACAATTCAATGCTTTTTCATATATTCACAGGATTCTGGAAACTCTACAACAATTTAACTTTAGAATATTTTCATCACCCCCCACAAAACACCCTGCAGCTGTCGGGGTCAGGGGTCAGCAGTCCCTTCCCACTGCTTCCTCCCCTGACCCCCAGCAACCCCTTAACTACTTTCTGTCTCTACAGGCTTCCCTATTCCAGATGCTTCATATCAATGGACTCATGCAATACAGGGGTCTTGTGTGGCCAGCTTCTTTCACTTCACATTGTGTTTCTGTGGTTACCTTAGCAAGGAACGCTGGTTTTGGATCCAGTTGGGATATAATGTCTTTTTAAGCAAATCTCTTTCAATCTACTAATATTTTTCCACTTGAGTGAATGAATCATTGGCTCAAGTTACCAGCTGTCCATGGAACGTGGAATGTGTATTGGACATTTGGAAGATAGCCCTAATCCTCAGGGAAGATCTGCGAGGCCCCACACCAGTGGTCCTCTGATTCTGGGACCTTTCCGCACCCTCCTCTCTCCCACAGACAACCTCTCCCCAGGTTCCTTTCTTTGTTCTCCCTGTGAAGAGACAGGGGCCAGAGAAAAGTCTCTGCAAACAGTCTCTCTATTGAAAAAGCTCTGAAGGGCAGCTGCAGGCTGGGCCCTCCTCTGCAGTCATTCTGTCCGGAAGTAGCATCAACAACGAGTTTAATTATGCAATTAGAGTCATTTTCCCAGGCTGAACAAATATTTACAGCATATTTTGCTGCAAATTGCCTCGCCTGGAGAGGAGTTTTGCCATTCAGACTGCTGAACATTCACACATTTACATATCCCATTACCAAGGGGCTCACAGACGAAACAGCCCTGAGGCGGCCCAGGCCCAGCGCCACCAGGAGTAAGTGTCCAATGCAAAGACGCAAGCAGGTGTCAACAAGGCAAATGTATTCTTGGTCCCACTACGGTGCTACTGTGGACCAAATGACGTCCGCCGCTCTTCTGCAGCATCCCTAAATCCCAGCTCTGCG
The DNA here is from genome assembly GCF_006542625.1 of Nomascus leucogenys. Lineage (NCBI taxonomy): Eukaryota > Metazoa > Chordata > Mammalia > Primates > Hylobatidae > Nomascus > Nomascus leucogenys. The sequence goes on from NC_044393.1 coordinate 6,587,090, forward strand.
GCATCAGAGAAACCTCTGAGCTCTGTCCTGGAGCTAAGAGAGGGCCCAGATTGTAGAGAGAATATGGTGCATGGAAACAGTTCTGTAACAATCAGTCCTGCATCGATCCGGTGCCGGCCACTCTTCCTGTAATCTGCCCAGGGGTCCTGGGAGCGGGGCCTTCACAGGCGCCTGTGTTTTGAACCCCTCTCAAAGGCCCCCGCTATGCTGAGCTTCCTGTGTGAGGAGAAGCAGAAAATCTCCAGACAAAACTTCAGGAAAGCAGAAACAAGTTTATCTGCTTGAGAACCCATCTGAAATTCATCTCTGTCTCAAGCCCCGATTTCATCCCGTGGAAGAAACTTTATCTTAGATCACTGGGGTAAAGTCAGTTCATTCAGGGTTTTCTCAATTTGGGGGCACCCCCTGCCTCTGCCAAGCTCTCCCTTTTGCAGCAAAGTTCTGTAGCCTGAATGATGTGGTGAAAATATGAATGAGGCAATGCAATCCTCCCAACCATCCAACCCAGAACCCAGCTGCTACTGTTACCATTGTATGGTATTTTTAAAGTTATTTTCTAAGCATAAATGTACAAATACTCGATACCCTTTCATTATCTACCTTCACAGGTGAAGCAGATGGCAAATATTGCATGTCAATAACTTATCTTTTGCAGAGTCATTTTAAATGGCTGCCTAGTTGTCTGTTCTCAAAAGGACTACAATTTCTTTTAAGTAATCTCCTATGGTTGGGCATGTAGGTTGGTTCCTAATTTTTGGCCATGGTAAACAACTCCATGATGAGCATCCTTGCAGCTAAATCTGTGCAGACTTTCATGATTTTTCCCTTAGGACACATTTCTTAAAGGTAGAATTCCTGGACCCAAACTCTGAGTCTTCTGCTAAAATGTTTGAGAAGGGTGAAGGTGGCTCCCTACAGGGATGGGCTCGCCATACGAAGAGAAAAAAATGCTTCTGATATTCCTGATTGACTTCGCTCTTCAGCTCCTTTTCCTGAAATGCACAGTGAAAGTAGGAGTTGTGGAGGCTGCACAGAGGACAGATTTCGACTCCAGAGCCACAGCCGGTCATCAGTGGGACAGCCGGCTTGGTGGGGAGCGAGCTACCATACCCTGGAGAGGTGGAGTGAAATAAAAATGAGAACAACCGACCCCACCAGGCCCAGCTGTGTGCCAAGTCCCTGGCTGGCATCATCTCATTGGAGCTTTTCAACAACCCCCTAGAGAAAGTAATCATTAGGCCCATTTGACAGTTGAGGAAACTGAGGCTCAGCATTTCATGCAATCACCTAAGGGCACCCTTCCCGGGAGACGTAGGGCCGTGGCTCACACGCAGACCCTCCTGACTGCAGATTCGGCACTGCGCTGGGCTAGTTTATTTCATCCTTATCAGACTCCACCAGAGGTAATATAACCCCAGTGGCACAGAGGAGACAGAAGAAGACCCCGCTGGCCAGTGGCAGAGCTGTGATGTGTTCAAGGTTGCCAGTGCTTACTGCCCCAGAGAAGGAAAAAGCGTAGGAAGGAGGAAGCAGGTGGCCAGCTCTTTCCCATAGATGAAGTCACCGCTGCAATTGCTGACAGCGAAGACAAAGCAAAAGCTGCTCCCCTGGCTCGGTGCCCTCTGGCAGGGCTGCAGGTTAAGGGAGCTCAGCAGGGCCCATGCCCTGCGGTCTTACAGCCAAAACCGTGCACTCTGGAAGGTGCATGCTGTTGGCATCCAGAGGGCCGAGTGAGCAGCCCAGGGGGCTCCAGGTTAGGGTGGGCCCCCGGGGAAAGGGAGAGAAGAGAGAGAGAGCCCTGTAACTCCTGACTCCCAAGTGTGCCCCGGCCCCACCTAGCCACCCCACTCCACCTGCCTACCTGTCAGTGCCCCCTAAGTGACTCGACTGGGAATAAGGGCAGGTTTGTTGTCCTGGTTCAATATTTGTTGTGTAACTTTTGTTTTCTGGTCTCTAACCCAGACTGCAACACAGCTTCCTGGAGGTCTTACATCGGACTCCAGAAGAGGACGTCAGTCCCAGTGTTGGTTTTGGAGTCATGTGGTCCAGTGGTAGACCAGGAATCGGGAGACTCTGGGCTTTCCATCTCACTCCAACCGTATTTTCAAGTGATGAGCCACTCGCCCTTCTGTGAGCTTCCTGCAAATGGGCTTATCTTACATACTTTGCATCATCTGAAGGCACGACAAGAGAACATTGAAGAATGAAGTCACAGTATCCTGTTTATTGTAGACAGAGGTCCCTGCACAGAAACCAGGATTTGGAGACAGATGGAGCACTCAGGAGGCATGGTTTGGGGAAACTGAGTCAGGAGTCAATGACATGTATTGAATCCTTTTGGTCTCCTGAAAACTCTTATGCTGCATATGTAAGTCACCTCCCCTAGGCTGTCCCCCAGGCTTGCAGGGCCTGCTGGCAAATGGTCCTATATGAGGCTGCTTGCCAGGTGGCTGATGCTGTGCAGGAAGGGAAGGAGTTTGGAGATGGCCAGTGTCTTTGCCTGCCGAGGGATTGGAGACTACTGAAAGCCCGTAATAGGACAGTGGGGCACAAGGCATGCATTTTAACAAACTTTATCCTGATGGCCTCTTTCAGGGGTCCAAGGAGCTGCCCAAAGGCCCCCAAGGGGCGGGGAAATGGAGGCCAGGTGGCCTGCACTTTGGACTCCCTCCCCAGCCTCAGGTGAGCTGCCTTGGGCTCTGTCTCCTTTAGAGGTGGGACTGTGAGTCAAGTACCTGTCAAGAACGTGTTCTGCAGTGAAAAGGAGAAACAAGTTTGAATGCCACTGGTTTAAACTAATACAGCAGATAGCATTTAATTCCAGTAAGTGGTTTTTCCCCATCGGTGGTTTTGATATTCTAACAAGCCAATGTGTCTGGAGCTAAGACTCTCAGCTCCTTAATGGGGAAGGAATTCCTGGCAATTTCTCAGCCCTGATGGACACTCCTGGCTGGACCTCAGTTTCCTTACGTGTAAAATCGGAGTGATCTCGGCTTCACCTTCCATGTGAAGCCATTGTAAGGAGCAGAGGAAGTGAGGAAAAGAGGCAAGTTTTCCAGGTGAAGAGACTGGAGGGGTGGAGCGTGACATGAGAACAAGCCTGCCTGCTGGGGTGTGGTAGGGGTAAAGCCAATTTCACAGCCTGGGCCCAAGAAAGAAACTACAACTTGAAGATAATAGTATTTACACAGATTGAATCCGTGATATAAAGTTTATGCTTTTTATGGTTTCTTTGGACTGTTCTGGAATATCCAATAAGCACTGGCAGTAGAGGAGAGCAGGTGAGGGTTCAAGGCAGAGCTGGGGACCAAACCACCCACCTCTCTTCTCTGGCAGCCCATGGTGTTGGCATGATGTCCAGGATACAGAAGGCACTCAATTAATTAAGCCTTGCTCAACCCGGATCCTGTCGCCTTTTCCTTCTCACTTGTCTTCCCCTGCTCCCCTGCGGGGATGACAGTTGAGAAAACTGTTGCTTTGAAGAGTTAAAAGGCAAAAGCCTGTGAAACCATCCACAACGAAATTTTTGTGGAAGCCTGAGCCCCCTCCAGATCCAAATTGTCAAAAAGCGTGCATTTAACCTTCCCAGTCCAGCCACATAAGCCTCACCATCTAAAGGTTTGTAGAATTGTTAAAGGACGCCAACTAGTGGCTCCAGAAAATTCAGAAATCTCCCAACCACGGTTCCCTGCCTCATTCCTCCCCATCTGCTCCTTCCTTCTCCCTGGGACCAGGCAATGCACCCCCTCTTCAAGTGTGATTCTGAACGTCCCACCTTCTTGGGGAGGGGGCAGGATTTAAATCAAAAGATATTTAATCAGAGTTCTCTCCTCTTGGTAGCTCAAATAAGAAAAACCAAGCAAAGCAAATCCATCTTTTCTATAAAACTTTATTTTGTAATTTTTTTCCAAGAAGTAGTAAGGGGGAAATATTGCAATTATGTAAAGGTAAGGAACAATGACGTATAAAAATAATTTAAGCACACATATTAATAACAAAGCAACTTTTTTTCAAGGAAAACTAGTAGGTCATCTTGCCCAAGATTTTTCCAAAGGTATTAAATATATTTTTGATAACAGTACATACAAATACACATACACAAATATACCACACAGAGACATGTGGACATACATGCACACACACACACACATGCACACACACATATATATATATACAGCTCAAGTATTTTTTTTGGTGTGCATTCTAGCTAATCCACATAGCTAAAGTGAAAAAACACTAAAAAGATCAAATGCCTGAGTAATCTTAAATTTGAACAAACTATGCATTGGGTGTGAATTTTTGGAGGCATGCTAAGATTTCCCTTCTCAATTTCATTAGCTACTACCCAGTGTTCTGTGGTTCTTATCCTTAAAAAAATCAAAGTGTGCCTTTCAGATCTGCTCACGGTGTGGTGATGATTATTATGGTGGCGTCAATTTGGGAAAACTTGCCCTCTCTTGCTCCTACTGCACCTTATGGATGGGAAAGGGGATGATTTTAAAGGTAAAGCGCTCAGGCACTGATTACATCTGGCTTATTCTTTGCTTCAAGGCAAGGATCTCTCTCTCGATTTCACAGGGGAGGTCAGCATTGACCTGATCCTCCAGATACTTCTCGATGTCTTCCACCTCCTTCTCCCAGAATTCCTTGGAGATGCTGAAGAGCTCCATCACGTTGATGTGCCCCAGGCCTTTCAGGTTCAGGGCATCCTCCTTGGGGATGTAGCCTATGGGCGTGAGCTTGGCGCCGGCTTTCCCATCGATCCGGTTGAACATCCATTCCAGCACCCTGGAGTTCTCTCCAAAGCCTGGCCAGAGGAATTTGCCTTCCTTGTCCTTCCGGAACCAGTTGACATGGAAGATCTTGGGCAGTTTGGCTGCTGGGTGCTGGGCCATGCTAAGCCAGTGGGCCAGGTATTTGCCAAAGTTGTAGCCAAAGAAAGGCCGCATGGCAAAGGGGTCGTGCATGATGATTTTGCCTGTTAAACAGAGAGGGAGTTCATTAGTAAATGATGCTCTCCTAGGCAAGACCGACCCCATTGATTGTTGACATTAGCATGCTTTGTTCTCCTCGCTCTCTCTGTTTCTCTCTCCACACACAGACACAGACAAGGAGAGAGACGTAAGAGTGACGAAGAGTGCTCTAATCCCACTTCTCTGTGGTTTCAAATCAGGACTTTGATTTACCTTTATGTTCTGCAGCTGCTGTGGCCTCTGATCTCATGGCCGCCCCCACAAAGACTCCATGTTGCCAGCTGAGAGCTTCATAGACTAGAGGGACACCTTTAGCAGGAAAAAAAAAAAACAGAAATGTTCATTAGAGGCTTTGAAATTCAGCCTCCACAACCAGTGGTGTTATTCACAACATGGAAAGACACAGCAAGACAATAACTTTGTAATCGAGCTAGTTTTGCATTCACCAAGCTAAATTGCAGAAAACTGCTAACTCAAAGTTACATGACCGAGGCCACAAAGTAAAAAGTAAAATTTGATCAAGCTACGGTAGATCAAGGATTCAGAAAGGTTCCAGGTGACCAGAAGGGTTGTTTCTACATTTGAACTTGCCAATTATTCTGGCTCTTTGGGAAGGAAGCTCAAGAAAGGAAGCCCCTGGGCACCCTCTGACAAAGTCATGGAAAAGGAGAGATTTCACAGATGCTCTTCGGTACCCAGCACACCCATGTTCCCAGCCTAAATGAAGGGGAGCCTCACCAGCAGGTCTACGGCCTCCAAAGATAATGCCTTCAATGGGAACGCCTTCCGGAGACTCCCAGGCAGCATCAATGATGGGGCACTGGCTGGCAGGGGTGCAGAACCTTGAGTTGGGGTGGGCACAAGGTTCTCCTATAAGACAGAGAAAGGCCCGTGAGTGCCTGGCTCAAACAGGCAGTCCCTGCAGCCCGGCACACCAAGGCCTCTGGTGGGGACGCACCATCCTCTGGGCTCCACTCCTTATTCTTCCAGGAAGTGATGGTGACGCCTGAAGCTAGCGGCTCATCAATGCCTTCCCAGTAAACGCCCCCGTTGCTGGTCTCGGCCACGTTGGTAAAGATGGTGTTCTTCTGGATGGTCTTGATGGCATTGGGGTTAGTCTTCACAGAAGTCCCAGGAGCGACACCGAAAAAGCCATTTTCTGGGTTGATAGCCCTTAAATGACCTGGAGAGTTTTAAACCAGAGAAGCAGTAGTGAGTGCCAGACAAAGCAGAACATATACTCTTATATATTGCCGGACTAATTTCTATGCCAGCTTCTCAAATCTTTTTTCCCTCCCTAGAATATACATTTATCTCTTTTCATCCAAGCATCATATGCAACTTTGAGATGTTTACAACTCTTGCTTCCTCCACAATTTTCCACCAATACCATTTAAACAAATGTGTGTATATAAACAAACAGCAACATATGGCCCAGTTTCAATCCAGATTGAATATTAAATTGAAGAATTCTTACAGAATACATATTTCTAAGGCTTGGCCAACTCTGGACTAATGGAGTTTAAAAATCCAAACACTGGATTGAGGAGAATGTGAAATGTTTTGAAGGCCAACAATTCACTTGAGTCCAATCGTTACCAAGAGTTGGGTCTAAAAGAGTCACCTTGTGCGTCAAACTTCATCCAGGCAATGTCATCCCCGACGCACTCAACCTTCCACCCGGGGAGGCTGGGGTTCATCATGGCCAGGTTGGTCTTCCCGCAGGCACTGGGAAATGCGGCCGCCAGGTACTTCTTCTCACCCTCAGGGTTGGTTATACCCAGGATCTGTTGGGGACAAGATTCTTTATTGTGATCTTTGTTTCCTTCTCCCCAAGGTTGGTGCTTCAGCCCAGAGGTTGGAATGCAGGCCCTCAAGATCTATTTCTTCAGGTATCAGTGCAAACAAACATTCCCAGAATCATGAAGTCCAAAGGATCTCTATGGTCCCCTGGTGTTTGGGGGCCTTCAAAAGCGACGTATATGTGTGCACTAATCATTACTGGTGGGGTTTCCCGATCTGTCCGGGAACCTGCAGGCTCAGAGAGGTGTGCTGCCAGATGGGAACTATAATGCCGTTTGTTTCTGCCACCCCTCACACCTCTCATCTGCACATCAGGGCTTCCTGCAGACTCACCAGCATGTGCTCTGCCAGCCACCCTTCCTCCTTGGCCAGCCGGCTGGCCATCCTGAGAGCAAAGCACTTCTTCCCGAGCAGCGAGTTCCCGCCGTACCCACTGCCAAAGGAGATGATCTCTCTACGGTCAGGCAGGTGGGCGATGAGCGTCAGCTCCGGGTTGCAGGGCCAGTTGTTGACCAAAGGCTCTGTGAACAAGGACCCCTCCCATGTCAGTGCACCAGGGCCCTGCTTGGGGGTCCCCGAGGCACCCACTGGGGTTTGCTGTTTGGCTTTCTTTTTTATTTTGACTTTTGCTTCCGAAATAATACACTTACTTTGTAAAGGCAGAGGGCACCCCACAGAATGGAGGCATTTGACAAACTCCCCATCGCCCAGTGCTTCCAGGACAGGCGTGCCCATCCGCGTCATAATCCGCATGCTGGCCACCACGTAGGGCGAATCCGTCAGCTCGATGCCGATCTTCGATAGAGGCGAGCCCAGTGGCCCCATGCTGAATGGAATGACGTACATGGTGCGACCTACAGGGTGCGATGGGTGGGCACTGGTGAGAAATGACCTTGGACTTCGAACATGACCAGTATTGTTTTCCCAGGTAGACCCGTTTTCACGGTCTTCCACTAACACCACCACACCCTGCTGGTCACCAGCCCCCTGGGTTAGAAGAGTCCACTGGAAAGTGAACAGCCTGCTGAAATTAAAGAGTTTTCATAAATGTGCAATTGGGTCCCACCAAGCTATTTAAAACCCATATGCATGGAAATAGTTTTCACGTTTGTATAAGACAGTCTGTAAAAGCAGAAGAGGGACGTGCATTTTCAATACATTGCCAACTTCATGTATGGAACTGAAAGACATCTGAGGTGGTGGGAGCTTCCATTACTGTTTGAATTACCATTAGGATAGATGTACTAAGAAAAGGCTCTCTGCTATTTTGCCCAATCAAATCAATGTTCCACTCACCTTTCATGCACCTTGGGAACCTGGCATTGAACGCTTTCTCAAAATCCTCCTCTGACATCCAGCGACCGAGCTGGCTGAGGCCTGTTTTGGGGATGGGCACTGTGTCTCTTTGCTCTTGGGTGACGATAACTGTCTTGCTTTCAATCCTGGCCACATCCCTGGGGTCAGTGAGAGCCAACCAGCTGCAAAAATCACAGGCTTCCTTTCAGCCAAGCACCACGGGCAGCAAACCATCTCCTTCAGTACTGTGGCTTTCCACGCCTAGCAGAGTGCTGAGCACGCTAACAACAGTCCATCAGTGTGAACACACAGACCATCTAAGACACGGCCAGGTGGACATTTACTCAACTAGGAGCTGGTCTGCAGGACAGAGGCTGTCTTTTGTTTTTATCAAGAATCTAGTTGGCAGAGATTTTGTGCACACCACCTCATTTAAAGCTTGGGCTGGCCCACTAATGTCACAAAATTCAAGTCTGTATGGTTCTGACCATTGCATTCATCTTCTCAAGAGTCTGAAACTCCCCAAAGGCCTTCATTCACCTTTCTCCACCAACTCCCAGGAGACGCAGGGGAGCCCTGCCTGCAGGGGGCTAGGGCAGGCAGCCGGGGCCGAGCTTACCAGTTGTCATACTTCTTCAGCCGCCTGAGGATGCCCTCCTCCTCCATCTGGCCTAGAAGCCTCCCATTCTCCTCCTCAGAGCCATCACAGATGTGGATGTGATCAGGCTGACACAGCTCAGCGTTATTCTCGAGAAACTCCCTCACTGCCTGGGGCAGGCTGTCCAGGCTTCCTTGGACAACTTTGGCTGAGAGGTTCAGGCCGTTCTGCAGCTGAGGAGGCATTTCTGCAGAGTGCTGCTAAGGGACACGAATGTGAGGTCACCTGAAATAGAAAACGCAAGCATCCTGAACAAAAAAAAACAACAGACACCTTCAAACATGTTTGACGGTCTTTTGCCAGGGATGTGCATTGTGAACTAGTTATTGCTCTCAGGAAAAAAATGAGTTCATCTTTGTAATTTTTCGAAATGTAAATGCAAAGCTCTACTTACCTTTCTTCTCTTTGGACGATCTCGAAGGGAGATCCACAGGTTTCTTTCCAGGTTCTTCCCGCCGGCGAGTTTGTGCTCCCAGTGGGAGGGCCGTGCTTGGTGGCAGAATCTCCCAGCTTTAAATACTGTGGAAAAGAATAGCCCTGCCCCTCTGCTGCACCCAGGGAGGCTCGCCACCGACGTCAGGGGGCAGGTCTCTGGATCACGGCCCAGGTCAGTTATGCTTTGGGCCAACTCACTGCAACACACCCCAGGGAGATAATCATTGAACAGATAGCTGTTAATGAATGCTGGGAGACTTCGAGCCCTCAACCAACCATAGTGAGTTTTGACACAACTACCAATTGACTAAACCTTGACCCGTTCTACTGCTGATGCAAAACACAACACCCTATTCTTAATAGGCAGGTGGGGTCGAGGACAAGGCTGGCCAGGGCACCTACTGGACTTCAAGGGCTGCTAGCAGCACATTTTGTGTGCCAAAAGCTGCTGGTTGGCAAAACACCACAGCTGTAAGATGTTACCCCACAGTCAAAGTTCACGGTCAAAGTTCATGGGAAGGATGTACCCCAACTTGGGCAAATATGTGGCTTATTGGCAAAGATTGGAAATGCCTAACCTAACTGGAGGCTAATCACTGTATTGTCTGCTGTGTGCGCCCCCCACCCCCCACCCCAGATGTAAACTCCACGAGGGCAGGGATTTCTCCCTATTTTGTTCATTTTTCCATCTATAGTGCTTGGCATAGAGTAGGCACGGGATGCACACATGCTGAGCACTGTTCTAAGAGCTTGGCATCATTACTACCCTCTGAGGTGGAGGCTATGAACAATCCATGTACAGATAGGGAAACTGAGGCAGAGATTGTGTAGCTACTCCCAGCTGGCTGGTGGGTTGCAGAGTGAGGATCTGAACACAAGCAGGTTGGGCCCTGGAGCACCACGTCCCTCCCTGTGAGGTACCACCACCTTTCCAGAACCTTCCCTGTGTCCTCCAGGGAGTTCTGGGCTGAGTGCAGTTACTCCTGCAGTCCACTGGCCACTGTTCACTTCCCTGGCAAGTCTTAGAGTTTAGGGAGCGGAGGGGGCTTGGCAGTTTTGCTAGATTATATGCTTAAGCAATGAAACCTTTATAACAGTTATAAAGAATTTGCTTTGCAAGCCATCAGACCTTCAGTCCAATTTAATGAACTATGGAAGCTGCTTGCTGGAGTTTGGAGAACATGGGGTGAAACGCCAAAAGAACAGGGCTAGGCCCCAACTCCCTACAGCCAGCCCACACTTCCATGGAAACCTCTCTACCTAAGATGAGGTCAGGTGGGGACTTGGCCCATCTCCCCACTGGGGTGTGGGATGATCCCTGAGATAACCCCAGGACTGGGCTTAGAAAGAGCTGCTGTGGCAAATGCGAGCCACTGTGAATGGCAGCCTCCAACCAAACTCACTTAGAGGACCCTTCTGGGGGCTTGGGTCACACTGTGTTGGGTGTGCATGCATCATCAAGTTCCACCAAAATTATCAACCCGTTGCTGTTCCATTTATTCAGATTTTATTCAGCCAGTTGTGTCTTTCAGGGTAAATACAATATGAGGTGTTTTTTGTTTCATTTGAAGTTATTCCCCGTTTAGGTCACTGGCATTCGTTATTAGTGGTGCTGTCATCCATACATGAGTTCGTGTTGTGTCTAAACCCAGCAGTGACGTGATGCTCAGTAGCTGAGGCCACTTCCTTAGCATCTGACATCAATGAATTAGCCATCCCGATGCACAACCACAATTCTGTGACACACACATCACTCCCGGCGAGGCTCATCCCACCAAATTGGTAGAAAGTCCCAATTTGCTGATAAAACGGTAACAAGTTTGAGTACCTGAAAGAGCACATGGATTGAAAAGAAAAACGGGAAAGCAGAACGTATTTGGAGTCCTGAATGCGACCCATCCATTCAAGGTGCTTATGTTCCGAGACTTCCGCGAGAGAAACAGCTAGTTCAAGTAAAACGTCAGAGCAGTGAGTCACCACCGACCTTCATCCGCTCCTTTCATTACTTGCATCTCTGCTAAAAATACAAACAATTAGCTGGGCATGGTGGTACATGCCTGTAATCCCAGCTACTTAGGAGGCTGAGGCAGGAGAATCACTGGAACCAGCGAAGCAGAGGTTGTGGTGAGCCGAGATCTCACCACTGCATTCCAGCCTGGGTGACAGAGCGAGACTCCATCTCAAAAAAAAAAAAAAAAAAAAGAACAGAAATTCCAAAGACTCTCAACAGCAGTGCTTGGAGGTCATGTAAAGTCAAGGTCCGTGTTTTCCCAACTGGACTCTAAGGGATTTAGGGTGATTCCACTCACCCCTCACAGAGGAGAGAGAAAGGCTGTAGGAGACGGGCTCTAAGCCCTCCTCACCTGTGGCATCTCTGATTTGACCCGTTGTACATTTCCAGCTTCCATATTGGATGTTTGTAGTACAAGGAATTTCACAGCTGGAACATGTTGAAAATCCACACAGCATAACCAAGTTGTGCTGAAGAGTTGAGAACCAGAAATGGCAAAGACATCATTTTCCCAGGCTAAGGCTCTCGAACGCACAGCCACAACCTCCTTACTTCACCCTGGCCACCAATGGCAGTGACGGGAACACCCAAGGGATGACCACAAAAATGCCTCTTGGTTCAGGAATCTGAATTTGTAGGAAAGCCTGACTCTTATCTGGCAAAGAAAAAAAGGGACAGTGGTTTTCCTGAAGGTGACGAGAAACACACAGTGTAAATCCCATGTCCTGGGACGAGAGGTATTTATGCACATCCGCCTGGGTCTCCGTTGCCAGGGACACTACTCACTGGGCACCCGACTGGCCCCATCATGAAGCTTCTGACAGCAGGAAAACACCAGTCAGCCCTGTAATGATCAGCCACAAAGTCATCCACCAGGGTGATTCAGGTCATCCACCCCACCTCAATTGTGTTTGTTAGGGACAAATATTTAGAAGTTTCATGTTTGTGGGATTATCTCAATGTCTTTGCAGTCTGGAGGGTATCTTTACAGAGTTGAATGAGTCAAGTGCCTATTCTCATGCCATAGAATCATATAATTGAAAAGGTCCTTAAAAGATGACATTACTCCAGCTCAATGGGTTGGGGGGTCTCCTCTGGGAGAAATATTTTGGATCTAGACAGAGGGGCATTACACAACATTGTGAATGTAGTAAATGCCACTAAATTTCCATCTGAAAATGGTTAATTTTATGTTGTGTGAATTTCATCTCCATTTTTTAAAAAGATTATATCGTTCAGTCTTTTATTTTGAAGATGTGGGAACAAGTGGTGGGAGGATGGTATCCAAAGCCCACTTAGGGTGCAGGCAGGTCCCTAACACACCGATCACCCTGCCCAGGCTTCAACCTAATCATTCCCACTTTGCTACACGGCCTGTGCTGTTGTAAGACAGCGAGCTTGGGGCTGAATGTACCCAGCAGAGACAGTTCATATCCTCAAAAACTCTTTCCCCAGAAGTGGTGTGATTTTGTTTGTTATGTATTTTTTCCCACAATAAGGAAATAAACATGTATCTAGACTTACACCACTTTGCTTGGTGCCTGTTATTAAAGCATGATTCTTGCTGGAAACATGTGCCCAGAAGACGTGTTAAATATCTAGGTGTTAGAATCTTTGGGAGGGCTGGGTATCTCCTGTTTCAATCACCACTGACCCACAGCAATACCCAAAGCTGGCGTATTTTCTTTGGAGCTTTCTCTGTCAGATTTATGGGGAGGCCTAATGGCGCCCCAGCCATGAGAAACCATGCACGTGCCACAGCCCAACATTGCACGCCACCTCCATCCCAGGAAGGATCTCGCCCTTCAGAGAGCGATGTCACCCCTCTGTGATGCTGATCATTCGCTTACATGAAGGCTGCAGCCTGGGGCAATAATAGGAGAATCACCCTCAGAGTCAGGACAAGCAGAATCTAGAGCTACTCTCCTGTGTCTAGCACTAGTCTTTTGGGGACTTCTTAGAATGTGAGGTAGAAGCATCCCTTGTCATTTAAGCTGTTTGGAGTTGGGTGGCCTTGTTGTTTGCAGCTAAAAGCATCCTAATGAAGACAAGATCCCACAGTCGGTTTACATGGAACAAGACTCAGAAGACCTGGGTTGGTTCCAGTCCCAGCTCCCCCAGAAACCTGCCCAGGCCTCATTCTCTTCACTTGGGCGGTGCAGACGTGGATGAGATACCCTCTAAGTTCATTGCCACTGGGGAAATCCTGCCCCTTTATCACACTGTACACATTCTCTGCCGTAGATCCTGAAGCCCACGGTGGGTTTGATGTCTGCCTTACTCCCCTCTCACCTACGCTGGATGACTGGTGGCCCTATGTCTGCTAAGCGGCCCTTCTTGTTGGAAGCTCAGGAGGTCTTTGCTCCTATGCAGCATGTGCATATGAAAATGGGCTGCTGAAGAAAGCTGGCGGGCAATTTAAGTCCACAGCTACCTTAGGTGGAAAGGGATGACTACAGAGGATAAGATGAAACGCAGTGTGAAACTCAGGCTTGCCCGCATTTTTTATAGGCCTGCCTTAGTTCTCTCCTTCAGTTTGCATATCATAGAGCATATCCAGATTTTTATTAAAATCTTTCCCCATTCCTATTTTTTTCCCAACCTTTGTTTGCTTATGACTTTTAGAGTTGAAGGCACTAGGTGACTACATGTGGTCTTTTAAAATGTGTGCACCATCTGTGTTAGACTCCAGAAGGACTGACGGAAGATCTGGCACACAAACAGATGGCTCCATCGTGACACTGCTGGGAACGAGGTGTCCCTTGGGCAGCTCCCTAGGCTTTGGTTTCGGTTTCCTCCTCCCTAAAATGGAGATGGCCCTGGGGATCCACAGTGCCCTTGATTTCAAGTATTACAGAGTAAGCAAGTCCATTCTCCGAGTGAGAACAAATTTGCCACTGAATACTATTTCAAACACACTCACGGAGAAAAGACAGCAGCACAGACAAGGCATGAGCAAGAAGAACTAATTGCATAGTTACCACAAAAACAATCCAATGTGCTTATTTTGCAGTGAGAAAATGGATCCACTTTGCAGTGCAGTTAACTCTATTGGAAATAAAGATAATTGCTTGAGAACTGAACGCTACCCTTCCCCGGAGCTCCCTGGTAACTATGCAAATTGTTCCGCTTGCCTGTAATAGTGCAGCGCGGAACAAAAATGTCTTTTCTGATCCACGCTGGGGACAATTCCAAAAACTCAGTAAATCTGAGTCTCCCTGTCAGCTCGTCTACCAAGGAGGGCAGAATTCACATTTGTCAAGGCTTGGGCGATTGGACACATCACCCAGGGTGGGGGTCCAGCCTCAGCATGTCTTGTCAGGGTTGGGGGCCTCTATCTTAGTTATAGAAACGTGAAATGTTTCCAAGTTGAAATATAGTGGAAATTGAGCACCCCCAGGGCTGCTGTTCTTATAGCCTGGTGCAGAAGTAAACTCCATCCTCCTGCACACAGAAAACACGATTTGTCTGAAAAATGACCACAGAGTCTGATGAAAAAAGGTGCCAGTTGACAAGTGTCCTTCCCAAAACTAGCCTACATTGCTTTGAAGAAGCAACCTAGCAAGATCAATGGTAACGGGGAAAGAAATGCACATTTTGGTGTTTTGAATATTTAAAAAGCAAAATTGTGACGCAGATGAAAAATCTGCTATGGGATAATAGAATCACAAGCCAACACAGATAGGGAGGACTCATCTTCTCAATAAGTTGGTGGTGTTTCAGACAGGAACCTGGGAAGCAGGGTTCAGGGGCACCTGCACGTTCTCACATATGGTAAGGTCAGTAATTCTTTAACTTTCAATTCCGTGGATTTCCACCTTCCAATTTTCTGCCGAAAGCTGGCCTAGGTTATACAAGTTTTCTTTCCCTGGCTTGGCACAAGGAAGCGATGATGCAAGAGGCCTCTTTACAAATCCCTCGCTGCCTATCGGGAGCTGACATGGCAGGGCCAGCAGGGTGAGGACACGGCTATCTGTTGCAGGGGCTGGCCTCAGCTCCCAGGCCTTTGGAGCTGTCTCTGTAAGTACCAGAGTCAAGTGCTCATGAATAGGAAGGCAATGGAGTCCCTGGGCTTTTGGACACTAACTTCTATACAATCTAATCAACCTCACTGAGCAGTTGATCCCACTTGGCCAGTAACAGCATCAGAAGTAAGAATTGGGCCGAGTGTGGTGGCTCATGCTTGTAATGCCAACATTTTGATAGGCTGAGGCGGGAAGATCGGAAGATCGCTTGAGTCCAGGAGTTCAAGACCAGCCTGGGCAACATAGCAAGACCCCATCTCTACGTTAAAAAAAAATCGTTTTTTAGAAGAAGTACAGATTGGCTCAATATTTTTTATCTGTAGGGCCCATGGGGTGGTTTGGGGAGGCAGTGCCATGTAGAGGCCAACAGTGTGGGTTCTGGAGGCAGGTGTTTCCTTTTACATCTCGACTGTGTAGCCCTAGGCCAAGGCATACCGTCTCTACACTTCCCCAGTTTCCTCACCTGCAAAATGAGGATGATTATGGTACCTGCTTTGTACGGTAGTTACTTACAAGTATTAGATTTGGGAACCCAAATAAACATACTTAACAGAGTGCCAGGCACATCTGAGCAGACACTCCTAAATTCTAGAAGGGGGAAATAAAAATCATAGTTCTTTTTGGGTGCAAGTTTTATGTATTTAACAATTGGCTCCTATGGAGTGCTAAGTATGGAGGGAACAAGACAGTCCAAGCACAGTCGCCAACTTCTAGGAGTCTGTGTTCTCACTCCTCTTAGCATCCTCATTGCCCCAAACCGCACCTGGCACATAGTAGGTGCTCAGCAAATGTCTGCTGCCCAGGCCCAGCCAGGAAGACCAGCTCCACACCCGTGGCCGCTGAGCTGCACAAGGCTACGAATGACTAAGCACCACGAGTGTTGTATGGACAGTAAACACACCCACTCCCCAGTACATCTCTAGACATAGAGTCACGGTGATAGCAGCTTGGATTTTTCTTTAACTTTTTCCATATGCTTTCCTGTCAACTCCCCTTGTCTCTCATTTTTTTGAATCAGATTTATGTTATTATGTGTGTGGAATAAGTGCCTCATTTTTCACTCCCAACGCCGCTGTGCTCCTTGCTTCTTTCCCTCCCCAGTCCCATGCCACCTGGACTTCCTCAAAGCCCCCCACCCCCACGGAGGCATTTTTCTGAACTGCACTGTTAACTTTTCTGGAAGTCCCACTGTGCATCCTCATAAGCGTCAGCATCAAGAGTCACAACACTTAAGCGAATTCAATAACATAGGTAGCTAAGTCACCCAAGTTGTTTTCCAAGTCCTCTGAGTTACAGTCAAAGCTCTCATGAGCAGAACTCGGAAGCTCATGGTGAACACTGGTAAACACTTCTGGTGAGAGACCGGTCCTGACAGCTTTGATGAATGGCCAGATTCATTTTCCACCTGGCCCGACTCATTCCAATCGCATGCTGCTGAAAACACCTTTTTCATTTGCCCTTTGATGAGTGCTGAGGCATGAACAAAAGTCCATTCCCTAGCTGGGTACCTAATTTTTATTAATAATATCTTCACTCTATCAATCATTGTTAACTAACGGGAACATTTGAAGAAATTAATTTAAGCCTGCCAAAAGGAAACACGGCAGCCAGTACACACCCTCCCAAGTGGATTCTGAGGCTCCGGCCACGTCCCAAATGTGCACAGCAAGTCAGGCTGGCTGGGCCCGGTTTTCCCCAACAGAGGACAGCTGTTCCTTCAGCGACAAGGTGCTCTGTACAAGGGGGCTGTGTCAGCAAAGCAATTTCTTAATTGCTTCCCACACCCCACCTCATTCCCCAGAAGCCTGGGGTGGCTGCAGCCCACTCATGATGTGGAGGACTGGCCCGAGCGTGAGATTGTGCTACTCATTCAAGTCAGCTCTCCACGTTTTAACCCAAAGATGGAAAGTAGCAGAAGAGGAAGACGTAGTAGAGGCTAAAGAGCTAAATGAATGACAGGCATGGGAACAGCTGTAAGGGAGCCCCTGACTCCCTTGTGTCCCTGAGTATCCATCCCCTAGACCTGCAACATCCATTCAACCTGAGACACTGCAAACCACAAAAAGCCCAGCATTTGTATTCCCAGGTCTGAACAACGTGAGTGGCCATGAACTCATCTTTCAGGGGCTCATGCTCATTTCTATTCGGCCAAATTCAACGTCCTGGACACAAGTTTAAGGAGGTGCACAACCACCCCTGTACATTGAATGCTTCTTTAACCAAACGGAATGTGTGCAGCCACAGAACAGGCCAGTCTGGATTCAATGCACTGCCTCATGGTGGTAAATAAAATGTTCAGGTGCTTTGAGTTAAGCATGTCTTAAAAATACATGTATTTTTCTATATGTGTCAAACACTTCCATGTTTAGACATTCCTGCAAGCATGTTGAATGTGTGAAGCCTACTTAAGCAGCCTTAATGCATTGTTTTTTCATTTCAGGTGAAAATCCCAAGTGTCCTGTATATTAAAATGGGTCTTCACAGCCTCCGCTTGCAGAGAAAGAGAAGGAGAGGGAGAGAGAGAGAGAAACTAAATAATTGCATTTAGTAGGCGACCACATACAAAGTAGCTTGTGTGAATTATTAATGATAAATTCTTTGGAAGAAAAACTTCTTGACTTTTTTTGTTGTACTTTTAACAATTGAATGCAATACTCATCAGATGGCTTCTTGTGAGCTGTCAAATTATTTAAATGAGAGCATATCTGACATTTCCAGAGGAATGTGCTGGGTGAGTACTGAAAAGACAGTGTTCTCTGTGCTGCTTTGATGGGCACTGTTCGGGCTTTTCAAAATAAAGGTTTTGAGCACTTTAATTTTGGAGTGACTTGCCATAGCTCAACACAGAGATTTAAAATGCTCTCAACTACTTTGGGAAAGAATAGAGAAAAAGTTTTGTGCTTCATGACAAACAGATGAACACTCCACAAGTGACATTTGAAAGGCACTGATGGTGGGTAATAACTGCTCAAAATACACTCAGGAAAGCGCAGCTCCCTCATTGTTCTTTATGTATCTAATTATTCCAGGTATTGTCATGTCAAAAAAAAGTTTTATGTGACATGTGTTTTTCCTTAACAAAAAAAAAGTCTAAGTCAGAGATGAAATCTAACTCTCCCCGGGAAGCCAAGGCCTGCACGGGCCATCTTGGTGAATGGAGAAAGCTGATCATCTGTGGCTACAGACACTTGCATTCTAACAAAAGCATTTAGCCACTGCAGGGCTGTCCACTCCACTCCATTCTGCCTTCTGCAGTGCCGTGACCATTTGTTAACAGGTATCTGAGTGCAGTTTGCAGGCCGGGCACCTTGCCAACAGCTTTGAGGGGTGAGACAGCCATGGGAAATCACATAGAACAACCAGAGGAATCCTGAACATTCCAGTCCATTGCTTTATTAACCTGTTCCATCTGCTGCTTCTCTCGTCTGTCTCAGACCGTGATCCGGCCTTGGAAGCTACAAGGCTCTCCTTTGAACTTCACAATCGGTTTCCCCTTTGTGAGTTGAACTTGATCGCATCCTTGAGCCACCCTCATCCCCAGTTCAAGGCCTTTGCACCTGCTATGCTTCTGCATGGAGCACCCTTCCTGGCCTGCACATGGACGGGTCTTCGTGTCATCTGGGTCTCAGCCTTTCCCAGCTCCTGCAACACATGCCCCTGTTATGTTTCCTTTCTGACAGTTACTATTTAATGTTGCCTTCTTCACTTGTATAGGGGTTCAACCCCAGAATCTACGACTAACTAGAACATAAGCTCCATGCTCAACAAAGACGTTGTCTGTCTTGGTCACAGCCCTGAAAACAGTCGCTAGACTAGAGTAGCTGCTGACTAATATCTGTTGAATGAGTGAATAATTTCAGTTTCTGTAACCAGCACGTTTTCTTGATTCTCTGGCCCTGAGCCCCTGGGATGGAGCTTTGGTTTCCAAACGCCGTGCAGATCCTGGAGACCAGAAGCTCTTGGAGCCAGCTCAACTCTGGTTTGAGCACAAATCAACATGTCAGCTTTCTTGTTCTAGACATCACTGTCTTGAGTTTGGTTAAGATGAACATACCTTTGAGAGCAATCTCCTCCCAGGATGTGAAAAGCTGGAGGTCAATAACTCTGGTACCTGGAAAGATCAGGTAGACGTGAGTGTCTCCCCGATGCACTCGGGAGACCTTGGCCAAGGCTCCGCCTCTGTGCACTGCTCTACCTTGTTTGAGCCTCTAAGCCCATCATTGAGAAGGTTCTGGGTTTTATTTGCATGGAGTACTTTACCTCTCTATTTTCCTGAGAACTCCCAAGCCTCTTTCTGCAATTATTCTTTATTTAGAAGACAAAATAAAATAAACAAATGTGTCTTGCTAGATTTAAAAACAGCACTAAATTAGATTGATTACAACTTAATCCAAGAGAGACAAATGGGCACTTCGCAGCCTGTGCACATGGCATCTTTAGAACTTGGCAGAACCTTACTTTCTCAACATGTTCTCAACCTGAGGCAGAACCCTCATCACCACCTGCCAAGGGGCTGCCTTTGGAAATATATGGGAGTCTGGGGGGTTGTCACAGAATTAGGGGAGCGCTACAGGCACATGGTGGGTAGCAAATTCTTCATGTAATGCAGAATGCTGGACAGGCCATGTCACAGTCCTGCCCTGCGGGGTGTCTCTGCACCTTTAGTCTCGGTGGAGGGCACTGAAGGTGAACCCTGCCCACAAGAGGTACTTTGCATCCTCCTGGCACATGGGATGACCTCCCTCGGGCAGGCAAACCTGCTCCAAGATCCATCTCCTTTCAAGTGCAGTACCATGTGGTGACACCTTAGACATCAAAGCAGGAAGCAAGAGCACACTTTGTATTCGTGATTCAGTTATGTTTTTGAAATTAAACAATAATTTCCCTCATGCTCTGCTCGTTTACATAACCATACCAGTAAAAACTCTTATGAGTCATAAGGAGACGGTTCACGGGGCTTAAGTTCATCTTTCATCATAAGATAGTCAGCTCCCATCCACCGAATGCCAGCGGAGCATCCCAAACACACACTGTTTTAATGAGACCCTTCTCTGGGCATTGTTAAGTAATGTATTCATTTATTCATTAAGCCTTTCAGGGCAATTTACCATCTGAAAAGAGAGATGATGGCAGAACTATAGGCTTGTTGCAAAAGGTCTACAGTGCAAGCCTGAATGAGCCAATTTAGAAGATGCTGAAAAAGATTTTCAATATTGAAAGTATAAAAATTAATTAAGAAAAGAAAAACAACATTTGTGGTGGTAAATCATAATATGCTAATATATAAGAAAGGCACTTACATGTTCATCATCTTCAGTAAAATGGTTATTATCATAGTATGGTATTATCACAATGACAAGGTTATTTTAAAATATAGGAAATTTATCTTACCTTTTCTTGCATTAAGATATAATAAAATTATGCTCTGAAAACAAATGATGCTTTCTATTATCCTCATGAAACATTAGCTAGGCATGGACGATACGCTAGGAACATTCTTTATTTTACTGAGTGTTTCTTTTAGTGAAAACCTGCTCAGGAAGTGCCCAGTCCTTGGGCATTCCCTGAGGTCTTGCAGCAGGGAAGACAGGAAGAGCAAAGCAGGACCCTGCATGGGGGTGCAAGAGGCCTGCACTCAGTGTAGTGGCTCTGAGGATGGCATCAATTTCAAAGGAAGCATTCCTTTCTTCATTTGGGTATGACATTTGAAACTAGAGAGAAGCTTCTGGAAGGACAGCGAATCCCTCCACAACCTGCAGAGGCCACTGTGGCTGAGCATGGTTACTGACCTCAACACAGGCTCAAGAGCACATTTGCAGGAGGACCTCCCATCTCTCTAGATCCCACTCTTACCACGATCCCAGAGCTAAGCTGCTTCGTGAACTTAAAGTTCATAGAAACTTCAAGTCCACCAGGGCTGGCAAAGCACTGTCAGTGTTTGAGTGTGGTGGAGTTCTCTGTGCACTGTGTTCCCATGACACACCGAGGGTCACGTTTGTGCTTGGGCAATGCGGTATTTTGACTGAGAACCTGATAGAACCATTGCCAATGGAGGAGGGAAAAAAGGCAACCAAATGCCAAAGAAGACAAAATGTTCAGAGTGGCCATGCCGGTTTCTTTTTTGGTGTCAGGACAAAGGAAAGCAATGTCATCCAACCCCAGGTGGGCCCTGAAAATGCCTCCCTGTGGCTGTAAACCACACACCAGCCCTCGTGGGAGATGCACATTCACGGTGATGCAGTGGCTTCAGGAGGCAGCCTGGGCAGGCAGGTGGCAGAGAGGTTGGAAACAAGAGTCCTTGCTGCTCATGTGATCTTGAACAAGCTCCTGGCCTCAGTTTTCTCATCTGAACTAGAGGGATAAAACCAGCACCTATTGCATAAGGCCCTCGTGAGAATTCAATGAGAACACCCACATTGGCCCCGGGCCCTTAAGAATGTTAGCCATCTTCTTCCACTCTTTTCTTTCTGAACAGAAGAATCAAAGAGATCCAATGAGCCCCCTCGCATTCCCTCAGTCTTGCACTTCATTGCCACCTGCAAATGTTGGCAAGTCCTGGCCCTTCCCATGCCAGGTCAGAGCGAGCCACTCACAGGCCCCTACAAGCCATGATCACCTTACCCAGGAGCACACATCTCAGACTGTCTGATCATGTTTCCAAATGAAAGTACACTTATAATTTGTCTGGCTTCTTAATTTCTCCTAAGACAAAGTGACAGACTCCTCTGCTCTCCCCCTCTGTGTTGGCTTTTATTATTCTCTCTTTATTTTTCCATCTCGCCCACTCCTTTCTGTTGCTCAGCCTCCCTGCTGCACTGCCATTGTCACTTCGGTATTAGCCCACTGTCTGCCTGGCAACCCACTATTATGCACTTATTTTATTACTTGGTTTCCTACCCCGATCTTATGATTCATTTCTAACCTTTACTGACTGCAACATAACTCCTTTGCCATTCTTTCTTTCCTCCTTACCCCCCTCCTCAACCCTCAACTTTCTGATGTCAGTATCTGTTCACACCTAGCGTCCTCATAGCACAGAAAAAAAGACTTATCGCAGCTCCAAGTGGACAGCCTAGTTTTTCACTCAGAGCTATGAATTTAATCAAATGAAGTGCTGTACTGGGTATTTTCCTGTTCCTTTGAATAGGAACAGGAGAGATAAACAGGAGTTAACGAGGGAAATGAGGTGATAAATAGGTCCCAAGGGCGGATTCTGGACCCAAGACAAATGTCAAGACACTCCTCTTTTTAACCTGAACTTCATTGCCTGATTGCATAACCAAGTGATTATATAAATGTGAGTTAATGTTCACAATTCAGGCAGTCCATACACGGAGTTTCAGGGTATTTTTAGGATCGTATAGGACAGTTTAAGAATAATTAGGAACATCCTGTGTTAAGGATGTCCCACTCAAAGAAATCCCAATACAGTAAACATCCAAAGTTATAGAACAAAATAAGTTCTTTTCATGTAAATACTGGAGAGCAGATGTCAGAGTGGGGTTTTCTGGATAGATGCTGGGAAGAAAAATGACTAGAAAAGAATCTTGGAATCACAGGGTACTAAGAGCTGGGAAGGCAGCCAAGAATCTCCCCATTGAACTCCCTACTATTTAGACAAGGAAACTGAGGCCCTAGGAGGTTAGGAGACTTGCCCAAGAACTAGAGCCTGGTCTCTTGACTCCAACACTCAAACTCTTTCCAGCAGTCACATTTATTTATAAGAGTGAGGTTCAGATTGAGAATTTAGATAAAAATTCAAATCTGGCTGGGTCTGTTGCTGTCTGGCCCTATGAGCTCTCCAGTAGAGCCAGCATATGTGAAAATGAATCAAAATTTCCTTTTAAAATTATTTATTTGCCAATTAAAAATCAACAGATAAAACAGGACACAATTAAAATGGGGTGCCTGGAATTAAATGATGTGAGGCATCTATAAAAACTGTCATCATATGAACATTGTATATGTCAGAAATGTAGAATGTTCTGACATTTTGAGTAAGTTCAATAGAATGGAAGTGAGCTAACTAAACCTTCTTAATTCTGGATAACTCTAATTTATAATGATTCTGAAAGAGGCTGGGTGAAAGTTTACCTTTTAAGATCTTAAAGGAAGTCTTTGCTAAGCAAATTAACAGTGTCAATAGGATTTTGGGTGACTGTTGAAGCTACTTAAAACAATAAGTTGTTTTTAAACGTGGTAAGCATGGCGGGAGTTATAAATGAGCATTTCTCAGTGGGTATTGTATATGGCCATAGAGAGAGTCATCAATACAGAGCTTGCAAAACAGAGTTCTGAATCATTCTCATCTGTTTACTTACTGTTTCCCTAAAGAATTTTTTTGTCATAGTTTCCTAGTCCCATTCTTGCTGGGTTCGAAAGTCATAAAATATCTCTTTTTTAATTGGAAAATAATTTGAACTTTTACCCATGCAGGCCTTCTCAGACATTAGTCCAAATTACAAGGGGATGGGCTATTCTGGTCATGATACAGAGATTTGCAAACCACTGAGTTCTGTTGGTAAAGAAGTTAACATTTTAAATTGGATAGTAATGTAGATAAATACAGGCATAGGGAGAACAGGATCCTCAAAAAACTTAAGTTTAGACACATTACATTAACTTCTGTCCTTAAAAACTCTTATGGTAAACACCAAGAGGCCATGGTGAGGTGCCTCTGCAATTTAGAATAAAGTTATCATCGGAAAGAAGAGAACAGGGGTAAGAGCCTACAGAATCTCAGTTAATCCACTTGCAAGCACTGCTGAAGGGAGCATGTCATTATCCCCATTTTGCGTAGAAACTTGAGGTCCAGGGTGGTTAATATGTTCCCCCAAAGTTTTCATGCTAATAAATATTGTCAGCGTTTTCACAAGGAAAAAGGCACGCTCTTGGAAGAAGTATTAAGTAATACACTGCAGAGAAGTCCTGCCTTCAGAGAAGGGCTGAGCGGTGGCTTCCCACAGACAGCAGTGTCGTTCGGACAGCTGTGATCTAGTCGACAGCATTGTGCCTCACATAAGGAAGGGCAGTGCTAAAGAAGGCTGTGAAGGGAAAAGGTCTGTGGGGTGTCCCTGAGGACAGAGGCCAAACCTTATTCTCCCACAGATTAGGCCCAGGTGCTTGTTCATTGTAGCCACTCAGTCTTTGTCATCTAATGGACTAAATCTAGGGAAGAGAGAACTGAAGCAAAGCATTGGGCAGGTAGGAGTGGGTGCAGGTGCAGGCACTGGGGCATGCTTTGGAGGACCACAGGCTTCCCCATCATCTCGGTGACGTATTCCCCTAGACCAGTGGTTCTCAGCTGGGATGATTCCGCCCCCTGCCCAAAGACAATGGCAGTGTCCAGAGACGACTTTGGTTGTCACAACTGGGTGGTGCTATTGGCACCTAGCGAGTAGAGGCCAGAGATGCTTCTAAACACCCTACAGTGCATGAGAACAATCTGTCTAGCCCCAAACATCAGTAGTGCCAGGGCTGAGAAGCCCTCTACACAGTTCACCTCTGTTCCGATGACCTGCACCTCCTCACTGCTTGTATTTGTTGCTGGTGGTGCCACAACAGCTGCTACTATTCTACTATCAGAACTATTAATCTTCCCAATAAGAATGAGAGCTCCCATTCATTTGAGCCCTTACTGTGTCTGGGTACCATGATCATCATACTATGTCCTTTCTATAGAGTATCTTATTTGATACAACAACAGCGACAAGCCTACGAAGTAGATCACATTCTGATCCCAATTCAGTTTGTAGATCCCAAATCTTAGAAATATACAGGAGTTTATTTCAGGCCGTGCGATTGGAACAGAAATCCACACACTGGCTCCAGTCTGTACTCTGCATCTGCCTGTCCCAATTAAATGATTCAGTGCTTACTCCTGGACCCAGCAGTTTACATATGTGTTCTCCTTTTAGCTTTCCAACAAGTCCTGTCATAGGAGGCATGATCACCATTTTACACATGAGGAAACTGAGGCTCAGGAAGGTTGAGGCTTCTCTAAGGTCATTAGTGGAACTGGGACAAGTCTTCTATACCAGCTCTACCTTTCCACCCCAGCATGGCTGTCTCTAACCTGTCACGACCATCTCTAACCGTAGCTGCAAGGAGTGGGGCAACTTGGGTGGCAGATTTGGGGTCCGTCTCCCTATAAAAGTGGTGTTTTGTTGTGAACTAAGACATTAGCCCCCTGATTGATACACTAGTGCTTCTGAGTCTGTCTGGCTCTGCAATAGGGTCCTGACAGCACCAGGTTCCTGGCCTCCAAGTATGCAAACCAGCCCCCAAGCCCAAGCAACAGCTCCCAGGTGACCCCCAGGCTGTGACATTGGTTGCCATGTGACATCAAACCATGACAAGATGCAACACTTAACCAAGCAAAATGTTACACAAACAATTGCCGATGAAAACACAAAAGCCACCTTATAAATATTACTGTGTATAAGTTTGACATTTTTGCAGATAGCAACTGAAAGGAAAACTTTCACTTACAGATTAAAGTTCCTATGAAAAAATGTCCCAGTGATATCTTTAGGCATTATTATCTAGAATAGGCATCAATAGCTATTACATCTTTAACGTTTGTACTGACAATTCAGACTCAGAAGTGTTCCATCAAATGAAGATGAACATTTTGATATTGCTAAGAACGCAGACGTCCTTGAAGCGTGTTCCTTTCATCTGTTCTGCTAGCTTAACTTCCACAGCTAGCCCTGTTTGAACTCCATTCTCAAGCAGCCAAACTCTTCCCAGCACTGTCCCCACATTAGCAAAAGAAGCAGAAAGTTAATTGGTTTTTAAGCTGCTTGTCTCCCTTCATTCATCACCAAGGCACAGGACCAGCTCCTGCTGTAGCAAGGGCTCATTTCTGCTCAGGCAGACTCAGCAGTCTTTTGTCTCAGTTTATTTGACAACTGCTAGTAATTAGAAAATTACCTCTAAATTCATCTTTCAAAAACAACTAAAGTCCAGTCTAATTGCCGAAGGGTAGCTTAGTCTATAACTCCCGGACAGATTGCTGGAAAGAGGCCAGGGGAAAGTCTTGGGAAGAAAGCAGGCCTAGGGTGGCAAAGCCAGCTATAGATAAAAAGTGCATTGGTACACATTAACCACGGAGCCCAGAGCCCTCCGCCTGGTGCCTGTGCATGAGGTCCTGGAATGCCCAGTGCCATGGGGTCCACACGAGCCGAACGCTCGCATGGGGATGATGATTGAGGAGACTGAGGTCAGGGAGTTATGGGTGCTGTGTCTGTGGTTGTCAAGGTCAGAAACACCAGCAGTGCCCTGGCTCCAGTTCACAGCAGGAACTCAAGACTCCAACGTGCGTGTGGCATTTGACTTTCTACGTCCATGCAGCAGATGAGTTCCAGACACTGCTCAAAGCTCTGTAGGAAAATGGAGAGCAAGACAGACAGGGCCCTGCTTTCCTGGGGTCTGCATGCTAAGGGGAAACAACCGACAGGCAAACACATCAACAAGAAAGCAGATAGGAAAGATCTAGAATATGGGATTGTGATAGAAATCGTGTCTGGGGAAGGGGAGTATTTTAGAAAGCAGTTACTTTGGAAAAAGTGCAGTTTGGATGAGAAGGAGCCGGCCACGTGTACATCTCAGGGAAGATCTCCTCTCTCCTCCTCAAATGGACCGGAGCTGAGTGTTCATGAGGAAGTCTGAGGCCGGGGAGGCTGCAGCTCGGGGAAGGCTGAGGCCGGGGAGGCTGCAGCTCGGGGAAGGCTGAGGCCGGGGAGGCTGCAGCTCGGGGAAGGCTGAGGCCGGGGAGGCTGCAGCTCCGGGAAGGCTGAGGCCGGGGAGGCTGCAGCTCGGGGAAGGCTGAGGCCGGGGAGGCTGCAGCTCAGAGAGCAGTGTCTCAGGAAGGGAAGGAGGCGCCAGGCCAAAGGAGCCACTGGCGAGCTGGTGCACACGACCGACATGGTGAGCGCGGGTAAAACGATGCTATCTGAGAAGAAGGAGCCAGCACCTCCTCCTCCTTCTAGATCAAATTTTCAAGGTCACCAAACCAAAGACTAATTCCCTTATGCTTCAGCCCAGGTTATTTAAAACACTAAAGACTAAACAGGTCCCAAGTGGGCATCTCCATTAAGAATAACCTGATAAGAAAAATGTTTCAGTCATAAGAATGTTTGTGTCATTCAGGCCTCGAGATGGGGATCAGCTCAGTCATGTTGGTGACCTTCATAGCTGTAAGAAAACAGTTACAGCCTCCTGACGCAAACGGCAGCCGGCCTGCCCTGCGCTGAGTCACTGCGCTCACTGAATAAAGCACATGCCAGCAACACCCTCAGCACAAGGACACCTTAATCGATGTCTCTCTTGGCCTGACATGAAGGTGCCACAGACGTTCCAGCTGCAAAGATCACAACGATAGTGATGAAGTCAAAAGCACCATCCTAGGTACTCTGGAGACAAGAAAGAACAAGAAAATAATGTTCTAAAATATAAATGCTTTCAGTCAGTCGCAATGGCTCACGCCTGTAATTCCAGCACTTTGGGAGGCCGAGGCAGAGAGATCCCTTGAGGTCAGGAGTGAGAGACCAGCCTGGCCAACATGGTGAAACCCCGTCTCTACTAAAAATACAAAAATTAGCCGGGCGTGGTGGTGTGCATCTGTAATCCCAGCTACTCAGGGGCTGAGCCAGGAGAATCGCTTGAACTGGGGAAGTGGAGAGGTTGCAGTGAGCCGAGCTTGTGCCACTGCACTCCAGCCTGGGTGACAGTTTAAGACTCCATCTCAAAAAAAATACATAAAAAATATATAAGTGGTTTAGGGCTTCATGTCATTCCCTTGCTTAAACCCTCCAATGGCTTCCTGGGGAACATAAATAAAGTCAAACTCCTTACCAGGGTCTGTCTACACAGCTCTATGGGAGCTGCCTCTGTCTCTTCCCCAGCCTCATTAGGGGTCTGAACACAGGGAGGAAAGAGAAGAAGGGGCTCAGAAGCTGCCAGTGGGACCCAGAGAGATATAGGGGAAGGGAGATTTGAAGGGGTCATGAAGGATGCTTGGATTAGATTCAGATAAAGAGAGGGGCAAGTGAGAAAACAGCATGGGGAAGAAATGTGTGTCAGTGTATGTATGTGTGTGTGTCTCAGTGTGTGTGTTTCTCCATCTGTGAATGTGTGTGTGTTAGGGGCAGATGTCTATAATAAGGTGTGTTTGAAAGAGGTGAGATAAAATTTCCTATGGGAATTAGGTTCTGAACCCAGTCAAAATTACATATGGTCTAAATTCTACATGAAAATTCCTCAAAAAGCTGCAGTAACCTCTCAGTTTCAACACAACAGGTCCAGCACAGCCAGCTGCCCCTCTGTGTTGGAAACAGACACTATTTCTCTGGCTGGCACCACGGAAGTAATTGACATGTCACTGGGAGCTCTGGCAAGACCCCTGTGGTGCCCTCACACCCTGATTTTGTATGTATCTGTGGTGACAGCTCCACGTGTGTTTAGGCTCCCCAGGATCCAGTGTGGAGCCCAGAGTATCCTTCTCTGCCTAAGGGCCTTCCTCAGAGTGGGTGTCCCTTTTAATCCATGTGCAAACATAGAAAGTGGGGGGACACCCCAAGAGCATCCCTTGACTGCAAGCATGAGAGGGGGTGGGCGAACACTCCTTGCCGACAGTCCTTCTGGCAGACAATCTGGGAAGCATTCTGGAAGCTTTTCTGGCATTGAAGCATCCATGGACTACAGCAGAGGCC
Organism: Nomascus leucogenys; assembly: GCF_006542625.1. NCBI lineage: Eukaryota > Metazoa > Chordata > Mammalia > Primates > Hylobatidae > Nomascus > Nomascus leucogenys. Next base: position 6,616,006 of record NC_044393.1, read on the forward strand.
GCAATAATTTGCCCTTATGCGGGCTTTCCCTTCTTGCCTGTGTCATTTCCCTGCTCCCTCACTTCCTTCTGGAATCCTCTCCAAATAAACTACCTGCACCCAAGCCCTGGACTCTCGGTGCTGCTTCCATGGGAGGTCAAACTAACATGGGGCTAAGACTTGAGGACAGTGCTGAACCCCTCAGATTGACTCACCCTAAGAAGAACATGTATCTGAAACTGACCGAGAGTGAGTTGCTGGTTCATGTCTTCAACTCCACACTCACTTGAGGGAGTGGGCATAGTTGGTGGGGCGGTGGCAGCTGAATTCTCCAGCTTGGGGCCAATTGAGAAGGGTCAGAAATGCCTGGCAAAGAAAACTGAGCTCTGCTGTAGGCACACTGGTTTGGGGAGAGGGAGCCAAAAGAAAAGAGGATTGGGTATGGGGTTGAAATAGAGCATGGGATCTGAAGTCAGTTTTGGGTTCAAGTCGTGGTTACACCACCCACCTCCCTGCCTTGAGACCTTAGACAAACTATCCATTCCTCCCTAGGAGGAAAATCAAGGCAGTGTATTCCAACATGACTTTGGTAAGCCTTAGAGCATTATGCAAATATTCATTATTATCATTTCCAGAGCTCTCATTTCAGAAAAGCAATGACTTAATGGGTTAGTAAAGTGCTTACAGGTACTTTCGGGATGATTTCTTCCTTCTGTGTCTTCTTGTTCTGTGACTTAAAAAAAACGAAAGCAAGAAAGAGAGAGAGATATATAGGAAGAAGGAAAGAGAGAGAGAAAGTGAAAGAAAGAAAGAAAGAAAGAAAGAAAGAAAGAAAGAAAGAAAGAAAGAAAGAAAGAAAGAGGGACAGAGGAAGGAAGGGAAGAAGAGAACCAGTGAAGAAATATCCAGGTTAAAGGTCACCAGCTGGCAGTGACCAAAACTAGTTCATGCGTATATTTTGTCTGGTTGACGGGAGAATTTGAAATTTCTATTAATTAATTGCCACTGTTTGAAAATCAGGAGAACTTACCTGGGACAGAGGACACCTGTCCCTCTCCAGCTGCCAAAGTCATTGACTTGCCTGGTTCCTGCAGGCAAATCACTCTGCAACCTTTGTCCTAGGTTTTAAAATATATCGTTTATTCATAATGTAGGAACCTGTGATGTCTCATTTATGCAATCAGTGCCACTGCACTGAGTAGGACTTGGGGCTGCTGAAAAAGGTGAACCCCCTCCATGCTTCACCACCTCCCTGATGCCTTCTTCTCCCTATCCATGGATACCCCTTATGCTCGAGGACCCAGCCTCAGGATGGCTCCTGTGCACCATCCTGCCCCTCACCAGAGACCGTCTACCAATGCAGAAAGGGGTTGGGCACCACTGTTTTTGTGAAATGAGAGGACTTTGAAATGTGAGCTATTCAGGATTAAAATCAATGAATGCCCTTTTCGGTATCATCAACATAGTTCCAGCATTACAGTACAGCAACCTAGATGGCCCTTCATATCCAGATAAGATAGGCATGAACCTCCCATACGAGCCTTGTGGAAAATTCCAATGTCCTTCCCAAGACTTCTGCCAGTTCCCAAAGGGGTTAAATTCTTACAGTCATCTAGGTGGGGTGAGGGAAGAGGGTGGATATGGCTATAAATGGGTAGCTTAAGGGATCCGTGTGGTGATTGGCTGTTTTGCATCCTGATAGTGGTGGTTTCACATGTGATAGACACCACACACACACACACACACACACACAAATGTGTGCAGGGAAAATTGGTGAAAGTCTAAACAAACTCTGGATTGTGCCAGTGTCAGTTTCCTGGCTTTGATATTGTACAATAACACATAAGAAGTGCCCATTAGGAGAAATTGAGGGAAGCATACATGGAACTTCCCTGCATACTCTTTTTTTTCTTTTTTCTTTATTTCTTTTTTTTGCAATATCCTGTGAATCTATAATTATTTTCAAAACAAAAAGTTTTTTTGGAAAAACACAAGCAAAATCCCAGTGGTAGACATTGTGCCCAAGCTCCCCACTATGGGTTGATTCTGTGTGCTGATCACTCTCCCCTTCCCACGATGCTGTCCTGCCCTGCACGTGCTCCTACAGACAGGGAACTGTAAGAATTAAAGAAAGAGGAAAGAAACATGAAAGGCAGCTTGATGGTCAAGGCAGGATTATTTTAGAGAAAATAAACCTGAGAGGGGCGTCTGGCCACGTTAGGTCAGAGGCACACTTTCTTACAGACTAAGAGTTTTTAAGGATTTAGGGTGGGAGAGTTTATCAGAGGCTTGGACTCCTTCTGTGTCTCTTTGTTGTGCTTATCTGGGAGGGAGAGTTGTGTGTCTGTTCCCATACAACTTTCTGCAGCTGCAGGCATACCTCCCGAGTCTGCTTTTACATTCCCTATCTTAGTGCACCTGAAGGGAAAGGAATGTGCTTATTAAGGCCCACTGTTTTACTGGAGCCCATGGTATGAGGGTGAAGTTTGGCAGTTACCCAAGAGAGTTTCCCCCACCTCCCCTCTGGGCAGGGGCTGTCTTCTCTGTGTTTTACTGTCTGCTCTTTCTGGCTGCTTGTAGTTAGAAGAGAAGTGATTTCCTTGAAATGCATGAGGCTAGAAAAGGAGCTGGAACTTAAAGTCGCGGTGTTTGTCCGAGATGTCGGTGCTCCTGCTGTCAGGAACCAGCCTCTTTGTTACACCGCACCACAAGCAAACACACAAGAAACCATTCCCCAAGGCTTTTGAGAGTGCTGCAGAGCATGCTGACGGCCTGAAGGAGGCACGCACAACCAGTCTTTTAGTAAGATACATCTTTAAACGATATTTCGGCCATTTCACATGACGGTTTGGTCATCCCCTTTCCCCACTTCCTCTCTGTTCTTTTCACGTCCCACCCCTTTGAAATCACACACACAAAAAAACAAAAAGCAAAAGTGAGGAGTTCTCTCTTTCTAACGCGGAGTCCTTTGGTTTTCTCCCTTCGTGTCTTGATCGGGGTCTTTCCTTCCACTCTCAGGTAAACAGTCAAGGTGATTTCCTGAATCAGGACAGTTCTGCTGTCAAGAGAAGAATAGGGCAAGCTGCACCAAACAACGTCCTGTCTCCTGGTCCCTGGCTCTGAGAGCGTGCCTCTCCCCTGGTCCCTGGCTCTGAGAGTGTGTTTCTGGCCGGAGCTGCACCCTTTGGGAGTCCAGCTTTATCAGCCTTCTCCAGCCTCCCTCTGACCCATGGTGGGCTGCTTGTTCACTGCCAACCTGCTCTGTCGTTCTTTCTTTCCTTCGCTTTGCAGATACTTGGTCAGCCTCTCCCCAGGGCAGCCCTGAAGACCCAGAATTGAGGAGGAGCCCCTCAGCATATGGAAGACAAAGCAGTCTCTTCACATGAGTTCTCTTATCAACCTAAATGTAGCCCTTGTTCCAAATGAAAATTGTCCCTTCCCTGTCCAGGGCAATGATTCTGAATTTTAATTCTGGAGAAAATATGTTTTGGAACCTGTATCAAGAAGAAGCCAGAGGTAATTAGAGCAGGAAAGGTAAACCGTGAATATATTTTCAGCTCCAGTTTGGGGATTCTGTTTTACATTGTTTTATTATCGTAAACAGCCTTTATGATTTCTATAAACAGAGATGTTAAAGAAGTGCTAAGGTGCATATTATGTTAAACTTAAATATAGACAACTAATCTTAGAGATAAACCAAACCCACTGCAAATTTATTTTGAACACTCAGCTCCTAGAACCAGGTAAGCTTATTGCACAATTATACGTTCAGGTTCATTCATTCAACAGACATCTGTTGATTGACTGCCATGTGCCGTGCACTGATCTGGTATTGGGGAGAGAACCACAGCAGAAAGAACCCTCACCTTGTCCTAGGCACGTTGTACATTTTAATTACATTTATCCATAGCAGACCACGAACACCCAATTTTTGGAGGAGATATCAGCAACTTTTTTTTTTTTTTGAGACAAGGTCTTACAGTTTCACCCAGGTTGGAATGCAGTGGTGTCATCATGGCTCACTGCAGCCTCTGTCTCCCGGGCTCAAGCCATCCTCCCACATCAGCCTCCTGAGTAACTTGAACACTGTCATGCATCACTACACCCAGCTAATTTTTGCTTTTTTTTTTTTTTTTTTTTTTTGGTAGCGATGGAGTTTTGCTATGTTGCCCAGGATGGTCAACTCATGGGCTCAAGTGATCCGCCCACCTCAGCCTCCCAAAGTGCTGGGATTACAGAAGTGAGCCACTGTGCCTGGCCCCAGCAACTTTTAATCCTGGGGAAAATAAAGAAGACAAGGAAAACTGGGGTTGCCAATTTTTTACTTTTTTTTTTAAGACAGGGTCTCATTATCTTGCCCAGACCAGAGTTCAGTGGCACAATCAGCTCACTGCAGCCTCGACCTCCTGGGCTCAAGCAATCCTCCTGTGGTTGTAATTTTTAATAGGGAGGACTGGGAAGGCCTCAGAGACAGAGCAGTTGAACAAAGACTTGCAGAAAGTGGAAGAACAAGTATTGCTACTGGGGGGAAGAGCATCCCCACGGAAGGAACATCAAATGCCAAGTCTCTGGGTTATCAGCCAGCTTGGGGTGTCTGAGCAACAGCAAGAGGCCACAAGGTGGGAGCAGGTGGAAGATAGGGTGGCCCACTGTGATGTCTGAGAAGAGAAGGGCACCGTGGAAGGGTCCTGCTTGGGTGTGGTGGCATTGGGCGTGGTGGTGTTTGGAGTGGTGGCATTTGAAGTGGTGGCGTTTGGAGTAGTGGCGTCATAGACGGATCAGGGTGGGGGCCAGGAGGTAAGGAGAGGTGGCCAGATTCTGAAGACACTTTTGAGGTAGATGCATTTGCTGATGGAATAGATTCATCTGTGAGAGAAAGAGGAACCTCTAAGGTGTTCAGCCAGAGCATCTGGAAGGATCCCCATTAGCTGTGATGGGAAGACTAGGTAAAACAGCATTCAGGTGGAGGGAGCAAGTGTTCTGCTTTGGACAAGCTACGTTTGCCCATTAGACATTTTGATAGGGATGATGGGGGCAGATGGGTCCCAGGGTCTGGAGTCAGGGAAGCAGTCCCCATTGGAGAGGGGAAGCCATCATGCATACACAGTTCACTGAAAACATCGAAACTGGATAAGATCCCCAAGGGAGAGTGTGGGGAGAGGAAAGATCCAAGGGCTGTGTCTGGGTTCCCCCATCTCTTCTTGAGAGGCCAGGAGGAGAAATCGGAAGCAGCACCGAGATGAGGGGGTAGCCATGAGGAGGGAGAAGCAGAGGTGTGGGGCATCCTGGATGCAGGAAACTCCTGTACGAGTTTCCCCCAGCTGCTGTAATAACTGACCACAGACTGAGTGGCTTAAAGTTTTGGAGGTCAGAGGTCTAAAATGGGTCAGCAGAGCTGTGTCCCTTTTGGAGGCTCTAGGGGAAAATCTCTCTCTTTGCCTTTTCCAGCTTCTAGAGGCCACCACCATTCCTTGGCTTGTGGCCCCTTCCTCCATCTCAAAGCCAGCTGCCTCTGATCTTCTAATCTGTCTCTCTGCTTCCTTTTCATATCTCCTTCTGACTCGGATTCTCCTGCCTCCCTTTTATCAACCCTTGGGATGACATTAGGCCCACCCGAAGAATCCAGGATAATCTTCCCACCTCAAGATTCTTACCTTTCTCTTTGCACTATTAATGTGTACTTTTTAAAGCAATTATGCAAAGGAGAAAAAGTCGTCCTTCACATCAGCGCCTTCACCATCTGCCACCCAAATGACCATTTACGGGTTAAAATGCACTTTCCAGATTCTTCTCCCCCAAGATGCTTGCTTTCAGACCCCATTTAATGTGGGCAGAAAGGGGACCTCCAGCGGAGTATGCTAAGCACGTGACATGAGTTACTTCTCAAATGCTTCAGAAAGTCCTATGGGGGGTGGTATCATAATCCCCTTTTCACGGAGAAAGAAATAGAAAGTTTAAGAAGCTTGCTCAAGGCCAGGCAGGGTGACTCAAACCTGCAATCCAAGGAGGGAAGGTAGGAAGGTAATAAAGCTTTTATTTGCTTATTTACCAAATGCTTCTTCATGGATAAGTAGGAGAAGGAAGAGGTTTTAATGATAAAGTTCTGGGGAGTTCCAGAACACCTGGAGCACTTGTACAGTCGAATTCCCATTCTTCACTCCACCTCTTCCCCTTCACAAACATTACAAACAGTCTTAAAAATTCTCTCTTGGGCTTCATGTGTCCCAAAACTCCTCTGTGGCCAATTCCAGGAGCAAAGCTGAACTGCTTGTTCAATAAGGGTACACCCTCTCTGTGTTCATATCAAAGTTCAAAGTATAGTGCTCTGTATATAAACAACATTTGCCCAACAGGTTAACTGACATGCTCTGAAATGGACACTCCTTTGCCATTCATTGGTTGAAATCAGGTGAAAGAGAACTAAACTGTTTATGTACTTTTGTGGTACAAATTATCTTTATAACACTAAGAGAAGCCAGACACCACGTAAGCATGGATAAAATAACAGTTTACATTCCAGCTGCTGGTCAGGCTTCAGAGTGATAATAAATAAATACAGAAGAATCAACTGTGCAGAAGAAAAACTTGGTGTCTACCCTCTAGTTCTGCCATTTGACAAGGTAGCAACCCACTCCCAGCTGTTTTTCCTGAGAATTGAGCTGATTATAGTAATGCATGCAGTTGAGGCAGTACTAATAAATCTTAACACTAAGACCTATTTCCTGGCCTGGTATGTGTTAAATTCCCTTTGTCTTAATGCAGATCCATAGTGTATCTAGGAGAACTGACACACAAAGTGTCAAAGCTGGAAATTCTGGGCACCGGATTCCATTTCAGAAAAGACTTCTGGGCTGGGTGCGGTGGCTCATGCCTGTAATTCCAGCACTTTGGGAGGCCAAGGTGGGTGGATCACTTGAAGTCAGGAGTTTGAGACCAGCCTGGCCAACATGATGAGACCCCATGTCTCTACTAAAAATACAAAAATTAGCCGGGCATGGTGGCATGCACCTGTAATCCCAGCTACTTGGGAGGCTGAGGCAAGAGAATCACTTGAAACCAGGAGGCGGAGGTTGCAGTGAGCCGAGATCATGCCACTGCACTCCAGCCTGGGTGACACAGCGAGACTCCATCTCAGAAAAAAAAAAAAAGAAAGAAAAGAAAAAGAAAAAGAAAAGGAAAGCTTTCTGAGAACCCTGTTTCTCCACAATATAGATATCACAGTTCATTATAAATACCTATGGCACGAATAGACAACTGCTGAATGAAGTAAAACGTTCTTGAAAGGTTTCTTAAAATGAAGAGGTCAGAGACATCATTAAATTGTCCAGGTAAATATCACTGCAGAACAACAAGAGAAAACTCCTCATGACATTTATTTGTGTAAGGCTGTGGGATATAAAACTCAGATTCACCCTTCATGTATGCCAGAGGGGCTGTAAAAAAGAGTGGTCGAAGGCCAATGGAGTCCAACACTCAGTTATTCCACAAATTGTTGTCAAGGGTCCTGTCCCAGGCACTTTGGATACAACAGTTAACAAAACTCACAAAGATCCCTACCCATGTTGAGCTTTCTTACCATATATATTACGTAGCATATATATGGGGAACGTATGTAGAAATATGTATTTAATATATAAGTATATATAATATATATTTAAAAACGTAAACATATATATAATTTCCCATGTGGAAATTAACAAGAAGCATAATAAATAACAAATTATAAAGTATTTAAGACAAAGATCCCTGAATCACTGTTTCCACCACTTGAGCAAGTTTTTATTTTTTACTTTTTTGGTTTTTTTGTTTTTGTAGAAATTGAGTCTCGCTATGTTGCCCAGGCTGGTCTCAAACTCCTGTCCTCGAGTGATCCTCTGGCCTCAGCCTCCCAAAGCACTGGGATTGCAGGTGTGAGCCACCATGCCTGGCCTTGAGCAAGTTTCTTAACCTTTCTATTTCTTTCTCTGTGAAAAGGGTATTATGATACTGCCCCCTCATAGGGCTTTCTAGAAGATTTGAGAGATAACTCATGTGACTTGCTTGACATACTCACCTGGAGGCCCCCTTCCTACCCAGACTTTAGGGCAATTCCAGCCTTCACTCACCATTTCACTATCGAGCTCTTTTATCCCTTGGGTACTTCAAATACTTATGTGCTTACCAAGTGCCTCATAAAGATTTTACAGTCAACTTAGGGGAGCCAGGGAACAACTAAGCAATAAACCTCAGGACACTTACTTTGAAAGCAGTGAACATGGTATTTTTTAAAGACAATGACAGCACTCAATGGCCTGTCTCGTCCACTGCTGCCTCATAGAATTTTGTTTTGAAATATTTTTACATTCCTGATTTGTCCATCTCTATTTGAATCTATGCCAGTTCCAAATAATGCTCTAGAGCTCATCTGTCCCCATGCCCACCCGGTCAGGCACACATGCTGGGGATAATTCTTAGCCCAAAGGGCTAAGTGGAATACGTTTTCCAACATTTGCTTTCAGCAGCCATGCAGTAGCACAGCCTCCCACACTCAGTCCCATTTGCATGGTGTGAGCCTGCATGGGTGTGAGCCTGCACTGGTGTGAGCCTGTCCTGGTGTGTGCCTGCACTGGTGTGTGCCTGCATTGGTTTGAGACTGTCCTGGTGTGTGCCTGCACTGATGTGAGCCTGCACTGGTGTGAGCCTGTCCTGGTGTGTGCCTGCACTGGTGTGTGCCTGCATTGGTTTGAGACTGTCCTGGTGTGTGCCTGCACTGGTGTGAGCCTGTCCTGGTGTGTGCCTGCACTGATGTGAGCCTGTCCTGGTGTGTGCCTGCACTGGTGTGAGCCTGTCCTGGTGTGTGCCTGCACTGGTGTGAGCCTGTCCTGGTGTGTGCCTGCACTGATGTGAGCCTGTCCTGGTGTGTGCCTGCACTGGTGTGAGCCTGTCCTGGTGTGTGCCTGCACTGGTGTGAGCCTGTCCTGGTGTGAGCCTGCACTGGTGTGAGCCTGTCCTGGTGTGTGCCTGCACTGGTGTGCTAGAGCTGCCGTAACAAAACACCACAGACTGAGTGGCTAAGAAAACAAACATTTATTTCTCATAGTTCTGGAGGCTGGAAGTACAAGAGCAAGGTGTCGGCAAGTTTGGTTCTCCCAAGGCCCCCTTCTTGGCTCACACAAAGCCATCTTCTTGCTGCTCTCACGCAGCCTTTCCTCTGTGTGTGCCCTTCTCTGGTGTCTTCTCTTCTTATAAGGACCTCAGGCATCCTCTCGCCATTATTTTAATAATCACCTCTTTGGAGGCCCTAATACAGTCAGGTGGCTTAGTTCTCCCCCATCCCTACTGCCCCCAGTGGCCTTTGTTCAAACTGAATTACCTCTTTAAAGGTCCTACCTCTAAATATCGTGACATTGTGTACCCCCAGGTACTGGGGGTTGGGACTTCAACATATGAATTTGGGGGGACACAGTAATATGTGTATAGCCCCTACCTGTGCCACATACTTTACAAGGCCTTCCTTTCCTTTGAGCACATTGCCCGATAAGCTCATAGTGTGGACCCACCATGAAGCAATACCATCTGCAAAACATGTGCACTACAGCCGCAGCTGGGAGAGCAAAGCTCACCTGTCCACCACATGGAAGTCCCCAAACATCAGGTACAAAAGGCATAATAAATATCATTGTCACCCAGAGGATGCAAGTGGCTGAGCTCCACAGCAGGCACTGGGGAAACCCATGGCTGGCCTGTCACCACACCTGGGCATCTGTAAGAGACCGAATGGCATTTGCTACAAGGAGGGCCTGGGTCTCAGCAGGTTTGGATGCAAGGAACAAGACACACTCCATCCCCTTACATCCACTCCTAGCACAGCCCCTGAGGATAAGGAGGAGATGGGTCTGGATGGAGCAGAGACAGAACTCTGTAGATGAAAAGGCTGGACAGGTGCACAGCATTGGTTAAAGGGGGAACTGAAGCCCATCTGAGGAATTGAGACTTGACAAGGAGGATGTGGGCCCAGGAGTCCACTGTTCTTTTCATCTGAGACTAAATGCAAGCACCTTGCCTTGCAGTCTATCTTGATCCCCTAAAAAAGAGATGGAAGGTTTACCTGGTAGAAACTGCTCCACACACTCAGGATACAAATAGGATCCTACCTCCTACTTTTCTAAACAGTTTCCGGGGCCGCACAGGCCTATGAGCAGGAAACCCAGCAGGTCTGGCTTGGAGTGCCTCCCCGCAAATATTATCCAAGAACGCGGGGAAGGAGCAAAGTTTAGCAACTGCAGGCCTGCCTCCCCTGCCTGCTTGGCTCCCTCTCCTCCTCCTCATCCCTCCCTTTCCATCTCTTTCTCTTTTTAAACCCCTTTGTCCCCTTCAAATTTAACTCAGTTTCCCCTTTCTCTATCCCTCCTCCCACTGGCTTTATATCTCCTTTTAAAAAATGTCTTTTAAATTGGTATTTGAAATTTTCTAAACATGATTCTATAATACAAACTCTGAAAAACTTCCTAGCAGCATGAGTGTCACAGCCATCACGCAAAATTACCCAAGAAGGCACTAAATAGGTGCTGATTGCTCAAGCAGAAAAACTCATTTAAATGATTTAAAATAAGTCATTATAGCACATTACTTTCCCAGCGACCTTCAAATATTTTCTTTGTATAGTACATATACTGTGACAGAAACCCCAGACACCACGCAGAAACTAGGGAGCCAAGAAAGTCACTGGTAAGTGTACCATGTACCCACTGGTACATGGGTGTCTTTCAAAGCTGAATTTAGTTCTATCTTTTATACTATTGAAAATGAAAACAATATTTGATTATATACTATTCGCGAATGACAAAGAGGGAGCTGTGGAGAGCGGGCAAACATAGAAAGCACTTTGATGGATACAGAAAGTTCTCTGGCTATGGATGGAGGGAAATCCATCCCCAGGACTGGAAGATATGTTTAAACAAAAGAAGGCCAAGAGAAAGCCATTTCTTCATCCAGGTCAATTTTCGTCACTCCAGGAGTTTTGGAGTCCAATCTCCAGTCTCCTGTTTGCCATACTTTCTCCTTTGAGCTGTTGGTTTTTGATTTGCTTTTCACAGCATACAAATATTTACTCACAATCAGCAAACAAAATGCCATTAAGATTTTGAAACAAAAGCGAAAACAAATAGAACAGTTTCTGGAACGTTGTACGCTGTGCCTTAAAAGAAATCAGTGAGGTACAAATTATTTCATTCACTCGTTGGCCCCAAATTTGCATTTTTAAAATCTGGTTGCAGGTATCAACCCAACTTCTTCTGGAGACCATCAATATGATTAATTTCCATTAAAAGTAATTGATTGAGTGAAAACACACGTAACGAAATGAGCCACTTTAGAGTGAACAGTTCAGTGGGCCTCAGTCCGTTCACAGTGTTGCCGCCCCTCCAAGTCCCCCGCCCTCCCATCTGCCTTAAATGAGCTCCTGGGAAGTACGCATGAACTCCGATGCACCCCTGCTCCATTGGCTGCCTCCTCTCCCTTTCCAGCCCCCACATTCCCGCCCTTTCTTTGCTCACCTCCCCAGTCTTCTCCCTGGACGCTCATCCTCCTCCACACCCGCCTACGTTCTCCCTTTTTTGCGCTCGTCGTCCCCTCTCTTCCTCGTTCCTCGAGCTCCCTCTGCTCCCTCGAGGGTACTCAGGACCCGGCAACTCTGCACACCTCAGTGCCCCGGAGCCCTCGGAGTTCCTCCCCTTTCCCACCATGAAGCCTCTTTTTTTCCATTTATTTCCATCCCCATTTCCCGACCCCCATGTCTGGGGTCCCTGTCAGTCTCCATCACCCCTGCCGCCTTATCTCCCCCTCCTTCCACGTCTCCTTTCCTGCACATTCCCAGCCCCCACCTAGCTCCTGCTCAGGTCTCCATGGTCACAGAGGGCCCTCCTCACCCTCCGCTCTGCCCTGTCCAGACCACCCCAACCCATCTCCTGGAACCCTTGTAAGGTCTCTCCCTGCCCAGTCCCCGCTGCGTCCATTTTCCACCCAAGTCTCTAGGCACCCCGTTCCCCATCCTCTCCCATTGCCCCCCTTATCCTCCCCCACCCCAGGTCTCCCGGCTCCCCCTGCAAGGCCCTCCTTCCCCTTACCCATTCCCCACCCCTGCCCCGCCCAGGTCTCCCAGCACCCCCTGCAGGCCCTCCTCCCCTTCTTATCCAAGCCCCCCAGGTTCCCCAGCGCCCCCTGCAGGCCCTCCTCCCTCCTTACCCATTCCCCTCCAGCTCTCAGTGCCCCCTGCAGGCCCTTCTTCCCTCCTTATCCATTCCCCCCACCCCCGCCCAAGTCTCCCAGCGCCCCCTCCAGGCCCTCCTCCCTCCTTATCCATTCCCCTCCAGGTCTCCCAGCGCCCCTTGCAGGCCCGCCTCCACTCCTTATCCATTCCCCGCCAATGTCTCCCAGCGCCCCCTGCGGCCATCCTCCCCTCCTTATCCATTCCCCCCTCAGGTCTCCCAGCGCCCCCTGCAGGCCCTCTTCCCCTCCTTATCCATTCCCCCCAAGGTCTCCCAGCGCCCCCTACAGGGCTCTCCTCCCCTCCTCATTCCACCCCTCCCCCAGTATCTCAGTGCCTCCTGTGGGCCCTCCTCCCCTCCTTATCCATTCCCCTCTCCCAGGTCTCCCACCACCCCTTGCAGGACCTCCTCCCCTCCTATCCATTCCCCTCCAAGGTCTCCCAGCACCCACTGCGGGCTTGCCTCCCCTCCTTATCCATTCCCCCACCCCTCGCCCCCTGCAGGGCTCCCAGGGCCCCCTGCAGACCCTCCTCCCCTCGTCCTCTCCTATCCATCTCCCAGGTCTCCCAAGAACCCCTGCAGACCCTCCTTCTCTCCTTATCCATTACCCCCACCTCAGGTCTCCCCGCCCCCCTGCAGGGCTCTCCCCTCCTCATTCCGCCCCTCCCCCCGGTATCTCAGTGCCTCCTGCTGGCCCTCCTACCCTCCTTATCCATTCCCCTCCCCGAGGTGTCATAGGCCCCCTGCAGGCCCCCCTCCCCTCCTTATCCATTACCCACCCCCCCTTATCCATTACCCACTCCCCCCTCAGGTCTCCCAGCCCCCCTGCAGGGCTCTCCTCCCCGCCTCATTACACCCCTCTCCCCACTATCTCAGTGCCTTCTGTGGGCCCTCCTCCCCTCCTTATCCATTCCCCCTCAGGTCTCCCAGGCCCCCTGCAGGCCCTCGTGCCCTCCTTAGTTCCCCCCAGGTCTCCCAGCGCCCCCTGCGGGGCCCTCCTCCCTTCCTCATCCACTTCAACCCCGAGGTATTTCCGTGCCCCCTGCAGGACCCTCCTCCCGTCCTTAGGCTCCCCCCCGGGTCTTCCAGTGCCCCCTGCAAGCTCTCCTCCCCTCCTTATCCATCCCCCCCAGGTTCCCAGTGCCCTGTATGGGACCCTCCTCCCCTCCTCATCCACCCCCCCAGGTCCACCAGTGTTCCCTGCAGGGTCCTCCTCCGCCGTGCTCCCCCTCCCCCCTGCCCCCACAGTACAACACCCCCTCCCCAACCCTGCCTGGCTCCGCCCCCTTCACGCTCCCGCTTTTCCGCTCCGCGCCTGCGCACTGCCACCCTCCACTCTCGCGCCAGCCCTGTGGCGGCCAGCTGCGGGCTGCAGCACGCGGTGCACGAGGCGGAGCCCACAAGCTAAAGATGGAGTGGGCCGGGCACTCCGGCCACGCCTTCCACGGTGAGGGGCCAGTCCCGGGCAGGGTTAAGCCCACCTGCTCTCCTCCAAGAGCATGAGCTGTTCTGGGCGTGGGCGGAGGGAGGGGTTGGCCGGAAAGGCCCAAGGGCGGGCGGCAGACGCTGAGGGGCTGCCCGGGGAGGGTCGGGGCGGGGCGGGGCGGGGCGTGGGCGGCAGGGTAAAGCAGGGGCACTGCCAGGCCTCCGAAGGAGTGTGCTTGGCCTGGCCGAGGGCTGCTTGGCCAAGTCTGGGTGGGCTCGAGGCCACTAGGCCCAAAGCCTGCCTGGCTCTGAGGGTGCTAGGTCTAGAATCGTGCACGAGGGGAATGCCTGCTCGGGCCCAAACCTCGCTAGGCGCAGGTTGTGCACTGGCCCAGGGCCTGCTTGGACCTGAAACTTGCTAGGCCCAGGATGTGCACCGGCCCAAGGCCTGCTCGGGCCCGAACCTCGCTAGGCCCAGGTTGTGCACTGGCCGAGAGCGTGCTGGGCCCAAACCTTACTAGGCACAGGATGTTCACTGACTGGACCTGCTCAGGCCTAACCTTGCCACGCCCAGGATATGCACTGGCCCAGAGCGTGCTCAGGCGGAACCTTGCCAGGCCCAGGATGTGTGCTGGCCCTAAGCCTGCTGAGGCCCAAACCTGTTCGTTCTAGGGTTTTGTACAAAATCCTGCTTTAGCCTAAATCCTGCTTAGCCTTGACCCCCTCCTAGACCCAGGCCAGATCAGCATTGTTCTGACACTACTAGGTCCAAAGCCTTCTGAGGCCAGACCTTGTTTCAACTCCAAAGCCTGCTAGGTTCAAGCACCCCCCATCCCTACTCATACCACCCCCTTCTCCCCCTATGAAAACCGCTTGCCTATTTTTCAAACAGGCCAAGTCATCGTGGCAGCCACTGAGATCTCTGTCCTTTCTGAGCAATTCACCAAAATCAAAGAACTCGAGTTGATGCCGGAAAAAGGCCTGAAGGAGGAGGAAAAAGACGGAGCGCGCAGAGAGAAAGACCATCGGAGCCCTAGTGAGTTGGAGGCCGAGCGTACCTCTGGGGCCTTCCAGGACAGCGTCCTGGAGGAAGAAGTGGAGCTGGTGCTGGCCCCCTCGGAGGAGAGCGAGAAGCACATCCTGACCCTGCAGACGGTGCACTTCACTTCTGAAGCTGTGGAGTTGCAGGATATGAGCTTGCTGAGCATACAGCAGCAAGAAGGGGTGCAGGTGATGGTGCAGCAGCCTGGCCCTGGGTTGCTGTGGCTTGAGGAAGGGCCCCGGCAGAGCCTGCAGCAGTACGTGGCCATTAGTATCCAGCAAGAGCTGTACTCCCTGCAAGAGATGGAGGTGTTGCAGTTCCACGCTCTAGAGGAGAATGTGATGGTGGCCAGTGAAGACAGTAAGTTAGCGGTGAGCCTGGCTGAAAGTGCTGGACTGATTAAGGTACAGTTGGTTTTAATAAACAACCCCTTACATGAAAAAGAAAAAATTCAAGTCGGCTTGTATGCAATATTATGTCTGGACAGGGTATTTTGCAGTTGCAAATTAAAGACAGTAAAAATACTTCCCAGGAAAATCTTGAGAGTTCTTAGGTTCTTTTTTTAAAAAGAGTTTTAAAAGTTGTGCTAATTGGAATAGTGTAAGGTGCATTATGTTTTAAAAAGAAGTGTTAAGTTTCACTGCCACAACCCTGATGCGAAATAATTAACATTGTGATGCATAATCTTCAACTTTTGCTTTTCTTTTTGTATTCTGTGGTTCATCCAGGCAAAAATCTAATTATGTTGAAATTAATAGTATCATAGTTGTTTGAATATTTGTTGTTGTTTATTAGCTCCAGGAAGGGCAGGAGAAGAACCAGTTATTGGCTGAAAGAAGATTGGCTGAAAGAACAAAGGAGCAGCTCTTTTTTGTGGAAACAATGTCAGGAGATGAAAGAAGTGACGAAATTGTTCTCACAATTTCAAATTTAAATGTGGAAGAACAAGAGGATCAACCTACAGCTGGTCAAGCAGATGCTGAAAAGGCCAAATCTACAAAAAATCAAAGAAAGACAAAGGGTAGGCCAGTTCATCTCATAGAATACACTCCATAAAACTGGGCTGCTGTTTTTCTTTATGGGGAGGTGATGGTAATTGAAGTTTTAAGTGGTTGACTTACTTTCAAAATGTCAGGAAATGGGAGAAATTTTAAACTAATGTTCTGTATTGTGAATCAAATCCAGAAGGGTTTTGCACTTTGCACACAAACGTTTTGAAAGCACAGTAGAAATATTCCCGCAAAGCCTTGTGCACCTAAGCGTAGAAGACCAAGCCCTGGTCTCTGCTGCCTAGTTTGCAGCCCCAGAGGGATATGGGGGACAAGTCATTACAGGACAGGTGGTGAGGCCTCATGTCCTTCAGGGCCAAGAGAAGGAGGGTGCCTTCTAAGGGAGGTGATATTTAGGTCAGTCCAGGACAAAGAAGCCATTAAGATTCGGATCAGGATTCCAAGTACTAGGAAGTGGTCTGGGTGTGTAGCTCTGGAAGTATTTACTTTGTATGTGAGGGTGGAGAGCTCTACTGTGTCTGTAGAGCTGGGTGGGTGCTCAGAGAGGTGGATGGGTCCAGATTAGGAAGACCCCGAAGCAATATTAAAGCCATATTAAACTGAGATTGCATTCCAGCAGCCCACAGGATGAATTTGTCCTATGAAAATGATTTGTTTGGCTTATTTTTTAAAAATATTAGTTTCTCACTTATTTAAATCAACATATTTCACCCCCAAAATTTCAATTTCCAGCTCTTTTAAATTATATCTGGCAACATTTGGCACAGTTTTCCTTCCTCCTGGCATCAGGTGCCTGGGGTTGGAAGGTGACTCAGTTTAGAAAAAGAGAATGCCGCCCAAACACACTGCCACCACCACCCCACTCTTACATGTGGTCAGGGCCCTTCACTTAGGTTTCTTGCCTCTGCCTTCCATAAGTGGTTGAGTTTGCAGGCTTTTGGTATATGGTGGTTTCTCATATGTTTAAATCAAAAGCTTTGCGCCCCAAGTTTTACAATTTCTAGCTCATTTTTAGGTTTTTGATGTATTCACAAATTTGTAGACCCATCAACACTGTCTAAATTCCAGAATATTTTTATCACCCCAATAAGAGGCCTGTACCGATTAGGCAGTCACTTCCTACTCTGTTCCCCCTAGCCCCTGGCTACCACTAATCTAATTTTTGTTTCCATAGATTTTCCTGTTCTGCACATTTTCCAGAAGTTGAATCATATATGTATACCATGTGCCTTTCGTGTCTAGATTCTTGAGCTTAGCATCATGTTTGCAGGGTTTGTTGATATTGTAGCATGTGTCAGCGCTTCATTCGTTTTTAATGGCTAAGTAATAATCCCTGTATGGGTATTGCACATTTTATTTATCCATTCATTCATCAATACACACTGCAATTGTGTCCACCTTTCAGCAAGTGTGAATGGTGCTGTTATGATCATCTGTGTACAAGTTTTTTTGTTTAAGAACCTGTTTCCAATCCTTTTGAGTATATACTTAGGAGTGGAATTGCTGGATGATGTGGTTACTCTATGTTTAATTTTTTTGAGCAGCTACCACACTATTTTCCATAGCAGCTGCACCAATTTGAATTTGCACCAGCAGTGTGTTTAACTTCCAGTTTCTCCACATCCTCACCAATGCTTACTTTCCATTTGTTATTATTGTTTAATTATAGCCATCCTAGCAGGTGTGAAGAGGTATCTCGTTGTAGTTTTGGTTTCCATTTCTCTAATGACTAAGGGTCTTGAGTATCTCTTCATGTGTTCATTGGCCACTTAGGTATCTTCTTTGGAAAAAATGGCTATTCAAATCTTTGGCCCATTTTTAACTGGCACTGTGTTAGCTTCCCAGGGATGTCATGACAAAGCACCACAAACTGAGTGGCTTCAAACAACAGAAACATACCTCTCACAGTTATGGAAGCTACGAGTGTGAAATCAAGGTGTTGGCAAAGCCGTGTTCTCTTGGAAGGCTGTCGGGGAGAATATATTTCATGCCTTTCTCTTAGCTTCTGGTATTGCCAGCAGTCATGCCATTCATTGGCTTGCAGATGCATTATTCCAATCTCTGCCCCTGTGATCACATGGAATTATTCCTGTGTGTCTCTATATCTCTTTTCCTCTTCTTATAAGGACACCAGTCATATTGGCTTATGACCCATCTTCATCCAGTAGGACCTCAGCTTAACTTGATTGCATCTGCAAAGACCCTTTCTGCACATAAGATCTCATTCACAGGTATCTGGCGTGAGGACTTCACGTATTTTTGCAGGGGTCACAACTCAACCCATAAACCTTCTATTCCAAGTTTGTTGAGTATTTTATCAAGAAAACAGTGTTGGATTATATGAAATGCTTTTTCTGCATCTGTTGAGATGATCATCTGTTGTTGTTTTTTTCTTCATTCTGTTAATATAGTATATTACACTGACTGATTCTCATATGTTGAACCACCCTTTTATTCCTGCAGAAAATCTCAACTTGGTTATGGTATATAATCCTTTTAATATGCTGCTGGATTTGGTTTGCTAGTGTTCTGAAGATTTTTGCATCTGTATTCATTAGGAATATTGGTCTGTAGTCTTCTTTTGATGTCTTTGTCTGGCTTTAGTATTTAAGTAATACTAGCCTCATGTAATGGATTGGGAAGAAGTGTTTCCTCCCTTTTTTGAAGATTTAGAGGATTAATATTTAAGCATTTTGTAGACTTAATCGGTGAAGTGATTTGGTTCTGGGGTTTTCTTTCTTGGAAGTGTTGATTAATGACTCACTGTCTACTGATACAGGTCTATTCCAATTTTCTGTTTCTTCTTAAATCAGTTTTAGTAGTTTGTGTGTTTCTAGGAATTTTCTATTTCATCTGTATTATCTAATTTGTTGGCACATAATTGTTCATAGTATTCTATTATAAACATTTTTATTTCCGTGAGATTGGTAAGAATGTTCCCACTTTCCTTCCTGATTTTAGTAATTTGAGTATTCTCTTTTTTACCCCCTCGGTCACAAGTCTAGATAAAGGTTTGTCAGTGTTGATCTTTTCAAAGAACCAACTTTTGGTGGTTTTGTTGGTTTTCTCTAATTTTTTTCTCTCTAATCTTAATATTTTCTTCTTTCTACTAGCTTTGGGTTTAGATTCATCTTCTTTTTCTAGTTCCTCAGAGTGTCAAGTTAGGTTATTGATTTGAAATATTTCTTCTTTTTTAATGTAAGTGTTTATGGCTAAAAATTTCACTCTGAGCACTGCTTTAGGTGCATTCTATAACTCTTGGTATCTCATGTTTTCACTTTCGTTCACCTCAAAGTACTTAATAATTTTCTTGTGATTTCTTCTTTGACCCATTTGTCATTTTGGAGTATGTTTTTTAGCTTCCATGTATATATGAATTTTCCAAATTTCCCTTGGTATTAATTTCTAATTTCATTTTATTATGGTCAGAGAACATAGAACATCTTTTGATTTTGTTTTTTTTTTTGTTTGTTTTAGAGACAGGATCTTGCTCTGTTGCCCAGGCTGGAGTGCAGTATTACAGTCATAGCTCACTGTAACCTTGAAACCCTGGACTCCAGCAGTCCCCCTACTTCGGCCTCACAAGTAGCTAGGACAAGAGGCACACACTACCACACGCAGCTAATTAAAAAAAAAAATTGTACAGATGGGGTCTCTATGTTGCCCAGGCTAGTCTTGAACTTTTGGCCTCACGCGATCCTCCCATCTCAGCCTCCCAAAGTGCTGGATTACAGGCATGAGCCACTGTGCCTGGCTCAATTTGTCTTTTTAAATTTATTAAGATATGTGTGTCTCAATATGTTTGTAACTTCACATGTGGTCTATCCTGGAGACTCTTCCCTATGCACCTCAGAAGAACATCTACTCCAGTGTTACTGGGTGGGATGTTCTATAGATGTCTGTTTTGTCTACTTGGTTTATAGTGTGATTTAAGCCTCTGTTTCCTCACTGACCTTGTCTAGTTCTCTCCATTGTTTAAAGTGAGGTCTCCAACTATTACTGAATTGCCTGTTTCTAACTTCAATTTTGTTCCTTTTGCTTCAAGTATTTTGGGACTGTTATTAGGTGCATATGTATATGTATATATATATATTTTTTTTTTTTTTTGGTTGGTTGGGTTGTTTTGAGATGGAGTCTCACTTTGTCGCCAGGCTGGAGTGCAGGGGCACAGTCTTGGCTCACTGCAACCTCTGTCTCCCGGGTTCAAGCAATTCTCCTGCCTCAGCCTCCTGAGTAGCTGGGATTATAGATATGCACGACCACACTCAGCTAATTTTTGTATTTTTAGTAGAGATGAGGTTTCACCATGTTGTCCAGGCTGGTCTTGAACTCTTGACCTCAAATGATCTGCCTGCCTCAGCCTTCCAAGTGCTGGGATTACAGGTATGAGCCACATATGCGCCTGGCCACATATATGTTTATAATTGTTGTATCTTTATGATGGATTGACCCTTTCATTATTATATAACGTCCTTTTGTCTTTTATAACAATTTTGTCTTAAAGAGAATATAGTCTGATATTTGTATAGCCACCCTAGCACTCTTTTGGTTACTGTTTGTATGGAGTATCTTTCTCCATCTTTTTACTTTCAGCCTGTCTTTGAATCTAAAATGAGTCTTTTGTAGAGGACAAATAATTGCATCTTGTATAGTGTCCTTTCTGCCAATCCCGACCTTTGCACAGAGAGTTTAATCTCCTTGCTGATAAAAAAGGACTTACTTTCTTATTTCTGTATTTGTTTTTTAGATGTCACATCTTTTATTCCTCAGTTCTTTTATTACTGCTTTCTTTTGTGTTGAATAGCCACTGCCAAGTGTATCATTTTAATTCTTTTATTATTTATTTTACTATATATTTTTGAGTTATTTTCTTTAGTTGTCCTTGGTGTTACATTTAACATCTCAATTCATAATAATCTGGTTTAGATTAATGCCAATTTAATTTCAATAGTATATAAAAAACTTTGCTCCTATATAATTCCATTCCCCACTCCACTTCCTGTTGTTACTGCCACAGAGTGTATCTTTATAAATTATATGCCATCAACATCAATTTATAATTATTGCTTTATGCTGTCTTTGAGTCAGATAGAAAAAAAGAGGATTACAAGTAAAAAAATGCATGAATATTGTCTTTTATATTTGCATATGTTGTTACTTTATCACTGTCTTTATTTTTTCATATGGATTTGAGTTATTGTTTGGTGTCCTTTCATTTCAGCCTGTTGGAATCTCTTTAGCATTTTTGTAGGATAGATCTGCCAATGACAGACTTGCTCAGTTTCTATTTTTCTGGGAATGTCTTAATTTCTCCTTCATTTTTGGAGGGTGGTTTTGTCAGACAGAATTTTGGTTTGACATTTTTTTTCTTACAGCACATTGAATGTCATTCCACTGCTTTCTGGCCTCCATGGTTTCTGATGATAAATCAGCCATTAATCTTATTGACAATCCCATGTATGTGATAAGGCATGTCTGTCTTTCTTGCTGCTTTCAAGATTCATTTTTTGTCTTTCAGCAATCTGATTATGATGTGTCTTGATGTGAATCTCTTTGACTTTATCCTACTTGAAATTTATTAAGCTTTTGGATGTGTAGATATTTTTTTCAAATTTGGGGAGTTTTTGGCAATCATTTCTTCAAATACTCTCTTCTCCTGTGTCACCTTGGGTCTCCCATTGTGCATATGTTGGTGTGCTTGATCATGTCCCACAGATCTCTTAGTCTCTGCTCATTTTTCTTTGTTCGTTTTTTTCTTTCTTTCCCTCAAACTGAATAATCTCAACTGACCTGTCTTTAGGTTCACTGATTCTTCCTTCTTTTTGCTCAGCTCTGCTGTTGAGTCCCTCTGTTGAATTTTTCATTTTGCTTATTATATTTTTCAATTCCAGAAGTTCTCATTTTTTTAAATAAATTTTATTTATTGGTTTTCTCAATTTGATGAAGCATCATTTTCATGCTTTTTTCTTTTTTGAGACAGGGTCTCACTCTGTCACTTAGTTGAAGTGCAGTGGCACAATCATGGCTCACTACAGCCTCAAACTTTTGGCCTAAAACAAGCCTCCTGCCTCAGCCTCCTGAGTAGCTGGGACTACAGGCTTACCCCATTACACCTGCCGATTTTTTAAATTTTTGATAGAGACAGGGTCTCACTATGTTGCCCAGGCTGGTCTCCAGCAGTCATCCCACCTTGGCCTCACAAAGCTTTAGAATTGTAGATGTGGGCCACCATGCCTGGCCTTTCTTTTAGTCCTTTAGACTCAGTTTTCTTTAGTCTTGGAAAATATTTTAGATAACTGATTAAAGTCTTTGTCTAGTATGCCCAATCCCTGGACTTCCTCAAGGAAGATTCTATTATTTTTTTTCTCTGAATGGGCTACTATTTTTTTTGTTTCTTTGCATGCCTTATAATTTTTTACTGAAAACTGGCCATCTGGAACATTATAATGTGGCAACTGTGTAAATCAGATTCTTTCCCTCCCCAGGGTTAGCTGTTGCTGCTGGTTGTATTGATTGTTTGGTAACTTTTCTGAACTAACTTTGTGAAGTCTGTATTCTCTGCTTTGTGTAGCTACTGAAGTCTCTGCTAATGACTGGACAAAGATTTCCTTAAACACCTGAACCAAAAAAAAAATTTTTTTTAAATCCCTCAGTCTTTGCTGAAGAGTGCTGTGTGTTTACTAAAGCTGGCCTTCCCAACATTCATCCAGCTTTGTCTTAGCCTTCACTTCCTACTTCCTGAGAGCATCGAGGTCAGCCAGCGATGAGCACCTGGGGCCTTAACAGCCTTCTCAGCTTGTTCCTAAGCCAGGGGCATACTCATGGTCTTCTCTATTCCAAGGAATATGTTAGAGCTTGTCTGTGCCCTTATTCCCCAAAGCATCTCATTCCCCAGCCTTTCCTCCCAAGGTTTGTTAGTTGGTTATTTGCCCTAACTGTTATCCATTACCTGTAAACGTTTTCACCAAATATCCCTCCACTCACCTCACTCCAGGTAGCCTCTTTAGCACTGGGCAAGTTCCATGTTAGGCAAGATAAAGGCAAGCCTTTTGATGTGATCTTCTAGGAAGCCACTAGACAGGTCAAAGCAAAGAATTATAATTTTTGTGAATGAAGTCCATTCTGCTCCTCTCTGGTACTGAAACTGTGTATTTGGGCTGTTATTTTCTTTTTTATTATTATTATATTTTATGTTTAAAAAAATAGAGATGAGGTCTTGCTGTGTCCCCCAGGCTGGTCTTGAACTCCTAGCCTCAAGTGATCCCCCCACCTCATCCTCCCAAAGTGCTAGGATTGCAGGCATGAGCCACCACACCTAGCTTGGATTGTTATTTTCAAGGCCACCCCCGAGCTAAGGAGCAGAGAATGGAACCAGAATAAGTTAGAATTCCACCAAGCTCTCTTTTTTTACTGAGAAGCAGCTAGATTTTTTTAATTGTTTCTCCTGGTTGCTGGAAGCTTCCAGTTAAGTTTCCAGTGTCCTGAAAAAGTTGCTTGTGACATTTTTTTCACAGTTGTTTTCAAAGTTGTTTTCATTGCTTTTATGGAGGGATGGATTTTGAGAATAACAACTCAGCTATATTCTGTATTTGATGATTCCAACATCAGAAGTCTTTGTAGGTCTGAGTCTTCTGTTTGTTTCCGCTGCCCTTGCACTGGCATCTTGTTTGTCACCATGAGCCGATTGGTTCTTTTTACTGTTATCTGTGGAAATCCCTTGAAGCCTGGGGTGAAAGTGAGTTCTTTGAGGGATGGTATATATTAATTTCTGCCAGGCAGTGATGGTCAAAAACTGTCTTAAACCAGATCCCCCAAGGGTTACTGTTAGAACCACCCAGGACATGCTCACTTGGGCCACCTTCCCTCTTTGGAGCCATCTTCTTAGGGGGAATTTTTTCACCTCTCCATCAGTGCTAGACCAGCATCATCCAAGAGGACTTTCTTTGCTGATGGAAATGGTCTTTATCTGCCCTGTCCAGTATGGTGGCCACGATCTCCATGTGGTCTTTGGGCAGTTGAAATGCGGCTTACAACAGAGGAACTAAATGTTTAATTATATTTAATTTTAATTAGTTTAAGTCCACATTTAAGAGTCACACATGACTTATGGCTATGGTTTTGGATGGCACCATTCTAGATGGTTTTTCTTGCAGTCCCCTGGCTAGAGAGAAGGATGCAGAGATGGGGCGGGTTATCTTTAGTTCACCCTACAGAGAGTTCAGGGCCACATTTTTATAGGAGAATCTCTTCTTGGGCGCCCCACTTTAGGTAGGCGGTGTGCCTTTTCTCTTGTCTCCTTAGGTCTACAAGACATTCTGAAATGTTCAGGCGTCTCCTCCCTAGCATTTTTTTTCTCAGCAAGAAGGATGAGCAGAGTACCTAGTCCACTCTGTGCCCAGAAACAGACATCGGCCCATCTTGAAACAGCGAAAATGCGTTGCTGGTTATCCAGGAACATGGTGTCCTGAATTGCTTCAATCAGCTTATGAATATAAATAGCATGTTCTATTGTTCGGTTCCCACATTAGTTGAAAAGATGATGTGCTGATTTACTTTCAAGTGTTTAAATGGAATTTGAACCTCTAACAAATAAACTATTTCCTGCTTATAGGAGCAAAACGAACCTTCCACTGTGATGTCTGCATGTTCACCGCTTCTAGAATGTCGAGTTTTAATCGTCATATGAAAACTCACACCAATGAGAAGCCTCACCTGTGTCACCTCTGCCTGAAAACCTTCCGTACGGTCACTCTGCTGCGTAACCATGTTAACATCCACACAGGTAAAATTGCTGGGAAGGCTGTTTCTCTGGAATAATGTGTGTTAAGGCTTATGTTAAGAATGTGAATCCACCTGTTTCTACAGTAGAATCATGTAACATTTTATACTTTAGTTTTGTCTTTTTTTTTTGAATTTCCATTAAAAATACTGTTACAAAGATTTTTCTCACATGTATCTATGGTATTTATAGTTTAAAGAGCCTCTTCTTAATTTTTAAAGCATTTTTGAGACTAAGTGTAATTAAAAAGCCATGAATTCCTTGGAATTTTTCTGGTTAAGTCTTGTTTTGAAAGTATGAACTATGTGATTTTACAGGAAACAGGCCCTATAAATGTAACGACTGCAACATGGCATTTGTCACCAGTGGAGAACTCGTCCGACACAGGCGCTATAAACATACTCATGAGAAACCCTTTAAATGTTCCATGTGCAAGTATGCCAGTGTGGAGGTAAAGTCATTCTTGGACTTGAAGCTTCATGACATCTTAGTAGAGGCTGCTGTAGAAGTTATGCCAAGTGTAACTAACAGTAGAATCTGTTACAAACAGGCTTTTTATCATTCGTATAAAATTTATGCAGCAAATAATATGCATTCTCTTTTATGAAGTTAAAATAGAAAATTGATTTCTTTGTTTCTTTGATTACTAATTAGTGAAAACAATATGTAAAGGTGTACAAATTACAAATAAACTACTTGTGGTCAAGAAATAAGTCCCAGACTTGTTTAAAAGTTCTGCAATTTGTCTAGCACTCAGGGCCACAAAATCAAAATATATTTGCTCTAATGTAGAATGCAGATCCAATTTCAATGTTGGCTGAAATTTTTGAGCTTGATTAGATACAAAGCAGCTTGCTTGAAGATTTAAGCATAGACGTTTCTGTTCTTAATTACAGAGAGACCACCCTTTTCAAACTTCAGCTATGCTGTAGTCATTTTAATTAATTTGCTTTATTTGTACCTTCTAACAGGTTTGGCGGTACTCACGTGAAACAGGCAGAGCACTGCTTTTACTAGTCAGTGCCAGTTTCCACCAGTTAATTGTCAGGGTCCCACTGTGTGCCGGGAAATAGGCTGAGGCCCAGTTTTGAGCCTGGTCGAGACTGGGTCAACAGTACACTCAAATGGAACTAAGTTAAAGGGAACAGCTGAAGATTAAATATAGTAACAATGCAGCCGGGTTTCACAAATTGGGAAATTTCACGGTTAGGGTCAGAATTTGATTCCAAGAACTTTTTTCTGCTGTTACTATTTTTTAAAAAATTATTTCTCATCTGAGTTAAAGGTTGTGATTGTAGTATGAGAATGCAAAATGGAGGGTTCAGGGAACAGAGTCACCTGGGGATCCTAAACCTGGAGTGGACTTTTTGTTGGTGTCCTGCCAGTGCTTGGTACAAACTTCCTAGGTCCCCGAAACCCTCCTCCAGTGCTAGCGGTCTGCACACAGCCTGAGGGAGGTGGCCTCAGCACAGGGGTCTCTACTGCTGCCATAGCCCCCCATTTTTGCAGTCTCCTCAAGTCTTGCCATGCTTGTTTATTCCCTCATCCCATCCCGTGACAAAAATGCCAGCAGGAACGTATCAGAACTGTGGTGCAGATGTGCCCCTTTTTAAAAAACCTTTTGAATTGGCTAGGTGTGGTGGTTCACGCCTGTAATCCCAGCACTTTGGGGGGCCGGTGGAGCAGATTGCTTGAGGTCAGGAGTTCAAAACCAGCCTGGCCAACATGGTGAAACCTGTATCTACTAAAAATACAAAAAAATTAGCCAGGTGTGGTGGCACATGCCTATAGTCCTAGCTACTCGGGAGGCTGAGGCAGGAAAACCACTTGAACCTGGGAGGCAGAGGTTGCAGTGAGCCAAGATCACGCACTCCAGTCTGGACGAGAAAGACACCATCTCAAAAAAAAAAAAAAAAAGCTTTTGAACTCCCCTTGTCCTCCCATCCCACCTTTAAGAGTCATCCAGAGTCTTTTTTAATGGCCTTCTTTGCTCATTCACACCACTTATCCTCCTCAAAACTTTCATGCTATACGGTTTTTAAAATTCTTTCTGATTTGCTCTCTAATATACTTGAAGGCATTCACTTTTCTTCTGAAAATCTAAGTGAAATTTTTTGGCTTGGCTATTGTTTTCCATTCTAAGCCTTCTTTTGTTCTCGAGTGTTCCTTAGGCTTCTGTGCACTCATCACTAACTGGGGAGGCAGATGGAGTGTGGCATCCCTGGGTCACCAGCAGGACTGATGCAGCTTCCTGATGTCTGTAGTCCTTGTGTAGCTGATGGCCCCATTTCCTGCTAGCAGTAGATAAGGGCCTGCGATACACGAATACAGAATAAGAATACTTCTAGAAGGCAATAAACGAGTCAGGCAGTGAATGCTCAAATGGGAGGTATTATGTTGTTTGCTATTTAACTGATTGCCTGGGATACATAATTATTCAAATTAGAATTTAATTTCTTCTACTTAAAACTTAATTCTTCTTAGGAACCCGCTGTCACATGGCGCCAATGGTGAATAGCCAGGGACGCCTTCCTCCACTCACACTGTTACCCTGGGGCCAGCCAGGGTGGAGTCTGTAGGACTTGTGACCGTGAGGCGACACATACAGCTGTTCTCCATTAAAGAGCTAGGGTTTCATTTTTATTTTTATTTTTATTTTTTTGAGACATGGTCTCACTCTGTTACCCTGGTTGGAGTACAGTGGCGTGATCTTGGCTCATTGCAACCTCAGCCTCCCAGGCTCAAACAGTCCTGCCACCTCAGCCTCTCGAGTAGCTGGGACCACAGGCGTGTGCCACCATGCCCAGCTCATTTTTAATTTTTGGTAGAGACAGGGTTTTGCTATGTTGCCCAGGCTGGTCTCAAACTCTTGAGCTCAGGTGATCCACCCCTCTCAGCCTCCCAAAGTGCTGGGATTACAGGCGTGAGCCACCATACCTGACAAGAGCTAGAGTTTCAAGATTTTCACTTCATGCAGGGAAAAAAAAAATGTTTGCCTTTGTGCTTTTACAGTGTAATCTAAATTTTGTAACTATTGAGCATATATTGCCTTAGAAATGAAAATAAAATCTTGTATGGCATTCGGCAGGTAGGCTTAAAGTGTAGGTGAATGCGAAAGCCTCTCAGAACTGCTGCTCATTTTCCCTAAAGGAGCTTATACAACACACACATCAAATGAAATAAAATCACCCATAACAGATGATCAAAAGTAATGACTTTTTCATGTTTTTTCAGTGAGTGAAATATGCTCTGGTGCTCTGATGTTAAAATATGATTCATTTAAATCTCTTTTATAATGCTGATTAATGGAAGACTCTGCCATTTTTTAGTTTCTATTGCAACGAACA
The DNA here is from genome assembly GCF_006542625.1 of Nomascus leucogenys. Lineage (NCBI taxonomy): Eukaryota > Metazoa > Chordata > Mammalia > Primates > Hylobatidae > Nomascus > Nomascus leucogenys. The sequence continues at coordinate 6,643,833 of NC_044393.1, forward strand.
TCATTTATGTATTTATTAGGCAAGTAAATTGAAGCGCCATGTCCGATCCCACACTGGGGAGCGCCCCTTTCAGTGTTGCCAGTGCAGCTACGCCAGCAGAGACACCTACAAGCTGAAACGCCACATGAGAACGCACTCAGGTAAGGGCTCTGGTGCTGAAGGCCTGATACCTACAGTGTTAACTCTTAAAGCAAGCTTTAAAAAATTACTTTTTATTGGCACAATTAAAGTTTAAAGGTAAAAGTGGATTTTTGCGTGCCTTCATCATATGAGAATCTTCATCTGTACCTTTACCTTTACTTAGCAGTAAGAGAGTCTACATAGATACTGTGCCACAACCCCACTGTGTGGAGTAAAACACAAAGTATTAGCTTCCATAGATTTTTTAGGTATTTAAAACTCAACTCCTGGCCAGGGATGGTGGCTCAAATCTCAGCACTTTGGGAGGCTGAGGCAGGAGGATCCCTTGAGTTCAGGAGTTTGAGACCAGCCTGGTCAACATAGGGAGACCCTGTCTCTACGAGTAATTTAAAAATTAGCCGGGCCTGGTGGCGCACACCTGTGGTCCCAGCTACTTGGGAGGCTGAAGCAGGAGAGTCACTTGAACCCAGGAGGTTGAGGCTGCAGTGAGCCGGGATTGCGCCACTACACTCCAGCCTGGGTGACAGAGTGAGAACCTGTCTCAAAAAAAAGTAAATAAAAATAAATGAAAGTCAACTCCTTAATTCGTTCTTCAACTTTCAGGCAAAACATAAAGTGTGCTGGTTTTGTAACAGAGGTACTTGATGTCTTGTGTTAAGAATACATTTATGTGTACTTCTTGGTTCTTCCTACAGCCCCACGGATGTGAACCGCCTTGAACTCTTGCGTAGCCACCAGATAGATGCGGGGAAGTCATGTCTCTGGTCCATCATGGACACAGCTGTACTTGACATAAGCTGTCTGGGCTTGATTTGGGAGTCTCATACTAATTGGGGGTTGTCCGGTGAGAAGGGGGTTGATAAAGGAGGCTTGGGGCAAAAGAAACACTTTCAGTACAGGTGGCCTTTGGCAAGGATCAGGCCTGGAGGGGGAATCACTTTGTTGTCTGCGTCTCAGGTGAGAAGCCTTACGAATGCCACATCTGCCACGCCCGCTTCACCCAGAACGGGACCATGAAAACACATATTCTGCAGAAACATAGCGAAAATGTCCCCAAATACCAGTGTCCCCATTGTGCCGCCATCATTGCACGGAAAAGCGACCTACGTGAGTGGTTTAGTGATCTTTCTTTTACTACAGCATTTGCTGGCTCTTTGGAGCGAGGCCCTTATATAAACCTGCAAAGTACTGGCCCTGATACTGGGAGGCCCGGTCTGCGGGAACTTGGCCCTGGGACGAGTTTTCTTCCAGAAGCCCTGTCGCACCATCTGGTGGCTGGATCTCATAAGTGCATTTTATAGCATGTTTTTAGAATCTGGGCCCAGGCCTGTTCCATATGCACGTGATAAGACCTTTCACAGATGGGTGGTATTTCATTCCACATTGGGCTTATTTTTCAGATGAGGACACTGGGGATCAGAGACATAGAGTAACCTGCCTGGGAGTCACATGAACCAAGGGTGCTAGGAGGTGGCTGGATTCTGGGTTCCTATTTATCAGTGCTCTATCTGTGACACCCAGCAAGCTTTTGTTAAATCCTGGCTGTGGGCCTAAGAAGTTTTGGAAGCAGAAGTTTCAAAAGTCACAGTTTTCCCCTTAAGACAGTCACTTTGGGAAAGGAGGCGGGCCTGTAACGTGTAATCCGCATCTACCATGGTGAGCCTTTTAACTGTCACACCCTGCGGAGTGGGAGAGGGAAACCAGAGGGTCTTGGGACAGCATGCCTAGGAGCTGGGATTTTCTACTGCCTGTGGGGAAGCCAGCCATTGTTGAGCAATGGGAGGGAGGGTGTGGGAAGCGTGAGTGAATGAGCCTCTTCTTTGTTTCAGGATTCCTGGGCCTCCCTTTTCCATGATCTTATTTCTCTTTCCAAAATATATGACACTGTGATACACAAAATATGTTAGCAAAACAAAAAAATTGACCCTTTTGCCCAAAGAAATTCTGGAGATGAAGTGAACTTTTTTGAAAACCTTTCTGAAAGGTGAAAGGTGTTCCACAAAGTCTTAACTTTTATTTTTCATCGGGACCATTCTGTCATTGTTGCCATAGATACCAGCACATCACAAAACACAGTCCAGTGGGGCTTGGTGGGGCACAAGTCTAGCCAGTTGCTGGACTTTTTTGATACCATGGCAAAGTAACATGATTTATATCCATCTCATGCCAGTGGGTGATACACTCCACATAGCCCTATAAGATGCTTTATAAACACACTAATTCTTCCTTCCTATGACTATATGAGAAATGAAGCTCTCTAAATGTCTGAGTCACTGTGGGTAAGGTGGAATAGCTCCATCACACAGCTGTCCATTGTCATTTGGCTTCTTACACAAGTATCACAAGACCATCATGCTTTAGACTTAATTTAGCAAACCCAGCCAGACCTTACCATGTGTCTCAGGTTAATTTCAACATAGGAAATAACAGGGCACTGACTTCTAACAACGAGTGGATTATTTAAGGTAAAATAAAGATGTTATATCTTTTTATATAAAACCACCTTAACATCATCCTAAAATTCACCTACCCCATAATAGTTCTCAAAGTGCTTTGTTAAATGAACATTTTAAGTCCAGTGTGACATACCTTATATAACATTTAACTCCATACTGAAAGAGTATTAAAATGATATTTCAGCATTCTGTTCGTTTAAAGCAGCGGTTCTCAACTGAGAATGATTTTACTGCCCAGAAGACAGGTGGTGATGTCTGGAGGTATTTTGGCTTTCACAACCGGGGAGAAAGAGGTGCTGCTGGCATCTGGTAGACAGACACCAGGAATGCTGCTTAACATCCTACGATGCACAGGATAGCCCACCCTACCCTGCCCAGGAAGGAACTAGCATGTTCCAGCGGCAAGGCTGAGAAACCCCGGTTTAGAGGAGAGGGGAAGCAGGCTAACAGAAAACAACACTCTTGAAGTATATAACGTTCTGTAACCATTTTAGGTGTGCATATGCGCAACTTGCATGCTTACAGCGCTACAGAGCTGAAATGCCGCTACTGTTCTGCTGTCTTCCATGAACGCTATGCCCTCATGCAGCACCAGAAAACTCATAAAAATGAGAAGAGGTTCAAGTGCGAACACTGCAGTTACGCCTGCAAGCAGGTATTGTACTTTACTTAATTTGGAGAGGCAGTGGTGTGTGGAAGGATGAAGGGCTAGGGTGGGATTCTCTACCACCTTGAAAATATTGAGAAAAGTCATACTTTTAATAGAGTAGCCTATTCAGAATAACCAGAAAGCAACTGTGAGCCAGTCGTTCAAAACAACAGTTTTTAAAGTATGTTCACGTACCTCCAGAGCTCCCTGTGACCAACTAGGGCCCCACAAGAGCCAAGCCTTTGTTACGATAATGGAAAGGTGTCATTTGCCCTTTTGAGACATTGACATTTGCACTTTTGGTGCCAAAGTAGTGGTGGTCCTTAGCCCAGATCAAGGCAGTGACACCCAGTGGAACTGGTTGTTGTGGTATTCTTCACCTTCACACACTGGCAGCATTGGGTGTTGGTGGACTTTTTTTAAAAAAATGAACAATATAGGCCAAGTGCGGTGGCTCACACCTGTAATCCCAGCACTTTGGGAGGCCGAGGCGTGTGGATCACTTGAGGTCAGGAGTTTGAGACCAGCCTGGCCAATATGGTGAAACCCCATCTCTACTAAAAAGTACAAAAATTAGCTGGGCATTGGTGGCGCGCACCCGTAGTCCCAGCTACTCAGGAGGCTGAGGCAGGAGAATTGCTTGAACCCGGGAGACGGAGGTTGCAGTGAGCCGAGATCAGCCACTGCACTCCAGCCTGGGCGACAGAGCAAAACTCCATCTCAAAAAAAAAAAATAAGAAAGATTGGAGTGATTTTTTAAAGCAATTTTTATATTGTGTAATGAAATATGTCAGCATTTAGAAGACCTGCATAACTCAGTGAACTAATACTTTCCAAATGACCAATCCATGATGTTACAGCCTCACACACAGGTAAAAGATCCATTCAAAGTAAAAGATAGAACAAGAGGTTTTAACGTCGCAGAGGAGAACAAGTTCCTTGGCAGGGTTTCAGATTCCACATTGCAACTCATGGGTAAAAAATTACCATGGCCGGACACACTGGCTCACACCTATAGTCCCAACACTTTGGGAGGCCGAGATGGACAGAACTCTTGAGCTCAGGAATTCAAGACCAACCTGGGCAACATAATGAGACCCTGTCTCTACAAAAAAATACAAAAATTAGCTGTGTGTGGTGGTGCACATCTGTCCCAGCTACTGGGGAGGCTGAGGTTGGAGGATCACTTAAGCCCAGGAGGCTGAGGCTGCAATAAGCTGTGTTCATACCACTGCACTCCAGCCCAGACAACTGAGTGAGACCCTAAAAAAAGAAATTACTACTAACTGAATTTTAGTGTAATAGCAGAGAAGAATGCCCACAGTTATTTGGAAGAGCTAGTAAAATGTTTCTCTCTTTTCAAACTACATGTCTATGAGACCAAATTTTCTTTATCACTTAACATACTCCAGTGGACTGAGGGAAGAGCAGAAATAGGAATCCATCTGAATTCCTTTTTTTTTTTTTTTAAGATGGAGTCTTGCTCTGTCGCCCAGGCTAGAGTGCAGTGGCGCGATCACTGCAAGCTCCGCCTCCCGGGTTCACGCCATTCTCCTGCCTCAGCCTCCCGAGTAGCTGGGACTACAGGTGGCCGCCACCACACCCAGCTTATTTTTTGTATTTTTAGTGAGACGGGGTTTCACCATGTTAGCCAGGATGGTCTCGATCTCCTGACCTCATGATCTGCCCACCTCAGCCTCCCAAAGTGCTGGGATTACAGGCGTGAGCCACCGTGCCTGGCCCTGAATGCTTTTAATAGAGTTGTCAGACTTAGCAAATAAAAATACAGCACACTTAGTGACATTTGAATTTCAGACAAATAACAAATAGTTTTATATACAAGTAGTTGCAGCCTATATTTTAACTGGCAACCTTATCTATTAAGACAGACATTAGGTTATTTTTGTTTTGAAAAATAGGTAATTTTACAGAAATAATAGGTAGTTGGTTTGTTGTTATTTTTAAATGAGTTAATAAATTGTTTTATTTTAAAAAATACTTAAGAATTCCTCAGTTTTGCTTTCTAAGAAAGTAAATACTAATACACGCCACCTGTATAAATAAAAGCTCTTCAGAGGCCACAGTAATTTTTAAAAGTATAAAAGGCCCTCAGACTAGAAGTTTGAAAACCAAACCACTGCTTTGAAGCATTGCATGCTATTGGTTACCAAAGGTGAAAATCAGTGCTTACTGTGTTTTGAAGTGTGGGCTGTAAACTATAAATGCTTTGAATAAAGGAAAAGGAGTTTTTCTGGTAGATTTTGAACAAAGAATATTCTGAGGCCCCAGGCTCATATTTATTCAAATGAACTAGGAGGGCTTCCTGAAAGATGGATAGGACTTGGAAAGGATGAGGGGGCCCTGGAGCAGGCATACAGCGGGTATGTGGGAGCAGAGAGCAGCCAGGCAGGCCGTGGCCGTGGGCAGAGGCTTGGAGCACTGCTGGGTGCGCCTGGCTGCCGCGGTCCTGGAGAGTCGGGCTCCCAGCGGGGAGAGCCAGAGATGCTGTCCCAAAGGAGGGTGATGAGGTGAAAGCTGTGCGTGGAAGAGCATGTTTAGTGAATTGGGTGAGAGAAAGATTAGAAGAAAGACCATCAGTTAGGCCACTGACAGTAATGCAGAAATGGCCGAATGTATATTTAATCCAAATAATCATCACATTTTGAATAAAACAAAATGTGTACTTTTGCTTGACTTCATACATATTTTTGTCCTGATTTCCCAAATTATTTTCTCCTTTCTAAGATAAAATCTCTATTTAGGCCAGGTACGATGGCTCACACCTATAATCCCAGCACTTTGGGAGGCTAAGGCAGGAGAATTGCTTGAGGCTAGGAGTTTGAGACCAGCCTGGGCAACATAGTGAGACCCTATCTCTACAAAAAATACAAATTGAGCCGAGCATAGTGGCACGCGTCCACAGTCCCAGCTACTCAGGAGGCTGAGGCAGGAGGATCACTTGGGCCCAGGAGTTTGAGATTGCAGTGAGCTATGATTGTTCCATTGTACTCCAGCCTGGGTGACAGAGTGAGACCCTGTCTCAAAAAAAAAAAAAAAAAGTCAGTATTAAGATCTGTTATGATACTATTGGGAAGTAAATGGAAAAATGTTGATACTTAACGTACTTGCAACCCCAAAGGTCTGCTGAATTTAAACTGTGACATTTGACTTTCAAGTTTGCAGGTTCTATTTGCCCTTTGTAGATTCAGTTAATTGTAAGTAGTTGTATAGAAGGAAGACTCCCAGTAACGAGGGGACAAAGGACCATCCTGTCACGCCCTGCGGTGTGTACTCCCACATCCCAACAGGACAGGACAGCCAGCAAGGAATCCACTGCAAGACCTTTGTCACTTGCTGCTGCATACGAGTTTGTTTCCTCGGCGGCCACTTACTGAGAGTGAATGCTGCCTTGTTCAGAATGTGTTTGCAGTGATTCTGCTTAATAGTGGACTCATCTTTGGGGAGGGAAATAAAAGGTATTGTACGATAAACAATGTCTAATTCAAGAAAACCCTTTGAACTAGACAAGCTGCTTTCTTCCCCTTCCCTCTTAGGAACGTCATATGACCGCTCACATTCGTACCCACACTGGAGAGAAACCATTCACCTGCCTTTCTTGCAATAAGTGTTTCCGACAGAAGCAACTTCTAAACGCTCATTTCAGGAAATACCACGATGCAAATTTCATCCCGACTGTTTACAAATGCTCCAAGTGTGGCAAAGGCTTTTCCCGCTGGGTAAGCTTACTTAAGTCACAGTAAATTCCCCATGGAAAGATCCTTCTATCTCAGGAGGACAGTGTCACACCAGGAGAGTTTAAACCCGATGATAGAAACGTGCCAGGACTTCAGGAGCATCTGTCATGCCTTAGGAAAGTGGGTATTGGTTTTTTAAAATCACAAAATTCTTGAAGAATCCTATGAAAGTGTGGTCTCCTCATCCCCTAAAAAAAAAAAAAAAAGGACAATCCAACACACAAAATCTTACAATAGAGAGTGATCACACTCCCCAAAGAACCCCAGCTTTTAGTGTAATATTTTCAAACAGTGAACTAGATTTAGGCTACTTGACAGAGAGAATGTGGTTTTCACACATCTTTTCAGATGTCCCTAGAATAGTGTTATTGGTGTCTATAATCCCAGCTACTTGAGAGGCCAAGGCGGGAGGATTACTTGAGGCCAGGAGTTTGAGATCAGCCCGGGCAACATAGAGAGACCCCCATCCCTCCAAAAAAATTAGCTGGTTGTGGTGGTGCACCCCTGTAGGCCTAGCTGCTCAGGAGGCTGAGACAGGAGGACCACTTGAGCCCAGGAGTTGGAGGCTACAGTGAGTCACAATTGCACCACTGCACTCTGGCCTCAAAGACAGAGTGAGACCCTGTCTCTAAAATAATTTTTTTAATAAAAAAGAATAGTGCTGTTGGTACTGGACTAAGCAATACATTTATGGTTTTATTCTTTTAGGTGTTGTATTAGTTACCTATTTCTGCATGACAGATTACCTCAAAATGGAGTGGCTTAAAACCACAAACATTTATCACCTGACAGATTCTGTGGGTTGGGAACTCAGAAGTGGCTGAACTGGGTGGTCCTGGCTCAGGATCACTCCTGAGGCTGCAGTCAGGATGTCCGCCAGGGCTGCATCATCTGAAGGCTGGACTGGGGTCAGAGGATCTGCTTCCAGGACAGCTCCACCACACAACTGCTGGCACCGGCCTCAGTTCCTTGCCACAGGGACCTCTCTGCAGGGCTGCTTGAGTGTCCTCCTGACTCAGAGCAAGTGAGAGAGTGCAAGTAGGAAGGCACGGTGCCTTTTGCAGTCTAGTCTTAAAAGTGGCACAACAGCCAGGTGTGGGGGCTCACACCTGTAATCCCAGTACTTTGGGAGGCCAAGGCAGGTGGATAATTTGAGGCCAGGAGCTCGAGACCAGCCTGGCCAACATGGTGAAACCCTGTCTCTACTTAAAAAAAAAAACAAAAAAAAACTAGGTAGGCGTGGTAGTGCACACTTGTAATCCCAGCTACTTGAGTGGTTGGGACGGGAGGATCACTTGAACCCAGGAGACAGAGGTTGCAGTGAGCTGAAATCGCACCACTGGCCTCCAGCCTGGGCGACAGAGCAAGACTCTGTCTCAAAAAAAAAAAAGTGGCACATTACTTCTAGTCACAAGAAATGAACCATGAAGTCTCACCCACACTCAAGGAGTGGGGAATGAAGTTTCTTTTGAAAGGAACAGCATCAAAGAATTTCAGGACATTTAAAAACCACTGCACATGGCTAGCTAGGTCACTGGACCATGTAGGCTTCAGCCTAACTTTATAAAAGTTTTATAAAAGTTGAATTTCCTAAAGCTGACTATTTTTTTTAAATATTTCTTCTGAAAACAGTAGTGTAGTTGTGTTTTTCTGAGTAGCACAGTGGGATAGTTCTGGAATGTCAACCCTCTTAGTTTAAAATTTCAAATAAAAGCTGTGGCAATGCTCCCAAAACACCATTGCTCATGCAAAAATTGTAAAGAGTTAAAATTAACGAGTAGAATTCTAAAGAGAAAAAACTGCTCTTTGGTGCAAGAAATAAAAATGTAGAGAAAAGAACAAGTCCGCCTCATGCAGTCCCTCAGAACATAAAATTTTTGAAATTCCTATTCAAGAAAGCATATTTGGACTTGTGTCCAAAATATCAAAAGAACTCTTATAACTCAGTAAATCATACCCAATGAAAAACAGGTAAAGTATCTAGGCCAGGCGTGGTGGCTCACGCCTGTAATCCCAGCACTTTGGGAGGCTGAGGCAGGTGGATCACAAGGTCAGGAGTTCGAGACCAGCCTGGCTAAAATGGTGAAACCCCATCTCTACTACAAATACAAAAATTAGCCAGGTGTGGTGGCACATGCCTGTAATCCTAGCTACTCAGGAGGCTGAGGCAGGAGAATTGCTTGAACCCAGGAGGTGGAGGTTGCAGTGAGCTGAGATTGTGCCACTGCAGTCCAGCCTGGGCAACAGAGCGAGACTGTCTCAGGAAAAAAAACAAAACAGTTAAAGTATCTAAATAGACCTTTCTCCAAAGAAAACGTGCAGGTGGCCAGTAAGCGCAGCGTCATTAATCACCAGGGCAACGCAAATCAGTTTCTGCCACGACTTCTTGAGTCTGCCCTTGTGTCATGGAAGCAGCTGTGGATGCAGTGTGTAAATGAATAGACGTGGCTGTGTTCCAGTAAAACTTGCTTTCACAAACAGTTGGCAGCCAGATTTGACCGACTGGTTGTCGTTTGCCAACCGCAGTGTCTAAGCATAAAATGGAAGAAGTTTAAACAACCTGTTACATCACCCCCATTATGTGTAAATTCTTCTTCCTTCCATCATAAACGCAGACAGTCCTATTAAGCACAGTGGGAAAGTCAAAATGGGAATCAGGCAGGATGTTTCATATAATTTGCAAATTTAAACACCTGTTACCAGTTTTTTACTTTTGCCTGGGACCTTTTCAAAAAGTGAAAATTTTCTAACTTAAGATTATCTTAAGTGTTCGTTAGATGAGAATATGTCACGAGTAGGCTTGACTAGGGGAAGTCTTTGACTGTTATTCCTGAATGTTGTATACAGTTTCATAACTGCCACCCATGACCTCTGCTCAGTAGCTTCAAGAGAGAAGCTAACAGAAAAGTAAAATCTTTATGGTATGTAGTTGATGGTTATAAAATTGACCGATGTATTGAATTTTTGGTTCAACATCAGTCTTCACTTTAGAGAGTAGAAACATTCTAGAAAAATAAATTTTGTCTTCTCATTGATTTCTATTATTAAAAAAAATACTTAAAGCAAGCTAGCTTTTGGCTAGACCTAAACACAACAGAAAGGTTCACCTTTAAAAAGTCATCATTTTTGTACAAGATTATCAAAGGTCCATGCTACCCACAGTTTTCCCAAAGCCCATTTCTTTAACTGTGCGTTTTTCAGTGCCTTTGGGGAAGCCGACTCTTGTTACAGAACCAAACTGAGGTCTGCTTGCCTGGTGCAGTAAGATCAGATATCCACACCACAGTTTGCAGCAGGAGTTTATTTGGAGGGTGCCAAGGAAGCAGAAGCTACAGACAAAATTATAAATCAGCATATGGAGGATACCTTGCCATAAAAGGGCAAGCAACCCTCCCTCCTTGGCCTCCTGAAGTACTGGGATTACATATGTGAGTCACAGTGCCTGGCTTCCTATTACCTTCTTGCTTATCAAGTTGCTTATTTACTTCTTAGGGCTAGCGAGTTACGTGGAATTTCCCTCGAAAGAACTCAGGATTTTCCTTTCTTTCCATCCTTGGGGTCCCCACAGGCCCCTGAGAGGGGTCCCTGCCCCATCTCACTCGCCTTGTGTGTTCTGTGTCAATTCTCCGACAGAGTAACGTGCACAGACATTCGGAGAAGTGTGGTTCAGGGGAAGCAAAGTCGGCTACTTCAGGAAAAGGAAGAAGAACAGGAAAGAGGAAGCAGACCATCCTGAAGGAAGCTGCGAAGGGATGGAAGGAAGCCGCGAACAGAGACGGTACTGATTTTACGCAGATTTGTTTTTACCGCCTCAGTGATTTTCTGGTTGTTGACTATCCTGGATAGCAAGTGTTACTGTCCAGGGGATGTGTCCAGAGCCCCTATTTGTCCACCAGTTGGTCTTGCGAGGTGGCTTGTGCCAGGTCTCTCAGAATGGTGGTGAGCATAGCGTGAGAAAGTCAGTGTGAGAGCCCCACGCAGGTCCACGTGTGGCCCCCACCCCCAGGAGCCCTCTTCCATCGCATTGGACTGTCGCCTGCAGCTACAGGGACTGTCCTGGGCTGTTGCAATAGATGACCACAAGCTGGGTGGGTTGGGACAACAGAAATTGATTTTCAAATAGGTCTAGAGGCCAGAAATCCTCAATCCAGGTGTGGGCAGGGCCGCCCTCCCTCTGGGGACCTAGGGGAGGGTCCCTCCTAGCCTCTTGCAGCTCTGGTGGCTCCACCATTCCTCAGTTTGTGGCCACATCCTCCAGTCTCTGCCTCTGTCTTTTCCTAGCTCTCTCCTCTCTTCTGTGTCTGGGCCTTCTCTTCTGCCTCTTACAAAGACATTTGTCATTTGGGATTCAGGACTTCTTTTGAAAAAAGGAGGTCAGCTATGGGGCTTAGGATATGGACATATCCTTTTAGGGGTCACCATTCAGCCCCCACAGCCATCACAGTCTTCGTCCTCTGGCCTCTGGGAGCTAAAGTGAGTTCCCAGGTTGGCCGAAGCTGGGCCCCGTCCTGTGTGTCCTGTGAATGGCTCTGCTGTAAGAGGGGCCGACCTGACACCTGCACAGGCGAACACCTGCACTATTGACCTTCTCCATTCCTTTCCTCTGAGAACCTTAGAACCGTAGATAACTGGAAACCGTCCAGCCTTTCACAGCACAAGCAAATAGCCCATGTTCTGATTCCAGACTCAGTCCCTGCCTTGCGAATGTTCCCACAGATGACGGTCGCCCTCCGCCTGCCTTTCCTCAAGAGTTACCAGATCAGATAGAGGATGCCCAGCTCAATCTGAATTTCAGATACACAGTGAATCATTGTTTAAATGTGTCCCATGCACTATTTGGGATATACTTATACTAAAAAAAGTGTTCATCATGTATCTGAAACTCAAGTAGAAGCGGGCATCCTGCAGTCCTTCCCACTCCCTCTGTGCGGAGTCGGTTCTGGGTCCCTGGTTCCAGTCACTCTGTCCACAGGCAGCACTCCCCCACTCTTTCTCTGTGTCTCACCATCTGGCAAAGCCCTAAGCCTGGGTATGCCCTAGGACTGCCTTTCCCATGCCTGCATCACACAGCCAGGCCCTGCCTGGCAGGGAACTGGTGAGACTGAGAGGTCCTAGGCAGTGCCCCATCGCTCAGCTCAGTTGGAACTCTCCAGAATTGTGCACGCTGCCCATGCACGGAGCACCCTCCTTTCTCCTCCAGGCATCAGCAATTACCACTGAGCTCATGCAAGTCCCTTCTTATCATGACCACAGGCCTCTGCAGGGGGCAGTCATCCATCTGGCAGGGAGAGCGCTCCATCGCAGGGTGGGGACGAGCCTGCCCAGGTGCCCAGAGCCCTCATTCTGAACCTCAGCACCAACAACTTTTCCACTGATTTCCAGTGAGCACCTTCATCCCAAACTCCCAGCCCCTGCCTCCCTCCCTCTGGGTGGAGGCCTCGCTGACTCTGCACCAGCAGATGGGCTCTGCTGCCCGCTGCCCTGGCATTCCTGTGTCGTCCCACTCCCAGCTGGAGTTCCTGCCATCCTCTGCCAGCTCCTGGGGCTTCTCCATCAGGCCCCGCAGGGCACAGGGCTGTCAACAGTGCTCCTGGGGCAGATCAGAAGAAAAACCAGTGTCACACTGATGGGTATTAAGCAATGAATGCAGCCTGGATTCCATTTGGAGTCCTTCATACCAGTGATGTTGTAAAATATCATTTTTCACATTTTTTAACGGAGGAAGGGGCTGGAGGAACCACCCCTCCCATCTAAGGCCCCTTCTGACTCTGAGTCTGGAACCCACCCCCTAGATCAGCAGCTTTATGTCCCCCACCCACCCTCCTCAGCCAACTCACCCCTCCTGGCCCGCTCTTTCCTATCAGCCTTAAACATGCTCCGCGTCTTCAGAAAAATAAAAGCACTTTGCGCGACCACCCACCTGGTCCTGTGCTGCCCCTCCTGTGCACTTCACGCTTCTTTGGTTCTTTAATAAGTGCTGGATTCCCACATGCAGCGCACTGCAGGCTCCTCCAAGGCGGGCCTGGCCCATCGGGTCCGTCCCCAGCTCCTGGCACTAGGCCTGGCCTTAGCATTGCTCGTTAAGTCACCACTTGTTGAATGAACAAGTGAATAATAAGCACAGTCCTTTATTGGAGAAGACAGACCGGTGAAATTTGACCCACAATTCATCAGCCTGCATTGTAGAAACCCAAGGCCGGGCTACTGGCCGCCTCAGCTCTGAGTTTAAGTCAAATCCTAAAGGGTCCCTGGAAAAATGTGACTTCCCCACTAATTCCGCACCTAAAGGGCACTTCTGCAATTCTCCACATCTTGACTCGTAAATGTAGTGGTTTTGTTTTGGTTTGGTTTTTGGTTTGTTGTTGTTGTTGTTAATTATCTCTTAAACCTCTGGAAGACCAAATGATTTGGGGTGAATTTTGAACATGTCACCCTCAGTCGGTGACATTTTTGCTGTGGAGAAGAGTTGAGAAGGTTCTTATAGGCTTAAAAACTGATGATAGGAATTGTACATATACAAACTTTTTTCATATTTTTGATGGTCAGCGGTCATATCCAAAGCAAGTGTGAATTAAGGCAAATAAGCTGGCAAAAAAATATGACTTAATCTGCATTTCAGGGTCTTTGTAGCCTGTGTTATCCAGATAATCGTCTCACTTCTGTGTCTGCTCTGCCGGTACACCAGCACGCAGCACCTCTCCAGTTCATTGATAGATCTCGACGAGTGACTATCTGATGGCACCAGTTTTTGTTTTTGTTTTTTTTAAGACAGAGTTTCACTTTATAGCCCAGGTGTAATCTCAGCTCACCACAACCTCTGCCTCCTGGGTTCAAGTGATTCTCTTGCCTCAGTCTCCCAAGGAGCTGGGATTACAGATGCCCACCACCACGCCTGGCTAATTGTTCTATTATTTTTAGTAGAGACGGGGTTTCACCATGTCTCAAACTCCTGACCTCAAGTGATCTGCCCACCTCGGCCTCCCAAAGTGCTGGGATTACAGGCATGAGCCCCCGTGCCTGGCCTGATCGCACCAGTTTTGTGGATCTCAGTGTTTCTTTTCATATCTAAGAACTGGGTGTTCTCGTCTCCCTCCATCCACCCAAAAAAAAAAAAAAATACTTGAAGGAAGCATGGACAAAAATATCCTCAGACAGGTTAGAACTAACATGAGGCAGTCACGTTCTTCAGTGTGGCGCTCTGTGGATGTTTGGGGAAATAATTTGGAAAATGAGTAGAGCAGGGCTCCCCGACCCCCAGCCCGTGGACCTGTGGGCTGTTAGGAACTGGGCCTCGCAGCAGGAGGTGAGCAGCGGGTGAGGGAGTGAAGCTTTGTATTTACAGCCGCTCTCCAACTCCCACGTCACCGCCTGAGCTCCGCCTCCTGTCAGATCAGCGGCAGCATTAGATTCTCATGCGTGCAAACCCTGTTGTGAACTGCACATGCAAGGGATCTAGGCTGCACACTCCTTACGAGAATCTAATGCCCGACGATCTGTCACTGTCTCCCATCACCCCCAGATGGGACAATCTAGTTGCAGGAAAACAAGCTCAGGGCTCCCACTCATTCTACATTACGGTGAGTTGTATAATTATTTCATTATATATCACAATGTAATAATAAAAATAAAGTACATAATAAACGTAATGTGCTTTAACCATCCCAAAACCAACCCCCGCCCCCCAACCAGTCCATGGAAAAATTGTCTTCCACAGCAGTGTTCCCTGGTACTGAAAAGGTTGGGGACAGTAGAGGGTTGAATATGGGTCGGCTGACAGTGGTCTGTTTTAAACCCACTAAGTTGTGCAGACTGGCTCCAGAGCTGCTGGAGGGGGAACAGGTTATAGATACAAGCCTGGCGTTGGCCCCAGCATCCCTAGCAGAACGTGCAACCCAGAATCAGTACTCAGTGTATGTCATTTGGCCAAAGGGACAAATGTCCTGCAGGCAGCTGGCTTTCTTCATGTAGGCAGCATCATTACACGGGTACTGAGACAAGACTTAGGTGAGCAGCTCAGCCACGATATAAATCTCTAAGATCCGCCTCGATGTAAATCTGTAAGATCCACGTTCACCTACAGCGGCTGATGCCAGCTGGGAATGCCTGTGTCCTCCCCTTGTCACCTTCAGGGGACACTGGCAGTGTCTGGAGACATTTTTATGGTTTTTGCAGCTGGAGAGGAGGGTGCTACTGGCATCTAGTGGTAGAGGCCAGGGTCGCTGCTAACATCCTACAGTGCCCAGAACAGCGCCCTGCCCCCAGCAGACAGCTCTCTGGCCCCTAACATCTGTAGCGCTGAGGCTGAGAAGCCCTGACTTAAGGCAGTAGTTGAGATCAGAATAGTACCATCTTATCAATCAGATTGTTTTCTAACGTGCTTGCTGCCGTGTTCAAATTTAAGTGATGGTTTCCAAAATATATTTGCACAGTTTATAAAATTCCAATTCCTTGGCTTTCTGATAAATTTGTTCATCCTGGACTTTTTCTCAAGAAGCTACTGCTGAGGAGGTTTCCACCACGAAGGGAGAACAGTTCCCAGGAGAGATGTTTCCTGTCGCCTGCGGAGAAACCACAGCCAGAGTCAAAGAGGAAGTGGATGAAGGCGTGACCTGTGAAATGCTCCTCAACATGATGTATAAGTGAGAGGGATTCAGGTTGCATGTTCACTGCCCCCAATTCCTAAAGCAAGTTAGAAGTTTTTAGCATTTAAGGCATGAAATGCTCCTCAACACGATGGATAAGTGAGACAGAGTCAGGTTGCATGTTCACTGCCCCTAATTCCTGAAGCAAGTTAGAAATTTTTAGCATTTTCTTTGAAACAATTAAGTTCATGACAATGGATGACACAAGTTTGAGGTAGTGTCTAGAATTGTTCTCCTGTTTGTAGCTGGCTATTTCAAAGAAACTTTGCAGGTATTTTATAAAAGTTTTAAACCTTGAATAAGAGGGTAACACCTCAAACCTATGAATTCATTCAGTTGATATTGGCAAGGTGGCCCACAATGAGTGAGTAGTGATTTGGGGATATTTCAAAATAGTCTAGACCAGCCAGTGCTTCCACAGTCAAAGCTGGAAATTTTTATGTTGCATTATATACACCCATGATATTTCTAATAATATATGGTTTTAAGCATTAAAGACAAATATTTTTATACAAATGAATTTTCTACAAAATTTAAAGCTACCATAATGCTTTTAATTAGTTCTAAATTCAACCAAAAAATGTTTTAATCTTTTACAAAGGAAAACTGAGTAGGAAATGAAAAACTAGTTAGACTAGAAAATAAGGAATAAATCTATTTTACTTTGGTATAGGAGCAAGGTTCACCTTAAGATTTTTGTATTCTCTTTTAATTATGTTCCTTGGCAGGTATGAAATTGCCCTGGTTACATTCCATTATTGCTTATTAGTATTTCACTCCATAACCCTTTTTTCTGCTAAAACTACTCTTTTTATATTTTTAAAATAATTGGCAGAGTGAGAAGAAACATAAAATCAGATAATGCAAATGTGTACCTGTAAGGAATTTGTACTTTTTCATAATGCCCAGTGATTAGTGAGTATTTCTTTTTTGCCAGTTGACAAGATTTTTCCACCCCCAAGCAGCATGAGAGATGCCTCTTTAACACTTGAAATTAATTTCTATCTGTATACAGAGCCAGATTTTTCTTCGTTGCTTAGTTGAGCAGTTTCTTTTGCTGCAAACCTGTCTTCACCCCTGTATTTCAAGATCATTGGTAAGCCCTAAATTCAGATTCTTAAGATGTGGACCTTTTACTGAAAATATCACAAGTTCAGAAGCCCTATACAATGTGAATATGTGGAAATAATTTCCCAACAGGAAGAGCATTATACTCTCTTTGTACCAGCAAATTAATTCAATTCAACTCACATGAGATTTAAATTCTGTGGGCTGTAGTATGCCATCATTGTGACTGAATTTGTGCAATGGTTTCTTAATTTTACTGTTATTTAAAGATGTTTTACATAATTCAATAAAATGAAATGACTTAAAATTGCTATATTTGTTATATGTCAGTATTGGTCTTTAAAAACGTCTTCTTCGTCTGGAGAGAATATGGAGAAATTGGAACCATTGTGCACTGTTGGTGGGAATGTTAAATGGTGCAGCCACTGTGGAAAGCAGTATGGCAGTTTCTCAAAAAAAAATGAAAATAGAATTAGTATCTGACCCACCAATCCCACTTCCAGATATACTGTATACCCAGAAGAACTAAAAGCAGGGTCTGAAAGAGGTATTTGCACACCTGTGTTCATAGCAGCATTTTTCAAAATAGTCAAAGATGGAAACAACCCAAATTCCATGGACAGGTGAATGGGTAAACAAAATGTGGTATATACATGCAGTGGAATATTATGTAGCCTTCAAAAGGAGGGAGACCCTCACACATGCTACAATGTGGGGGAACCTTGAGGACATTATGCTGAGTGAAATCAGCTAGTCACAAAAGGACAAGTATTATATGATCTTACTTATAGGAGGTATCTAGAATAGTCAGATTCATAGAGACAGACGGTAAAGTGATGTTTGCCAAGCACTGAGGGGTGAGGGAGAATGGAGAGTTAGTGTTCAATGGACACAGAGTTTATTTGGGATGAAGAAAGAGTTCTGGAGATCAGTCATGGTGATGGCCACACAACAGTGTGAATCTACCTAATCATTCCACTGAACCATACATTTAAAAATAGCTAAAATGGTAAATTTTATGTTGTATTAGTCCTTTCTCACATTGCTATAAAGAAATACCTGAAACTGGGTAATTTATAAAGAAAAGAGTTTTAATTGACTCATAGTTCCGCAGGCTGTACAGGAAGAATGATGTTGGTATCTGCCCGGCTTCTGGGGAGGCCTCAGGAAACTTACCATCAAGGCGGAAGGCGAAGAGGGAGTAGGCGAGTCACATGGTGAAAGCAGGAGCGAGAGAGGGGAAGGTGCTGCACTCTTCTGAATGACCAGATTCCTTGAGAACTGCCACCGTCACGAGGACAGCATGAAGGGGATGGTGCTAAATCATTCCTAAGAAATCGCCCCCGTGATCCAGTCACCTCCTACCAGGCCCCACCTCCAACATTGGGGATTACAATTCAACATGAGCTTTGGCCAGGGACCAATATCCAAACTATATCATGTATTTTACTATGACCAAATGTATTTTAATTTCAAAAACAGATAACAAACATGTTTGAAAATGCAAGCCAAGTTGGTATCTAAACACTGTTTTAAATAAATAAATAAAACTCCTAGGCCGGGCCCAGTGGCTCACTCCTGTAATCCCAGCACTATGGGAGGACGAGGCAGGTGGATGACCTGAGGTCAGGAGTTTGAGACCAGCTTGGCCAACATAGTGAAATCCCATCTCTGTTAAAAATACAAAAATTAGCCGGACGTGATGGCAGGCACCTGTAATCCCAGCTACTTGGGGGGCGGAGGAAGGAGAATCACTTGAACCCGGGAGGCGGAGGTTGCAGTGAGCCGAGATCGCACCACTGCACTCCAGCCTGGGCAATAGAGTGAGACTCCGTCTCAAGATGAAAGCTCCTATAAACACACTTTTATAAATAGTTGCAGTGTTTCACGTGTGTAACACCTGTTGAGATGTAGAACAAAATTCAGATGAGATGATCAATACCTACTCAGTTACGTGCGTGACTCTCACCCACACCTGGTCCTCAAGTGCAGTTAGTGCCTTTGATACCAAAATAGATGAAGTGACAATAGTGCCCGCAAGAGGGCAGTCACTTCTGTCTTTTCCAATATTGAGACGGGTTCACTATTCGGAAGTAATAAGCACGGAAAGTTATAGCAAAGTCTTGCAATTTTATTAATTCCGTGATACAGAAAGAGAAAAATTTTTCATTGCCAAGGAAGAGAAGGGACCTTTGCAAAACCTGGGAGTGAGGACACTAGTTGGCTCTGAGTTCGTGAATGCTTGGTGAGTGACATGCTTTTGCTTCAAATAGTTTTGAGATCCAGCAAGAAATAATTCCGGAATGTACACCTCTTGCACAGTTTAACATCTCTGTTTTGCAGGGAGGGGGTGTTTAAATTACAACATTGTTTGACAACAGTTTTACTATATAAAGGATGGCTTTTAAACAAACCTAAGACCTGGCTGATGCATGTTAACAGCCTCTATTGTTTGAGATCAGTCACTGAAAAGGCTGGATAGGGGTGATGAAACTGAAGTCATTTTATATAATAAAGTTTGACAGCCTACCTTTTGAAAATGGCAAGATATTTCCCAGATATTATTTCCAGTATAAATGTTTAATTTTTTTCTGATAACCATTGAATAGTCCCTGTAAATGCATTCTTTATGACTATTAGTCACTAAAGGGCATTGTTAGTTCTGCTTAAATATGTTCCATTCAATTCTTGGGACATTTGGCTTATCAAATCGACTTTCCGCATCTCCTCATGCTTTCATTGCAGTTTATTTTTGATTGACAGTATCAGATAAACACAGATTTTAAGTGGCAGCCTAGTTTATGCTATTTTTAGTAACTTTTGAACCATTTCCAAGGCATGGGTGTGATTATGAACCTGGTTCCTTTAAATCATTATCTTTTAAAGTATGCACAATTTAGCATTTTAAGATGCATATGTTTATTTTTCTGTGCATGGCAGCTAGAGTACTATATGGGATGCTTACTGCGCTTTGTCAGGACAAAAAGTGCCATCAACAAACTTAATTAGGCTGGGCCTGGTGGCTCATGCCTGTAATCCCAGCACATTGGAAGACCAAGGCAGGCAGGGTTGCTTGAGTCCAGGAGTTAAAGACAAGTCTGGGCAACATGGTGAAACCATGTCTTTACAAAAAAAAAATTATATATATATATGTGTGTGTATATATATATGTACATATATATGTGTATATATGTACATATATATGTGTATATATGTGTATATATGTGTATATATGTACATATATGTACATATATGTGTATATATGTGTATATATGTGTATATGTGTACATGTATGTGTGTATGTGTACATGTATGTGTATGTACATGTATGTGTTTGTGTTTTTTTTTTGTTTTTTTTGTGTTTTGTTTTGTGTATTGTGTATGTGTATTATATGTACATGTATGTGTTATGTGTACATATGTATGTGTGATCATGTGTATGTGTGCATCATGTGTATGTGTGATCATTTTATGTCATGCATGTGTATGTGTGTATATGTACATATATATATACACACACATATATATATACAAAAATTAGCCGGTTGTGGTGGTATGCACCTATAGTCCTAGCTACTCAGGAGGCTGAGGTGGGAGGATCACCTGAGCCAGGGAGGTTGAGGCTGCAGTGAGCCTTAATGACCTCACTGCACTTCAGCCTGGGCCACAGAATGAGACCCTGTCTCAACAAAATAAAAAATCGTAATTGAGAGCAGGCGCCCAGCACTTTGGGAGCAGAGGCAGGAGGATGATGAGCCCAGGAGCTCAAGACCAACATGGGCAACATAGGGACACCCCATTGCTACAGAAAATACAAATTTTAAAAATCAGCTGGGTGCAGTGGCAGGTGACTGTGGTCCCAACTACTCAGGAGGCTGAGATGGGAGGATCGCTTGATCCCAGGAAGTTGAGGCTGCAGTGCCTGAGGCTGCTTGCACCACTGCGCTCCAGCCTGAGTGACACAGCAAGACCTTGTCTCAAACAAGGAATTATTTCTTGCTGGATCTCAAAACTATTTTAAGCAAAATAGTTTGTCTCAAACTCTTTAATTGCACCCAGTGGATGAAAGCTGGCTGCAGAGTTCATATAGAAAGACTGCTAATAGCTCCTCTCAGGAGCGACTGTGAAACTAAACACACGCTCCTATCGTTCTCCTTAATAAAGTATGACCTTGTGTACATGAGTCCAAGGGTTGCTGATTAAAAGACTCATTCTGGTCATTGCTATAATCATAACCTAAGGCCTGAACTATCAGAAGCAGTAAAATGGCAGAAAATAACATACTAGACAATGAATTACTTTTTTTTTTTTTTTGATCCAAGGTCTTGCTTTGTTACTGAGGGTGGCGTACAGTGTTTGCAATCTTGGCACACTGCAACCTCTGCCTCCTGGGCTCAAGCGATCCTCCCACCTCAGCCTCCTGAGTAGCTGGGGCTGCAGGTGCACACCACCACGCCTGGCTAATTTTTGTATTTTTTGTAGAGATGGGGTCTCACCATGTTCTCAGCCTGGTCTCAAACTCCTGGGCTCAAGCAGTTGGCCCGCCTCGGCACCCCAAAGTGCTGGGATTACAGGTGTGAGACACCGTGCCTGGCAACAATGAATTACTTTAAATCAGTCCCCATGGGTCACTAGATTCCACAGAAAAAGATGTGTTTTCTCTTGCTTTTCCAGGGTAGCCCCTTCACCTAATGGCTATGTGACAACTTAAACACATACTTATGTATGGAAAGAAGTCCATCCAGCATTTTCACAGCGTGAGAACCGCTTACCCCGCAACAGGGAGAGTAATATGCTTGCGGCACTAAAATTGTCTGTGAATATGACAAAATTTTAAGAGGGATCCAAGGATTTTTCTGTTAGATAAAAAACAATCATTGTGTCAGTTAAATAATTTTTCTTAAGCAGAAAACAAAACCGTTGTTACACAGCCATGCCCAGATTTACCGATTGTATAGAAGGAGTTAGATCCAGCTGCCCTGGAGTTCAAAAATTGATTTAAAATGGATACAGAAACAAATATGCCTGTTCTGTCTCTGCGGCAGAGCATCAGTAAGTAGTCTGCAGCCTCCTGCTTGCAACCCCTGACAAGAAGCTGATATTTGAAAGTCTTCTTCCGATGAGGCGGAAGGAGTCAAGAGAGTTTCATCCATGGATGTACCCAATTGAGCCGCCAGCTCCCTGGCACATTCACTCCCAGGACAAACACCAGAGGCCCCAGGGTCAGCCCCACATGACTTCGAGCTCAGCAACCTCCCCGAAACGTGGCCATGATTGCTGACCTCACTCTGTTTTGACTTTGGGTGCCTGCAATTTTAGAATGTGATCCCAAGGATGTTGATACACAATATCCTATATACAGCCCCATGTTACAGTTGATTACTAACATCCGATTGCCTCAGAGATGCTGGAAGTAAAACGCAAGTGATTTTGTTTGTTTGTTTTGTTATGAGACGGAGTCTCGCTCTGTCGCCGAGGCTGGAGTGCAGTGGCGTGATCTCGGCTCACTGCAACCTCCACCTTCTGGGTTCACGCCATTCTCCTGCCTCAGCCTCCTGAGTAGCTGGGAATACAGGTGTGTGTCTGACTAATTTTTTGTATTTTTAGTAGAGATGGGGTTTCACCATGTTAGCCAGGATGGTCTCGATCTCCTGACCTTGTGATCTGCCCGCCTCGGCCTCCCAAAGTGCTGGAATTACAGGTGTGAGCCACTGCGCCCGGCCAAAATGCAAGCAATTTTTAAGGAAAGGGTGAGAAGCACAGTAGGGTATGGAGGTGCTTTTGCTGAAAGGCGCATGGTGTTGGGGGGCGTGAGATGCCTTCCAGGACAGAACGCAGTTGCTGCAGCTGCTGTCGGGCAGCTGTGGATGGAGGGAGAGCCTGGCTTTTGACTGGAACACGTGGGGATCCACCTCCGTGCACCTACGAGTGGCACCCAGTCCCTGTGGGGGTGCTTCCCACTAGAGGCAGCCTGGGCAGAGTCCCTGGATCCTCTCACTCGGTTGTGCGCTTCTCGCTCGGTCACCAGTGGCTCCATCTGCCTGGGCCAAGGTGCTCCTTCCTCCTGCCACGTGGCCCTGCTCAAGTTTTGACATGTGACATCCCTGGCCTTCCTTTGATCCCACCATCTGGAGGTGCAAGCCCAGCTCCCCCACCCGACATTCAAGGCCCTCGACCACAGTGGCTCATACATTTCTTTGGGCCTAGGGATCACCTAGGGAGCTTGTAAAAAGTACAGATTCAGGAACACTCCCTCCCCTACCCACAGACCCCCAGAAACAGGATCTCGGGAGTGGCACGGGAGCACCGGCCCCAGAGGCCACCTGCTCTCCAGTGTGTGTTGCTTTCCTGCTTTCACAGATGTTCGAAAAACTGGAGATTCCTTCAGTAGCCAGGCCCTTAGCATTTTATTCTGGGTGGTTCAACCCAAAAGAGCAATTCAGCATCTCTCTGCTGGCCTGTCACCCGGTCTTTGTTCCAGAGCCTCTGGAAGTGACACATGACCCATGCTGTGGAATTTGCCAGGCCTCCACGGAGTGACCGGCACAATTGCATGCCCAGGTGACATGGGAGGGGAGCCGAGACCCCAGTTTTGCCGTGGCCAGGCAAGGCCCAGGGAATGGGAGGGAGGCAGCAAGAAGACTCGGGGTCTGACCACACAGTTTCCTCTTCCACCTGGAGGCAGATGCGGTCACGTGGAGCATGGGCAGGATTCATCAACTCATCTGTCTGACTCTGCGAGTTTGTTTGGAGCCTGTTTGGTCTTATATCTGGGTGATATTCCACCCTTGGTGATATGGACCCATTTCCAAATAAGTGCAACTGATGCTTTTTAAAAATTATCCTTACCATGTATTGCCATGTGTAGGATGACTTCAGACGTTTGGATGGATGGATGCAGACAGGTAGATAGTTCCTGATAGATATATTTTTTTAATTCCATAAAGAATCAGAAATCAGTCGTGAGAAGGTGAGGCCTCCACTTGGGCAAATGGAAGTGAGTTTCCTCACACAGCTTTTGAGCTCAGTGAAGTGCAAAGCAGAATTCTTCTTAGTGCAATTTTCCAACAATGCATTGTTTTACATATTTTTAAGTCTTTAAAAAACTTTTCTGAGGTATAACTTACATACAGTAAAATTCCCCCTTTTAAGTATCTATGAGTTTTGATGAATGGTCATGTAATCACCGCTTCAACCAAGACACAGGGCACCTCCATCACCCCAGGCATCCCACTGTGCTCCCAAAGTTAGAACAGGGATCCCCTTTTTAGGGGCCTGTGGACCCCACACATAAAAAGCCCTGAGTTCCTTCAAAAAGAAATCCAGACACCTAGCTAGCCCCGAAAGTAAAGAACTTACTAAAACAAAATAATAACCTAAGACAATAACTAAAAAAGTTAAAGCCCCCCAAATGTCTACTTTCCCTGTAAAACCCAAAGACACATCTTAATGTATGTTACTGAGTCGTTCAAAACCTCAGAACCCCTCTAAGATCTCCCATCGGAGAGATCCAGACACATAAACCTCAAATTTAAGAAAAGTAAAAACTAAACTTTAATCATCATCCTTTGTTCTAAGCGGTCACTCCCCTTAGCCAGTGAACATTTTTCTACTGACCCCAGATCATTAAACAAAGCTTCTCTTCCTTAACCAATTGCAAATCAGAAAATCTTTGAATCTGTCAACAACCTGTAAGCCTGCACTTGAAGACATCCTGGCCCTTTTAAGTCTAAGCCAACCAACAATAGAACCTTCTATATTAATTTATAATTTTGCCTGTAACTGTTACTTTCCACCCACCTTTAAAAATCCTTACCTGCAAGTCATCGGAGAGGTCAGAATTTAAACATTCAGCTGCCTAGTTCTCCATACTCGACTCCCTACACTAAAAACCTTTCTTCCTATCACTGGAAACCTTGGTGTAAATGTCCAGTTTGACTATGGCAAACAGACCCCAGTTTGGTTCTGTAATACTCCTTTGTAGTCAAGCACTATCCCTACTCCCAGCTCCCAGCACCGGATTTTGTCCTATATAGTTTTGTCTTTTTCAGAATGTCACATAGCTGGAATCCTATACTCTATATTTGAGTGTGGCTTCTTTCATTCAACAAATGACTTCAAGATTCTTCCTGCTGTTTAGTGTCTCACTGTTCCTTTCTTTTGATTGTTGAGCGATATTCCATTGTCTGATCGCTCCACAATTGCTTTATCATTCACCAGTTCAAGGATGTTGGCTTTCTTTCCAATTTGAGAGGTTTATGAATTAAGCCATTATAAACATTTGCATACAGGTTTTGTGTAAACAGACATTTTTCTTTCCCTTGGGCAAATACCTAGGGGTGAGATTTCTAAGTCACTAGGTCGATGTATGTTTATAAGAAATTGCCAAACCATCTTCTGACGTGAATGCACCACTCTGCACTCCCACCAGCAAGATCCAAGCATGCCCACAGCCCCATCAGAAATATTCGCCACCACTTGGCCTTGTCAGGCTTTTTTTTTTTTTTTTTTTGACAGAGTCTCATTCTGTCACCCAGGCTGGAGTGCAGTGGCGTGATCTCTGCTGGCTGCAACCTCTGCCTCCCGGGTTCAAGCAATTCTCCTGCCTCAGCCTCCCGAGTAGCTGGGACTACAGATGTGTGCCACCACGCCCAGCCAATTTTTGTATTTTTAGTAGAGACAAAGTTTCACCATGTTGGCCAGGCTGGTCCTGAACTCCTGATCTCAAGTAATCTACCCGCCTCGGCCTCCCAAAGTGCTGGGATTACAGGCTTGAGCCACCACGCCCGGCCTATTTTATTTATTTATTTATTTTTGAGACAGAGTCTCGCTCTGTCTCCCAGGCTAGAGTGCAGTGGCCGCGATCTCGGCTCACTGCAAGCTCCGCCTCCCAGGTTCAGGCCATTCTCCTGCCTCAGCCTCCGGAGCAGCTGGGACCACAGGAGCCTGCCACCACCCCGGCTAATTTTGTGTGTGTGTGTGTCTATTTTTAGTAGAGACGAGGTTTCACTGTGTTAGCCAGGATGGTCTCGATCTCCTGACCTTGTGATCTGCCAGCCTCCCAAAGTGCTGGGATTACAGGCGTGAGCCACCGCGCCTGGCCTTGTTTTCGTTTTTAATTTTAGCCTTTCTACTACACATGTAGTGACATCTCACTGCAGTTTTAATTTGCATTTCACTAATAGCCAATTATTTGGAAAATCTTTTCACATGCTTATTTGCCATCTGCAGATGGTTTCTGGTGAGGTGCCTGTTCATAGCTTTTGACATTTTATACTCTGGGTTGTTTGAGAGTTATTTATGTATTCTGGACACAAGTTCTTTATCAGACATATGTTTTGTAAATATTTTCTCCCAGTCTGTGTCTTGTCTTTTCATTCACTTAACAGTGTCCTTCAAACAGTAAAATTTTTTTCAATTTTGATGAAGTCTAATTTATCTGCTGTTTTTCTTTGATGAATCATTTTTTTTTCCTTTTTTTTTTTTTTTTTTTGAAACAGAGTCTTGCTCTGTCACCCAGGCTGGAGTGCACTGGCACGATCTCGGCTCACTGCAAGCTCTGCTTCCCGGGTTCACGCCATTCTCCTGCCTCAGCCTCCCGAGTGGCTGGGACTACAGGTGCCCGCCACCGCACCAGCCACCACGCCCGGCTAATTTCTTGTATTTTTAGTAGAGACAGGGTTTAACCTTGTTAGCCAGATGGTCTCGATCTCCTGACCTCGTGATCCACCCGCCTTGGCCTCCCAAAGTGCTGGGATTACAGGCGTGAGCCACCACCAGCCAGTGAATCATTCTTTTGATGTCATATCTAAGAAATCTTTTGCATAACTCAAGGTCACGAAGGTCTTTTCCTAGGTTTACTTCTGGAAGTTTTATAATGCTATGTTTTACATTTAAGTCTGTGATCCATTTTGAACCAAATAGCGCTTATGACCCAAGGTGTGGATCAAGGTTCGCTTTTCCGCACATGGTTGATGTATTGTTTTAGCACCATTTATTTTATTTTATTTTATTTTATTTTATTTTTTATTTATTTTTTTTTTTTGAGACAGAGTCTCACTGTCGCCCAGGCTGGAGTGCAGTGGCGCGATCTCGGCTCACTGCAGGCTCCGCCCCCCGGGGTTCACGCCATTCTCCTGCCTCAGCCTCCCGCATAGCTGGGACTACAGGCGCCCGCCACCTTGCCCGTCTAATTTTTTGTATTTTTAGTAGAGACAGGGTTTCACTGTGTTAGCCAGGATGGTCTCGATCTCCTGATCTCGTGATCCGCCTGCCTCGGCCTCCCGAAGTGCTGGGATTATAGGCATGAGCCACCACGCCCGGCAATTAGCACCATTTATTTTAAAAATTATCCCTTGTCCCTTGACTTCTCTTTGCAGCTGTGTTAAAATGTATTGACAGGCACGATGGCTCACGCCTGTAATCCCAGCACTTCGGGAGGCTGAGGAGGACAGATCGCCTGAACTCAGGAGTTTGAGACCACCCTGGGCAACATGGTGAAACCTCATCTCTACTAAAATACAAAAAATTAGCTGGGTGTGGTGGTGCACACCTGTAGTCCCTGCTACTCAGAGGCTGAGGCACGAGAATGGCTTGAGCCATGGAGACGGAGTTTGTCGTGAGCCAAGATCACGCCACTGCACTCCAGCTTGGGCTACAGTGAGACTTCGTCTCAAAAAAAAAAAAAAAAGTATTGGCCACATGTGTGGGTGTTTTAGCTCCATTCTTTCCCAAGCTAGTCCTTCATCAGAACCAGGCTGTCTTGATGATGACAGAGTATAGTCAGCCTCAAACTCAGATAATGCAAGTCCTCCAGCTTTGTTCTTCTTTTCTAAAGTTGTTTTTGGTGATTCTGAATCCTTTGCCTTTCCATCTAAATTTTCAAGTCCACTTGTGAATTTATGCAAAAAGAAAATGTTGCTGAGATCTTTGGGGGAATGAATTTATAGATCAATTTGGAAAGAATTTTACACTTTAACAATACTGAGTCTCCCAATCTGTGAACAGAAGAGTGTATCCCTCCAATCATTTAGGCCTTCTTTGATTTCTTTCATCATCGTTTTATATCTATCGTAGACATCTTGCACAGATGTTGGATCTGTATCAAAGTTTGTCATGGATTTTCCTTCGGGGAGAGTGCTATTATAAATCGTACTGTTAGCCATTGCAGTACATTGAGCTCCACAGAGACAGCGCCGGGACAAGTGAGAGCTGGACGTGCACTGGGCGACTCTGTGCCTCGCTGAGGAAAAATAACTAAACATGGGCAAAGGAGATCCTAAAAAGCCGAGAGGCAAAATGTCATCATATGCATTTTTTTGTGCAAATTTGTCGGGAGGAGCATAAGAAGAAGCACCCAGATGCTTCAGTCAACTTCTCAGAGTTTTCTAAGAAGTGCTCAGAGAGGTGGAAGACCATATCTGCTAAAGAGAAAGGAAAATTTGAGGATATGGCAAAGGCGGACAAGGCCTATTATGAAAGAGAAATGAAAACTTATATCCCTCCCAAAGGGGAGACAAAAAAAGAAGTTCAAGGATCCCAATGCACCAAGAGGCCTCCTTCGGCCTTCTTCCTGTTCTGCTCTGAGTATCGCCCAAAAATCAAAGGAGAACATCCTGGCCTGTCCATTGGTGATGCTGCGAAGAAACTGGGAGAGATGTGGAATAACACTGCTGCAGCTGACAAGCAGCCTTAGGAAAAGAAGGCTGTGAAGCTGAAGGAAAAATACGAAAAGGATATTGCTGCATATCGAGCTAAAGGAAAGCCTGATGCAGCAAAAAGGGAGTTGTCAAGGCTGAAAAAAGCAAGAAAAAGAAGGAAGAGGAGGAAGATGAGGAAGATGAAGAGGATGAGGAGAAGGAGGAAGATGAAGAAGATGAAGATGAAGATGATGATGATAAATAAGTTGGTTCTAGTGCAGTTTTTTTTTCTTGTCTATAAAGCATTTAACCCCCCTGTACACAACTCACTGCCTTTAAAGAAAAAAACTGAAATGTAAGGCTGTGTAAGATTTGTTTTGATACTGTACAGTGTCTTTTTTTGTATGGTTAACACACTACCAAATGTGTCTTTAGATAGCCCTGTCCTGGTAGTATTTTCAATAACCACTAACCTTGTCTGTTACAGTATGGGGGTTGTAAATTGGCGTGGAAATTTAAAGCAGGTTCTTGTTGGTGCACAGCACAAATTAGTTATATATGGGGATGGTAGTTTTTCATCTTCAGCTGTCTCTGATGCAGCTTATACGAAATAATTGTTGTTCTGTTAACTGAATACCACTCTGTAATTGCAAAAAAAAAAAAAGTTGCAGCTGTTTTGTTGACATTCTGAATGCTTCTAAGTAAATACAATTTTTTATTAAAAAAATAAAAACTAAATCGTACTGTTTTTGCAATTTCAATTTCCAATTTTTTGGTGCTAGTATAGTTAATTTTTTTTCATTGACCTTGTAACCTGCAGCATGGCTAAACTCACATGTGAGTTGAAATTGTTTATTTGTAGATTCCTTGGGGTTTTCTATATAGATAATCATGCCATCTGCAAATAGAGACTATTTTATTTTCCCGTTTCCAAACTGTATGCTTCTGTTTTAATTTTCTTGCCATATGGCACTTGCTAGGACCTTGGATATGATGTTGAATAGGAGTGCTGTGAGCAGACATCTTTGCCTTGTTTACAGTTAGAGGAAGATCATTGAGTTTTTTGCCATTAAGTATGATGCTAGCTGTAAGTTTTTGTAGATACTCTTTTTTACATTTTATTTCAAGAGTTTTGGGGGAACAGGTGATTTTTGGTTTCATGGATTAGCTCTTTGGTGGTGATTTCTGAGATTTTGGTGCACCTATCACCTGAGCAGTATACACTGTACACAATATAGAGTCCTTTATCCCTCACCCCTCTTCCACTCTTCCCCCCGACTGAGTCCCCAAAGACCATTGTATCATTCTTACGCCTTTGTGTCCTCATAGCTTAGCTTCCACTTATAAGTGAGAACATACAATATTTGGTTTTCCATTCCTGAGTTACTTCACTTAGAATAATGGCCTCCAACTCCATCCATGTTGCTGTGAATGCCATTATTTCATTCCTTTTAATGGCTGAGTAGTATTCCATGGTATATATATATATACTACATTTTCTTTATTCACTCATTGCTTGATGGGCATTTAGGCCAGTTCTATATTTTTGTAGTTGCAAATTGTGCTGCTGTTAACATGTATGTGTAAGTGTCTTTTTTACATAATGACTTCTTTTCCTCTGGGTAGATACCCAGCAGTGGGATTGCTGGATCAAATGGTAGTTCTACTTTTAGTTCTTTAAGGATTCTCCATACTAGTTATACTAGTTTACATTCCCACCAGCAGTAAAAGTGTTCCCTTTTTACCACATCTACACCAACATCTATTTTTTTTTTTATTTTTTAACGATGGCCATTCTTGCAGGAGTAAGGTGGTATCTCATTGTGGTTTCAATTTGTATTTCTCTGATAATTAGCGATGTTGAGCATTTTGTCATTTGTTTGTTGGCCATTTGTATATTTTTTTGAGAATTGTCTATTTATGTTCTTTACCCACTTTTTGATGGGCTCATTTGTTTTTTTCTTGCTGATTTGTTTGAGTTCCTTGTAGATTCTGAATATTAGTCCTTTGTCACACGCATAGTTTACAAATATTTTCTCCCACTGTGTGGGTTGCCTGTTTACTCTGCTGATTATTTATTTTTCTGTACAGAAACTTCTTAGTTTAATTAAGTCCCATCTATTTATTTTTGTTTTTGTTGCATTTGCTTTTGGGTTCTTGGTTATGAACTCTTTGCCCAACCCAATGTCTAGAAGAGTTTTTCCAATATTGTCTTCTAGAATTGTTATGGTTTCAGGTCTTAGATTTAAGTCTTTGATCCATCTTGAGTTGATTTTTGTATAAGGTGAGAGGTGAGGGTCCAGTTTCATTCTTCTACATGTGTCTTGCCAATTATCCGGGCACCATTTGTTGAATAGGGTGTCCTTTCCCCACTTTATGTTTTCATTTGATTTGTCAAATATCAGTTGGCTTTAAGTATTGGACTTTATTTCTGGATTCTCTATTATATTACATTGGCCTACATACCTGTTTTTATACCAGAATCATGCTGTTTTGATAAGGATGGCCTTGTAGTATAGTTTGAAGACTGTGTAATGTGTGCCTCCAGAGTTGTTCTTTTTGCTTAGTATTGCTTTGGCTATGCAGGTTCTTCTTGAATGTAAATGGCCTAAATACTCCACTTAAAAGATACAGAATGGCAGACTGGCTAAAAATCTACCAACCAAGTATCTGCTGTCTTCAAGAGACTCACCTAACACATAGGACTTAAGGTAGAGGGGTGGAAAAAGATATTCCATGCAAATGGAAGCCAAAAGTAAGCAGGAGTAGCTATTCTTATGTCAGACAAAACAGACTTAAAAACAACAACAGTGGGGAGAAAAAAGACAAAGAGGGACATTATATAATGGTAAAAGGATGAGTCCAACAGGAAAAATATCACAATTCTAAATATATATGCACCTAACACTGGAGCTCCCAAATTCATAAAACAATTTACTACTAGACCTAAGAAATGAGATCAGTGGCAACACAAAATAGTAGTGGGGGACTTCAGTACTCCACTGACAGCACTAGACGTGTCGTCAAGAAAGAAAGTCAGCAAAGAAACAATGGACTTAAACTATACTCCAGAACAAATGGACCTAACAGCTATTTACAGGACACTCTACCCAACAACTGCAGAATATACACCGTCTTCACCAGCACATGGAACATTCTCCAGGACAGACCATATGATAGGCCACAAAACAAGTCTCAATAAATTGAAGAAAATCTAAATCATATCAAGTACCCTTATAGGTACTCTTTATCAGATTGAGGACATGTTTTAAAATTTCTATGTCTTTATTCTATTTATTTTCTCTTTACTCTCTATATACTTATATTTACTTATTTCTATTTTATTTAAATGACATATCTTCATATTTAAAATGGGTGTTTATTATTTATACAGTTTCTTTTTCATCCAGTCCAACCATCTTTGTGTTTCAATTGGTATATTTGGACCACTTACATGTAACGTTGTTATTTCTGTAGTAGTATTATTTTCTCTTGTTCCTTGCCACTTTTTGGATTTTTGTTTTATGGCCGTCAGAGCCTCGGCTGTCTGCTGCTCCCCAGGAGTGACCACGGGCTGTCCTCTGTGGCTGTGGTAAGAATGGGAGTACAGTGCGTCACACAGCCTGGCACAGCAGTCAGCAGAGGCGGGCCGCTGGTAAGTGCTCTCCTCCAATAACCCGCTAACAGTGGACTTTCAGCTACTCTGTTCTCTGTCGGGGGAAGCAACTCCAAGCCATGATGAACATCAGAGCCCAGAGCAGGCTGCAGGACTGAAGTCAGTGGGGTCTTTTGTTAGGACCCAGCACGCTGGCAAACAGACTTCCACTGCTCTTGATTGTATCATTTTTGTAAGTGGTAGGAAGAAACACATAAAATTTGCCATCTTATCGGGCACGGTGGTTCAAGCCTGTAATCCCAGCACTTTGGGAGGCCGAGGCGGGCAGATCACGAGGTCAGGAGATAGAGACCATCCTGGCTAATACAGTGAAACCCCGTCTCTACTAAAAAAAAAAAAAACAAAAAAATTAGCTGGGTATGGTGGTGGGTGCCTGTAGTCCTAGCTACTCAGGAGGCCGAGGCAGGAGAATGGCAAGAACCCAGGAGGTGGAGCTTGTGGTGAGCCGAGATCACGCCACTGCACTCCAGCCTGGGTGACAGAGCAAGACTCTGTCTTAAAAAAAAAAAAAAAAAAAAAAAAAAAAAAAAATTGGCCGTCTTAGCCATGATAAGTACAGTTCATGGGTGTTAGGCACATTCCCCTTGTTGTACTCCCATCTCCAGAACTCTTTTCATCTTGCCAAACTGAAACTCTGCCCGCATTAAACATTAACTCCCTGTCCCCCTCCACCCAGCCCCTGGAGGCCTCCATTCTCCTTCCCATCCCTCATGAATTTCACTATTCTATGTGCCTGGGTTATTTCACTGAGCATAATTCATTGAGGTTCATCCATGCTGTAGCCTGTGTCAGAATTTTTTTACCTTTTTAAGGGCGAATAATTTTCCTTTGCATGAGGGGGATCACATTTTGTTTATCTGTTTATCTATTGATGGATACTTGGGTTGGACAGTTCTCATTTTTAAAACTCGAAGTTTAATTAAATGAGAATGAATCAACACTGGAGGGAGAAAGAATCTCCTCAAAGGGGAGCGAAAAGCCCCCCACTCCCAGTGCACATGCCCCAAGGACCACAGCACTGTTGAGAGGTTGCCAGAACACGACAGAAGACAAACTGAAAGCACGGCAGTGCCTCTCCCCTGTTTCCAGGGTGGGGCTCTGTATTTTTGTTGACCAGCAGAGGGTCATCCAGGGGCCCAGCTCTGAGAATGTTCCCGACCTGTCTGGAGCCACGCCCCCTCCTGCTCTGCTCCACCCTCCCGCAAAGCAGCAGCTGAATGAAACAAAGCTCATGTTTCACCAGGCCCCGTGGTAAATGCTGTTGGAGCCCCCAAAAGTTTTCTGAAGACTGGTTTTGTTCTTATCACTTAAGGTTGATCTAATCCATCCCAAGACTTGCATTGCTGAAACAGAGTGTAGCAGAAACACATGATTCTCACCCATTTAGGGATTGTTCGCATGTCCAGACACATGACATTTAGTGTATCAGTCGGTTTTCACACTACTGATAAAGATATACCCGAGACTGGAAAGTAAAAGTGGTTTAATTGGACTTACAGTTCCACATGGCCGGGGAGGCCTCAGAATCATGGCGCGAGGTGAAAGGCACTTCTTACATGGCAGTGGCAAGAGAAAATACGGAAGATGCAAAAGCAGAAACCCCTCATCAAACCATCAGATCTCATGAGACTTATTCACTACCATGAGAACAGTACGGGGAAAACTGCCCCCATGATTCAAATGATCTCCCACCAGGTCCCTCCCACAACACACGGGAATTATGGGAGTATAATTCAAGATGCGATTTGGGTGGGGACACAGAGCTGAAGCATACCAGTTAGTAAATGACAGCAGAGAAGCCCACTTTCCCATAAGTCAGCGAGCCTGTCTTTATAAATGGCTCAAAGCTTTCCTTCTAACTAAAAAAGGAGGAGAAAAAAAGGGTCCCTTTTGTCCCTGACATATGAAAGCCAGCATTTTCTGAGGCAGCTGCATTCCCTGAGTGGGGCTGAGGGCCAGACCCTGGGCTCCTCCCTTCCTTGACCCTCCCTGCCCACACCAGGCCTCGGGTTCTCTGGGAAATTGAATCGGACCCCGGTTTCCCATCAAATCCAACAACTGCCCATCAGCTCAGGATGCCTTCCATAACTATCTGTAGCCTTTGC
This sequence comes from Nomascus leucogenys, assembly GCF_006542625.1. Lineage (NCBI taxonomy): Eukaryota > Metazoa > Chordata > Mammalia > Primates > Hylobatidae > Nomascus > Nomascus leucogenys. The sequence goes on from NC_044393.1 coordinate 6,677,964, forward strand.
TCCCCAAATTTACTTAAATAATTTTAAAAGAAAACTCCGTTACCAAAAATGAAAAATCATTTTCTTAATAAGTAGGAGGGATCCCCCAAAGTGAATGTATTGAACCCTCCTCATGTCTTTAACTTCTGTTGGAGACTGGGACACAGGAGGCTGCCGGTGGAGCCTGCCCAAGTGTGAAAGTCAGGCTCACCCCTAAATAAGAAACCTCTTTGTAATCACAAGGATTGGAAAATAACTGTAAAGGGCAGAACTGCCTCAACTCGGGACTCTATGTTTTTAAGTACTGTGCCCATGCACTTCCACAACTCATCTTGCAAGGTTGCAAGCCACTTAGAAATGAGTGCTCAAAACAGAAGCCTTGAACGTGAGGGATGCGGGCTACAGGGCGTTTCTGTCCAGCCACCGGCAGGGCCTTCATTCAGCTGAGGTGTCCATGAGCACTGCACAAGAAGCGCCAATTACAAGGCCAGTTCAGGGCTCCGGAGTCAAATTAAAACTGTCCCAGTTCCTGCCCCACCGCTAGGTGACCTTAAGCAAGGCCATAGACTTCTGGGACCCTGACTTTCTCAAGCCAATCAATACACGTTAATTGAATGCCTTTCCTAGCTACCAGGGAAATGGGAAGAGAAAATGTGGTTCTCACCATAAGGATGCCAAAGTCCTCTCCTCCCCCTCTCCTCCCCCTCTCCTCCCCCTCTCCTCCCCCTCTCCTCCCCCTCTCCTTCCCGTTTCCTTCCTGTTGCTTGGGGTCCTGCAGAGCAGGTGCCCTCCTGCCTGTGTTACAGGGCTTCTCTCAGAGGCATGCTGGGAAACGATGGCTTTGGGGGGACCCCTGTTTGTAGCCTTTGCCCATTTCCATGCTGGCAGATTTCCTGCTATCCAGAGGACGCACAGGAATGCGTGTCTGGACCTAAAGCATTTCCTTCCCCAAAGTGCAGCAGAGGTGGCAGCCCCAAGAGCCTGGGGAATGGTGAAGTGCAGTATGCTAATTAGGAAGTGGTGAAGTGCAGTATGCTAATTAGGGAGTGATGTGTCCTGAGGAGCTATTATCTCTGTTTTTAATATAATTCCTTTAATTACATGTTTGTATCATTTAATTTTAATATTGGCCATATTTAACAACACATATGCAAATAATCTAGCCATCAGCGTTTGTGTGTTCATTGGTAGGAGCCGGGTGGCGCACACCGCGGCCTGCTGAGCCTGGAGAGACAGAAAGTTCCACAGTAGCTCCCCTGACACAGCCCAGGGCAGGGGCTCAGGCAGCACCTGCACTCTGCGTTCTCCCTGCCTGCTCCTGGTTGCGCCTTCCGGTGTCACTCCAGTCTTAGTGGGGCTCTCCTCTCCTGGTGGCACAGAGGTGGACAACAGTCCCAGGGGATCCTTGGGGATCCCAGCTGAAGGTCTCTGGCCTCTGGGTGCCAGCGATGTCCTGAATCAGGGGCCATGCAGTGCTCGGCTTGGCCGGCCCTGGCCACTCGCCTCCCCTGGGTCTGGAGGGGGAGGGCAGCATTGTGTGGACCAGAACTGGGGGCAGGTGTCCCAGGGAACATCTGGTGGCATTAGGGAAGAGAGGGCTGTGACTGTCCAGCAGTCAGAAACATGGAGGGTCCGCCACAACCTCAGAAGCTCCTGGTCAACTGTGCAATCCCGTTTCAGCATTCTGTCGGAGGCTTTACAATCTTGAGATATTTTTAAGCCTTTTGGTGCTTGGGGTTGTCAGATTTCGGAAGTAATACACACTTGTTTAACAGGGGAAATGGTAATATTCAGCCCTGCATGAGAGTGAGGTAATCACCTCCACAGCCCCTTCCTCCCCCACTTGCGGGGGGCTCCTTCCATGCCCTGCTGCTGGCTGTGCTGACTCAGACACACGTGCACGGTGCAGGGGTTGCTTTGCGTTTGCTGACGCAGACCCAAAACACACACAGGATTTGCACCTGGCTTTTTTTCACTGCACAGTAAAGCTTGGGGTTCCCTACCAGAGACAGCCCTGCAAACAGGAGGGTTTGCTCTCGCTAAACTGGAGGCTGGGAGACTTTTCATTCATTGCTCCTTCTGAAGGGCGTAGAAAAGCAAAGATCTCTTGAGATTTCTAAATTTGGTCAGAGTGTACAGGGCCGTGCAGGGTGCCTGTGTGCTAAAAATACCAGCCCGGGTCTGGGGTGAAGGCTGCGTGCTCAGAGAAGGGGCTATGGGGAAGATGGCTGGAGGCGCACCCGGGGTCCCAGACAAGGCTGCCTCAGCCTCCTCCAAGGGCCTGGGCCTCCCCACACTGACATCCATGCTACCAGCCATGCATGTGGCACAATCATGGCTTAGGGAAGCTGCCCCAAATTGAGTAACCCTTCACCTGAGGTCCTACACCCAGGGGTTGGACACCACCTCGGGATTGGGATCCTATCTAGGATTCACCTGCACCGATATTTACTTATTTCCAACTCACTTTTTAAAATCAAATGCATTTATTTTAAAATAAAATATCACAGTGCTACAGTACATGGGAAACCCATATCACTTGTCTTAAATGGTAATGATAGGTAGATATCATATATCTCGTATATAAAATTATAATAGGCCAGGCGCAGTGGCTGACACCTATAATCCCAGCACTTTGAGAGGCCGAGGTGGGCAGATCACCTGAGGTCAGGAGTTCGAGACCAGCCTGTCCAACATGGTGAAACCCCATCTCTACTAAAAATACAAAAATTAGCCGGGCATGGTGGCAGGTGCCTGTCTTCGCAGGTAATCAGGAGGCTGAGGCGGGAGAATTGCTGGAACTCAGGAAGCAGAGGTTGCAGTGAGCCGAGATCACAACATTGCACTCCAGCCCAGGCGACAACAGCGAGGCTCCGTCTCAAAAAAAAAAAAAAAATACAAAAATTATTTGGGCGTGATGGTGCACACCTGTAATCCCAGCTTCTTGGGAGGCTGAGGCAGGAGAATCCCTTGAACCCAGGAGGTGGAGGTTGCAATGAGCCGAGATCATGCCACTGCACTCCAGCCTGGGTGATACAGCAAGACTCCATCTCAAAAAAAATAAAATAAAATAATAAATATTCTTATTACTGTTATTAACATTTTTGAGTGTTTGCTCTGGGTAGGTACTGTTCTGATACACTAGCGTGTAAACTGGTTTAATCCTTGCCACAGTCCCTCGGGGAGGCCCAGCGTTGCCGCTCCCTAATAGCCTCATTTTAGGAAAGTAGTTTAGGGCCTCAAAAAGACACATCACTACTAAACCAAAGACAGGGGCTACTGAAATCATAGCAAAACACCTCTGGTGGATTTTGAATCTGAATTTACTTCTGCATTTGCTTTATTCATTCACTCACTGATTCCCTCATTCATTTGTTCAGCAAGTGTCTGCTGAGAACCCACTCTGTGCCCCACACTGGGAAGGCGGGAGAGTGGGTCCCGTCCCAGCCCTCCTTAGTAGGACTGCAATGGGGAAGGCTGCATTAACCAACAGGCATGGTGTGGTGGGCACTTCGGAGCTACAAGATAGGTGAGGAACAGGGTGTTCACCAGCCTAGGCTAGAAGGGTGCTGCTGGGTCAAGTTTCTAAACTTTTAAAGATGAAAATAGGTGAAATTAGGGAAGAAAGGAGGAGGATATGGGTGAAAAAAATGAAAAAATGGGTGAAGCAAGTTTCATGTCTTCATTGGATACCCCTATTGTTAACATACTGGAAGAAGAATTTAACCTCATTTTCTTTATCTGTAAAATGGAAACAGTGGTACCAGCTTCAAAGAATAATGTCAGATTTTTGTTTTGTTTTGTTTTTTGAAACAGTCTTGCTCTGTTGCCCAGGTTGGAGTGCAGTGGCGTGATCTCGGCTCACTGCAACCTCTGCCTTCTGGGTTCCAAGCGATTCTCCTGCCTCAGCCTCCCAAGTAGCTGGGATTACAGGTGTGGACCACCGTGCCCAGCTAATTTGGATAACATCAGTTTTAAAGCATTACAGCTGTGCCTGCCACAGAGTTAAATGCTCAAAATGTGTGACTAATCATAATCATTATTTTTATTACTGTTGTTGGCAAATGATCGTGTTTTCCATTTACCATAGCTACGTTATAAAGTTTACTGTTTTCATATATTTGATGTTTTAAAGTGAGTTGGCAGTGGCAGGCTCTCAGAGAGTTTAAGCTCTTATCCGTGCGACCATCTTTGCCCTCATTTGCATGCGTCCTGGAATTTTATGAGCACACCGAAAAATTAACCTGCAATTTCCCCATGTCCCTTTTGTCTTCCTGAGGCTTTATTTAGAAAGAAGTGGAAATCAAGACCATTCTTGTAAACTAATAGCAATTCATTTATTTGATGGGGGATTTAAATTCCTTACCAAATTGTTAAAAGCAACCCAATAACCGGCAATTTTTCTAAGCAGCACAATTCACAGCATGGGGCGTCCTACCTCTGATTTAGACGGCAGAACATTTATCTTTCATGACCAAAGTCCCTCCTAGCGAAGCAAGGTGGTTTTGCAAGATCCTCTACCCAGAGTAACCAGACTCAACTCGAAAAAGTTTAATTTTGCCTCATCTCTGTCCACCTCCAAATGTGCCCAGCACGTGTGGAAATTGTAACGTTAAGGAGGAAGCGTCTGCTTGGCGAAAATTAAAACTCCAGAATGCCGTTTAAATCCGGTGACAGAAGTTAGAGCTGGACTCTGAGTCAGGCCAGCCTGGCCTAGTCCAGCCACCACCTCCCATTTGTAAGGAACACCAAGCTAGTCACTGTCTCCCAGCTTCATTTCCTCATCCTCTCTCCGTGCCTCAGTTACTGCCTCTGGAAACAGGCTGCCTCTGTGACCCCAGAGATCTTGAAATGAGATAATACAGGGATGCCTGCTTAGTACAGACCCTCGTATTTAATTAGTGGTAAGCAAATGTTTCCTATCATCATTGTTACTAATACTATTATGACTATTGCCATCTATAGAATGGGGACAAGCTCACTGTGGCTGCAAGGTGACCTGGGAATACAGGGAGCAACACTGGGTGGCAGCTACCCTTTAAAAGCAGCTCTAGAAATCTGGACTGAGCTGTGAACAGGCATCTAGGGTGCAGCGGGGAGTGAATGAAACGCCGAAGAAGAGACATCTCAGAAGGGCTGTAAAAGGAAAAGCGAAGGGAGGCTGAGGAGGGCGGAGCACTTGAGGTCAGGAGTTCGAGACCATCCTGGCCAACATGGTGAAACCCTGTCTCTACTAAAAATACAAAAATTAGCCAAGTGTGGTGGCACATGCCTGTAGTCCCAGCTACTTGGGAGGCTGAGGCAGGAGGCTGAACCCAGGAGGTGGAGGTTGCAGTGAGCCAAGATCATGCCACTGCACTCCAGCCTGAGCAACAGAGCGAGACTCTGACTCAAGAAAAAAAAAAAAAAAGAAGGAAAAGAGAATCCTTAGGAAAGAGAATGGGACTGCAAAGGCAGGAGAAAACAGGGTCTCCTTCCCCACAACACACATGGCCAAGCGGAGCCCACAGCCTATACAACTGGGGTGGGAGCTGGGTGGGGCGTTCTGCTGTCACCTGTCATGGTCATAACAGGAATCGCAGTTACCAGGGGGATGTCCTAGGCATCCCTTAAGTGGTTTATAACAATTATGTTGGATTGATTTCGTCTGTAATCTTCATACCTGTCCTGGGAGGAAAATGCCATCATGATCCACCTTTTACAAATGTCAAAAGCAAGGCACAGAGAAGTTAAGAAACATATCCCAGGTCACACAGCTCAAAGATGGAGCTGGGATTTGAGCCTGGGCAGGGTGACGTCAAAGTCCACCTGCTCGACTGCCCTGAATCTGCCCCCAGCCGCCTTCAGAGAATGGGTGCTGATGGCCCCCTCGGCTCTAGGTTTCAGTGGAAAACCACCCTTGGACATTTGGTGTTTAACTCCCAGATTCTACTCTGTCCTCTGGTGCGGCTGGGATCAGGGCTGTGAGGCACTTCCTGGGGTCTTGGGTGGGAGGGGGCGTGTCTGGGGACTCGAGAGCCAGAAAGAGTGAATGGCCTTGGGAGTGGGACAGAGACAATCTAGGGAGGCAGGGACCCCCTGCGGGCCTGAAACCACGACGGCTGAAGCTGGGTGGGGAGAGGCCCAGATGGGCCCAGAGGTCTCCTCGGGATCCACGGAAGGAGGATGCTATGGACATGGCTTTCTGAAGTTTCCTCGGGACCCCAGCTCACAGCTGCCCTTCTGTGTCTGCACTGGCTACTTAAAAAAATTCAGATCTAGCAGAATTTGGAGCATAATTTCCAAATGGCAATTCTGTTCCTAAAACTGAATGCAACCTGTTGCCTAATATAATCCCAGGAGCTCGTTTCTGACCCTCCAAAGAGGTCATTCCTACAGCTCTGGGACCTGAATTCTGCCAGCACCCGAGTGGGCAGGAAGTGGGCTCTCCCCGAAAGCCACCAGGAGGAACACAGCCCGGCAGACACCTTGACCTCAGCCCTGTGAGTCTATTTCATGTTTCTGGCCTCCAGAACTGGAGGGGAATAAATGTGCGGTGTTTGAGTCACTACCTTTGCGGGCATTTGTTACAGCAGCAATAGGAAACAGGTGCATTTCCTCTGTCGTTTTTATTAATAGAATATTAGTAATTTGCTGGCGTTGCTGGAGTTGCTGAGTGGCAAGCTGCGAACTTTACAGTCACTTCATCCACAGCCTTCATCCGAGTCTGGCCAGGAGGAGGGACCTGGCTCAGAGGAGGAACGACATTTCCCAGGGCCCCATAGGACCTGAAGCCTGGTCAGTCTGACACAGAAGATACCGCACTCAGGCAGTACCCACCAGTGTCTCTACATCTTGATATGGTCTTTGGCTAAAAATGAGATAAGTCTTAGACCCCATAGAAGGATTCTACTGAAGGAGACATGAAAAACCATTTAATCTGATTTTAGTTAGTCAGATGAGCAAAAAGAGGCCCAGAAGGATTAGGTGACTTGTCAGAGAACATATAGCCAATTGCCTTAAATGGAATGAGCTGTTCCATTCAGCTCCTCCCCGTGGCTGGAACAGGTCTGATCGGGCAGACTACAGCAGTATCCACTCTCCTCTCTTGCCCTAGTTGTAAGACCCCCAGTTTTAAGGGGGTTGCATGGCCACCCAGGATAAAGACTACATTTTCCTTGCAGTGAGGTATGGCCACGTGACACAGGGAGGTGAGCAGAAGTTTTCTCAAGTGTTCTTCAAAGGAACAGGGGACATCCTTCTCTGTTCCTTCCTTTTTCCTGGCTGGAAAGAAGATGTGATGGCTGGAGCTCACGCAATAATTTTGGACCATGAGGATGGCAGAGTCATGAGTCACCCTAAAGACTTTGTGGAGCCTCCTCCTGGCCCTGGAATGCTGCCCCAGACTTCATGTTTATAGGAAAGAAAAATATGCCAGGAGAATTCAGTTTCTTTTTTAAAAAGCTATTGTGATTTCTGCTTGTTTTGTTTTCTGCCCCTTGTAGCCAAACTTCATTTAACGAATAAAGGAAAATATTCAGGTGACAGACCTTGTGGGAGAGAAAGATGTGATGTTTCAAAGACAGCTTCTAGTAAAGGCTCAATGCCAGCTTCCCCCTCCCACCATGACTGCTGACCCTTCTAAGATCCCACTCTGGCGTGCTGCTGCCAAAATATAGCAGAAATTGTGCCAGAAAGTGCCAGAAATGGTGCCCTGTCTGCATAGTCCAGGATGGTTCACCCCCAACTCGGCCCTCCCCGTGCCTCTAAGAGTACCCCCCAGTGGCCTGATGCCAGCTACAGGACCATATCCAAATCTCTAACCACAAGGGAGGCGGGAAATGGAGGGTGTGTTCTGGGCCTCCACCTCACACTCAGGGGCTTGTTATTACAGAGAGAAAGGATCCTGGGGCCATCTAAGAGTCCTTGCCACATGTGGGCTCGACAGCTATTGGGTAGACATCAACTTGATGAGCAAATCCCCTTCTTGTCCCCTAGGCCGAGGGCTATACTTCCCCAAACTCATCCTCCTACAAAGAAGCAGATATTGAGATCAGGGTTGTACCAGAAAATCCAGGCCCTCTGGTGTGTCCATAGTTTCAGATGTGCAGGGACTAGCTCAGAGCTCAGGCTCTGCAGTCAGACGGCCTGGGTTCAGATCCTGACACTGTGTCTTATTTAGCTGGGTAGGTGCGTTCATTTCCTGGGGCTGCTGTAAACTGCCACAACTTCAGTGGCTTAAAACAGCACAAAGTGATTCTCTTATAGTTCTGGAAGTCAGAAGTCTAAGATGAGCTAAAATCAAGGTGTTGGCAGGGCTGCATTCCTTCTGGAGGTTATGGGGAAGAATCCATTTTCTTGCCTATTCTGGCTTCTAGAAGCCTGTGTTCCTTGGTTCATAGCCTCTTCCTCCATCTTCAAGGCCAGGAAAGACCAGTCTTGTCTTTCTCATTCTGACACAGACCCTCCTACCTCCCTTTTCCACATTTAAAGGACCCCTGTGATTATACTGGACCCACCCAGCAACCCATGATAACTTCCCTCTCTTAAAGGCAGCTGATCGGCAGCCCTAAATCTATCTGCCGCTTAATTCCCCTGGCGTGGAAGGTAGTGCATCGCAGGTTGCAGGGATTAGGACACGGACATCTTTGGGAGCTATTACTCTGCCTACCTCAGCAAATTTGAAACAATTTTACCTCCCTGAGTCTGTTTCCTCGCCTCTAAAAAGAGAATAGGAAATATCTAGCTCCCACGGACATTGCAGCAAAGAAAAAATAAATGGACCTGAAGCAAGGGCCTCAAACTGGGCGCCCACAGGCTCTACCCAACCAAAGAGCATGATTTGCCTCCCATCCAATCTCCGTGAGTTGCTCATATTTTTTAACTGGCAAATTTCACGTTAAAATTCAAATTTTCTGTTTCTCTTAACTCGTAGGAGGATCTCACCCACTGGATCTGCTTTCTGGGGTGTTGACAATCAGCTGCACTGAGCTGTGGCTGCCCCTTTGAGATGGGCCGTGGTTCCCCAGTTCACCACAGTCCCCACTTTTCCCTATTGTCTCTCCCTCGGTCCACTTCTTCCAATTACACACCCTGCCTGGCCCCCAGAGGGAGCTCGATTTGGGACATTTGCAAAGAAGCATTGGCAGGCAGAAGCAGCTTCATAAAGGATAGTTAATATTATTTCTATTCACTAAGATCCATTAACAGGGCAATTCTCAAGTTTGGCTGTGCATTAGAATTCCCTAGGGAACTTTAAAAACTGCTAGTGCCCAAGCCACACCTGCATGAAATACACGGGAACTCTGGGATGAGGCCCCGTTCAGGATTGCTACAGCTCTCCAGGGATTCTGGCCAGAGCATTTTCAGACGCTCCCTGGGAGCCAGAGCTCAGGCAACGTGGAGCAGACCCAGCTCAGGTGCAAGGCTGTGGGGCAGAACTTGCCTCCCCAGCGTCCGCCCGCAGGCAGAGAGGAAGAGAGGGCCAGCGTGTGGATTGTGAAACCACTAATGAAACATGCCAGGCTGTGACAATGAGCTATGGCTGTCTGCACATCCGCTTCCTGCTGTGAAGAGCTGAGGGGCTGCCCAGACGCTTGTGGAAGCTTTCAGAACTCAGTGAGTCCTTCACAGAGCGGTGGGGGCGAGTCCACGGCTTCCTTTTCTTCTTTCTGTACACTCCCAGGGCGTAGGAGCCTGTGAGGCCCCCCGGCTGCTTGTGCAGTGATCATCCTCCTCCTGCTCTTTATTCCAGAGATGGGAAATCTCTGCTGCACGGGTACCTGAAAGTTCTGGCAATTCGGATGAAGGATCAAAATATGGTTCCATTATTGGCGATGAACCATAAGCCATACCATTTATCATTATTTATTATTATTATTAGAGACAGGGTCTTGCTCTGTTGCTCAAGCTGAAGTACTGTATTAGTCTATTCTCATGCTGCTAATAAAGACATATCCAAGACTGGGTAATCTATAAAGGAAAGAGGTTTAATGGACTCACAGTTCCACGTGGCTGGGGAGGCCTCGCAATCATGGCAGAAGGCGAATGAGGAGCAGTCACGTCTTACATGGTGGCAGGCAAGAGAGCTTGTGCAGGGGAACTCCTATTTATAAAACCTTCAGATCTCGTGAGACTTACTCACTACCACAAGAACAGTACGGGGGAACCCATACTGTTCAATTATCCCCCCCGTGATTCAGTTATCTCCAGCTAGCCCTGCCCTTGACACATGGGGATTATTACAATTCAGGGTGAGATTTGGGTAGGGACACCACCAAATCATATCAAGTACAGTGGTGTGATCACTGCCCACTGCAGCCTTGAGCTTACAGGCACAAGCGATCCTCCCACCTCAGCTTCCCAAGTAGCTGGGACCACAGGTGCCTACCACCGCATCTGGCTAATTTTTAATTTTTTGACTATGTTGCCTAGGCTGCTATTGATCTCCTGGGCTTAAGCAATGCCCCTTCCTTGGCCTCCCAAGGTATTGGGATTACAGCTGTGGCCACCGCTCCAGCCCCCATTTATTAAGTGCATTGAACAAATATTTATGGAACACCTGCTGTGTACCAGGTGCTATTCTAAGTTCAAGGGATAAAAGGGATGGAGTCCTTGCATAAAGGAGTCAGTGAAATACCAGGTGGCACAGAGGGTGTCCATGCTGTGGAGGAAGGGCAGCAATGGGAGCAGGGAGCTCTAGGAAGAGGAGGGTGAGTTGATCATTTCTTAAGTGGGTGGTGAGAGAACTTGACAACTGAGCAAAAGGAGAGAGTCTTGTGAGAGAGGGACACCAGGCAGGGGACAGCAAGGGCCTGGGGTAGGGGTGGAAAGGGGGCCTAAGGACCATAGGCCACACTGGCTCATGGGACCCTGATCCAGGATTCCAACAGGTGCTCACCTAATCCCTAAGCCCAGGCTCTGACCCCCATGCTCAGGTGGTTTTGCTCCATCTCTGCTGAAGTCTGGGTTGGCCCCTCTGCAAGTTCAGAAGTACCGCAGTGGCTGCTCTGGTTAGCGCCCGCCCCAAGGTCCCACCCAGTCCATCCTGCAGCCCTATAGAGGAGAGGCAGAGGCTCAGAGGGGACAAGCCACTGGCTGGGAGGCCGAGGGGCCTGGATAGGCCTTGCTCTTGTGCCATCCAGCATCGTCCTGGCTCTTGCGTTCGGGAAGTGTCCCTTGGAAAGAACAGCCTGGGCGGCCAGAACTTCCTTCATTACTCTCTCGCAAGGGAGGGGGACAGGTGAGGCCCAGATGCCTGCCCTCTTCCAGACAGTCCTCACAGAGAGAATGGTCCCCCCAAGCCAGGATGTCTCCGTGATCCAGGGGACAGGTCCTACCTCTGGGGGCGTATAGCCCAGGCCCCCAGGCCCACTCAGAAGGCAGACACCTAGGCCAGGGCAGGGGACTGTTCCCTGTTGGCCTCCGAATTCTGGACAGTTGGCTTTTGTGGGGAGGCTGCAGGCCCCAAGCCCATCCCCCATCCTCATCCACCCGAGCATCACCCTAGAGACAGAGAGGAGACCCCGGGAGTGTGGCAGCTGCCACTCCATCTCCGCTGGCCAGTGCAGCCACCTTGGACTCATGTGTTAAAGGAAATGGTGAGGTCAACCCAGAAACATAAATCCTTGTTACCGGCTCCCACCCCACTGCAGTTTAGATTCCAGGGCAGGAGAAGCTAAACGACCCCCACTCCAAACCCCCACTGGGCACTTGGCCAGCACAATTGTGCCTGCCCTGGAGATTAGGGGAAATGGAAACAAGAGTGGAGGGAAGAGAAAAGGAAAGGGGAGAGAGAGAGAGGATGCAGGGAAAATGAGAGAGAAGGGAAGGGAGGCAGGGAGGGGAAAGCAGGCTGTGGCTCTCCCTGCATTGCCCCGGGGAATTAAGGCTTCTCTTCTGCCCTAGATGGGGGTTCCTAACTCAGCCCCTTTGCAGGACCCCAGCAGCTGTGGGACAGGACCAGTGCTGCCACCCGCCCGGGCCTGTGGGTGCTGAGCAGCTCCTGTGCACAGGCAGAGAGGCTCCCGTCCAAAAGGCAAGTGAGACTAGGCTAGGGTCAGGCGGATATTGGGCAGATGTTGAGAGGTCAGGGACCTTCGGCCCCCACCCCTCCTACAGAGATCACAGCTCCCTGAAGGAGACTGGCTGGTTGTCCTTGGAGCCAGGCCTGCAAAATGTATTCATGCCACTTCCAGGAACCTCACCTAAGGAGAGAGAAAAGTGAGGAGTGGAGGGGAGGGGAAGAAGGGAAGAGAAAAGGGAAGGGAAGGAGGTTGTGGGTGCAGAATTCCAGAGCCCTTTCAGATAACAAAGGACTATTTAAAATGACCTAAATCTTCAGCTGAGAGGCTAAGCTAAGGTTGCAGCCTACAGCGTCAGCTAATTTAACCCAGCCCTGCGCTCAACCCTTTCGGCCCTCATCTAATGGGAATCCACACGACCACCTGTGAGGTAGGTCCTGTTCCATGTCACAGATGGGGAAAGAGGTTCACTGGTAGGAGGAAGGCCGAGCGCCCAGGGCGCTGATAGCATCGCCTCTCACACTCCGGTCAGCAAAGCTGCGAAGCCATTGTGTTCACCTCAGGGCGGTGCCAGCAGCCAGCTGTCTGCACTCTTGACAACATTCATTATTCTTCCTGTCACTTCAAGGCCCCTGGACAGACCAGATGCACGACATCCAGGTGGATCAGGAAGGAAATATGTAAACTTAAACCCAGGTGAGCTGGTGGTGGGATTCTGGCACCCCCTTTTCATTTAAAATGTTCTTAAATTAGCTTTAAACAAAGAGACTTTGAGAGACTGAGTTCATTTCCTGGGAGAGTTCTTTGCATGGAAGGTAGAGCTTTCCACCTAGATGAGACAGGAGTTCAAAGTGAACCTCATGCCTCATTTGACAGTGAGAAATCTGGCTGCCCTTTGCCATGCAAGACTCTGGTCAAGCAATCCCCCCCACCCTACCCCCGGCCAAGTCATCCCAGGGCCGAGCTCAAATGTCCCAGGGCCAGGCAGGCAAACTTCTGTGGGCCAGTGGCCCAGGCGGAGACAGGAGGGAGTGGTGTGTGTGTGTGTGTGTGTGTGTGTGTGTGTGTGTGTGTGTGTGTGGAGGGGTACATTTGCATGTGCACTGTGCCATTATTCTTACATAGAGCTGCTAATTTGCAATCTTCAGCAACATTCTTCTTTGCTGGAAGAGCAGCTGGGCTCGCTTGCGATTAGCTGTTCTGGGTTCCCTTCTCAGTCCTCCTCAGAACAGTGTGTCTCCCTGTGGCTTTCCATGACCCAAAATAGCCAGAGGCAGGCTATTTTTACAGGACTCTGAGAGAAGCCAGGCCAGGTGGGTGCTGGAGTCGGAATCCCTAATTGTCCTTTATCATCCAGCCCTCAGCCCTCAGAGCGGGAAGCTGGAGGCACTCGAGAAGCCCCAGGAATGTTCCCACTGGCGACTGTCTGGGGAGAGTCAGGGCAGCCCATGGCCGGCTATAAAAAGGACACTCAGGCAGGTGGGAGCCAGGGACAGGCAGCCAGCGGAAAGGAAGCAGGTCCCCAGTCTGGGCTGCTCCTCTCCCAGAGCCTAAGGGGCTCATTTCCCTAAGATTTGCCTGGCAGTTGTCTGGGGTCCTTAGTCAAAGTGCATGCGAATTCAAGTTCTGTGCCCCAAGGTTAACCCTTGGTAAGTACTGTCCCTGAGAGCCCTTAACACACGCCCTGGGGAGTGGGGAGCTGGTGTTCTTTCATCCCCCAGACACACATTAAGCGCCTACTGTGTGCAAGCAGTGTGTGAGGGGCTTGGTTACCAGGGTGATCCAGACAGCCTGGGTCCCATGGGGCTTAGGCGCGAATGGGGAAGATGGCAATACAGAACAATTCAATGTCTACTATAACTGGTGATTCTAAGTGCTAGGATGAAATTTAAATCAGGATCACGCAAGAATGTTCTTAGCAGTTTATTTATAGTAGCCCAAACTAGAAACAATCCAAATGCTCATCAATAGGGTTTGGAGAAACAAAAGGTGACGCAACAGACCATGGAATATTCTAGATGGATGAGAACAGATGAGGCACCCGGCCACAGGGATGCATCCGCACACACAGTGTAAGCAAAAGAAGCCACACCAGGAGAACACACTGCACCTCCACACCCGGACCACCCCAGAGCAGGAAAAGTCAGCACGTGGAGTTCAGAAAAGGACGGTGGTTGCCCTCAGGTGGGGGAGCGGTGGATCGTGGGCGCGACAGGGCTCCTGGGATCATGTTCTAGTTCTTGATCTGGGTGCTGCTTACCGAGGCGTGTACACTTTGCGAAAATTCACTCATCTGGTTTCTTAAATGTTTTGCACTTTTCTGTATGTATATTTCACAATAAAAAGTGTTTATACAGTTTGGGAGGCCAAGGCGGGTGGATCACGAGGTCAAGAGATCGAGACCATCTTGGCCAACATGGTGAAACCCCGTCTCTACTAAAAAATACAAAAAATTAGCCGGGCGTGGTGGCGGGCGCCTGTAGTCCCAGCTACTTGGGAGGCTGAGGCAGGAGAATGGCGTGAACCCGGGAGGTGGAGCTTGCAGTGAGCTGAGATCACGCCACTGCACTCCAGCCTGGGCGACAGAGGGAGACTGCGTCTCAAAAAAAAAAAAAAAAAAAAAAAAAAAAGTGTTTATAAAATACTAAAGCAGGGAAAGGGAGATAGAAGGGGGTGGTCCAGGAATTAGGGCTAAGATAAAATACACAATGCCCAGTTCAATTTGAATTTCAGATAAGCAGTGAATAATTTTTTTACTGTAAGTATGTCGGAATATTGCCGGGCTGCCAGTGTTTCTAGGAGCTGCTGCCCCGGGAATGTGGGCCCTATCCCAGGAATCAGGCTTCCCGAGGTTTACAAACAGCACTGCAGATATCCTGTGGCGATGCACATCCCTGGTGGGACAGCAGATGGGCTGGGCTGGGATACAGCCCGGGATGTGAATCCAAGGGCTCCAGAAGCATGCTGGGCAGGCTGGCTCTGTACAGAGAGCTGGAACGTGGTGCCAAAGAGCAGGGAAGCACCAGCGAGCTGCCCACAGGGACATCCTGTGTTTGCTGGAAGCCAAATGGGAACACCACACAACAGAGCTGGAAGAGTGTCACTGGAGCCTCATGGACAATGGCCACGATGTCCTTCCTGAGGGCTCAGTGAATGTTATGCAGCTCTGTTATGATGAGCAGCAGCATTTATTGAATGCCTACTGTGTGCCAGCACTGAACTACATGATCCCAGGACTTAACACAGAGTAGCTGCTTCATAAAAAATTGATCGAAGGACCTATTTGATTCTTACAGCAACCTTCCGAGGGGTCTCTCAGGGCCCCTCCACCTACCGTTTGGGTGGTGGCTGTGGAAACCTCCCCTCTTCAAGCCTCCGTTTCCATCTCTGCAAAGCAGAGATCGTAAAAGTGACCAGCTCACTAGGCAGTTGCACAGTGTTCCAGCCTCGGCCCTACTCACATTTGCGCTGGATCATTCTTTGCTATGGGGTGGAGCTGTCCCATGCCTTGTGGGGGATTTGGCAGCATTCCTGGCCTCTCCCCACTAGATGCCAACAACTCCCCAACCCTGGGCTCATTCCCTTTTTCTTCAGACAGAGTCTCTCTCTGTCACCCAAGCTGGAGTGCAGTGGTACAATCATAGCTCACTGCAGCCTCAGTTTCCTGGGCTCAAGGGATTCCTCCTGCCTTAGCCTCCTGAGTAGCTAGGACCACAGGGGCACACCACCACACCCGGCTAATTTTTATTTTACTTTTCTGTAGTGACAGGTTCTCATTATATTGCCCAGGCTGGTCTCAAATTCCTGGGCTCAACTAATCCTCCCACTTCGGCCTCCCAAAATGTTGTGATTACAGGCGTCAGCCACTGCATCCAGCCCCACCCCCAGACTGACAACCAAAAATGTCTCCAGACATTGCCAAGTGTCCCCTGGAGAGCAGAATGACAGGTTGAGAGCCACTGAGTTGTTATTTAGGATTAAATGAGTTTTATATGGGAAGCACTTCGCAGGCGGTCCAGCACCTAACAATCACTGCCAAACTGAACACTCAAAACGTGGCGGGACTAGGATGTGGACACAGGTCCCGTCTCCTGGCAAAGCATGCGCCATGCCAACGCTTCTGAAACCTGACTGTGCCGGAGAATGCCAGGGAATCTTAGAAATGCAGATTCTGACCCAGAGGGTCAGGGCGGACCAGAAATGCCACCTTGGTACAAAGTATTCATACCGCTAAACTCCAAGCCCCCGCTTGGAGCGGTATGAGTCTAACGCACTATGTCGTGCCTTGAGGTGCTTAGGATCCAGGGTGGGGGATAAAAAGGACAGACGAGACAGGTGTTTATCTAACTCTTCTCTCCTCTTTTTTTGTATGCTTGAAAGTTTTCATAATAAAAATGTGGGGTGCAGGTGATGGGGAAAGAGCACATGCCTCGAATCTTCTATATGAAAATTCAAATCGTTCAACGATGGCCCGCAGGCTGGTCATCTGTTTCTGTAAATAATGTTTTATTGCAGCCAGGGCTGGATGTAGGGAGGGCAAGTGAGGTGGGGGGGTGGGGGGGTGGGGCAAGGGCAGGGTTGCATCCTGACTTTATTTTAACATTTTGATATTTTGTACATCATGGATTTTTTGCATTCATTTGGCATGAAAACGGTATTTATCTTGATGACTCAGCTTTCTGTGCCTGAGGGAAGGGCCTCACTCACCTTAAATAGCCCCTGCCCTGCTTGAAGGGCTCTAGAAAGGCTCCAGAAAGGACTCCAGAAAGAAACCCAGGCCCTGAATAGCCACTGCCCTGGGTCAAAACCCCACTTCTGCCCCCTACTGGCTGCATGGCTTTGGGCGGCAGCCTAAGTTCTGGGGACCTCAGTTTCCCCCTGTGAAATGGGGCCAGTAACACTCGCACCACCACCTGGCAGGGATACTGTGAGGATTAAATAATATACACAGAAGCTTCTTGGGGGTCTTAAAAATACTCGTTATGTCACCTGGGAAGCAAAGGCAAGTTCAAATCAATGCCATGGAAGCCACGAAGACGCAGGGAAAACCTGCCAGGCGCTGGGCTGGGTCATTGAAGGTGAATCCTGAAATGGGTTTGAGGAATGAGAGGATCAGGATGGGCTGGGAAATCCAGGAGGATGTTCAGGCAAAGTGTTTCAGAGCAAAAGGCTTAGGCGAAGGGATTACTGAGGCAGGCGGGACCCAGGCAATGGCGTTCAGCGAGGCAGCTGGAGAGCTCCCCAGCCCTGTCCAGTATGGAGATCCCACACTTTTGCCAATGAGCAGCTGACGCCCATTCTCACCGTGACCTGGTGGGGCAGGGATGTCCTTGCCTGGCCTGGGTAGCAGTAGTGGACCAGTCACTCATGCCAGTAGGACCCTTCCTAGAGCCATACCCCAAGCAAGCAAAGAAGGACTTCCGGAACAACGGACTCGTGGCAACCCTGCACCATTTTGGAGATGGGAATGTGAGCTTTGGAGAGTCTGGGCCAGGAGGGAAGGAGATCCGGACCAGTAGGCCTGGGCACAAGAAACCAACTGAAAATATAGAGCAGAGGATTTGGCCATGGACATTGGAGAGAGAAGGAGCCAGGGGTGGTCAACCCAGGAAACTTCAGCCTCTGATGCCTAGTATTTAGAACCCAAAGGGCCTGCGCAGGGTCTGGAGGGCAGCAGGAAGGAGTTGGGCTATGCCAACTCGCTCTCTGGATTGGAAAGCGGCGGATTCCTCCAGGAGAGCTAGTGCCTGGTCTGGGTGATTTCACCCTAAACTACCCCAATGGTAGTCCCAGGAGGTGTCCTCTGTAGTACAGCAAGTCAGCCAGAGCTGGTGCACGTTAGGCTGCCTTCCCTTCATGTCCAGAGTGATGAATTGCACAATTCCAGTGGGTGCTGGGATGGCACCAACACACAGTGCTCCACAGAATGTCAGCATCATCTCTCTTGCCCTTCCCAACAACCCTGTGCTATCAGTAGCATCATTATCCCCTTCTGCAGATGAACACAGGGAGGCTTGGAGAGGCAGGTGGCTTGCTCACTCAAGGTCAGTGACTCACTCAAGGTCAGTGGCTTGCTCAAGGTCAGTAAAGGTCAGTGGCTAGTACTCAGTGGAGCGAGCTTTGCGGCAGCTCTGTTGACCTCAGAATAAGTTCTTAACTCTGGTCTCTTCCCCACTAGCATCTCCCCTGAGGACTCACTTTTAGCCAAATTCACCCCAAAAGACGCGAAACATTCTTTTGTACCCTCTAGTTTCTCCTGCCTGTGTGAACTGGAGGCTGTGCCTAGGAAGTCCCCGGGACTTAGTTCCCAGGACACACACCAGAGCATTCCACCAGCCTCCCCCGCTTCAGCCTGACAGCTTTTTTTTTATTTTTTTGGGACGGAGTCTCGCTCCGTCACCCAGGCTG
This sequence comes from Nomascus leucogenys, assembly GCF_006542625.1. NCBI lineage: Eukaryota > Metazoa > Chordata > Mammalia > Primates > Hylobatidae > Nomascus > Nomascus leucogenys. The sequence goes on from NC_044393.1 coordinate 6,696,353, forward strand.
CAGTGGGTGGCATGATCTCCACTCACTGCAACCTCTGCCTCCTGGATTCAAGCTATTCTCCTGCCTCAGCCTCCCGAGTAGCTGGGATTACATGCACCCACCACCACGCCCAGCTAATTTTTTGTATTTTTAGTAGAGATGGGGTTTCACTATGTTGGCCAGGCTGGTCTTGCATTCCCGACCTCGTAATCCACCCGCCTCGGCCTCCCAAAGTGCTGGGATTCCAAACATGAGCCACCGTGCCCAGCCGAGCCTGATGGTTTTCTAAACACCCAGTGGGGGAGGCACAGCCTCCAGGAAATCAGGCAGCTGCATGGTTCAATGTTTGTGACGAGGTCTAATTTCATCAAGGAAATTGGTCGAGGCAGATTGCAGGATGTCAGAAAAGTTTCCTCAAAGATCATGTAGCAAGGGAGGCAGCGATGGGGGCGCTACACCCGCGAGGGACAGGGGCTGCAGGAAGGCAGCCGGCAGAGACAGAGGACCCTGAGTGCAGGAAACTGTTAACATTGCGCTGTCATCGGTCACGGGGAATTTGCACACAGCCCAGCTGTGCTACGCTCAGCTAAGACAGGGATGTGCAGGGTTGCCATATCTACTGTAACAAGTCACCAAAAAGTGTGTTGCTTGAAACTTATTCTCTCACAGTTCTGGAGGCCAGAAGTCCACAATGAAGGTGTAGACAGAGTCACACTCCCTCCAGAGGCTCTAGGGGAGGATCCTTCCTGGGCTCTTCCAGCTTCTGGGGACTCTAGGTGTCCCAGGCTTGTGACCCCATTGCTCCAATCTCTGCCTGCGACTTCACGTAGGCTGCTCCTGTGTGTGTCTCCTCTTCTCTTCTCTCCTAAGGACACTTGTCATTGGACTCGGGGCCCGCACTAATCCAGGGGGATTTCATCGTGAGATCCTAAACTGTATTTGCAAAGACACTTTTCCCAAATACGGTCACATTCACAGGTTCCAGGGGACCATAACCAGTCCCCATCACCCTCCCTCAGAGTTAGCCACAGGGGTCCCTTTGGTGTGGGGACCTCCATGACTCTGAGATTGAGTGAGACAGATTAAAGGATAGTGTGAGTTAACATCTTACCACATACGATGGCTGAGATAGAGATACACATCCCATAAGAAATATGCAGTATTGTTGACATTTCCAGAATTTCTTAAAAGTAAAAACAAGGCCATGTGGATATCATGTACCCTCTACTGATACGACGTGACAGAAACCCATCATCCTGGTCTAACCATGATGAAAACATCAGACATACCCAGATCAGAGGGCATTTCACAAAACATCTGAGTTGTACTCCCCAAAATGGTCAAGTTCATCAAAAGCAAGGAATGGTAAGAAACTGTCACAGACCACAGAAGCCTAGGAGACATGACGACTGAATGGGATGCGGCGCCCTGGATGGGATCCTGGAACAGGAAGAGGACATTAGGGAGAAACTGGTCAACTCCAGATAAAGTCTGGAATTTAGTGAATTGTAATGTAGCGATCTTGATTTCTTAGCCTGGACAAATGTACCCTGGTCATCGAGTAGGATGATAACATTATGGGAAATTCAAGCCAAGTGAGGCATAGACGAGGATTCTCTTTACTGCCTTTCGACTCCTCTTCAGAGTTCAAGGCCACCCCTTGAACTGCTCAAGGAGCCCCAGGGCGCTCAGAGATACAGAAGTATAGAGAAAAAAAATGGAAACTTCCTTTCCAGCCTTTCTTTCCCAAATCCCACATCTCTGTAACTAAACTGTGGTGTGTGTTTTTTCCTCACCTTTGGGGAGCTCTTTTGAAAGCTTTTTCCAGTGTCAGAAGATGTGTCCTTTGGAAGGAGTCCCGAGTTGAGGGGTCTCTGGAAAGATCCCAACTTGGCTATATTTCAAGTAACAGAGAAACCACAGGGTCTGAGCTTCCACGGGCGCAGGCCCTGTGCCTCCTCACACTACCCCCTCAAGCAGGAACTGTCAGTAGCCCCACTTTCAAGAGGAGAAAGCCAAGGCCCTGAGGCACAGCCACAGCAGAGCTAGGATTCGGGCCAGGACTCATCCCCTTCCACTGGGTACAAACCCTTTCTCTCTCTCTCCCTCTCTTCCTCGCCCTCTCTTCTATCACAAAAGTCATGTACAGTCAGTCCTCACTTAGCATCTTTGACAGGTTCTTGGAAACTTGGACTTTAAGTGAAAGACTGGACTCAAGACCATTTGGGTCTCAGGCCTCAGCCAGGCACTTAATTGGTGTCCTCCTCTTTCCGGACCAGGAAGTGGTTTTAAAAAGCTCTCTTAGAACCCAGCCCTGGGAACCCTGGCACAGGCAGTCCCTCCCGTCCCCAGGGAGGACAGGAGGGGATGTATGCCAAGGTCCAGGCCAGATCCTGGCACTAACCACGTGTGGTCCCCACCAAGGGCTCCCTGTGGACGGCCACCCTCCCATCCCAAGCACTTTGGGGACTTACACTGTCTAGGGAGGGGAGGAGGATGTGGACACAGCACGCCCTGTCCTTTCCCTGCCTCTTCAGGAGGAACCTCTGCCCTTTGTGGACTAGAAGGTTCTGGGCTCTGCAGCCTGGGGTCAGGACCGACTCTGAACCAGAATGAATGAACTGCCCACAGCAGGCCACGACAAGGGGCATCACTCAGGAGAAGACAGACGTTCCCGAATTGTTGGTAAGAAACCTGTGGTGGGGGCAGCTCAGGGCCAGGACCGGCTGCGTAATTTGTAGGGCCCAGTGCAAAATGAAAACGAAAGGCCCCTGTTCAAAGGGTCCTTAAACCAACAGTGACAAGTAAGGCATTAAACCAGTCATGAGGTCCTTTGGAGCGTGGGGTCCTTCCGGACTGCAGGTATCTATATGACCACCCAGGTCACATGCCCACAAAGCCAGCCTCACTCAGGCATCTCTTGGCTTTCAGACAATGCAACCCAGAGACGGCTTTCAACAGATGCCTTCACCCCAGGCCTGGCTCCTCCAGCCTCTCCTGGAGTTCCCCTTTGGTCAAAGTGCAAGTCAATCAAGAGGTCAGAGTGACCCACCCCATAGTCAAGAAGGGCAGTGGGAGGAGCTCTGGGAAAAGTCAAATTGTCGCCAGGCAGCTACAGGAGATAAGCTAGTCAGTGGCCTGCGGCCAGCATGCTGTCAGCCGTTCCCCATGGTACTTCTCTGCATCCCGCATTCTCAGAAGAGAATCAGCTCCCAGGCAGGCCACGTCCACTCTGTCCTGGGCAGCAGCTGGGCACATTGTGCCTTCTACATGCCCATTAACCAGGCTGCAGGACGGAACCCAGCACTGGAAGGACCTGCTGTTCCGGGGACATTCCCAGGACAGCCCTGGGACGCCTCTGGCCAATGGCAGCCAGGAGGACAGGCCCCGGCCCGCAGACTCAGGGATGTGCGCTGGGGAGGGCTCCTGCCCAGTTACACCTGGGGACCCACGGGACGCCTTCAGATGGGGCACATAGGGGAGGGGGAGGTGGCAGGTCCCCCCAGCACAAAGCAAAGGGACCCTGGTGACAGCAGGGAGGCAGTCAGGGGCTGGTGGTGGGGAGGCGGGTGGCAAGAAGAGCGAGGGAGCCTAGGGCAGGGGTTAACTCCTCACCTCACATGAGAGCCAGCTGAGACAGCGCAGATGAGGACCAGGCCCCCATCACAGGGTGCCCAGACTGCAGAGCGATTATAGAGGGGCCGCACCCTCCATGAAGTACATCCAGGCCACGCAGAAGTTCTCCTGACAGTCACGGTGCCGGGCAACCACCCACCCGATGCTGCTCCACAGGTGGAACGGCCGCTGACCCACAGCAACGGCAGTGTCTGAACCCAGGTTCACATCCGGCTCAGGTTCCTCTGTCTGAAATGATGGCTGTGGGCTCCTCCTGGCCAGGCCAGCAAGGTTGCGTGTGTCTCCTCTTACCTCAGCGCCAGGAGGGCAGGAGCCCAGGAGAAGTGCCCGGGGTAAAAAGGACACCCCAGTGAGGGCAGGAGGCATCACTTGACTGTCTTTCTAAGTCAAATGAAACTTGATTTCCCACAGGGAAGTGCCAGACAGCCCCACAGGCCCTGAGCTCAGAGCGCCGCCTTGCTGTGAGGCTCTGCTGCCCCGGCCTCGAAATCCTCCATTGTTTTGAGCCAGAGGCTCTGCATTTTCATTCTGCCCCAGGCCTTACAAATCACACAGCCAGTCCTGCCCCACTGCCCCCAGATAATGTAAAGACTCGGGGTCCTGCCCCAGGTGGAACGAACATTCCAGGTGCTGGCTGGTCTTCAGTTCACACTGTCTACCTTTAAGTGCTCATTGTCAGAGGCTGGTGACCCCCAGACAGGGTGGATCTGCAGCCTCTGGCTGAGCTGAGGCTGGAGAACTTGGCAGTGCCTGGAGTCCCTGAGACTGGGGGAGGCCAGTGCCCCTGGGAGACAGTGCCCTGGGGAAACGGTCTCCCCAGGCATAGACCCCGTCCCCTCCCCTCCCCTTCCCAGTCTTGGGAAGTCTCCTTCTTCCCCTGAGACCATTGCATTTCTGCTGCCCCTCCCTCTATTCACCCCCTCAGGGAGAGGCTCCTAGTTCCCCCTCCCCTCTCCCCACCCCCCACCCCCCACCCCTCCACCCACAGCCCCACTGGCTTCATTATCCCCTCAGTGGCTTCTGGCCCCTGGATGGTGTGGGATGGGGCGGTGCTTACATCACTCCACTTTCTCGTCAGATGGGGAAGACAACTGTTGTTTCTGCCACCCCCCACCCCCAGTATGCATCGCCACATTTTCTGGAAACAGCACTCAGGATTTTCTGAGAGGACCCCCCACCACCACCACCACAGCTTGAATTCCTGTAGTCTGGGGAGGGAAAACCCCACTCTCAAAGCCCAAGGTAGACGTGTGACTCAGTCCTGGCCAATCAGATTATTTCATCCCGCAGGCCTCAGTGACTGGCTTAGGGACGGGAACAGAACTCACATCAGTCCAACAGGAGTTAATTCTGCGCCACTATTGGGAAGAAAGAATTTGGCTTTCTATTGGAAGGAGAGGTGGGAGGAAGTAAGCCCTGGGCTGCCAGGGGCTGACTGAAAAAGATGGGAGAGTAAGAGATGGAGAAAAATCAAGTCCTGAGGACAGCATTTGAGCCCCTGGATCCATCTGTGCCTGAAGGCAGAAAGGGCCTAGACCATTTCAGTTACACACAAATCGTTTTTCTTAAGCCAGTTGAGTCTGGTTTTGTGTCACTCAAGACAGAAAGAGCCCTTAGCAGTGTCCTCTCTCCCCTCTTGCAAAGGTTACAGCCACACAGGAGCTGAATCCACACTTGATTACCAAACACAGTGCCCAAGACTTGGAGAAATTCCCAAAGCTGGCTGAGGGAAGGCTTTGGAAAGGAGCCCATGCCTTTTGCTAACTTTTCTTTCTGAGGCACTGTGGCTGGGAATCCTTCCAGAGAGAAGCCTTGTCTTCCTTCACAGCACAGAAAGGCCCCCATCCCTTGTGGGAGGCAGAATTCTAAGATGGCTCAGAATCCCAGCCCCTGCTGTAGACTCCCTGTATAACCCCCTTCCCTGAAATGTGGGCAGGACTGTAGATACGGTGGTGTATCATGCCATGAGAAAATTATTACTTAGTTGACTTGGAGTTCCTCAAAAGAGAGATGGTTCTGGGTGGGCCTGGCTTAAGCAGATGAGCTCTTAAAAGGAACTGAGCCTTTCTTGAAGTCAGAGATTGGACGTGTGAAAAGGCCCCAGGAGGGATCACGTGATAAGGACCTGTGAGTAGCCTCTAGAAACTGACATCAGTCCCAGCCAACAGCTGGACAAACAACAGGGACTTCAGTCTTATCGCTGCAGGGAAATGAATCCTGCCATCAACCAGAGGGAGCTTGAAAGTGGATTTTTCCCAGTTGAGCCTCCAAATGAGAATGCAGCCCAGCCACCACCTTGACTGCAGACTTGTCAGGCCCTGGGCAGTGGACCCAGCTAGAACGTGCCAGACTCATGACCCATTAAAACAGATAATGAATGGGTGTTGTCGAAGCCACTAAGTTTGTGATAATTTGTTACACATCATAGAAACCAATGTAACTCTCACCACCAGAACCTAGGAGAGCCTGTCGGCCAGGGTCAGAGGACAGAACGGTCCACTAAACATCTAAACGTAGGATAAACATTCAGCACTAAGCATAGGATAATGAATACAATGCACGGTGCAGTGGTGAGCTCTCGGCTCCTGCAGGCAGGCCTCCTGGGCTCCCATTCCAGTCCGACTGCTTGCTAGCCTCGATGTCCTCATTTGCAAAATGGGATCTCAAAGAGCACTTCCTTCACGGGGTGGTCAGCGTAGTTTCCATGGAACACTTATAACAATGCCTGGCACACGGCAAACACCCAGTCACTGTTATTTGTCGTTGTTGACGTTGTTGTCATGGTTCTAGCAAGAATATTTTGGTGCTCAGGGTCGCGTATGCCACACGCCTGGGTTGGAGATCTCGCTCCTCCACTCACTAGCTGCGACCACGGGCATCCCCTTCACCATGGTGATCCTTGGTTTCCTCCCTGGAAAATGGGACAATAAAGGGATGCAGTCCCAGAGAACTTGCTGAGTGGAGTCCTGAGCCACTGCGTCATGTGCTGAGCTCACTGCCAACTAGGTCAGTCACTGGACCGAACTGGGTCTATTACCCACATGCAGCAGAAAGCCAAACACCAAGGCACTGCGTTTTTGCAGCAAGAAAGGTTTATTATGAATGGCAAGGAGACAGGAGGAAACACTCGAATCTGTCTCCCAGCTGGGGGCTAGGTCAGGTTTTATAAGCATAGGATAATAAGGTGTGATCTGATTGGCTGTTCCCATCAGGTGATGCCAGGAGGTGTGATCTGATTGGATCCTGCCATGGGGTGATGCCAGGGCTCAATCTGATTGGATCCTGGATCCTGCCATGCAGTGTCCACTTCTTAATTCAGTCTCCACATCCTGGCTCGAGCACTTAGGTTCCATCCCTGGCTGCATGCTTGGTGTGTCTGGGCATGCCCAGGTTATGCGACCTTCAACCTGGGGGTTCATGGCAACTGAAAACAACTCACAACTTTGTTACATAAAAGTTGAACCAGATTTGTCTAGTGCAGTTACCAGGTTACGGTCCCAGGATTCAATCTCAGGACTTCCGGTTCAAGGAGCTACCACTCCCTGGAACGTGGCTGGCTGAAATGTTCCCATCTGGAACAGAAAGTTCCCATCTGGAAGCTTCATGCATGTTTTCCTTCCTAGAACAAAGGGCGAACTTCGCAAACCCACTCTTCCCAGTTGACAAAGCACCTTCACCTGCCTTGACCTTAGCCGTGATGATGGCCTCCCACTGTGACCCTGGCTGAGATGGAAACAGGGGCCCCGAGAGAGAGTCCCTCACCCAGGTCACACACATAAAAAGTGGTGAGACTGGGATTTGAACCTAGGTCTCCCAGACTCCACAGACCATGCTCATGGCCCCTCTTAGAGCCATGTTCCCTATATTCTAGTGAGGAAAGAAAGTCAACCAAGAGTAAGAAAGGGCTGGGCGCACTGGCTCCCGCCAGTAATCTCAGCGCTTTGGGAGACCAAGGCAGAAGGATCACCCGAGACCAAGAGTTCAGGACCAGCCTGGACAACATAGCGAGACCCTCCCATCTCTACAAAAACAAAACAAAACAAAAAGGAGTCAAGTATGTCATATGGGGATGTAAATGATGGGGAGAAGTCAAGTGTTTATGGGAAGAATTAGGTTTATAAGTGGTGGCAGAGGTGGTCAGCGTACACCTCACTGAAAAGAGAACATGAGAACAAAGACCTAGGAGGTGAGGGTGCGAGACATGCAGCTGCCTGGGGAAGAGCCTTCCAGGCTGTGCAAAGGCCCCGGGGCTGAAATGTGCCCGGCATGCCTGGGGAGCACCAAGGAGGTGGCCGACGTGGCCTGCCTGGCTTGCCTCTGCCCCAGAAACCGTCAGCGTCACACCCTGCTGTCATCTCGTCATCTGCATTATATTCCCAGGGTTTCTTAAATCCCTAAGAGAGTTTGGACTGGCTCAGGTCATCTGTTGGTGCCAATGATCAGCTCCCCCTAGGTCAGATGCCCACCCATGGTTCAATATCTTCACCATAGGGGCGGGATTAAGTCTCCCCACATATGGCCACCCTGAGTGAGCTGCCCCTTCTGCAATGGCTGTGGATGTGGTAGCAGTGACTGAGGTGTCCAGTGGCCCAACTGGCTGGTTTATTTTCTTTATCAGATGCTGCAGCCTCTCTCAAATAGCTGTGCCACCATCAGGAGTATCCCCTGACCCCCGGGCACTGAACCAAACCTGCCCCTCCAACCAGACCTATCCCTCCACCAGTGGATGTTAGTGACCAGCTATTGTGAGCCACACCCTGTCACAGGTGCTGGGGGTGACATGGCAGGCAAGACAGGCAAGGTCCCTGTATCCTAGCAACAGAGACATACAATTGACAAATAACTGCAGAAATAATTATTTAAATAGATTCTGATGTGTGCAATGATGGGAAAGCATTGGAACTATGAGAACTTATAATAGGGGACAAGCCCAAGCTTCAGGGTCGGGGGAAGAGCAATCACGGAAGCCTTCTTGGAGAAAGTGACAATGAAGCTGAGAACTGAATGGTGAATCCAAGTCAGCCAGAGAGGAATGGGGGAAGAAAACAGGATTCCCAGAAGAAGGAAAGAATGCATTCAAAGGCCACCAAGGTTGAAAGGAGCTCAACAGGTTTGAGACAACCCAAGAAAGCCTGCGTGTGGCCAAGGTGTCATGGGGGATGGGTGGGAGGTAGAAGCATAGGGCCAGGCTGGAGGGTAATGGAGGTTCAAAGAACACTTCTCCTTGTCATCTGATTTCTAAAGCCCATTCAAGCCGGGGCCCAGCAGCCCTGTGAGCTGAGAGAACAAATTTGAATGTCAAATTGCTGTCCTGCCCATTGCATGCACACACAATCTCTCTGGCTACCAGGGGCTCCAAGGGCCCTGCCAACAATGAGGAGTTCCAGGAGGCAAGCACAGCCCTGTGAGACCCTGCTCTGAGGAGGAGGAGGCTCATCAGAATCAATGGCAAGTGCCACTCACACCTGTCCTTTCAGGAGGCACTGAACTACTTCTATGTAACAGCCATCAGAGCGTCACTGGGTCCCATGCAGGAACCAGCTTTAACCAGGGGTGCTCATGCAAGTTGCACCCCCATATGCCCTGGGGAGCTCTTACCACCTCATCTCTTTAATCTGGACCTCTCAGGGTGGGTCCCAGCCTCCTGCAAAATCCCCAGGTTCTTCTAACAGGTGCCTGGGGAGGCCCCAGACTCTGACCTCTCGTCTATTCTCTGTGCACCCTCCCTCCTTGGTGTCACATCCAGGACAGTGGCAGACACGCCATGGCTAAGACAATGACTCCCAATTTTGATTTCCAGCCTGGACCACCTGCTGATCCCCAGCTCAGGGCCCACCACATTTTCAGCAGCGCCAGGCGGGCTCATCGTCACATCTTAATCTTACCGCATCTGCACCGCCTGCAACGGTGTCCCCCAGAATTCATGTTCATCCAGAACCTCAGAATGTGACCTTATCTGGAAATAGGGGCTTTGCAGATGGAATTAGTTCAGATGAGGTCATATAGGATTAGGTTGTGCACTAAATCCAATGACTGGTATCCTTATAGGAGAAAGAAGAGACTCCGAGACACAGGGAGAAGGCCATGTGAAGACGGCGGCAGGGATTAGAGTGACGCCGCCATAGGCCAAGGAGCTGCAAGGATTTCTGGTGCCCACAGAAGCTGGAAGAGAGGCTGGAATGGATTCTCCCTCAGAGCCTCCGGAAGGAAACAGCCCTGCCCACACCTTGATTTGGGATTTAAATTTCTGCTGCTTTAAGCCACCCAATTTTCAGGAATTAGCTAAGCAGTCTTGCAGACGAATGCAACATTGAAAGCAGGACTCAGAATTTCCTCCCTCATACCTGCTCTTCCCCCATCTCACATCTCCACAGGTGCACCCTCCGTGCCCCTCACTGCTCAGGCTGAAATCTTTGCAGCCTGCCTGCCTGCCTTCCTCCCTCCCTCCATTCCTTCCCTTCTCTCTATCTTTTTTTCTTTCTCTCTCTCTCTCTCTTTCTCTCTTCTTTCTTGAAGGGATCTCATTCTGTCGCCTAGCCTGGAAGGCAGTGGCATGATCATGGCTCACTGCAGTCTCCACCTCCTGGGCTCAAGCGAAAGCAACAAAGGGCTGGAAGGGGTGGGGACGGGAGAGCCTTGGGCATCTGCTGGCCTGGAAGAGGGCAGGACAGGAGCCTGGAGTCTGGAGACTCGGCTGCCCAGGTGCATGTCTAGTCGCACTCATTAGCCTCCTAGCCTTCTGGAGTTTCTGGTTCTCCAACCTCTCTGCCAGTCCGATGACCCCACGTCATCACATATCACCAACTCTTACCCGACAATCAGCCATCCACCCAAAAGCACGCTTTTTTTTTTTTTAGACAGTCTCGCTCTGTTGCCCAGGCTGGAATGCAGTGGTGAGATCTCGGCTCACTGCAACCTCTGCTTCCTGGGTTCAAGTGATTTTCCTGCCTCAGCCTCCCGAGTAGCTGGGATTATAGGCGAGCACCACCACGCCTGGCTAATTTTTGTATTTTTAGTAGAGATGGGGTTTCACCATGTTGGCCAGGCTGGTCTCGAACTCCTGACCTCAAGTGATCCGCCCGCCTAGGCCTCCCAAAGTGCTGGAATTACAGGCGTGAGCCACCGCGACCGACTTTTTTTTTTTTTTTTTTTTTTTTTTTTTAGATAGAGTCTTGCTCTGTGGCCCAGGCTGGAGTGCAATGGCGCCATCACGGCTCACTACGGCCTTGACCTTCTGGACTCAAGTGATCCTCCCAGCTCAGCCTCCCAAGTAGCTGGGACTATAGGTACAGACTACCATGCCTGGCTAATTTTTTCTTTTTTTGTAGAAACGAGGTCTCACTATGTTGCCCAGACTTCTCTCAAACTCCTGGGCTCAAGCAATTCTCCCACTTCAGCCTCCCAAAGTGCTGGGATTATAGGCATGACCCACTGCACCCAGCTACTTTAAGTTTTTTTTTGTAGGGATTGGGTCTCACTATGTTGCCCAGGCTGGACAGTCATTTTAACTCCACCAGGTGTCCTGCCTTCCACAGGCATTCCTTTGTCAAAGTCAGAATCAAGCCCTGAGGCTGTACCGTCACATTGCCCTGCACCTGGTCACTTCTCACAGCCTCCTGCCCCCGTCATGTGAAGCCACTGACATCTCTCTCCTCCTCACTTCCTCCCTTTTTCTGCCCTTACACCCTAGTCTTTATTTATTTATTGAGACAGAGTTTCACTCCTTTTGCCCAGGCTAGAGTGCAATGGCATGATCTCTGCTCACTGCAACCTCCGCCTCCTGGGTTCAAGCGATTCTCCTGCCTCAGCCTCTCGAGCAACTGGGATTACAGGCACACACCACCATGCCCGGCCCCACTCTAGTCTTTAAAACACAAGGCAGAACAATCTCATGGGCCCGCTTGTCCCCCGTCTCACTCCGTCAAGTCCAAATCCCTCACAGCGCGGCACGGGCCCATCCCGACCTGACCATCCCTCCCCACGACAGCTCCTCCAGCCTCACCCTGCCACACTCCTTCTTGTTCACTGCCCTCCGGCCACACTGGCCACCCTGCTGCCGCCCCTGCCTCAAGGCCTTTGCACTGGTTGTTCCCTCTGTTTGGCACATCCTGCGCCCAGGGCCTGGCTCATTCTCTCCGTTCAGATGTCTGCTCAAATGTCACCTCCCTAGAGGCCTTCTCTGACCACCCTGCCTAAGGCAGGCTCCTGTCCCATCCTCCTCCTGCCCTTTACCCGGTTTAACTGTTTCTGGCGTCCTTCCACCTGACATAGCATAGACAGCACGTGCTTGTGGGTTTATTCCCAGCACGGCTGTGCAGCTGGCCCAGAAACTGGCCTGAGAAGGCCTCAATAAACATTGGCTGAACAAATGAAAGAGTAGGTGAATGAATGATTGAGCGAACGAGTAAGCAGATGAAGACCCATCCTGAAGACTCATCCAACCCTAATTGCTCATGAGTGTTGCCAAGTTGCAGCTCTTGTGAGGGGCAGATAAGCACGTGGTTTCCAAAGTTCCGCTTCCTCTTGAGCAGCGGAAGGGCTCCCCTGTGACCTCTGCAGTGGGAACGGCAGCATCCCCTCTCACAGCCCCGCAAAGACAAGGCTCGTGGGCCTCCCTCTAAGGGGCAGCAGGACTCGGGGCGCCTGGGGAGGTCAGGCCTGCATCCCAACACCAGCACTGTCCCCAAGGGCTGTGGGGCCCCAGGCTGGTTACCTGACCTCTCCGTGCCTTGGTGTTCTTATCTACAAGATGGGTACGAGGAGGATTTATGTGGCTGCAAGGCCGTTGTGAGAACTGAATGCACTCATACGCAGCCAGGCTGAGAATGGTCCCTCAGTAAGCAAGAGCAAGCATCACCACGTGGCACCATGGAGAAGGGTGGTCTTCCATTATCTCCTTCTCTTTCTTGGGACAAGGCCGGGCATGTGATTGTCCCCATCCGGAGCTTGGCCAAGCCAGAGCAGGGGATGCGACAGAGCCCTCAGCATGGTGACATCCCGGAGTTTTGACTACGGGGCTGCAATAGCCACAAGTGCACTGGTGTGCCATGCGGATGTTTCACCTCGGGGTCTGCCTGGGATGAGCTGCCAACCCCCCTCCTTTGCTGCTGAGGCAGTCAGACCTGAATTGTCTCCACCCCACCGCCAGCTTCGCTGAGGAGGAAAGAGAAAGAAAAGGAATGCAGAGGCCGCCAGTCAGGAGGCCAAAGATACACAGCCCTCTGGGAAGGGGGGAGGTGGATGCCCAGAGGTGAGGAGTGCTGGCCTGGGGGACTCCTTCGGGGGCCTCTGGGGCTGGCTAGCTGTGGGTGCTGGGCCCACCCCTGGGCTTGTGTGCCCACAGGGACTGTACCTTCCGCGTGAGGGGACGTGACCAAGGGGCCGCAACCACACCCCTCCCGGCCGGGGCTCGACCGAGCAAGAGGGTCGTGAGTAGTTCTCACAGAAGGTGAGGTGTGCACACACAGTGCCATCTGTGGCCTGCATGCTCTCCGAGCCCCTCCAAGCCACCTCATCTGTCCTTTCTCAGGCCGGGTCCACCCTAGAAACCCAGTGTGTCGGCAGTAATTTGCCCCAGATGGCCCCTGCTGCTCCCAGCACCTCAGCTCACCCGGCCACGCCCCAGCCTCCGGTGCACTTCATCACCTGCCCTAGAAGCAAGATGCTGAGACCTCGAAGGCTGTGCTCAGACCCTCAGAGCAAAATATTCGCAACTAATGTGCCAGCAAATTTCCCAAAGCCGAGTAAAACTTAGGATCTGTCAACCCTCCAGGGAGTCCCGAGCAAGGGGCTCGATGATGTGGTTTTGCTCTCCCTCTCCTCAGACCACTCCGGGCAGGCAGTTTGTCACCGGGAGAGATGACTGCCCCCCTCACTGGAGCAGGACTGGTGACCACACTGGCAGCCAGCTGTTGGCCCAGTGTCGTAATGACGCAGGACGGCTTATCGGCCACAGGAAGCTGGAGAGCCAGGCTGCAGCCACACAGAGTGAAGAAACCGGCTTGTGGGAGAGGAAGCTGCCCGGCCTCGGTTATGCAAAGTATATGGGGGTGCCGGGCGGGGGGCGGGGGGCTCTTCCTGTATTACGTAATTATCTCTGCATCCCTGTTGGACGGAGGCTTGCACCTCAGCTGCACTTCTGAGTCACTTGGGGTGTCGAGTGCCACCCTAGAGATTCTGGCACAGTTGATCTAGAGCATGACCTGGGCAGGAGGGCTTTTTTAAGCCCTCTGGATGATTCTAGGAGCAGCCAAGGTTATAAACACAGGCTCCAGATTTAGAACACGGGCTCAGGTTCAGGAGCAGAGCTTCAGCCTACAGGTCCTGAGGGATCCCACGCCACTGCAAGGATCACAGAGATTAAGCTGCGAATAGTGCCCCGGAGTTGTGCAGTTTACAGCCTGTGCAACTGGACACAGCAGACCTGATGGGGGGCAGGGGAGAAACTGAGCATCCAGACTACTTTGTTGGTGAAGAATGACATGGAGGTGCAGGTTCAGACCCCAGTACTGCCACCTGTTCAGGGAATTTGTACTCAATGCCTCCTGTGTATGGGCACTATGTACCCGACCTGAGTCATGCAGATGATATTTATGGGAGGGAGACAGAAAACAAATAATCCTGCACACAAATATATAATGACACGTTTAGGAAAAACAGGTGGCAGGAAAGAGCAAGGGGAGTGTGGTGGGCAGAATAATGCCCTCACCCCAGTCTTAGAACCTGTAACTACTCTAGGCTGCTCAGTGAAGGGGAGTTTGGGCAGCAGATGGAACAGAGGTTGTGAATCAGCTGGCCTGGAGATGGGGAGATCATCCCGGACCATTGGAGAGGGCCCGGTGTCCTCACAGGAACCCTTCACAGTGCAAGAGGTTATGGGAAGAGGGGCGGCAGAGGGAAGACTCACCCCGAGGCTGCTGCCTTGGAGAGGGAGGAACCAAGGGCCTGAATCCTGCCAACCACCCCAATGAGCAGGAAACAGGTGCTCCCTGGAGCTTCCAGAAAGGGGCACAGCCTGCTGACACCTTGACTTGGGCTCGCTGAGACCCTGGACGGAGGGTCAGCGGAGCCCACCCAGATGCCTGACTCAAGGAACCGGTGAACTAATCAAGAGGTGCTTTAGGCCATGGCACTGGGGGTCACGTGTGATACCAGCAAACAGAAAACATACAGTCAAAGCCTCAAGCAAGAGTATAGTCTAGTTTGGGGGTCAGAGAAAACTTCCTGAAAAAATGGCATTTGGGGTAAGACCAAGAGGAAGAAGAGAAATGAACTTGGCAAAGTAGGGAGGCGGAGAGAACAACGCGGGCCAGGGCCCTGGGCAGGAAGAAACCCACTGTGAGCAAGGGAGAGAAGTCCAGTGTGAGGCGCTATTGCACGCTACCAGCCTCAGCTTCCTCACCTGTGAAATGGGATTACAACAGCATGCCCTCATTGGGAGAATGAAGTGGGCTGGGAAATCGTACAGCAAAGTGGCTAGAATTCCACAGTCAGGGTTCAAACCCTAGGTCTTCTGGTTACTGCTTGAGTGACCTTGGACAGGCTGTTTTCCCTACCCGAGCCTCCATTTCCCGTGAGCCTGCTGTGAGTCTTAGATCTGTGTCCACAGCATCCTCAATAAACATGGACTGTTGTTGTTTTTGTTAGGGGAATAAGGCCCAGAGACAGCAAGAGACCTGGTGGTTGAACCAGGTGAAAAATAAGTTTCCTGTCTCCGGCCTCGACTCTGTGCAGCTTCTCAATCTGCAGGGCCAGGGTCAACTGAGGAAAGCAAAATTCAAGCCAGGTGAGTTGTGGCCCAGGGTGGCTGAGGAGAGGGGTGTGTGTGTGTGTGTGTGTGTGTGTGTATGTGTGGGTGTGCTGGAGTGGCATGTGCATGTGTGTGTGAGCGTGTGTGAGATTGCAAGAAGCAGCATGCATGTAGAAGTGTGGCTGGGCATAGTGGCTTACGCCTGAAATCTCAGGACTTTGGGAGGCCAAGGTGGGAGGATCACTAGAGGCCAGATGTTCGAGACCAGCCTGGACAACATAGTAAGATGAGATCTCATCTCTAAAAAAAAAACAAAAGTTGGGTGTGAGTGTGTCTGTGAATGTGCACAGGCAAGTGTGCATGGGTGTGAAAAGTGGGTGAGTGACTGATATATGTGGACCCTCCCCAGAGTCACACCTGGAAGGCTCCCGAAAAGGCCTGGCCGCTCACTCACAGGAGTCGGTTTAGCTCCCTGAAGGGCAGCTGCCAGCCAGGCCGAGGATAAGGGGGAGGTTTAGCTGGCTGATGCTGGACCAAATTAAATGTTAAAAAAACATCCAGGCCTGTGGGTGTGTGCACTTAAAGCTGTGCCTGCTGTTCTGGATGATCTAGCTGATTCTTGGTGGCCACATCTGATGTTTCTGCTGAGATTGAGACACCCTGTCCCTACCGCTGCCACCTCCCAGGGTGAAACACCCACCCGGGAGTTCAGGGCCCTGCCACCCAAGAACAGAAACCATGGGGTAAACCCCACCTCAAGGAGACGCCTCACCCTTGGAGGAGACGATGGCGCCCTGCACCTGTCATGACCGCCCCATGGCGAAGGTCCCCTCCCTAATCCAACCAGACCTCGGTTAAAAACTTCATAGCTGTATATCCTAGGACAAGCAGCTTATCCTTCCAGATCACCATTGCCTCCCTTCCTGGGCTCCCTAAATGCTTTCATCAGATTGCTGCAAGAAGATGAAATGCTTGTAAAGACGTTACCTACAGCCGGGCGCCGTTGCTCACACCAGTAATCCCAACACTTTGGGAGACAGAGGTGGGCAGAAGGCTTGAGCCTAGGAATTCAAAACCAGCCTGGATAATAAGGTGAAACCCCATCTCAAAAACAAATTAGCTGGGTGTGGTGGTGCATGCCTGTAGTCCCAGCTACTGGGGAGGCTGAGGTGGGAGGATGGCTTGAGCCGAGGAGGTCCAGGCCGCAGTGAGAGGTGATCTTGCCACTGCACTCCAGCCTGGTCAATGAGCAAGACCCTGTCTCAAAAGAAAAGAAAGAAAGATCTGCCATGGGGCCAGCATTTAGTAACCACTCAATATAAGTGAGCTATTAAGGAGGCTTGGAAGTTATTATTAGCAACTAGAATATGAGACAGCCTGAGATTAAGCTCCCCACCCAGCCTAGTGGGATAAGGATCCAATCACAATTCTGTTGATAGTAAGAAAAATAAACCAATGCCATATTGATTATCTGGATTGTGACCTGAAGTTCTTACCTTATTACAGGGACATAGACCTGAACTGGTGTGTGCTGCTGTCATTATAACTGTTGGCTCCTTGAGAGCAAGGATTGTGTTGTCTTTTATTACCACTGTGTCCCCCCGCACTTAATACGGCACCTGGCACACAGTAGGTGCTTGATGTTGTTGAATGAAAGAGCGAAGACACCTGAATGGCCTGAAGGACAGAAAGACAGAAGTCAGTGTGTCCTTATGCCTGATAAACTTCGATCCTCCTTTACTAGGACTTTCTGTTTCTATCACTGAAGCAGAGGGTGAAAGAAATATTTACCAAAAGGCTCCCAGTCCTGGTGGGTTTCTTGCAGCTACAGATTGCCTTTTTAGACAGCATTTCTCCAGAGAGCAGCTGACCTCCTAGGTCATGTTTCACAGGGATAGTGGGGTAGGGGGTGACAAGAAGTAAGCCTCCTCTCAAGGAATCAACACTTATTCTGCATGAGGCACTATGCTGGTGACTTTTTACATACCTCACCTTATTTAGTTCTTACAACAATTGATAGCTTATCTTTAGGTGCAGTCACCCCACCTGCCAGACACATATGCATATCTGATTGTTCTCCTATCCCATTCTGTGTTATCTTATGTAAAATGCAGATTCCCCCATCTTTCCTTTGTCCCTTTTATGTGAGAACCGTGTGTTTCTCAATATCCCACCCTTTCTCCTTTAAGTTTGGAGCCCCCAAAACCATCTTCAGAGAAAGACATAGACCCGTCTTCTGGGTGCATCCTTAACTTTGGCAAATAAATCTCCAAAAATGATTGAGACTTGTCTCATCGTTTTCTCCAATTGACAAGCCAAACCATTCACATGTTACAAATGAAGAAATTGAGGCTCAGAGAGGTATATAGGTACCCAGTGTGGTACACAGATTTTTAAAAAATGACCTCAATTCATCCCTCCTTGTATCCACGCCCTTTGCAAAATGGTTTTGCAGCTCTTCCCATCAAAAGGCAGAGGTGGTTTCCAAACTCTTGAGTCAGGTTGGTCTTGTGACTTGCTTTGGCCAACAGAATTGCTGGTAGTGATACTGTGCCAAATCTAAGGCCCCAGACTGCCTCGCAGGTTTCTTCTCTCTCTCTTGGACCCCTGTCTCCATCAGGAGAACAGTCTGCCGGAGAATGAGAGACCAGTTGTTCCCATCACCCTAGATGATAGAGCTTCCTACAGACCTGGCAGCTGACCGCAAAAATGCATGAGGGATCCCAGCCCACACCAGAACCATCCAACTGATGGTTCAGGCTAAATTGTCAACTCATAGAATCATGTTTTAAGCAACTAAGTTTTGGGATGATTTGTTACATAGCAGTAGCTAACTGATACACTCACAGTCACACAACTGTTAAAGGCTGAGTCAGGACTCAAGGCAGGAGTCGGGTTTGTGGGACTCCAGAATCCATGCTCTCAACCTCTGTATTTTGCTGCCTCCCAGAAGGAAAATGAGGATAACAGGGCTCGAGCTGCTAAAGAGCCCTTCTCTTGTCTCCCAACATTCAGCTACATCTTCTAGGGAACATGCCTAATCCCTGCTCTCTCCTGCCCTGGCACCTCCTTTCATCCCCTGAGCCGTGCTCTTTCATCCCCTACTCTTACAAGGGTCTGGGTGGGGACAAAGCACTGGCTGCCACTTCAGGTTTCCCTGAGCCCCTACTTTGATCAGTTCCAACCCTGCTCGTTTTCAAGGTTTGTTCCGAATGCTGGCAAGAGCCAGCGTTTCTACACATACATATCAGCAGCCATGATGAAAACCAGCTGTGAGGTTTAAAAATAGCCCCCAAGGGCTGCCAAAAATGCCAGGTCCCTGACTCGGAGAGGAGAAGCCAACCCCAAGGTGGGGCCACCATCGTCAGGGAAGAGTCGTAGCCACCACGTGCCCAGGAGTCTTCCATGCCAGTCCCACAGGACTTGCCACAGGATCTCAGCTGAGCCCGAGTCCCTAGGAGCAAAAGCCCCCAGAGAAGCGGGGATGGAGTTCGAGACCAGCCTGGTCGACATGGTGAAACCCCATCTCTACTGAAAATACAAAAATGAGCTGGGTAGTCCCAGCTACTCAGGAGGCTGAGGCAGGAGAATTGCTTGAGCCCGGGAGGCAGAGGTTGCAGTGAGCTGAGATCACGCCACTGCACTCCACCTGGGCAACAGAGCAAGACTCTGTCTCAAAGGAGAAGGAGGATGAGGATGAGGAGGAGGAAGTGGAGGAGGAGAAGGAGGGAGGGGAAAATAAGGCAGGGCCCAGAAAGCCTCCCAGGGGCCTCTTCCCCCTCCTGCTTCCTACACCTCCTGTTGCCCCTCCCTCCTCCCGCCCTCCCATCGTTCTCTCCCCTTCCCTCTTTTTTTGTTGCCTCTGAAGGGAAGAGACTGGGCTGTGGAGGGAGACTCCCTGGGTCCCCCTCGGGAATTCTGTGATCCCAGGCAAGTGACATCACCGTTGAGCCTCAGTTTCCTCGTCTGTCAAACGGAGGCCTGCCTTGCTGGGTGTCCTAAGGATCTACCAGGACGATGAGTCAATGAGAGCACGATGCCGTCACTTCTTCTTTGGAGAAGGATGGGGATGAGGACAGTGCCCTCCTCTCTTCTCCCTCTTTCTCCTTCCTTCCTGCCCCCCATCCTCTCTGCTCCCACACGCCCCTGGCCTGGCCCCCATGTGACGGCCCCCAGGGCCAGGGATCTGCCAAGCTGAGCCTACCTGCAGTGCAGCCCTGTTGCCCTGGGGCACCCTGGACCTGGCTCACTGAGGGAGCCCAGGCCAGACCCGCTGCACCACCCCATCAACTCCCACATCAGCCCTGTGCTGGGTATTTGGCTCACAGCTATATCCCAGTGCCTACAATGCTGCATGGCACATAGTAGGTGCTTAACAAATATTTGTTGAGTGACTGCAGGAACCATCAGTAATTGTTCCCATTGACAAATGAGAAACTGAGGCTCCGAGAAGTTGGCTAGCTTATAGCAGAGCACAGCCCTTAAAGCTTGAGGGGACCCACATAAACAAAAGGGATAAAGGAAAGATGGGGGAATCTGCATTTTACATAACACAGACAAAATGGGATAGGGGAACAATCAGATATGCATTTGTGTCTGGCAGACCGGTCCTACCCAAGGTCCCAGAGGCGGATTTGAACCCAGTTTTGCTGGTGAATGACACCCCATTTTCTCATCTCTTCTAGCCAGCTTTCCCCTTACAGGCCAAAGCCTGTCACGCAGGCACTGTGTGGCCTTAGATGATTCACACACCCTCTCTGAGTCTTGGTTCCTGCATTTGTAAAACAGAAAACTGACCTAGCTGCACTCAGCCACAATTTCCCTAGGCTCATTTTTCCTCTGTTCTCAGCATCCAGCACAGGCTGTGGTGTGAGGTCCACACCAAATAAATCTCTGTTAACTAATTAATGAAAAGGACAAGTTTACTTTAGAGTATAAAAGTCTGCTCCAAAGCTCTCCAGTTACCGTCTCTGGGAGCATATTCCTTCTCTCTTCCATTTCAAAGAAAGAGAAACTGCAAAGGCACAAGATACACTGAAGATACGGGTTATGCAAGGAAGATAAGGGGACCACCCCCAGCAGCAGAGCCCCTCTCCGACTCAGAAAGACCTTTTTCCTCCATCAAAAAATAGGTGAATTAATGGGAAATGCCAGTCTTTCCACTGAAATGCAATCTTGAGGGACGAGTATCTCACAGGCCATGGTCCAGCCTTCGTGCTGACTTTGACGCACACCAGCTCCTGGTCCTGAGCGCGTCAGCGGGGAAATGCCCTGCTTTTCCAGCTTTGCAGGATGGTTGTTCACGGCTTCTAGGCCAGCACTGTTCCAGGCTCTGGGAGACCCCGATGAGCAGCCAAACCCTGTCTACCCCCGAGGGAGCGGATGTCATGTGGGGCATCCGGAAGGCTCTGAGCAATTCTGCTTGGAATCTCAGAGGTTCCAACAGAACAGCTGCAAATTCCCAGCTGACACGTTCAAGCACCTGGGTGGGTGGTCAGTTTCTGTAGATCCCAGAGAACTTTCTGGAAAGGCGGGGCTGCCTCTAGCAGTGTGTGCCCCTAGGGCAAGAGTCAAAGGTGGTAGCCACCCAGGGAGCCCCAAGGAGAGGTTCTGGGGTTCTCAGGACGTCTAGGCCACACCAGTCTTCCAGGCACCCCCCTCCCACCTCCAGGCACACCAGCTCTGCCCAGGTTGCCCATCCTGTATGTGTCCGGGTCATGGCCATCGTCACCCACAGCATCACAGGCGTCCTGGCCAGCACCTGCCTCCTGCTAAAATGCTAAAAACAGCTGCATTACCTTGCCGGCCTCCAGTCCCTGAGAACAAACTCACCCGGCTTAAATAGAGTGGCTGGAAGAGCACTATCATTAGGGGCCGCACATCCTGACATAGGGCTCCTGGCTGCTCCCCAGGTTGGGGGCTGGGGAGTGTCACTTTTATAAACTTCCACAGACACTTCTTGCCAAGCCTACTGGACACCGGAGGCTATGATGAATCCAGGCTGACCGGCGGGTCCTGGCACCACTCAGCCCAGAGTCTAAGGCCAGGCTGGAGTGACCAGGCCCCGCCCACCTGAGCTGCAGAGGGGGAGAGGGGACAGGGCCGGCTGCATGGGGTGTGACCTGTGCAGTCGCAGAGGGACCCTCATACTCAGAAGGGCCGCCTCTGGTTTAATGCTCTGCTGTTGTCGTCTTCAAAGTCCTCGTCGTTTTTGAATGTGACGGGGGCACATTTTTACTTTGCACTGAGCGCCTCTGAGGCACTCATAAGTGGGCCCCAGCCCCCCAGGAGTCCCAGAACTCATGAAGGGGCTTCAGAAATGAGCAGCAGCAGAACCACAGACATCTCCAGGCCGGGGCCACCCTCTCGAGTATCCTGCGCCCCGGCTGTTGGGCTGCACGGTCACGTTCCCATGGTTGTGCTAATAGGGGTTGGGAGGGACGTGTGCGCACACACAGCCATGCAGTCACATGTGCAATAGCTGGTCACCCCACACCTGCACTTCCAGCACTGGGAGTGGCTGGGAGGCCTCACCATGCCCCCATCACCCCTAAGATAATGAGACAGCAGGGAGGGCAGGAGGAGCTGAGGAGGGGCTGTCACGGACAGAAGGAGAGCCCTTGCCTCCCCCATCTCTGAGGAAAGGAGAGATCCCTCCCTCGCCCTGCTGTCAATCTTCCAGGAACTCCCTGCAGGGCCCTGCGAAGTGTGCACCTTGTCCCCTTGAACTCCCACTGCCACCCTGAGATAGCGTTTTTATCACACCCATTTTAAGGATGGCAAAACTGAGGCTCCAAGAGCCAAAGCTGCTGGCTGGAACCAAGATGAGCAGACACAGGAGCCTCATGCCCCATAGTGGCTCCTGAGAAAGGACCTGCCCCCTGCCTCTCCCCCTGCCCCTCCCCCTGCCCCTCCCCCTGCCCATTCCTCTGCCCACACTGGCTCATGGTCATGGGGGTCTTGCCTCCTCCACCAGCAAGCATGTCCCTTCCTCATCGTAGCCACAGTTGGAGGGCAGGTCACTGCCCAAGGGCCCTCAGTGTGCCCCTGAGCCCAGGCCCCCTTCCCAAACCGCTTAGCCAGCCTTGCCCTTTGGCCCCAAAGACCAGGCACCAGGAAGGGGCTGACTGGTGGGACAAGCAACATCCAAATCGGAACACCCTGGGGGATGCAGGAGTGGGGGCGGGGTCCTGGGGGAGGGACAGGTCATTTCTTGGCCTGGCTCGGGACTCCCGTTGCAGCAGCGGGAGTCCTAGGAATGTTTCTCCACCTTGCCTTCTCTCAAGGTTCCCGATGGAACTTTGCCAGAGGTTCCTCATGGCAGCGCCTCTGGCAGGGGATCCAGGACCGTCTACCCAGGCTTCTTAGGGTGGAGCTCTCCCTTAAGTCGAGGAGACCACAGTTTGCAGAGTCTTTGCTGGGCAGGCAGGGCAGCACGGGAGGAGGAGACAGGCAGGCCTGCTGCCGCTGGCCCAGCTGCCGGCGTCCGAGCCTGGCCAAGCCCAGCTGCCCAGGCCTTATTTGGTAAGAGCCTGTGCTGGCCTGGCCGCTCCGGCTGCCAGCCGATGGGACACCCAGAGCCCTGCGCAGGCCTGCGCGCATGCCAGGCCTCTCACCCGGCCCCTTGGCCAGAGATGGCCGACTTGGAGGCGGGAGATCCCGGGGTCAGGCCAAGGCTGTGGCAGCTTCCATCAGATCCCAGCCCAGGGTGGGACAGGGATTCCCCGGCTTTTGACTATATAAGGCCGAGGAGAGGCAGCGAATGCTGAGCAGGCCTGGAGGCCCCGGAGGTATCGTCTTAAGAGGGTGTTTGGCATTGGGCGCGAGGCCTTGGATTCTTGCAAAAACCTGGCAGGGAAATTGTTTGACAGCTTTGACAATGTGCTGAAGTCTCCCGAGGGGAACCCGCCCCTCGGAGAGGGCTGGCCAAGGGCATGTGACGCTTCAGCTGCCTCCAGGCTGAGAGTTTGGGCAGCCAGGCCAGATCTGTGGCCTGAGGAGAGGCCAGCCATGGGCAGTGGTGCCCGGGAGAAGGCAGTGGGGGTGGCCCCAAGCTTGGCTTCCTGGTCTGTGTGGAGCGTGGAGCAGCACCCACCGCCCATGGGGTCCTCAGGGCTCAGGGAGGAAACAGTGGGGAGGGGTGCCCCCGGGGTGCCATCAGGAGAGCTGCCAGGCCCCGAGTCCTGCTTCGTGCCAAGTGCACTGAACAGACTTCATCTCTGTGCCCTCATTCATGCCTCACAGAGACCAAGGACTCAGATGCTCCTCTCAAGCCTGCTGACAGATGAGGAAATCGAGGCTCAGAGGAGGAAAGAGATTTAAGACGCTGGGCTCTTTATCCAGCCCATTGGGACCTCCGCAGGCCAATATTCAATGATTCTTCCACTCCACGACCACATCCTGAGCTTTGATCTGGGTGGGGCACCATACCAGGCCCAGGGCAGCCACTGAACCGGCCAAGAGATGACCGTTCCCCAAGGAGACAGATATTCCTTCAAATAAGAGGGACAGAGAAGGCCTCTCTGTGTAGTGACCTTGAAGCTGAGGCCCAAAGATGAGAAGGGGAAGAGCATGGTGCTCCAGGCAGAGGGAACAGCATGTGCAAAGGCCCTGGGGTAGGGCGAGGCCTGGCCCAATCTCAGGCAGCCGGGAGGCCCACAAGGCTGGAGCAGAGTGAGCAGTGGAGTTGGGGAGATTCGGTCTGAGATCGCGGGTGCTTCCAGGGTCTGTGGGGTGTCACGTTTTATGCTTAGTAGCGGAAAGCTGGGTTTGAAGCCAGAGACCTAACAATGTGATCCCCCATGAATCACATCTCTGCATCTGCTAAGTGCTCTATGCTCATTTCCTCACCCAGTTCCCCATCCCTCATCCCTGTGAGGCGGGAATCTTTAGCATCAGTTTACCAAAATGGAAACTAAGGCTCCCAGAATCAGTGATGTGGGATGGGGACAGGGATCCTCCCTCGGTTCTGTCTGGTGCTGGAGGGGTAGCACATTGTCCCGGGTGGCTGATCCTGGCCCTGACTCCCTGCTGTCCCTTCTATTGCCCCACCCCCACCCTTCTCAGGTTTTCTGCTGCCATAGTGACCAACTCACCCGGCTTTGCCCGG
The DNA here is from genome assembly GCF_006542625.1 of Nomascus leucogenys. Classification (NCBI taxonomy): domain Eukaryota; kingdom Metazoa; phylum Chordata; class Mammalia; order Primates; family Hylobatidae; genus Nomascus; species Nomascus leucogenys. The sequence goes on from NC_044393.1 coordinate 6,720,826, forward strand.
GACCTTCGCAGTTTTAGAACTGAAAGTCAGGCTTCCCAGGAAAGCCCTCAATTCTGGGCAAACTAGTTGCTGGCCAGCACCACCAGGAGCTCAGGGAGAGAAGAGAGGACAGCCAGGTGCCCTCCCCACCACCTGCCTGGCCCCATGCCACCTTTGCCCAGACCAGGCGGGGCCATGGAGAGGAAGGCAAATAGCAACTAGTGCCCAGTGTGCGGCCCAGCCCCACCTCCTGCCAGCACCTGGGCAACATCTTCTTCCAGGGAGTAAGCAGGACAAAGGCAGGGCCGAGCTGGGGGTTCAGGGCAGAGGGGTCGGGGGTGGGAGGGTGGGGGAGGGGGGGCAGGGCAGAGGGGTCGGGGGATGGGTGGTGGGGTGGGGCAGGGCAGGAGGGTGGGGGGTGGGAGGGCAGGGCAGGGGGGCTGGAGGGACACAGCATAGGGGTCGGGGGTAGGACGGTGGGGGGCACAGGCACAGGGGTCAGGGGGTGGGGGGTGGGGGGCAAGGCAGAGGGGTCAGGAGGTTGGGGAGGTGGGGGGGTGGGGGGCAGGGCAGGAGGGTGGGGGGGTGGGGGCAGGGCAGGAGGGTGGGGGGTTGGGAGAGCAGGGCAGGGGGGCGGGGGGTGGGCATAGGGCAGCTAGGGAAGCCAGAGGAGCTCAGGAGCAGGCCCAGGTACTGGCCACACCAGGAGAGCTCTTCCTCCAGCGGGAGACTCACATAGGCCTGCCTTTGAACCCACAGGCTCTGTGACCTTGAACGCCTTCTGGTTGCTTCTTGGTTGCCCACCCTATAACATGGGAGAGAAACAACAGCCAGCAATAGCCAGGAAGCTGCTGGGTGCCAGACTCTGTATTAAGAGCTGTGCTAATGACCACCTCCTGGAATGCACAGGCAGCCTTGAGAGAAAGGCTTGTTTCTCTGTGCAGACAAGGAGCAAATCCCAGAGAGGTAGAGACTGCCCTGGGTCACACAGCTGGTCACCGCAGAGCAAGAATTTGAGCCTAGAACCACCAGCTTCAGCTCCCAGCCCAGCAGGAGGGGCAGGGCTCTGCAGGGCGGAGTGCATGAGCTCTGGGGCCAGCTCCCCGAGGGCTCAACTCTAGGTTGCATCAGCTAGAGGTCCCTGTGTCCCCAGCAAGTTGCCGAACCTTTCTGGGCCTGTTTCACAACTAGAAAGCGGGGCTAACAGGGGTACCCACCTCGTAGGGTTGGGCATTTACTCCACAAATACTTATTAGGCATCTACACAGTGCCAGGCACAGCTGTAGATCTTGAAGATACAGCAGAGAACAAAAGAGACAAAAATTCCCACCTAGAATGTATATTCTGAGGGTAGGGGATGCCAACGAAAAAATCAATATCTGTCAGTGGGAGGCGCATAGATTTTTTTTTTTTTTTTTTTTTTTGAGATGGAATCTCGCTCTGTTGCCCAGACTGGAGTGCTGTGGCAAGATCTCGGCTCACTGCAACCTCCACCTCCCGGGTTCCTGCCTCAGCCTCCCGAGAAGCTAGGATTACAGGCACCCGCCATCACGCCTGGCTAATTATTGTATTTTAGTAGAGACGGGGTTTCACTGTGTTGGCCATGCTGGTCTCAATTTCCTGACCTCAAGTGATCCACGCACTCCTCGACCCAAAGTGCTGGGATTACAGGCGCGAGCCACGGCACCCTGCCGGCACATGATATTTATGTCTCCTTGTCACACTCACTCTTGGCTGCACTCTCAAAAGCTGTTTCTTATTTCTTCCTTTGCTACCAAAATAGCAGTTCTGTTGGGCCAGCCGCATGCCTAGCCCTAGGGATGAATCAGGACTGGCCTAATCATAGGCATCCCACTGCCCGCTGCCCGAGACTTGCCTTTCAGCCTCCCTTGCAGCTGGCGGGAGCCATGTGACCCAGTTTTAGCCACTGAGACGCAAGCCCTCTCCCTGCTGTCCTGCTGGTGCAGCTACTGTGATGTCGGGAGACTCTGAGCAGCTGCAGCCACTTCGTGACCACGAAGCAACTGAAAGACACCACACTGAGGGTGACTGAGCAGAAGTGTGGAAGGAACCTGGGTCCTTCAGGAAGCGGAGCTGGGCTTCTATGCTCTGCAGCCGTCGTTCATCTGCCCGAAAATGAACCCCAGGGCGACAGGGACAGGGAAACACTCTTCCCGTCAGGTCAGGCTCCTTGAAGGAGAGAGTTGCTAGGATGTCCCTCCACCAGGGATTCCGACTCAACTGGTCAGGCGGTTAGGCCGGGGCATCTCGTAAGAGCCTCTCAGGTGACTCTGATGAGCAGCCTCGGTGCACTGGGCAGATGAAGGAAGATACAAGTGGGGTTGAGTGGGGAAGTGGAGACTCCACAACCAGGACAGGTGAACCCTGTCCCACGAGGAAAGCCTCAAAGCAAGATGGGATGGGAGGGGTCTGCGGTGGACCTGCTGGGTGCTTCTTGAGCTTGATCAGTGAGGAAGGAGACGGAGGAACGAGGAGAGAAAGAGGGAGAAGCAGAGGGGAGGGCAAAGACCCCAGAAACTCAAGAATCTGCCACCCAGGCCCTGGCGACTAAAACAAGGCCGGGATGAGGAGAGGCTGGTAAGACCCACACCATCCGGAGTGACCTTGCCAGGGGCTAAGGAGGGCCCTTGCCCAGGGTTCCCAAACTTCACGCATTCTGAGGCTCCCTCTGTGACCCTGACCATCTCCTCTGGTCTATCATTTGTTTCATACTTTTCTTTAAAATGACTCAGTTTTTTGTTGTTTTTTTTTACTTAAATGTTTATTTTAGCCCTTTGGGAGGCCGAGGCCTATGGATCACTTGAGGTTAGGAGTTCGAGACCAGCCTGGCCAACATGGTGAAACCCCATCTCTATCAAAAATACAAAAATTAGCTTGGCATGGTGGCACATGCCTGTAGTCCCAACTACTTGGGAGGCTGAGGCTGGAGGATCACTTGAACCCGGGAGGTGGAGGTTGCAGTGAGCCAAGATTGCACCACTGTACTTCAACCTGGGGGACAGAGTGAGACCCTGTCTCAAAAAGGTAAATAAAATAAATGAATAAATGTCTATTTTAAAAGGAAATTCTGTTGCACCAATGTAAATGGAAAACCAGTATCACCTGCTTTGCAGATGACTCTGAAAATAAGCACAGTGGCCATCAGTCGTGTTTGGTATTGACCAGGATTTCAGACGCTGTCACTGTGTTCATAAACTGCCACCTGCACATGCCGGGAGCCTGGGGCCTGCTCTCTCAGATGGGGAGGGGGGTAAGCAGGAGTTGGCCAGTATTAAAGACACATGAGCCCCCAGCTCAGCCGAGAAGGAGAGAACAATCATTGGACAGAAACAGCTATTCCCCTGGGCACCGTGCCTACCACACAGGGCACCCAGTGGACTACGATGGCCGGAGTCCCATTTCTGGCACACTCATCCAGGCCAGCCCCATTCCTTAGAGTTGGGGAGGCTCCATCCCAAGAGCAGAGGTCACATCAACACCCACACCAGCCTCAGGCACGTCCCCTTTTCCCCTTGTCCTCTCCTTACAGGCAAGAGATCCCCAACCTCTGCCCTGTGCCAAGAGCACCTCCGAAATTTCACAACTACCTTTATGTGGCAGGTGCCTGGAGCTGGAGCTGTCCTTCCAGCACCTATAACCACGAGGCCCCCGGGCGTCTTCCCAGAGGGTAACACTGGGTTTAAGGGCATCAATTCAACTGTTCAACTCCCATGAAGGCAGCGTGAATGGTCTGACTCCGCTCCTGGGCAAGCACGAGAGTATGTGCCAATCGGGTGTGTGGGCTGGCCTGGCCACCAACACAGGTCTCTGGGGACGGTGGCTCGCCCGCATTCCAGAACCACAGGCCGGGGCATGCCTGCCGGGCGGCGGGCTCTCTTACTGCCAGGCAGAAGGGGAAAGAAGCCCTTTGTCTTCGGGTCACATCCCAGTGTTGGCACATCCCCAGGAGCTGCGGTCACCTCCTCTTTCGCGGACAAGGTTGCCTCATGTTGCTAAGGAACAGCTTGGAGGGAGGGGAACCCAAGCTCCAGGTGGCACTGAGGTGCCCCAGCTCTGAGCCCCTGAGAAGCTGTGGAGGAAGGGCTGGCCTCTGTGTGTCCCCTGCTTATTGTAAAATGGGATGTTCATAAAGCACAACTCACAGAGCAGTGGAAAGGATCAAAGAGCTAATGCGTGTCCAGCACTCGCATGGTGTGAGCGCTCCACAAGTGTGAGCAAGGGACGTCTGGGTTTTTTTCTTTTTTCCACCCCTCATTTTAAATAACGCTGCTGTGAATGCTTTTGCTGCTGAGGGTTACTTCCTCGGATGCAGAACCCTACCTCAAGATAATATTCGAGGTCGGGGGTTCAGGTAGCTGCGTGGGGCTTTTTCCAGGCAGACAGAAGCATCTTCGAAATCGGAATCTGTTTACAGCAAAGGGATGTGTTCTTTTCCCCGCATCCTTTGCAGCACTGGGCTTTATTGTTTTATCTATTTTTTTTTTCTCATTTGATCAGCAAGGCTGTGCATTCCTCCATGTACTGTTTAACTGTCTATATTTCCTGAGGGATTCATGGTTTGTTCACTGCCTTTGATTGTTTTTCAGGTGGTGTCTGGGACAGTGCCTGATGCTGTCAGCTGGAGCTGGCAGGCCCACATTGGAAGCATCTTCTAAGTAGGAAGGGGAGAGAAGGGCTTGAAGCTGGGGGAGATGAGGAAAGCCTCCCGCCCCATCCACGCCATCCCTGCCTTCCCTTCATCCTGGGTATTTTGGAGCCTGCCAGCTGAGGAGTGCTCTCCCAGGATCGGGACTGCAGGCGCCTGACTAACTGAAGAGCACGGAAGCTGGAGATGCAAAGAAGAGGGAGCATTGAGTATGTTCTTGCAGCAGCGAGCAAGTCAGTGAGGCACACGTGTGACAGGTGCCTTTCCTGAACCCAGCAATCCTCCTCCCCTTTCCCTGGCTCTCCTGGGAACTCCTAATGAAGTCAGAATAAGCCACGCCACCAATTTATGATCCCCAGATGACTGTGTCCCTTTGCTCCTTAATCACTCAGGTACCCAGATTCTCTATTAGCAAGAAGCCGAGAACCCCCTTCTCGAGTCCTCTCTCGTCTTCAATCTTCCAAGGACACCAAAGTCTTCCTTAACCGACTGCTGGGGGCCGACTGCCAAAGGTTACTGCTGCCGGGGCATCTTGCCACCACATGGGGGCACTGCCAAAGATGTGTCCAGAATAGTCCTGCAGACACTGCGCTCAGCACGGGAGCCCATGCTAGGCGGACCCTTGCCTGGGTGTTGGAGGTCACCCACACTTGAGACCTGAGTTTACAGCTCTCATGGGTCACTCTTAAATACACAGAGCAGAATGCTAAGTGACTCCTCATCCATCCTCCATGCACCCTGGAGATATCAGAACCTGACACATCACTTTCCTCCACCACCGTCGCCCTGGTCACTACCACCTCCTCCCGCTAGGCCGGGCTTTCTCAACTGCCGCCCCTTTGACATTTGGGGCCGGATCTTTCTCCGCTGTGGGGACATGGCAGGATGCTTGGCAGCACCCCTGGCCAAGAAAAAATGTCTCCAGACATTGCCCAACTTCCCCTGAGGAGCAGAATGGCCCCAGTGGAGAGCCAGTGCCCTAGACTATTGGAGTACCACCCCTCCACGCTGGCCTGGACCCCCTCCAACTGGCCTGGACTCCCTCCCCTGGCCCCTTGCCTCCCTTTCTTGACATCACAGTAGGGGTGAGCTTTAAAAAAAATCACACAGCTCGTGATGCATGTCATGCTAGGTTCAAAAGTGCTGGGTGATTTCTCTTGATATTTGAGATCCACACCTGTGCCTTGGTCCCCAGGCCCCTCAGGGCCTGACCTCACCCCTGTCTCCAGCTTGACTGGCTCCCACCACACCAGGCACAAGAGCCCTGCCTGTGACATCAGCACGCTCTGTCCTCTCTGCCTTAAGCTCTGTTCAGTCTCTTGCTGCATTCCAGGCCCTTCCACACCCCAGGGGCCTGCAGAGGCCCTGGGACCCCGCCCCACTCTGCTACGCCTCTCAGTCCATCTGCCTGATCTATGCCTTCATTACCTTTCCTTAGTTATATCCTGTTTCTGTTTTATTAATTTATTTTTATTGTATTTACTGCTGTCATCCCCATTAGACTGTCAGCTCTGTGACGGCAGGGGCCTGTCTTGTTCCCTGCCATATCCCCAGAGTCTAGAATGGCACCTGGGTTGTGGGAGGCACCCAGAAAACACCGGGTCCCTGAAGGAATGAATGAAATGGGAGTCGGCTTCTCTTGTCCTGGAAATGGGCCCTGTCCCCCACATGGCTGTGGAGCTGCAGACGGGGAGGCTGGAACTACCGTCCTGTGGGCCCCCGTGGGCTCAAGAATCCTGCACTCAGCCTAGGACCTGCAGGCTTCGTGCCTCCGGCTCTTGGGAAACAGGTGGAAACTTCCTTCCCGAGGGCCGGAAGCAGCCGCAGGCCCCGCCACACCCAGCCCTGGCCCAGCTCAAGGCGAGGCCCCAGATCTAAATATAGAAAGTGGGTTGTGAGAGGGCGGGTTTCTTCCCTGGTGACAGGAAGTGGCTGCTCTGATTAAAACCGGGGTTTGTTCACCCCTCGTTGAGACAGTCCTCCCCGCCGGCCAGGAGAAAGGAAATGTGGCAGAATGAACCCAGCCTATGGGGACTTCCAAAAAGGCTCGGAGAAAGCACCCGGGGGGCAGATAGGCTCTTGTTCCTCCCTGGGGAATGGCTGGGAACCTGCACTGAGACACAGGGACTGCGTCTCCCTGAGCCAACTCTAGCCGCTCTGGGTCTCGGTTTGAAAAAAAAGGGATCGGTGAGATTTGATTTTCAAAGCTGGTGTTACCTGGTATTGCCTGAATCAGGAGCTCTCTGAGTCTCAGTTTCCCCATCTGCAGAATGGGTTGACGATGACCATGCCTGTAACAGAATGGCTGGTAGCATTCAAGGAGGCAGTGTGTGGCTGGCCTAGGACAGAGCGGGCACATGACGAGGGCTCTGAAGGCGCTTGCTGTTGTCAGATGTCCACATGAAGTTTGACAAAATGAATGCAGAGCCCCTTGTTGAAATGTTACCAGGAATTTCAAGATGGGCTGGGCACAGTGGCTCATGCCTATAATCCCAGAACTTTAGGAGGCCGAGGCAGGCGGATCGCTTGAGGTCAGGAGTTTGAGACCAGCCTGATCAACATGGTGAGACCCTGTCTCTACTAAAAATACAAAAATTAGCCAGGAATGTGGTGCACGCCTGTAATCCCAGCTACTTGGGAGGCTGAGGCAGGAGAATCACTTGAACCTGGGAGGCGGAGGTTGCCATGAGTGGAGATCATGCCCATGGGTGACAGAGTGAGAACTGTGTCGCAAAAAAAAAAAAAAAAAAATAGAGAAGAATTTCAAGATGGTAACAGCAGAGCAGGAAACCCTGTGCAGGGCCCTTCCGAGCCCTGTGTGACTGTCCTGCCTCCCGAGCCCTGCGTGACTGTCCTGCCTCCCCAGCCCTGCGTGACCATCCTGACTTCCGAGCCCTGCGTGACTGTCCTGGCTGCCCTAACTAGGATGATTTCTATCAGAGGAGCCTCGGGGAGCCCACAGAGCAGTGCACAGTCCCCAAGCCCACCCCCAGCCCAGGCCCATGCTTCCCCCACCCCGACCTGCTGCCCTGCTGCAGTTCCATGGATGGGCCCGTTTGAAGAAGGTGATGAAAGTAGTAAAAAGGTGATGATGCCCAAATGCCAGTCCTCGGGGGACGGGTGTGACAGGGCTGAGCCCTGGGGTGGGCGGGGGCTGCTCTTCCAAGAATGGGCCTCACCTATACCCCTCCTCCCTGGACCTCAACATGTCATCAGTGGAAAACACAAAATCGAAGCACTGTGCACAGCACAGATCATTCTCATGTGAGCTGTTTCACTGATGCACACAAAACTATGGTCCTGCAAATTGCTGTAATCCTAAATAGGCAGGTGAGGCCAGGCGCGGTGGCTCCTGCCTGTAATCCCACTCAAGCCCTGAGCTTGACCCCGGGGAACCAGGACCACCATCTCCAGAAAGAAAGAAAAGGTGCAAAGATAGTAATTACAAAGAGTTCCCATATGCCCTTCACCCAGCTTCCTTCATATTAGCATTTTACAAAACCACAGGACAATCAGCAACCCTAAGATATTCACATTGATGCAATAATTTTTTTTTTTTTTTTTTTTTTTTTTGAGACCAAGTCTTGCTTTGTCACCCAGGCTGGAGTGCAGTGGCGCAATCTCGGCTCACTGTAGCCTTCACCTCCCAGGTTCAAGCGATTCTCCTGCCTCAGCCTCCCAAGTAGCTGGGATTACAGGCACGTGCCACCACGCCCACCTAATTTTTTGTATTTTCAGTAGAGATGGGGTTTTACTATGTTGGCCAGGCTGATCTCGAACTCCTGGCTTCAGATGGTCCACCTGCCTCGGCCTCCCAAAGTGCTGGGATTACAGGCATGAGCCACTGTGCCCAGCCGATGCAATAATATTAATCAGACCATAGGTCACATTCAGGCCTCACAGCTTCTTCCTGATGTCCACTTTCTGCTCCAGGATCTCACATCACACTGCAACCACCCAGGGGCCTTTCCCTGGGCTTTCTTTGTCTTTTGTGACCTCGACATAGTGAAGAGTATTTACGTATTTTGCAGAGTGTGCCTCAGTTCGGGTTTGCCTGATGTCCTCTTGTGTTTTAAAATAGTGTGTAATTCATATTCCACAAAATTCACTCTTTTAAAGTTTGTAAATTAGGCCAGGCACAGTGGCTTATCCCAGCCCTTTGGGAGGCTGAGGCAGGAGGATCACTTGAGCCCAGGAGTTTGAGACCAGCCTGGGTGACACAGAGAGACCCCGTCTCAAAAAAAAAAAAGTTTTTAAAAAATTAGCCAGGCGGCTGGGCACAGTGGCTCATGCCTGTAATCCCAGCACTTTGGGAGGCCGAGGCGGGCGGATCACAAGGTCAGGAGTTCGAGACTAGCCTGGCCAACATAGTGAAACCCCGTCTCTACTAAAAAGTCAGGCGTGGTGGCATGCACCTGCAGTCCCAGCTACTCGGGAGGCTGAGGCAGGAGAAATGCTTGAACTCGGGAGGCGGAGGTTGTGGTGAGCTGAGATTGCACCACTGCACTCCAGCCTGGGCGACAAAGCCAGACTCCAACTCAAAAAAAAAAAAATTAGCCAGGCATGGTGGTGAGTGTCTGTGGTCACCAGCTACTTGGGAGGCTGAGGGATAGCTTGAGCGCAGGAATTGGAGGCTGCAGCAAGCCATGATCACACAACTGCACTCCAGCCTGGGCAACACAGCAAGACCCCATCTCTAAAACAAATCAATAAACAAAAGTACACAATTTAGTGGGTTTTAGTGTGCATGCAAAGTTGTGCAACTGTCACCATGATCTAACTCCATAACATTTCTGTCACCCCAGAAGGAAACCCTGTCCCCAGGCCCCTCTGTGTTCACCTCGGTGTCACTCTCTCTCCTGCCTGTCTCCCTCCCTCTCTCATGCCTGCATTTCTGCTTTTCTTTCGGGTTCTGTTGGAGTGGCTGCCTCTGAGTCACGCTGACCACTCCTCCTTTGCCTCTCTCCGTCTGACTCCCTCCACTTCTCACTTCTCCTTCTGTGTCACTCTTGCTCATCCAGCACACAGCTATTGGTCACATATATTCATCCAGTGCACAGCTATTGGTCACTTTTATTCATCCAGGGCGCAGCTATTGGTCACTTATATCCATCCAGAGCACAGCTATTGGTCACTTTTATTCATCGAGTGCATAGCTATTGGTCAATTTTATTCATCCAGAGCACAGCTATTGGTCACTCGCTCATCCAGCACACAGCTATTGGTCACATATATTCATCCAGTGCACAGCTATTGGTCACTTTTATTCATCCAGGGCGCAGCTATTGGTCACTTATATCCATCCAGAGCACAGCTATTGGTCACTTTTATTCATCGAGTGCATAGCTATTGGTCAATTTTATTCATCCAGAGCACAGCTATTGGTCACTCGCTCATCCAGCACACAGCTATCGGTCACTTGTTCATCCAGTACACAGCTATTGGTCACTTATATTCATCCAGCACACAGCTATTGGTCACTTATATTCATCCAGTGCACAGCTATTGGTCACTTATATTCACCCAGTGCGCAGCTATTGGTCACTTTTATTCATCCAGAGCACAGCTATTGCATGCCCAGGGTAAGCACGGATGGCCTTGGAAGGAATAGCTGGTGCTCACAGCACAGTTTCTAGAGTAGAATGACATGAGTTCAAGCCTCAGTTCTACTGAGTATAGTTGAGTAGCTGAGTGGCCATGGGCATATCACTCACCTTCTCTGAGCCTCAGTTTCCTCCTCTGTAAAGCAGGCTGCCGTGAAAGCTAACAGAGAGAATGTCTGCCAAGTGCTGAGCTCCCACCTGACATGCAGAGCGCTCCTTGCCCGCGTTGGGTTTATCACCTGGACGATGGTTGCTCTCCTGGCTGGTGGGGAGAGCTGCCCAGGCCAGGAGGATCCCAGGCAGGCTGGGGACCGGGGCATCCCTCCCCAGCGACACAGTTTAGGCGGCTGGGGGTGGGGTGAGGCAGCATGTTCAGCAGCTGGATGCTGGCCTGTGTCCTTGAGTCACCGAGGGTAGCACCAGGCTGGTGCCCAACAGCACGACTGTGCCTCATTTGTGATGCAAATGGCTGGCAGTGGCCACGGATGGGCGAGGGCACAGCATCCGCAGCCAGGACCCTGAGGGCTTTTATTCTGAGCAGAGCTCAGGGAGAGCAGGAGGGGGAGGCTGCCTCCCCAACCAGCCCCAAGGGATCTTTCTGAGTGGGGCAGGGGGCAGCAGGGACCCCGAAGCAGGGGTGACACATTCCTGGCAGCCGATAGGGAGGGCTGGGGCCACCGGAATGAGTAGGAAAACGTCGGCTGGCAGAGGGCTCAGTCCTGCTGGAACCCAAGGGTCATCTCGCCAGGCTTGCCCTCTGGACTCCTGAGAAACCAAGGCCACACTATGTCATACCTGCCACTTCCTGGTCCGGCCCTGCTGGGCCCCCAGCCTCTCCTGGATCCCCTGCCAAGCTGCAGTTGCACAGACCTTCTTTCCCAGCTCTTTGCCACCTCGAAGCTTTTCCACGGCTGTTCCCCCTGCCTGGAAGGAGGTTCCTGTCATCAGCGCCAGTCTTTCTTTCAGTCTTAGCTCACATGGGGTTCACCCTGAGGCTGTCGAAGCTTTAGCTTAGGGGAAAGGCCCTGGCCCTAATTCTGTACATGTAACTGTATCTCTTTTTCTTAAAGATTGTGTCCAAAATTGACATAACTTCAGGCTTTGAAAAACCTGAGCCTGGGCCAGGCACGGTGGCTCACGCCTATAATCCCAGCACTTTGGGAGGCCGAGACGGGTGGATCACTTGAGGTCAGGAGTTTGAGACTAGCCTCGCCAACATGGAGAAACCTTGTCTCTACTAAAAATACAAAAAAAAAAGAAAGAAAGAAAGAAAGAAATTAGCTGGTGTGGTGGTGGGCGCCTGTAATCGCAGCTACTTGGGAGGCTGAGGCACAAGAATGGCTTGAACCTGGGAGGCGGAGGTTGCAGTGAGCTGAGATTGTGCCACTGCACTCCAGCCTGAGTGACAGAGCGAGACTCCGTCTCAAAAAAAAAAAAAAAAAAAAAAAAAACTGAACTAAAAAACAAAAACCTGAGTCTGTCCCCAGTGGTGGGAAAATGTCCCCTGACATCTTCCTCCTGAGCTGCTGAATCACTGAACAGGTCACATGCCTTAAGGCGGTTCATTCATTCAGCAGCTATTTATGTATGGGGCACTTGCCTAGGTACTGGGGAAAGAGCTGCAAATAAGACAGAACGCCTGCCACCTGGATTCACATTCCTTGGGGGGACCGGCAATCCACACACACATAAATGACACACAAGCAACAAGTGGGCAGCACAGAGCAAGCAAAGGCCGGAAGGAGTGACAAGGGCTATGGAGAAAAGTCAAGCAGGCCGGGGAGAGGGGCTGCAACTTGAACCAAGCAGCCAGTGAGATGAAGAGATCTGCAGGAGGTAAGAGGTGAGCCGTGTGGACACCTAGGGGAAGAACATTCAGGCTCAGGGAACGGCACGTGCAAAGGGCCTGAGGCAGGGACGCTGCCTGGGCAGGCTCAGCACTTCACTGTGGCATTTATCAGACTGAAGTTAAACATTATGCCAGAGATTACATGCATGGTTTTTTTATTTTTAAGAGACAAGGTCTCTCTCTGTCACCCAGGTTAGAGTGCGGTGGTGCAATCATAGCTCACTGCAGCCTGGAACTCCTGGACTCAAGTGATCCTCCTGCCTCGGCCTCCCGAGTAGCTAGGACTGCAGGCATGCACCATGATGCCCGGCTAAATGACTTACATCTTTGTCTTCTCACCAGGACCTTGTATTTGGTTGGTGTTCAATAAGTAAATGGGGAAAGATTGGTTGAATGAATGCGTTTAGAGGGAGAGGTTGGGGCTGGTGAAGTTGTCAGAGGCGCCCGCCCTGCGGCGTGACCAGCTCCTGCTGGAACAGATGACGCTGTTTCTAACCCCCTCCCCCACAGGCCCACTGTCTCCATTCATGCCGTGGAGGCCTTGCTGTGGGGTGGGTAGCAGTGAGGTGGGTGCTGTGATGGTCAGTAGGGACCCGGGGAGGGGCTCAGGACTCCACACAGGAAGGAGGCTCCCTTCCCCCACCTTCCCAGGAGCCAGAGCTCTGCAGCTGCCTGCAGGTAGAGACCTTGGTGTGGACACTGGTGTCCCGGGATGGGGGCCCCAGGCAGCCTTCTCCAGAGCCTTGGGGTGGCAGGCACGGGCGAGTGAGAGCAGAGTGGGAAGAGGGCAGGGAAGACCCACAGTGGCTTCCAAGGACCCACAGTGGCTTCTGAGGCTGGTTTGGGGGCCCCCTTGGGAGACTCCAGAAATAACAGTGAAACCACTTCAGGAGGCACAGGTCCTGCTGGGTCACTGAATTTGGGGAAAAATTCAGGAAAGTGTGGCCTGAGATCCAGTGTCTCTGCCCCCCACCATGCCCTCCTGGGAGTGCTGTGGGAGGACTAAGGAGGAAGGTGCAGATGAAATGGTGGCCCACAGAGGGGCTCACTGCCGAGGCAATGCCAACAGACCAGCACATGCGACTGTGTTCCAGGTGAGCCTGAAAGAGCATCTGCCTCCATCGCTGGGGATGGGAAAGCCCACCCCGCCTGCCCCACGCACGCCACAGACAGCACGCAGCTGACGGCAATGAAAGAGCAAGCCCTGTGTGTGCTAAGGGGCCTGGTCAAGACGCATTTAGGGGGAAAGAGATGGGTGCTGTGCAGAGCAAATGGCCTGTGCTTGCAGCAGGGGAGAGTAAACATCCACCTGTGCAGACCTCAGTGTCCCCAGCTGGAGGTGCTGCACGCCTCGGGAGAAGAGAACTGGAAGGGACAGGATGGGAGAGAGACTTTCCACGACAGTCTCTTGGATTCCATCAATACATAGGGAATTGAAGCTGGGCTCATTCTCTGTGTTGAAATGCCACCACCGGGCCAGGCAAGGTGGCTCATGCCTGTAATCCCAGCTCTTAGGGAGGCAGAGGTGGGAAAACAGCTTGGACCCAGGATTTCAAAACCTGCCTGGGCAATATAGCGAGACCCTGTTCTAAAAAATTAAAAATTGAAATGCCACCACCGTTAGCAGCAGGAAGCTGATGTCTGAAGCCTGGAGAGCTCAGAGGCTGGGGTGCAAAGCAGGGTATATGGAGTCCATCTCAGTGGGACCTATCTGTCCTCCCTCTTCTCACTAAGCCAACCATCCCAGCACTTACTTTTCCACCAAGAACAATGGTGCTCCCCCTCCTCTGGGGGCGGAAGGGTGCAGGGTGTGGTGAAGGCAGTCTGCTGCGCCCGGGTGCCAGGGGGTAGCCTCGGGGAGGTCTCAAGCGCTCTCTGGAAGACTGGGTGGAAGTGAGACTGGAAATCACGCTGGGATGGTCTCCGGGTCAAGTGCAGCGGTGCTGGGGGAGGGGAAGAAGTTGCCAGGAGTCAGGCCCCCTGCTCCCAACCCCCAGAGAGTTGCCATTCCAAAGCCGCCAGCAGTGTCTGTGTTGTAAGAGGGTGGGAGGATATGAAGTCATGCGGCCCCATCTGGGCCCCTCCCCAGCTGGCAGCCTCAGCCTCCACTCCCTGACCATGCTCCTGCCCTCCCGGCCTCCCTGCAGTTCCTCAGCGTAGCCGAGCATGTCCAGCCTCCAGGCATTTGCACAGGCCACCACCTCCTCCTCAATGCTCTTCCCCTGTGCCTTACTGTGGGATCTCTCCCCAGGCTCTGCTGGCCCTGCCTCTCACCTGGCCCCTCCTGACCCTCCAGCATCCTACCTGCCCGTTTCCTCCACAGCCCTCCTCACACTCTGTAACTCAGTGCCGAGCAGTGAGTTCCCAGAGGGCAGTAGCCACGCCCACCTTCTCACTGCTTCACTGCTGCTTCCCCCCACCCCCAGAGGAGCAAGCAGCTCAGGTGTCATTTGTGGAAGGAACAAAAGGAGACTCTTTGGGGCTTAATGCACTGTCATTTAGAGGGAAAATATTGAGTGGTTATGAGGCTTATCAAAGGGAGAGCCAGAGTCCAACCCAGGATGGAAAGTTTCAGAACAAAAAAAATAGGCCGGGCGCGGTGGCTCACGCCTGTAATCAATCCCAGCACTTTGGGAGGCCGAGGTGGGCGGATCACGAGGTCAGGAAGATCGAGACCATCCTGGCTAACAGGTGAAACCCCGTCTCTACTAAAAATACAAAAAATTAGCTGGGCATGGTGGCACCTGTAGTCCCAGCTACTCGGGAGGCTAAGGCAGCAGAATGGCGTGAACCCGGAAGGCGGAGCTTGCAGTGAGCCGAGATGGCACCACTGCACTCCAGCCTAGGTGACACAGCGAGACTCCGTCTCAAAAAAAAAAAAAAAAAAGACTGCCGTGCATGATAAATAGAGTTAAATTTGTTTTAGGGGCCAATGGAAGGGAGGTATGTTTTCTTTCCTGAGAACTAACCCAGAGTGGGAAAGCCAGGGGCACCTGTAGAGCCTTGGCACAGAACCAACACTGGCTGAGAATGGTGAGAATGTAAGTCCTTATAACAGCATTTAAGCTGCTGGATTCAGTCATTCCTGCCAGAACTTTATAGCTGCATGAGCCAGTCCAGTCCAACCATTCTCCAGGAAGGGTCAGCCAGTCCAGGTGGGGCTGTTCCCAGGTTCCCTACCAAATGACAGAAACCCCAAGTCAAACTGCTGGGACGGGCAGAATAATGACCCCAAGACATCTATGTCCTAATCTCTGGAACTCGTAAATAAGTTATATGGCAAAAGAACTTTGCAGATGTGATTAAGGTTATAAACCTCCAGATAGGGAGATGATGTCTGGATTATACAGGTGGGACCAATCTAATCCCATAAACCCGTGAAGGCAGAGAACTTTCTCCAGCTGGAGGCAGAGAGGGGTGGGCAGCAAAAGGGAAGCTGCAGAGATTGAGTGTGAGAGGCACTCACTTGCTGTTGCTGGTGGGGCCATGTGGAAAGTGCAGGAACAGTCCAGGCGTGGTGGCTCATGCCTGTAATCCCAGCACTTTGGGAGGCTGAGGTGGTGCATCACCTGAGGTCAGGAGTTCAAGACCAGCCTGGCCAACATGGCGAAACCCTGTCTCTACTAAAAATACAAAAATTAACCAGGCGTGGTGGCGCACACCTGTAGTCCCAGTTACTTAGGAGGTTGAGGCAGGAGAATTGCTTGAACCCAGGAGGTGGAGGCAGTGAGCCGCAATGGCACCACTGCCCTCCAGCCTGGGTGACAGAGTGAGACCCCATCTCAACAAAAAAAAAAAAAAAGGAAAATGAAAGTGCAGGAAGGAACCTGGCAGCCCCCAGGAGCAAAGACCTGCCCCAGCTCCCAGCCAGCAAGGAAGGGAGACCTCAGTCCTACAAATGCAAAGAACTGAATTCAGCCAGCAACTGAATGAGCCTGGAAGTAGATTCTTCCCCAGAGCCACCAGTAAGTAATCCAGCACCACCAACACCTTGATTTCAGCCTCGAGAGACCTCAAGCCAAGGTCCCTGTTGGGGCATGACCTACAAAATTGTGACATAATGGATAAGTGGGATTTTTTTGTTTTGTTTTTGTTTTTGTGTTTTTGAGACAGAGTTTTTTGCTCTTGTTGCCCAGGCTGGAGTACAATGGAACGATCTTGGTTCACCGCAACCTCCGCCTCCTTCATGCAATTCTCCTGCCTCAGCCTCCTGAGTAGCTGGGACTACAGGCACGTGCCACCACGCCCAGTATTTTTAGTAGAGACGAGGTTTCTCCACGTTGGTCAGGCTGGTCTCAAACTCCCAACCTCAGGTGATCTGCACGCCTCAGTCTCCCAAAGTGCTGGGATTACAGGCATGAGCCACCATGTCTGGCCAGATAAGTGTTTTTTAAGCCACTAAGTTGGTGATAAGTTGGTAATAGAAAATCAAGACACTAGTTTAATGAAAAAAGAGAACGGACTTGCTCGCTCAGTGACCCAGCTTCAGGAATGGCTGGATCCAGCAGCTTAAACACTGTCACCAGGACTTGGTTTCTCTGTTTCCCACACCTGCTATCCCCCAAACTGGCCTCAGGCTCAGGCTCCATAGGGTCATCCTGGCAGCTTCAGGCTCTAACCCCCCTGGTTAATGTCCATGGAAAAGGGGTCCTGCCTCTCTCCCGGCCACCCCAGCATAAACTTTATGGTATCTCATTGGCTCTAACTGGGTGATGTGCCCATTCCTGAGTTCATTACTGAGGCCAGTGGCATCCAATGTTCTTATTGGCCAGGCCTGGGCCTCATGCCCACCCCCATGTGCCAGGGGTAGAACTGGACTCACCTGAGACCCAGGGACCTGGAGTAGGGAAGGGAGGGGTCCCTTGAGGAAAACCTGGGCACAGTTCCAGGCTGTCTGGTAATTGGCCTCGG
The DNA here is from genome assembly GCF_006542625.1 of Nomascus leucogenys. NCBI lineage: Eukaryota > Metazoa > Chordata > Mammalia > Primates > Hylobatidae > Nomascus > Nomascus leucogenys. Next base: position 6,737,834 of record NC_044393.1, read on the forward strand.
ATGCCCCAGAGCAGAGGGCCGGGGAGTCTATTCTCGAATTTGCCTTGTCTTACTTTCCGGAGGGAAGGCACTCCGTGAGGTGACCTTGGTGGAGCAGCACCCCAGCACCCCCATTCTCAGACACCCCACCCCATACCCCACTGTGCCTTTAGCCGAGCCTGCCACAGTGTCCTGCCCCAGGGCCACATTTCCAAAATTGTACACTAGCAAGCAGGAAGCCTTTGCTCCTTAGAAGCATGCTTTGCTGGGAATCAGAGTAAATAAACTGGTATTTATACCACGACCCCACGGGGTGGCTGTTTGTCTCTGAGGCAAATATGGTCAAAATTGAATCTTGTGGCCCGTGAAGGAGAGCGAGGCTGTCCCAAGATGATCTCAGAGGGAGGCCTCCGCATCCTACCCTCCCACGGGCATCTCTGAACTCTCCTGGAAGACTCCCCAGGAGCGGGGAACAGGGGAGGGGGCCTGGCTGCACCCCCACAGGCCTCTCCCAGGGCAGCTCCAGGCGGGGGCCCAAGTCTGTGCCTGGAGCATTCCCATCCCCCAGTGCACTGTCTCATGAGGACTCACCTGACACAGGTGACTGTGGGTGGCAGATTCTGCTTCGGCTGACTTTGAAGCTTGGAATGTCATTTAATTTAAATTCTCTAGAATTCACATGAGCAGCAACTATTGTAAGTTCCCTACTTTGTGCCAGACACTGGACGGGCAGCTGGCACTGTCATGGATGGGTCAGAAACACCCTTGCCTCCTGAGTTCACATTCAGGAAGGAGGCAGATGTTAAAATGAGCAAACGAATAAATGCACCTGAGTGGCACAAACCCTGAGAAGCGCTCGGAGCAGGCAGGCAGTGTCGGAGGGTGGGTGGAGGAGGGAGCTACATCAACACCTGCAGGGAGGCGCTCCAGGCATGGACACAGCATGTGCGAAGGCCCCGCGGTGGGAAGGAGTTTCAGCAGGGCCACCTGTGCACTCAGGACTCCTCATGCATCGTTCCTTCCACAGACATTTATTGAGTGCCGAGTGCATGCCAGGCAGGGTGCCGGGCACCGGAGTGACAATGGTGGTGAGCAGAGCCTGGCCCGTCCCTGTGTCCCTAGAGCTCACAGTCTAGAGCAGGGCAGACAGACTCCAATCACGTTGCCCTGGAACCTCTTTCGTTTCTGGTGAGTATTGGCTGGAGAAGTGCTGGACATGGCTCCGTGGCAGTTTCCTGGCCTCTCCACAGCTCCTCCTCTCTCCAAGGAGGCGGCCCTTCCTGGAAGGACCAGCTTCAAGGTAAGGTTAGGGGCAGCATGGCTCCCAGGCCACCTCCTGCAGGGTGCAACCTGGCTAGGTCAGCGGCTCTGGAAGGAGCTGGGACCAGGGCTGTTTCCTCCCCTCCAGAGCCCTGCACAGGGTGGGTCCCTGCCGGGGATCATCTTCCCCTCTCCTCCACTGCACTCATTCCGCAGGCAGTCTCTGCCGGCTGAGGGTGGTGACACCCTCTGTTTGCTGGAGATGCCTGGAGTGGTCTCTGGGGACTCTCTCTCCCCTCAGCACACCGGAGGGCTGCACCTCCCGCCCTTAGGAGGTGAGGTTTGGCCGTCTGACTGGCTCTGACAACACGTGGGTTGAGTGACATGAGTGCTTTGTTTCTAGGCAGATGCGTGAAGGCCACTGTGCGCTTTCCCTCCACCGTCATGACCACGTTGTTCCCTTCAGCCCCAGCTCAGCCTGTCCGGGATCCTGCTCTGAGGGCCACAGTGACATGGAATGGCCTCCAGCTTCCACAGACATGTCCTGGATGAGAACCAGCTTGTGTGCTTTCAGCCACTGGGCCCCAGGGATTTGCTCGTGGCAGCATCGCCCATCCGTCCCGCCCAATGCAGCACCCTCAGCCCCTGCAGCCTGCGCCCTCCCCAAGCCCGGCTCATGCGCCAGGCACCTCCCGCTGCCCACCAGCCCACACTCAGCAAGGCACAATGGGACTCCCAGTTTCCCGCCCCCAGCACCCTGCTGCTCATGTGAATTTGGCTGAGTCCCTCCCCCTGGAAGTCAAGGCTTCTAGTGTAGCCTGGGGGCACTGCCCAGTGGCTTCCTCCCTGCTTCGGGATGTGCCTGCCCCTGGTCATCTCCAACCCAGTATTCCTGCCAAGTGGAGACTTTGGGGACAAACAGGGAGAAGAATGAGGCGCCCCACCACGCACACCATCCAAAATAAAAGAGATATTAAGCTATACATATGCATAGGGAAGGCCCAAAAAATTCTGATTTTCCCGTGGTGACTTCAGTTGCTTTTTCTGAAATATTCCATGGATTTGCCTATTCTGGACATTTCATAAGAATGTCCATGCAAGACGTGGTCTTGGGTGTTTGGCTTCATTTATTTTGCAACAGGTTTTCAAAGTTCACCCATGTTGTGGTGTGTGCCGGTCCTTCATTTCTTTTTACGGCTGCTAATTTTCCATTGCGTGGATATGCCAGTTTGTGGATCCATTCTTCAACTGGGGAACATTTAGCTTGTTTTCACTTTTTGGATATTACAAACAGTACCGTTAAGAACATTTGTGCATCAAAACCACAATGAGATACCATCCAGTTAGAATGGTGATCATTAAAAAGTCAGGAAACAACAGATGCTGGAGAGGATGTGGAGAAACAGGAATGCTTTTACACTGTTGGTGGGAGTGTAAATTAGTTCAGCCATTGTGGAAGTCAGTGTGGCGATTCCTCAAGGATCTAGAACTAGAAATACCATTTGACCCAGCCATCCCATTACTGGGTATATACCCAAAGGATTATAAATCATGCTGCTATAAAGACACATGCACATGTATGTTTACTGTGGCACTATTCACAATAGGAAAGACTTGGAACCAACCCAAATGTCCATCAGTGATAGACTGAATTAAGAAAATGTGGCACATATACACCATGGAATACTATGCGGCCATAAAAAAGGGTCAGTTCATGTCCTTTGCAGGGACATGAACTCTGGAAACCATCATTCTGTGCAAACTATCGCAAGGACAGAAAACCAAACATCGCATGTTCTCACTCATAGGTGGGAACTGAACAATAAGAACACTTGGACACAGGCTGGGGAACATCACACACACCGGGGCCTGTCGGGGGCTGGGGTGCTGGGGGAGGGATCACATTAGGAGAAATACCTAATGTAAATGACGAGTTAATGGGTGCAGCAAACCAACGCGGCACATGTATACATACGTAACAAACCTGCACGTTGTGCACATGTACCCTAGAACTTCAAGTATAAAAAAACAACAACAACAAAAAAAACAAACAAAAAGAACCTTTGTGTCCAAGTTTTGGTGTGGAAGCTTTTATTTCTCTTGGGTTTTTCGAGTAGAATCTCTGGGTCACATGGTAGCTCTCTCTGTTTAATCATTTGAAGAACCTGCCAGATTGTTGTCTATTTTCCATTCCCACCAGCAGTGTGTGGGGGGGTCCAATTCCCCCACATCCTCACCAGCACATGAGTTTCTCTGACTTTTTCATCCCATCCTAGTGGATGTGAAGTGGTAGCTCATCTCTTTCCTTTGATTTGTGTTTAGTGTTATTGTTTTAAACCAGTCTACCTTATAATAAAACTCAGCCCCACATTGTACTCTGCGGAGGATTTTGGAGGCCTGTAAAGGAAGAGGAAGGGGCTCCCTACACCCTAGTCTAACCAGCTGTACCCCAAGTGGATTAACAAAAAACATATTTTACACTGAACCATCAAAACCCTGAAAGGAAAACAAACGTGAATTCTTCATCCAACTAGAGACAGCAGAGTCTGTTTTCACTGCCGAAGAAACTAAAGAGAAAAGTAAAGAAAAAATAGAAACATTTTAAAAAGAAAAGAAAAGAAACTAAACACAGAGCTTCTTTTATTCTCAGGCCAGGCTTTGCCTTAGTATCAGTCAGAAGCGCTTAAAAAAATACTCAGGCGCTTCTCCCAAAGACTGGGTTCCGGGTGGGGCACAGGCAGCATTGCTTTTAGCAGCTCCGGCAGCTCAGTTCTCAGGTGCAGCCAGGGCTGGAAGCCCTGATAACAGGATTGCTCTGGGGTGGGGCTGCAAGGAGCCTTCTCACGGTCATGGTCACGAAGATGCGGCTGTGGCTTTGGGTGGGGTCTGAGAGTCAGGTTGAGGTTGGAGGCAGTGAGCAAGGGGATGCCATTGGTATTAACACCAGTCCAGCGAGATCCCAAGATCCTCAGAGCTGGGGGTGGGGAGATGGGGAACCCGTCGAGTCTCCCCAGAGATTAACCAGCTCAACACAAAGGGCCCGGAAGCAGAGAGGGCACTTTCTCAGGGCAGGGGTGATAGGACCATAGCATCAGCACTGATCCTAATAAAGGCTGGTCCACCTTCAACTTCTCCCTCCAACCTGGCCCTAAGTGCTTGTTCTACTTCGTGTTCTAGGAGGCACTACAAGGTATTATTATTTCCTTTCTATTAATGAGGAAACTGAGGATCAGAGAAGGTGAGTGACTTACCTAAGGTCACACAGCTTGTCAGGAAAGAAACTCAGATTCACATTCAGGTCTTACTCCAAACACTTGAATTATTAACCCTTGTACTAGACCATCCCCTGAGGCAAAGCTAACTCTGCTGGAGTAGAAGGGCCAGCACACGCCACAACATGGATGAACTTTGAAAACCTGATGCAAAATAAAAGAAGCCAAACCCCCAAGATCACATCTTGCATGGACATTCCTCTGAAATGTCCAGAATAGGCAAATCCATAGAATGCGGATTATTATTCTATTATTATTATTATTATCTAGTATTATTATTTCCTTTCTAATAATGAGGAAACTGAGCATCAGAGAAGGTGAGTGACTTACCTAAAGTCACACAGCTTGTCAGGAAAGAAACTCACATTCACATTGAGGTCTGTCTGATTCCAAACACTTGAATTATTAACCCTTGTACCAGACCATCCCCTGAGGCAAAGCTAACTCTGCTGGAGTAGGCACCAAGGTTGAAGATATCTCTATCTTTCCATTCATCCCCCCATCCATCCCTTCCTTTATCCATCACTCCCTCCCTCCCTTCATGCCTCCCTCCATTTCATCTTCCATCACTCCTGCCATTCACCCTCCCTCCCTCCATCCATTCCCCATCCATTTCTCCATTCATCTATCCATCAATCCTCCCATTCACACTCCTTCCCTCTATCCGTTTCTCCATTCATCTGTCCATCAATCCTCCCATTCACACTCCTTCCCTCTATCCGTTTCTCCATTCATCTGTCCATCAATCCTCCCATTCACCCTCCTTCCATCCATCCATTCCCCATCCATTTCTCCATTTATGTATCCATCTATCCTCCCATTCACCCTCCATCCATCCATCTCGTTTGCATCTCTCTATCCATTCCTCCACCCATTTTTTCCCTTTCATCAGTCCCTCCCTCCCTCCATCCATCTGTCACATAATTGCATAATTGTCCTCTAGAAAGACGTCAAGGAGGATAAAGCACATGTGTATCTGACATGGTTCCTGCTTCCTCCCCTACTTGGCTCTCCCATGGCTCCTAACTGACAAATTAAAATGCCTGCCAGGGTTCAATGAGAGGCACAGTAAGGATTGGTGGGGACTGTAGCAAACTGGAGAGCACGGGTGTCACTGCTGCTGTGAGGAACTCTGGGCCCAGCGTTGTCAGAGGAGCTTCTGTTCATGGTGCCTTTTTTCTTTCCACCATACTCCATGGCCATCTCTCTGTGTCGGGAAATAGACTTCCACAGTATCATTCTTCGTGGCTCTGTGGCCTTTCTCCCTGTGGCCACACCATAATACAGGTCATTGTCTCCTCCCATGGAGACCCCAGCTACAGGTTAGGAGGGCAGCTTTGCCATCAGATCCCCCAGGGTTTGGAGCCCAGCTCTGCCAGCTACTCACTGTGTGACCCTGGGAAAACTCCCTGACTAGCCTGAGCCTCAGTGTCTGCATCTATAAAGTGGGTTGTTGTATGGATTCGATGAGCCCATGCTGGTGAGTGGTAGACACAGGGCCTGGCACAAGCCCGGTGCTGGATAAGTTCAGGCTTCTCTGCCCTGCCCACCCTGAGGATGAGGACTACAGCTCCCCACGCCCCTGGTTACCTTGCAGGCTTTTGCCAAACCTCAGCTTGAGATTCAGGACTGTGGCCTTCACAGGCTACACCTCCACCTAGGCCTGCAGGAGCCAAGCAGCCTTTGGTGATGTTCCGCTCTCCCGTGGTTCAGGAGGGCTTGTGCTTCCAAGCTGGGCAGGGGCTGTCCACACCTGCGCAGGGCGAGCCATCCCAGGGCACGCTGGCTGCTGGGGAGCAGGGTCCTGCCACTGCATGGGAGGGTAGGAACCCCAGGCTCAGCCCATTCCCCAGGAGCGAGGTTGTCAGGCCCAGGGAGGAGGAGGAAGAGGCAGCCCAGACTCATGCCTAGGACACTCTGAGGCCAGGCCCTTATCCCAGAGACAGCTGCTTGGAAAGAAAAACAAATGAGAGAACAAGGATGGGGTTGGAGGTGATAGCTTAGATAGGGAAGTCCCAGAAGGCATCTCCAAGGGTGACATTTGAGTTACGGTTAAGGGACAACAAGGAGAGAGTGACTCCCTCCATCTCTGTCTCTCTCTCAGGATCAGACAGGTGGACAGGTGGCAGGGCCAGTTCGCCCTGGCCGTGGAGGCTGAGCAAGGATTTAGTGGAGAGTCACAGAGGGCTTGTATTGTGTTATTGTGTGTGTGCCAGGAAACTGTGTTCTGAGTCACACGGTTGAAGATGGAGCGGGTTCCCATAGACAAGCGCCTGGACCCCAACCCCACCCCGCTGCAGGCTCGGGCCTATCAGAGAAACCCAGAAAGTCAGCAGAAGAGAGGGGCACAGGCACCACCCACTGGAACCCCCGGAGCGTCTGGAGTGCGCACACACAGATGCAGAAGCAAATGACCAGACGCCAAGCCCCATTCACTAGCTTTCATTTCTCAGCTGTGAAAAATAGAGAGCCGTGTTAACAAAAAATAAAAGCCTCCTGTCCTCCTACGACCATTAACGCCTGGTCTCTTTCCTGCCGCTTCTTTTTATACACATATGTAGATTATTTTAATAAATTAAAGGAAATGGTCACATTTTCCCCCCAACAGTGTTACTTTTATAATTTAGAAAAAAAAGATCTTTATTTTAATTTATCTAAAAATGCCCCCATCACTGGAGCAGGGAGCCAGCAGGAGGCACCTGGGAGCCCTCTGAGTTGTTTCTGCTGCACCAGGCTCAGCTGTCTGGTGGGCCGGGCTGCGGGTGGAGGGTGGTTCACCCCATCGTGATCTCCGGGCCACCGTGCACCCCAGTGTGTATACCAGGGCTTGAGGCGGGAGCAGGCGGGGCAACGGGGCTGATAAGCAGAGCCAGGCACTTATCAGCCCCTGCGGGAGGCCCAGGAGGTATCTGGAAGGCCAGGTGCCCACCCCAGGCTGTGCCCTGTGCAACACCCAGCCTTGAGGCACACTGGGCAGATGCCCCTGTTATTCACTCAGCATCTGGAGGGCTCCCAACCTCCTGCCCAGGGGGCTCCTGGTTGGATGTTTACGTCTCTGGGGAACAAACACAAGTGTGACTCAGCAGCCAGGGCAGGGGTGGGGAGGACGCCCGGCTGGCTTTGGGTGAGGAAGGTGGAGGACGGGTGCGGCGGCCAGAACCCAGGCCTTGGGGTGCAGCGGCGTGTGGCTCCAGGTTCAGGATGCATGGGTCCAACCCCCAGCTCTGCCCTGGCCCTGCCACTGCCCAGCTCTCTGGCCTTGAGCAGGCAGCCAAATCTTCTCAGCTTTGGTTTTCCCATCTGTGAAATGGGCACAGTCAACTTCCCACAGGCTGCTGGGAGAGTTTAGGGAAATGACAGGTGTAAAGCCATGGCAGGTCTCCAATAAATGCCAGTTTTCATGCGTTCTGGGGCTGTGAGGACAACCTCGGTTCCAGAGGCGGGGAGACTGAAGCGGGAGGGTTTGTCTCGTTGGACTGGCAGCATGGATCCGTCATCCTCAGGCAGCACCCTGAAAAACAGTGGGTGGCCTTCCAGGAATCAGGGGTCTTCTTGAACCCACCCTCCATTGCTCCGCTTCCCCTGATGGCAGTGGGAGCTGAGGGCTCTCTGAGGGGCACCTACTCCACACCAGGGCTGCACGGGGCACCTTACCTAACTCATCCCCTGTAATCCCGGCCACAGCCCTGGGAAGCGGGACCTTGGTTATTAACCAGTTTCTAGGTGATGTAACTGTGGCTCAGTCAATCACCTAAGGTGGCCAGAACAGCCGGGCTCAGTCAATCGCCTGAGGTGGCCCGAGCATCCAGCCCCTCCTGCCGCACCTTGTTGGCCCTGCCTGCAGCCGGCACAGGCTGGGGGTCTGCACTCCTAAAGGAGGCCTGCGTGGGGCTTAGGAGACAGGACTGAGCCCTGGTCAAGTTGTTCCACGCAAGCTCCCTGGAGGCCACATAGCCAAAGACCAACAACACAGGCTTTGGAGGCAGACCGACCCAGGCCCGAAGCCTCACCGGGCCACCTCCCTGCTCTGAGCCCATCTTCCCTTCTGTAAAATGGGACCATGACTCCACTCCTCATGGGAGGATACTAAGGAGAAGGAACCGAGCCAGCACGCTGGAGCACATCAGAGGGCACCTCCTGGTGGCCCCAGGCCCAGCTCCCGCTCAAGGACCATGAATGCGAAGGCACTTTGGGCCGCCAGTCCTGTAGGAACATGGGCAGCCATGTCCGATGAGAACTGTTTGCCAAACTTCCAACACCTCACTGAGGCAGAAGCTCGAGCTATCCTCCTGGAACTGCCCCTAAGGAACCAGGTGACCTCAGGCCACGTGCAGTGAGCGCTCTGAGCCTCAATTTCCCCCTGGGCGAAATGGGCATAAGGATAGACCCAGCGCACCCCACTGGTGTGAAGGTAAAGAGGTAACAGGCTTGGTCAATAACAGTCTCCATAAAGCGCATGCGAATGGGACATGACTCTCATGGACTCAGAGCTTACTGCTGGATGCAAGTTGTCTGCGTAAGGACATTCCCGTGTCTTCCTTGGTAGCAGAAGGCTTTCTGTGTTCTAGGTAGCTATATACCCAGCTAAACACCGACACTCCTCACCCTCCCTTGCAGTTAAGTATGGCCGTGTGACTAAGTTCTGGCCAATGAAATGGAAGAGGAATGTCGTGTGCAACTTCTGGGAAGGCTCCTTGAGAAGTCTCAGCTTGAGATACTCTAGCCTTCGCCTTTCTGTCTTCTGCTGCCTGGCACTTGAACATGATGGCTGGAGCTCCAGCAGCCATCTTGGTCCCCGAGATGGTCTTAAGGAAGGAAGCCATGCATTGAAATGGTTCACTGGGATGACTGAAGGGGCCTAAGCTCCTGATGACTGTGGAGCTGTCATCCAAGCCTGGGACTGCCTGCTTCAGACTTATTTTACATGAGAAAAATAAACAAATTATAGGTAGCTAAGAACCACCCTGATTTTGGACTTTCTATTGCAGTTGCTGAACCTAATTCTGAGTAATGCCAGCCCTTTGAGGTTGTATATGTCCAGAGTCTTGGTTGCCAGGGACAAAAAAATCAAATCAAATAGGCTTAAGTAAAAGGGGGAAAGTATTGGCTCTCAAATTAAAAAGGTCCAGGATCTAACTTCAGGCATAGCTGTATCAAAGGCCCCCAGAGATGTCCCCAAGACCCCATCTCTGCTCCTCTCTCCTCCTCAGCTCTCCTTTCTCCTGGGCTGGCTTCCTTCTCAGGCAGCCTCTCCATAAGCACAAACTCCTCTCCGCCCCCAGCTGCTCCAGGCTTATCTGGTCCCAGCTTGGCTTCCTCAGCAGAGGGACAGCTTTCCTCCCCTAGGAGGACTGACTCGCATGGACCCACACCGGGTCACGCGTCTATCCCTGAACCATTCTCGGGATCCAGGGGAGTAGAATATGCTGACTATTTGAGCTGGGGATCCAGGGGTAGATGTGGCTCCATTGAACCACCTGGACTGAGGGCGGTGCGGGGGCAGCTCCCTAAGGAAAAGCAGGTGCTGTCACCAGGAAGGGAGTGGATGCTGGGCGGGCAGGACCTGCGGGGCTACCCAGGGGTCAGCTCAATGCATGCAGGGAAGAAGGTGAGGTTCAGGGAGGACGGCAACCAGGCAAGCCCCCCACCAGGGCAGAGCAGAGCAAGCCGGGGCTGTGACATGGAGGTGACCTCACCTTCGTGTGGCTTCTTCTTGTGGGCTGCGGTGGCTGTGGTTCCCACACCTTGTCCCAGCCCAGTCCCTCTGTGTTTATACCCCCAGAAGGGGAGTGACAGCCCAATGGCCTTGGAGAGCCCCTTTTTCCTCTCTGGGCCTCAGTTTGCTCAACTGGAAAGTGGGATGAAAATGGGGCTCCAATCGCTAAGGGAAGCACCTCCCACTCACCACTGCCCCTCCCCAGCAAGAAGTCTCCAAATCAATGCCATGGGGCGGGGTGGGGTCTCAGGCCCCTCTGGATCCTGTGTGCCTCTCCCAGCCCCCAGCTGGCTCATACAGCAGCCACGTGCCCCAGAAGTTGCGCTCGGCCTCTGCTCCCGGGCCTGGTCCTCCTGCCTGCTTGGAGGGTAACAGCTCGGAGGTGGCCCAACCTGTGGGCAAAGCCCGGCTGGTGGGATGGCCCTGGTTGCACTGCTGAGGCTCTCTGGGCTTTGTCAGCCCCTTGAAGAGGGGGAAGCAGGCGCTTCTCCAGGCCTCAGGACTTGGGCACCCCACTCCCGGGGGCGGTGAGTGCCTGGCCCATGCTGCCGTCGTTGAGGTCTCTCACAGCCGTCTCAGCTGGGAGTGCAAACCCCACAGGCAGCTGCTTCAGGAGGGGATCCCTGGAAGCACAGCACGGGATCAAGGACGTGAGACAGCGAAGAGAAGGGGGAGTCATGGACTCAGGGCACCAGCGCAGGGCACGCACCCCAGAGTGACTGCCGAGGGCGGCGAAGGAGGGGCGTCTATCCCCCAACTGCCCTCCAGCCTGCTGAGGGCTGCCCCGGGGTGTTAGCTCCCTGGCCCTTCCTGCCTGCCTATGCACTGGCCGAGCCTGCGCCAATGTCCAGACAGAAACCCTCTCGAGGAATAGGGGGCTGGCAGTGAGCAGTCTTCCCCCACGCCAAAGGACACTGGCGGCCACCATCTGCCGCCCAGCCAGGTGAGCGGCCAGGTACGGCACCTCCCTCACTGTGCCCGTCTCTTCTCCCCCCAAGCCCTCCGGCCTGGACCTGCTCCACTTCCCTCTCCCCCAAGTCAATGAACCCTCAAAACCATGGCTGCTGCCCCCCACAACACCCTCACTTGTTGTGGAGCCAAACAATGGGGGTGGGTCCTGTACTGTCACTCAACACATGTGTGCACATGTGTCTGGGTGCATGTGTGTATCTTTGTGGGGGTACATGGGGGTGTGTGTGCATATGTGTCTATCTCCACATATACATATGTGTGTGCACGTGTGTGCCTTGGAAGGTAATTTTGTGTGCAAGCGTGTCTCCATGCGCATATGTGCATGTACTGTGTGGGAGCCAGTACTTGTGTATGTGTGATGGTGTGTCTGAGAATGAGTGTGTGTCTGTTTCTCTGTGTGCATGTATCTCTGAATACCATTGAGTGGGAGTGTCTGTGTATAGCACATACATGTTTATGTGTTAATGTGTCTGGATGCATGTCTGTGTGGATATGTGTATCTATGCACAGGTATGCCTGTATCAGTGTGTGTGTGTGTGTCTATGCATGTGTGCATATGGGGGGCCGGGATGTCTGTTAACGTATATACGTACACAAACATACATCTGCATGCATGTGTGTGTGACATCTGGCCCTCTGGGCACCAGGCCTGTGCCGGCTGCTAAGAACACAGTGGGTAGGACAGGAAGTCCCTGCCTTGGGAGGACACTCGCGACCGTCTTGCACAGTGAGGCTCAAGGCCAGGGAGGACCTGGCTGGGCTCAGCCTGCATGTCTGGGCACACCCTGGCCACCTCAATCAGGCCCACACCCTTCAGCTCCAGGCAAGCCCCTCTCACCACGTCTCTTGGGGGCCCAGGCAATGTGGGCTCTACTCGTAAGCATCTTGGTTCACAGGTCTGATAATGGGGATACCTGGAGGGGAACTGAGACCATCCACGAACGCGTGTGGCACAGCGTGCGGACCTGAGTCAGCGGCTGCAGATGTTGGTGCTGCAGTGCTGGGGTTTAGGACCCTCGTTGCTGGGGACAGTGGCTGCGCTCTGCATCCCTGCTGCCCTCAGCCAGCCCCTGCTCCCCACTCAGCTCAGGTGACTTAGAAATTCTCTCTCCTGGGTTTGTCACCATCCAGAGCCTTCAATCCTGGGACCCAGGAGATGTTTTCAAGGCCTCAGGGCCTTCCTGAAGGCCTGTCCCGGAGGCTGCCACCAGCTGATAGTGACAGGAAACATGCAGGCCGCGAGTGGCCTTCACGATAACCCTGGCAGTACCCGCAGCCCCCCTCCGTGGATCCCCAAGTTCTTATCAGCTGCAGCAAGTCTCCTCCTCCGGGCTGGAAGCCCCATGCTGCCCTCCCTGACCCCTCACAAGCATTTGCAAACTGAGACAGTGGGAGGGAGGCGCCGGCCTGCAGGGCCTGGGAGGAAGTGCAGACCCTCACGGCATCTCTACCCCCTCCCCGCCGGAAACCTGTCAGTCTCCATCAACCTGGGGCATTGTTGTGTCTGCCCCAGCAGATGAGAAACCCAAAGGGCAACCCTGTCTGCTCTATCCCCAGCGCTTTGCGTGTGACCCAGCACACGTCTTGGGATGACACAGTGAGTGAGCAATTCAAGGAAGGAGTTAATGGATTCTCCAGCCCTGACACCTCCTCTATGAAGGCCTTGTGATTTCCCCAGCTCTGAGTTCTAGATGCTGGGACTATCCAGCCCCAGACCAAGGCTTCCCTTCCAAGTCTACCCTAAGGGCAGCTGTCCTGGACACCTGCCATCGTCCTCAGGAGCCCACATTCAGGGTCTTCTGGTGGCAACCCCCCTTCTCTCGGGGAACTGTCCTCCTATTCCACAGGACTCTGGTGGGGCTGCCAATCACAATCCACGTCCAGGTCCCTCCCCAGCCATAGTGTCAAGAAGTAACGCAAGCGCAGTCCTCTCCGGGTCTGAAGCTGACGCTGGATGACGCACGGCGGCGGGGACGCCAGGCCTCCCCTGCATTAGCAGGTGTGAAGGGGGGATGCGTCTGTTCTGCTACTGAGGCTCAGCGGCCGGTGCAGGCCAGGCACTCTATGCATGGCTGCCAGCGAAATCCTGGGCTCCTGAACCAGGAGGGTGGGGCATGGGTGATGCCCACAGGCACCAGGGGAGCTCTGCGTTTTGAGAAAAATTAGACCAACTTTTTCTTTAAAGAAAACAAGTTTTATTTTTATCATCAGAACATTCTAATAAAAATATTATTATGAGATTAGCTACCTTTATTCTCTGGGCCTTGACTCTGTCCCAGGCCTGCCCTGGAGCGCCTGCACGCTCAGCTCCCTGAGGTAGGTCCGGAGGGAGACCCCCCGCTGCCCGCCGCCCTCAGCCAGGATACCTCTCACCTCATGTCCCCTCCTCCAGACCCCCACAGCCCTGGATGCCCCATAGCAGCCCTGCCACAGCTGGCAGAACTGCCTCCTTCCTCCACCAACCCCCAAGACAGGCAGGAACCATCTCGGGCTGGCACACAGCAGGTGGTGCGGGGGTAGAGGGAAGAGGCACACCCTCCTGCACTCAACCGCTCCAGCGGGCAGAGCTGAGGGCCTCTGCTCCGCCCCACCCCCCCAGGCTGGCACCGCCGTAGTCTAGACCCCAAGTGGCCTGAATGCTGCGGATCACTCCCTTTTCCCGTTCCACAGTGTTTGGGGAGTTGGGGAGGGAGGGAAGGGAGAGGAGTGTCAACGTTGCAGTGACGGGATCCTGAGACAACTCACTCCGCCACCCTGGCAGGCAGCAGCAGACAGTGGCCCACGCGGGCCTGAGGGGCCTCCTGTCTGTGGCGCCCATCCCACTGAGAGGATCCTGGCCCGCGAGCCGGCAGACACTTTATTATACAGAAACACTGTCGTCGTCTCCACGGGCGGAACCAACAAAAAGCAAGTCTCTCCAAGTCAAAAATAGGTTTTGGATTCTTGGTGGCGGCAGTATCCGCTGAAAAAATAGACTGAACTTCTGAAATTATCTTAGTAGCAAAACAATTACAAGAAAAAAGTTGCAACTTCAGTGCTATGACTGGAAAGGGGCCTTTGGCCGGCTGCCCCTGTTACCGGCGGCCCCCGTGCGCCTGGGAGCTCCTCTGGGCTTGAGGAAGCCGCCCACGTGCCCTGATGGAGAAAATGGGACTCCAACAGGAGGCTGTGTCCTCACACCTCGGACTGTGCTCACAGCTCGGGAGGATCAAGTTACAATAAACAGTCCATTAACTTCTTGCTCTCAGGTTTCCCTGGAGTCAGGCATCTCTGCACAGTCCAGGGCAGCCAGGGGCTGCAGAGGGTCTGTGACACCCCGCCACGATGCGGCGGTGGGGACACAAGCCTGAGGGCACCTGGAGTGTGGAGAGGCAGGAGAAGGTGCAAGGAGAGGCTGCCGTGGTGTGCAAGGAACCTGGGATTGTGTCTTTAAATAGCTCTCGGTCATTCTTAAAGTCCTCCCTCAAGACACAATGGGACCTAGATTCAAAGAGAAGCCGTCTCTCTGCTGTCCCAGGGCGCAGGCGGAATGCCCGAGTGGTCTTCGGAGGCACGGGTGCTGGTGGCACCTCACTGAAGCTCGGCTGGGCTGTCGCCGGCCCATCATGGCCTGGCAGCTCTGTCTGCTGTGAAGGTGACAATGCCACAGTCCTCGGGGCAGGAACGCCCCTCACTGCATCCTGTCGGGCTGCAGCTGCGGCGCCTGATACTGCACAAAGGTGGTGCCCGCAGGGGCTGCGGCTGAGAGGGCCTGGGGCATGGCGGCCGGGTAGCTGTAGCCCACGAAGCTGGCAGCCGTGGCAGGCGAGGCGGCATATGGGTACTGGTCATAGGTGGCCGGTGGGTACTGGGCGTAGGCCGGGCTGGCCGGCGTGTACTCAATGTAGGGCGAGGACAGCGATGGGACGGGGGCGGCTGGGATCACCACGCTGGGCTGCACGATGGCTGGTGGGTAGATGTAGTGCGGGGTCAGCCTGTGGGGCCAAGCAGAGCGGGTTAGGGCCAGAACAGAGTTGGGGAATACAGCTGGGAGAACAGTGGGGTACATGATGCGTGCCGCCCCCCACCGCGAGCCCCAACTTTCCTCATCAGTCAGATGGGCACAGAAACAGCACCGGGCCTGATGCTGCCGCCTCAAGGCCTTCACACTGGCTGTCCGCGCTAACCACCAGGCTCCCTCCTCCCCTCCATGTCTCCTTCTCAGCAAGGCCTTCCCAGACTGCACCCCCCATCCCAGCCCTACACCCCACATCCCCGGAGCTGGTGCAAAAATAAAAATCTTGAACGGTTGTTTTCAAATGACTGAGAATTTGAAGCCACGACAGCACAGCATGCGATCAAGAGCAGGGCCCTGTACGAATGCCCGGGTTGCATGTCTAGGAGGCCAGCCCCCGTCCCCTTCCCTGCTCATCTCCCTGATACCCAACACCCACCAAGTGACACTGCACACCCGGCTCATGTACACACCTTCTCTCCTAGCCAACACCCACTCCTCACAGTGTTTCTTTCTTCTTTTTTTTTTTTTTTTTTTTTTTTGAGATGGAGTCTTGCTCTGTCGCCCAGGCTGGAGTGCAGTGGTGTGATCTCGGCTCACTGCAAGCTCCGCCACCCAGGTTCACACCATTCTCCTGCCTCAGCCTCCCGAGTAGCTGGGACTACAGGCACCTGCCACCACGCCTGGCTAATTTTTTTTTGTATTTTTAGTAGACACGGGGTTTTACCATGTTAGCCAGGATGGTCTCAATCTCCTGACCTCGTGATCCGCCCACCGCGGCCTCCCAAAGTGCTGGGATTACAGGCGTGAGCCACCGTGCTCAGCCCTCACAGGGTTTCTTTCTGTCCCTGACAGCACGGACTCTGGCCTGCAGCAGCTCCGTGAAGATGTGAGAGTGACTGGGTGAATGCTGGAGCAAAGGAGTGCAATGGCGGTGACCACAGACATGGCACCATGAGCAGCCCTCAGTAATGGTGCCAGCAGCTGCCATACTCGCTAGCGCCCACGCTGGGGGAGACCCGTACTGTGACTGGGTGTGTCACCCCGTCGGCTTGGTCTTCCCATCATGAGGCCCATTTCACACACAGGGCCAGGTGACTTGCCCAAGGTCCTACAGCTGATGAGGTGGAGGGGCCAGGAGTCAGCTGGCCTCAGAGCTGTGCTCTTAACCCCACCCGGGCAGGCCACCACTTCCTGCCTGCTGTGGGCTGGCCATGCAACAGCATGCTCAGCCCTCAGCAAAGGGGGAAACGAGGCTCAGGGAGGCAGCTTTCCTGGCGTGTGCTTGCTCTGCCAACCAGCTGCTCGGTGGCCTGGGGCAAGCCGCTAAGCCTCAGTTTCCCATCTGCAACAGAACAGCCACCTCAGTGGCATCAGAAGCTGCTGCAGAGCCTGAGGCATGGAGTGGTCTTGCCAGGGCACGGCACTGTGCCCTGGGCATCAGTATCTCCTCTGCCTTGCACACCTGCGTGTTACACAGGCCAGGCCCGCCTAGGGGGCAACTTGGAACCTCAGCTTCCTTCTGCACCTGTAGGCAGGGCCCTCACTCAAGGGAAGCAGCTCTGGAGAAAAAGTACATCCTTCCCTGCATTCTCCTGCATTCGGCAGGGACAGAAACTGGGCAGCTTTCTGGAGCACGGTTTGGCAACATGTGGGCATTGAAAACACGTACTCCCTCCCCAGAGCCAGGGACCCTCAGGGTCAGAGAGGAGCCCTGGCTTCCAGCACAAAGGCAGGTGCACTCAGTGGATCCCCCAGCCCTATGGCAACAGTGGGAACCAGGGAAACCTGGATGACAGGGCCTCTTGCTCCCCCCACCCCATCTGGGAAGTGTGTGGGAAGTTTCTACACCGCATCACCCTCTCTACTGCTGTTTACCTTCCCAGGTTGAGCCATCCTAGTGGCTGCTGTGGCCACACCTGCAGCCCACACGGCCAACCCTCCACAGCATCTGTCCAGAGGCCCAGGCAGTTCCTGCCAGGAACCCCACAGCGGCACCTCCTGTCCCTCTCCCCAGGTTAGAAGCCTCTGCTATCCACCCTGCATCCTCCATGGGAACAAGAGCCTTGTGCGGAGCCAGGCTTGGGTTTGAATTCTGACTCTCAAGCTGTGACGCCTTTCTTACATATCTGCCAGGATGCAGAGAGGAGCAGACCATACAGCCCCTGCCCTCGAGGGGCTTAGCTTCTAGGATGGGAGAGGCACCAAAACGCACCAACCCATAAACCAGAGTTGGGGGGCTCAGGAGAAGTCAAGACAGCACAGGGCTGTGATGTGTGGACAGCGATGGGGGAGAGGACAGGGTGGCTTCTTGAAGGAGGGGATGCCTGCAGAGACCTAATGATGAGGCAGAGCTGGCCGCAGGGGAGCAGCATTGCGGCATAAGGTGGAGGAAGGCACCAGTCTGAGCATCTGAAGAGTGGAGGAGGGCAGCCGGCAGCCTCTGTGCACAACCCTCTCGCGGCACCTCCACCATGGGGGTGCCCGGAACTGCTGACCCCTGGCTTCCACTGCACACCCAGCTCCACCCTGGTGCCGGCCCACGCCCCACAGCACCTCAATCCCTCGCATCCTCCCCACCTGGGCCTGACACCTGCCAATGCCTCTGCCTGGAGCCCTTATCCTGGCGAGGCCCCCCCAACCCCACATGGAGGCCAGCCCCTCACCTCGCTACGCTGCCCGACGCCCCACTGGATGGCGCTCTGTCAGAGAGATGGCTCTGTCTGGACCCCCAGCTCTCTGCCAGGACCAGGCCTGTAGGAGGCACTGGGCACATGGTGCTGATGGAACAAAGGCCCGGTGGGTGGCACAGACCCCACTGAGAACGATGAGGAGCTCTGGCCAGCGGAGGCAGGGGGCCCAGCAGGGTCTCAGAGGCCTCCCTTGGGAAGGGGGCGAGTGGAGACACAGCAAGGACTGTCTTGGGGCTGTGCCCAGAAGGCTGTCCCTGGCATCACCAGTGCCCCCTCCCACCGACGATCCAGCTCTCGGAACCTCGAAAACATTCCTTAGTTGGAGGCTATGGAAGCTTTGAACCCACACCTTCTCCAAACATGGGCAGTGATGCCCCTGCCTCAGACACCTCCCCGCAAGTTTTTGCTAAAAATGTGGATCCCATGCAGACTGCAAAGGCAGATGGGGCCCAGAAATCTGCATGAACAGGCCCCGGGGTCCTGATCCGCAGCTGCGTTCAAGAACCGCTGCCCAGACCAGGGACGCAGAACACAAGTGCCTGGGGCTGTGGGGCAGCCGGGTTCCGGCCACACTCACCTTGAGGGCTGTGTCATTTCTATCGGGTTCTGATGCCCCACATCATCGGGGCCAGAGCGCTGCCTTGGCCACCAAGGAGCTGCCCTACTCAAGGACACTCAAACACAAGCGTGGGTGAGCAATGTTTAGGCTGGGGAGGAAGGAGGGGCTCTCCTGTTTCCTGACCCTTGCAGACACTGCATGTCGGTATCTACTCATCTTTCTGTATGTAAAGGGCCTGGGATAACTTGCGAAGCATTTTCAAAACCACAGAAGGCCGGGCGCAGTGGCTCACGCCTGTAATCCCAGCACTTTGGGAGGCTGGGGTGGGCGGATCATGAGGTCAGGAGTTTAGGACCAGCCTAGCCAATATGGCGAAGCCCTGTTTCTACTAAAAACATAAAAATTAGCCAGGTGTGGTGGCGGGAGCCTGTAATCCCAGTTACTCGGGAGGCTGAGGCAGAAGAATCGCTTGAAACCAGAAGGTGGAGGTTGTGGTGAGCCGAGATCATGCCACCGCACTCCAGCCTGGGCAAAAGAGTGAAACTCTGTCTCAGAAAAAACAAAACAAAACAAAAAAGCCACAGAAAAGATGCTAGTGTTAGCCCATTTCCCAGAGAGGAAATCCGAGGCTCAGAGAGGCCCCAAGCAATTTGCCCCATTGCAGAGCAAGGGATTGGCACAGTGGGGTCTGCTGCTGGTAGCTGTGCCTGCAAGGACTGGCTGGGGCCCCAGGTTCAGTTCAAAATAAAAGGAAGGCACAGCAGGGGCCACACCTCAAGGCCCCAAGGGGGAGTGAGAACACCAGCCGAAGTTAAGGTAGAAGGAGCCACAAAGCCCTGCCAGGCAGGAGCTGGGTTCCAGCGGCTTCTCTCCCTCCTAGGGCTTCGCCTCACCCCTGCACTTGTCTGAGTTACCAAACAGGTTTCAAAACTTCCAAGGCGCAGTTTCCTCATCTGTAAGTTGGGTCCTACAGAGGCTGACCTCGAAAGCTTGCTGTGAGGCCCTAGAGGCGCCACTAGGACAGCGATTCCCAACCAGGACAACTGTGCCCCAGGGGACACTGGAAAATGCCTAGGGATGGTCCTAGTTGTCACAACGGACAACCAGGAATATGGGGTGCGGGTGGGGGTGCTGCTGACAGGGGTCGAGGCCAGGGGTGCTGACTGCTTCCTACAATGCTCAGTGTGCCCCCACAACAAAGAACAATGCCGCCCTAAAGGTCCGCAGTGCTGAGGCTGAGATGCCCGACTGTGGAACATCAGAAACCACATGGGGAAGGGCAAAGACAAGGAATCCTTACTGCTGTTCTGACCACAAGTGCCCACGCCAGGGGGGCCGCAAAGGAGGATGGTGGGAACTGAGAGACAGAGGGGCACATGCAGCCATGCACACATGGGCGAACCCACTGAGTGGTCAGGTGAGAAAGAAAAATGCAGCCAAACCACCAGCCCCGCACTGTCCACGGGCGGCCCGGGCCTGCATCCGGCCGCAGGCCTAAGACTCCACTGCCTGGCAATGGAGAGCGGGTGTGCATGCACCAGGCAGGTTCCTCGGCACCCCCCTCACACTCCATGCTCAGAAAGGTCAGGTGCCACAGCCTCTGCACGCAAGGGCACGGCCTGGTAGCTGCACACTGCCCCACCCACCAAGCCCCATCAACACTGTGTCCCCTGCACAGGCTCGCCTGCCAGGGCACGTGTCTGCCTGGCCCTGGTGGGACTCTCCTGCCCTCTCCACCTCAGTGAAGAGCCCACCAGGCCACCCAGGCACTGCCCTGCCCACTCACCCCCACTGCAGCCTATGCCCACACCATCCAACGGGAGCTCCCTGCTTCCATCCCTCCATTCTCCAATCCTCCCTCTCCTTCATCACCAACTCTCCAGGCGGGCGCAGTGGCGTGGCCCTGCCTTGGTGGTGGTGGAGGCCTGCCTCCCAGCCCTGAATCCTTCACCCAGCAGCAGCCAGAGCTGTCTTAAAAACATCAAGACGCACGCCTGGAATCCCAGCACTTTGGGTGGCCGAGGCGGGTGGATCATGAGGTCAGGAGATCGAGACCATCCTGGCCAACACGGTGAAACCCCGTCTCTACTAAAAATACAAAAATTAGCTGGGCGTGGTGGTACATGCCTGTAATCCCAGCTACTCAGGAGGCTGAGGCAGGAGAATCGCTTGAACCAGGGAGGCGGAGGCTGCAGTGAGCCGAGATCGAGACACTGCACTCCAGCCTGGCGACAGAGCAAGACTCCGTTTCAAAAAACAAGCAAACAAACGAAAACATCAAGACCCCATCACCTCCAGGAGCAGAACCTTCCAGCTGCCTCCCATTGTACCCAGAAGAAAACCCAAACTGCTCCCTCGTGGCTTCCTGCGTTATTAGGCCTCAACCTACCTCTCCTAACTCATCTCCACCTGCACTGTGCCCTCCCTGGCCACACTCCCACTGCCCTGGGCTCCTTCTGTTCCCAGATTTGACTCCTTCCCACCACAGGACCTTCGCACCTATGCGCTTGCTTCTTCCCACAGCTCAAAGCTCACCCTTCAGGGTCCCACCCAGGAGGCTCTGTTTCCTTATGATTAGAAGCCCCCTCGTCATCTGCCTTGCACAATGTCTTCCCCACAAGAGCATGGTCTCAGCCACTGCGTCCCAAGTGCCCCAGCACAGCAGGTGCCCAGTGCTGAGCGTCTGAGGCAGGCCCCGGATTGCAAGCAGCTGGGAGGCAAAAGAGCCCCCCCACCGCTTGGAATGGCCTCTGCTTCCCAGGCCAAGAGTCCCTGCCCCAAGAAGGCAGAGAAAGCAGTTCAGCCTTGAGCAGCCAGGGCTGGGCAGGCTGGAGGGACAGGCAGGCACGGCTCCACCCAACAAGTCACAGCTAAACAGGCACAGCCCGCCAGCCTCTGCTCCCCGACCAGGTGCCTGGCGGCCCCGGGTGACCTCACCACTGCCTCTGGGGAACCACGCGCCCCAGGGGGCTGCTGTGAGGATCTATTGCTCTGTGCACCTGAGAGGCTTCAGCAGCATGGACGCCTCCTTGGGCCTGAGGAATGCTGGGAGGGACAGAGGCCCTCCCTCTCCTAGGACTTTCAGCCCCAGGTCAGGGGGCAGCAGCCAAGAACTCTTGGTGAGCAAAACAGACCAGCAGCCAGGCACAATCAGGTAGGAGCCTAAAGGTCGGGGGACCCGATGCTCATCAGGGCTGCTCCTGTCTGGCCAGGGCCCGCTGGCCTCTTCAGGCACACTGCACTTGCTCCCTCCTCTAGAAGTCACTTTGGAATCGGCCCTCTGTACGGCCGATGCTGGAGTCCCATCCGTTCCCCAGGGATGCAGAGCCATGGCCCAGCTGTTCCCTCATAGGAGAGGGCAGGGGCCTCCTTCCCTTCCAGTTTCCTTCCAAGTTCCGGCCTCAGAACAACTGGGTGTCCGTGCCTCCTCATCCTCTGCAGAAAACTTCTATACTCCCACCAAGACCCCGGAGAAGGGCCTTGCACCAATCAGAGGCGGATCTGTTTCCCAGAGAATTAATCCTACCACTTGTGCAAAGTCCAGGCAGAGCCAAGGAAGAAACCACGGGAATGGGTGGGACAGACTCCCACATGCCACCCAAGCCCCTCTGCAACGCTGGACACTGGGCACAGGCACCTAGCTGGGGTCCAGGGTGTTTGCGGAAGGACGACTCAGGGGTTCTCTGCTTCCCCCTAGTGCCGGAGCCTGGGCAACACCAAACCCCCAAATCATGGAGCCACTGAAATGGGCCACCATTAGGGCTGGAAAGGCCAGGCCATCCTGGGAGGGCGGGGCATGCAGGAGGAGCTGACTCTGCCACAGCCCAGGAGAGGACAGGGGGACCCAGAGCCTGGTCCAGACTGGAAATCTGAGGTGCCTGTCTCCCTTCCCGTTCACACGTGGCCTAGGCAGCATCTGAACCCCAACACACCCAGGGTCAGCACACAGCCAAGAGCACCACAGCTGACTCTGTCCACGGAGACTCAGGGGTCCAAGGGCAGGAAGAGCCCCAAGCCCAGATCCTGGCCATGCCTGTCCAAGTCGCATGGACCATCACTCAGCCCCTCCGGCCTCTGTTTCCCATCTGTAAACTAAGGATGCTGCAGAGTCCAACAGATTGCCCCCAAGACAGAGGGCTTGGGCCTCGGGCAGAGTCTGAGAACCCCCTGGCGGGCCGGGTGAGGGAAGTACAGATGGTGCCTGGGACACACGTCCACACTCAAAGCAGAACTCGCAGTGAAAAGAACTGACCACGGCCCAGGAGGACTCATTTTCTGAACATAAAGTCGCCTCTGAAAATAAAAACGAAAAAGGCAAATGAGCCCATTGCACTTTCCCTGCTCTCCAGGGGCCTTGCCCCACCACGGCAGAGACGGACCGCAGCTCTTAGGGTTCTGACTCCCACCTGGCTGGGTGTAGGAAGGTCCCCGAGGCGCCTGGCAGGCAGGAAGCCAGGCCACGGCCCTGCCTCCCGGGAATCCCCAGTGACTTGTTAGGGGGGAGGACTGGGAGGTCTGGGGACACTCAAGTTCTGTGAGGCAGCCAGCCACAGGACACAGGTCAAACGCCCTCTCTGTGGGGCAATGCCAGGCCCCGAACAGCATCTCCACCTGAACCGGCCCAAACTCCAATTCCTGACCTTCTCTCCAAAACTGTACTGCACAGCAGCCTCCACCCCAGTCAGGGCCAAGCCCATCTTCCATTTCATAGGCCCAAAGCTCCAGAATCTTCTTGGACTCCTCTCTTTCCCAGGTTCTTCAAAATAGACACCCAGAATCTCACTGTATCTCACCAGGGCCGCTGGTGCAGGCTGCACCCTCGTCTCATGCCTGGATTACTGCGCATCCTCTAAGGGCCTCCAACCACCACAATACCCTCGGCCGTGCAGGCTCAACCCAGCAGCCAGAAGCAAAAACACTCTGAAAACAAAAATGCAGACTGACCCATCCCTCCTCCGCTCTGAGCCTGCGTGGCCCGGTGTCACTTGGAGGAATGTAGCAGTGCCTCCCTGGGTCATCAAAGTCCTCTAGGAGCTGAGGCTACCCTGCTGGGCCCTGAGCCTCCCCGGCTGCTCCCTTCCCCTCCCCGGCTGCTCCCTTCCCCTCCCCAGCTCCTGTGGCCTTCTGAGGCATGCTGACCTCCTTTGTCTCTGTCCTCCTCTCAGCACCTCGCTGCAGGAAGCACTGTGATTAGGAGCTGGGACCGGGTCTCCCCTCTCCCCCATGGCAGGCGTCCCCAGCCTGGCACAATGCAAGCAAAGATCTGTCAGACAAGCTGACCCAGTGTCCAGCTCCCTACTCTACCCAAACAAGATCGGCAGGAAGGTCCTGATGCCCGCAGCACACTGCAGAGTTCTCAGCCTGTCCACCCTCAACACAAGGTGAAACTGAGGCTAAATGAGGAAAGCTCAAACTTGGGCCTCCACCTCGGTCTGTGATCAGGCCTCTACCCTGAGACAAAGCTGTGCCCCTTGGCCCAAGGCTTCCAGAAGAGGCTCCCCAAGCCCAGCAGGGAGCCAGGGTGAGAACTCATGTTCGGAGAGGAGCCCCCGCCACCCAAAGGCTGCTTTCTGTTTCAGCAGACAGGACAAACAACAGGTGCGGCACGGGCGCCCGCCCAGGAGGGCCACGGCGCAGCCCACGCCTGGCTCCAGATGAGCTGCCAAACAGGAAGCCTTGTGGGGGGGGTGGAGGGCACCACGAGACACCCTCAGGGTGAAAACGTGACGCCACAGTGTTGGGGGGAGTCACTTCCTCCCAGCCCCATGCCGCCTGGCTCTGACCTCAGCTTCTGACCTCGCCCTGCGGTGCTCACCCTATGCCCGCCACGGTGACCTGCAGCTCACCTGTCACTCTGGGCCTGGGCTGCTTGCTCTTCCCCAGACGCCAATAGGGCCCATTTCCCCCATCCTCAGTGGAGCCTTCCCCAGCACGCTTACACACACACACACACACACACACACACACACACACACACACACGCCATCACCTGCAAACAGCTCCTCTGGCTTTGTTTCACTTTGTATTATAAAATAATAAAAGAATCCCAAGAAGTTGCAAAAACAGTACAGAGAGGTCCTGTGTACTCTGCCTCCTCTATCCCCCAAGGGCACATCAGAGTAACTAAGGACACGAGCAAAACCAGGACACTAAGCCAGGCACAGTGGCTTAGTGACTGCAGGCCTTCAGCACACTGCATCATCTTCTACACACACTAACCTTCTTATATGTCGTGTGTAGTTACACACAAACTGTGAAGCTTTATCACACACACAGACACATCTCCCCACCACTGGACTTGAGACGTGGGACTGTTCGGTCCCCACGCAGGCACTCATTCCGGCAGCTTCCTGTTTAACTGCACACGTCACCATGCGGGCCCACGAGTGCACAAGCAGAATGTAAGCACCTGAGATCGGGGACCGTGTCCTTCTTATGCACCAGGCCTGGCATACAGCAAGCACTCAATAAACACCTGATGAATGAATGATGCTGGGGGTGGCTGTTGACGTTCTCCCCATCTCACGCACCCCATGCTCTCAAGGAGACAGACACCTTCCCATCACTGCCTCCCCAGTCCGTCCTCTTGCTCTGGGGACCCAGGTGCTCTGTCCAGGCCCCATGGCGTGCACACACCAAGGCCCGTGATGGCAAGGGCAGCCATCTACTACCCAGTGGGAACCAGAGACCTTCACACGAAGGACGTAGGGGTCCCTGAAACTATACATGCAGTGGGGCAGGCACATGCCTGGGAGAGGGTCTCACGGCCATCATCAGTCTTGAGGCCTTGTGCTCTGAATCATCCAAGAGCTGCCATCTAGCCAGAGGGAGGCGCTGAGTCCTTGTGGGAGGGACAAGAGTCTCGCAGCCCCCAACTCAGGCCCCACCATCCCGGGATGTGTGAACCCAGCAAGTCTCTCGGTTGCTCTAAGCCTCGGTTTTGCACAGGTAGTCAATCAACAGACCCTGGAGCAGGGCCGGCAAGAGATGCGTCACTGACAAACTGTGACTTCCTAGGGCCAGGCCCTCCACACACAGTCAAGTTGGCCCTGTAGGGGAGACAGTGTTACTGTTCTCATTCACAGATGGGGAGGAGCCTGCAGAGACGGGCTGGGCCTGGCCTCAAGCCCAGGCAGACCCCCAGGGCCCTTGCTCCTGGATACGGCCTGTACCTGATACCCCAGAGTCCGAGGAGCCTGTCTTGTCATCTCGGAGCCCCTGTGGCAGCCATGTCCTGTCACCCAGTTGTGGCCAGTGAGACTTAAGTGGAAGCCTGTTGAGGCCTCTGTGAAAGCTTCCATTTTTCTGCTAAAAAAGACAGAGGCAGTTCGTACTGTCCCTTATTGTCCTTTCTGCCCGGAACGTAGGTGGGATGTCTGGAGCTGTGGCAGTCATCTTGTGACCATGAGGCAAGGTCCAAAAGACTCACAGATACTGGTCCTCATGCCACTAAACCCAGGGGACATTTGGCAATGTCTGGAGACATTTTTGGTAGTCATGACTTAGGCGAGGCAATGCTACTGGCTTCTAGGGGTGGAAGCCCGGGATATTCCACCCCCTTCAGACATTCTATAATGTACACAGTGAGGCACTCTGTGAACGGGAGTCAAGGCCACAGCCAGGCCCCCTTAACAGGCAGGGAGACCTGCACCCAGGGAAGCAGCTGGCCCTTCAAAAATAACCCAAGAAGAGGCTCTGGGTGCAGCCAGGCCCAGGACAAACTTCTGCTCCCGGTGCCCTCAGCCCAAGAATGGACAGACACCCCTTGACACAGGGCATCCTCCCAGGCCAGACTAAGCTCTGCCTGGACACAGACCCTCTCCAGACCGCTGCACCTCCCCTCCCACCGGCAGGTGACGGACACACTCAGCTGGCAGACACCCTTGGTGGGCCATGACCACCGGCTCCTGCTGTGACTACCACGCCCTTGCCACTGCCGAGGAAGGCTCCACCAAACTGCAGACGGTGGTCACATATAGTTAGGTCAGAAATGCACGGGTGAGTTAGGTCTCACAGAGCTTGTTCAACTTAAAAAAAGGAAAGAGGCAAGGAAACTCCGGCAAATAGCATAAAGTGTAAAGTTCTTTGGTAAATCATTCTAAACAAACATTTAAGACCCAGCCAGGCAAAGATTCCACAGGGCCTTGCCTAAAAGCAGAGCTGTGGGATCTTCAGAGCTGTCCAGGGCAAGGTATAAAAGGTCGGGGTCAGAAAGTCGAGGAAGAGTTCAGCCAGGCACGGAAGGGGTTAACTGGTGGACAACCCTCAGCTGCCCGGGCTCCTGGCTCCCACCTCCCTCCATGCCCTCAGCCAACAGCAAGTCGCTGCCAGCCCAAGGCCGAAAAAACTGGCCGCTGAGTCAGGCCCGGCTGTGCTCCCGGGGCCTGATTGTTCACAAAGACAAAAGGGACGCTGACGAGGGCCCAGCTCCCTAGCTCCACCAGCGGACGGGGGCTGGGGGCAGACAGCTGACCCAGGCAGCCCGCCCCAATGCCCCCCGGGAGCTGCACCCGGGAGCCTCCCCCTACCCACCTCAGTAAGGCCCAGGCAGGGGCAGGAGGATTCTCAGAGGCTTGAGTTCAGATCTCCCGGGAAACCAAGAGCGGATGGTCCCTCTGACACCATCCCTGTTTGGGTCTCCACCCTTTGGCAACCAACAAAGTCTGCGGCCTCTTCATCGTCACAGGTATCGAATGGCCAGCCAGCAGATTGGGTTACAAAACACCGTCGCCTGAAGTCGGGTGCACACAGTGGCAAACTCTGTGACCGATCCCAACTGCTTCTGGATGGGTGGTGTTCACAGGACTCCAGGATAGCAAGGGAGAGGTCAGGCCAGGGCCGGGGCCCTTCCCACTGTCCCCCACCAAGAAAGCATGCGTTCAGGCACCCACCACCTGTGTTCCAATCTCCTCCCGGACATCTATTACCTCGCACCTCCCCACCCCGGCCCCGCCACCCCCGCCCCAGGCCCAGACAGGTGGTTAGCCATTCTCTGCCTCAGTTTCCCCATCTATAAAGTAAGAATGGTTTCAGTCCCATCCTCAGAGGCCTGCTATGAGAACAGGAGAGGACTTCTGGGGAAGCCACAGCACCCAGCCCATGTGCCTGCACACTGTTTTAAGCAGTTAATGTTCGTTTTCCAGATGAGGAGGATGCCACTGCCAAGACAGACCCAGATGGTAAGGGGCAAAGTCAGGATTCGAACCCACGTCCGCAGGCCCCAGAGGCCAAGCACTGATGGTTATGGAGTCCCAGAGGCAGCTGCGTCGATCAGAGCGAGCCCAGAAGTAGGTGGGAAGGCCTAGTCCCACAGTAAGCAGAAAAGAGCTGCAGGCACTGGAGGCGCACACCCTCACCTCTAGCAGCACCTCCCGCCCAGTCCATGCCCCCCGGCGCCTGCTGCGGGCCTAGGGAACGGAGCCAAGGTTCTGGAAAACAAGGAACACCCTCTTCACGTGGCCTGAACCCCAGAGGAAGAATCTTGGTGAAGGCATGAAGGCTAGAGTGTCCCCAAACACCCTCTAAGACTGCTCTAGACATCTACAAAACAGATTCCAGGACGAGACGGACAGGGCCGCCTGCTCCCACCACCTACACGCTCCCTTCCCAGGAGGACACAGGCACCCCGGCAGGAAGCTGAGCTGCCCGGCCACTTGCACAGGCTAGAAGGGCCCCGGCCACCCTCCAGCACCCCTCAGCCAGCAGCTCCTCCTACTGCTACACTTGCACACATCCACCAATACGCACGGAAGCCGGCAGGGAGCCCACGAGTCACCCCAAGCGTTCCCAGAAAGTGGGCACAGCAACTTCTGCTGGGGCCTCTGACCCAATCACCTGGGAGCCAGGCTCAGCCCAGTTCCACAGGATCCTTGTCCACACTGCCCCAGTGAGGCAGGTTACTCTTCAAGCTGTGTCTCTCTCCATGGAATCTACGTGGTGCGCGCACATGCGCGCACACACACGCGATCAACTGGCATTAGGGATTTGGACTAAGAAAGCTCATGAAGTGCCAACGCCCTAAAAGGAGTGGTGGTCTCTGAGCTGCCTTCCCCTCCAACTCCAACCCCATCAATATGCCACGGCGCTAGGGAAGACAGCTCCCATCCATCACCGGGGTGGGGAGGCAGGCCGCAAGGCAGGACCCTTTGCATCCCTTAAGTGTGTGTCCCTCTCCAAGCAGCTGCCAGGACTTATTAGATGTTTTAAAAAAGGGCAGGGAGGTGGGAGGCATTTGAGGATGAAGAGTGGGCTGTGCTGCTTCTAAATGAGTCAGACTACAAGCCCATAGGCCAGGCACTCAGGCAGGTGGCCTCCGCCCTGAACACATCGTATCTGCAGCAGCGTTCACAAACATCAGACCTTGGTAGCAATGACCTACTGCCACCACCTGCCCCAGCACTAGAACAGGTGAGAGGAGCGCCTGGGGAAGAACCCGGCCTGCCAGTCCCTAGGAGTCATCAGCAAACACTTCAAGAGAGCGTTACCTGCACCAGGCCCACCCTAGGCCCTCCTTTCAGAAAACTCAGATGTGCTGTGACCACTCCCATTTTACGGGTGAGGAAACAGGCCACACACTTAGCGAAGGGAGCTGGGGTGTGCACCAAGGCAGGCAGGCTCCAAGGCTCACCATCCCCTAGGTGGTATGGCCTCTGCCAGGGATGGAGAAATGCAATCTGCCTTCTCTTCACTCCCTTGGCTTAAACGCAATCACATGTCTGAAAACTGTCATTTCACCAGCCTTCCAGACCCAGGAAGCCCAAGGCCCCCTCCACTTCATCTCCAAGGACTGCCCACCCCAAGCCAGCCACGTCCACTCACCCGTAAGTCCGCTGGATCAAGGTGGGGTGCAGCTGCTGCACCCCAATGGCAAAGCCTAAAACGAGAGAACAATCAGGGACTTGGCCTTACTGCAGGAGCAATGCCTCAGGGGCTGCACACAGGGTGGCAGAATCCCGCAAGCCACACACCTCTAGTCAAAAGGGATCATCAGCTTCCTCTCCCCTCCCAGGCCTCCCCCTCGTGAACCCCAAGGCACACCGCTGAAGTGTGACAGCGAGTGACGCAGGTGTCAGCAGCCACTGGTGTCGGCACTCCCAACCTCCAGGCCCCATGGCCACTTCCTCCCTCCTGGGACAGCTGGCAACTGGGATGCAGTACCCTCCCTGCCCCCCGCCCCCTTCTTTGGGCCACACGCTGTGAGAAGGGGTCTAGATCCTCGAGGGGGGGATGGCTGCCCTGTGCCGGCTCTGCAGGCACATGATAGCCGACTGCCACTGCTGGGGCGAGGAAGGGGGGCCTCTTTCCACCCGACAGATACCGACACCCAATATAGAAACCGAGAAGAGCCAGGCAGGAAAACACAAGCTCTCACCCGTCTGGAGGCTCCGCGGCTTGGCGCCCAGATATGCCAGGTTCACGTTGGCCTTGCGGCCGTCGATGATGGGGTTCGGGTCTTTACAAGCCCTCTCAGCTGCCGCTCGGTCGGCCATGGTCACCTGGAGGAGCACAGACACATCAGGGGCTGCCGTGGGGGGAACCAGGGGCGAAAGGGGCAGAGGGCTCCGCCCTGGCACAGATGCTGCCACCCCTCTCTTCCCTTCCTCTGAGGGTGCCTGTGACCCAGGATCCTTGAGCCAAAGCCCCTCTGACCCCTACCTGGGGCCCTCCCACAAAGATGCCTCCTGGATTCCAGCTCCTCCCCTTAAAGTTCAAGGCCTGGGAAATGTGGCCTTCAAGGACAAAAATAATCCCCTGCGGGGAAAGGGCATGAACCCCGAAGGGAGGCTGGGGGGTCGCCTGGACTGCCCACCAGTGAGAGCCGAGACTTTCCTCCGAGATGGAGTTTGCGACGCTATGCTTGGAAGGGAAGTAGGAAAGTGTCTTCAAGCCGTTTTTACTTAAGCTGAGGTTTATTTGGGGCGGCTGAGAGGGCTGTTAAAAATATGAGGGAGGCCGAAGGGCTCCTAACACCCCGGGGTGGAGCCGTTGCTCCTCACCCCCCGCTGCTCCAGGAAATCCCGAGTGCCCTCTGGCTCCAAAACCTCCCCACCAACTTAGAAGTCCTAATTGAACACAGCGGCTCTTCCTTTTAAACCGGGGGTGGGGGT
This sequence comes from Nomascus leucogenys, assembly GCF_006542625.1. Lineage (NCBI taxonomy): Eukaryota > Metazoa > Chordata > Mammalia > Primates > Hylobatidae > Nomascus > Nomascus leucogenys. The sequence continues at coordinate 6,768,386 of NC_044393.1, forward strand.
GGGGGTGGGGGCCGGGGCCCGGGGTGGTGGGGGCGGGACCGGCAGGAGCGCGCCCGGGAGAGGCGGCAGGTGCGGGCGCCGGCTGGAGGCGCCTGGGGCGGGGGCGGCCGCAGGCAGGCTGGGCGTGTGCCCCGGAGTGGACTCGGCGCCCAGGCCGCGATAAGGTGTGCGGCGGGGTGCGGGCCCGGGCGCGGGGGCCACTTACGAAGCCGTAGCCGCGGGACTTGCCCGTCTGGCGGTCGGTGATGACCACGGCCTCCTCGATGTCGCCGAAGCCCTCGAAGTACTTCCTGAGCGAGGCGTCGGTAGTGTGGTACGGCAGGCCGCCCACGAAGATCTTGGTGAACGTGGTGTCCTTCTGCGAGCCGTGCATGGCGCCGGGGGCGGCCAGGGGCCGCGGGAAGCCCGCGCTCGGGGCGCACGGCGCGGGCTGCAGCAGCATGGGGGGCGCCCCGCCGCCTACGGACCCGGGCCGCGCGGGGCTGCGCTCATGGGGGGCGGCGGGGAGCGCTCGGGGCAGCCAGTGGCGCCCGTCCAGCCGCCAGGCCCGACCACTCGCGCGCCGCTCCCGCCGTGCGCGCCGAGCTGCGCCGCGTTACGCTCCCGACCGGCGCTGCAGGGACTCTGCGCCCCGGCGCCGCCCCCGGGCTTTGTAGCCGACCCCGCCCCCGCCAGCTCAGCCCCGCCCCCAGCGGGCCCCGCCCCGCCCCGGACGCGCGGGGACTGCCGGGAAGCGTAGTCCCAACCCCGCCCAGCCGCGCCCGGGCGCACGGGGATTGGGGGGAGGGGGGAGGGCCGCGCACGCGGGCTGAGGGCGGATCCGGGCCTCGGGGCGCTGGGCGCGCCTTTCTCTCCTGGCTGCCCCCGCGGGCCCTCCTGGTTGCAGGCGCTAAGCACAGCCGGGAACCAAGGAGGCCAGGCCCCTTCCCTCGTGGAGCGCACCGTCTGGTGAATTAAACGTAAACGGTTTTTAGCATCTTGTTAATTGAGTCGGTATTTAACCCAGGGAGACTTAGGGAACAGCCACGTGTCATATTAAAAAAGTGAAATGATTTGTTTTATATGTAAGATTAGTTCATCCGACCGATATTTACCAGGGCCCCCATGCGTCACTCTGGGCGCGAGGCTGCAGCGGAGCACATATCATATTCCCTGGCCCCACGGAGCATCTAGGACTGAGAAACAATTCGGCCAGTAAACATACAGCATACGACCCCGGAGGGAGCTACACCAGGGTGCAGCGATAGAAGCGGGTCCCAGGCGGTCTCGGAGGCCCCGCGGGAGATGAGGTGGGCAGAGGAAGCAGGTGTGGGCTCTTTCCAGTTCCACCCCGTTCTGGGCTGGTGTCAGGGACCCTTGGGGCAAGTCAAGAGCAGACCCGGTTCCCTCATCCGGCTCCCAGCCATAGAAAGGCGGCGCATACTGGGGCTCTGTGAGCTTCACACCAGGCAGGGCCAGCCACAGAATTTTCGGGGCCCAGTGCAAAATGCAAACGTGGCGCCCCTTATTCAAAAGCTAGGAATTTCAAGTTGGCAGCAGTTGAGCATGAAACCCAGCCCCGGGCTTTCCTGAGCGAAGGGAAGGGCCGTGTGACTGCACAGGCCCCGGGATCCCGGACCTGCGGGTCACACCCTCCACTTCTGAAGCCGGGACTGGGGGCCTCAAGCCCGCCTCATCTCCAGACCCCGCGGTTGGGACCCGTGCAGCTGGGAAACAGCAGCTCTAAATGGGGTCACTCCCGGCCCCAGCCCTGCGGCCTCCTCTCAGCACAGGGCGACGCAGGTGGGGTCTGTGGGGACTGGGAGTGGCACTCCGTGGGCTGTGGGGGACCGCAAGGCCGGCGAGGAGTTCCCCACGTTTCCTCCAGCACCGAGGAGTTCTCCGCGTTTCCTCCAGCACCCTCTGCCCTGGCTGCCGGCGGGGAGGAGTCTGTCCGCCCCCTCCCCCACTCCACGGCCCACGCTCCACGCGGCAGCCTTGACCTCTGACCTCTCCCTCCCCCAGCTCCCGCTCTAGCCCTCTGCACAGTGGGGATGGGACCCCGAGTCTTCCGGAAGCCTCGGCGTCCTTTCCTCCCTTCCCCCTTCGTTCCTCGTTCCTCGTTCCTGGCGCTCCTGCCCCCGCTCGCGGCCCCCCTTGCCCTTCATCCAGCGTGGTTTCCTCGCCTTCCTTCGCGGAGTTTCCCACCTCCCCGGCCCTGTGTGTTCGCCTGCCTGGAGCCCCTCCCCTGCTATTTGGGCGCCGCGAGAGCAGGGACCTGGGATGTTTCGCCCAAGCTGGAGGGCCTGGCAAGGAGAGGGCTCTGGGATATGTTTGTTGAGTGTATCCATGATGGAACAAGGTGGGGTGGGGTAAGCTCCCGCCCAGCCGGAGGCCCTTCGAAACGCCTTTGAAAACTTTCATTTAAGTGTGACCTTCACATGCCCCCTAGAGGCCGGGGGAGGCGGCCACTGCCTGGCTGCTTGCTCTTGGGCCAGCTGGATCCCTTCACCAGGCCTCAGTTTCCCCTTCAGTTTTTCCAAGGCTGTCCCCAGCCGTCGCGTTGCCTGGGCGGGCTGGAGCCGCGTCGGTGGCGTGGCCACGCGCTTCAGCCTGGAGGCGCCCCGGCTCCCAGCCTACAAGTCCCAGCGCCGCCCGGGCCCGCCTCGCTCGCGCCCCTCCCGGCACGACAGCCCCAAGAGGGGGTGCGGCCGCTCGGCTGCTGCCGCAGGGGCCGGGCCCAGGCGGCAGGGCAGCCCCGGGGCCTCTGCCTGCCCGGAAGGGGGCGGGACAGGGGCGTGGAGGCTGGAGACGCGGTTGCCCAGGTGCAGGTCCAGTCGCACTCCTTCGTCCCCGGCCCCCTTGGGTTTCTGGATCACCAATCTCTCCGCCCCTCCGGCGGCCCCATGTCGCCACGGGTCACCAACTTCTGCCTGACAATCAATCATTCACCCAAACACACACTTTTTTTTTTTTTTTTTTTTTTGAGACAAGGTCTCTCCCTGTCGCCCAGGCTGGAGTGTAGCGATCATAGCTCATTGCAGCCTCGACCTCTCGGGCTCCAAGCCATCCTCCTGCCTCAGCCTCCCAAGTAACTGGGATTACCTGTGCGTACTACGGTACCGGGATAATTTTATATTTTGTGTAGAGGCTGGTCGCGAACTCTTGGGCTTAGGCAATCCTCCTGACTTGGCCTCCCAAATTGCTGGGATTACAGGCTGAGCCACTGCACCCAGCCTCAAACACACATTTATGTGCACCACTGCACTCCAGCCTGGGCAACAGAGCGAGACTCCGTCTCAAAAAAAAAACAAAAAACTACAGTCTCATCAGCGCCACTGCTTGACCTTGTTGAACGCATTGATGAGGAAGACATTGCTTGTCTACATTGCTACATCACACATTTGTTTTTTAAATATTTTCATGGCCGTTTTTAATTGTTTGTTTTAATTAGAGATGGGGTCTCTCTATGTCGCCCAGGCTGATACAGAACTCCTGGGCTTAGTTGATCCTCTTGCCTCAGCCTCCTGAGTAGCTGGGACTTCAGGCGCATGCCAACACACCCAGCCTATATTTTAATGTGATTGTTTTCCTTTGCTAATCTAAGCATTTTATTTTATTTGCTATTATTATTTTTTATAAAGACAGGGTCTTGCTCTGTTGTCTGGGCTGGAGTGCAGTGGTGTGATTATAGCTCCCTGCAGTCTCAGCCTCCCGAGTAGCTGGAACCACAGGCATGTGCCCAGCTAATTTTTTTTATTTTTTTTTTGTAGAGTTAGGGTGTCCCTTTTTTGTCTAGGCTGGTCTCAAACTCCTAGCCTCAAGCAATCCTCCCACCTCTGCCTCCCAAAGCACTGGGATTACAAGTGTGAGCCACCGTGCCTGGCTGGTAAGCATTTTATTTTTAAGTGTTTAATACTATTACCTTAGGTATCAGCTGACTGCCAAGGGTTCCATGGCCCACAAAGGGCCCCTGCAAAGGGAACACAGTTTTGTGAGACTAGGCTGGGAGCCAGGCTGGGCAGAGGTGACTTGGGTCCCTCAGGCCTCACTGGGGAGCGGGAGGAAGGACTGGCAACTGTGTGTGCTGGGTGAGAAAATGGAAATTGCAGGAGCTTGGAACGCAGAATGCCTGCTCAATGTGAGGATGAGCCCAGCACTTTCTGTGTGTTATCTTAGTTCATCTCACAAAAGCCCTAGGAAGAGATGACTACGATGATACCCATTATATAGCTGAGGAAACTGATGCCCAGAGAGGTCCTCTCCTGCCTCCCTCGCAAATGTGTGATGTGTGCAGGGCACAAATGCAGAACTGCCTGGCCTAGGCCTGCTCTCTGCTCCCAGCTGTGGCTCCAGCTGCCCTGCAGAGGAGGGAGAGTAAGTTTACCCTGATGAGGATGCGCAGAGAGGAGCAGGTGAGGCCGGCCACTGCGATCTGAAACAGCGCAGCCCCGTCCAGGTGGGGCTCTGGTTTGAGTCTTCAGGCCCTGCGCTCTTGGGCCTCCTCCCTTTTGTTTGTCATGTTGGTGTTTATATCAAGGCTCTTCGGGGACTCAGCTTTGGGCTGAGCTTGGTGCAGGTGGCCTGTACACCCCCACCCTGCAGCCCGGCCCCTTTGAATCCACGGGAGCCCTGGGTTGCCGTTTTCATCTGCCACGTGCAGAGTAGTGAGCCTGGGAATCCCAGCACTTTGGGAGGCCGAAGCAGGTGGATCACCTAAGGTCAGGAGTTCGAGACCAGCCTGGCCGACATGGTGAAACCCCGTTTCCACTAAAAATACAAAATTAGCTGGGTGTGGGGTGCCTGTAATCCCAGTTACTCGGGAGGCTGAGGCAGGAGAATCACTCCAACCTGGGAGGCAGAGGTTGTTGCAGTGAGCCGAGATTACACCACTGCACTCCAGCCTGGGTGACAGAGTGAGACTCCATCTCAAAAAAAAAAAAAAAAGTTTTCCCATACTACTGGGCACAGAGGCCAAAATGCACCAGCAGGCACTGGTACTGGGGAGAGGAAAGGTTCACCCCCTCTCCAGGTGGCACTGACAGGCTCAGTCGATGCTGTCACAGGCCCCCCAGCAGCATTGGTGGACAGCGCCTGGAACAGCAGAGTGCACATGCCTCAGTTTCAGCTGCAAAGACAGACACTGGCCTGTGTGCATGGCTGAATCCTGGCCTCTGCATCCTAATCCCTGGAACCTGTAACATGGCACCCTACCTGGTGACAGGGACTCTGCAGATGTGACTAAGCTAAGGATCTGGAGGTGAGGAGAGTATCCAGGGTCATCCAGATGGACCCATCAAAATCACAAGAGTCTCCATCTGAGGACAGCTCCAGATTTGACTAAGGAATGGGAATAGATGTGAGCCCAGAAGCAGGAGGCTGGAGTGATGCGGCCACAAGCCAAGGGTTGCTGGCAGCCACCAGAGGCCAGGAGAAGCAAGAAATGGATCCTCCCTTCAGGCCTCCAGAAGGAACCAGCCTTGCTGCCACCTTGATTCTAGTCCCCTAATAGTCATTTTGGATGTCAGGCTTCCAGAACTATAAGAAGATTCACTTCTGTGGTTCTGAGCCACTAAGTGTGTGGCCATTTGTTACTGCAACCTTGGGAAACAACACAGCTCACATCGAAAGCTGTGCCCTCATCCCCTAGGGAAAGGAGTGCAGTCCAAGTGGCAAATTGGGGGTGCAGAAGAATGAGAAAGTGGGGAAGAGCCTGCTACTCCCTGTCAATAACCAAATGACCTGATTGGTCTCCTGTGCCAAAAGTTGTTCGTTGCCCCAGGATCTTTCTCATGAAGAGGGAGGTGGCCTTGCTAAGCAGCGTGGACAGGTGTGTCTGCGAGGGCAGGGACTGCATAGGGGGCCTAGGCAGGTGCTGGTGCCAGCATGTATGATGGCACTTGCCCCTGGGCTCGGTGTCCCCTCATCTTTTGGCTTCAAGATGGTGATGAGAGGCTGGGTGCTGGTGGGTAATCCCAACACTTTGGGAAGCCAAGGTGGGTGGATCCCTTGAGGTCAGGAGTTCAAGACCAGCCTGGCCTCCATCTCTACAAAAATTAGTTGGGCGTGGTACCTGTAATCCCAGCTACTCAGGAGGCTGAGGCAGAAGCATCACTTGAACCCGGGAGATGGAGGTTGCAGTGAGCTGAGATCACGCCACTGAGATCACGAGATCACACCACTGCACTCCAGCCTGGGTGACAGAGGGAGACTCCATCTCAAAAACAAACAAACAAACAAACAAACAAAAATGGTGGTGACGAAAGCTCTAGGAAAAGGAAGTGCCACGAAGAACAAGAATTCCCTCGAGCTGAGCTGGGTCGCCGAGATGTCAGGTAAGAAGCTGGAGAGCTGCAGGCAGCGCCTTGATCAAGCCAAGGAAAGCAGCCACTACTGGCAGGAAACGTGGGGCACAAACGCCACAAGTCCCTCAGGGATGCTACTGCTTCTGGCTTTGTGGCACCTTGCAGGTTAGCAGGTGAAGGGAAGCCCGCAGCGAATCCCCGAGCTGTGAGCTGCACATGGCCCTGGGGAAGGCTGAGTTTGTTTCTGCAGTGGCCATGAGGGTGGCACAGGCCGGAGATCCTGCCCCCGCCAGCGCCGCTACAGAACGCTCAACGCTGCCTGCCCTGGGAGCCCGGTGCGCGGTGGCCGGTGCTGTGGATCCTGCAGGCACCAGGTCATGCAGCCCATATGCAAGCGGCCACTGCGGAAGACTGTAGTGGTCACCTTGAGCTGCTGTGACAAACTACCACAGGCCGGGAGACCGAGCGACAGAGGTTTACTCTCTTAGAGTTCTGAGGGTGCAAGTCTGGGATCTGGATGTCTGCAGCGCTGGCTCCTTGCAAGGCCTTTCTCCGTGGTGTGTGGACCTCGCCCTCTTCCTGTGTCTTCATGCGGCCCTTCCTCTGTCCTTGTCTGTGTCCAGATTTCCTGGTCTAGGATACCAGACCTATTGGACCAGGGCCAGCCCAGTGACCTCATTTTATCTGAATTGACTGTTTAAAGACCATGTCTCCAAAATACAGTCCTAATCTGAGGTACTAGGAGTTAGGACTTCAACATACGAATCTGGAGGATGACAGCTCAGCCTATAACAAATATTAATACTGATTTTGCTTTTGTAGGCAACCGTCAGGTGCTAAGCAGAACCGTGCTTGGGCCTTCCACACCAGTCAAGGTGCTCTCACAGCAAAGCCCCACTGAAGGGGCCCACAGGGTGGATTCAAGGTACATGAAGTCCCAAGAGATTACTTGAAGCCCCAAATGGATGCCCTGGGCTCCCCAGCACCAGAGGGAAACGCCCCCTCACCGAAGACAGTGGCGAGTGCCATGCTTCAAGTAACACAAGGAGCAGCCTCCAGTGCACCTGTTTTAGCGGCCAGTCCTGGAGGCAGAAAGATTTACAAGGGAGTGGAAAGGCTGGCAAACACAGGACACACGGAGATGGCCAAAGTCAGTGGGGGTCAGAGTTCAACCTGGAAATGCAGTCTCCTCAGCTGAGGAAGGCAGTGAGTCCTGGCCAGGAAGCCGGTCCAAGCCCCTGCCTTGTCCCCAGTTCACCTCGTGAAAGCTGATGAATGACCAGTGATTGCAGAGGGGTCTGGAATAATGGCATCACTGTATTAAGGGGGCGATCAGGCTGTATATTGACACTGGGATTCATAAGAGAAGGAAGAAACCCATCATGCTGATGGGTAGTGAAGAAGAGAAATGAAAGACAAAAGACACAAGAGAAGGCCGGGGTGCAGTGGCTCACTCCTGTAATCCCAGCTACCCGGGAGGCTGAGACAGGAGAATCGCTTGAACCCGGGAGGCAGAGGGTGCACGGAGCTGAGATCACGCCACTGCACTGCAGCCTGGACGATAGGGCAAGACTCAGTCTCAAAAAAAAAAAAAAAAAAAGACACCAGAGAGTGCTGCCGCCAGTGAGCTGACGGAATCTGCGGTGTGGATTCGGGCCCGTAGGATGCTGGGGATTGTCAGTGCCTTCTTTGAGCTTTGTCTCCTCCCATACCGCCTCCCCTGCACCACAATCAGGAGGGAAAAAGAATAAAAGATTAAGAATGCAGGTCAGTTATTTTTTGGGAGCTGATTTACATTTTAAGCAAGTATGCAACAGGTGTTTCTTATCTGCTTTGAAAACAGCCCTCACCTTAAAGAATATTTCTCAATAGATTGATGCGAAATTCACAATAGTCTCTTAGACTGTGGTGATGGTTTCATGGGTGTATACTTATCTCCAAACTCATCAAGTTGTATACGTTAAATATGTACAGCCTTTTATATGTCAGTCACACTTCAATAAAGTGTAAAAACTCACACAGTCAGCTACAAAACTGTTTACACTGCCCGTATTTGCCTTACAGTGACCTAACACCTGTCATAATAAAACCCACAAAGTTGCAGGCACAACCTCTCCTGACTTCTCCCATCTCCGTGGGATAAATGTGGGCCGTGAAATAGGGGAACCGCAGTGAGCAGAAAGACCTCGCAGAGCTGTGAAACATTGCCAGGCTCTGATTAACAAGCCAGTACCTTGCAAGGAAATACAATGCTTGTGCTGAGACTGCCTTTCCTAAACACTATAGCCAGGCCCTGGGGTCTGGGGCTTATACAGCTTTTTAAGAGCCTACAAAAATGTTGAAGGGGAGAGACGTAGAAAGAGAGAAAGAAAAATAGAACTGACTTGAAGATATTTAAAAACAACAACCCCAGCCTGGGTGTGGTGGCTTACGCCTGTAATACCAGCACTTCGGGAGGCCGAGGTGGGAGGACTGCTTGAGCCCAGGAGTTTGAGATCAGCCTGGGCACACACAGTAAAACCCTGTCTCTACCAAAAATACAAAAAAAAAAAAAAAAAAAAAAAAAAACCCAGAGCCTGGTGTGGTGGTGCACACTTGTAGTCTCAGCTACTCAGGAGGCTGAGGTGGGAGGATCACTTGAGCCCGAAAGGCAGAGGCTGCAGTGAGCCGAGACTGCACCACTGCACTCCAACTTGGGCGATACAGCAAGATGCTATCCTCCCCCCAAAAAACCCAAAACAAGAAAAATCCCCAAATTAATCCGTTTAAGGCCTACAAATGTAATACTGGAGACCTCACAAACTGTTTAGTGTTCTAATATCCAATTGATTTGAAAACAATTTGTAGCTTTGTAGGAAATGCTGCACTTTGTGAGAAATTCCCTAGTATTCGAGGTGATGATTAAGAAATCAACATGGAGTGTACGCTAACTTACTGCCAAATCATTTCAGAAGTAAAATAGGAAATTTTTTCAAAGAATTTGCCTTCAAAACAATGTGTATTTAAAGCAGGATGTGGGTGCATTTTAATATTTGGTGTGGAGTGGTGGGTGACACCTCCAAAAGTCAGAGGACCTAGTGCAGTGATGTCCCAGAGAAAGATGAATATAACATGAGCCACGAATGTAATCTACAATTTTCCAGTAGCCACATTTTAACAAATATAAGCAGGGGAAAGTTAAATTTATTATCCAAAATAGTATCATTTGAATGTGTAATTGGTATGAAAATTAATGGCGTTTACGTTAATTTCAAGAGCATGTGTTTAGTTCATTTTTTTTGGCATTAAGCCTTTGAAATCTGCTGTTTTAGGTTTACATCTCAATTCCAACGGGCCACAGAGCCTTCAAAGTTACTAACACGAGTCTTAAAGTGACCTGTTTGCCACCACCAGGGATTTGTGTTTCCCAAATCAGGGCAGGGATGATGCTATGGGGCACGGGAGTGCTCAGAGACCCCACACCGTGGGCGCCAAGGCTTCAGTGTTCTACAAGGAAACCATCGTGGACATTAAGTTTGAAACAGAAAAATCAGGGTCCCACCTCTGACAAATTATCTCCTTTAGCATTTTCCAAGGAGACCTTCAATCTTTCGATAAAGTGTGTTATTTTTAAGACGATTCTTCTAACAGCATAAGCAATGTTTTGATTCTACTTCCCAAATATCTTAAAAGCTTAGCACAACAGCAAATGGAGGGGGGTGGCCAACACTTCATTTCTTTTAATGAACTCAGAAATTGTGTGAAATTGAATACAGAACACAGGCTCCAATGTTGGCATTGGGGCCATTCGCGCCATCTGCTGGCCAGACCTAAGCACAACACCCGGCTCCTGGGGAAAGAATCTTAGAGACAAGCAAGATCTCCAGTCACTTGGTCTGTGGACCTTTTTGTCCCGCCTGTATGCGGACAGCACAGCCCCATTGAGCAGGAGAATTCTCATGGACGTCATCCTCACTGGCACTTATAGTAGCAGCTACATTTAAACTACATAACAGGCCAGCCACGGGGGCACTTTTACGCTTTAACTCTTTGACTACTCACACAACCATTATGATAGCTACTTTTAATGTCTCCCATTTTACAGATGAGGTCACTGAGGCTCAGAGGTTTAAATCACAGGCTTAAACAAAGGGTAAATCACATGTCAGCAAAGTTGGTGACAGAGTTGGAATTGAAGGTGGGCAGTCCAAGTACATGTTTTTTTGTTTTTTGAGACAAGGTCTCACTCTGTCGTGATCTAGGCTCACTGCAACCTCCACCTCCCGGGCTCAAGCACTCGAGCAATTCTCACACCTCAGCCTCCCCAGTAGCCAGGATTACAGGCATGTGCCACCATGCCCAGCAAATTTTTGTATTTTTAGTGGAGACGGGTTTTGCCTTGTTGGCCAGGCTGGTCTGGAACTCCCGGCCTCAAGTGGCCCGCCTGCCTCGGCCTCCCAAAGTGCTGGGATTACAGGCATGAGCCACCGCACCCAGCCCCCTGTTCTTAATTGCAATGTTATATGGTTATTTCAAATATAATTAATATAATCATCCCTCCCATTTTGGGGAGACCTCAAGTGCAGTTATGGCTAGTACTTGAGGTCACTGAAGCTAAAACTCATCCTAAACCACATAAAAAGTGACAGGAACAGAGAAAAATCCCACCCCAGGATATTAAAATATCTAATACATACATATATTCTTAATTTTTTGTGGCTCCACTAAAAGAAATGCTCACTGCAACAACTACATTCATTTCACAACCTACGAATGGGTCATGAGTGAATTTGGAAAAGGCTGGCTTAGGCGCTCCTGAGTGTTCAAGGACATGTGTTTAGCTCATGTTTTAGAGTCTCTCCTCCAAAAGAGATGAAAATTGTGGTTGAATGAGAAAAACAAAAATTTCCTACATGACTCAAATACATTTCTTTGAGACAGGGTCTTGCTTTGTTGCCCAGGCTGGTCTGGAACTCCTGGCCTCAAGTGATCCTCCCGCCTTGGCCTCCCAAAGTGCTGAGATTCCAGGCGTGAGCCACTGCGCCTGGCCCTTGCTGTTTACCTTCTCTTGGTGGTGACTTTCTGGTGAAAGTCAGCGAGCTCACTGCCAGCAGGCCAGGCACTTGCCGTATCCTTTGTTCTTCCTCTACCAGAGGATCCTCTGGCGTGAAGCTAACCCGAAAACGGGGTGAGGCAGGCGGGTTCAGTTGGCCCCTTTGACTGAGAGGGTTTTCACAGGCAGGCTCACATGCACACGTGCACACACGTGAGCACAGGCTCACAGACAGGTGTCTCACACAAACCCACCACAGCTCCATCCTGCTTGCAACCAAACATGACAGGAACTGAGTGCACCTTCCTGTACCCACCCTAAATCCCTGCCACCTTGTTTCAGCAGCATCTTTACACAAAGTTCTTCCCACCAGGCCCTGTTCCCATAGTGAGGAACCAAGGAAGCGATGTTACAACAAAGAGTGGGAGGAAAGCCAGGCAAAACCAAGCAGAAAATCAAGGGAAAGGTCAGTGTTCACGGTGGCATCCTGGTGGCAGGCAGATGGCAGGTGTATGTTCACTGCCAAAACCCTTTCCACTTTTTTTGTATGTTTTAAAATTTTCATAACATGTTGGAAAAAATTAAGTGAAAGAACACAACTTGTCTTCTGCATGAGGTTTATATACTTTATTTTCAACGAAAGCAGCTCTAACAGGGTGTGCACTAAATATTTAATGACAGGACGACTTGACATTTATTAAAACAAAGAGCCAAGATTATACTAGTATCTCTTTGAACTAGAAGATGCCATCAAACTTATGAATACTTAATGAGCACCTACCGCATGTAACTTACAGGTGCCTGCAGAGATGCTAAAGTTTAAGATGAACAGTTCCTGCGGCCAGGCGCGGTGGCTCACGCTTGTAATCCCAGCACTTTGGGAGGCCGAGGCGGGCGGATCACGAGGTCAGGAGATCAAGACCACGGTGAAACCCCGTCTCTACTAAAAATACAAAAAAAAAATTAGCTGGGCGTGGTGGCGGGCGCCTGTAGTCCCAGCTACTCGGAGAGGCTGAGGCAGGAGAATGGCGTGAACCCGGGAGGCGGAGCTTGCAGTGAGCCAAGATTGCGCCACTGCACTCCAGCCTGGGCGACAGAGCGAGACTCCGTCTCAAAAAAAAAAAAAAAAGATGAAGAGTTCCTCTAAGACTTCATATGCATTTTAGGAAACAGGAACATAAATATTGTAAGAAGCTTAACGATCTCAGTGAATATTTCCTAGATCCTCATTAGCAAACATATAGTATGCTTTTAAGCTTTAGGCCCTGGGCAGCAGAGAAATGAGCCTTGGCCTCATCTAGGGTTCACTTCCTGGTGGCAGCAAAGAGCTCCCTCCCAGGTTCTGACAGCCCAAGTCCAATCTTGGATTTATGCAAATGTTTTAAATTTGCCAATTACAAAAACTCTCCCCTTGGGGAGGTGGCAAGGTCCCATCCTGGGAAAGCACATTCTAAAAGGCCTGCAATTTAGACTCATTTCCCACCCTAGCCCGTCACTAGGGCTGGTAAAAACAGTGAACCTCTGGCTAAGCTAAAGCTGAATATGAAAGTTGGCTGCTGAGATAATCAAGCTTCAATTTCCCCTGACAGCAGTCTTATGCTTGCTAGATCTTCCCCACGTTGATAAGACCACAGGCTTGATTCATAAAGTGAAGAGAAAAATGAGCTGGAAACCGTTAACCTGAAAATTCAGATATTTTTCTAGTGCACCTGCTTTTTTATCTCTAAAAAATAAATTTTCGGGCTAAAAAACAGGGCTGGAGAGTGGGTGGGTGTGAATTCATTTGTGACCTACCAAAGAATTTAAACCACTGAGTGCAGGTGGTCTCTTCCAGTAGAAAATTTTATTTTCATTGTTTTTTATGAGTAGGCAAACACATCTTACAACATTATCAATACTAGAATTTTACACTCAGCAAGTCAGACTTCACACACTAGTCCAAACAGAAAGGCCTAAGAAGCGTTTGAGATCACAGGTGAAAAATACAGTGATAGACCCAAAAGTCATATTTTTTTTTTCAGGCCAGCTGAATTTCATTTTGAATACTTACCAACCAGGAATTTTAAATTACACAAAATACAAAAGGAACAGCCAAACAACCACTATTGAGGGTTCAGGGCAATTCCCATGCAGGGGACCGGGGTGGGTAAGAGTTCATGGCAATTCCCATGCAGGGGGCCTGGGTTCTAACTTGAAAGTCACACAAGTGTCACCCACTTGGGCCTTAGGAGGTTACCCACAAATGGTCTGTCACCAAGCACAAGTAACAGTCCCCATGTGAATCACTCGGAAATCTGAGCAGCAAGGCCAGAAAGCACTGGGGATTTTGAAGATGGGAATGAGGGAAGCAAGGAGAAACACACTCAAACTCTGCCCACCAGGGCTCATAGAAGCTGCCGTTCTGCGCGGCGGAAGTGAGCGCAGCTGGGGACTCCCTTTCCCCTGAGGTTGCTGCATTTCCCAGAGGGTGTCTGAAATCTCAACTCAAAACCCCATGCTGATGCTGGGCAGGATGCATGTTCCTGAGGTTACAGGGTGGGCAAAGGGAGAAAAGGACAAAGGAAGCTCAGAAAGCAATCTGCAAAAGACTTTATTACAAAATACAGCACGGGGCTCACAGACACTTTTCCAATATTCTCTAGCACGTACACTGAAGCACTGCAAAATCCCTGGTGGTGCCCGCAATCTAACGTCTACAATAACCTCAATCCCCTTAGTTACAGAAACACTCTGCAACAGGCAGTGTAATGGAGAGACGGCAAGTCGCCGGGGACGCCTGGGCTCTCGGCTGCTGAACAATGACATCGTTTTCTCCAGGGGTTGACATCCATGTCCATGGCTGACAACCCAACAAGGCTGGGACCCAAATTCGTACAGAGATGAGGCAGAGTGGAGAGAAACAACTCTGGCCGAGCCAGAGTCTCCAGCCACTACTTCTTATTCCTGGGCTTTAGCTCTTCGGCTGCATTACGCAGGAAAATGTAATTTTTTTTCTGGGGATTATAAAATTCATGTCCCTAAAGAGAAAAAAAAACACCAATGATCTTATTATTCAAAAGAAAGTTAGCATTTGTAGGTGCTTTTTCTAGGTGAAGTCCTGTGCTACAATACTGGAAACATATAATCTCTCAGAGAAATAAAACAACAAAGATAAAGTCAAATGTGAAGCAGAACTTCAGTCCTCAGAGAAAGGCCTAAGGATGTGGTTGGTACCAGTGTGTCATCAATGTCCTGCTGAGAGAGTCTTCACAGGTTCGTTTTCAACACTGAGCCCCTTTTTAACACCCCAGGACTTTAACGCCAAGATAACTGCCTTGGGTCCCTTGGTCAGAATTAGTTCTGACCTGAGAATGTTTCACAGAAAGGAGGACATCTGACCTGCAAGGTATCATGGGGATGAGGGAGGACACCCCGCCCCACACGGAAGGAGCAACAGACATGGAGTGCAGCAGAGGCATGAACGGTGGTGAGTGAGCCAGAGGTGTGTGCAGAGGTGTGCACGTCTGCCCAGGCCCACACCAGAGGGGATGCAGGGCTATACAGCATCGAAAGACCCCCAAAATCAGGATGAGGCCAGACTACAGGGCTGTGAACGGCAGAGGGAGGCCTTTGAACGTTATTCCTCAGGGAAAAGGAGGCTGTAGGCAGGTCAGCGACGTGATCACATTTGAGTTTTAGGAAGAGAGGTGAGTGGGGTGAGCCAGGAAGATGATCCGGAAGAAAGACAGCAGGCAGGAGGCGCAGGTGGGCCAAAGACCTGGAAGAGGGAGGTGGGGCATGGTGCTGGGTGCACTCCGTCACCTGTACTCTGATGACACATTTTTATTCTCTTCCCAACAGGCACGCCAAGAAAGCTCTATAAGTTTTGCTCAACAGTGACCACTAATTCTCATAATTTACAAAGTGTAGTTTTTCTGAACAGTTACTCAAGCAGCAAGCTAATAACATCAATCATATGTGGTCATGACTTTGCACTGGAGATTAACTGTCCTTCAACTAAGAACAATGAAAAACCCCTGAAGCAAACTTCTCTTAAACTAAAAAGATGCTAATTTATGTAACCCCCACAATAAGCTGACACTAATTGCTTAAATGAATGAGTTTTTACTTCAATTTTTAAACAGCACTCAAAGCAATTACCTTTCTCACTGCTTTCAATTTACGTTTTTTAATGCTTATAATGTATAGAGTCCCGCGTGTCATTTAAGTTAAAATGCAGAATTTTGATGCAGCTGCTGGGATGAGTATGCAAAGAGGAGATTCAATGAAGAGCCCAATGTGGGAGCTGAGGCCTCGGGCTCCATGCATGCCACAGCCTGTCCAACCTCAGCCAGGCAAAACCAAAAAAGTACACTCTGGTCACAAAACTGAGTGCATGGCTTACACAGGTGAATGGATAAACAAATGGCACACCCCACCCGGGAATACTACGCAGCACTGAAAAGTAACAGACGAGTGATTCACTCAGCAGCATGGGTGAATTTCAAAATCCTTATGCTGAGGGAAAGAAGCTGGGGCGAGGGGAAAATGTAGCGTAGGGCTCCACTTATGTAACATTCTAGAAAATTCAGACTAGTCCATAATGCCAGAAAACAGATCCATGGTTTTGTGTGTGCGTACGGGAAGATTACAGTAATACACACAAAAACCTTTCAGGGAGATGACTGTGGTGGTAGTTTCATGGGTATTTATAGATGTTGAAACTGATCAAATTGTACACTTTAAACAATGACTGCATTTCAATTGTACCTCAATAAAGTTGCTTTAAAAAAAGAATGCAGCTTCATGGCTCACACAGCAAACCCTCAAACAGGAAAACACAGGGGCAGCAGCAGGCCTGGAGGGTCAGAGGGATGGAAGGCAATCAGCTGGACTTCTGTGTCTAAGTTCAGGGCCTCAGGGGAACTCAGGTGTAGCCATGCTCCTGAGACTGGGAAACACTACAGGTGGAGCGGGCAGGGCCCGAACCAAGGGATGTCTCCAGTCACTGGCTTGTGTGGCAGCAGGTGTCTTGGGAATGCAAAGCGCTGGTTAGAGCCCTGTGGTGGCCCCCCAAGGCTGAGACAGCGGGAGGCCAGCAAGGCAAAAGGGGCAAGAGACAGGAGCTGGCAGGAGGACGGCAACCACAGCCCAAAGCAGAATAAACCAGGACATGGCCAAGAAGCAGGGAGGAGAGCTGCATGGAAGAGGAAGGGACAGGTGAGTGCCCGGCACAGAGAGAAAGGAAGCTTCTGGATTGGATGAGGGGGACGTGGCCACAGGGACTCTGAGTACAGCTGCAAGAGGCCAGAAAGTACCTGGCAGTGGACTGAGGAAGGGCCAGTGCACAGGGAACCAAGAGGGTAGGTGCCGACACCACTCTCTCGATAGCCTTAATATACAGGGAAATGGCTCCTCGAGCCTTCCATGCTTAGACAGAGGGGAGGAGCTGGTGGACGGGGACAGAAGACAGTAGGAGAAGGCCCAGAAAAGAGCCATGAGGGTGGAAGGAGGCGGGGTCAGCGCACGCAGACATGAGGTGAGCGGGAAAGACACTGCAGGCCACTGGAAGCCCCTCCTATGTGAAGCAGGCGACCTCCCCATCGGAAGCCAGGGCAGGGTAGGGGAAAGTCTAGAAGGCTGTTGTGGGCAAAGGGCAGAGTGGGGTGGGAGGAAAATGATGAAAACCACAAATACAATGATGACAACCTCTCCAGAAGAGCTGAGCAGTGGAGAAACACGCAGGCTGGTTGAAAGCCAACACACTTTCCACAGGGTTGGGCACAGTACCCGAGTCTACACATTTCACCATCACGCCCAAAGGCCTCAAAAATGTGGCCCCGCTCCTGCCAGCTCCTAACTCCCCCTGCCCAAACCACCCAGCCAACCAAGCAACCAACGGCACCCAGGTGAAAGCTCCATGACCCGCCCTGCCACCCCCTTCATGAAGTGCAGCCCCCGGCTTGCCTGTGCTTCTGTGCCCAGGAACAGAGCAGCCCGTAATGGCTCACACTGGCCGAGCGCTTCCTGTGTGCTGGGTTCTGGCCAAAGGCTGTACTGAATACCCACAACCATTTGAGCAAGTCCTGCAATTTCCCCTTACAGGGAGGGGATGGTGACCTGCCCAAGGACACATGTGAGTCCTGAGAAGAGTCACAACTCAGGCCTAGGCCTTCTGAACCCAGAGCCTGGCTCTGCTGCCTTGGAGCGCCCAGAGCAGGCCCAGGAGTTCTCACCTTTGACCAGTCGTAGCTGGAAGCGTATGCAAATATATTTCCATTGTGATTGAAACAGCAAGCTGAGATGGGCTGATCTAACTGTTCCGAAGTTTTTAGTTTTGTTCTGGCATCTTTGTCCCAGAAGCTGAATCTACCATCAGATCCCACAGTTGCAAGGGTGCCATGAACAGGATGGAAAGCGATTCCATTTACCTGCAAGGATTGACATGCACAATGAGAAGCCAGGCAGAGGAGCGTGGAGAAGGTTCCACCCACGCACACTTCCTGC
This sequence comes from Nomascus leucogenys, assembly GCF_006542625.1. Classification (NCBI taxonomy): domain Eukaryota; kingdom Metazoa; phylum Chordata; class Mammalia; order Primates; family Hylobatidae; genus Nomascus; species Nomascus leucogenys. The sequence goes on from NC_044393.1 coordinate 6,786,188, forward strand.
TTGAGTTAGCAAACAAAGCACACAGGTACATTTCCTTCCAGCTGCTGCCCGCTGATCGCAAGAAAACTATCCAGGCTTCCTCCATCAAATGCCAGCCCAGAACCCAATCTTGCCTACTGTGAGGCCTGCACACCAGAGAAAGTGAGCTTGTGGACAGCAAGAAACAAGGAGCAGACCTCAGGAAAACGTTGCTTTTGAGCAAACAGATTTCTCAGTCTGAGCTCTGTGTGTGAGCTGTCTACCAGCACTCCTAAGGGAGGGAGAAGACTCTTGGCAAAACATCCTAAGCTTGTGTTCAGAAACAAATACAGAACACTGCTAGTCAGGGGGCACGTTAACACAGAAAACAAGGCTGAGCGCGATGGCGCACGCCTGTAATCCCAATATTTTGGGAGGTGGGGCGGGGGGGGGGGGGGTGAACCACAGGGTCAGGAGTTCGAGACCAGCCTGGCCAATATGGTGAAACCCCGTCTCTACTAAAAATACAAAAATTAGCTGGGTGCCTGTGGTCCCAGCTACTTGGGAGGCTGAGACAGGAGAATCACTTGAACCCAGGAGGCGGAGGTTGCAGTGAGTTGGTATCACCCCACTGCACTCCAGCCTGGGCGACAGAGCAACTCCGTCTCAAAAACAACAACAAAAAACCACAGAAATCTGAAGCCTACAGCATAAGCCACTTATCTCCGGACATGAACACACAAGCTCTTCAATGATGACTCTTTTCTGGTCCCACAATTCCTCAGCCACCTCCAAGTCTGGTTTCCAGAAGTATCACCATGATTAAAGTGTCTAAAAATGTACCGCATAAATGTCCTGAGGAGCTGAAGTGTTGGTTCCATTAGATCGATGACATTTAAACGTGAAGTTATCTTTGGCGCTGAAAGACAAAGGTTCATGTAAGTCTTCCTTTATTAAAGAAAGTTGAGTGAAATCTGCAAGCTGACAGAGTCACACTTACGGGTTTGGGGGGTTGATATAGTGAATAGCAACTCTCCCCTCGATACTTCCCAGGGCAAAACCAGTAGGCTTGTTCTGTTTGTCTTTAAAAATAGCCACACACCGATGCTACAGTTAAAATAAAACAGAGACATAATTACAGCATAATATAAGATTTCATGACTAACATGAAGGTAAGTCATTTTTACCCCATGTTTAGGTTTTAGAAGAACCAGAAAAAATCACTCAAATATGATAAAGCAGTAAGCATTGCTTTCTAACTCCTTAGTAACTCCATCTAAGCAGTGAGTTTATGACCGAACTGCACACCCTGTGCTCCTCCCCTGCCCCCGCTGCTCGCTCTCCCTCCACCACCCTGCAAGGCTGTGTTCATGTCAGCAGAGCCCCATGGGGTGTGAGGCAGACAGCGGCCCTGCCCGTGGGGAATGGAGACGTCCCTGGCTAGGAAGACACCCCTCAGGAGGTCACCCCAAGCTTCTGCGCTTCTGCCTCCCCAGCTGGAGGAGGGATGCAGGCTCTGCCACACCCGTCTCACAGGGAAACAGGGTGAAGGGGACAGTGGGTGCAGTGGCCATGCTACACACAAGCAACACGCTGCACTTCGCCCAGTGTTGAGTGTGAGGGCCCAAGGGCGGGTCTCCATTCTACAGAAGAACCCAGAGATTCCACTACCTGGCCTCCTGGGCAGAGAAGCTGACCACCCTGAGGAGAGGCCAATTTCGGAGTTACCACTTCTTCCTTCCAGTCGTGGCAACCTGGCCAAAGCCTGGAGGGCCATCCACCCTGCCTGAGCTGGTCATCTGAGCTTCTGTGTGAGTTCAGGGGAAGCCTGGCAGGACCTAGGCAGGGGCCAGGCAAGACGAAGGGAGCAGCCGCCTCTGGCATTGTGACAGCTGCTGGGGATGCACGTTTCCTAAGTACGAAGGAAAACGGCCTCCTCTTTCATTCCTGTACTGTTTGCTCCCCTGCCTTTTTAAAAACTGCCAGGCCATCACTTTTGTGAGTACAAAGAAAAAAAGTAAAGCAAACTGACCAACATCTGTAAGTTCTTAGACGACAGAAAAGGCCATGGCTGGTTGTCAGCACAGGGTCTACTGTGTGGCACACCAGGAACTGCACAACGCCAGGGGTGCCACTTGCACCAAGAGCCACATGCACTGGCCTGTGCAAAGGCCGATGGCAATCAGTCCTCAACAACGGAGAGGCCAGGGCGCTAGCACTGAGTGGCAGGAAGTGAAGCCAGATGGGACTAGGTTTTTTTTGGGATTCATCCAAAAGGAAATGGGGAGGCAGGGAAGGGCTTAGGCCGGGGTCTGGCAAGGCCAGTGGTGCCACTTACAAGAGCCCCTGCCTCACCTCCGGAGGATGCCTTGAACGAGGACCAAGGTCTAAACGCTTATTTTTTTTTATTTTTTATTTTTTTGAGGTGGAGTCTCGCTCTGCCGCCCAGGCTGGAGTGCAGTGGCGCGATCTCGGCTCACTGCAAGCTCCGCCTCCCGGGTTCACGCCATTCTCCTGCCTCAGCCTCTCCGAGTAGCTGGGACTACAGGCGCCCGCCACCACGCCCGGCTGATTTTTTTATATTTTTAGTAGAGACGGGGTTTCACCGTGGTCTCGATCTCCTGACCTCGTGATCCGCTCGCCTCGGCCTCCCAAACTGCTGGGATTACAAGCGTGAGCCACCACGCCCGGCCGTAAACGCTTATTTTATTGTGGTAAGAACAGTTAACATGAGAGCCACCGCTTAACACATTTCTAAGTCTGCATTATTGTTGACTACAGGTACCATGCAGTACAGCATTATCTCTAGAACATTCTCATCTTGCTTAATGAAATTTCATCCCATTGATTAAGTAGCTCCCCATTTCCCTCTCCCCCAATCCCCTGATGACCACCATTCCACCCTTTACTTCTGTGAGTCTATGCTGGATGTCACATTTAAGTGGAACCATGCAGTTTCTTTCTGTGTCTGGCTTATTTCATTTTGCATAATCTGCTTCATGGTCACCCACATTGTACGAATGGCAGGATTTCCTTCCTTCAGGCTGCATGCACAGCATCCTACTGCAGGTATACACTTCATTTTCTTTATCTGTTCACTTGGCTATTGTGGACAGTGCCATAAAGAACACTGGGAGTACAGGTCGCTCTTCAAAATACCCATTTTGATTCTTTTGAATCAAGACCCGTAAGTGGAACTGCTAGATCGTATGGTGATTCTGTTTTTCATGTTTTGAGGCCTCCAGTTTTCTGTAACAGTTATGGCATTTTGCATGCCCCCAACACTGCACGAGGGTTCCAGGTTCCCTGCACCCTCCCCAGCACTTGTTATCTTTGGGCTTTCTGGTAACAGTGGTCCTGTCAGGTAGGAGACGGTATCTCACTGTGGTTTTTGTTTGCCTTTCCTTGATGGTTAGTATGTTAAGCACATTTCCATACACCTGCTGGATATTTGTATGTCTTCTTTGGAGACATGTCTATTCAAGTCTTTGGTCCATTTTTCACATCACCAGTTTTCTTGCTATTGAGTTGCAGGGGTTCCTTATGTATTTTAGAAATCAATCCCTTGTCAGAAATAGCCTCCAAATATTTTCTCCCATTCCACAGGCTGCCTTTTCACTCTCTTCATGGTTCCCTCTGCTGTGCAGGAGCTATTAGTTTAACACAGTTCCACTTGGCCATTTTTGCTTTTGTTGCCTGTGCTTTTTGGTGTCATATCCAAGAAATTACTGCCAAGACCAATGTCACAGAGTTCTGATCTAAGTGCTTTCCAAGATTTGAATTAGATGTGGCAGGAGGGAAGGAGAAAAATGAACAGATTCCCAAATAATTTCAAGGTGGAGGGGAGGAGACTGAGGATTAGTGAGACAGGAGAGGGAAAGTTCAATCAGGGGTGACCTCAAGATTTCTGGCTATAACAAAGGAGATGGAGGTCCCATTGAATGGGCTGTGAAGCACATCAGGAGCAACAGGCTGGTGGTGGCCAAGAGGGGCAGTGTTCACTCTGCAAATACTTACAGAGCACCTTTTACACTTGAGGCCCTGCTCCAAGTGCTGGGAGGTGGCAACGAATACAAACAAAAATCTCTGCTCTCATGGAGTTTACATTCTAGTAGGCGAAAGAAGTGAAATATTTAGTATGTATATGACATCCATACATACGTATAAAATAGATGGTACTGGTGGCAGTAGCAAGGGAGAATCCTGAGGCAAGGGTGACATTTGAATAAAGAGCCACAGAACGTAGTCTTGGGTTTGGCGTGGGATACTGTAGGCTCAGAAGCCTGGGAGACACACCACGGAGCTGTCCGACTGGGTGTCCATGTCAGGAGCACAGGAATGAGGTCCAAGTCTCCAGTCCACGGGGCGTGGCTGAGCGACAGTGGATGGGAGATCAGTTGTGCTTGGGTGGAGGAGGCGGCGGCTTAGGGAGACGTCTTGTGGAACCTCCACATTCAGCCAAGAGCCAGCAAGGATAGAACAGCAGCCACAGAGGTAGCGGGTAAAAGGCTGGCAAGACAGCAGCCAGGGGAAATGTTTCTTGTAAGAACAGTGAATGAAGCTCTGTTCCAGTAAGAGGATGGCTGTCCAGTGTCCCCTGGAATCACCAATGAGGATGCCACTAGTAGTCACGACAAAAATAGTTTTGGTGGAACAACGGGGGCAAAGGTCTCACTGAGTGAGAAATGAGTGGGAGGTGAGGGAACAAAGGACATTTCATGCAAGATGCCCCACTGCGGAAGGAAAAGGGACGTGGGCGGTACTGGAGGAGGATGTGGGGATCAAGGGAGGTGTGTTTTCTAGGATCAACTGGACTCGAGCAAGTGTCAGTACTAATGGAGAAGTACTACGCGGCAGGAGAGACGGGGGTATGGGAAAGAGGTGATACTCTGCATACAGTTCCTCAGAAGGCTGGAGGGCATGGAGTCCCACCACAAAACTGGCCTTAGCAGGACGGTTTCCACCTCATGGGGGAAAAGGCAGGGGAGGAGGCAAGCACAGGCAGATTTCTAGATCTGGCAGGAGAAAGAGGAGGAAGTTCCCATTAGCTTCTTTTTTCTCTGAGCAAGAGCTGATCTGATTGGCTGAGACAAAGATTGAAGAAGCTGACAAGAGTGCAGGCCCAGCAGCCCTATGGCAAGTGGAGGATTAAGCTAAGGAGAAAAAGCTAGCAACCGTCTAGGCGTGATGCAGGCAGAGTTGAAGCTGGAAGCTAGGAATTTACAATGGAACCAACCCATCCAGATGTGTAATTTTATTCTCAAGGAAACCAAAATATTTTGCCCCAAAATAGACTTCTCTGACATTATTTCAAGATGGCTATTCAGAACGGCTGGAAATAATAGCTGAAAAGCTATCTTTGGTGGGGAGATTTGTATCTGCAGAGAAAATCGGCATTGATGCAGCCAGGCTTTCTCCAAGGCCCTTCCCTTGTCCTGATTTAGGGAAGATTAACTGCAGTCTGGTGCCGTTAAAGGTCTCAATTCTCTCCGAGGGTGCTACCTGTGGGGTTTCCTCCACATTAACAAGACCACCTTTGCTACACAGACCTCCTCTTCTCTTCTTCCCATAACCTGTCTTGCTACGAGAACCCAATTTACCATGAGAGCCTGTTCCCCTTCTTTCTGTGACCTCAAGATGGTATGAAAGCATCAACCATATTGCCTTTAAGATCGTTGTAAGATGCTGTGCATATCAATAAATTTATATGCCATTTCTCCTATTAATCTGTCTTTTACCAGCTGGTTTTCAGTGAACCTCTTCAGAGGGCAAAGGAGAAGTTTTCCCTTGGCCCATACAATTCAGTAGCACTCAGCCATGCAGGGGCATGTTTGGAGAAGACATAAGTTCAGTTCATCCAAGGATACCTTAGCATTACTTAGTATTCACTCACTAAGTATTTGTGTTTATATCCTTCAATTCACCCCTCTTTGAACATACTTATAGGTTTTTCAAAGTACAACTGTATTCCAGATGTGAGTACAATCTTGCATACAACAGGTGCTAAATATATACTTCTTGATTTGACTAATGACACACCTGATGTTTCAGTGGAGATTCTATTCTCCTGAATTCAGAAGGTTGATTCTCTAGTTGATAGACAATCAGGCCCCTCTCTGCAGTTGCCACCACAGCCATGGGGTATATCTAGGGAATGGAGGAAAACAGAGACGTGCTTCAGGTGAAGGAGTGTGTTGTTTTTATACTAATGTATTTTATCAATTTTTGGTTACAAAATTAAGTCTGGATTTTAATAATCCTGGGATTATGTTTCACTAAAACCTAGAGAAATAGTATTTGAAAGTAGAACATTCATATATTTTAAAAAGTCTCGTGTTTTAAAACTAACTATAAAATATGTGGATATTTAGAAAATATACTCAGGAACTAAGAATAAATATACCCTACACCACCCCTTCAGTTGCTGTCACTATTCCAGCCTTTGTTCTCAGCATTGTACTTGGTATGTAGCATATTTCTGTACAGTTCATATCCTCTAATCAAAACGTTTCATAAGGTCCACGTCACACACTTTTTCAAGCACTAGCAGTAGCTTCTAACGTCCCCTCAAATGAACCTACCACAGGGTTTATTTATCTGTGTCTTGATGGCCCTAGGCCACTTCCAATGTTTCACTATATTACATAAAACAAAGACCAGCCGGGCATGGTGGCTCACGCCTGTAATCCCAGCACTTTGGGAGGCCGAGGTGGGTGGATCATGAGTTCAAGAGATCAAGACCATCCTGGCCAACATGTGAAACCCCGTCTCTACTAAAAGTACAAAAATTAGCTGGGCCTGGTGGTGCGCACCTGTAGTCCCACTTACACAGGAGGCTGAAGCAGAAGAATCGCTTGAACTCAGAAGGCAGAGGTTGCAGTGAGCTGAGATCGTGCCACTGCACTCCAGCCTGGCGACAGGGTGAGACTCCGTCTCAAAAAACAAACAAAAAAACATAGACCATCTGTATCTTTGATTATTTTCTTGTGATAAATTCCTAAAAGTGGAATTACGGGATTGTTGGTATAAAACTTTAAGACGTGACTAAACAAATGGAGAAAGTTCCATTTCTTTCGTTCCTTTTTTTTGAGATGGAATCTCACTCTGTCACTAAGGCTGACGTGCAACGGCGTGATCTCAGCTCACTTCAACCTCTACCTGCTGGGTTCAAGCAATTCTCATGCCTCAGCCTCCCGAATAGCTAGGATTACAGACGTGCGCCACCATGCCCGGCTAATTTTTGTATTTTTAGAGATGGGGTTTCACCATGTTGGCCAGGGTGGTCTCGAACTCCTGACCTCAAGCAATCTGCCCACCTTGGCCTCCCAAAGTGCTGGGATTATAGACGTAAGCTACCATGCCTGGCCGAGAAAGTTCAATTTCTATCCCACTCAGAAACAGTCCCCAAAGACCTGGTACCACCTCACAAAGTTACTGCAAGTTTTCCTACTGCCATGGAAAGGACATGATAGATGTCACACTAGAGATGGCATGTGGCTAGCTGCATATGTTCAAATGAGTGGCAGGAAAACTTGACATCCAGCATTTAGTACTTCTAGAAGAAACGCAGCACAAAAATCTCCCAATTGGAGACGACTGAGGCAATCTCAACTTCATCCTTTATATCTATTACTAAAGCTGGCAGGATTTTTATATTACTCGCTAACTGCAAGATGCCACAAGGTGAGAATACTTATTTTGGTTTTTTTTTAAAGTAAACACGTATTAGGTTGAAATCTCTTACCACGTCAGCACAGTAACACCTTTCAGGGAGTTGCAAAACCATCATAGGATTTGACGATCGAGTATCCCAAAACTAAAAGCAAAAAAGAGAAGCCATTATGTGACCATTCAGAGCAGAAGTCGAAATGGTGCAAGAGTAAACGACAATCCTGATGGGACCAAACAATGCCCAATTGCACATTGTACCTTTAAAGTCTTATCCCAGCTCCCAGTCATCACACAGCTGTAGTTTGGAGCTTTGATCCAATGGATGGTTTTAACAGGAGCATCATGCTTTCAACAAGACAAAAACAGAACAGGTCAAGGTAAATCTAAGAATGTGCTGAACAGCTTTAGTTGTGGCAATTCAAAGGGAAGAAACTAATTTAAATACTGAGGCCATACGAAACAAAAACCAAAAGATATTTAGCATTTTACCAATCCTTCCTCACTGACATAGTTTGCATGTCCCCACCAAATCCCATGTTGAGATGTAACCCCCAGTGTTGAAGGTGGGGCCTGGTGGGAGATGTCTGGGTCATGGGGGCGGATCCCTCCTGTCTTAGCGCAGTCCTCACGATAGTGAGTTCTCGTGAGATCTGGCTGTTGTAAAGTGCGGCACCTCCTCTCTCCCACAGCTCTCTCTCCTGCTTTTGCCATGTGATGTGCCTGCTCCTTCTCCTGCTCCCTTGGGATTCCCCAGAAGCCGAGCAGAAGCCAGCACCATACTCATACAACCTGCAGAACATGAGCAAACTAAATTTCTTTTCTCTATAAATTACCCAGTCTCAGGTATTTCTTTATAGCAATGCAGGGAGGGACTAATACACCCATGATCAAAACAGTCAATTTAACACAAGAACATATATCTACCTTCCATTCTAGCAAACTTTTAATTTTTTTACTCATAATTAAGACATATGTGCGAGTGAAAGTAAGCTCCTCCTTAGGGAGATATTCAGAAATAACAAGTAGGGGATTCCACCACAGTTTTACTCACTGAGGTGACAGGAACTAAGAGATCAATGAGATGTTTCTAGTACACAGCACTGTGACCTGAGTATGCAGTGCCTTCCTGAAAATGTTTCAGCACTGTGCTCTTCCTGAAGCCCCGTTAGCAGGCTGGACCCTCTGGTTCTAGGTTCTCTTATCTTCATTATTTCTGCCCTTGGCATTCTTCACACAGTACCTGCCAGTGGTCCCTGAGTAACGGTAAAAGTTCCACACGTGTGGGGAAATGACCCTTTTACTTGCTGCTCTATTACTGGCCCGTAGACAGAACACTTGCTGAATGAGTAAGTGACCAAATGCAATTGGTAGAAGACCAGCCATGCATGAGGTCACAACGTCCAACCTGTGAATGGCAAGGACCACCTATGACCTGTCTTTCATAGATTTTAATGTCACTAACTCCTTATGACTCCATCCATACATATATGAAAACCCATGACAAGACAATCTGTGAACACTAGTTAAGAATGAGAATGGTTATAAAATTGTTATTTTTGTGCTAAAGAGGTTTCTGTTACATTGTCTAATTTATTTGACAGAGTCTAACTGCACGTTTTCTTATTATAATTATAATAATTATTTCACTTAAAGAGCCATCACAGTCCTGGATACCAGTTGTGCCCAACCTTTCTGCAGAGGCTTCTGTTACCTGTGCGATCTGTATCGCTTGGTTACTGCTGAGGTCCCACATTTTGGCAGTTTTATCACACGATGCCGTAAATACTTTGCTCCCATCCTAAAATAAAATGGAGAAAATTTTGCATTTTAAGAAAAATTACATCTCTAACTATATATACATTTAGATACTACGTTGAACATATTGAGGCAAACTTTGGCAATCTTTATTTTTCCAACTGTTTGGGGACCAGTGTACTGCAAACTACAGCATCATACAAAAAATTCATTTTCATCTATTTCATGATTGACTTACTTTTCTAAGCGAGAACATATAAACAGGATTTTAAAAATCAGAAATCACGAACTAGTGAAAACAAACTCTTTCTCTTGTCCCTGATCCCAGGTCTCCTCTCAGCAGCAACCATGGGCCACTTTAAATATTTTTTTCTTATTTTGATAAACTTTAAGCCTTCAGAAAAGTTGCAAAAATACAAAAAATACCCATAAGCACTTCACATAGATTCATCAATTGTAAACATTCTGTCACATTTATCTTTCTCTCTATATACAAAACACATAACTATAATCACTATTACTTTTATTCAGTCCCTATCTAATAACACTTCAAAGTACATGCAATAAAGCTATGCCAATTTACAACAGTCATTGGTCTTATCTAACCTGTCAAAGACTTAAAAATTAGTGGTCACTGTGTGATGGTTTCACAATATTCACACAGAGAACTCAAAGTAGGTCTTCTTTGTCACTGCAGCTTAAAAGCAGCCAGACATATTATGTCAATGAGTGTGGCTGCAATTCAATAAAACTTTATCTACAAAAATAGACAATGAGTCAGGTTTGACTCATGGGCCATAGTTTGCTGAACCTTGGCCTAGTCTATATTTCATTTTTGGTTCCAGAGCTCAAAAATTGACCACCATTCTCCTCTAGCAAAAACTTGTTCCATTGAAGTGACTTCATTTGAAAGAAAAGATAAAACTTGCTCCTCATGCTTTTAATGAGGTTGTAATTCTACAAATCCTTGAAAACACAGCAAAGGAAAGGTATGAGTGTATGGAGAGGGCTGCCCTGAGTCCAAGTGAACACTGGCCTCTTAATCTCATAATGCCAGCCCCACCACATGCCATCAGCACTGTGGAGCAGAGCACGCCAATCTCAGTGGACACGTGCAGACATAAAGGAGAATCCAGCAAAACACTGGGGAGAGAAAGAGTATGTGTGAATGCTCCACCAGCTGCTCTAAGTCTACCTGCTTCAGCCGCAGAGTTTGAACCATGTCCTTAAAGTACCGAAGATCCAACTTTACGAGTTTGGCTTTTATGCCTCAAAGGTAACTTTGAGTCTTCAGCGCCCCTGTGCCTTTACCTGCGTGTCTTCCTCTCCCAGGTAGCTCTGACTCTTTCTGTAAAGCTCCATGAGGGAGGCTGCTAAGCACATGGGCTCCATCACCAGGAAGGTTTGGGCCTAGGCTCAGCCACTCACTTTTGTTCTCACAGGCAAGCTCCTTAACCACTTTGTGACAGCACTGTGCTAATCCTTCCATGTAGATTTAATCTAGTCATCACAATTTTCCACTATCGAGAAGTTGTATTTGTTCCTCTGTTTGTCCTAAGAGATCATGAGTTTTAGAAGCGTAGGTTTTGCCTACTTTGATTTCCACTTTATCTCCAGGATTTAGCATACAATAAGGGCCTGACAATTATTTGCTGAATTAATAATGTTATTATCTGTTATTACCTTCACTTTATTATTTACTTTATTATTGTTATTTATTTTTTTTTTAGAGACACGGTCTTGCTCTATTGCTCAGCTTGGAGTGCAATGGTGCAATCATAGCTCACTGTACTCTCCAGTTCCTGGGCTCAAGGATGCTTCCTGCCTCAGTCTCATGAGTAACTAGTCGGACTATAGGTATGTGCCATCACACTCAGATAATTTTTTTTATTTTTTGAGACAGGGTTGTTGCCAGGCTAGAATGTCATCATGGATCACTGCAGCCTCAGTCTCCTGGGATCAAGTGATCCTCCCACCTCAGTCTCCCAAGTAGCTGGGACTACAGGTGTGGGCCATCAAACCCGGCTAATTTTTCTATTTTTTGTAGAGACAGAGTCTCCTTATGTTGCCCAGGCTGGTCTCAAACTCCTGGCCTCAAGCTATCCTTCATCCCAAGCCTCCCAAAGAGCCACTGCACCCAGCCTACCTTCATTTTCTAAACAAGACAACAAATTTTCGAAAGATTAAACGACCTGGCAAAGTCAAAAGCCTGGAAGAGTCAGAGCTGAAATTTGAACCCAGGCCTCAACTGGATGAGACAATGTTTAAAAAGCTATAGGCACATGGTTTACTTTTCAAGAATCAGCTCTGCTGGCTAGGCGTGGTGGCTCATGCCTATAATCCCAGAACTTGGGGAGGCCAAGGCGGGTGGATCACTTTGAGCTCAGCAGTTCGAGATCAGTCTTGGCAACATGGTGAAACCCCATCTCTACTAAAAATACAAAAATTAGCTGGGTGTGGTGGTGGGTACCTATAATCCCAGCTACTTGGGAGGCTGAGGCAGGAGAATCACTTGAACCCTGGAGGTGGAGGTTGCAGTGAGCTGAGATCACGCCACTGCACTTCTAGCAACACTCAAAAACAAACAAACAAACAAAAATTTACCTCTATTCTTGTCTTCTGTAAAGCATTCACAGAAGCCTTTCCAAACTTTACAGCTGCCTTCTGTATTCTTTTTCCCACCCAGCACCAGTTCGTCCTGCCTCCCCCTCAGAACGTACAACTCTCACTCCTGTGTCTGATCCTCCCACTAGATGGTATGAAACTTAGATTCAGTTTTATAAATTCCAGTAGCCATTAGATAACATTTGAGCAAAAGGATTCCTGCATTAGTTAATTCTATTTCTTGCCATACTTTATAAGAAACTTTCTAATTCTGACCCGTTGCCGGATCAGTAAAGACAGACAAAATACATTAGAAATGTTTCAAATCTACTCATGCTGCTACTTTTCCGTGTGTAAACTAAAAATAAGTTGCATACAAAATGAATGCTTCACTTTTCAAACTTTTCATGTATCTATTAAGGTAGTGCCACAATAACTTGATCAGGTATGTCAGGAAGACATTTTACAGACGGATAAAAATGCCTCAGAGAAGCCGATTCTTGCTAATGAATAAAATGGGAGCAACTGTGGCCCCTAAACTATGTCAAAATGTTTATACACAGAATTATTTCTTATATATAAGCTAAATAAGATCACATTAAAGCAGCGGTCCCCAACCTTTGTGGCACAAGGGACCGGTTTAATGGAAGACAATTTTTCCAGACTGGGGTGAAGTAAGGGTATGATTTCAGGATAAAACTGTTCCATCTCAGATCATCAGGCATTAGATTCTCATAAGGAAGACACAACCTAGATCCCTCAAGTGCGCAGTTCACAACAGGGTTCGAGCTCCTGTGACAATCTAATGCCGCTGCTGATCTGACAGGAGGCGGAGCTCAGGCAGTAAGGCTTGCCGGCCCACCATTCACCTCCTGCTGTGCAGCTTAGTTCCTAACAGGCCATGGACCTGTTCTGGTCCACAGCCTGGGGGTTGGGGACCCCTGCATTAACGTATGGCCATAAAATTAAGATCGCCCACAGGTTCCCTTTAAATAATCTTTAAAACATCTTGATGGATTAATGACTACCACCCTATTAGCCAGTCACAGGAGCACTGTCATGCATTTGGTATTTTTTTAACTTTGGGGTGCTGTGACTCAGCATGGCAACAGCCTGACTCCTGCCAAATCCGTTGTAGCTGAACGTATACTGAATATTCCGGACTGACATAACAACCATAAGGTGTTAATTCATGGTTGAAGGACTTAACAATTAATCAACAGATGCTCACGCATGCACGTATGCTCAATTTCAAGAAGTACTTCCGAATAAATCGCAAACTCCCCCTCTCCTAATCTGACTTTACCATCCACCTAGGTAAACATACCTTTGCCACACCCCAAACACAAGAGACTAAAATGCAACCCAGTCAGAGCCCAGACATATTTTAACCACAAACACCCCAACAGCTACCCCTCGATTGATGTAATTTTCTAAAAAATCTTAAGGCTCCTCCTACCCAATAAATCCTTCACTATGTATAATAGATTAACTAAACTTCTGCCCTAATACTGATATGATACCCTGAGCATAACCCTCTGAAAGTGCTGCCCCAGTACACCATAACTCTAAATCAACCATACTCTAATTATGGATAACCCTCTCAGCCAAACCTCTGCCAATTCAACTTTAAAGACCCTGAATTTCCAGAACTGTAAACAACTATTTCTCTTTCTCTTTTTCTTTCTTTCTTTCTTTCTCTCTTTCTTTCTCTCTTTCTTTCTTTCTTTCTTTCTCATACTTTAATTTTCCACTTAAGTATTCTATGCAGTTAATGTAGCTTAACCACTCAAAGCAAGACACTGAAAATGTCTAGATGGGTCTACACAACCCCATAAACAGATAGGTTTGGTCCTGACCTTTTTATTAGTTCTTTGTAAGATTACACATGCAAGCACCCCTACCCCAGTGAAAATGTCCTCTAGATCACCTGGATCAAAAGGAGCAGGTATCAAGCATGCACAAATGCAGCTCAAAACACTTTGCTCAACCACACCCCCACAGGAAACAGCAGTGTTAAATCTGGTAATAAACAGAAGTTTAACTAAGCTATACAAATATTTAGGGTTGGTTAATTTCGTGCCAGCCACCATGGCCATACAGTTAACCCAAGCTAATAGAACTTGGCGTAAAGAGTGCTAAGCTCCATCTAAGTTGTAAAAAACTCCAGTTGAAATAAAACATACTACGAAAGTAGCTTTAATACCCTGAAGACACAGTAGCTAAGACAAGAACTGGGATTAGATACCCCTCTATGCTTAGCCCTAAACCCTAATAGTTACATTAACAAAACCATTCGCCAGAGTACTACAAGCAACAGTTTAAAACTCAAAGGACTTGGTGGTGCTTTATATCCCTCTAGAGAAGCCTGTTCTATAATCGATATACCCTGATACGTCTCACCACCTCTTGCCCCGGCCTATATGCCCATCTGCAGCAAACCCTAAAAAGGTTATAGAGTAAGCACAAGTACACACATAAAAACGTTAGATCAATGTGTAGCCCATGAGGTGGCAAGAAATGGGCAACATTTTCTATGTCCAGAAAATCTCATGGCAGCCTTTATGAAATCTAAGGGCTTAAGGAGGATTTAGCAGTAAACCAAGAGCAGAGAGCAATTGGCCATGAAGCACGCACACACATCCCATCACCCTCCTCGGATACTCCTCTAGAAATCACTATTACTGATAATTTTCTACACAGATATAGAGGAGATAAGTTGTAACATGGTAAGCATACTGGAAAGTGCGCTTCGATAAACCGAAGAAGTGTAGCTTAACCCAAAGCATCAGGCACATCCAGAAGATTTCATCATGACCTGACCACTCAGACAACTCTACCCCAAACCTCACTAAAAATATTATCAAACTATCTTAATCAAACCATTTACCTTAAACAAAAGTATAGGCGATAGAAATTTCTACCCTGGTGCAATAGACATAGTACCGTAATGGAAAGATGAAAGAACTATATCAAGGACTAAAAAGCAAAGACAAGCCCTTATACCTTCTGCATAATGCATCAACTAGAAATAACTTTACATAGAGAACTATGACCAAGTCCCCTGAAACCAGACGGGCTACCCAAGAATAGCTGAAAGAGCACACTCACCTATGTGGCAAAACAGTGGGAAGATTCATGAATAGCGGTGATGAGCCTACCGAGCCTGGTGATAGCTGGCTGTCTTAGTTCAACTTTCAACTTACCCACGGAATTACCCACGGAATTAATCTCCCTGTAAGTTTAACTGTTAGTCTAGAGAGACAGACAGCTCTTTAGACCCTTCCTATAGACAGTAAAAAAACATTACCACCACAGTTGGCCCAAAAGCAGCCACTAATTAAGAAAGCATTTAAGCTCAATACCTAACTATCTTAAATTCTAACCAGTCTACTGAACTCCTAACATCACATTGGACTAATCTATTACTTAATAGAAGCAATAATGTTAATACAAGTAACATGAAGACATTCTCCATTGCATAAGCTCACATCAGATGGGAGTAACCCACTGGCAGTTAACATCCCAATATTAATAAATGATTTAATAAATACCGTATTATTTGCACTGTTAACCCAACACAGGCATGCTCTAAGGAAACATTACAAAAAATAAAAGGAACTCAGCAAATCTTACCCCGGCTGTTTACCAAAAACATCGCCTCTAGCATTACCAGTATTAGAGGCACTATCTGCCCAGTGACATATATTCAATGGCTGTGGTATCCTGACCGTGCGAAGGTAGCATAATCACTTGTTCTCTAAATAGGGACTTGTATGAATGGCCACACGAGGGTTCAGCTGTCTCTTACTTTCAACCAGTGAAACGGACCTATCCGTGAAGAGGCGGATATAAACAAATAAGACGAGAAGACCTTATGGAGCTTTAATTCATCAATGCAAACAGAAACTCCAACAAGCCTACAGGCCCTAGCCTCCTATCCCTGCATTAAAAAATTTTAGTTGGGGTGACCTCGGAGCATAATTCAACCTCCTAACAACCTAAACTAAGACCACACTAGTCTAAGTGAGTTATTACACATTGACCCAATAATTTGACCAACGGAGTAAGTTACCCGAAGGATAACAGTGCAATCCTATTCTAGAGTCCATATCGACAATAGGGTTTACAACCTCGATGTTGGATCAGGACATCCTAATGGTGTCGCCGCTATTAAGGGTTCGTTTGTTCAATGATTAAAGTCCTATGTGATCTGAGTTCAGACCAGAGTAATCCAGGTCAGTTTCTACCTATTTAACATTCCTCCTAGTACGAAAGGACAAGAGAAGTAGGGCCCACTTCATAAAGTGCCCTCACTCCATAGATGATGCCATCCCAATCTCTTAAATCATCACACATCCTACCCAAGAACAAGGTTTGTTAAGATGGCGAGCCCAGCGATTGCATAAAACACTTTATCATCAGAGGTTCAACTCCTCTTCTTAACAACATGCCTGTAATTAACCTCCTCCTGCTCATTATCCCCACTCATTGCGATAGCGTTCCTTACACTCATCGAACAAAAAATCTTAGGCTATATACAACTATGCAAAGGACTCAACATTATAGGTCCCTACAGACTGCTTCAACCATTTGTTGATGCAATAAAACTTTTCACCAAAGAACCCTTGTGGCCCTTAACATCTACTATCACCCTTTATATTATTGCTCCAACCCTAGCCCTCTCTATCACTCTCCTCTTATGAACCCCCCTCCCTATACCAGATCCTCTAATTTTAATGTAGGCCTTCCATTTATACTAGCCACATCAAGCCTAGCCATCTATCTATTCTATGATCAGGATGAGCATCTGATTCAAAATATGCACTAATCGGCGCACTATGAGCTGTGGTCCAGACGATTTCATATGAAGTCACCCTAACTATTATCCTGCTATCAGTTCTACTGATATGCAGCTCATTTAACTTACACACACTCATCATAAGAATTCCTCTGACTGTTCCTACCATCATGGCCCCAGCCATAATATGATTTATCTCCACACTAGCAGAAACTAACTGAGCCTCTTTTGATCTAACAAAAGGAGAGTCAGAGTTAGTCTCAGGCTTCAACATCCAATATGCCACAGGCTCATTTGCCCTCTTCTTTATAGCAGAATACATGAATATTATCATAATAAATGCCCTAACTACTACTATTTTCCTAGGAGCACTACACACTGTATATATGCCAGAACTCTATACCACAAATTTCATTACCAAGACCCTTCTAACCACTCTCTTATTACAAATTCAAATGGCATACCCCCAATACTGCTACGACCAACTCGTACATCTTTTATGAGAAAACTCTACCACTTACATTAGCATTTTGCAGATGTTATATCTCAACGCCTGTCCTAATTCCCAGCAACCCACCCCAAACACAGGAAATATATCTGATAAAACAATCACCATACGTTAATGCAACATGCTGAGCGCAAAGGTTGTACCCTATAGGATTTCATTTAGATACTCTTGTAAAGGCAAAACTATAGGGACAAAAAAACAGATGAGTGGTTTCCAAGGGCTGCGAGTTGGGAAGGATATGACGACAAAAGGAAGGAAGAGAATTTGGAGGCCGATGGATCTGTTCTATATCTTGAACACAACTCTGTGCATTTCTTAAAACTCACAGAGCTGTATACCAAAAAGGTTCAGTTTTACAGCAGGCAAATCAGACTCAATAAACCTGACTAAAGGAACAGGTACAAGGTCTTGGAAGGGGCCTCAAGGCTTAGCTTCTTCAGCACTGCCGTGTGTCTGCCTGTCACCAGGCCCCTTAACATTCTCACTACTGTTGGGTTCAGCCACCAGCAGCAATGGCAGGAGAAGGGAGGAGAGAGGCTGGGGTGTTCAACCCCTGGCTCCCCTGGCCAGGCCGAGGCCCATCTACAGCTGTTCATCCCCTGGCTCCCCTGCGCCAGGCGGAAGCCCCTCTACAGCTGCAGCTCATGCTGTGCTCCAGGAGCCCCGCCCACTGCAGCTTGGCACAGGTGTTTCACCTTCCCTGCTGGCTTCTTCATAAATTGTCCCTTAATCATTAAACTCTCCTTAATCGCACACACAAAATTTAATACAAGAAAAGCTTTCAAAGAAAGTGGCTAACTAAAGCCAACATTAAGAACATCAATAAATGACTATATTTATGTTCAGAAACTTAGAATTCCTACAATATGAACACATATATGCTATTTGTGTTTGGATTATTAAATATTCTAAATCATTCTGTACTTTAAATGGAACACAAGAAATGGAAGGGAACGTACGTCACTCCAGCAAACATCGAGCACAGGCCCAGTGTGCATCTGCTGGGCTTTTGGAATGGTCTGTCCACTGTCTTGAACTTCCCAGCAGCGAACCTGTAGTAACAAAAAAATTCAATGCAAACAAAGCAATTTACGATGTACTGCTTGCATTTAACACCTAAAAACTAATGGGGTACACCTTAACCATACATAGACTTCTCATAGCAACCTAATTATCTAACTTCAAGAACAAGGGAATTAAAATATCTATGAAAGCAACTGTTTTCTTACGCCTAAGCTATTAAACAAATTCTACTGCTTACACATAAAACTGCAGATAATTTTCTCACTGCATCTATGAGATATGTCTTCTAAAGTAGAATATCACTTACCCATTACCATTCAGAGAATCAGACCAAAGTAGAAACTTACCTCTTTTCTGAATACTTTTTATAATCTCCCCTCCGTTAAAAAAGTAATACATTTTAGAGATTTTGTAAATATGGCAAAAAAATAAAAATCACCCTAATCACACCACAGACAATCACAGCTAATTGTTCTGTGTGCTCTTAGTCTTCTTTCCATGTACACATATTTTCTGTAAGACACTAGATTATACAGTATCTTCACTTTTGCAGCTACAGCTTTCCTCACCTGCATCACCAGCCTGTTCAACTTTAAACATCCTTTTTTTAAGCAGCAAATCATCTGAAATCTTTCTAGAAATTACATGTAGAAAGCAAGCTTGCTCAACCTTGACTACCATCCTCCCTCCTGCTCTCCTAACCCCTGCTGCCCCTGTGCTATAGGCTACAGTTCGAAAGCTTTTCCAAAAACTTACAATGGTACTCTAACATACAAACATACCATACATTGCCATTACTACTGGATATTAAAATTTTCAAAATTTTCACTAGCATTATGGTTTTTTGAGAGGCAATACCAGGTGTTGGCTAACTAGAAGTGTGGGCCTGAGTCCGACTGTGGGTCTGCAGCCTCTGGCTTTGCCACTCACTTAGATACATGACCTGAGGCCAGTTATTCTACTTCCCTAAGCTCAGCATCCTGATCCATAAAGTAGAGACGAAGTTCACAGTGCTCTGGCTGTTATAAAGGTTAATTTAGATAATGTAGTTGAAGTACATTATCAGATTTCCTACTCAAGTCCCAGAAGGGCATCAATGAGATAAAGGGTATAAGCTGCAGGATTTTTGATAACAATTGCCAATTATCCTGTGGAAAAGCCAACTTACATACCTACCAGCCGTACATAAAGGGTTTCAGCTTATCCTTGCTGGCACTATTATTCTTTTAAACTTTTAATTTTGTTAATTTAATAAAAAAAAAAAGAGTCTTAAATTTGCATTTATTTGATTACAAGTATGGATGAATGGTTCAGGTTTATTCTTTCTTGTGTGAAGTCCCTCTTTACACCCTTTGCTTATTTTTCTACCAGAGTTTTCTTTCTTTTAGTAAACTAATTTTTTTGTCTCTCTTTTTGTACATGATGAGTAAGTATTTAGGCAGATCTGTGCTTTTAACGTTGAAAAAGTTTCACACACGCCTGAGGAACACTGTCAGGATGCCAAGAAGGGGAATTTGTTGGTGTGTGCCACTGGGTATAATGTTCACTCTGGATGAATATGACATTTGATTTGGGAATAAACTTCAAGAGACTGAACTAAAGTAGAAAATTTCGAACAACACATGATTGTGCTTTCCTAACAAAAACGGGTGTAAGAACAAATAATATCTGCCATTCAGAAGGGTTCACACCCCCTAAATTGATTTCTTAAAAAAGGCCATAAATAAGTCTAACTGATTCATTTACTTGGGAAACAATGGAGCTAAAGCTAACCTTGGCCATACAAAGACAGATGATTTATAGAACACGTATTTAAGGAGCACTTACATCATTAGCCCATGATCCTGCAATAAGAAAGTTCCCCGGCAAGGTTGGTGGGCTAAAAGATAGACAACCAATGCTATCATCAGGAGATGATGTTACTTCAATATCCTGGGGGAAAAAAGTCAATGTTAAAATGTATGCATGCTCACAACTTCATTCCGAATTGTTTTCTTTCTCACTAATTACCTCACGGTGGCCTTTCCTTGGGTTCAAGAACTAACTGAATTAGACCTTTCCTTACTTTGATCAAAAGAGAGGAGTAAAAAATAAGCTAGAGAAAGTACCAGCACCACCAGGACTAGCAGCAGCAGCAGCAGCTGCCTAATGAAATGCCCATGGTCTTGTTTTCTAAATGACCAGTTCACTCTGGCCCCACAGTGCTAGATCACAGTTTTCACCTGCCATCCCCTCTCCCCAACCATGGGAATTCTGAGTCGACAGTCCTGGCTGGGCCAGGCCCTGGGAATCTACACCAGAATCTGCACCTTGGGTGATTCTGGAGACCTGGCAGGCCAGGAAGAACAGGACACAAGTACAGGGGACACATTTTCTGTGCTCCAGTGTTTGAGAAACATGAATCAGACAAAGTTTCAAAGCTTTCGGCCCAAAGGAGGCTCCCAAGTCATCTCAAGTTCTGTCCTTGATGGGAGAAACTCTGCCCAAACTCTTCCTACAAGCCCCAGGAAGCTTTTTGTGGTACCTTCATAGGATTGTGATTGTCTGTGGTTGCACTGCCAAACATGCTGGTCCCACTGGTTCCAAAACCTGAGGTTGTTCCAAACAGGCTCATTTTGACCCTAAAAAGTAATGAAAAATGTTAAGGATGGGTTTTCTCTTAAGTAATATCACTGAGAGGCAATGGTAAGATAATTAACTGGCAGAAGAGAAATACTCAAAGTGGCTTGAGGCCAGGCTTCACTTTTCAGACAAGAATGCAATGAGCAGAGTGTTTTAAAAAAATAAACCTTCTATTTTAGAGTAGTTTTAGGTTTCCAGAAATAGTAAATATAGAATTCCCATACACTCCATATCCAGATTCCCCTATTATCTCATATTAGTACGGTTCATTTGTTACCATTAATAAACCAGTATGGATACATTGCAGATTATTTTGTAGTCACCAGCTAGAAAATAAATTCACTCATTTTTTACATAGAGACACTGAGCTGCGCACCAGGAATTTAACAGTAAACAAGATCGCAGGTCCCCGTGCTTTCAAGTTTCCACCTAGTGGGCATTCACTTTCTTACTAATTTCTGCATTCTAGTTTAGGTCAGTATCTGCATGAAACTACCTAGAACAACCAGTCCGGGCAGCGAATCAGCAATTTCTTCGTAAAAGTTTTAAAAAGGTCGGGCATCGTGTTTTGGACATTTACCCAGCAAGAACCTCTCCCACGCCGGGTTTTTTCCTGGATATCATAATCTAATAGCCCCACCAGGGTTTGGTCAGGGCCTCTTGCCACTCAGGAGTTGGGACTCTAATCTCACCAGGCTTCATTTTCCTGCTCTGCAAACATAGAGAACATTAACACATTCTCCAGGGCTGCTCTGGAGATCAAATCAGATTATGCAGAAAATGCAGTGTCTAGTTCATAGTGGGTACAATAAACGACTTTTCCCTTCTTTCTTCCTTCCAACTCCCCGAGGACTTACATACACTGAAACCACATTTCAATCCTACTACCCGTTACACTGAGAAGTCCTCCATACCAGTCACCTCTCCAAAGGGAGCCAAATGGCTGAGTGACATCCTTGCTAACAAGACAACACAGAACGGAGAAACTGCAAGGAATTTGGGGAAGGCATTGGAGTTTTCTCAGCTTCATGAAAAATAAGTGCAGAACAAAAGGTCAGAGCAACAGCTACAAGCACATGTATATTTTAGTGAACGTGAGGGGATGTGGTGCTTGCCAGCCACATTTCTGCCCTCAAATGCAGAGGTACTTGAAACACCAGTTAACTGCATGAACGAACAAACGCATGACAAGGCTTCTGCAAGCAGTTCAGGTGCTGGCTACATGGCTTTGGACAGGTCACTTAACCTTGATTTTCTCATCTGTAAAACAGAGACACTAATATCTACTTCACAGAGTTATGAGAACTAAGTGAAGCCACACACACACTGCCTAAAGCACTACAGGTTCTTAATAAATATTACTTTCACTCTATTCCTCTACCTCAACCTTCAAGTTGGGAGAGAAGATTTCTGCGATTAGGGATGAACTTGGGGAAAAGAACATGGTAGGTGCCAGTCGTTCGCATTAGTCAGTGTGGACCACACCTTATGCTGAGCACTGGGAAGCTTCCAAAGTTCAGAAGGCACAGGCATCTGTGGGACCCACCCAATCTCTTCCCGCTCTCTCCCACCTTGCTGCACCCCAGCCCTCCTAGCTCTGCTGGCTTCCCTTCTCTCCTGAACACAACAAGCTCATCCCTGCCTTGGAGCAAACCTAGTGCTGTTCCTTCAGCCTGGGATGATTTGCTTCTCCCTCCCCACAGCTACCTCCCTTTGAATCTTCATATCCCAGTTCAAAAGCTGCCTCCTCCGAACTTCCTGGGGTGACGAAAATGGCCCAAATTTGAAGTTGTCATGTTTACACAACTGCGTAAAATTTCCAGACTCACAATGTACACTTTCAATGGTTGAAATTTATGTTATTTAAGTTATACTTCAATAAAGCTGTCACACGTATTCTTTTTTAAAGTTACCTCCTCAGTGGCTTCTCTGCCAACTTTAACATATCTAACCTTCCATCACATCCCTTGCCTTCTTCACAGCACCAGTCATGACCTGGAATTTCTTGTTTACACTCAATCTCTTCCCCACCAGAATGCTGGCTCCAAGAGGGCAGCCACTTGCCTGGATTCTTCCCTTAATGCATACTCGGTCCCACAGTACAATGCCTGGCCCAGGGCGGCTGGTGTTTAATAATACTTGCCTGGAGAAGTAATGCCTGTACAGTTGCACCTATATACGTATAAAATAAATACTTGGCGGGATAAGACAGAAACAGACTTAGTTTCAGAGAGTGGTAACTGCTACGAAAGAATGAAGCAAGTTGACGTGGAAGAGGCTAAAAGGGGATGCCCTTCTGCAAAGCGGCCAGGGAAAGCGTCTCCCAGGAGCTGACATGTATCTGACGAGACGCCAGACGTGTAAGGGGGAGGGACGGAGGTGACAGACACTGCATTAACGCAATGTGACCCTTCCCAGGGGCTCAGTTCCCCCACAAGAAAAGCTATGGATTAGACCCTACGTGACCCCTAAGGCCATTTCCAGCTC
This sequence comes from Nomascus leucogenys, assembly GCF_006542625.1. Taxonomy (NCBI): domain Eukaryota; kingdom Metazoa; phylum Chordata; class Mammalia; order Primates; family Hylobatidae; genus Nomascus; species Nomascus leucogenys. The sequence continues at coordinate 6,809,617 of NC_044393.1, forward strand.
TAATCTCGCTTCCAGGGCCCAGTAACGAAGCTTAGTCAACAGTCCCGCTCGCGCCCCAGCACCCCGCAGAAGCGCGCTCCCCGGAGGCAACTCGGCCTCTGCGGGCGCCATGGCGGCGGGTAACGACTGGACGCGCGCGGCACGGGGCCTACCTGGGGGTCTCGCCCCGGCGGAAAGCGGCGGCCGGGAGCAGGAGGGTCTGAGGAGTTTGCGAACCTGCTCTGGCGCGGAGGACTAGGGCGAGGAGCGCGGACAGAAATCCCAGAAGCCCAAAGCCTCCTTAAGCCTGCGGTAGAAACTGCCCTGACTACCACGGAAACAACGCGCGTGCGCCCTGGAGCCACTTCCTGCGTCGCCCGGAAATCGTCGAAGAAAAAGGCTCCTTTGCCCGCAAGGCGACAGCACATGCGCAGAAACGCTTTACACCAGCAGTTTGCGAATTGGTCCAAAGTTGATGTAGCCGCTGCAAGTTGCTAAGCGACTGCTTTTATAAATCCGCAACTGGCCAGGCGCGGTGGCTCACGCCTGTAATCCCAGCACTTTGGGAGGCCGAGGCGGGCTGATCACCTGGGGTCAGGAGTTTCCAGCCTGGCCAACATCGTGAACCACCCCCCCTCCCCGCCCCGCGTCAGTACTAAAAATACAAAAATTAGCCGGGCATGGTGGCAGGTGCCTGTAATCCCAGCTACTTGAGAGGCTGAGGCAGGAGAATCGCTTGAACCCAGGAGGTGGAGGTTGCAGTGAGCCGAGACCATGCCATTGCACTCCAGTCTGGACAACAAGAGCAAAACTCCATCTCAAATCAGTCAATCAGTCCGCAACTAGGGCTAGTGCAAGGTAGCTAGCTGTTTTCTCTTGTGAATTAATTATTGCATTTATCATGTATAAACATCTAAAAGATTCTGATTGCTTCCCATTCAAGTCCAAGGCCATCCTCCAAGAAGCTGCTCTAACGCTGCCTCCGAACGAGGCGAGGTCGGCTGCGGGTTTCCCGCCCTGGCCTCCCTGTTTGCCCACTGGGGTACTCTGAGCCTACCTCGGGGCTCTTTGGGCCTCAGTTTCCTGCTGCATGGTGGGGAAAATGATGCCAGGGCTGTTCCTAATTAGGGTCAAGTGAAATCACACGTGAACTACTCTTACTAATAGAACATTCCGTAGAAATGTTAAGGGATTCTTATTACTCACACACATGCCCACTCCAAATATTTCAGTTGGTTGGTTCCTCCCAACCCCTACTTTTAGGAGCGTCTGAAGAAGAAAGTGAAGGAAAAGACAAACCACAAGGAAGGGATTTCGTGAGGTTATGTAGGTACGCTGGATCCTCTCCTTCACTACTCAGTGTGGTCTGCGTGCCTTGACCTTCTTAGGGAGGTTTAGGATCTGTGGTATCTTTTTATACAATGCAGATTCAGTAGGTCTAGGATGGGCCTAAGAATCCACATTTCTACCAAGTTCCCAGCAGAGATTGCTGGGCCACGAACCACAGTTAAGTACCAAGGCTGTAGATCATTTAGAATCCTGGGCAGCTTTTTAAAAACTGTGATGCTTAGACTGCACCCTTAGAGATTCTGATTTAGTAGGTCTGGGCTAGAACAGAGGAAATTAATATTTTTTAAAAGCTCCCCAGGTGATTCTAGGATGCAGCCAAGATTGAGAACCTCTAGTCTAGATGATGATGGTAATAATAGCTCTTTTGAGCAACACCCTATGCTAAGCGCTTTAGATGCTCCATCTTCTGTAGTTTCCAGAACAGCCCTAAAAGATACCTATTGCAATTACCTCCATTTTATAGATATGGAAAGTGAAGCTGACAGAGGTGATGTGACTTACCAGAGCTCACACAGCTGATACACAGTAGGTCCATGAGGTCTGTCCTGTGTCTGACCCTCCTACCAGCAAAGCTTCAGACTCATCTCTGAGAAGTGCTTCAACTATATTTTCTTATCCTTTTTCAATGGAACTCCTCTTACTATCTTTCCTTTAAACTCTCAAAAGCCCTCCCAAAGCTCTCTCAGGGTTTCGAGGCATATTCTGCCTGATTACATAGTGTATTTGTCTTGTCTAGAGTCCCAGATTTAAAACTTGTATCTACTTCCATGTATATGCTTTGCAGCACCAAGCAGAGTATCTTACATGTGTTTGTTATTAATACTTGTTGCATTTTGTGGTTCAATACCCAATGTATCTTCCAGAAGCCTCTATTATGATACAGATTCCTCTATAATCCTGGTTATTCAGCATGCTCTATAAACTCTTCCCGCTGTTTAGGATTATGTAGTTGACAAACTGCTTTTGCATATACCATCAGTGGAACCACTGAGGAGCAGTATGCTCGCCCAAATATTATAGCTAATATTCCAAGACTCTTGTTACATGAATAATCTCATTTAATCCTCACCATGACCCTACCAAGTCATTATTATTGTTGTTATTCCCATTTTATGGTTGATGAAACTGAGATCAGGTTGTAACTTGTCCCAGCCATAGAGTCAATGAGTAGAGGCAGAACTGGAATGCAAGCAGCCTGCCCCAAAACCTAACTCTACACTTCCACAGGTGGCAGATTATGCTGATTTATGTTTTCCCTCCTAGAAACAAAAAGGGAAAGCGGTATTTTATTTTATTTTATTTTTGAGACGGACTCTCGCCCTGTCGCCCAGGCTGGAGTGAGTGCAGTGGCACGAGCTCGGCTCAGTGTAACCTCTGCCTCCAGGGCTCAAGCAATTATCCTGCCTCAGCCTCTCCAGTAACTGGGATTACGGGTGCACATCACCACGCCTGGTTAATTTTTGTATCTTTCGTAGAGACGGGGTTTCACTATGTTGGTCAGGCTGGTCTTGAACTCCTGACCTTGTGATCCGCCCACCTTGGCCTCCCAAAGTGCTGGGACTACAGGCGTGAGCTACCGTGCTCTGCGAGATCAGTAAAATTTTATCCCTGGGTATGATTGTATGACTATTGAGCCATACAATATAGGTGAAAAATAATTAAACAATAGAAAAATAATTAAATTTTGGTAGTGACTATCATTCAAACTGGTAAACTTTTCTGCCATTTTTACACAGGGAATATTTATGAATAAGTACAGTTTCTATTTAATTGCTAGGTGAATAGAAACTGAAGATGCCTATATTCTTAGCATGAGTTACTTTTCATTTTGAATTTTTAATAAAAGAGATGTAATATGTTGACTTCAAGTTTTGTGAATAGCTTGGTTGCAAAGAAGCACACTTATTAAGTGTAGCTTTACAGTGAATTGGGGCATCCAAAGCTGATTAACAAAGCGGATTCCTGTTGAGTGTATCACACAGAAACCCTCTTGGTTTTCCCCAAACTCTTTTGTTGTGACTCAAGACTCTTTCACCCCATTCCTTAGGACAATGACTTGAAAACATTTCAAAGAAATTTCCACCCAAAATAGTGGAAGGAGTTGAGAGAACAATGAGCGTTTTTGCCAGCAGAGGGCGAGCTTGGCTCGTTTCTACAGGATTGTTTCTTTGGGATACCTGTCTGTAGAACAGTGAACAGACGTTCATTCAGCAAAGAGAAGTACACGTTTCTCAATATCTCACTACAAACACATTCCACTGAAAATCTTTTAATGTACATGTATATATAGCTTAGAGAGTCTGTTCTTTTCCGCAGCACTGAACAGATTATCTACATCAAACTAGAAGCTCAACTGAGACACTCAGTAAGGAAGTCATAGATGGAAACCCTGGAGGGTTTTCCTTATTTTTGTAAAGTGCACTATGATTTTTCTTACCTATGAACTCATAACTTCTGAAATCACTTAGTATCACCAATGATTATAATCAAATTTCTCAGAAAACGGGGGATATTACAAGCAACTTTTACTTTGTTAGGGTCATTATGAACCCTTAAGGGAAAACAGAGTCTCTGAGCACCTTTTTGTTGTACCGGTTTTTGTTGTTATTGTTGTTTGAAACAAGGTCTCACTCTGTCACCCAGGCCTGAGTGCAGTGGTGCCATCATAGCTCACTGCAGCATTGAACTCCTGGTCTCAAGTGATCCTTCCACCTCAACCTCCCAAGTAGATGAGACTATGGGACGTGTGCCACCATGCCCAACTAATTTTTAAAAATTGAGATAGGAGTCCCATTATTTTGCCCAGGCTAGTCTTGAACTCCTGGGTTCAAGCAATCCTCTTCCTGCCTCGGCCTCCAAAAGCTCTGGGATTACAGGTGTGAGCCACCATGCCTGACCTTATTGTATTAGTTTTTATAAATTTTAATTATAAAGATTCCAATCTAATGTTCTTTCTTGATTAAAATTATGGAAATATCCCAATTAGATACAGTACATGATGGTAGATGGGATGGTTTTTATCAGTTACCATTTTAAATGCTAATTATTATGGTAATCCTTTTTAGAAAGAAATCTCTAGAATTAGAATTCTAGATGGTTCCCAAATAGCTACTAGCACTAATTTTTCATTTTCATCTAATAAAGATAGGTAGTAACATCAAACTATAGTGTATTTTGCTCTCCTTCCATTTTCATTTCCCAAATAATTGAAAATTATTTTAAGTAAATTTGCAATAATAAACTTGAGATGACTTAATTATCCAAACTGAAGGTATCTGTCTTTTTCAAATTTATTTTTAAATTTGAATGACTATTGTAGATTTGTCACTCCTTCCCATTTTGATAGTATATCCTAAGCCAGATGTGTTGTGGGTTAAACATATTTTTAAGTTAGTAATGTCTTCCTTTACAAAGCATACCAAAGTTCAGTCACACTGTTACATGTTAAAGGAGTAAGTATGGTATAAATTCAGAGGAAAATTTTTCTTATTTATAAAAATGTTTTTAGAATTTTTGATAGTCTCACGAGTAAGTAAAATTAACAGCATACCAGAATGTTCTCGAAATGTTTGGTTCCTATGTGACCAGGGAATATAACATATTTTGTTAATTGTAGATATGGTATCAGGGGGATCCTGATTTGATACTAGCCAACAATAAGACTTGCAAACCTTTCCCCGCAGTGTGCACACAGACCACAGGTGAAGTACTTTACCTGTACTAGCGCCACGGTACCCACACTTTCTGGGTTTAAGTCCCAGCTCCACTGCTTATTAGTTGCGTGACCTTGGGAAACTTATTTAACCTTTCTGTACCTTTGCTTTCTCACCTGTAAAATGGGGATGATTTTTTAAAAGTACCTAGCTCATAAGGTTTCTGTGAAGATGCAATGAGTTATTGTTTGCAAAGCACCTACAAAAATACCTAGCGCATAGTAAGTGCTATGTATGTATTTTCCTTTATTATTATATAACCTTATTTAGTCCTTACTACATACAACCTCTTGGGCAGGCCCAGCCTCATAGGTGTACCACCTGTGAAGTTACCCAGGACCCCAGGCTAAGAAGGGCCTGTGCTTGGTTTAATTCTCTGCTGCTATCATCTTGAAATTCTTAATAAAAAGGGGTCCCACATTTACATTTTGCATTGAGACCCATATTTTCTTGGGGTAAATAGTATTATTGTCCCCTGTATTATTGTGGCTTTGTACAAATAGCAACCTCAGTGTTCTCACCTGTAAACTATGGTGTAGTTACCCAGTAATTACAAGGTCTTTGGGAGAATTAAATGAGATACTGAATCAGCAGTGATTGGCACATATAAGTTCTCAGAAATGGTATATATTATTATTATTATTGTTACCATTTCTCTTTATAAAATAACTAACCTAATATTTCCGTGCTTCTATAAATTCTTATTCTTGCTTGCAAGCACAGGAAACTTTCAGTGCAGTTAAAGGTTTACTGAAAGTACAGAATAAAATCATAAAACTCATCTCTGGCAAAATTAAGATAGGTTTATGGAGGGAAAAGTTCACATATTTACTGTTGGAGAGGTACCTTATTAAAATCTGAGGCTTCTGTAGATCTTAAAACTGAAGAAGTTTTTTGTTCTATAGACCTAGACTAGAGAAGCATTCACGACCTTTGAGAAACTTTTCAAATAAATAATATTATCAATAAAAAGTAGGCTCAATACAAAACAAAGCAAAACACTGAAGACTACATCAATCCAAATATTTATTCATACTGAATTTTACTAATGTAACAAATGAATTAATGGAGTAAGACCCCTAAAGTATAAAGGCAAAGGAAAATGTAAGAAGAGACCACTGGACCCCGCAATCCATTTGCAACATCTCAAATTCAGATCATTATGATTTTTGTTACCAGTAAGATACTTTATGCCTTAACATTAGTTGTATCGTAGAAGGTAAATAAAGTATTTTGTAGACTTTGATGACGTATAAAATATTATTCTTTCAAACATAATTTAAAGGTCAAAATAACATATTCTTTTATAATTTACTTTAGAAGATAGGACAGAAATCTGTCTCTACAGAGGATAGAATAAGGCCTTCTAAAGAAAATTGGAGTACAGCATTTGTTTTGACAAAAAAATATAATTAACGGAAAGTTATTTTATTTCGCCTTTACAGAATTAAGAATATAATATATGTCCTTTCCACAGTAGTATTTGCCAATCAAAACAAAACTAATGAAAAGCCTCTGGCAATCAGAAGTTCTTCTGATTTATTTTTATATCCATCCTCCAAATTTTAATTTGTTAGGTAAGTACACTCTGGAAAGATAATCTGATGATAGGAAAGTCAAAGCTTGAATTTCTGCCTTCATTTTAGAGTCTGCCATTATTTCCATCTGTCAATAAAAGTAAAATGTACTCATACCGGAGTTCTTAGCTGCATTTCTGTCAATTCAACAAACTAGTAATCTAGAATTGCTTTATTCTCCAAAACCAGGGACAATAGCCTTAAGGGTCAGCCAGAATATTCTAGAGCTGCTACAGCTAAAAATATCTGGAGTGAGAATACTCTGTATGCTGTCTTCAATAATTAGGGATAGTCTGAAATCTTTATGATTTCTTCTTCCTTTTTTTAATCCCACAAACTACGATACAGCCATCAAGAATGTGTATATAACCATGATAAGGATACAAACAGGCCAGCTCCATTCACTGATATCATCTAGTAGCATTCATATGATTCAATTTCAACAACTTTACTGCCAAACAACACTTATGTTAGTCGTGTCATATAAACTTTCAAGAGGGATATTTTCAAAATACGATGTGAATAGCCACTACTAAAGTAAAAGACAATTAAACATGCAACACTTGAGTTGTAAAAGGAAACATACTTCTTTTCTCCAAAATGGTTGGCAGGTAACATAAGGTCTCCTCAGGATACTGTCAAGTTTCATTTGGTCCCTTTTTGTCAGTGGAATCAAACTATCTTTAGGTACATTTAATCTGGAAAAAAGTAGGTGAAAAAAATCAGTAAAAAAGTGTTTCTGTAACTTGAATGTCATGTATTTTGCCTGTATTTATGGTATTACTTCAAGAAACTCAGAAATAAGAAAATTAGTACAGATCTACCTCTTACATCCAGGATTGAGGGGATCTGTCATGTCTTAGACCAGCAAGTTTTCAAGTTCATAGTGGAAGTTTGTGTTTCCACAGTAAGATTCTAAAGTTTCTTTTTTCCTTCATGTCACACTCGTGGGATGATGACAGGATGACAGGAAGACCGATATTGGTTATTAAACAAATGCCAATAGCACTACCATCATGTATATAGATACCAGGGCAGCTTAATAATGTACACTAAGCCTCTCAGAGCTTCACACTCTTCTGGCAGTGAGCTCCAATATGCATGGCCAACGGCTGAGATTCACTGAGGGACTTTGGGTTCCATTGAGTATTTAATTCTTCATAATTCATTGAACATGCTGGGCTATGGAAGTTAGTCTCTCACTTTTATCACTTCACACACACACACAAACACATTCTTACCTATCTAGTTTTAAATTTGAAAAACGTGGAATATAACTTTATCATGGTATGTGTTTTAAAAATAGAACATGAGAGGTCCTGGATTTATGGTGTGGTCTACCTTTTGAAGTCACAAATCCTAGATTTCCCAGGAGAGTCTTTTTCAATGTGTCCATAATTATGACCATTTGCCAGGGGCAGCTCTTGGATAGGGGTGACAATTTGATTGAAAGGGAGGCATAGAGGATTTCCCTTGCAGCCCGGCTTCTGTAGCTACCGTAGTGTTTTTCCTTTGATTGTATATCCATTTGGAGTGGCTTTTTAGTGCACTGATAGAATTTATGAGATGCAGCTAGAGTTTCTTGAAGCCATTCACCTTAATAATTATCAGATCATATGTCTTGAATTTGTGTTAAAATTGTTTTTATACAAACAGATCACCCCCAAGGGATTTTCACCATGACACACATACACTAAATTGAACACGTTAATCCACTGGAGTGTGAATATTCAAAAATAAAAAATGAAATGTTTCCTCTTGGACCCTCATTTTATAGGAAGTGGCTGATCACCCAAAACCTGTTCACATTCCATATTTAGGAAACAAGCACCGGTTATCAAGGATTGCTCACCACTTAAAGAAATCCAATAAATATGTTTAAATTCATTCTTACTGACCAATTAGAACAATAAAACATTTTAAAATATCATATTAGCAGAGGTGAAAAAAATGTTAATGCCGTAAGCTGAGGGACAGGTGGACTCTTACTCTTCAGAGAAAGCAAGAAACTTAATCTATCCAGACAACAGTCAAACCCTGATTATGGGGATCTCCTTTGACCCACCAGTTCTTCTGGGAATTCAGCCTAAGGGACTAATTAAGGATGTGCATAGAGATTTAGTTACAAGAGACTCCATCAAAGCATGACCTATGAGAATAGAGAATTGGAAACCACTTAAATGGCTACGAGGGAATGGCTGAATAAACACTAGCACATCTAGAATTAAAACTCAGCAACAAAAGATGCTAAAATAAGAAATGTACTTTATTGACATGGAAAAGTGATCACATTGTGTTGCTGTGTTTTAAAAAAAGCAGATTACAAAATAACAGAGTATGATCTCAGTTTTGTGAAAAGTTATGGCTATGCACAAAAAAAAAATCTACAAAGGTAAGGCTGCTGATCTGTAGGTGATATTTAACTTGTTACTTAAAATTTTTTCTATAATGAACATATATATTAAACTTGCCAAACTTGAGGTTCCCAAATTTTAATACTCTTAAAATGATATTTTTCTTTTGAAGTTAAAAATTTAAATCTATGACAAAATTGATTCATATGGCAAATGATGTTGTCAATGGTTACAATTTAATTGGATTTACTGTATTGTACTTTTTTTTTTTTTTTTTTTTTTTTTTTGGAGACAGAGTCAAGCTCTATTACCCAGGCTGGAATGCAGTGGCGCGATTGTGGCTCACTGCAACTGCCGTCTCCCAGGTTCAAGCAATTCTTGGGCCTCAGCCTTCCCGGTAGCTGGGATTACAGGCATACAGCACCACACCCAGCTAATGTTTGTATTTTTAGTAGAGACAGGGTTTGTCATGTTGCCCTGATTGGTCTCAAACTCCTGGCCTCAAGTGATCCACCCACCTTGGCCCCCCAAAGTGCTGGGATTACAGGCGTCAGCCACCACGTGCCCGGCCTACAATGTATTCTACTTTTAAGTATAAAAAGTGTATAAAATGTCTTAACCATAAAAGTAAAACAAAAAGTTTTTAGCTAGCTGAAAGTGTAACACATTAACCAAATTCATGTGTTAAATATTTTAGTAGTTGAAACAGAAACATTAATGAATTTAATTCATAATTATATAATAATAAGTCATCGTGGACAATATAAATAAAAAACATTAAGAGCTTTCCCTTGTGGTGACTTTTTACACTTATTGTTACATATGACAATGAATTGTCATTTTAAATATCCTAGGTCTACTATACTATCTAACCTTTTAAGATCAGAAGGGAGAAGACCAAGCCATCTAATAGCTGGAACTGTGAGATGATGAGCTTCAAAAGACATAGACTAAAATAAAGAACAAAAGTATATTAGGTGAGGCTAAATTGCAGAAAACTAGCATTCTTGTTTTTCAGTCAATTTTTTCACTTATTAAGAAGGACAACCACTAAAGCTGGCTTCACATGCCCAGAGCCCACAGAAGTAAGAAAACCATCAGCAGCTATGCTAAGCTGGGCTTTTAGTGAAGGTGTTAAAACTTCTCTGAGTTAAGTGCGGTGGCTCATGCCTATAATCCCAGCACTTTGGGAGACCAAGGAGGGAGGATGGCTTGAGCTCAAAAGTCCAAGGTTGCAGTGAGCTGTCACTGCACCACTGCACTCCAGCCTGAGTGACAGAGTGAGACCCTGTCTCAAAACAGCAACAAAACCACCACCACCACAACTTCTATGTAGTGTTTCTGTATTAATTTTCTAAAGCAAACTATAAATGAAGCTCTCTGACCTACATTTCTTATTGTTCATGATTTCCCATCTTACACCCTGCTCCACCATCCTTTTCATCTGCTATAAATTTCACCATGCATCAGAATCCTTGGAGGATCCCACCCCTAGAGATTTTGGCTCAGTAGTTCTGGATGGGGACTGAGATTTGCATTTCTAAGAATCTTCCAGATGATGCTGATGCTGCTGGTGTAGGACCACATTGTGAGACCACTGGTATATGGTAATTGCAGACACTGGTGGTGACATTTATTGTTTCCGTTTCTCCTTATGGCAAGAGAAAAGGGATTAGAAAAGTCAGAATTCAAGGCTCTATATAATATTTCGAGTATATTTGGTGATCAGACAGCGTTGTTGTTACCCCAGAGCCCCACAGTTCCTTCAGTATGCCAAGAGAGTGCAGGATAATACTGCCGCTTGCCCACAGCTAATCCCACTCTGTCATCTGTGGTTGCACTGGTCATACTGGGAGCTGGAGTCACAGCCGCTGACACACAGATTGCTCCTAGAATAGGATACTAGGCCCTCAGTTACACTTTGGGCACTCTCAGCCTACTTGAGGGTGATTAGTAAATGCAGAAATAACCTCAATGAATATAAAATATCTAAATAATAAAAAAGGAAAACTGCTTTTCTATACTTACCATAGATCCATACTTATAGATGCACATTATTTCTATGCCTGTTAAAAGAAAGTTAACTATAAAATTAGTCTCCTTTCATATTACAGGTTAATTTGCACTCTCAAATTTTATCTGCTATGTATAATTTTAATTTTGTGGACATCACCAGTGAAAAATTTACCATTCTCAGTTTAATATGACAAAATAACAATAAATTGTCTCAAATAATTATAGACCTAATTTTAATGTAATCATTTTCTTTTAAAATGTTTTATAAAAGTGTCCTGAGAGTAGAAAACACAACTACAGGCTGGGCACCGTGGCTCACGCCTGTAATCCCAGCACTTTGGGAGGCCGAGGTGGGCAGATTACCTGAGGTCACGAGTTCGAGACCAGCCTGGCCAACATGGTAAAACCCCGTCTCTACTAAAAGTATAAAAAATTAGCCAGGCGTGGTGGTATGTGTCTGTAGTTCCAGCTACTCAGGAGGCTGAGGCAGGAGAATCACTTGAACCTGGGAGGCGGAGGTTGCAGTGAGCCGAGATCGCGCCATTGCACTCCTGGGTGACAGAGCAAGACTCAATCTCAAAAAAAAAGAAGCAGAAGAAGAAGAAAACACAACTACAAATATGATTTAGTTATGACTATTGTTGTAAATAGTCCAATGACAAATTACCATGTGGATCAGCATCTACAAGAGTGAAAACAGGAACATGAAACGTATCCCACAGTTTCTTGACTAAAAGTCTTGTGTTTAGGTCAGGAACTCCCTTTCCCTAAAAGCAAGATGAAAATTAAGAATTTTAACTTCAGTAGAATAAAATGGCTACAACTACACTCTTATTAATAATTTAAAAGTTAGGCCGGACGCAGTGGTTCACGCCTGTAATCCCAGCACATTGGGAGGCCGAGGTCGGGGGATCACCTGAGGTCAGGAGTTTGAGACCAGTCTGGCCAACATGGTGAAACCCCATCTCTACTAAAAATACAAAATTAGCCAGGTGTGGTGGTACACGCCTGTAATCCCAGGTACTTGGGAGGCTGAGGCAGGAGAATCACTTGAACCTAGGAGGCGGAAGTTGCAATGAGCTCAAATTACGCCATTGCACTCCAGCCTGGGCAAAAAGAGTGAAACTCCATCTCAAAATAATAATAATAATGATAAATTATAGGTTATGCTCATACAATGGTTAGTACTCTGCATGTGGCCACAGCAACCCTGGTTCATATCTGAGTCACAGCACCAAAAAAAAAAAAAAAAAAAAAAAAGGTTACATCTTCCTACCTTGGATTTCAGGTGCTGAAAGACTGGTGTTGACTGTGAAAAAAAATGTACATTATATACATACAGAGTGAAGGACTGGGAATTATGACAGTCCTAGGAAATGATCCTAAGGAAATATTTCAGCAAAAACAGAAATAATAAACATCCTACATATTTAAAGATGCTCACTGAAGTGTTATTTAAAATGGCAAAAACTAATATAAATAGCCAAAATATCTAACAACAGGGATGTGGAGAGGCAGCATAGTACAGTGGTGATCTGCAGCAGTTGCGGGGCTAGGTAGCCTGAGCTCACATCTCACCTCTGCTACTTCTTAGCAGCATGAACTTGAATGAGTAACAAAACCACTGTGTGGTTTGGTGCTCTGTAACAACATATGAGATTATTATAGAAATTAAATTATTTAATAATCATAAAGCACTTAGAAGAGTACCTGGCTTAAATTTAGGGTTTAATAAAACTTAAATGGTGGGATAATATTATGAAGTCATTAAAATAATAATTATGTAGAAAAGCAAATTGAAGAGTGTTACAACGTTAGAGAAAAGCAGAAAACCAAATGAAACAGGGAGCAGAAGAAGAGCGCAGAGCAGCCCTGGAGATTCAGAATGGGCTTTGGGTCACAGCTCCGAGTTTGAATTCCCTCTCTGCCTGTCATTAGTGGTGTGATGTTGGGCAAGTTTCTTAGTCTCTTTAGGCCGTGGCTTTATCTATAAAATCAGCATAAATATGCCTGTCACACCGAGTGATGGCATTATAGCAACATGGAGTTTAACTATTCAAATCCAGTCCTGGTTTTGAATAGCCATAGAGATGTGGTAAAATACCTTCCTGCATTCCAGTACCCCATTATTAAAGTGAAGATGATGTTAGTACCTACCTCCTAAGGCCGTTGAGAGCCTTTACAAGTTGACATGTGATAAACACCAGTAAATGTCAACTCTTACTATGTCAAGTGCTTAGCAGGGGTCCTAGCTCATCATGAGTACTTATTGTATTTTCATAATGTTCCTTGGGAAAAATAATAGCACATGAACACAGTAGAGGAGTCAAACAGTATTAAAGGACCTGGTGAAAAATGGCTCTTCCTAATATGGCCCTCGAGTCCCAGCCTTTCCTTGAGAGGCATTTGTGAGAGATGTTTATGCAGGCAGTGAGGAGCGCTGCCCTGGAGAGGAGGCGGAATGGAGTCTTAGAAGGGCTGACCAGTTCCACAGAGGCATCCAGATTTGCAGTAGTAGTATCAGACAAAACCAAAAGTTTTTGAACTGGCAAGGAGGGAAATGACAAGTCTGGTGTGGCAAGGAATCGGTTAGGTAGAATGAGAGATAATTGATGTCAGGGGACTGTCTGGAGGCTACCAGGTGGTTGTCTTGTGTAAGAATGAAAGGGGAAGGATTAAGGAGAAAGGGCTGAAATGAAACAGATTCCCAAGGCCAATTCAAAAGGACTTGGTGATCATGGGATGTGAGGAGTAAGTCAAACTGACTCTGATGTGTGGACCTCATTGCAGTGTCTGCACCGATAGCCACAGGACAAGTGGCAGGAACACTCAGCTTTTTCAAGGAAGAAAGCTTTTGAGTGTGGTTTTAGAAACATGAACTCATCAAGGTTACAGTGCTCTATGATCATGCCATGGTACTTCGGCCTGGGCAACAGAGCGAGACGCTGTCTCTATTAAAAAAAAAAAATGAACTTGAGGTGATAGCCAGCTTTGAGGACGTTTAAATAAACACATTGGAAATTCCCGTTCTATGATTCCAAAGGATGCATTATATTGAAAACAGGACATTGTGTAGATAATATTGTAAATCCTCTTACCAATCACCATAACAGTATATGTTAGTCTTGGAATTGTAGTAAAGTTAGATAATATACCGTAATCATAATGCATGGAGACAATTTGTTGCAAAAGTTGTCATCTAGAAGCCGCTGAAATGTTGCATCTTTTTCCACAATTAATACAAACTTTGCATCTGTAACTAAATCTGTGAAGTTAAGGCTGATAAATTGAAAGCAAGAGTATTTCAATTTAATCACCAACTAAATTAAGGTGCCATATAGATAATTCAAAAGCAGCTATAGATACAACATTTTAATTTGTACCTTCAAACATATAAACATATCTATTCATATATTCAGATATCTGTCTCTTCCACTAGATGGTGAGCTCCTAAAAGAGTCCTAAAGAAGGGACCATGGTGTGTTCATCTTGACTGCTGTAGGGCCTAACTTGTTGCTTACACATTATGAAGGCTTGGCTTACCAAAGGAATTAATGAATAAATGAACATTCCAAAAGTTTAAATAGTTTTCCCACTTAAAGGATACTCCGAATTCCTTGAATATTCGATGGCACAGCAACAGCCTTTAAAAAAAAAGTTTTTATCTTACATAAAAAGCAAAATAACCACATTTTTAGTTTATCACAAAGCCCTCTGTTTTTATTTTTCTTTGACCATACTAGTCATCGGAGACTTATTACTCTGTTAAAAAATAGTAGAAAACAGCTTTACTCTTCAGTAAGAAAACCGGCACATGACTCACAGCAATTCTCCCAACAGGGGTACTAAGTTTAGTATTGTAGGCTCTCTTTGTATCAAAGCCCAGCAAATAGTTTAGTATTAAAAATATTACTTTCAGAACCAGAAAATTTTATGAAGATTACTAAATAACACGCTAAAATGATCAAGCCACACTTTATCTGAAAATAATAGTGCATTTTTAAAGAGTTATATATGTATGTTTATTTCAATCTGACATTTGACAATTAGCATAATTTGAAACTATGTAATGTACAGTTCTGTAAAGCATATTCCCATTCATCTTTCAGTTTTATTTTGAAATCTTAAGCTCTAGGTTACATAACAAAGCAAGAAATAAAATTATGCTTCAAAACTGAAGGAGCTAGAAGAATTAAAGCTGTGAAAACATCAATGATGCTTCTTACCGTTGCACCACAGGTACAATTAACTTTGGTGCCATCTTCCTCGATATATCTTAAGTTGCCAGCAATTAAACCTTTTGATGTAGATAACTGCAAAAAATAATAGACATATTTGAAACCTGCTTCACGAATATGTTTTATGCTATTAAGTCACTCCTTGTGTTCATCTGCTAAATTACTGGCATTTTCACTTGGATTGAAATTTAAGAGATGAAAGAGAAAATATGTAAAGGTATTAGGAATTAAAAATGTTTGGTAATTCATCAGTTTGGTCCATTCACCCAAAGGAATATATTGAGAATATATTACCTAAATTTATAGTGAGAAAAATGCAAGCATCAAATAATAACAAAAGAAGACTATATTATGTTTTAAAATTATGTTTTGGCCAGGCGTGGTGACTCACGCCTGTAATCCTAGAACTTTGGGAGGCCAAGGCAGGCAGATCACGAGGTCAGACCATCCTGGCTAACACGGTGAAACCCAGTCTCTACTAACAATACACAAAATTAGCCGGGCGTGGTGGCAGGCGCCTGTAGTCCCAGCTACTTGGGAGGCTGAAGCAGGAGAATGGCATGAACCCAGGAGGCGGAGCTTGCAGTGAGTTGAGATCACGCCACTGCACTCCAGCCTGTGTGACAGAGCAAGACTCCGTCTCAAAAAAAAAAAAAAAAAAATTATGTTTCATACAAACATTTTGTTTTAAAATAAAATGTTTTGTATTAGGTACTACTTACTATATGTAGACTCCTCCTTGACACTTTTAACATACAAGAAACGTCATTGATAATATTGTCGATGACAGTCTGGTTACCAAAGAGTTGGCTGTCAGTGTAATATATGTCCCTATGAAAATTTAAAATACATATTTTTAATTAACCATATTCTCTTTGAATATGACAAGTATTAGAGTGTTAACTGAAGAAAGCTTTAACTGGATGAAAACACAACATATAAAGAAAGTAAATTATGAGCTATAGTTTAGTCTTACGTAACTTTTCAAAGCATATAATAAAAGTTAATCCAACTATTTCTCACGTTACATTTTGAAGAGTAATGTACTAGAACGATATATTTACCTTTTGGTTGCATAAGTGTTGCTCTGTACTAATTTATAAATCATGGACAATATTTTAAGGATTAGAGCTGGAAAATAAAATTCAACAAACAAGTTACTCATCATTTCTCTTACTGATTCAAAAGATACTGCTATCAAGGATTTTAACTTAATTTTAGTTAACATTTAAAAAATTATCTTTCCAAAATGGGAGGGTTAAGTACAGAACAATTACCTGAAGAATCAGTTAAAATTAATTGCTCTATGGACAGCAAAACTGAGAGGATAATTTTGCACTGAACCACATACCTTGAAAAATATGTTTATGTTGATAACCTACTTCCACAGTTATTGACAATGAAAAATTCTGGAAATTTATTTCATGTATGAAAGTGATCTATTAAAAACAGGTAAAATTATTTAACTAGGAACAAATAAAATTGAGAAGATAACAAAATGTATTTATCCTTTATTACCAAAAGCTAAGAACAATTAACTTACCAAATTTTTGAGCTGATTTTGGTGAATCACTTTTGATCTTTCTCGTGGTGCAATGGGATACCATCTGAAGACCCACAGAATCTTCAAACCTGCCATTTTGTTTAAAGCAAAGGAATAAAGTGAAAAAGACAACTTCTAAACACCAAACAATATATACTTATGGTCTTCTGCACATCATTTAAAACCCACATTTCTTCTCAATTTAAGCACTGAAGCTTTAGGATCAACTGGTTTGAAAGCATAGATCATTCCAGGTGATAACTAAGAAATTAGGTTTGTGACATACAGAGGCACTAAGATAAACCATTTAACATAAATGATCTAACACCTTTGATTAGGGGGTGTGGGAGTGTGTTTGTGTGTGTGTGCATACTTTTTTCCTGGGAAGACATTTTTAGTGTATGTAAAATGTTTTCAAATATTTCACAATTACTTCTCTATTCATTTTAGTAATCTACTCATTTAATAATTTTACTTAATTTAATAAGCTTTGAAATGTTTCATTTCTGATTTACCTGCAAAATTACATTACATAAAATAACAATTTTATTAGGTTGTTAAGTTGAACTGCCAAGCTTCCCCTAAAGGTGGCAGAAGGCACCAGGTGGATATGTCAGGTGTAAGCTGCTTCAAAGCTAGATAAAATCCATCTTTCAAAACATGACTGAAAAGTATACAGCTTATATTACTTATATAGATAATAACAACAGCGATGAAGGAGACTCAAAATTTCTTTCATTTTGTTTCTGTATCTCTTACAAAATATGAGAGGCTGGAAAAAACCTGTATAACTAGGTTCAAGAATTCTGATAAAGCTGTTTGCTGATTTTACCCTTTTTGGACACATGACTTAGCAGGGGCAGAAGATCTGTCAGGAGAAAGCCTTAAATGTGCTCTATGTTCAGGATACTTTTATTTTGGTCTGGTATCAGGATTGGTTATACCTCCCCTGAGCAAGTGGTTTGCTTTTGTGGCATACGTGAGAATTGCATCCATGGCATCTCCCCCTCTGACTGCTAGAAAGCTTAGCTCCAAGTATGCTGCCTATTCTTAGCAAAGTTATGAGACTTTATCACATGCATTTGGAATTCTAACCTCTTCTGGTGCTCCATTCTGTTGGTGCTAGCATTGTTTTCCTTTGCCTCATCTTTCACACCTACTTCTAGTTTACATAACCTCTCTGTATGGTATGCATTTTGTAAACTTCCTAAATCCTTTTTTTGGCAAGGTAAAGGCAATAAAATGAAAAAATATGACCAGAACTCTAACTCAAATAATTTGAATAATGACATAGATATTACATTTAAAAAATAAAAATGAAAAATGCCCACTTTATGTTTTCCCAGCTTGATCTGTTGTCTATCGTGAATGCAGGTGCTTCATTTCTTGCCAAGCTTGTGATTATGTCTTGGATAATATTTTCTATAGATGCAAGAACCTCAGAACTGAAACAATAAACACAGCATGATTCCATCTTAATCATAAATTTTGACTTCATAATATGTAAGATTTTCCCAGATCAATACTAAAGTAACTTTTTATTTTATTCTTTTTTAAGACTAGGTAATTGGGGTGGGGTTTTAAAAAAAGACAAAAAAAAAAGACTAGGTAATCCATGTCAATAATTATCTCTCCCATTAAACCTTTACTACTGCATTAAAACAATTGTATTTACAAATAAATTTCATTTGCTTGTAATTTTACTTCTCAAGCAATTACCAGTTGAAGGTCTCCCTTTTACATTAATGACTAAATTTACAACTATATTTTTATCTACACTTCATATTAACCTACTGTAATCTAGCTGAACTTGAATACAAACTTGACTTGACATACTACTGATAAATGTTTTAATTAAAAAGTGATACAATATTAGCTTTGAATTTCTTTCCCAAAAATGCAATGCAAAAATTTCAAAAGAAACACCTTTTGTGGTCGCACATTACCCTAGTTGATCTCATGCCTTAAAATCAGCTCTTTTGAAATTTAGCGATACAAAAAGGAAAATGTTTAATCACTACCCTGGAAAGAATAAATTGTGAGTTCTGCAACAAACGGTTGACTTGGCAGCTATTACGCCACTCTACAGCAAAATGCGAAGACTAAGCCCAGTTTTCTGTCAGCTGACTGTTAATTTCACAAGCCATCAGCTTCAAAAAATGTTGTTCTGTTATAAACACCATTAACTTATTGTCTAGGAAGAGAAATCAAATGCACTCTAGAAAACGGGCAAAATGTTGAGAGTTTTAATTTCCACAGGAACTTCAGAGTTTTTACTGAAAACTTGTGTTTCAGAAAATGTATTTTAAAACATTTAATCTATTCTAATATTGGGAAGTAAAAACTGACCCAAAAGTAAAAACTGACCCAAATATTCATTTTTCCTAGTTTGGAGAAAAAAAGTGTTGCACGATAATACTGTAACCAACTTTAAGATACAATCAGATTCGTCTACGTCTGCGATATTAACAAGGGACTTGCCACTCTCCTTTTCCCTCATTCTCCTAAGTTCTCCCTCAAACTAAATTATTTTGTAAAAAATTGGTTTGCTTGTAGGTTTTTCAGATTTTTTGGTGGTTGGTTTGGGCTTAAAAATAAAAGGCTGAAAAACTTTGCTGAGCAATCAACCAAGAAAGGAGGCCAAGGAAACAAAGTATTTTTAAGTGAAAGTGGTCCATAACGTAGTCATGTTTTCTGTGGTTAATTCCAACATGGGTAGCTGGAGGGTTCCTGTAATTGATTTTAAATAAATCATTTAAAATATGTACATTCTCTCCACTTGCGAAACAATAAAACATGTTGTCTTATTATAAACCACTTAAAATGTGTTGATGTCCTTGTTAATTCTGAGAAAACCATTCGCTTACTGACAGAAGACATACAACACTCACTCTTTCTAAAAAAACACAAAAACCAAAGAAAAACAAAGTTTAACCTAAAATTTTATCCAAAAAACGTTTAAAAAATACAAAGCTAACTGTACCCCAAACTCCCCAACCTATAAGGATCTTAGGAAACCTTCCAATCCAGCTGCAGGGAGCCTCTGGAACGTTCTAGAAGGGGAACATCCTAGAAGCCACAGAAGGGAGTCTGCCACCTGGCTTTCTTTCTGAGTTCAAAATAACGGTTCAAAGCAGGTGGCGGGTACTCAGGAAGGATCTTTTTGGGTGTTCCTGGCTGGCCACCAAGGGGTGCCTCCTCAGCCTCAACACTAGGAGGCAGCCCGGGGCCAGGAAGAGCAACCGACTTTTCTACAGAGTGGCTGCCTCGCGCCTCGGCACCAGCTCCTGTACCTGGAGGCCAGGCGGCTTCCCCCACTTGGGGGCTCCCGGCCACCTCTCCTCAGGGCAGCCAGCAGGGACTCCCTGTGTCGGTCCAAAACCTCGAAGAACGAGGCCTCGGGCCCCATAGGTGCAAAGGCCATGAGGGCCGACGGCTGCCAGAAGCGCCAGCAGCCCCTGTCCTAGGCTGCGCCCTTGGGGCGTGGCTGCGTGCCTTTCCCGCGCTTTCTGAGCGGCCGGCGCGTGCGCACGCCACACACCCAGAGGCGGGGCTGGAAGGCGTATGCGCAGAGCACGGCGTGGAGTGCGCAAGCGCAGGACTCTCAGGCGCGGTCCCACCTGTGAGGCCCTGAGGCGGGAGCGCCTGTCTGAGTGTGGGTCGCTCAGGCATCGGCCCTGCGCGGCTGAGCTGAGAGATGCTTGTGTGGCGTGCTGTGGATATTGGACCCAGAGTCCCTTGAGATGATTTAATTATTCTGGGAGTTGGCTATTTAGGGACAGCAATATCAGCGATTTTTCATTAAAACAGGTAATGATGAAGATCCAACTGTGTGGGATAACAGTTCTCGGCACTGGGTTCAGCTGTGATTGAGGCGAACGCAATCCCTGTCCTTACTAACGTTTCATAGCAGTTGAATGCCTCCAAAGCCCTTTGCTCTCAGGTCCCTCTTCTGATTCCCTTAAGAACCCCAGAAAGTTCCTAATGTGTCATCCTAATTTTGCAGGAGCCAGGAAAGGTCCGCTCAGAGCAGGCAGGCCTGGGTTAAAACCCCAGCCCTCCCACTCTGTAGGGCAGACCAATTTAGCAAAGAAAATCCAGGACTACCAGTTAAATTAGAATTTCAGATAAACAGCAAATACTTTTTTTTTTTTTTTTTAGGGTAACTACGTCTCATATAATGTTTGGGATATACTTTTACTAAAAAGTTATTTTGTAGCCACGCACAGTGGTACTCACCTGTAGTCCCAGCTACCAGGGAGGCTGAGGCAGGAGGATGGATTTAGAGGCTCCAGGAGCTGGAGGCTGCTGTGCACTAGGATTGTGCCTGTGAATAGCCACTGGACTCCAGGCTGGGCAACACAGGGAGATCTCTTCTCAAAAAAAAAAAAAAAAAAGTTCTTTTTTTTTTTTAATGAAAGGTCTCACATATTTATTACTGAACCCAGCCAACCAACGCATTCATAACAGATTCAAAGAGAAAAAATATATTCTCAGTAAAACATGTACAACTCTCCAGAGAGTGGTGACATTTTCACCTTGATGTGGTAACGTGATTGTGACCTTCAGACAGCATAAATATGTGTGCCCTCTCATGTGCAATTCCTTATAGGCCCAACTTGGTTCTTCTCCAATGTCTCCTTTTGGAGTTGTACCTGATTTTATCCGGTGTTCTTCCGAATCCACTGGGGACGATTTTGCTTTTGTTTCTTGGCCAGGAATTGCTTAATCCCGAAAGTCTTGTGGGAAGACATGGCAAGAAGTGGAGTCAAGCACGCACCACGATGGCAGAGAAAGGAACGTTATTTCATTGTTTATGTGAAATTCAAACTTAACTGGCATCTTGTATTTTATCTAGTTCCTCTCCCTCTATACCATGTCGTCCGCTCACAGACTTGGTGAGTGGTGCCTTTCCCCTACTTGCTCCAAGCCTTCTAGAGCAGAAGATAGGAATTCTGAAGCCCAAGGAAAGGAGTCCTGACTGGGAAGGGTGAGAGGACAGTGGAGCGAGACCCTGGAACAAGGTGGCTCCAAGGCCTTTGGGGGCCTGGTTCTGCATGGGTGGGGTGCTGGGGCTTGGCCCCAGAAGAGCTACTTGGGAGAACTGTTTTGTTCTTTCTGTTCCTGGTAATTTGATAGTTTTCCAACTAAAACTAGTTTCCCATCATAAATAATGCACTCCCTCTGTTCACAGGGATGGCTGCCTGTGTTGATGGCTGTTCTGCATGTACCAAGCACTGTGTTGACGGCTTTACATTGCTGTTATCACAAATACTTCCTCACTGCCTACCTTGCACCAGGCAAGGTTTATTACCGAGGACACAGCTGTGAACAAGGCAGGTAAACCCCTTCCTTTTAGGGAGCTCAGAGCCTAAAAGGAGGAGAGAACTAAGGGCAATCAGGTGAACTCTTCTTTTTTTTTTTGAGACGGAGTTTCGCTCTTGTTTCCCAGGCTGGAGTTCAGTGGCACAATCTTGGCTCACTGCAATCTCCACCTCTTGGGTTCAAGTAATTCTCCTGCCTCAGCCTCCTGAGTAGCTGGGATTACAGGCAAGTGCCATCACACCCGGCTAGGTTTTTGTATTTTTTAGTAGAGACGGGGTTTCACCATGTTGGCCAGGCTGGTCTCGAACTCCTGACCTCAGGTGATCCATCCTCCTCGCCCTCCCAAAGTGCTGGGATTACAGGCGTGAGCCACTGCACCTGGCCAGATGAACTCTTACATAATTAAGTTGGCAGGGTAAGAAATGCACTTAAAATAAATCAATGACTTTAAGAGGTGAAAAATAGTACACCCAATTCACACATGAAGAGACTGAGGTTTGGAGAAATTAACCCTTTTGTGCAAGATTGGACCTCCAGTAAGTGACAGAGCTGAGAGTTAAACCTTGACTCCAAATTCATGCTCTTAACCACTTGGATATGAGGCACCTGTGGGGGTCTGGCTTGGAGTGTGTCATCATTCTCTGGGGGCTTCTTTGGTGGTGGTCTTAGTTTTCTCATCTTTCAAATGAGGGTGTGCGGCAGGTGGGTTCTCATGCATCATCCCCAAAGAGGAACAAGCAAAGGAAAGGCCCTTGCAGGCCGGGAGGTCAATGACACCATCAAGGCTTGTCTGCTGGAAGGTGCCTTTCCCCTGGGACTAGAAACATTTCTGTCCACTTTTCCCTGTCCCCTGAGGACAGAGCCTTTGGTATCACTTAGCATTAGACTCAGGCAGAAGCCAGCAGCCTTGCTAGATCTGACACAGAATGAAAGGTCCTGAGCTGGGTGGGGGCACAAGGAGAGGATCAAAACAGTGAAGTGAAGTGAACAAACCCGTAATAAACCTGGCATTCCTGAGAGGAGAAACCGCAAGGTGCGACTTGAAAGGGCTTGGCTAGGGTTCCCACTGCGCTGACAAAAGCAGGAGGGGCAGCTCACCCTCCAGCAGCTATGCTCTGCCTGTGCCCTGCAGGTATCCTGCTCCACGGCAGGACTTGCAGGCCCTCCCCCAGCAGCTGTGTGCATTACCTTCACATCAAAGTCAACAGTCCCAGCCCCAGGCTGTGAGCAGGAACCAGAAAAACATATTCTGCTCCTAGCAACACATTGCAAATGAAACTGACAAATGCCAACTTGCAGGGCAGTCGCAATACTGAGTTCTCCCTATGGGCCAGGAAGCTTCCCCACAAACCCTACTAGCTGGTGTTTCCTCCAAACTCAGACTCAGTCCCAGAAACACAGTAGAGGCCCAAAACCTTTGTGCAGGCTGGAAAGGAGTATTGTTTAAATTAGGTGCAAAGATCTATTCCACCTCTAACACATCCAAAAAAGGGAAAGAAGGGAGGCAAGGATGGGGAGGCCCTTTCAACTAACCAGACAGGAGAGGATAGCATACTTCTTACATTTAAACAAGGTGGCTTCTCTAGCAAACGTAAGTGAATTTTATCATTTTGTAGATTCATGGCAGGGCACGGTGGCTCACGCCTGTAATCCCAGCACTTTGGGAGGCCGAGGCGAGCAGATCACTTGAACTTAGGAGTTTGAGACCAGCCTGGGCAACATGGTGAAACCACGTCTCTACAAAAAATACAAAAATTAGCCAGGTGTGGTGACCTGAGGTGGAAGGATCGCTTGAGTCCTGGAGGCAGCGGTTAGAGTGAGCTGAGATTCATGCCACTGCACTCCAGCCTGGGCCACAGAGCAGACCCTGTCTCAAAAAAAAAAAAAAAAAAAAAAAAAAGAAAGAAAAGAAAAAAGAAAAATATGTGGTAGATTCTTGTTAGACAAGAAGTAGAGAAAATGCTGTAATATTTTCTTTACTTCTTGAGGGTTTATAGCCATTTTTCCTTTGCATTTTTTAGCTTTCAAAAATTGTAAGACTGCTACATGCTTCTCATAAGATATTGACATAATTTGGAATTGTGTGAGGTGTGAGTGAAAGAGACCTCCCCGCTCCCCATCACTGCAGCTGCACTGGCTCCACCTTCTTGGGTCCTGCTCTTTTTTTTTTTTTTTTTTGAGATAGGATCTCCCTCTGTCACCCAAGCTGGAGTGCAGTGGGGCCATCAAAGCTCACTGCAGCCTTGACCTCCTGGGCTCAAGCGATCCTCCTGCCTCAGTCTCCCAATGTGTTAGAATTACAGGTGTGAGCCACTGCTTCTGGTCTGGTCTGCTCTTCTCGCTGCAACCTTTGGATCCTGGAATTGTTCCTTCCTGCTCTAAGGCCTTTGCACTTGCCTTTCCCTTAGCAGCTTGGGACCTCTTGTCCTTTTTCTTTCCCTACTCCCCTCCCTTCCCCTCCCAAATCCAACCTGGCTAACTCTCCTGCAGCCTTCAGATCGCCCTCTGAACATCTCCCTGAGCTACACCCCTGTGTCTTGACTCCTGGTTACCTTGTGCCCACAGCTCCATGTGGCACATGGAATGATTGAATGAATGACTCCTCATGGGGTTACCTCTGTTACCTATTCCTTGTATTTTATCCCAGGCATTTTTCTATTCATGCCCAAATTAGCAACCTGTCTAGAGTAGGATCTCACTCTGCAGACTGGTATTGCTGCTTCTGGTAATAATAGGAACTGGGGTTCGCTGACGGTCAGACACTGGGCCCAGTGCTTCATGCATAAAATCTCATTTACCCCCTCCCATTTTACAGCAGAGAAAGTTGAGTACCGAGAAGTACAAAAATTGCTGGGTTTCATAGAGATGCAAGTGACAAGGTGCTGACAGGAAGGGTTTCTTTGATCTAAGCCGCTATACGATATTGCCTCAAAGTCAAGGTAACTTAGTACTGATGAATTAATTTGCTTGTTTTTGTAGCCAGTGATCATGTACCAGGATGTGTGATGTAAAGCAGATCATATCCTGGTGTGAATAAAATGAAATCTAATGTTAAGAAGATCACCAAAATATTTGCAAGCCTATGGGTCATCTTATTAACAAAAGCAGGATGTTCACTTATTTTTAGAGAGTGCTGTCATGCACTACCATGGATCCAACACCAGCTTCCATGACTGTCAACTCATGGCCAACGTTTTTTCACCCACATCCACCCGCTTCCCTGCCCTCACACCAGATTATTTTGAAACCAATCCCAAGAATCATATTATTTTATTAATAAGTGTTTCAGCATGTTTCTAAAAAAAAAGGACTCTTAAACACATTATAATTCCATTATCATACTAAAATATATGTTAACAATCATTCTTTAATATCACCAAGTATTCTATCTGTTGAAATTGCCCCAATTGTTTCAGCAATTGTTTTCTTCTCACTTAAAAAAGTTATCTATTTTAATTGACAAATAAAAATTGTATATATCTATCCTATACAACATGTTGTTTTGAAATCTGTATCCATATTTAGCTTGATTAGCTAAATCATGCTAATGAACATACACCTTAGCTCACATACTTATCATTTTTTGTGGTGAGAACACACACAGGTAGTCCTAAAATCTACTCTCAGCGATTTTCAAGTATACAATACCTTGTCATGAACTGCAGGCACCATGTTGTACAGTAGAGCTCTTGACCTTATTCAGCCTGTCTAACTGGAATTTTATATCTTTTGACCCCTATCTCCCCAGTCCCCTAGCCCCCCTCTGTTGCTCACCATGCTACTCCTACTTCTATGAGTTTGGCTTTTTTAGATTTCACATATAAGCGAGACCATGCGGCATTTGTTATGTTTAGTTTGTTTTCATCAAGATGTGAATAAGGTCCATCCACACGTGGCTGTTGGTTGATATGACTCTTAAGTCTCCTAAATTCTATACGTTCTTCTCCACTTTTCTTTCCTTGCAATTTACTTGTTGAAGAAACTGAGTCATTAGTCCCAGAGAGTTTTGTGCAGTTAGGAGTTTGGGGATTGCATCCCTGTGATATCATTTACTATGTTTTTCTGTTTCAAGTATTTCTTATAAATTGAGAGTTGAATTTGGAGGTTTAACTGTTTCTGGTTTGATGTTTTTTCATAAAAATATTTCACAGGTGGTTTGAAATATTTATTTTTCATTTTTAGGTGGAGTCCTGCTCTGTCGCCGAGGCTGGAGTGCAGTGGTGTGATCTCCGGCTCACTGCAACCTCCGCCTCCTGGGCTCAAGTGATTCTCCTGCCTCAGCTTCCTGAGTAGCTGAGATTACAGGTACCCACCACCACACCCACCTAATTTTTGTATTTTTAGTAGAGATGGGGTTTCGCCATGTTGGCCAAGCTGGTCTTGAACTCCTGACCTCAGGTGATCCGACCACCTTGGCCTCCCAAAGTGCTGGGATTACAGGCATGTGCCACCGTGCCCGGCCTAGGTTTAAAATATTTAGAACCTCCATTATAACCTTCCAGAACTCCTGTGGCTGGGGCTTCCAGGTTGAGAACTTCAGAGCTAGCCTCAATCTCAGCCTCTCATTCACTGAAGTAGCAGCCAAGCCTGGGAGGATAAGTCACGCTGAGCAAAATCCCTGCAGCCTGCAAAATCCCTTCACAGACTACTGACCCAGATGGAGAAAGCTGAGGAGGGCTTTAGAAAAAGCAGCTTCCCTATGCTGCACTGAGTCGCCCTGGGGATTTGCAGGGGAGGTTCCCCGAGCTGGTTCGCTTTCTGCTTGCTAGCACGCAGGGTGGCTTTGTGCCACAGCCCAGCCTGACTCATCCTCTCTGCTTTTTATTTCTTTCCTCCTCACACCCTTGCTGAGCTGCTAATTGCTCTCCTCCACCCTCCCCCTTGGTTGGAATCCTGAGGCCCTGACCTAGAGACACCCCATCACAAGTGTTTTCCAGCCAGCTCCAAAACCTCATCTCTGCTTTATTTGAAAATCAGTCAACATTAAACAGAGACTTGCTCTGATTTAAGGAGACTTTTAAAACTCTGAAGTAATTTTCCTTCTCTCCCTTCACTTCTTCTTTTTCTTTTTTATTGTTTGTTTTCCATTTTTTAAGACTTTTTGGCAACTGGTTTTGAGAGAAAGAGACCCTTTTGCAAAGGACCAGAAGGCATGTCCAGTGTTCAAACCCAAGGCCATGAAACCCCCAAGGTGTTTTCCTTTCCACATCTCTGTCTTTTCCACTCCCAGGCACACACCAGAAGGGCTGCCCGATTTACACATTGGCAGGCTTATGATTCATCCAACAAATGGTTTAAGCACCTTCATGGTTCCCAGGGCCCTTCTTAGTACTGGAGATTCAACCAAGCTTGGCATCACCAAGTTCCTGCACACACATTGCTGGGGAAGGCAGATTAAAAAACAAAAAGTCCAGGAACAGTGGCTCATGCCTGTAATCCCATCGTTTTGGGAGGCTGAGGCAGGAAGATTGCTTGAGCCCAGGAGTTTGAGACCAGGCTGGGCAACACATTGAGACCCCATCTCTGCAAAACATTTTTTTAAAAAATTAGCTGGACATCGTGGCTTATGCCAGTAGTCCTAGCTACTTGGGAGGCTGAGGCAGGAGGATCACTGGAGCCCGGGAGGTTGAGGCTGCAGTGAGCTATGATCAAGTCACTGCATTCCAGCTCGGGTGACAGAAGGAGACCCCATCTCTAAAGAAAAACAAAGAAGGAAAAAATTACACAATTTAAATTCAATCACAATGTGTTAGAGGGAAAAACAATCTGCGTGGTAGGAAAGTGGGTGACTGGGCAGGAAAGTGCAGTGAAGGTGGGAGAGAGGAGGGCAGAAGAAACCTGTCTCAGGTGAGGACCTTGGAGCTAAAGCCTTAGCTATGAAGAAGATCTGAGGGGACGAGCTCCAGGCAGAGGGAGCAAGGAGCTATGCAAAGGCCCTGCGGAGAGATTCACTGGGAGATCTTAAAGGTCAGAGAGCAGGCCAACGTTGTTAGAAGGATGGGCGGGGGGGTCTGTCGGCCACAGTGAGGAAACAGGACTCTGTTCTAAGGCAGTGATTCCAGTGGGGGCGATTTTGCCCCGAAAGGACATTTGGCAATATTGGGAGACATTTTTGGTTGCCACCCATTTGGGGGCAGTTGCTCCTGGCATCTAGTGGGAAGGGGCCAGGGATGCTGCCTACGTCCTGCAAAGCACAGGACAGCCCCTACCACAGAGAGCTCATCAGTCCCAGATATTAATAGTGCTGAGGTTGAGAAACCCTGGTCTAAGAGTGGTGGGAGGCCATCGGAGGGTCTGAAGCAAGGGAAGGATGTCGTCTATGTTAAAAAAGGAGAGTGGAGTGTGGGGAGGGAGAGTGGAGGTAAGGAGATGGGGAAGACGTTGCACTTGTCTCAGTGAGAGATGCTTCTAGATCCAGGAGGCGGACCTCAAGGATGGAGAGAAGGCAGATGCTTTGAGATTGTTCCTATTCAAGTAAGCTATGGTCAAACATATTTTGGAAATGTTGTACACTATACCAAGATAAGCAGTCTAGCGTGAATCCCAGAGCAAGGCTATTTAAGTTCAGATCTTGGCTTTGCCTCTTGTTAGCTGTGTGATCTTGCGCAGGATTCTCAACCTCTCTGTGCCCCAGTTTTTCCATTTCTAAAGTGGAATAATAGTGTCCATCTCAGAGGGCTAATGTGAGGAATAAATTAGTTAATATACATATAAATAAGCTAATAGATGACTAGAACACTGTGAATACTCAATAAGCATTATCTGGTATTAGTACATACTCCTTTTGGGAGTATCACTAGTTATATCCACAAATTGAAGTCTCTGAGAAGACCCGTAGCAAAACTGTTGCTGGACTTGCTTAGCCTGCATTCACTAAACTTATATTTTCATGACACGTCCCCCACCCCCACCAACTCCCTGAACACTCTGAAAACCAGGGATCCTCAGAAAACATTTATTTATTTATTTATTGAGATGGAGTGTTGCTCTGTCCCCCAGGCTGGAGTGCAGTGGCGTGATTTCGTCTCACTGTAACCTCCATCTCCGGAGTTCAAGCAATTCTCGTACCTGAGCCTCCTGAGTAGCTGGGAATACAGACGTGCGCCACCACACCTGGCTAATTTTTGTATTTTTAGTAGAGACAGGGTTTCACCATGTTGGCCAGGCTGGTCTTGAACTTCTGGCCTCAGGTGATCCACCCACCTCACCCTCCCAAAGTGCTGGGATTACAGGCATGAGCCACTGCACCCGGCCCCTCAGAAAACGTTTTAAAATCATCTTTATTGAGATCTAATTCACACATCATAAAATTCATTCTTTTAAAGTATACAATTCAATGGTTTTTGGTATATTGAAAAAGTTGTGCAATCATCCTCACAATCTAATTTTGGAACATTTTGTCTCCCCCGAAAGAAACTCTGTACTTATTAGTAGTCTCACCTCATTCTCCCTTCCCCCAGCCCTTAGAAGCCACTCATCTACTTTCTGTCTATGAATGTGTCTGTTCCGGACATTTCACATAAATGGAGTCATACAGTATGTGGCCTTTTGTGATTGACTTCTCTCACTGAGTGTAGTGTTTTCAAGATGCTGCCATGTAGCATAGATCTGTGTTTCATTCCTTGTTATGGTCAAATGCTATTCCACTGCATGGAGAGACCACATGTAGTTCATCTGTTCATCAGTTGCTGGACACGGGTTGTTTCCAGTTTTTGGTTATTATAAATAATGCTGCTATGGACATTCAGGTACAATTTACAGTGTGGATACATGTTTTTATTTCTCCTGGGTAGACACCTAGGCGTGGAATTGCTGGGTCACATGGTGAGCTCCGTGTTGAGCTTTTTACAGAGGAGAGCACTCTGAGTTTGTGGATGCTGGCATTTTGTTTGCTTTGCCATTTCCCCTTCTTCTCCTTTCTCTCCCCCACTGTTCCCCCGTAGTCCCAGAGGCCAATGAGAACTTTGCTTCTTCTCAAGTGTTTGATCTTGAGGAAGTGATTTATCCGTCTCTCAGCCTCCATTTTCTCACCTGTAAAATGGGAATAAAGATGAAATGGGATTATTTATGTAAAGTGCTTGCTCTAGTGCCTAGTAGTCAACTGGCTGAAGACGTATTGTTACTAGTGGCATCTGTGAGTGTGCATTGTGAGATCATCTTGATGTAAGCAGTATATGGATTGGTAGATGCAGTTGCCAGCAATGCTGTGATGAAGATTCCTGTGTTTGTCTCCTGGGCAGGACGTAGGATACACACATCTTCACCTCCATTGGAGTTTGCCAACTGAATCTCTAAGGCAGTTGAACCAACACACACTCCCAGTGGAAGAGTTCTCACTACACCATTCTTGCCAAGCCCTGATAATTTCTTACTTTTTGCCCATTCGGTGGGTATGACACAATGTCACCTTATGGTTTTGATTTGAATGCCAGATACTTTATCTGGATTATGTTATTTAGCACTTGCAGACACCTTGTGAGGTTCATACTAATATGATCCTTTTTTTTTTTTTTTTGAGACACAGTCTCACTCTATTGCCCAGGCTGGAGTGCAATGGCACGATCTCAGCTCACTGCAACCTCCGCCTCCTGGGTTCAAGCGATTTTCCTGCCTCAGCCTCCTGAGTAGCTGGGACTACAGATGCCTGTCATCATGCCCAGCTAATTTTTGTATTTTAATAGAGACAGGGTTTCACCATGTTGACCAGGCTGGTCTCAAACTTCTGACCTTGTGATCCATCTACCTTGGTCTCCCAAAGTGCTGGGATTACAGGCATGAGCCACCGTGCCCGGCCATATGATCCCCATTTTGCAGAGGGAGAAACAGACTTGGAGAAGTAAAGGGCTGGCCCATAAAACATGAAGCCAGGCAGTCTGGTTGCAATGCCTAGGCTCTCCATCTCAGCTTCACTCTCTCTCCTTGGATCCTGGGACTGACAAATAAACATGAGAAAGACCCCAGGGTGACTACTGAGACTGCCAAGAAATTGAAGAACTACATTCATTCTTTCAATAAGCAAATACTTATTTGTGCCAGGCTCTGTGAACAAAATAAAGTCCCTACTCCCAGGGCTTCCAGTCCAGTGTGGGGAGATAGCAAATAGATTTGTAACATCACATAAGCTCTGGGAGAAAAATCAAGCAGGTAAAGGTGCTGCAGGGTGATGTTTATGTGAGGAGGTCAAGGGAGGCTTCTCAAGGAAGGGACGTTTGGACAGAGACCTGGACATTTGTACAAGAAGGGATGTAGTGAGGGTGCGAACCACGTGGCCAGCTGCAGGAAGAACCTTTTTGGCAGAGAGAACAGCACGCACGAGACCTGCATGGTGGCATGATTGGGGTGTTTGAGGAATACCAAGGCAGCTGTGGTAGGCAGAACTCTAGAGCTGGCTCTGGATTCTCATTGGCTGATTATTCAACCAAACAGGAATCCAGGTGCTGCTGCAAAGGGTTTGCAGTTGAAATGAAAGTCCCAAGTCAGTTGATCTTGGGATATGAAGATGATCCTTATGGGCCTAATCTAATCAGAGGGGCCCTTTAAGAGCAGAGGATCCTCTCTGGCTGGCGCAGAAGAGGTCAGAGGGTTTGGAAGCACGAAAAGGATTCCAGGGGCCCTTGCTGGCTGAAGATAGAGGAAGCCACGAGACAAGGAATGCAGGTGGCCTCTCCAGGCGCTGAGAGCTGCCCCCAGCTGAAGGTCACCAAGGAAATGGGGACTATCATCCTGTAACCACGAGGACCTGGATCCTGCAGTTAGAGAAATGAGCTCAGAAGAGAACTCGAGCTCCTGGTAAGAGCACAGCTGGCAATACATGATTTCAGCCTGAGCAGAGACCCCAGACTCACTGCACTGGACTTCTGACCTACAGAACCGTGAACTTAGAAACAGGTGTTGTTTTAAGTTGCTAAATCTGGGGCAGTTTGTTACACAGCATAGAAAACAAATACAGAAGTTGTGTGGCTAGGACAGGGGGCACAAGGGGCAGAAGGCGGAGATGAGGCTTGGGAGGGACTGATTGCCGTGGTGAGGACTTTGCCTTTTATGCCGAGGGAGGCAGGAAGCCACCAGAAATGTGTGACTCTTAGACCGCCTGGCCCTCTGCCACACACTCGCCTTCTCGCAGGTTCCATCCTGCCCAGTTTTTGTTCCACCACTGCAGCCCACTTCCTTACGTTTATCCATCTATCAACTGATGTATGTATGTGAGTCAGTCAGGCCCTGGTGATTGCAGGGGACGGGAAACCAGCACAAAGTACTTATCCTCCAAATCCAGGGACTTCAGCGTGAGCTGGATCCAGGAACTCAACTATTACTTTCAGAAACCTGTGTCCTTCCATCCCTGCCCTTCGCCCTCTTCTGTGTGTCTGCGTTTTCAGGAGGGCTCCCCACACGGTGGCCAGGATGGTCGCCAGCAGCTCTTGCCTTCACCCTGCCATCCCAGTGATCCAGGCAGAGAGACCCTCACCTTTCTCTCAATGGCTCTCCTAAAAGTCTTGGAGATGACATGCCTTGGCCCAGCTGGGTCACAAGGTCACTGTGAAGCCAATCACAAAAGGTGGGCAGCCGTGGGGAGAATAAGTTTAATGGCTGGGCCTGGGCCATGCACTTCTTCCAGGAGGCAAGCAGGGCAGAGGGCTCCAGGCCCACCCTGAAACCCCCTGGACTGTGAAAGTGGAGAGTGGTTCTTTATGGGGTCACTGGGGTGCCACCTGCAGCAAGAGAGGAAGCAGATGCTGGCGGCCAGAGCAGCAGATGCCCCTGAGAGTGGCCAGCTTGGTCCACACCTCCGGGTGCCATGGGTGCCTGCACTCAGACACAGCTTGGAGATTCCAGAGCATTGCGCTCTGCTGTGTTCAGGTCACCCCCCCATCTCTGCATCCTATTAGGTCTTGGCACAGGCAGCGGGACTTGTGGAACTATGACAGAGCCCTGCCTTTGACCTGGTTGTTTACTGGAGAAATAAATAGAGAAGATCAGCTGAACAGATGCTTGGACAAATGGAGCAGCCCTGGGAGGCACATGCAAGAGTCGCCTTCATAAACAGACGTGGCTCAGAAAGTCTGTCTGAGCCCCAAACAAACGAGGCCTGCAGCCAAGCGTGAAGCCAGCTGGGTTCCCTAGCCAGCAAGGACAAGGCCCCCTGGAGCCATGGGTCCACTGGGGCTAGGGGATTGCCCAGGATGCCCTAGCCTGTAGGGGTGGTGGGGGTGCACACTGACTCTTACATTTTCCCCTTGCTATTTTTAAAATGCAATATTGGCTTTGGGAGGCCAAGGCAGGCGGATCACGAGGTCAGGAGATCGAGACCATCCTGGCTAACACGGTGAAACCCTGTCTGTACTAAAAATACAAAAAATTAGCCGGGCGTGGTTGTGGGCGCCTATAGTCCCAGCTACTTGGAAGGCTGAGGCAGGAGAATGGCATGAACCCGGGAGGCAGAGCTTGTAGTGAGCCAAGATTGCGCCATTGCACTCCAGCCTGGGTGACAGAGCGAGACTCTGTCTCAAAAAAAAAAAAATATATATATATATATAATTATATATATAAATATATAAATATATAAAATTATATATAAATATATATTAATATATTTATATATATAAATATATATTAATATATATTTATATTAATATTATATTATATTATATAAATATATATTTATATATTTATATTAATATTATATTATATTATATTAATATATATTAATTAATATTATATTATATTAATATCATATTAATATTAATTAATATATAATTATATATATAATTATATATATTAATATATTTATATATAAAATTATATATTAATATATTTATATATAAAATTATATAAAATTATATATTATATATTTATATATAAAATT
Organism: Nomascus leucogenys; assembly: GCF_006542625.1. Taxonomy (NCBI): domain Eukaryota; kingdom Metazoa; phylum Chordata; class Mammalia; order Primates; family Hylobatidae; genus Nomascus; species Nomascus leucogenys. Next base: position 6,843,575 of record NC_044393.1, read on the forward strand.
ATATATTATATATTTATATATAAAAAATTATATATTTTTATATATAATAAAATAAATTGCAGTACTGGAAACAGGTCTGGGAGGAGAGGGACTGGTTGGCTTGGAGATTCCCCTCCCCAATACCAATAATCATTACAATCAACCTTGCAACGGCCTAAGGAGTTTGTCGGGTCCCCTTCTCCCCGGTACACATATGATTCTCTCACGACATCTCCTCTGTTTGAGCTCCAGCCATACGGGCCTCCTCACTGGTCCTCAAGGACAGCAGGTATGCTTGTGTCTCAGGGCCTGTGCACCTGCTGTTCCTGCTGCCTGTGATGCCCTCCCCACCCCAGCCCCGTGGCTTTTTGCCCCTCACTTCCATTAGGTTTCTGCTCAAGTGCTACCTTAAAACATAGGACTTGTATCAGGCTCTGTTTTGCTGCAGCAGCAAACAACCCCAAGTCCTCCATGCCCCGACACACCAAATGTTTATCTCTCACACACACAACACCTCCAACCTCATTCTAGGGGGTTCTGAGACCCAGGCTGCCACAGACTCCATCTCCACTTTCACAGTCACAGCGTCAGGGGAGAGGGAATGTGGCAAGTCACACAGTGACACCTGTCACTTCCATGCACGTTTTGTTGGCCAAAGCAAGTCACAGGTGTCTGGGAGGAGAGCCAAAAACATGAGTGACTAGCTCAGTGTCACCTCCTTTCTTAGTCACCCTAAATAAGCAGTCCCACCCTGCTTTAATGCCTTTCCCAAGCTGCTCCCCATCTGATGGTATGGATATTTAGCTGTTGTCCCCTCGCTTCCCCCTAGAATAAAGTCCTCCTGAGGGTAGGACTTTGTCTAGTTTTGTTCACTGGTTTGCCTGCAATATTTAACACTGCCTGGCATTCAATATGCATTCAAATAAGTGTTAGTCAAATGAATCAAGAGCAGTATGAACAGTTAATATCGAGGGGTGCTGACCACGTGCCAGCTGCTATGCTAAGAGCTGTTCATGCATTTACTCATTTGATCCTTGTCTCAACCTTATGGGGGATGTAGGTCTATATGACCCCCATTTTCCATATAAGGAAACTGAGGCTCCGACTGGTTGAGACAGTTGCCCATGGTCACACAGCAAGTGAGTGGGCAGAGGCAACCTCTTGACCTACCTCTGAGGGGCCCTCCAACCCAGCTGCTTATCACCAAGAGGACAGGGTCACTATGTCCAAGCACGGAAGTGGAGACAGGGCCTGGTGAGCATTTCAGAGGGCAGAGCAACAGTGGCAGAAAATAATAAAAGTATCTCTAGTTCTTGGGCACCAGGTATGGTGCCAAGGGAGGCACATGCACCTTCTTATGGTCACAAGCATTGTTGGAATCCCCATTGAACAGAGGAGGAATCTGGAGGTGAGCATACTTTCCAAGGTGCTGCTAGTCTTCAGGAAAAGCTGAGGCCCTGGTCGTCCAGATCTGGAGGCTGAAACACTAACCACAAGGCTGTTCTACCTCTTTGCTGACCTGTACGTCCAGAGCATTGCAAAAGAGGCATGAATTTCCATTGTCACTGTGCCCAGGGCCCCTCAGCAAGTCAGCAGGCTCTGCTTTCCTCTGCTGTGACTTTATGAAGCTCCTTAATGGGGACATAATGCAAGCCATTGCCTTATTGCCTAATAGTTTATTGCATTCTGTTTTTCTAGCCCAGAAAAAAAGGCAAACTTTAATGTTTTCCTCCTGTGAATGCTTTTACTTCTGTCCAGGCTTGTCCCTAACCTCTCCCTGGTTTCTGTCTGTCACTCTCCACCCACTCCTTGCCTTTTCTCCGAATTGCTGCAACAATCATATAGAAGAGTGCAGGGACTTCCTCTACAGATGCCTGGGTTCGTGTCTCAGCCCCACCACTTACTGGCTCTGTGCCCCCTGAGCATGTTTCTCAGCCTCTCTGAGCCTCAGTTTTCTCATCTGCAAAGTGGGAATAATGACCATTCCTACCTCACAGGGTTGAGAGCTAAATGCATCAACTATGTAAAGACATGTGGTGAATGCTCCATCAGTGGTAGAAACCATCATTTCCGAGGACTCTGGTGGCACCAAACATCTATTCTAAAGTGTTTGGGGTCCATCGAAGTTGGCACAATGTTATTCATGCTTCACTATTTGGAAAAGCAAAAAAATTGCAAACACTCAAATATTCACTGATACAATACAAAACTGACTCAATCAATTCTCCCTGTGACTGCAGTGGAAAACTCTACAGCTGGTAACAGAACCACCGTATTGCCTGGAGATACGTCGGCTGAAAAAGCTGGTTGTGTCACATACCACATTAGTAGGGTAGATTGTGGGGACTTCACCTTCTACATTCCATATTTCTGAGATACTTAAATTATTTTATAAGGTAGAGGTTGTTTTGTAATCAGGAGAAGCAAAAGAGGTGTGAGCTTCATGTAATGGGGTCCACAAGAAACTTCGTATGTCTATGACTTTGTTTCCCACTTCCCTTGACTCAGCTTCAAAGAGTTTGGGGGTTCTTAAAGTAGAAACCCTTGTTACTGGTGTCTTTGGAACTCCTGATTTGCTGCTGAATAAAAACAGAGTTCAATGGGTCTGATAGGTTTGGTTATGGTCTTGTTGTAAGGGCTCTGCGAATTTCCCTGCTTGTGCCCCATGCAAGTGCTCAGCCCGCCGGTCTTTAAATAAAGTTCAATGCTGCCTGATTTAGTGGCACAGGTGGGAATCATGCCCGGAGCTTCTGTTTGGAGCTAGCAGTGTCCTTTCCATCACCCATACTGCTTTCTTCTGACTACCTTGAAAACCATATCCATGTGCTTTGTAATTATTTTATTAGCTCTACATATGGAGGTGGTGCTGGCAGCTGGGCAACCCCTTGAACTCGATTATCTCAGTGACACTCTGCATCCCTGCACGTTTCCTGTCACTTGAGTTTGTCTGCTAGTGCCAGCTCTTCTATTGAGCAAGTGGGTTAAGAAGCACTATCAGCTCTGAGACCCAGGCTGAGGCAGCCTCCACTTCTACTTGTATTTTTGCAGTCACAGCATCAGAGGAAAGGGAGAGTGGTATGTCACACAGTGACATCTGTCACTTCCATGCACATTTTCTTGGCCAAAGCAAGTCACAGGCGTCTGGAAGGAGAGCCAAAAATCAGCAATTCAGACCTTCTCAGTTAACTCATTAGCATCTTGTTGAGACAGGATAACTTCAGGAAAGAAAATAGTGGGAAGAGGGGAGTAGTCACCAAACCTCTGATTGGAGACCTCTGGGATGATTGTCCTACAATCACTGGGCTTCCAGTGATCAGTCGCTTTTATTTCTACCATCTTTGATGGGGAGTCAGTTTGGCATGTCTTTCAAAATATTGGTTCAGGCCTCAATCCCATATGCCCCAATCCCAGCAGATGAGACCAGCAGTCTTGAAAGTCCCTGAGATTAACTCCCATTCCCAGTTACAGACAACTCACTTTGGTTCCTGGTGGTTAATGGCATAGAATCTGCAGCCAGTGTGCCTGATTCACACCTGAATTCTGCCTCTTACTAGCTGGTAGCCTTGGGCAAGTTCTCCATCTCCTTGGGTCTCAGTTTCTCTATCTGTAAGATGCTGATGGTAAGGTACCCACCTCAAGATTACTGTGAGAACTAAGTGAGTTCATACATGCAAGAAGCTTAGAACAGGTCCTAGCACATATTAAGTGCTCATAAACATTAGCCATCATGATTGCTATTAATATTATTATTATTATTGCTTTTTATCTTTCAGTTGTGATGACAATGCTCATCACTATGAGCACATGCTCAAACTCTGTTCACATCTTTTCTCTGTCCATTTCCATCAGTTTGATAAAAAGATCTGTCTGTATTGGCCAAAGCTTACATTCACCCCCTTTCACAATCCTGGATTTTAACTGTCAACTCAGTTTTGCCTCCCTAGAGTTTGAGAATGCCACACACTTCTTTCATTTCATCCATCGCCTGTGATCTCCCACGCCAGACCCTTGCACCCTCACCTCGAATGCCGCCTCCCATCCTCTGCCTTGATGGGTGTTGCTGGTTCCTGGGGATGACCTCGTCCATGAGGTCCTCTGCACCCTCACTACCCCTGCCTCTCATGCCCACAGCTCCCAGTGACTCACCACCATTCCTGTGGGCACTTGGATGGAATTTTCTACTGAGAGCCAACTGCCGTCTAGGTCTCCCACCTATAAGTAGGGCCATTGGATCACACAGTTGTTAAGGTTCTGTTCAAGCCAATATGGGTCTTTAGAACATAGCTAAGAAAATATTGATGATACCTGTATGGAGAGAATCATGAAACATTATTTAAGGACATGAAAGAAGATCAGAATAAATGGAGCTACGTGGCCATATTCATGGATGTAAGACTCAATATTATGAAGATAAGAATGTATCCACATTTACTGAAGTTCAGTGAACTTGCAGCAATTACTTTTGGATGTTGCATTTCTCTTTTTAAGTCCAGTCAAGTGAAGCAGTGGGAGTGGGGAAGGAACAAATAAATCTGTAACCGGCTGTGATCAATTAGTTGTAAACACCATGGCACATCCTGGGCCAGCCAGGATGTTGCATTCCTAGTGGAACTTAACAAACTGATTCCAAAACTCATATGGAAAAACAAAGGTGAAGAATAATTTAGGCAATTTGGAGAAGAACATGAAGGGAGGGCATACCAGACATCGAGTTGTTTACAAAGCTCTAGTTATTGAGAGAGGCTGATATTGAAATAGTGATCGAGAAATAGATGAATGAAACAGAATGGAAACTTGCTCCGTGACTCAGGTGGCCTTGAGGACAAGGGAAAAGCATGGGTCATTCAAAAAATAATGCTGGGACAACTATTTTTCCATACTTAAAAAAATTGATTCCAGCCATATATCATACTCAACACTCAATTCAGGATGGATTAAACACCTGTGTATGAAAACCAAAACTTCAAAAAGAACATGTTGGAAAATATGACTCAGGGAAGGATTTCTTCTATCTATGAAAACCGAAACTTCAAAAAGAAAATGTTGGAATATGACTTTCAGGGAGGGAAGGATTTCTTGAATACTCCAGGTAGGAAAGCTGAGGAAGATAGTGGTCAGGCTGCGTGTTGCAGCTGTGAGTCACTCCAGCTGCCACCTGCCAGCAGTGTCACGCTAGACACGCTCTTCATCTCTCTGTGCTTCAACTGGTAAAATGTGAGTGTGCATTTTGGAAAACTAAATCTACTGCTGCCTTTCCCCATTCTTTTTTCTCCAGCAAAGTCAGTCCAACTCCCACCATGGAAGATGAGTGCTCTGGTTAATTTCTTTCTAGTGAACTGTGGGCCGAGTCGAGGCATATGCCCCAATCCCAGCAGACGAGACCTGAGGGCCTGTGTACCACGGGCTTCAGAGAAAGGCTCGCTCCCTAAGAAAGAGACATCCAGGAGCAGACACCTTCCACCAGCATGTCGTCCAGACTGTATGCGGTACCTGGAACTGCAGCAGCACCCTGTTACCATGAGGGCTCTAGCTGACGGCATAGATGGGGGAGCACAGAGATGGAAAGAGCCTGGGTCCCTGAAAAGTTTATGGGGACACTGGTCTCAGCTGGGACTGCATGGACATCGGACGTCACATTCTGGGAGAAGATACATTGTCCTTATTGTTCAGTCCACTTAATATGTGATCTGTGATCTGCTGTTAGATTCATTCTGACTGATGTATAATAGTCCTACATCATGATTCCTTGTAAGAATTAAGGGAGGCAGCCAGGCTGGGTGGTTCATGCCTATAATCTTAGCACTTTGGGAAGTCGAGGTGGGTGGATTGCTTGAGCCCAGGAGTTTGAGACCAGCCTGGGCAACATGATTGCCCATCTCTACCAAAAATACTCCCCCCCAGATTAACCAGGCATGGTGGTGTGAGCTGGTAGTCCCAGCTACTCTGGAGGCTGAGGCAGGAGGATTGCTTGAGCCTGGAAGGTCAAGGCTGCAGTGAGCTGGGGCACCACTGCACTCCAGCCTGGGCAACAGAGGGAGACCCTGTCTCAAAAAATAAAAAGAATTAAATGAGGTAACAATGTATATAAAGCACGTTGCACAGTTCCTAGTGCTGCTGAGAGCTTGATAAATGACAGCTGCGCAGTCGCTAGAACATGGAAGCCCCTCGCCGCGGTGACTGAGTAAGGCTAATGGTCAGTTAGAGGCACTTACAACAGGAAAGGCTCTGGCTGGAGTTCAATGGGCATTATCCCATGAGTCCTCACAAAGTTCATATGAAGTCGGTACTATTATTATCTCCATTTTAAACACTAGGAAACTGAGGCTCAGAGAGGTTAAGGAACTTGCCCAAGGGTCTGCAGCAAGAATGTGGTGGAGCCAGGACTTAAATCCAGGCCAGGCTTAGACACTGCAGAGCTTATTCGTCTACTTTGGGAAACGGTTTCTCCCAGGACAGGAGCCCTGATGTTTCCTTTGTGGAGTGGTGGGGAACATTTTCATGTCATCAACAAATCCTGCTGCGTGGAGCCCCACCAGCTCCTGGAGAGCCCAACGCTGGCCTCAGCCCTCTGCCTCACTGTGTCATGGCTGGTCCTGGTGCACTCCCCCAGTGAGGCAAGGAAGAGCCAAGAACCCCTGGCTCAAATGCCTCACTAATAGAATTAGAATGTTCTTGTCAAGAAGGATTTCTTTTGGGGACAGCCAAGTGAGCCACATGCTCAGCTTTTAGAGGCAAAAGGACAAAATGACGCGTTCTTAGGGACTCAGCTATGGCAGCTGACACTTCCATCTTCAGGGCAGGGAGTACGAAGAGGGTCCTGTTAGTTGCACATGAAATCCAACTTCCTTGGGGGTGTTTTGATGATTGCTGAACACTCTGGACTTTCTTGCTATGTTTCTGTCAGTTTCCTCTTATGACTTCTGCAGGCAGTCTCGGTGCCAGCTCAAAAGGACCTTGATCACTGGGACAGCAAATGGTGGGGATGGCCCCTACCCTCTTGGGAAGTCTTTTCAACCCATCAGCTTGTGAAGGGGAGGGTGAGGTACCTGAATTGGGGGAGGGGACTCCTGGTGAGATCCTCGACCATCTTAACATTACCAACAGCCCAAGGGGAAGCCCTGAGTCTGTTTCTGTTGCTGTTTCTGTTGCTTTTAAATCCCAGCCCTGGCTCTCCATGCAGATTTCCTTAGCCAACTTCAAACTGGACACTGCACAGCTGAATCCCCCAGGAGCAGTGGAGCTGAATGCTAATGAAGTCACCACTGAACTCTTGGGAGTCTTCGAAGAAGACAGAGAAGCCGAGAGGCAACATCTGAGGCCACCAACCAGGGCCATTAGCCCACAGGTCACAGCCTCCAGCAGGCCAGGGACTTGTGTGTCTTGTGACTCAGTGTCGGAGATAATTGCACAGAGACCTATTTCCCTTTTCTTCTTATCCATTTATCTGCAACACTGAAACTCCCACCCTCTTTTGCATAATATATGCAACGAGGGAAGCTGTCCCTATCGTCACATGCTTGTGAACTGCCATGTGGGTCAGCTTCTCACTGTGTCCGGCTGTCTGGCTGCCATTCCTGGGGGTACAGCATCTTCACTGTGACCCTGCTGAGATTCCATCTTGGGGTTATGGGTTCTTATGTGCTGGTCACAGATGAATGACTTCACATTCTAGGCTGTGCTGATCTTTTTACCACTCACCCAAAAATAGGCAAAAGACAGATCCAAGAGGCCCCTTGCTGAGTCAGCTAAGCTGCTGGTGAGGGGGATGTGGGGAGTCCCTGCAGGGGCCTGGCCTCGGTCGTCACGTTGAGCCCTAGGCTCCGACAGCTGGGGCGAGTGGATGTGGTATAAGCACTCCAACCCCCAGTGCAACCTCATCAGCCATCTCTTTCGGTTGCCATTTCAAAACCCTAGTATAATTTTCACTGCTGTGTGGTGGTATTTAATTTTACCAAAGTATGACAAACTCACACATACATTCCCTTTGGGGCTTTTCTTACTCCTCCTCCCACTTTAAAACATAACACATTTCAAACAAACCGTAAATTCTTCCCCTTTCAACTCCTGTCTGTGTCTTTCCCTTTGGGCTGCTTTCTGTTTCTTCCTATTGCCTTCTGACACGATGTGAAGTCTGATGTTACATCTGACTCTCTGGGTGCTGCCGGCAGTGGCAGCTTCAGGGGAACAGAGGCTTTGCAAGTCTTTTGCTGCTTCCTTCCGTGTGTCTAGAATAGCGAGTGTCTGGTGCCTTGTAGGAACTCAATCAAGATTTGGTGAACAGTGGCACTAAGCCATTCACTAAATATTAAATTATGGAACAACCTGATATGTGTTGAGTACTGTGGAGGACATAAATAATGGCCAGATGGCTACCATTGATGGATGGCTGGGTGCAAAGGCCATGGGACATTTCCACATCTGTTCTACATTGCACCAGGGAGCAGTGGGATGTGGGTCAGAAAGCTGGGCTCCAGTGACCAACTGTCTGGGTTCATTTCTGGCCGCAGCACTTGGTAGATCTGTGACCTTGGGCAAGTTCTTTAGGTTCCCTCTGTGTCAGTTTCCACATTTGTAAAATGGGGATAATAGAAGTACCCATTTAATTGGAGTATTGTCCAGATTAAATGTGGTCACACATGTCAAGCACTCAGACACCCTGCAGGACACAGCCTGGATGAAGGCAGCAGTCACTAAACCCTTCAGCAGCTGATGAAGCAGGAACCATTAGGATGCCCATTAGCAGATGAGGAAATGAAAGAAGCTCGTCAGAGTACTCAGCTGGTAAGCATACGGGGCCTCACAGGAGACCCATCCTGCCCTCAAGAAGCTTACAGTTCAGCCTGGAAGAGGAGACAATTGCACAGATAACGATGCTATGCAGTGCACTTTACAAAAACGTCAAACGCAGACAAGGTGCTTCAATTCCACCACTCGGACCCCTTTTCTTACAGGACCAGCTCCAGGGCCTATATACCCTAGTCACAAACCTGTACTCTGTGACTTCCAAACGCCTTGAACAAACTCGCCTGCCATTTCAAGGGAATCTTCACTTATGCAAGGACGTGGGCTGGGATGGGACCTCAGTGTCATGTGGTGTTCAACATTTTACACAAATAGCAGGATTTTTTAAGAGTGTTCTGTGAATAGAAAAAGCTTCAATAATATATGTCACAAACCGGTAGCATTCCCAGTGATGGTTGAGGGTGGGCATGCTATTCCAATTAACAGGCTAAATTCATGATGGGACTTAGTGCCTTGTAGCAAATGTCCATGCATTGACTGCATATTTCTGCTGTAAGAGTGCTGAGCCTGGGGACCCAGGACACAGACAATGTGGCTCCCATGAGCTTCCTATTCCTTAAGCCAAACTGCTCCTTGCAAGGCAAGGCTGTTTGCTGCAACCTCACCTAAGGAAAGCTCCATTCCTTGCATAGCAAGATGAAACTTGCCTTAGATTGAAGGCCCATTAGGGATAGTCATTAACTGGTCCTTGCTTTGAACCTTGCCAATGGTGGTAAATATTCTTTAAAACGGGCTGAGCAGGCAGGCATTTCATTGGGGTGGGCCCTGTTTGAGGAATTAAGTCATCTACTAACAGAGTCTGCAGATAACTTCACGGTGACTTCCAAGGAGCAGGCCAAGATCTGGTAGCCTCTTTAGTGCTCAAGGTCACCCACGGCTATGAGCATCAGTGGTAGACTTAGGCTTTGTACTGGGGAGAGAAGGTAAAGATTTGCAATAGTGGTCAATGTTAATGAGTACTCCCTATGGGCCAGGCACACGTGCATGACTTAAACTCTTCATGAATAGGAATTATTATTATTAGTTTTGAGATGAAGTCTCACTCTGTCATTCAGGCTGGAGTGCAGAGGTGCCATCTCAGCTCACTGCAACCTCCGCCTCCCATGTTCAAGTGATTCTTGTGCCTCAGCCTCCTGAGTAGCTGGGATTACAGGCGCCTGCCACCACACCTGGCTAATTTTTGTATTTTTAGTAGAAATGGGGTTTCACCATATTGGCCAGGCTGGTTTTGAACTCCTGACCTCAAGTGATCCGCCCGCCTCTGCCTCCCAATGTGCTGGGATTACAGGCATGAGCCACCATGCCTGACCATGAGTAGGAATTATTATCCCCATTTATGGAAAAAAGTCTGAGTCTCACAGAGATTAAGAAATCTGCTTAGGTCACGCAGCTGGAATACTTGATGTCTGATGTTTATGATGTCTTGGATGTCTGGCTCTAGATTGTACACTCAGATTCAACTTGTCTGCAAGTCCTCCACAAGAGAGAAGACAGGCTCTACAGAGAAGAAGAGGGGGAAGAATGTAAGGGGAGAGGAGGAGGAGAGGAAGAAGAAAGAGTAGCAGGTGTTGGGGAGTGAATTTGGGCAGCTGTGATGATTTGCCCCAGGCCCCCCAAAGGAGCCTGACCTGTTGGGCAGGATGGCCAGCTCACAGCCATCTGCAGAACACCAAGGGCAAATCTAGGAGGTGTGGCTACTGGAGCAACTTCAAAAGCAACTATGTGTGTTTTGCCTTTGGGTATGAGTGAGACTCTAGGTTGCAAGTGACAGAAAACCTAATCAAACCAGCTCAACAGAAAAATAAACATTAGCTCATGTAACTGAAATGTGCAGAGTAGATGGCTTCATTCAGGCAAGGCTGTGTCCAGGTGTTCAAATAGTGCCTTTCTCTGTGTTGTCTCCTTTCTCAGGCAGGCACTCTCCCAGAAAGATGGTGGTCTGGAGCTCCAGTTATGTCCAAAGCTCCTAGTAACCCCAGCAGAGAGAATTGCCTTTCACAAGACTTCCAAAAAGGAATTCTGAGACTGAGTGGTATTGACTCTGATGAACTTGGCCTGGGTCAGGTGTCCATCCTTGAGCCATCTTTGACCCATGCTTGTCCGTCCCTGCTCGTGGGGGTGGGAAGATGTGATACTCTGTGCCCAGTTCACCCGTGGACAGGGACAGGCTCAGCCCCACCGGACTATGTGGAGAGAGTTGCAGGGTTTGGTGGGGGTTTCTGTATTAGCCTACTTGGGCTGCTGTAGCAAAATACCGTAAACTGGGTGGCTTAGACAACAGAAATGTATATTTTCACCATTCTGGAGGCTGGAGGTCCAAGATCCAGGTGTCAAGATGGTCAGGTTCTGGCTCAGGCCCTCTTCCTGGCTTACAGACGGCCGCCTTCTCACTGTGGCTCACACAGCCTTTCCTCGGTGTGCACGGAGGTGGGGCATCAATGAGCAAATGCTCTGGTCGGTGTCCCTGCTAAGAAGGGCACCACTCCCATTACATCAGACCAGGGCCTCATGGCGTCTAACCCTGGTCATCCCCCAAAAGCTTCATCTCCAAATCACACTGGGGGTACAAGCATTCAGTTTATAGTCTCTGAGGAAAAGTCCTAGAAGAAAGAAAAGATTAACATTCTGAGAAGAGAAGACAAAACCATCAAATGTCCTGTACAAAGATCTTTCTTAGAAATCTCTCATAGTGTTCACCTTCTCCCTTTCTGTTGTCATGGCAGTGTCCTGAGGAGCTCTGGCTGTCACCCCTTCAACAGCTCCCTCGCTTGCAGCCCCGTGGCAACCTATGGGCAGAACGCTCTTCTTAAGAGGCTATTCAGGTGTGGTTCCCCCCTTTTAGCAATGTTTTCTTCCAGGGTTATAGAGTAACGCATGACATATTGGAAAATATAGAGAAAAAAATTGCCCACAATCTCACACTCGGAGGAAGCCATATTTCCTTCTAGCGCTTCTAAATGCACTGTAGATATTTTTATACAATTGAGGTCATTGTACTCATAGAATTGTATGTGTTGCTGCTTCACTTAAGTAGTGTAAACTTTTCCCTGCATCATTAAAATACCTTTGTAAAGACCCAAAACCATGGTGGCCAAGGGCATGAGGCTGTGAGTCTTGTGCCCCACACCATAGCCAGGAGATCTGGTCATGGGGATAGGCAGCTGTACCAGGACCATGGTGGGAAAGCATACTGGGAAAAAGCAGTTCCCCCGATGAAGAGAGTGGGTCTGTTTTACAGACGAAAGAATACATGTTGGTACTTAACCTTCTTCCCGCAGGCCTACCTTCATATCCAGCTTCCTGCCTGGCCAGAAGACACAGTGCTCACTCAGCCTATCCCACTGTGTCCCTGGCTGCCCCATCCCTGTATTTCTCCAAAGCTGGGGTCATTGTGATGCCCTGTGTTTCCTGGCTGGGAGCAATCTCCCACCTTCTCCTCCCTCTCTACAGGCATCATGTATGGTGAGGACTGCCTGTCTCAGGGCTATCTAGGCCCAGTCCCATCTTCCCCCTGGGCTGTTCCTTATGCAGGTTACTTAACAAGAATCTATGGGGGTGGGCACTGCTCTGGGCTGGAGATGCCATGGACAGCCAACAGGCATGGTCCTGCTCTTCTGAAGTTACAGTCTTGAGAATCAGCCTGTATTAGTCTGTTCTTATGCTGCTAATAAAAACATACACAAGATTGGATAATTTTTTTTTTTGAAATGGGGTTTTACTCTTGTTGCCCAGGCTGGAGTGCAATGCGTGATCTTGGCTCATTGCAACCTCTGCCTCCTGGGTTCGAGTGATTCTCCTGACTCAGCCTCCCGAGTAGCTGGGATTACAGGCATGCACCACCACACCCGGGTAATTTTGTATTTTTAGTACAGATGGGGTTTCACCGTGTTGGTCAGGCTTGAACTCCTGACCTCAGGTGATCCACCCACCTCACCCTCCTAAAGTGCTGGGATTACAGGCGTGAGACATCACGCCCGGCCGAGACTGGGTAATTTATAAAGAAAAGAGGTTTAATTGACCCTCAGTTCAGCATGTCTGGGGAGGCCTCAGGAAACTTAACAATCATGGCGGAAGGGGAAGCAAACACGTACTTCTTCACATAGCAGCAGCAAGGAGAAGTACAGAGCGAAGCAGGGGTAAAAGCCCCTTATAAAACCATCAGATCTCATGAGAACTCACTCACTATCATGAGAATAGCATGAGGGTAACCACCCCCACGATTCAATTACTTCCCACCAGGTCCCTCCCATGACACATGGGGATTATGGGAACTATTAATTATCTTAATACAATTCAACATGAGATTTGGGTGGGGACACAGCCAAACCATATCACAACCACACAAATAACAATGTGACCAGTGCCCTAAGCCTCGAGGGCATCCCTTGAGGAATTCTTCCTTGGGGAATCAGGGATGGCTCCATGGAGGAGGTGATGTCTGAGCTGAAGTCTGACAGATGAGAAGTTACCTGGTCTGAGTGGCAGAGAAGAGAGTTCCAGGCAAAAGGGACTGCAGGTGCAGATGTTCCAAGGAAGCATGGTGACCTCAGAAGTGGGTGAGGCAGGACAGCAGAGAGGTATCGGGAACAGGACAGGAAATGGGGAGAGGAGGCTGGAGAGGACCGTGGAGTGGAGCAAGTGGCACCTGCAGGACTGGTGCGGGTGTTGGTCCTTGTCTAAGAGCAATCATGAGGTGGGGGTTGAAATGACCAGTATGCCTCAGGCATCAATAGTGGATGGCAGTGGATCAGAGCTTAGGAAATAGAAGCTACTCTAGGTACTCCAAGTTTGTAGGGTTTAATCGAGGAATTGGGGGCTTTTGCAGGAGCAAAGGTAGTGAAGGATGGAGATGTTGCCAGGAAAGACCATGGCCTGCTTCACAGAGGGCTCAAGAAGAAGCTCCGGGTGTGTGGTTGTCAGGAGATTACTGGGAAGCCCCTGGGAATCCTCAGGTCTCCCGTGCACCTGGCTGCAGCTGCCTCGGAGATCAGCGGCTCCTTCTTTTCTTCCACTGTCCAGGTTTCTCACAAGAACCTCTCCTTGCAAAAAACTAACCTGAAGCCCATGAAAGAAGGATCCTTGGAAACACAGATCCTGCCCCTGTAAAGCCACTTTAGCTGGACACAGATGCAAAGAGAGCCCCAGACACCTGCGTGCATGGTGTGTGGTTCACAGCAGGTGGTTTGGAGTCTGACAATTTGGGTTCAAGTCTTGCTACCACCACTTTTGAGATATGGGACTTAAAGCACGTTATTTATTGTGTGGGTCTCGGTTTCCTCTTCTGTGCCATCCGCCATGGGTTGGTTAAGAAGCTGAAATGGGCTGGGCCGGTGGCTCACACCTGTAATCCCAGCACTTTGGGAGGCTGAGGGGGGCGGATCACCTGAGGTCGGGAGTTTGAGACCAGCTTTGCCAACATGGTGAAACCTCATCTCTACTAAATATACAAAATTTAGCCTGGCATGGTGGCAGGCGCCTGTAATCCCAGCTACTTGGGAGGCTGAGGCAGGAGAATCGCTTGAACCTGGGAGGCGGAGGTTGCAGTGAGCCGAGATTGTGCCATTGCACTCTAGCCTGGGAGGCAGAGTGAGACTCCATCTCAAAAAAAAAAAAAAAAAAAAAAAAAGGCCAGGCACGGTGGCTCATGCTTGTAATCCCAGCACTTTGGGGGGCTGGGGCAGGTGGATCACGAGGTCAGGAGATCGAGACCATCCTGGCTAACATGGTGAAACCCCATCTCTACTAAAAATACAAAAAATTAGCCAGGCCTGGTGGCGGGCGCCTGTAGTCCCAGCTACTCGGGAGGCTGAGGGAGGAGAGTGGCGTGGGCCCAGGAGGCAGAGCTTGCAGTGAGCCGAGATCGCGCCACTGCACTCTAGCCTGGGCGATAGTGCGAGACTCCATCTCAAAAAAAAAAAAAAAAAGAAGCTGAAATGGGTTAATATGCACAATGCCCTTAGACCAGCACCTGGAAGTTAGTGAGGCTCACTGTGATTGGCTGCTATTCATGATTCCACAGATGGTTCTGGACTCAACGTGGAGAATGGATATCTACGAAGCGATCGCAGAAGAGGGACAGCTGTCCGGGGAGAGGCAGCACTGACCAGGATGAGATGGTAGTGACAGGGCCACAGCAATGCCGATGCATTTGGGGGCTCCTCAGGGGATGAGATTGGCAGAGCGCGGTTGCAGACTGGAAGTAGGGGCAGGAGGGGGAGAAGGAGGTTTCAACACCAACTCCCTGGGGGTCTGCCTCATGTAGCCCCCTGGATGTCGCCGGAGCTCACTTCTTTTTGAGCACCTGGCTCTTGCTGACAGACTGCTTGGTGCATGGTGGGTGTCACAGGCCCCAAGGAGGGCAAGTTGCAGACGTGGCAGCAGTGCGCAAGAAAGCAACCGCAGGGCCTGAATGCAAGGCTGTAACATGATGCCTGCGTGAAAGAGTCACATAGGGGGGCCTGAGGCAGGTGCGAGGAAGGTATTTCTGAGAGCCCGTGAGCAGCTGCCTCACAGCTGGGCAGGGGAGCATGCCTGGGGGCACTCTGCAGCTGGGGGAGATTTGCAACCTCAGGATCAGAGCACTGGGCAAACCATTCTTGGAGCCTTCCACGGAAGATGTAGCCTGACCCAGAACCTATTTGTGGACGATTTTTCCGGAGAGGTCCAGCGTGAGATGAACTCAAAGTGGGACTGTCGTTCAGCTCAACCACTCTGCAGCTTTTAGGGTGAATCCTCCTCCTGACAGAGCCTCAGACTCCAAAATGGGGTTGATTGTAGAGGACTGAAGTCATGATAGGCGTGAATTTAATTCATCATATTCAGTGGTATGCACTTTGAAAAAAACCGAGATATTTGGTGATTCCTCCTGTCGTTTTACTCAGTGAGTGTCCTGTGGGACAGAGAGCAGGAAAAACTCAATCCTTTGAGGGCTTAGAATGGGCCAGTCATGTTCTCAGAGCCTCACTTGTCCTAGCCCACCTTATTCTATGTGACTCAGTGAGGTAAGCATTGTTATTTTTCCCGTTTTATGGAAGGGGGAAAGAGGCTTAGCGAGAATAAGCACCTTGACCCTGATCCCCCAGCCAGAAAGCTGCAGAGGTGCAGTCGGGCTGTAAGCACTGGAGAAGACCACATACGCAGCAGCCACAGAGCCCTGCCCCCGCCACACCTCCTGCGTGTCCCCCGATGCCCACACTTTAACATGGCCCTAGAGGCAGGGCCACGGCAGAGCCAGCGCTTGATGGACAACACAGTGTCCTTTCTCTCGCTAGAGGGAAACGTGGCTCTACCTGACCCCTGAGATGCAACAAATTGGGTTTTCAACATTGAAACTTCCTGGGGGATTTTTTTAAATGTTTTTTTTTTCTTTTTAAAAACCTTGGTGATCCAACCATCTGATCTTTGGCAAACCTGACAAAAACAAGCAGTGGGGAAAGGATTCCGTGTTTGATAAATGGTGCTGGTAGAACTGGCTAGCCATATGCAGAAAATTGAAACTGGACCCCTTCCTTACACTTTATACAAAAATTAACTCAAGATGGATGAAAGCCTTAAATGCAAAACCCAAAACTATAAAAACCCTAGAAGAAAATCTGGGCAATACCATTCAGGACATAGGCACAGGCGAAGATTTCATGATGAAATGCCAAAAGCAATTGCAACAAAAGTAAGACAAATGGGATCTAATTAAACTAAAGAGCTTCTGCACAGCAAAAGAAACTATCATCACAGTAAGCAGACAACTTACAGAATGGAAGACAATTTTTTCAGTCTATCCATCTGACAAAGGTCTAATATCCAGAGTTTACAAGGAACTTAAATTTACAAGATAAAAACAAACAACCCATTAAAAAGTAAGCAAAGGACATGAACAGACACTTCTCAAAAGAAGACATACATGGAACCAACAAACATGAAAAAAAGCTCATCACTGATCATTAGAGAAATGCAAATCCAAACCACAATGAGATACCGTCTCATGCCAGTCAGAATGGCGATTATTAAAAAGTCAAAAAACAGCAGATACAGGCAAGCATGTGGAGAAAAAGGAATGCTTTTACACTGTTGGTGGGAGTGTAAATTAGTTCAACTATTATGGAAGACAGTGTAGCGATTCCTCAAAGATCTAGAGGCAGAAATACCATTTGACCTAGCAATCGCATTACTGGGCATATACCCAAAGAAAGATAAATCATTCCGTTATAAAGATACATGCATGCATATGTTCACTGCAACACTATTCACAATAGCAAAGACATGGAATCAACACAAATGCCCATCAATGATAGACTGGATAAAGAAAATGTGCTACATATAGACCATGGAATACCATGCAGCCATAAAAAGGAATGAGATCATGTCCTTTGCAGGGACATAGATGGAGTTGGAAGTCATTACCCTCAGCAAACTCATACAGAAACAGAAAACCAAACACCACATGCTCTCACTTATAAGTGGGAGCTGAATGATGAGAACACATAGACACATGGTGGGGGTGGGGGGCGGGGCAGAAAATACACACTGGGGCCTGTTGGGGGTGAAGAGGGAGAGCATCGGGAAGAATAGCTAATGGATGCTGGGCTTCATACCTAGGTGATGGTATGATCTTGGCAGCAAACCACCATGGCATACATTTACCTATGCAACAAACCTGCATATCCTGAACTTAAAAGTTGAAGACAGGCCAGGCACAGTGGCTCA
Source organism: Nomascus leucogenys (assembly GCF_006542625.1). Taxonomy (NCBI): domain Eukaryota; kingdom Metazoa; phylum Chordata; class Mammalia; order Primates; family Hylobatidae; genus Nomascus; species Nomascus leucogenys. Next base: position 6,861,056 of record NC_044393.1, read on the forward strand.
CGCCTGTAATCCCAGCACTTTGGGAGGCCAAGGCGAGCAGATCACCTGAGGTCAGGAGTTCGATACCAGCCTGGCCAACATGGTGAAACCCCATCTCTACTAAAAATACAAAAATTAGCTGGGCTTGGTGGCAGGCACCTATAATCCCAGCTACTTGGGAGGCTGAGGCAGGAGAATCACTTGAACCCAGGGAGGTAGAGGTTGCAGTGAATTGAGATCATGCCCCTGCACTCCAGCCTAGGTGACAGAGTAAGACTCTGTCTCAAAAAAAAAAAAAAAAAAAGTTGAACACCAAAAAAAGGAAATAATAATAATAAAAAACCAAGGTGAAATTTATATAACATATAATTAACCACTTTAAAATGTACAATTCAGTGGCTTTTAATACATTCTCGCTGTGCATGCATCACCACTCTGCAGTTCCAGAACACCTTCATCACCCCAAACGGAAGCTCTGCACCTGTTACCTAGTCAGTCCTCATCCCTCTCCTGCCAGCCCCTGGCAATGACTCATCTTTCTGTCTCTTTGGATTTGTCTATTCTGGACATTGCATATCAATGAAATCATAACAATGTGTGATTTTTGTGTCCACCTTCTTTCAATTAGCATGTTTACAAAGTTTATCCATATTGCATCATGTATTGGAACTTCATTCCTTTCACGGCTGAATAATATTCCGTTGCCTGGCTATGCCACAATTGTTTATCTATTCATTTCTGGATGGACATTTGGGTTGTTTCTACCTTTTGGCTATTACAAATAACGCTACCATGAACATTTGTGTACAGATATATGTCTGGGCCCCTGTTTTCCATTCTGTTTGTTATATATCTAGGAGTGGAATTACTGGGTCATGTCATAACTGTTAAACTTTTTGAGGAACTGTCAAATTGTTCTGATGAATTCTTTTTATTTTTATTGTATTATACTTTATTGTTTTGAGACAACGTCTTACTCTGTTACCCAGACTGGAGTGCAGTGGCATGCTTATGGCTCACTGCAGCCTCAACCTCCCAGGCTCAAGCGATCCTCCCACTTCAGCCTCCCTAGTAGCTGGAACTATAGGCATGTACCATCACACCCAGCTAATTTTTGTTTTTTTTTTTGGTAGAGACAAGGTTTCACCATGTTGCCCAGGCTGGATTTTTTTTTAATGGAGTTAACAAACTTTACATCAAGTACACACATTGTTAGATAAATAGCTTGATGAATTTTTCCATACGTATGGAATAAGAGATAGAACATTTCCATGATCCTGGAGGACTTTCTTGAGCCCCTTTCCAGGCAGCACTTCTCCCTATCCCAGCGGAAAGGTAACCACTGTACTGAATTCTCTCACTGTCGATTAGCTTTGGAACTTTATGTAAATAGAATCATATAGTAAGTTCTGTTTTGTGTCCGGCTTCTTTGTCTCAACACAACGTCCATGAGATTCATTGATGTTGTTGTTATTTTTCATTGCTGTGTAGTATTCTACTAATGAATATACCATAACTTTTTTTTTTTTTTTGAGACAGAGTCTCTCTCTGTCGCCCAGGCTGTGCAATGGTGTGAACTTGGCTCACTGCAACCTCCACCTTCTGGGTTCAAGCGATTCTCCTGCCTCAGCCTCCTGTGTAGCTGGGACTACAGGCACACGCCAGCATGCCCAGCTAATTTTATTGTATTTTTAGTACAGATGGGGTTTCACCATGTTGGTCAGGCTGGTCTTGAACTCCTGACCTTGCGATCTGCCCGCCTCGGCCTCCCAAAGTGCTGGGATTACAGGCGTGAGCCACCGCGCCCAGACTACCATAACTTATTTATCCATTCTATTTTTGATGTATATATTTGAGTTGTTTCCAGTTCTTGACTCTAAGGAACCAAGCTGCTTTGAGCAGTCCTGTGCTTCTCTTCGTGCCGATGTGCGTGCACTTGTCTTGCTGGTGCCCTCAAGGAGAGCATGCACTTAGCTTGAGTAGGTGCTGGCTGGCAGCTCCCAAAGGGTGGAGCCCATGGAGCATCCACCGTGAAAGGCAGGAGGGTTCCAGCTGCACCACCTTCTCATCAATACTTGGTAGTTTAAGCTTTTTTTCTTTTTTAAGCTATCCTAAAAGAATTTTAGTAAAATTCAACTAACAGAATTTCAATAAAAATTATTTAGCACTTTGAGTGGGTAAAACATTCAGACAGCTTCTAGTTTGAAAAGTATGTAAAAGCTAACACTAAGAACCCCCCTTCCACCCTGCCCCCGTCCATCCACCCCAGTTCATATCCCAATAGGAAAGCCCTATTAATAGTTCATTATTTATCCTCCCAGATATCTTTTATAGATAAAAGGCAATGCAAATATATATATATATATATATAGTCCTCATTTTAACACAAAAGGCAGAATATTATGCACACTTTTCTACATCTTGCTTTTTCCATAGAGCCGTCTTTCAAAGCTCCTTTCACTTCATCACATGAAATTCACGAGTAGATATGCCGTGATGAGGTCCCTTGCTGGAAATATTTAGGTGGTGGTTGATCGTTTGCTTCTACAGAGAGAACTGCAATAAATAACCTTGTACAAAAATGATCTTGGTCCTGCTCAAGAGCAGAACTGGCCAGGCATGGTGGCTCACGCCTGTAATCCCAGCACTTTGGGAGGCCAAAGCTGGTGGATCGTTTGAGCCTAGCAGTTCGAGACCAGCCTGGGCAACATAATGAGACCTGTCTCTACAAAAAATAAAAAACTTAGCTGGGTGTGGTGGCACAGGCTTTGTGGTCCCAGCTACTTGGGAAGATGAGGTGGGAAAATCGCTTGAGCCTGGGAGGTCAAGGCTGCAGTGAGCCATGATCAAGCCACTGCACTCCAGTCTGGGTGACAGAGTGAGACCCTGTCTTAAAAAAATTATCATTCATATTTACTTATTCATTCTTTCATTCATTCAGAAATACCAGAAATATCACTTGGGGGTCCTTGTTAGGTGTCAGGCACTGTTTCAAGTACTAGGAGGAACTGGTCACAGTGGCTTATGCCTGTAATCCCAGCACTTTGGAAGGCCGAGGCGGGCAGATCACCTGAGGTCAGGAGTTTGAGACCAGCCTGACCAGCATGGTGAAACCTCCTGTCTACCAAAAATACAAAATTAGTCAGGCGTGGTGGCGTGCGCCCATAATCCCAGCTACTTGGGAGGCTGAGGCAGGAGAATCACTTGGGCCCAGGAGGCGGAGGTTGCAATGAGCTGAGACTGGACCATTGCACTCCAAACTGGGCAAAAAGAGTGAAACTCCATCTAAAAAATAAATAAATACAAATAAAAGTACTAGGAGGCATCTCAGGACCTAGAACAATTGGACAGTATGCTGTGCATAAAATATGCTCAATCTAATATTTGTTAGGCAATGAAATGAGTCTCTATAGAGCTTTCCAGCAACACCATTCTTGTTTGCTGGTTGGCTGATTTATTGTTTATGATGGGTTCAACACAAAATCAATTGAAATTCCAGGTTTTACAGTTTGTGAAAATTGTAATCTGTACAAAAAAGTGCACAAATTTGTAAGATTTACAAAATCTACGATTTATTATTTGTGTGACTTGGAAAAAAATATTTAAATTTCTGAGCTTCAGGCTCTGGACTGTATGAAGGGGGATAATAACATAACCCACAGGTTTGTTCAGGAGGTGGAAGAAAGTGAGCCTTAGAAAGTGCTTAGTGCGGCCGGGAGCAGTGGCTCATGCCTGTAATCCCAGCACTTTGGGAGGCTGAGGCAGGTGGATTACCTGAGGACAGGAGTTTGAGACCAGCCTGGCCAACATGGTGAACCCCATCTCTACCAAAAATAGAAAAAAATTAGCCGAGTGTGGTGGGGCATGCCTGTAATCCCAGGTACTTGGGAGGCTGAGGCAGGAAAATTGCTTGAACTTGGGAGGTGGAGGTTGCAGTGAGCTGTGATTGCGCCACTGCTCTCCAGCCTGGGCAACACAGCCAGACTCTGTCTCAAATAAAATAAAATAAAATAAAAAATAAAACAATGCTTAGTGCACAGTACCTGCCTGCAGAAAGCCCTCAACAATGCTAGCACTGGTTATGCCTAGGACCTGGACAGCTCTGTGACATTTCATGAACCCAGAATGGCTGAGGAAGAAGCTGTGTGCAAGGAAGACGGGGGGAATGGAGGAGTGTGCCACCTCAGACTTCTGTCCCCCGATCTGCTCTTTCCTCTTCCACTTCGAAGTGGCCACATCACAAGAAGGCAGAATCTCATCTGTCGCCCCTTAGATCAAAGTCTCCCTGATCTGAGCAGCTGGCAGGTTTCTCTGGGTGTCCTGAGGGGGCTGATGGAGCATGGCAGGCCCCACTCCTTGTCTGCCTGCACCTCTGATTAGCGACATATCCCCTAGCACAGCCCTCGGGTCACCTACCTAAAGTCACACTCGATGCCCTGAGATTCCTTTTGCAAAGTATGTGACAGCCCTTTCCAGGTCACTGCAGTGGAATTTGACCTCTGGAGCTGGGCTCTCCCCCTTTCCAGAGTCACAGTATTCCACGGTTTGTTCCCACCCTCCTCCAAAGACAGCAATCATGGCCATTTTCATTTTAATGTGCACTTCTTGTTACGGTATTATTTGTCGATTACAAAAGTCTTATATTCTCATTATAAAAATATAGAAACGTAAGTGGAGAAAGTGAATCCTTTTCTCTAGAAATGAGCAGTTTGTGAAAATTCCTTTAGAATGTATTTGCCTACCCCGACCATATTTTTTAAACTAAAATGGAATAACTGCATATTGTTTAGTCACTTTCTTTTTCTTGTTTCTTTTTTGACTTTAGGCACATCTTGGACATTATTCCAAATAGAGTCATCCTTTTTTAACCGCTGCAAAGAATCCCATCATATGGATGATCTGTAACAGGGGTCCCCAACCCCTGGGCGAGGACTAGCACTGGTCTGTGGCCTGTTAGGTACGGGGCCACACAGCAGGAGGTGAGTGCCAGCAGAGAGCAAGCATTACCATCTGAGCTTTGCCTCCTGTCAGATCAGCAGTAGCATTAGAGTCTCACAGCAGCATGAACCCTGTTGTGAATTGCACATGCGAAGGATCTAGGTTGCACACTCCTTATGAGACTCTAACTAATGCCTGATGATCTGAGGTGGAGCAGCCTCATCCCAAAACCATCCCCCTCTCCCCCACCGCCCCAGTCCATGGAGAAATGATCTTCCATGAAACTGGTCCCTGGTGCAAAAAAGGTTGGGGACAGCTGATCTACAGTATATTGTTCCCACCCCATGGGTTGATATTTAAGTGGCTGCCAATTCTTTGCTATTACAAATAGCTCTGCAGCAACAAACAGCATTATATGCATATGATATGACACTTGAGGAACTGTAAAATTGAAAGTTGGAGTTACAATTGTAAAAATAGAATTTGGGCCAAATAATAGCCGTAATATCAATCAAGTGCTCACTGGATCCAGGCTTCCCGTTTACTAATTAATTTGATCCTTACAGCGATCTATGAATTAGGCACTGTCAGTCCCATTTCCAGGTGTGAAAATGGAGGCACGGAGAGGTTAAGTAATTGAGATCACATGGCTGGTAAGAAGTATGTTTCGCCTTCTGACCCACATTCCAACACCGACTTCCAGAAAGAGTGTATCCAGGTGTGCTGTTGCCAACTCGGCCTTCCTCCACCATAGCAGAAGCAGAACACAGAGGCCCGCAGCTCACAATGACAGAGCACTTTGTGTAGATTCTGCCATTGCAATCCTTACAACCACCCCGTTAAGTAGGAACCCTCCTTACCCCACTTTACTGTTGGGGAAACCAAGGCACAGAGCTTAAATGTTCACTTGTGATCAGCCTGCTGGTATAAGCAGATTTGGAATTATGATCTGTCGAATTAAAGAGAATTCACACGAAAGTGGTTTAAGAAGTTTATGGGCACCCAAGACTCCTGGTCCACTAGGTGACCCCTCTCCCCCAGGCATTCCCTTTGTACATCATTGGTGGATTTGGTGTCATTTGTGGATGGCAGTGACAGTGCCCTTGGAGACCTATGGGGGTGGCTGGGATGATTTCGGCACAGATGTCAAAGCTAAGCAGGCTTCCATCTGTGAGAGGGCAAAACTGTCCTCCAGGCGAGGGTTTGATACCCCTTAGTGGGAAGGGAGGGAGAGCAGAGATTCCCCCAAAGGTGAGGAAGCGAGATGGGAGGGATCCTTGCTCTGAGATAGCCTCCAGGTGAGTATCTCTTGGGGCAGCCACCTGTGTGCCCCTCCCCATCTGTTGTCCCCTCCCCTGCACACTGGTCTGGGCTCCTCAGCTTCACTGTGTGGCCTCCCAGCATCCAGTCCCAGGTGCTGCCTGGGCCACCCACAGCTTAGTGCCAATTGCTTTACTCAGCTAATTAGATCAGCACTTCAGCCTTCTCAGGTGCCTCTGGATGTCCAGATGTGGGCCTGAGGCTGGGGAGAAAGAAAGACAGTCTCCTTCCCTCAGGGCTTATCAGGAAGGAGACAGACTTATTTCTAAGGAGAGACAGCACAGGCCTGGGTAGAGTTGGGGGTGGCCAACTGATAATGTGGACAAAGCTGTTTCTGGGAGGGACCTCCGAGGAAGAGTGAGACAGGAAAGAAGGGGAGGGGATGGCTTCCTGGCCACTGAGGAAGGATGATGGGGTGGAGTCAGCCCCCAAGGGGTAGCCTAGACTGCTCAGATCCCCCACCCACCCCCCGCCGCCGCAAACACACATACCAGGGGCCCACAGAGCCCTGGGGCGCTGCCTTTCCTGCTTGGAGAGGGCTGCCCCAGCTGGGATGTGACCCCAGCCCCTGTTCATGAGTCTGGTCCTGGGACCCTGGCTCCTCTGTGGAGTCTTTGTATGTTTGTGGATCCTTTGCTCTCTCCTTCTCCACTCTCTTAGAGTGAAGACACCCATCTCTGGGGTGGGGAGAGGGCCCTGGGAACCTGCCCTGGTCCCCCTGGCTGCAGCATCGTGTGGTTGCCAGGGCCTGGTAGCCCCTTTTGTCTCCCGCTTCCCCTAGGGCCCCCTCATATCACCTCCCACAGCTGCACAATGGACATGGGATTTCTGCTCTGAACCTTTGCACAGGATGCTCTGTCTGTCCCAGAACACTTTTCCCTGCTTCTGGGTTAGGGTAGGGTTATCATCCTGGAGAACCTTACCCATCCTTCAGATCTGAGATGACATTTTCCCTGCCTCCCCCACTCATTCTGGGTGGCGTCCAGCTGCTAGCCATGGGTACCTTAGCTGAGTTTTAAAAAGATGCCCTTGTACCATGATTACGCAAGATGCTAACATTAGGGGAAGCCGGGTGAAGGGCAAATAGGAACTCTGCTGGTTTTGCAACCTTGCTGCAAACCTAAAATTATTTTCAAAACAAAAATTAGTAAGCAAAGATGTCCATTCCTCCTGACAGTCTTAGTGGGCTTGATCTCAGCTTCCACTTTTCACATGCGCAGGGCAGCCTGTGTGATCAGACCTACTGGTCCTGTGGGTTAAGGTCTCCCCTTTGTGTGTCCCGCATTAACACAAAGCGTGGCCGGATGGGGTGGTGCCCCAGGATACACACAGGTGCACTCACCTGTGCACTAAGCCCCTGGTCTTACCTTCCACAAGCGTCAGCACAGGGTGTTTGACTCCTAACCTGCTGTTTGAAATCACTTTGCTAAATGTCTTTGCATTAGAGCAAGTTTCCCTGAAGCAGACCCAGAATCACTGATTCACACGCTGGTGGTTTATTGAGGACACGTGTCCAGGAGAAACACTATTGGAGTCAGGAAAGCAGAACCAAGAAGGGAAAACGTCAAGGAAATTTGTGTGATTTTAGGCGCAATCCCAGCCTTACCTGATCACAGGGAGTTCTGGGCTGTGAATGACACCCAGCGCTTGGCCTGCCTGAAGGCAGGGCTGGGCTTTCAGTCTCTGGCTAAGAGCTTCAAGAAGGTAGGGACCAGGTGTGTCCCACTCCCTGCACCTGCAGGGGGAGCATCTGTGGCACAGAGCACCAGGCACTGGCTGTGGAAGTTGGGAGGAGAGCACAAAAGCAGAAAGGGGGACCTGAGGAGACCTGGGCAGGTCCAGATGCATGGAGTCAGGAGAACAGACAGTTGGGAAAGGAACGTGGACGCAAAATGGGGAGAGGAGGGAGAAGCTGTAACCGATGACACGAGCTGGTGCCCCGAGGACAGACTGAGCCCCGCATCCGTTCTTGTTGCCTCTCACCATGGTGATGAGAATGTCACCAGCACTGGGCCCTTTATCACGAAGCTGAGTGCACACCTGGACCTGGAGAAGCTGTAGGAGGAACCGGGGCCAGGTGGAGCAACAGCAGGCTGGCAGCTGCCCCGGGCCATGCAGTGTGCAGTGGAGAGCAGCCATGTGTGTGCGCGTGCTGCAAGGGGCTGAGGTGGTTTCACCTTCCAGGTCTCACTCGAGGGTCTCTCTCCTGGCCTCCTTCTCGGGTTGCATCATATCCCCCAAAAGATATGTTGAGATGCTAAGCCCCAGGATCTCAGAATGTGATGTTATTTGGAATTAGAGTCATTGCACGTGTAATTAATTGAGGTAATGAGATCATCTAGAATAGGGTGGGCTCCTGATCCAGTAGAACTGCCCTTATAAGGAGAGGGAAACGTGGACACAGACCTGGAGAGGGAAGACGACGGGAAGACACACAGGGAGAAGATGGCCAGGTGGAGATAGAGGCAGAGATTGGGGTGATGCAGCCACAGCCAAGGACGCCTGGGGCTACCAGAAGCTGGAAGGGGCCAGGAAGGCTCCTTCCCCAGAGGTCTGGAGGGAGTGCTGCCCTGCTGACATCTTGATTTTGGCCTCCAGGCTTCTGGAACTGTGACAGAACACATTTCTGTGGTTTTCAGCCATCCAAGCGTTCAGAACTTTGTGAGAGCAACCTCTGGAAACAGCCTCACAGCAGAAACCCACATGGAAGGCAGTTCTGGAAGTGTAGCTCAGCCAGGCCCTGCAGGAGATCAGAGCCACCCCAGCCTCTGAGATGAATGTCTCCTCCTCACGGAGTTTTGCCAAGCCCCCTCCCATGCCAGTCCTCTGCCCGGCTCCTTCCTGGTGCCAACCACAGTGGCGATTGCGTTGGGGCCCTGGACAGCCTTGCCAGGCTCCCTCAGGAGTCCGTCACTCCCTGAGGACAAGGGTACCATCTGTTTCCTTCTTTGGTTGCCCCAGGATTCAGCAAAGGGCCGGATTCCTTGTAGGGCCTTTTGTAACTGATGGAGAGGGTGGGGAGTTGCAGGGAGAGAGAAGCGCCCATCCCCAGGGTGGCATTGCAGCCACAGGGGCCCAGTGGGCGGGAGTGGGGCCTCCCTGATCTACTGTACTCTGTTGCCCAGGCTGGAGGGCAGTCAGCTTGTCACCTGATGAACTCGGCTCAAAGAAAACCCAGCTTTTCTTTCCTGTGGGCTTTCTCCGAGTGTTAATTTATCAGGACAATAATAATCCTCCTATGATTTAGGGTTTGGAGGGATTACCAGGCTGTGGGGGTGCAGCTGATAGGCGTTTATTACCTACTTAACCATTTAAGTAGAACAAAAAAGAAAATCCTTGTTGCACAAAAGGTGATGAATGTTTTTGTTAAAACACTCTATTAAAATGATTCATTAACATGACAAAGAATCGCCCGGTCTCCAGGCACCCTTGAGGAGGTTGGAACATCTGATCAGACAAGTGTTTTTGGGGAACTGCAAGAATTCAGGATTTGCTTCTACTCTGCATGGGGTGGGGGGTGGGGAGCGCCCCCCACCCCATGCAGAGGATGCCCCGCTGCTTTGTGGGATGTGGGTTTTTTTAAGAACCCAGACCCGTGTTCTCCTATGACAGTGCTGCTGCAAACCATTTTGCTAAGGGAGCAGCTATAAAGGAGTCCCAGTGGGTTTCCCAAAGTCTGCTATGTATTAGGTCATTTGCTCTTCTTTCCCTTTTAAACAGCAAAGGTGTCAGCTCGGCACGTCACCCCTGTGCCGTCCGAAGATAGTGTTAGATCACTCAGGGGCTGACGCACAGTAGGTGGATTCTAAACTTTTAATGAATATAACATGGCAGGAAGTGGCTACCCTGGAGTCATGGACAGCTGGGTCGGGAGGTGGGGAGGGGCGCTTTGGACTGGCCTCGGTTTACATCCTCGCTGCCCCGCCCTCGTGTGTGACCTTGAAGAAGTGACTTCTCTCCAAGCTTCAGTTTCCAGTCTGTAAAACGGAGCTCACACCAAGACTTTGTTCCTAGGGCTGTCTCAGTGGTTAAATGAGAGCACAGTGGCAATGTTCTTGGGCCAGTTCCTGGAAGGAACGTAGCGCATTGCCCGGCACAGAGCAAATGCTGAGGAAAGTCACTTGGGGCTGTCTTCAGGCTGCATCAGAAAATTCCTCTTTCAGCAAAGACGCCATCTGGCAAGCGCCCTGCAGTCTCCACCATCCTCTGTAGTTCTGCCAGCTTATTACTGTTTTGTTTTGTTTTAAAAATATAGATGACATTTATCAAGTACTCACTGTTATTTCTCCCTTAATTCTCTCCACAGCCCCACGAGGTAGGTGCTGCCATGAGCCCTATTTTTCAGATGAGGAAAATTGAGGCTTAGAAACAGTTAAGTGGCCCGTCCCAGATCACATGGCCAGTAAGTGACTTGTGCCCAATTTGAACCCTAATCTGTTTGAATCTTTGCCTTCGGTATTTACAAATGTGTCTTGCCAGTTGGGAGAGGCAGGAAATGAGTGAGTGTTTCTTCAGGAATCACGAACCAGAATCTTCCGTGCCCTTTATCTCATCGAAGCGCCACGGCAGCACTTCAAAGTAGATGTTTTATTTGTTTTGATTTATGGCTGCTTGCTCATGAATGTTACTCCTTTGGTGAGGAGGGAGAGGTCTTGGGGGAGGCAGGCAGGCTTTGGAGGAAAAAATGCATTTGGGTTCAGCTTCACGATGGAGCTGTGTGACCCAGGAGACGCTGCTTAACCTCTCTGTGCTGCAGCTTTTTCAGTGGTAATCTTGGCACCTACCTTCTAGGGTGGTCCAAGGCATGGTGTCTATGAGGGGCTATGCCCAGTACCTGCCCACCGTCAGGGCTGAGATAATCTGGCAGGACCGTGCTGGCCTCCCTGTCATTACTCAGTGGGTGGTGATGATCTATGGGGTTTCCACCACTGCACACTGTTCACACCAGTCTGACCGCTGATGACTCCTCTACTCCCAACAACAGATCTCCCTATTTTCCTTTTAGTTGAAGATGAAATTCATATTTCTATTATCTACTATAGGTGTGTCTGAGAGCAAAAAGGGAAAAACATGTGATTTAAAGCCTGGAATTCAAACCCCTCAAATCTTTGAAGCTACAGCCAGCTGAAAAAAATTGCAGTCAACTGTAGTCATTCATGTTTATCAGGGGGAGAAAAAAAAAAAGGTTCACTCCAAACAAAAGCCCTTACCAGGGAGAGGGAAAATATGAGAAGTATTTGGTCGGACGCTTCATTTGCTCCAGAGCCCGCCTCTGAGCGGCTTACCCAGCAAGGCATTCCGGCCACTGGGGGCTCGACCTGTCCCCCACCCCAGGACGTTATTAAGTTGGAAATAATTAAGGTTGCTAAGTGACTTCACCCCTTGTGAAACTGCTAGAAAGGAATCCAGTCATTGTTTAATTAAAAAATGAAGAAAGAAAGGCTAAGAAGGGCAAAAGAAAAGGGAGGAAGGAAGAAAAAGAAGGAAAAAGGGAAGGAGGGAAGGAAGGAATAGGGAAAGGAAGAGAAGAAAGGTTGCTGTGTGATGTGCTCAGGGAATGGGCTCAGAGGCTAGGTAGGGGCATCTCTTCCTATCACACAAGACTCCATCTCCTGCTCAGCCGCACTGCGGTCCCTGCCTTTGCCTGCCCCTGTGGCCATCATCCCTCCTGGCACCACTCTTTAGGCAGCTGCCTCCTCCCTGCCACCAGGGAGGAACAAAGTGAACCTGGAGTTCTCTTGGCGTCAGACGCCAGCTTCTAAAGGCTCAAAGGGGCCCTGTTAACACACTGAGCAGGAGTTCCGATTCAAGAGTGGCTCATGCGCTTCCCAGCCATGTGGTCTGGGGAAACATCTTTTAACCCCAATGAAGCTGCCATTTTTGTAGGTTAAAACGGTCAGATATCAGCAATTCCATAAGGTCCCACCTGAATTGCTTAAAAGGAAACAGTGTAGGAGTGCTTTCCAAATGGGCAAATGTCGTCCTACTACGAGGCAGTAGCGCGTTCCTCACGCAGTCACCGAGTATCTCTGAGATGCCAGCGTTGGGCTAAGTTGGTACGTAGTGTGGACCTGCTTAATCCTTGTAGCAACCCCCAAAATGGATGTGGCTGTTTTGCCATATTGTAGATGAGGCAGCTGAGGCTCAAACAGCCCAAATCTCATGCCTAAGGACGTTCTACTAGAATGTGAAGCAGCTAGGATTTGAACCCAGGTAGTCTGGCTTCAGAGACTGGGCCCTTCACTATTAATTAGTCAACCACCAGATAATTAAATCGATACATTCATTTGTTCAGGAAATATTTATGGAGTTTTCTTTTAATGGACCATGCACTGTTCTAGGCATTAAAAATGCAGTGATAAGGATGAAAGAGACTCTTCCATGGGGAAAGAGAACATGTTGCAGATAAACAAAACATATTACAGAGAGTGGTTGTCCCCAGGGGGGAGAGATTTTGCTAGGGTGGTCTGGGTAGTGATATAGAAGGAAGAGGCAGGTAGCTGGAACATCTGGAACGGGGCAAAGTGATACTGGCGGGCAGCAAGTTGTGGGGGGCAATTGTGGGCTCTGGCATGGACTTCTGGGGCCACAGTCCAGGCAGATGTAGCCTGGACCCAGGGCAGGAGAAGTGGGTAGGGTCAGACTCTACCTTGAAAGTAGAAGCAGCAGGACCTGCTGATGACTTAGATGCGTGGGAAAAAAGAAGGCTATTATTTTTGTTACCCCAAGTCCACAGCTAGTAAGTTGTAGAGCAAGGACTGGAAGCCAGGCTCTTCACATGGGGCAAATATTCCCTTCACCATTCATTACACAAGCATTTATTGAGTTTTGTGCCAGGTGCTGAGACAGCCCTGTTCTGCCCTTCCAGAGCTTCTATTCTCCAGGGGAAGGCAGACTCCAAGCCACAAAAGTCATTGGGACCCATATAATTATGTAGGTGCAAAGAAGCGGGGTGCCCCAACATGCAGCAAGGAGATGGACCCCATCACTCCAGGCTTCCTGGAGCCTGCAGAAGGGCAAAGTTGGACTATAAAGATAGCTGGCTGGGCACACTGGCTCACGCCTATAATCCCAGCACCTTGGGAAGCCAAGGCGGGTGGATCACAAGGTCAGGAGTTCGAGACCAGCCGGCCAACATAGTGAAACACTGTCTCTACTAAAAATATAAAAATTAGCCAGGTGTGGCAGCATGCACCTGTAGTCCCAGCTGCTAGGGAGGGTGAGGCGGGAGAATCGCTTGAACCCGGGAAGCAGAGGTTGCAATGAGCCAAGACCGCACCATTGCACTCCAGCCTGGGCCACAGAGGGAAACTCTGTCTCAAAAAAAAAAAAAAAAAAAAAAAAAGCCAACACCTTCTGATGCTTCCCAGAGGCCAGGGAGTATGCTGAGAAGTTTATATCCATTATCTTATGTCAATCTTTATAAGAACCTGGGAGGCTGGGTGCGGTGGCTCACACTTGTAATCCCAGCACTTTGGGAGGCTGAGGCAGGTGGATCACTTGAGTCCAGGAGCTCAAAACCAGCCTGGGCAACATGGTGAAACCCCATCTCTACAAAAAAAAAAAAAAAAAAATAGCCGCACATGATGGCACACACCTGTAGTCGCAGCTACTTGTGGGGCTGAGGCACGAGTATTGCTTGAGCCCAGGAGGTCAAAGCTGCAGTGAACCGTGATCGCACCGCTGCACTCCAGCCTGGGTAACAGAACAAGACCCTGTCTCAAAACAACATCAAGAAAAACAACCCCAAAAACAACAAAAGCCTAGGAGGAGGAAACTATTTTTACTCCCTCTTTACAGATGAGAAAATCCAAGTTTTGGGGTGGTGGGGGCAGGTTGCCCAAGGTTACACCGCTGGCAGAGCTGGGACTCAAACCTTGGGGCTCAGATCCTAAACTTCACCCCTTCCCTCTCTGCTCAAAGTTCTCTGATATCAGCCCCTTCTCATCACTGCTTAGAGACAAAGAGATGTGATTAACAAATCAATGTGTCAAATACTAAGAATGTTCTACCTCCAGACAGTCTTTGATGATGGAAGCAGGTGTGTTTGGGGGCAGGGTAGAAGGTTTGAGCTGAGCAAAATTTGATGAAAGTCCAGAATTGTGCATTTTTTAAAATTACTTTCAGATTTAATAGAATATCATTCGGTGTGATTTATTCTACTCAAAGATTGATTAGTAATACAACTTGAATAGTATTCCATTTCCCCCACACAATTTAGGATGATTTAGTGCCAAATAAAGACTAACCCTAAAACCCGTTTCTTTAAAGAGCCCCAGTCGCCCTTGTTCTAATGCACTTGGAAAGGAGAAATTGTGCCTCCACCAGTCAGACAGCAATTTGATCCTTCCTGAACCTCAAGCAAATGAGGGTCCTTCCCATCTCAGCGGCGGTGGGTGCTTTAATGGGGTCAAACGTCATCCTGGAGGGATAGGGGTTCCCAAAAGCTGAACACCCAGAAGCTGGTAGAGCAAATCCACTAAATGGAACAACATGTGTTCCTCAGCCCAAGAACTCCAACTGCATTAAGGGAGGCACGTTTCTGACCACTTTACTTTTCATCTTGAGGCCTCAGGGGGGTTTTGTGCCAGGTGGCTGGGCACACTGGCTCACGCCTATAATCCCAGCACCTTGGGAAGCCAAGGCGGGTGGATCACAAGGTCAGGAGTTCGAGACCAGCCTGGCCAACATAGTGAAACACTGTCTCTACTAAAAATATAAAAATTAGCCAGGTGTGGCGGCATGCACCTGTAGTCCCAGCTGCTAGGGAGGGTGAGGCTAGCCACCTAGCCCAGGGTTTCTCGACCTCAGCACTATTCTCTTCTGGGCCAGATCCTCCACTGTTGGGGGGCCCATCCTGTGCATCAGAGGGTGTTAAGCAACATCCTTGACCTTCACCCACTAAATGCCAGTAGCACCCCCTTTCCCCAGTTGTGACAGCAAAAATGTCCCTAGACATTGCTCCATGTTCTCTGTGGGGGCACAATTGCCCCCTGCTGAGAACCACTGATTGCTTTTGTGGGGAACCAGAGCATGTTCTTCAGAGGCAAACTTAAAATCTCACTCAAAAGTGGGGAAAATCCCTCTGAGGGATAAATCACAGCTTTTCATTTTTTAGAGACGGGGTCTCGCTCTGTTGCCCAGGCTGGAATGCAGTGGTGTGATCATAGCTCACTGCAGCCTCAAACTCCTGGGCTCAAGGGATCCTCCCACCTCAGCCTGAGTAGCTGGGACTACAAACGTGTGCCTCCATGCTCAGCTATTTTTTTTTCTTATTTGTTTTGTAGAGAGATGAGGTTTCACTACATTGCCCAGGCTGACCTCGAACTCCTGGGATCAAGCTATCCTCCCACCTCGGCCTCCCAAAGTGTTGGGATTACAGGCATGAGCCACCATGCCCGGCTTGTTTCCTTGTTTCTTTTGTCCCTGTTGCTACATGGACAGCATCCTTCAGGTGCCACTGGGGGACCCTCAGAGGACTGACACCTGCAGACGTCAGGGCTTAAAAGGGGTGCGGAGCAGGCAGCTACTTGTGCCCTGGCGGTGGTTGGTAACTTTCCATCTGTTTCTTCCCTTCTGTATCCTGGATTCTGCATGAACCAAACGGCCCCCTGAGGCCTCAAGATGAAAAGTAAAGTGGTCAGAAACGTGCCTCCCTTAATGCAGTTGGAGTTCTTGGGCTGAGGAACACATGTTGTTCCATTTAGTGGATTTGCTCTACCAGCTTCTGGGTGTTCAGCTTTTGGGAACCCCTATCCCTCCAGGATGACGTTTGATGTTACCATGTGTGTGTCCCTAACACTCTGCAGGCAGTAATTATAGAAATTTGCGGGACGGTCCTCGTCTCGACGACCCCCTCCTCCTTTTCCATCTCAGACAACAAATAAAACAGCCCAGCTCTCCTTTTCAGCAGGACCACCAGGGCTGAGCAAAGGGCCGCCGGCCCCTCCCCAGGGTCCCTCGCGCTCCCCACTTGGCTCTTTCAAGGGCGTTTCAATGAGCAGCCTTGTTGAGACTTCCACTAGGGCCCGGCCTAGAAGGGACCATTAAAAACAGTTTCATCAGAACAAAAGAGGTTCTGTTCTTATTGTCCCCCTGGCTGCAGTTTGGAGGCAGCAGCTGAAAATCTATCTGGACCGAGCAACAAATCTGGACTCAACCATGCTGTGGAGTTCGCCCTCAGTAGGGATTTCTGGATGGATCCTTGGAGCAGATAATTTACAGCTAAAGCAAAACACAAGGAGAAGCTTTTTATTTGGCACAAATGTTTTCTACTAAAAGCCTTCGGAAGCCCCGGTAACTGGAGCTCTCTTCTTCTTACACGAGCCTGAGGTGATTGTATTCCTCCTGCACACAGAGCCCCTCAAAAGAATTCCTGGTTTGAATGCCAGTCTTGTCTGCGAGGAAGAGCGTGGAGCTGTGCTATGAAAGATCGCATGGAGCCCAAAGCATGTGGAAGGGGAGTGTCTTTGGGTTGATTTTAAATGCTGGCCCTGAAAGTTTTGTGGTTGGTGATTTTCTGCTGCTGAGATGCACCAAACAGGCAGGGGCATTTGTGGTCTGGACATAGGGAGAATTGCCCCAGAGTGGAACTGTTTGTCTGTCATGGGGGATGGAAACTTTTGTGGCCAGCTTTCTGGGACATCAGATGAGGTCAGTGCCACCAATTCCACGGAATGGACTGCCTAAAAGAAGTTAGTTTAAAATTTCTATTTGTTTTAAAAAAGTTATTTTTAGGCTGGCTGTGGTGGCTCACACCTGTAATCTCAGCACTTGGGGAAACCAAGGCCGGTGGATCACCTGAGGTCAGGAATTCGAAACCAGCTTGGCCAATATGGCAAAACCCCATCTCTACTAAAAATACAAAAAAATTAGCTGGGTGTGGTGGTGGGAGCTTGTAATCCCGGCTACTTGGAAGGCTGAGGCAGGAGAATCGCTTGAACTCGGGAGGCAGAGGTTGCAGTGAGCCGAGATCATGCCACTATACTCCAGCCTCGGTGACTTAGGGAGACTGTGTCTCAAAACAAAACAAAACAAAAAGTTTTTGAGATTTTTTTTTTCCTGTATTGCCAAAGATGAAATTTCGAGAGATGACTAGTTTCAGCAGCTTATTTAGTTTGACCTCTGGAATCCTCACACAGATTTCCAGAATGGTCATTTTCAAAGCTGCCAGTTAGTGTCTGTGTGCAGGTCCTAGTGCGGCTCAGAACCACTTTCATTCAGGTCATGAATTTGTCGAAACAGAGGAGTCGCAGGAGGCAGTTTTGCTGTTCTGGATTCTCAACTCCAGGAAAAACGTCCTTGCAAGGCCCTGAGGACGACCCCCAAGTGCAAACAAGAACCATCCAGAAAGCTACAGGCCAACAGGTGTATCACAGCATTTCTGAGAATTTTATATCAGATGGACGTCAGCAATGTTGCTTTCCCTGTGCCCAACAACCAGGATATTCCTGGAGTCTGTTTTTCTTTCTCCCTTGAGGAATTCAGAAGTGCCCTCCTGAGGAAATGTGCACTGCGAGGCCAGCCTGAAGAGTGGTACTGGCTGCCAGTCATTTTTCTTTTCCTTTTTTTTTTTTTTTCAAGACAGAGTCTCACTCTGTTGCCCAGGCTGGAGTGCAGTGGGGGTGATCTCAGCTCATTGCAACCTCTGCCTCCTGGGTTCAAGCAATTCTCCTCCCTCAGCTTCCCGAGTAGCTGGGATTCAAGGCGCCTGCCACCACACCTGACTAATTTTTGTATTTTTAGTAGAGACAGGGTTTCACCATGTTGACCAGGCTGGTCTTGAACTCCTGACTTTAAGTGATCCGCCCACCTTGGCCTCCCAAGTGCTGGGATTACAGGCGTGAGCCACCGTGCCCGGCCAGTTGTCATTTCTTAAGTTGATTTTGTGTTGGGCACTTTCCATGGATTATCTCATTGGTTCTTCCCAGTATTCTGAGGGAGATAGATGAGAGAAATAATTCTGCCCATTTTACAGATGAGAAAACAGAGACCTGGAAAGGTTTGGCAAATTGTCCAGGGTCGCATGGTGAGTGAATGGCAGATTCTGATTCAGGAGTCCTGGGTGGGCTGAGGTCCTGCTCCTGGTGGTGCTGAAACCCCATCTCTATTAAAAGGACAAAAATTAGCCAGGCATGGTGGCAGGTGCCTGTAGTCCCAGCTACTTGGGAGGCTGAGGCAGGAGAATCGCTTGAACCCAGGAGGTGGAGGTGGCAGTGAGCCGAGATCGCACCATTGCACTCCAGCCTGGGCAACAGAGAGAGACTCCATCTCTAAAAAAAAAAAAAAAAAAAAAAAAAAAAAAAAAGGAATGCTTCTCCCCAGTGATGTGAGCAGCTGCCTTCCCTCTGTCCTCAGGGGTCTCTGCTCAGATCCGGGGCTTTTCCTGATCACTATAGCTAAAGTGGCATCCTTGTCCCTCTCTGCACCCCTGCCCTGTGTTACTGGGCCCCGTCTAACAGCCGTATTAGGGTAAAAAGTCCCCTGTGCGGAAAAGTTTGGTCCGTGTTGTTCACTGCTGTACGCACCACGCTCAGAACCATGTCTGGCACATGGTAATACTCACTAAATAATTAATGCAAGAGGATAGAATGAACCCCTAGAAGAATCTATTCAAAAAGCAGACAAAAGGACTTTAAAATTCAAAGTAGGAACAAAGACGGGCACAAAAACCGACACAAGCAAAACCCAGCAGCAAGCGACGGCCGCTTCCTGATTGAGCAGCTGTGTCTTGAGTCCCCGCTACCTGCCAGGTGTTGAACCAGGAGGCAGGAGCCTGCAGCAGATGGTCTCATGACGGAGGTGGATGAGAAGTCAGGAACCACACTGGACTGACTTAGGGCCGCAGCTGAAAAAGGGCAGGGGCTCTGTGAACTCCTCTATCGATCAAGTGTTCATTGAGCACTGACTGTATGCAGAGTCCCGTGTTAGACACAGAAAGTACAAAACAGCGTATGCGGCATGTCCTCTGGGAGCTCACAAACCAACGGGCACGTGGCACCCAGTGCTAATGACCTGCAAACACATGCCAGCACAGAAATTCAGAGCTGGAGAGGTCGTTGTCCGGGGTAAGCGTCTGCTCCCCAGGGCCTCTGTCTACAGAACTCCAGTTCAGCTGGGTGCTCGGCCATCAAGGGGGGTTTTCGATCAAATTTTCTTTTCTTTTCTTTTTTCTTTTCTTTTCTTTTCTTTTCTTTTCTTTTCTGTTCTTTCTTTTCCTTTCTTTTCTCTCTTCTCTTCCCCTTTCTTTCATTCTTTCCTTTTTTTGAGATTGCATTTTGCTCTTGTCACCCAGGCTGGAGTGCAATGGCGCCATCTCGGCTCACTGCAACCACTGCCTCCAGGGTTCAAGTGATTCTCCTGCTTCAGCCTCCTGAGTAGCTGGGATTACAGGGGCCCGCCACCATGCCCAGCTAATTTTTGTATTTTTAGTAGAGATGAGGTTTCGCCATGTTGGCCAGGCTGGTCTTGAACTCCTCTCAGATGATCTGCCCACCTCTGCCTCCCAAAGTGCTGGGATTATAGGCGTGAGCCACCATGCCCAGGCAAATTTGGTTTCCTTTTTACTGACCCAGTGTCCCTTCCTGGATTCAGGTGACAGCGTCCCCCTGCTTTGGGGAAATGGTGCCTGCCCTACGATATGGGTCTCTGGTGGGGCTGACCCAGTGCCCTGACCTCCACCCTGACTCAGAGGTGAGCAGGCGAGGCTGGGAAATCCAGGTGCTCCCTTCCCCATTTGCCATTACTGGTGTGCAAGATGAGCCAAGACCTGGGAGCAAGAGGCTCTCTCTCTCTTCCCAGGGTCACTTGCTGGCCTTGACATATGGCAATGCAGAGGAAACCTCTTTGTGGTAGGAAATAATGAAGACAGCATTCAGATATATGCCGAATTGAAAGACGGAGACAGACAGAAACGGAGCCCCAGAGACAGAGATTACTCCATGAGCCCCTGGGCACAGCGTTGATAGGACTTCCCCATTAGGGACACCACTCTGAGTTGGGCATTGAGCCATTTTGAGTTGGGTTTCTGACACTTGCACATGATAGATCTCTGACTTAATATAACAGCTTGTGAAACACTCTACCCTCTCCTCCCTAATTAAAGACTGAGAATGTAATTCCAGCACTTTGGGAAGCTGAGGCGGGTGGATCACAAGGTCAAGAGATCAAGACCATCCTGGCCAACATGGTGAAAACCCATCTCTACTAAAAATACAAAAATTAGCTGGGCGTAGTGGCGCGTACCTGTAATCCCAGCTACTTGGGAGGCTGAGGCAGGAGAATTGCTTGAACTCAGAGATGGAGGTTGCAGTGAGCAGAGATCGCGCCATTACACTCCAGCCTGGTGACAGAGCGAGACTCTGTCTCAAAAAAAAAAAAAAAATTATATATATATAGAGAGAGAAGTCCCACAGTGAAGAAACATGTTTCCCTTTCTGGAGCCCATGGTTTCTTAAACTTACTTGACAGAAAGTCATTTTCCCTCACAACATGTGCAAACATTTTGGTGAACCAGAGAAAGAGAGAGGGTCCTCCATGCAGTGAAACATTGAAGAGGTGGAGGTGATATTTGCAACACGAAACTCTTCTGGAAAATGGGGCTTCGGAGTGGCTCCTTGAAGCCAGACATAGAGAATTATCTAGATGAAACCTTCCTGTGCTGTTGTAGAACTTAGCTCCTGAGTAAAGAATTTTGTGTCTAAATGGGGCCATTTTCACAACACGACTTTTTTGAGTCACGTTCTGTTGTTTTATCTATAAAAATTCTGCCTCAGAGACAGGCCTGCTTTTTAAACACAGGGTGGTTTTATCTGCTCAGCCTGTTTATTGCTTCACGCCAAGAAGGCTTTCTGAAGTCACAGATGCCTTGAACATCTAAGCAAGGGACTCAAAATGTCCACACTAGATTGATTTCTTTTCTCTCCTTAAAAAAATGGAAATAAAATAACCAAATGTCTGTAAATTGAATTTTCTGGTTATAATGAGGCTTTTGAACCCTTGTAAATCATCCTTTTGTTTCTCTGGTTCCCACCCCACCCCGCCAGCAAATTCCTACGTGGCATTTGGGGATGAAAGAATATTACCCCACAAAAACAAAATCAGGGCTCCAGTGCCAGAGATGTGGAGGGTTGTAAGGAGCCATTACGGTGGGGTCCAGGGAAGGGAGGTGGTGGTGGCTTGAGGTGTAGGGTAGCTTCTACCCTTCACTGGAGCCCTAAAGAAAAAACCCTGGACTTGGTATCTAAACAGCAGCCTCAGGAAATGGTCTGGGTCTAAGGTGACCACAATCTTTTGCAAACTCTTTGATGTCTGGGAACATCATGTTTGCTGGCTTTGCAGATGCAGGCAGCTCGCTGGGAGCTTGTTGGGAGCAGAG
The DNA here is from genome assembly GCF_006542625.1 of Nomascus leucogenys. Lineage (NCBI taxonomy): Eukaryota > Metazoa > Chordata > Mammalia > Primates > Hylobatidae > Nomascus > Nomascus leucogenys. The sequence continues at coordinate 6,882,669 of NC_044393.1, forward strand.
ATGGGTGGGGCAGAAGTCTGGCTGAGGAGGGACACTGAGCCTTGGAGGAGGAGAACAGACCGGGGCCAGCAATGCCCATGTCTGGAGACACTGTTCCGGGACAGGGATCACGGCTGAAAGTTGGGTCAGAGTTCTTTGGGCTGTGAGAGTTAGGCACTGACTCGAGCCACCCCAAGGAATGTGGTGGGATCATAAAGACACCTGTGTCTGGGGACCTGGGCACAGGGAACCATCGACTCCAGGAAAAGCTGGAGTTAGGAGGGGCTTCTGGAGCCAAGCATCCCAGATGCTCTTGTGGGTCACCACAGGGCCTTTGCACCCACTGTTGCCTCTACACACAGTCCCCTCCCCCTACTCCTCCTAGGCCTGGCTTTGGAGACCTCCCCTCCTCAGAGAGGCCTTCCCACCCTCTGCTCTCAGCCTCTCGCTGGCCTTTCTTTTTCTCCATGCACTTGTCAGTCACTCCTGCTTCTCGTCCATCTCCCCTAACTAAAATAGCTGTGTGAGAAGTCTTGAATATCTTTCCACTGCTGCCGTCTCATGGTCTGAAAGAGACTGTCACATGGTGGGAATAAATTAATATATATGTGAAGGAATCAATGAATGAATAAAATTTCAGGGCTGCTGGGTACAGTTGCTGCGAGTGTGTACTGCACAACTCCGGAGGTCACCGTTCTCAAAGGCAAGAATAGAAATGTTGATCCCAGAGTGCACAGTGTACAACCTACACTACTGGACCCCAGTGGCCTGAGCTCCTTTATAAGGCCAGCTTGCTCACCACCCATCATGGCCACACTTTCTACCTCTTGACCTGGCCTCACTCCTGTAACCTCGTTTTCTCTGGATTTCCTATTTCAAATACCCAAGGAAGTGAATCTGATAACTCTGGATAGTTGTCTTGCCTCAAGCTAGGTCATCAGTCACTCTGGGCAACTTAGAATAATGGTGTTCACATGACATCCTCTATCCTGATTATTTCTGGCTGGGGGGAGGGCAAGGTTGCCTGTGGTGGCCACCTGTGTGTGCAGCCTGCCTGGACCCATGCAAATACTTCACACACAATGTCTCATTTTATCCCCACGACATCCCAATAAGGCAGCATATTTATTTATGTATGTATTTATTTATATCTGAGATGGAGTTTTGCTCTTGTTGCCCAGGCTAGACTGCAATGGCACAATCTCAGCTCACTGCAACCTCCTCCTCCAGGGTTCAAGTGATTCTCCTGCCTCAGCCTCCCGAGTAGCTGGGATTACAGGCATGCACCACCACACCCAGCTAATTTTGTATTTTTTTAGTAGAGACCAGGTTTCGCCATGGTGGTCAGGGTGGTCTTGAACTTCTGACCTCAGGTGATCCACCCACCTTGGCCTCCCAAAGTGCTGGGATTATAGGCGTGAGCCACTGTGACTGGCCAGGCAGCACTATAATTATACCTACTTTACAGGTGAGGAAATGGGCTCAGGGACTGCTATCAGGCTAGCTGAATTAAAACATGGTTCCATTGCTTTCTGGCAGTGGAACTGATTAATCTGAGCCTCAGTTTCCTCATCTGTAAAATGGGCACAAAAATATCTATTTCAAAAGAGTTGTGAGGATGAAAGGAGGTGATGCAGATAACTGGACCAGACGTCTAGACTATTAGCCGTCATTGGTACTGATGTCTGTGGGTGTGCTATCCTTTCCTCTGACTTGGAAGTGCTTGATGCCACTGTCTGCAGTGATGACGGGGGTGGGAGGAGCTTGCATATGTTCTGAACACTGGACGAAAATGGAAAAATTTGTTTTTTAGGGTTTGTGTTCCCAGGCTCAGTTGTCTGGGGCATGAGTGCTTGAAGGAGAAGAGAAAAGCACACTGGAATGCTTGCACACGTGCTCTGGCAAGTTTGCATCTGACCCTCAAGGCTGTTTTGTCACCTGATCTCCCAGTGACTCTGAGATGTGTGATGAGTCCAGCTCAAGGAGTGGGGAGCTCAGGGGCATGCCCACTGCCACTCAGCAGGTGAGTGACAATCCCGAGTCAGGCAGTATTCCAGACAGAAACCAAGATGTGCTCGCAGAGAGTTCATTCGCTCATTCAGCGAATATTCACTGAGTATCAACTACATATGGGACACTGTTCTGGGCTCTATTCACGGTAGTGAACAAATCAGACCAAAACACATGCCCACATTTCCACGGCAGGAGAGAGACAATGAACAAATAAATATGTAACTATTGTATTTCAGGTGGTGTTAAGAGAAAAAGAAAACACGGGTTGCTTCTGACAGATGGGAAAGGGAAGCTTCAATGGTGAAATATTTGAGCAGAGACCCGGAGGAGGTGAAGGAGGTGAATATCAGCATGAGCCTTCCAGGCAAATGGCACAGCAAGTGCAAAGGCCCTGAGGCTTTTTGCAGAACCAAGGACATGGCTGATGCTTCTTGCTTTATGCATAAAAGCCCCTTAGTGTAGAACTGCCAGACAGAATACACGGTGAGAGGTTAAGTTTGCATTTCAGATAAATAAAGGCTCATTGTTAGTGTAAGTATGTCCCGTGCAATTTGGGACATATTTATTCTAAAAAAATTAGTCATTGTTTATCTAAAATTCAAATTTAACTGGATTCCTATATTTTTTATTTGCCAAATCTGGCAACTCAACTCAGTGGTTTGTTATCATGTGAGCTATGGAAATAAAAATCTCATGCTGGCTTTACAGGGGCAACTGGCTGGGTGAAATAGGGGATCAGAATTGGGTCATCCAGGTTTGAATGCTGGCTTTGTCATTTGTTAGCCATGTTTCTTGGCCAAGTCCTTTGACCTCTGGGCCTCCAGATCTTCATCTGTGAAATGGGAGATACTGCATCCAATTTCAGGGCGATTAGAAGACGAGAGCTAATCAGCAAAGCTTGGACATCAGATAGCCGTGTCATTCATGCTAACTCTTATTAGTTGTTGCATCATATGTAAGATGAGCTCAAATCTGTTAATCTTCCCATACGATCTTTTCACATGAGTTGGGACTAACCTGTTATATTTAGAGTAATGGTTTACCAATGGGGAGGGAATAAAGATAAAACTCAAAGTAAAAGAATACAATTTTTTAAATGAGCAGAAACACAGTGAAGGAGGTGAGAGAAGGAAGAGAACAACAGAGATGGAGAGAAGCACAACGTGGGGTGGTGAGGAGTTCCCAGGACTCTGGGAGCGAGGAGCCCAGTCTAATCCTAGCTCTGCCCTGATTCACTGTAAGACTTTGGGTCCAACAGTTTCTCTTTGGGTGTCAATTTCTCTATCTTCAAGATGAAGGAGTTGAACCATGTGTCTGCAGGACTTTTGTGGTAACTGACTGGAAACTCAGTACATAATGGCTTCAACTGAGTAGTCCTGGGTAGGGCTGGCTTCAGGGATAGTGGGCTCCAGGAGCTCACTGATGCTGTCAGTCTCCTGCCTCCTCTTGTTTTACTGTCCTGTGGCTTCTCTCACAGGGCAGGCTCTCCGAAAGGGAGGGAAGATGACTGCCAGCAGCAGCCCCTGACCTAGCAACCCCAGTGGGAGGAAAGACCCCTTTACGGGTAGTTCCAGCAAAAGTTCTAAAAGTTGAATCTCATTGGCCTGGATTAGGTCACATGACTGTCACCGAACCCATCGCATGGGCATCTCTGGTTGACCAGGCTGGGTCATGTGCCCACTCTGAATTTTAGACAAGAGGATAGTTCAACCTGAAATATAGGGACTGATGGTGAAGAAGGGGCATTTCCACTGAGGAAAACAGAGGAAGTCTTGGCCAGGCACAGTGGCTTATGCCCGTAATCCCCGCACTTTAAGAGGCCAAGATGGATGGATTGTTTGAGGCCAGGAGTTTAAGACCAGTCTGGCCAACGTGATGTAACCCTGTCTCTACTAAAAATATAAAAATTAGCCAGGCGTGATGGTGCACACCTGTAATCCCAGCTACTCGGGGGGCTGAGGAGGGAGAATTGCTTGAACCTGGGAGGCACAGGTTACAGTGAGCTGAGATTGTGCCACTGCACTCCAGCCTGGGTGACGGAGGGAGACTCTGTCTCAAAAAAAAAAAAAAAAAAAAAGAAAAGAAAACAGAGGAAATCTTTGCAGAAGAAGGAGAAAAGGCAGGGGTCTCAAATTAGGTGAGCTCCAAAGTGTTTTCTGTGGAAACCTGGGAGCAGAGAAAATGGTAGTGAAAAGAAACCAAGCCTGGGGGTTCTGGGCCCCTGCTGGGATCACCTGATAACAGGCAGGGTGTCCAGTCCGATTTGAACTTCAGATAAACAACGAGTAAATTTCAGTATGAGTATATATAATATATATACTCCAATATAATGGGATATACTCATTCTAAAATTCATTCATTGTTTATCTGAAATTCAAATTGAACTGGACACCTTTTTTTTTTTTTGCTAAATGTGGTAACCCTAGTCCCTCCCCTGCTCTATGTAACCGAAGAAGCTCTGTTTCTGTTTCCTGTGTTGAGCATGTGTGAAAAACTCCTTGACCAAAAGTTTTAGCTGCTGAACAAAAGAGAAGGCCTCTATTCTTTTAACTGACATGATTGCCATGCCCTCTCCAGCTCCCCAGTGCTGTATCCAGCAGGGCTCCTGGCTGCAGGCAACAGAAACCAGCTTGGGCAGGCTGGTGCAGAAAAGGAGACCACTAGAGGATCTTGGGGGCTCAGAGAACCCCTGGGAAGGCCAGAGAACCAGGCTTGGGGGCTCTGTAGTTGGGACACGGCCCCAGATCACTCTGCAGAATAGTCTGGGTCTGCACTGATAGCTTCTAGGGTGGGTGCCTCTGACTGGCTGAAACTTGGTCACCTGTCAGGGCTCTGGCTGCAAAGCAGGCTAGACTGTGCCTCTCTGGATCACCAGATGGGGCATCCTCAACCATAAGAGAGGGCTCAGATCTAGCTGGGAGGAGGGAGATGCTGAAAAGCAGAAGCAATGAACACTCACTCCTGCCCTTGCAGATGGAATTCTGGTTTTTGATGTTTCTGGGGAGAGGGGGAGTTTATCAGATCAGTCACCAGGGCTAAACAGCAGAGTTTTGCTGGGAAGGGACTCTGGGGAAGGTTAGGGTCAGATTTTGCCTAAAGGGGCAGACAGTTCCAGCCTTTTCAACCACTGGCTCAGTGGCCCTTGAATCATGAATTCAATGGAGCTGTCTGGAAATGCACCATCCTTGGTGGTCCTTTGGTTTGGGTGATGGGTTGGGGGAGGCTGGGCACATCCTCCAGACACAGCAGAGCCCTTTATGAGGCCAGGGGCAAACCAGATTCATCGAATCTGACTGGTAGATGTGTCTTCTTTGGTCTAATAAGCAAAACAAGTTGAATTAGTTGCTTCTTTGGTCTAATAAACAAAACGAGTTGAATTAGTTGCCAACAGATAAACATTGAGAGATGTCACATTCAAACTCAAGTTTCTAGCTTCTCTGGAAAATCAGAACTTTCTGGTGATGTTGAAATCAAATTTCTGGATGGCATCACCCATGGGCATGTGGTTTCCAGTTCACCCCAGTCTGCACCCTCCTTATTTATCCAGGCCAGTGTCTCCTGCCACCTGTCACCGTGTCTCTGCTCATGATTGCCTTCCATTAAATTAAGAGGAAGAGAAATATTCCCTGAGCCTCATGTTGCATCTCTGTATTTATGTTACCTGGTTGGTGCCCGTTGGCTTTTGAGTGCATGACTTCTGCAATAAAGGAGGAATTGAAGAGGGGCTCAGAGGTATGTTCCTCAAACACTGATAGGGCATCTACTGTGTGCAAGGTCTCTATGGGTACTGGGAGGTCCCTACAGGACTAAGACAAACCCTGTGTTTTGGTGTACCTCAATGTTTAAGGACTTAAGTCCTGGAACAAGATAGCCGGCGTCAGAATTCTGATTTTACCATTCACTCACCATTGGTGTGGCTTTGGGCAGGTTCCCTCAAGTATTTGAGCCTCGATTTCCTCATCTGTAAAATGGGGACAATAATAATAAAAATCATATAAGGTAGTTGGGAGAATTAATGAGTTAATTTAAAAAGACACCTGGAATCACAGATATTGAAGTTTTAATTTGAAGCCCCAATTTGTCACCTATAACTTCAGAAATCTAGAGCCTCGATCCTCAACATACAGCCTGAAGACCACAGCCTCCAAGCCCCCAGGAGCTAGTTAGAAGTGCAGAATCTCAGCCCACTCAGACTGACTGTGGGAATCTATGTTCTAACAGACCCCCAGGGGATTCACATGCACAGTTTGGTTGGAGAAGTGTTGCTTTAGGTTAAAGCAAGGAAGGAAGGGGCTGCTCTCAGGTCACTGAACGTGCACTGATGCTTAAAGGCCTGGGCTGTGTAGACAGATGTGGCTTTGGATCCTGGCTCCATTACAGATTGGCTGTCTGACTCTGGACAAGGTGCTCTCTGGACGTTGCTCCTCCTTCTCCAAACTCTGAGGAGCAGAACCAGCCTCTCCATGCAGTGAGGAGTTGTGGGTGATGTGGGCTTGGGCAGTGCAGGCTTAGCAGGTGTCCAGCAGAAGCAAGTGCTCCCAACAGGCGACAGGTAGGCCACTCCCCTGTCATGTTTTGAAAGGAGGAAAGGGCTACCTCTAATGCTGAACCAAGGATAGTTAGTGCTCAAAACCGTACCAGACTTCCTCCAATCAAGGAAGAAATAACAGCCCTGATAATAATAAACAAAACCACTGCTTCCCCCTAGCTGGCTTCCAGATCCTAGAAATCCTGCATGGTATCAGCTTTCTCTAGAGTGTGTGTGTCATCTGTATTTTCCATTTGGAACTGTGGCCACTGTCATGTGTACTTAAGACTGATGGAAGACGTTTAATCTCTTATTCTGCTGCTTTTAAAGTTGTGCAAAGAAAATCTCAGAGTGGGCAAGCGTGAGGAGTCCAAGCCTCCCATGCAATGAGAGATCTGTGGGGGAGACAAAATTTCACCACAGGTGCGCTCTAATAATTTCCTCTGCAGCGTCCACCTCTCTGCACACAAGGATTTTCAAGCCTGTGCAGGAGGCGGCTCTTGGCCCTCTATTCCTTGTTGGGGTTGGAGGTCCAGGTCATCTGGCCTTAGCCAGGTGGTGTGGACAGAGAGACAGCGGCCCACTGGCTTCCTTGGCTGTGCTCCCCAGGGAGCTCCCAGGCCAGCTGAGCCTCCTCTAGGGCAGATGGATGAAGATGAGGTCCCCACCTCGCTGAACAATGTGTGTGTCAGCAGAATTCTTTTCTTCTTTTTACTGCCTTAGAGAGACATGCTGACTTGGTCAAAATCGCTTCGGCAAGATGTGACCGATGATGTAGGAAATGAAAACTCCTGGCCCAGCACTGGGAGGCCAGCAGGCGAGGGGCGCGGACACTGGGATGGGGCCGCCTGACACAATAACACCCCTTACAATTCCAGGCCGTCTTTCATCCAGGCAAAGGCGGCCCCAGGTGTGGAGCAGACTGGGGCAGATCGGATTACGGTCCTGGAGCCCAGTGCTGGGTGCCCTGGCCAGGGGAACCACAACTGGGGGTGTATGGGTTGGGGGCTAGCTGCTGGGGAAATGAGATAGGCCCCAGGGAAGTCCCTGGGCCCCAGCTGGCCTGCAGTGGGCCTAGGCACAATGTGAGGATCGGAATGCAGTGATGACCCTTTCCTCTCTCATGCTCCCTTCCGCTTCACTCTCTCTTTTGCTCTTGCTTCCAGAGTCAGGATACATTTGCTTTTCTTTTTCTTTTTTTCTTTTTTTGAGACGGAGTCTTGCTCTGTCGCCCAGGCTGGAGTGCAGTGGCGCAATCTCGGCTCACTGCAAGCTCCACCTCCCGGGTTCACGCCATTCTCCTGCCTCAGCCTCTCCGAGTAGCTGGGACTACAGGCGCCCGCCACCACGCCCGGCTAATTTTTTGTATTTTTAGTAGAGACAGGGTTTCACCATGGTCTCGATCTCCTGACCTCGTGATCCACCCGCCTCGGCCTCCCAAAGTGCTGGGATTACAAGCGTGAGCCACGGCGCCCATCTGCTTGGCCAAAAAGCAGACCATCATGAAAAGTTTTGTTGTTATTTTGTAACTCAGGAGCCTTTCCTGTTACCATATTTTCCTTTTCATCCAGATGGTAACATAATAACATTTATCAAGGGTTTTCTCTGTGTCCCAGGCATTGTGCAAAGCCTTTTCCATGAGTTAACTTCTGAAATCTCACAGCCATCCCAGAAGACAGGCGCTATCAGTCCCCCCATTTTACAGATGGGTAAACTGAGGTGTACAGAGGTTAAGTCCCTTGCCCATGGTGCACAGCTGGAAGAGACAGAGCTGGGGTATGAATGCGAGTGGGCAGGCTCCAGTGCCCAGGCTACCTCCTCCACACAAGACTTGCCCTCGGCAATCTCAAAGCCTTTTCTGGTGGTGGGCTCAGCTCCCAAGCTGGCATCAGATGCACTCCCAGCCAGATATTTCATGCTTGCTGGTTTTCATTCATTCATTCATTCATTCGGCATTCCCTGAGGGCCTGGTGCAGTCTTGGGGTGCCTCTCGGGGAGGAAACAGGGAAAAGAAAGACCCCCCACCCCAAGCATGGATCACAGGAAAGATAAGGCTAAATGGGGGTTTGTGGGAGTTCAGAGGAAACCTTATCTCTTGAGGTCTTGGATATGAAGGGCATGTTGTCTCTTCCTCTTGCATGAGAAAAGATGGCGTCTCAGAGGAAGGGTTGTTGGGGTGAGGGATCTGGGAGATGCCTTAGCTTGGCACCTGCACTGGCGCCTGCAGTCAGCCCTCGGTCAACTGGTCTCTTTAGGTATTGGCTGTGCTTATTACTATTCATTCAACAGGTACTAATTGAGCACCAGCTGTGTGCCAGGCTCAGAATGGGCTCAGGTGAGATGCACAAAGAAAGGTAAACTAGAATCCTTGCTTAGACACTGACAGATAAGTTGTTTCATATGTAAATTGTAGCACCAAGACCTGCTGCCCCTGCCCCCAGCCTCACCTGCTTGTGAAGATCCCTCCAAAAGATTTGAGAGTAGATAAAAAGCAGAGACTACTGCTGAAGAGCAGGGCTGCTTTGGCTCCTTATTATTTCAGACTTTGGAAGAAAATGACCTCCTTTCTCTCCACAAGCACTGGAGGTGGCATAGCCTGCCCCTAGCAAGCCAGCGCTGGAAGGCGTGTGCAGGGCTGGGGACCGAGCCTGGTTTCTATTCCCTGCTCTGCAGGGCTCAAGCACTTGCTGTTCCTCCACCTGGGATGCCTTTCCCTGGAAAAGCCTGTCTCTTTCTTGTCTTTCAGGACTCAGGTCAGTGGCATCTCCTCCAAAAGCTCCCCTTCCCACCCTCCATCACCTCACCCTGTTTATCTGCGCCCCCGCCCCCACTGCCTGTCACTTATCACAGGCTGAAGTGACCCAGGCTCTCCAGTTGTACACTCTCAGATGGACCCTGGACGACTGTGGCACTTCTGCAATTTCCCCAGTCGCCCTGGGGTAGGATTCCTGCATGCCACGATGCCCACCTTTCCTTCTCCCTCCTGCATGTCCTCCTCTGCCTGGCTTCTGAATTGTTCCCAGAGAGAGTGATGGACAAGACCTGCCTCTCCTCCAGTCCCTGAATCTTATTTAAGGCTCTTGCTTTGCTTCCCTGGCCTGGAGGCCGGCTCCTTGATGGAGTCCACCATGTGGGTTCACTCATGGCCGTGTCTTCTTGCCCAGCGTCGTGCTTGGCCCTGGGACTGGCCACATAATATCTGGGCCAGGTGCAAAATTAGTACGGGGCAGGGGGCACTTTGTTCGTAGGTGATTCAGAACTGCATATGGTGACCCCAGATTAGGAAACCAAGCGTGGGGCCCTTAAGAGCTGGGGGACCCTGTACGACTGTCCAGGTTGCAGGCCCCACAGCTCCCCTCCTGATATCTTGTGCTCCATGCTTGTCTGTTGAAGGAAGGAGTGAATGGATGAAGAGCAGGTGGTGGGGGTGGTTTGAGGGCCTTGCCTGGTGGGTAGGCAGAGGCCCCTCCCTGGCATGGGGCCCGGGACCTGTTCCATCTCACAGCCTGGGGCCTGTGTGTAAATGTCCAGGACCCGAAGGCTGGCATTTTTCTGCTCCTTGCCTGGCCTCTGGCCTCCCCTTTCTCCACCCATGTGGCCCCTCAGGCTGCCATCTAGTCCAAAAGGGAGACCCAGAGGGCCACTTGGCCAAACTACTTCTGCTCCAGAAAACTGTAGAAGACCATAATTCTCTTCCCCAGCTCTCCTGCTCCAGGAAGGACAGCCCCAAAGTGAGGCTTAGCCAGAGCCCCTCCCAGAAAAGCACCTCCCCCCCGCCCGCCCCGTTCCCCAACCTCAGCCCTTCCCTGTTCATCCCGAAGGCCCTCTGGGGACCCACTCTCTCACCCAGCCCCAGGAGGGGAAGGAGATAGGATGAACTGTTACCCTGCTGCCCTCACTGCCACCCTGGGTGCAGTAATTCCCTTGAGATCCCACACCGGCAGAGGGACCGGTGGATTCTGAGTGGTCTGGGGACTCCCTGTGACAGCGTGCATGGCTCGGTATTGATTGAGGGATGAATGGATGAGGAGAGACAGGAGAGGAGGCCGATGGGGAGGTCTCAGGCACAGACCCTTGGAGGAGAAGAGGATGCGAAGACCAGCGGCTGGCTCCCTAGGCACTGCCACGGGGAGGGCTGATGGGGAGCCCTAGCGGTGGGGCTGGGGTGTCTGGTCTCAGGCTGAGGGGTGGCTGGAAAGATACAGGGCCCCGAAGAGGAGGAGGTGGGAAGAACCCCCCCAGCTCACACGAAGTTCACTTACTCAACAAATCGTGACTGCGCAGCTACAGTGGCTACCAGGCGCTGGGTTCAAGGCACTGCGGGTACCAGGGGTGCGGCGAAGATCGCTGATCCGGTCCCCAGTGCGCTGGGTGTCTAGCGAGGGTAGGAAGGCAATAAAGAAGGCACGGAGTAACTCAAACAGCAATTCCAGACAGCAAGAGAAAGTACAGGAAAGAAAACAAATGTGCGCGGGGTGAGGCGAGGAAACAACCTCAGCTTGGCAGGTCTTGGAGGTCTCTGGGAGGAGAAAGCAGCGTGTGATGGCGGGCGGGAGGTGGTGAGCGGGGAGAGGTCCAGGCGGAGGGAATGGCTAGCGCAGAGACAAGCTGGCAACGGGTTCAGGGAGGCGCGGAGGGGTCAGCGTGGCTGGCTTAAAAGGATACAGGGACTGAGGGGCAAGACCGGCTCAAGGGTCACCGCTTCCAGGAAGCCTTCTATTTCCGCGCCACCTCCGCGCTCCCCCAACTTTTCCCACCGCGGTCCGCAGCCCACCCGTCCGGCTCGGGCCGCCTTCCTGGTCCAGACCGCGAGTGCCGAGAGGGCAGGGCCGGCTCGGATTCCTCCAGCCGCATCCCCGCGACGTCCCGCCAGGCTCTAGGCACCCCGTGGGCACTCGGTAAACATTTGTCGAGCGCTCTAGAGGGAATGAATGAACCCATTGGGCACAGCTGGGGGGAGGGCGGGGCCGAGGGCAGGTGGGAGGCCGCCGGCGCGGGAGGGGCCCCTTGAAGCCCGTCCTCCTCCTCCTCCTCCTCCTCCTCCTCCGCCCAGGCCCCAGCGCGTACCACTCTGGCGCTCCCGAGGCGGCCTCTTGTGCGATCCAGGGCGCGCAAGGCTGGGAGAGCGCCCCGAGGCCCCTGCTATCCGCGCCAGAGGTTGGAAGAGGGTGGGTCGCCGCCGCCCGAGGGCGAGAGCGCCAGAGGAGCGGGAAGAAGGAGCGCTCGCCGGCCCGCCTGCCTCCTCGCTGCCTCCCCGGCGCTGGCTCTCTGGACTCCTAGGCTTGCTGGCTGCTCCTCCCACCCGCGCCCGCCTCCTCACTCGCCTTTTCGTTCGCCGGGGCTGCTTTCCAAGCCCTGCGGTGCGCCCGGGCGAGTGCGGGGCGAGGGGCCCGGGGCCAGCACCGAGCAGGGGGCGGGGGTCCGGGCAGAGCGCGGCCGGCCGGGGAGGGGCCATGTCTGGCGCGGGCGCAGCGGGGCCCGTCTGCAGCAAGTGACCGAGCGGCGCGGACGGCCGCCTGCCCCCTCTGCCACCTGGGGCGGTGCGGGCCCGGAGCCCGGAGCCCGGGTAGCGCGTAGAGCCGGCGCGATGCACGTGCGCTCACTGCGCGCTGCGGCGCCACACAGCTTCGTGGCGCTCTGGGCACCCCTGTTCCTGCTGCGCTCCGCCCTGGCCGACTTCAGCCTGGACAACGAGGTGCACTCGAGCTTCATCCACCGGCGCCTCCGCAGCCAGGAGCGGCGGGAGATGCAGCGCGAGATCCTCTCCATTTTGGGCTTGCCCCACCGCCCGCGCCCGCACCTCCAGGGCAAGCACAACTCGGCGCCCATGTTCATGCTGGACCTGTACAACGCCATGGCGGTGGAGGAGGGCGGCGGGCCCGGCGGCCAGGGCTTCTCCTACCCCTACAAGGCCGTCTTCAGTACCCAGGGCCCCCCTCTGGCCAGCCTGCAAGATAGCCATTTCCTCACCGACGCCGACATGGTCATGAGCTTCGTCAACCTCGGTGAGTAAGGGCAGGCAGGGGTACACGTCTCCTTTCGGGGGCACTTTGAGACCGGGAGGGAGGGAGCTGCTTCATCTATACAGCCCGCCCAGCTTTCCGCTCCTGGCTGAAATCGCAGTGCCTGCCCGAGGGTCTGCCACCCACAGCCCTGTGACTCCCAAGCTGTGTGCGCCCCCAGGTCGGGCACGCTGGGTTCGGTGGGCCTGTGGGGGTTACTGGGAAGGAGGGATCCCCCGAAGTCCCTTCCATGTTACGCCGCCGGCCGCATCTCTGGGGCTGGAGGCGCGGGCCGTTCAAAGCGCGGGGCTCGGTCATGTGAGCTGTCCCGGGCTGGCGCGGCTCGCGCTACCTGGATGTAAAGGGCCCTTCCCGGCGGGGCTGCCTTCCCGCCCTTCTTGGGCCCCTCTCAGCCCTGCCTGGCCCTGGCATCGCGGCCGTCGCACTCCCTTACCCGCCCTGACAAGCCCTACCTGTCCCCTCGTGGTGCGCCCGCCTTAGCGTACCGCGCGCTCCGAGCGCCTTGGGGCCCCTCTCCGGGCCGCCGGATGCCCCATTCTCTCTTGGCTGGAGCTGGGGAAGAAACGGTGCCATTGATAGTTTTGTTTTCTTTCTTTCTTTCTTTCTCTTTCTTTCTTTCTTTCTTTTTCTTTTTTCTTTTTTTTTTTTTTTTTTTGAGGCGGAGTTTCGCTCTTGTCGCCCATTCTGGAGTGCAATGGCGCGGTCTCTGCTCACCGCAACCTCTGCCTCCCGGGTTCAAGCGATTCTCGTGCCTCAGCCTCCCGAGTAGTTGGGATTACAGGCATGCGCCACCACGCCTGGCGAAGTTTGTATTTTTGGTAGAGACTGTGTTTCTCCATGTTGGTCAGGCTGGTCTCGAACTCCCGATCTCAGGTGATCCTCCCGCCTCAGCCTCCCAAAGTGCTGGGATTACAGGCGTGAGCCACTGTGCCCTGCCGCTAGTCTTGTATTTTTTAATATTTAGTGGTAGGTCCCGGGCCGGCAGAATCTATTTTCAGCATTTATCACGTGTGGCGCGCAAACCACAGGTTTTGGCGATTGGGTTGCGCGGGATCTCCGAGCTGACGCCGCCTGGGCGGCTGGGGATCCCGGTTTCCGACTGGAGCCGCGACGACCCCGGCGACAAGAGCCTGGGGCTGCGGCGAGGGCCAGGGAGCTCCCCCCTCCATCTGTGCGCGCACATTCTCCAGACTTGTTCAAACTAACCCCCCGGCAGCGCACTGCGGGACTGATGATCAAATATTTGGTTTTCGAGATAACACACCCCGATAGCGCTGTTTCCTGAGCCGCTTTCATTCTACTTGTGTAACTTGCTGCGAAAACCCGAACCAAGTCAAGACAGCAAACTCACGCCCACGGGCGCTGTGTCAACATGGAAATAATGATACTGAAGCCCCACGCTGGGCACCCAGGGCGTGGACTGGGGGCGCGGGGGAAGCGCAGATCCGCCTTCATGCTTCCCCCTCCTGATAAGGTCCCTGGAGTTCCCAGGAGGCCATTGTCTGTACTTAATAATAACTAAATCCAACTAGTGAACCAAGCTTCAGCGAGCAAGGGGTGGGAGGTTTAGATGCCAAAATACCTTCAAGAAAGTTTAAATTATACTAAGCAGCCAGTTAAGAAGGAAGCAGCAACATATGACCTGATTTAGAAGCATCTCCAAGATGTATGAGGTGGAAAGAAGCAAGGTGCAGATGCGTGGGCTGCATGTGTGCTTGTATATCATCGTGTCCTCCTGGAGGAAGACACCAGGAACTGGAGAGAGATTTTACTGGAGGGGTAGAGAGGCGGGGGCACAGCTGGGGCTTAGGGAGTGGGAGCTGGGGTCTGATTTTTCGTTGTCTGCACTTCTGTATATTTGTGATTTTTTTTTAAACAATGTGTATTTATTAACTATACCAAAAACTAAAGGAAAAGTCCAAATACATACACATAAATAATGAATGCAGAGCTCTGTCGCCCTCCTGAAGCCTGGGGTTAGCCAGGGCCCTTTCTCTGGTGGGGGATTTATAGCATCTTCCGTTCTGTTGGGTACCCCGGACTCCCACTGGATGTGCAGGTCCCAGTGGCTGCCTTCAGAGCCTGGCTGGGGTCATTAAAAAGGTATTTGTAATCTCTGGCTTTTGTAGAAGGCCCTGCAAACCAAGAGCAAAAAAGCTCCCAGTGCTTATGGGCCGGCAGTGTGGGCTAGGCCCTGGGGCTCCTTGTTCCCCAGAGAAAGACCAGGTTGCTCGGAGGGTGCCTCTGGGAACTTTGGTGCGGGCTATTTGCTCCCCCCACGGCGGCAGGAGCAAGCTGGGACTTGTTTGGGAAGGCCACAGCTGGGTGGTTTTCCTCCTCTGGCTGTACACACACCTTTCAATCCATTTCTTTCATCTTGAAAGGACAAAGACCGGCTTGTCTGAGCCTCTTAATCAGTCAGGCTGGCTTTGGGCTTTGTGGGACCCTGACTTTCTCAGGTCTAGCTTTCTGGGACATCACTCCAAATTAGATGGCAGAGTGGCTTTTAACAGAGTGCACTGACCTTGTTTTCTTTCTCTCTCTGTCCCTAAACTCGAGGTCATTAGGTGAAGACCTGGGCTGCAGTTTGGCGAGACGCTTCTTGTAGATGCTTCTAATGTTGGCCTTTAATTTCTGCTAAGCAGCAGCACAGGAATAAATTGCCTGTCCCTTCTATTCTGTTGTAGCTTGGAATTTCTCCATAGGAGGGACTTGGGGGTGGCAGTAGGGTTGGAGAGGGTTGGGGGGAGGTGTAGGAGACTTGTCTGGCCACTGAGTTTGCTGAGAAAGAACACTGCTATGCTGTTTTTCCTTGGATTGCAAATCATGTTATCTGTAGTATTCGAAGTTTTGTAAAGGCAAGTTTATTCTCACAATTTACATAAGAGTGAGAAAATATCACTTGCACATATCAAACTATTACTTATTATTATGATGGGACTTTGGCGGGGGCGGGGGGCATGGGTGAGGATCTTGGCAGCCTCTGCTGCCCCTTCCCCCTGCACTGCATAGCTCTGCTGTCTTGCAGGCAGGCGGCCTGCGTGCGCGGGGGGGACCCCTGCCTGAATTCTGAAGGCTTTTGCAGACCTGGTGCATTTATTCTTCCTTCTGTCTGCCGCCAAACTGGTTTTTGTTCCTATAAGTCGTTCTTGGAATTCAAGTTTTTTGCCAGGCTGAGCGGGATCTAAACTACAGGGAAAACTAGAGGGGAATTTACGACAAAACCAGGTGGTGGGAATGAGGACTAAAGGCTGCACCTTATGACAAAGCCCAGCCTGTACCATAAAGCCCCAGGCAATGTGAACTGAGCTGCCTGAGTGAGACTCCCATCTTCCCAGCCTGGGCCCCTTAAGTTCAATGGCAAGATTTGTAAACTGGTTTGGATTAACTACCCCGACTCCTCTGTGTAGACTTAATTTTGGAATTCAAAACAGCTACCCTCTCTTAAATAATCCCCAGGCAATGGCGGTTCTGCACACTGAATCTAGCCATAGCCCGTTACCATTCTTTCTTTGGGAAGATCCAGCAGCTCTGTTAGGAATCTTCTAAAGTAGCCGGCTGGCACTAGGGGAGTGGAAGTCATCATGTTTATCTCTGGTCCAGGTAATGAAGGCATGAAATTTGTGTAATCTTTGAAGCTAAATTGAAAAGAAGAGAAAGTTGGAAACCTATCATTATTGGAGTCAGCCTATAAAAGTGGCTTTTGTTAATGTAGCTGAAGAGTAGGGAGAAGGCCGTGCAGTTTGATTTTTGCTTTATGCCATCTGGCTGTCCTTTTTGTTGACAAGTGTTTGGCATTAAGACCTCTCCCATTGCCCCTCAAGAGCAGGCCCTACCACTGTAGAGTATTAGAAAAAGATTCTGTTACAGTTTAAAAATTTCCTTCAGGGAGTGCTTCGCAAAGGGGAGCATGGACTGCAGGCATTTGCAGCTGTAACCTGGCTTGTGTTAAAATTTGGAAGGGGCTGCTCCACATTCCAGCACTCGGAGCGCCGGCCCTCACTGGTGAGCAGCCAAAGGTTAATATAGATGTCACACAGCTCCCTCTTTCTTTCTTTCTTTCTTTCTTTCTTTCTTTCTTTCTTTCTTTCTTTCTTTCTTTCTTTCTTTCTTTCTTTCTGCAGAACGCCTTTGCTATAGGAGTGCACCAACAGCTGTGTTTTTCGTAACCCTTTCAAAATCACTTCTTTTAAACCTCATTTTCCTGCTTATATAAATCAAAGATTTTCCTCCACTTTTCCCAAGCATGTATGTGACCCAGCTTTGAACTTTTTTCATCTTCTATGTATTTTCCTTCTGGAATCAAGGCAGGGTAAGGCTGGGCCCTGGATGCCAACTTGGGTAGCTGTTTTTGGTTTTGGTTCCAGGGTTGTCATTCGGTTGTGGAGCGGTCCCCATGGAAGGGGTAACAGAGATGGCCCACTTGCAAATCAGTTTCAGGGCATCAAGGGGGATGATTCTCTGAATGCACAGAGAGAAGAAACCACTTTTGAGATGCAGCCCTCTCAAGCTACGGTTTGGGGCTTTACCATGGCGTAGTAGGCTATCAAGCCTTTGCCGAGATAAACACAGCTGGTGCGCGATCCCCTGACCACCGGAATGCCTGCGATGTGAGCAAATATCACATGTCTGCTCAACTCAGAGACAACTGATGACTTCATTCCAGGGAGAGTCCCATCTAAGTTGATTGATCACTCCTATCGCTTTAATATCTCCCCCTCATTTGGTAAGGTCATATTTGGCCCATTGCAAGAATCAGTTGTGTCCTAAGTCTCCCCCGTCTCCACCCTTCCCCGTCTGCCCATCCGTGTAACAGGCTGAATATTTTGAATGGGGAGCCCTTTGCACCATGCTTCTGGCCACATTAATTCTTTCACACTCATTCTTCAGTCTTAGCGGGGGGGCTGTCGGCACACTGGTTTCTTGGCAAGCCACTGCAAGGCTTCGCCCTAATGCACTCTGGCACTGTCACCGGGGTTAGGGCACAGGCAGGGATGTGTGGGACCTGTCATGTTGTTGTCAGAAGGAATGTGCGGATTAGCCTTTACAGCATAGTGGTGGGAGAGCACTGCAGCTGTGTACACTTATTATAAAAGATTTAAGTCCCACTGGTAAAATCAATATATTGAATTGCACAACCCTCTGCTTTTAATTAGTTTAAATCAAATGCGCCGGTGCCATTTTGCCTTCTCTCGCCTTCATGGGGTGAGGAAATACCAATATTTACATAGAAACTGTTAATTTGTGGTGAAAATGATAACACATTTAGCTTTACACACTCAAATTGCTCCAACTTGATGGATCCCAGATCAACGTGGAGTTGAGCTGAGGAGATGACGTCACCAGGAGCAGGGCGGAGACACCCGTGATGTCTGTTGCCTGGACCCTGAATTCCAGATGCAGGTGGACATGTGTGTAGAGGCAGCGCTTGGGGATGCTGGTCCTTCAGGAAGCGAGCTGGTTCTTTCTATTGCAGGTCGGAAACCGTGAGATTTACCTACATCATCTAAAATCCTTTCTCGGAAGCATTCTTACAAAATTGCGAAGGGGGCGCTTGCTCTTGGGTCATTTTGAGCCTGTTCTCCCAGCATGCGAGGGTCATTTGTACTGGGCAGCTCAAGGCACGGTGCTTTATTTATTCCAGAGCTTCACATGCTTTTCTTTCCAATCCCTGAAACAGTTTACAGAGGAAGGGGGTTTGTTCACTGCAAATGATCCCACGTACGACCGCGGCTATTATATGAGCCGTTTGGTATTAGCTGTCTGTTCAAGCTGGGACTGAATTCCGGGTTTTGCAGCAAATGGCATCTGACAAATAATATTTGACAAAAAATATGACTTGGTATTTCTTAATATGGAACAGATAGTTCATTTAAGCTTCCCCGGCAAAAAAAAAAATTGCTCAAACCCAAACCGAAACAGCAATGCCAGGGAATACCAGGACTGCTGCTGTGTATTTTTTCCCTCTCCAAAGTAGAGTGTTTATGATTTGGGGGGATATTAGAGCGCATGAAGTTTGACACTTACTTATGCGAAACTCAGGCAAGCATGTGCAATACCGCCTTTTCAACATTTGTGTCGGAAGGCATTGTGGGGAGCCGCGCAAAGCCTGTGCTGATCCGCGTGGAGTGGATTGAATTAATGACAACTCCGAGAGCACCAGCTTTAGGGTAATTGCTTTATTGTTTTGGAGCCAGGGTGCTTATAATCCGGTTCCTGTGCAAACATGTTGAACGTGTGTTAATGCATTTCCAAACCAGAGCCTCTCACACAACCCTGCTTTTCATTAATTGATGTCGGTAGCATGGTACAGTATTTCAAAGGGCTGGCCAAGTATAAACTGTGTTTCCAATTTCCTTCCTTTCCTGTGTTTGGAATGCCAATGTTAATTTGTTCCCATGCAGGAGCGGGGGCTGCCAACCGCGGCTTTCTATAAAGGGCTTCACAGTGAAGGCTTCCAGCCCTCGCTGATGCTTGGGGCTGCCTGGCCAAGTCTCCTGACACTTTGCAGCTAATTCTGGGTGATATATGGAGTGGGGGGTTGGGGGCTTCACTGCCGTGTAACGGAAGTTCCCGGTGACAGCAGTGGGTGTGACTTGGCAAAGGAGATTGCAACGGCATCCACAGTGATTCTCTTTAGACACAGCCTAAACCCATGTGTCTGTTTCCACTATGACTGCATATTAGCTGTGTGACCTTGGGCAAGTTACTTAACATCTCTGCATTTCTGTCCTCATTTTATAAAGGCTACGAGAGAATCTCTTCCTCAACAGATTCTAAAGAAATAGAAATCATGTCACCCATGCGCAGAGGCCGTCACCTAGTAGGTGTAAAACAAATGGTAGCTCTTGTTTTTATTGTGTTGGCCAAATGAAGATTTACGTTGGTATATTAATCCAAATTTCAGTTTTTAAGTACTTAATCTTAAAATACTGAGATTAAACTGCCCATGTTATTTTAAATGTCAAGAAAATGGTCCCCAGAGCGTGAATATGTGTGCGCCTCCCTCTTTCAGAGATCACTGGAATTTGAATGAACACACCAAACTTATTTGAGGATGAATAGAGTCTAAGGCTGAATCTTTCCCCCAATTTTAGCATCTGTGGTTATTTAATGATTTTACTACTTGGGAAACTGGAACTCAGTGAGAGGGTATACCAGAACTCTCTGTAGTGCCTTTGCAACTTTGAATTAAAAATTAATTTCAAAATAAAGTGTTTCATTTAAAAAATTGCATTACTGAAGTATTTCTTCCCAATCCTTTCTGGAAGATGGTCAAAGTACAAATTGTCTTTTCCTTCAAGGGAGTGACAAGCCCAAAACATTCATTAACAGAACTGCACAACTTCCCCACTTTTTATTGGAGCAGGTGCAAGGCTGCCCAAGGCTCCCGCAGCTGGGGTTAGGCTGCAACAACAAAGCCCTGTGTGGATTCAGTGTGTTTAGAAGCCTCTAGAGACCAGAGGACGAAAGAGAATGTCTTCAGGGCCAGATACCGAGGGGTGGCATTTCTCATTCAAGACTTTCCGTAAATTCCCTTCAGCTCTTTCTGTTTGAAAAATCCGACTTACCAAGTATTAGGTTTCCCTGCATCTCTGAGGTCACGTGTTCTATCACATCTTTATCTCCCTGGAGTAGCTTTCAAGTTTCAATCTTTTGTTGCCTGGCTTAATTAAATTTGGCCACGAATAAAAACTTGCACCGTTTCCAAAATCGAGGACTTGCATGTTTCTAAGCGTTGGGTTTAGGCCTGCCCTGTCTTGTGCTTCCAGCCTCTCTTCTGCTTGCATGTAGTTTGGACTACATGAAAAAAAAGAAAAAGCTAAGCTCTTAGCATGACAGTTGGCATATAATGGTCCAAGTGCTCACCCCCCTGGCAACGTACACAGAGGCAGGCAAGTTTTTTTTTTGTGGCTTGTGTTTTGGCCTTCAATAAAGGACACTTTTCCTGTTTTTTTTTTCAGACAGCCTTATTCTCCTGCCCATGCACAGCCTTGCAGAATTCTCATGGCATAGAAGGTGCTCAGATATTGGTTGTTTCTGTGCACGTATGGCATGAAGACATTCTAAGCAGTCTCTTCTAAATGCTTTTGATCTCTAATTCCCACTACTACCTTACCCTACATAGTAATAAGTTGTATAACTACTGCAGGATAGCTAGGATAGCTTGTGCTTCATAAAACGTAGACAAAAATAGAAATTTAGGAGACACTAAAGCTAAAAGCAATACAAAATTTTGGTGTTTGTTAATTAATACAAATTTTAACTAATGAATCGTTTTAATTGTTAACACAGTTTTAATTAACAATATACATTTAATTAAAATGTAATTAAATTTTAATGTAATTTAATTAAGTTTGCAGTCACGAAAATTTGCAATGCAATGGACTGTTCTTTGATGTTTTCAAAATCATGATTTAACAGCTTAGGATCACTGATCGAAAGGTCTGGTTCCGAATTTTCATGACCCTTCATCTGGTCAGTATAAATGAAGTCATTGTATATGAAGAAACTCACAATCTTGGTGGGTTAAAAATCCCAGAAGTTTGTTTTTCATTTGTATCAAGTTATAGCTGTATCGTGGGTTCAGGGTGGAGGCGTGGAGTTCTGCACATTGGTTGCAGCAGAGTCCCTGGGAGAGGCTGAGGTCCTCAGAATGTCACGAATAAGGTGCCAGAAGGAAAGACAATCTGAACTGTGCATTGGCTTTTAATATTTCTACTTGGAAGTGACTTTCTCTAACTTCAAAAATTTCTATTTTTGTCTGTTTTATGAAGCACAAATGATCCTAACTAGTAGTTATATACAACTTATTTCTTTTTTTCTTTCTTTCTTTCTTTCTTTCTTTCTTTCTTTCTTTTTTTTTTTTTGGCAGAGTTTCGCTCTCATTGCCCAGGCTGGAGTACAGTGGCCCGATCTTGGCTCACTGCAACCTCCACCTTCCGGGTTCAAGCGATTCTCCTGCCTCAGCCTCCCAAGTTGCTAGGATTATAGGTGCCCACCACCACGCCCAGCTAATTTTTGTTATTTTTTGTTATTTTTTATTTTTAGTAGAAATGGGGTTTCACCATGTTGGCCAGGCTGGTCTCAAACTCCTGACCTCAGGTTTTATCCACCCGCCTTAGCCTCCCAAAGTGCTGGGATTACAGGCGCGAGCCACCTTGCCCAGCCACAACTTATTTCTATTTAGGGTATGTACCCCAAAATTTACTCTTCCACCTGAAAGAGCTTCTGTTCACATTTCATGGGTCAAAGTGAGCCATGTGGCCAAACCTGACCCAAGGTAGGCAAGGAGATGACGATGCCACCACTTGCTCAGAAAGGCAAAGCACCAGAGAATGTCTAGGAAATGGCACAGATGACACCACGCTGTCATGACTGAAGCATCTCTCACAAGATTCAAAGGCAGAAATGTGAGAAGTAAGTTGTGGGGTGCATTACTGAAACCAGAGCTTCATTTTTCAACCCCACCTGTCAATTATGCAGATATTTTTGTTGAAGCTAGTGAACTCCCATGATTGTCAGTTGGAATTTGCTTAACAATTGTAATTGTAATATATCTTTCCCTGACTCCCAATGGGTTCCTCTTGCCTCCTCGCCTTTTGCACTCCATTTTGGAGACTGATGTTCTGGAAGCTTCCATCTCACTGAAGTACTCAATTGGTTCAACAAGAATAACATCTCTTTCCATTCCCACTTGTAAAGTGACTTCCCTGTTTATGACTTGTCTTTCAGCAAAGGCAAGCTTCAGCTTTTGTCTAGTTCACTACCTAGAGAATTAAGGAGTGTTACTCTGCTCCTGGCTAATGAGGTGACTGCTGGTGTTTCCCCGGAAGGTGCAGGTTATCACTTTGCCATGAAATCTTGTCCACAATGGAAGAGCTGCTTGCTTTCTCTCCTGGGCCTTAGAGACATTCCTTTTGCTTTCTTTCTTTTTTTTTTTTTTTTGAGATGGAGTCTCTCGCTGTCCCCCAGGCTAGAGTGTAGTGGCATGATCTCTGCTCACTGCAACCTCTGCCTCCCAGGTTCAAGCAATTCTCCTGCCTCAGCCTCCTGAGTAGCAGGGATTACAGGCTGCCACCACCACGCCCGGCTAATTTTTGTATTTTTAGTAGAGATGGGGTTTCACCATGTTGGCCAGGCTGGTCTTAAACTCCTGACCTCAAGTGATCCACCCGCCTCAGCCTCCCAAGGTGTTAAGATTACAGGCGTGAGCCACTGCAACTGGCCCCTTAGAGACATTTCTTAGTCCAGGCAGGATCTTGCATGGCTGAATCTAGAGATTAAATTCAGAGACCCCTTCATCATCTAAATGCATCACTGAAATGGACTGTACACCTCAGAGGGCTAAGATCTTTCTGTGTAGCAGCAATGGATTCAGAGTAGCCATCTTTATGGGGCCCTCATGCAGTTCTCTCAGCATTCTGCAAAGTAAGCAGTGTCATTTCCATTTTAGAGAGGAGGATGCTGAAGGGGCCCAAACATGCACAGCCAGGAAGTATGGGGCCGATGTGTCTGTCCAGCTCTTGCTGGGTGCAGAGCTGCCCATTCTTTCCTCCTGAACCTGTGGGGTATTGAATAGTAGCAGGGAGCGTGGAGGAGATGATGTTGAGACCATTAAAACAGAAGCCGAGCCCACGGCCTTGACTCTGTGGTCCTGTGTTCTGATGAGTGACATAGAGATAAGCAGGCACACACCTTTCTCTTCTGTTATGCACCGTGCTTGTGATACCTCCCCTCTCCTTGGTCTTTATGGTTTAAAAATAATTGTCAGGGCATAGGGCCCTGAGTGCCTGTGGGGGGCACCTACATGTACCCCATACCCCCTCCATGGGGAAATTCCAGAGCCAGCCAGAGATTGGTATTTTAATAGCAATTCCTCAAGATGCTGTACAAAAAAGACCACAGAAACAGTCTTTTCCATATGTCCCAGCATGCCTTTGTGTATGGTTTGTAATATTGTAAAGTCCCCCAAATCAAAATGTGCATGAATGGGGGATTCGAGAGAGAAGCAGGTGTAGCTCTGGGAGGGGATATGGAATAGAGTTGCCCCAGCACAGGGACTTCTTTTCATTTTTTTCTTTTTTCTTTGTTTTTTTTACTGTATCAATGTAGACTGGAAACAATGTCAGAAGGGGAAAGCAAGTAGCAGAAGGATGTTTAGGATGTAACCATTTGTTAATTACACATATAGGCACCCCCCCAACCTCCCACACAAGGGCACCAACTCATAAATGTATTGTTTGTGGGTTCATACACATTGCAGTAATACCGTGGACACACGGGCAGGAAGGACTCCCTACCTTCAGGGTGAGAGCTGCCCCTGGGGAGGAGGGAAAGGATAGTTTTGATGAGAGTTTCAAATAAATCTCACCTATTTCTATCAAGTTTTCTGTCTTTTAATAAGAAGAAACCAAAAGAGGCTGAGCGCGGTGGCTCACGCCTGTAATCCCAGCACTTTGGGAGGCTGAGGTGGGTGGATCACCTAAGGTCAGGAGTTCGAGACCAGCCTGGCCAACATGGCGAAACCCCATTTCTACTAAAAATACAAAAATTAGTGGGGTGTGGTGGTGCACACCTGTAGTCCCAGCTACAGAGGAGGCTGAGGCAAGAGAATCGCTTGAACCCAGGAGGCAGAGGTTGCAGTGAGCCGAGATCACGTCACTGCACTCCAGCTTGGGTGACAGAGCAACTCTGTCTCGGGAAAAAAAAAAAAAAAAAAAAACCAAAAGAAAGTACAATGTGGTATCCTGGACTGGATCTTAGACCAGAACAAGGACTTCTGTGGAAATACTGGTACAGTCTGAAACAAATCTGGAGTCGAGTTGACAGTTACACAGCAATGTGAACATCTCGGTTTTGTCAAATGTCCTGTGGTTGTGGAAGATGTTCACTCTGGGAGGACTGGGTGAAGGGTACCCAAGAATTCTCTGTACTAGCTTTGCAATGTTCTTATAAAGTTATTCTAAAATAAAAGGTTTATTTATTTTTTTAAAGTAAGCAACTATGATGCTACCTCTCATCATTTCTCTGTTATGGGTGCATGGATGTCCACGAGCTCAGCCACCAGCTGCTGTTTGTGGTGGTCCTGCCATTTCCTAGGCTGGGGGCAGGAGAGCCAGTCCTAGAGCCTGTTCAGTGTGGTGCCCTGAAGGCCAATAACGAATCAATCTACGGACCCATTAACACGACAGGGACTCAGCAAGTAAAACAAAAACCCACAGGACAGTGCCCTGAGAACTTTAAAACTCTCTTTTCCCCATTCATAAGGTGCCCGATATAAAGCAGCTGTTAGTTTATGGTCAAGAAAGAGGGGGTAGGGTGGGAGGAGATGTGGAAGATCTTTCAATTTTCTTCTTGGTCCTGAATTTTGTAAAATGCCCCCCACTCCATTCCCCAATCTTCTCCCTTCTCAAGTTTCAGTTTTTGACTGACTTGACCTAACATTTCTTGAGAGAGAAGCCCTTAAAAATGGCAGCAGGGCCTCAGAACCTTCCAGGCTAGTAAATGTTTATGGGATGGAGGCACTGGCTGGTCATTTCCTTTAGGAGGAAACAATAAATGAAGCTACTTACCTTATGCCTACTCAGACCCTGAGCTCCTAATTATCGTAATATACTGGCGGGAAGTGGGGGTGGAAGGGGGTGGGAGACCCAGAAATCTCTGCGCCTCTGGAACTTGGAAGTGCCCTTTTTAGTACATTTAGTGTACAGTTTCTCAGCCTGGGCACTATTGGTGTGTTTAACCAGATCGTCCTCTGCTGGGAGCTGTCCTGTGTATTATAGGATGTTTAGCAGCATTCCTAGCTGTTCCTCCAGGATCTGACAACCAAGTGTATCTCCAGACATTGCTAACTGTACCCTGGGGGGCAAAGCTGCCCCCAGTTGAGAACCACTGGTATAGGGTAACTTGCCTCAACCTTGGGAATTCATCTGGGAGCCTTAGCCTCAAACCCATTGACCCACAGTGGTGAGTGGGAAAAACTGCATTTCTAGATGGACGGGTTATTTTCTGGCTGAAAGGAGCACAGATTGCAATCAAAACTCGAGCCTTCTCCTGGGAACACAGCTCTACCTGGCTTTGAAACACCCTGGAGACTGAAATGGAGCTGAAGTCTCTAATGAGCAAGCATTGTCTCCTGGGAACCAAAATACTTGACTGCACCTTTTGCTCGATGATGCTAAAAGTTTATTAAACACACATTGAAGACTGGCCCCTCTTTTACTTTTATCTTCAGACGTTCCTCAGGAAGAATAGGGCAGATCTCTCTCTTACCTTGTTCCCCTCTCTTGGCAGGTAACTTACTCGGGGGTGGGAGAGGGAGGGTGAGCATAGAAGCTATATTTTCCCGTGTCTCCTTGTAGCTTAAATGCTGCTTGGAGCAGGGAGACCTGCTTGCTTCAGACCCCAGCCCACGGGCCAACTCCAGCCCACAACCTGTTTTTGTACAGCCTGTGGGCTAAGAATGGCTGGTACATTTTTAAGAAGTGTGATAAATACTCAAGAAGAATCATATTTCATGACACTAAAATGACATGAAATTCAAATTTCAAGGTCTATAAATAAAGTTTTATTGGAACACATCCATCCACTTATGCATTTGCTCTGACTGCTTTACTGCCGCTGCAACAGGGTTGAGCAGTTTCCACAGACACGATGGTGACCGAAGCCTGCAATAGTTTCTGTCTGGCTCTTCATGGAGTTTGTTGATCCCTGCTTTCCACAGGCTATGTCCCCTACCTGGGAAAGTGCAAAAAGTAAAAAAGCCTGAGTTTTGTTTTGTTTTGCTTTGTTTTTTTGAGACAGAGCCTTGCTTTGTCACCCAGGCTGGAGTGCGGTGGCGCGATCCTGGCTCACTGCAACCTCTGCCTCCCGGGTTCAAGCAATTCTCCTGCCTCAGCCTCCCAAGTAGCTGGGATTACAGGCGTGCGTCACCATGCCCAGATAATTTTTGTATTTTTAGTAGAGACAGGGTTTCAACATGTTGGCCAGGCTGGACTCAAAGTCCTGACCTCAAGCGATCTGCCTGCCTCGGCCTCCCAAAGCACTGGGATTACAGGCGTGAGCCACCGTGCCCGGCCAAAAGCCTGAGTTTTTTTTATCTGTCCCTTTTGTCCTTCTGCAGACAATGACTCAGCCACACTTCCTGCCCCCCTCCATGTTCACCGGAGCTCCTCGGAGTCTGCGGAAGCTCTGGGTTAAAGGATGTGCCCTCGGAAGACCCCTCTGCGTCTTTAACATGAGGCATGTGCTGTGAGTCCCCACAAGGGTGATGTCGAACACAGTGAGGCTTTTCCTGCATTTGCTCGGGCCCAGCACCCTGTTCTCCTGTGTTCTGTTTTTGAAAAAATTCTAAAATGTCTCAGATGGTAGTTAAGAGTTTGGGTCTGAGTCAGACCATCAGACTGCAGAGCCCCCACCGCTCTGCCCCCACTTCCCCGACTGAGGCAGGTTGTTAAACCCTGGGTCTCCTGTTTCCTACTCTGGGGTTAATGTGGATGCCTGTCACCTGGGCTGCTGTGAAGATCCCATGTGGGGAGACAGGAGGAGGGCTGACCTCGGGCCACCTGCAGCTGGTGCCTGGGGATGCCAGTGGTAGGCAGCAATGCTGTCATTTGCTACACCGTAGCCAATCAGGAACCCACCGTGCACGGGACCTGCCTGTGCCCTCAGCTCAGCTGCTCTGTTACCCACCGTGGTGGGATGTGCTGCTGGTTTGTGCTGGGATCCAGAGCAGGCAGTGGGCACGGTGGCCCCTAAGCCATGTCTCCACAGGACTTGGATCAGGGCAGCTGGCCTTCTCTTTGCAATGATACCTCAGCTGAAATGGGAGGCTTGTCGGTGTCGACTGGGCACAGGCAAAACAGGAAACTGGCTGTATTTTGATGAATCCTGTTATACTAGAAAATTGCCTCCTCCTGATTAAGATCTGTGTTTATTGGTGCAGAGTTTTAAAGAGACACCCAGATCTGCCCACCCTTGCCAGCTGGGGGCACAGGCAACCTGTTGGGTTTAGACAGTTGACCATGGGCTGGCCTACTCCAAAAAAAGCACATAAATAAAACTTTCACAGTAAAGTTGTGTATTTTTCTTTTATTTCTCTGAACACTGTTCATGTCAGACTTAGTGGGGTGGCATTTCTGTGTTTCGCCCACTTTTTGATATGGGCAAATGAATTTCTCCTTTTTTTTTGAGTCAGAGTCAGGGTGACAGGTTCTGTCACCCAGGCTGGAGTACAGTGGTACGATCTTGGCTCACTGCAGCTTCTACCACCTGGGCTCAAGTGACCCTCCCACCTCAGCCTCCTGAGCAGCTGGAACTACAGGTGTGTATCACCATGCCTGGCTAATTTTGTGTGTGTGTGTGTATATATATATATATATTTATATATTATATATTTATATATTTATATTTTAATATATATATATCTTTATATTTATATGAATATATTTATAAAAAATATTTTTTTGTAGAAATTGGGTTTCACCATGTTGCCTAGGCTGGTCTCAAACTCCTGGGCTCAGGCAGTCCTCCTGCCTCGGCCTCCCAAAGTGCTGGGATTATAGGTGTGAGTTACTGCACCTGGCCCATTTCTTCATTTTAAGTGAGGACCTGCCCATGCCAGATGTTCATTAAATAGCATGATTTCAACATTTATTTTTATGTATGTGAAAATGGGATCAGGAATGACAAATCACTTGCCCAGCTTTGGGGATGGCAAGTCTGTCTGTCTTTGGGTCCAGGTCACTGGTGTGTGTCTTCAGGCAAGTTACTGAAAGGATCGGAGTGCTCTGGGCCTCAGTTTCCCTCTATGGTGGGCGGCTCAAGGCTCAGGACACTGGGATCAAATGAGATTGTGGCAGGAAGGGGCTCAGTCCTCATCTGCAGGGAACTCTCAATAAATAGGACTGCTCCTGGCTGCCTTGGGGTTCCAGTCTCACTGCAGAGCCTCTTCTAGGCTCATCTGTGAACATGACAGTAGACCGATGTCATTGGGGAACATGACAATGGCCTGATGATGTTTTAGTTCAGCAGCTGCAATTCATTGGAGATGCCTGGAAGTTCGTGACCAAATCCAGCCCTCATATCCAAGACTATACACTTCCCTAAGTACCTTCACATTTGAAACATTATATGTATCTTATTTACTCAACTCTCATCATAGATTTTGAAAAGAATCCGGGGCATTTGAAAAAGTGTGATGCAGTCACCCCTGCATCAGGGGTAGGCTAAAGACAGCAGGTAGGACAGACATTGGGCAGAGTGGGAATTACCTTTGAATTCCCATGGGAAGCTGTTTCATTATGCAGTGTCTCCATGTGGCTGAGTCCCTTCTCCCAGTTTCTCTTTCAGTGTTGTAGCAGATCACTGCTTCTTCTGTTGCACATGGGATGAAATAATCTGCTTGAGTGTAGGAACTGTATCGTACCAAAATACTTACCTTCAAACACTAGAAGGTAAGAAGTTTGGTATGATACAGGTCCTACACTTAAGGACCCTCTGGGTGTTATACTTACACTTAAGGACCTATAACACCCTCTGGGACAGCAGATACTATAAGAGATACACATCCTAATGGCCACTACCTGCTTCTGTGGAGAGGAATGGTGTTTCATTTAGAACTCATTCAGCAGTCGGCCGGGCACAGTGGCTTATGCCTGTAATCCTAGCACTTTGGGAGTCCGAGGTGGGCAGATCATGATGTCAGGAGATCAAGACCATCCTGGCTAACACGGTGAAACCCCGTCTCTACTAAAAATACAAAAAAAAAATTAGCTGGGCGTGGTGGCGGGCACCTGTAGTCCCAGCTACTCAGGAGGCTGCGGCAAGAGAATGGAGTGAACCCGGGAGGCAGAGCTTGCAGTGAGCCAAGATCGCACCACTGCACTCCAGCCTGGGGGACAGAGTGAGACTCTGTCTCAAAAAGAAAAAAAAGAAAAAACAAAACAAAACAGAAACAAAAAAGAACTCATTCAGCTGCAGTTCACAGAACACCTGCCTAGCATGGCTTCAGCACAAAAACATGTCATTATCTCCCCTAACAGCAAGTCTTCAGGGAGGCGAGTTCACGTTTGCAGAGGCAGCTCAGTGATACCATCCAAGCATCCATGAGCTTCCCACCTCCCCCTACCACCATCCTCAAATTCCTCATGTCTCTTACCTCATGCTTACAAAATTGCTGCTGCTGGCCCAGCCAGTTCATCCTAATGCAATCTCACAGTCAGGGCAGGAGGATGGGGAATGGCACAAAGAGCTCTCCTTGCCTGCCTGCCTACCTCTTGGTTTCCTAGAAGTTCCTTGGAAGACTTCTCCTTAAGTCTCTTGGGCTAAACTGTGTGTAAGCCCCTGTCTTATTGCTTCGAAAGAAGGTATGAAGGTATGCAGCTGGCATCTAGCCAGCATAGTGGGAGGCAGGGGAGGGAAAAGTGGGTTGGAAGTGGTTGTTGGGTGGCCACGTTCAAATGATTGAAATGGTTTCTCTCTCCCTCTTTGTTGTTGTTTCCTGTGTTGTATACAGTTAGATTTACAAAAGGCATTTGTACATGTGATGTGGCTCCACTATATGCACATATAAATAGAGGCCCTAAGCAAGCTTCCAAAGCCTCCAGGTGATAGTGTTCCACTGTGAATATATACAGAAGGTTGGTTGCATATTGACATTAATTTAACCAGACCCTCTGTAGCCCATAGAGAGATTTTAGTTATTCTTTAAACTCAAACCTGCCTACAAGTAGGTGCAACATTAGCTCTAACTTTGAAGACTATATAGAACTCTAGCCAACAGCCAATTGTTTGCTGAAAACAAGCTTTGTTTTATTAACATAACCTTCCTGATCTCCTGAGATAGGGGCAAAATTTCTTGAAAATGACCCGAGGAGGTCAGGAATTATTGTCCCCGGGGAGGAAGCAGAGGCTGGGGTGGAGCTTGGTTTGAGTTCTGCTTGTGGGACAGGCGGCTCCTGTTTCCCCTGAGTGGAGGATGAACAGAGCAAGAGACTCAAAGCATTTTAAGAATCTGTGTCAGTGTTTGTTAGCCAAGGGTGGAGAGCTGCTTGAAAGAAACGCCTGCCTGCCCTGGTGAAATGGTGGAACCTCATGCTTACACTGGGAGCCTGATCAAATGTTTTCTAGTAAAGGGTTCTGGCCACCTATATTCCTTCTGCTTATTCCCATGGGAGACTAATGTGATAGGGTCTGGGTGCCTCCTTAAGCCCATTGGTTGGAAGAGATGATTAGGGAGAAGCTGAGAGGTGGTTCTGAAAAATATTTTGCTTTCTAATAAATGGCTGCTGAGCAAACGGAACTCTCTGTTCTCTTCCCCATTTTCTTGCCTTGAATGTGGTTTTGTGAAGACATGTTGCTTGGAGCCACAGTAGCCATCTTGTGACCATGGGACAAGAGGCCTAAGAATTAAGTCAACATGCAGACAATGATGGAGCAAAAAAGACAGAAGAAATTGGGGTTCTTAGTCATATGGTTGAACTACTACATTCAACTACAATTCTTGGGGAGAGGCTCTTAAGCAGTTTTAATCACATGTTCACTCATGAATCAGTTGGTTCTAAAGGGTAGACCAGGCTACATCAACACACTTGCTGGAGTCAGCCTCTGGCCCTTTGTGCCTGGGCTGGGGTGCGGAGGTGTGTCTACTATCTGATTACAGCTGTGTTAGCCATTGTATAATCATCCCAGTAGCGAACATTTGTCAAAGACTTACTATGTGCCGAGCACCCTTTGTCCTCTTTTGGTGTTTTTTTGAGATGGAGTCTCTCTCTGTCACCCAGGCTGGAATGCAGTGGTACAGTCTTGGCTCACTGCAACTTCTGCCTTCTGGGTTCAAGTGAGTCTCCTGCCTCAGCCTCCTGAGTAGCTGGGACTACAGGCACGTGCCACCATGCCCGGCTAATTTTTGTACTTTTAGTAGAGATGGAGTTTCACCACGTTGACCAGGCTGGTCTCAAACTCCCAACCTCAGGTGATCCACCCACCTCGGCCTCCCAAAGTGCTGGGATTACAGGCGTGAGCCACCGCACCCAGCCTGTCCTCTTTAGTTAATATTACCGTATTTAATTTTCATGACAGCCATTTCAGGTGGGGGCAGTTATTATCACCCCTATTTTACAGAGCAGATAAATGAGCAGAGAGCAGTAGTTGGCCCAAGAACACATACCCAGTTAAGTGTCATTGGATTTGGAGATCCAGTTCCTGGAGCCTTCCCTCTTACACTTGATCCTGAACTGCTTCTCAAGCCTGAAGGATAGGTTGGAGCAGGCCAGTCAACAGCATTGCTAATTGGAGAGTCTCACATGAGGGCAGGAGGAAGCCACATAGGGGTTTTACGGTTATGCGTGTCAGGCCTAATGCCCCGTATCTTTGCTTATCAAAGTTTCTGAAAACCAGGATGTATTTAAATTGATTAAGATATTGGTATCTTTTCCCAAAGAGCTTCTGTTGAATTGATTGTGCCTCTTAGTATGGTGACAAGCGTGTGTTGAATAGAGCTGGCAATGGGTAAAGCTAACAACAATTATTATGAATAAAACTGCTAATTGAGTTTTAATGAAACTGCTTATCGAGGTGTAATGTGTGCAGAACAGCACAGAAATCAAGAACACTTGTGAGTGTTTGCAAGGCAATCACACAGGGTAACCAGTGTGTAGATCAAGAAGCAGAAGCGACCAGAACCCCCTCGTACTTGTACCCAGGGGTAACTTGTCCTGTTTTCTAATGGCATAAATTAATCTTGCCTGTTTCTAAGCTTTATATAAATTTAATTGTACAATAATACTTTTAAATCACTAACCATGGCCAGGTGCGGTGGCTCATGCCTGTAATCCCAGCACTTTGGGAGGCTGAGGCAGGAGGATCACTTGACCTCAGGAGTCCAAGGCTTCAGTGAGCTGTAGTTACATCACTGCACTCCAGTCGGGGGTGACAGAGTGAGACCCTATCTTTATAAAAAATAAAAATTAAAAAAAAACCACCACTTTTTTGTTTTGATCTCATATCCTCCTGCTTCCCACACCAGAAAGAGGTTCAAAGGACAACCATGCAATTTGAAGGGTGTTTTGATTGTTTAGCTTAGGAATTTAAGTTTGAGTTCTTACAATGTGAATTTGAAATGAGTGAGGCTTTCCAAGATTTCCAGTTCCACCAAATCTCCCCTATCAGCCCCTGGGGCGGCTTTTTTATGTCTCTGCACCTTCCTGTTTTCAGAAATGAAGCTGATTACTCTGGTCCAGGGACAGAGTGTGGCTTTAAAGAATACTCTTATTTTGAAAGGGAGACAGGGGCTGGGCATGAGGGAAAGGCAGAACCATCTTTTCCTTCGCTGCACCTGCATCTCCTGGGCCTAATGAGTTTAGGCTGATGGAACCCAGGCCCCAGGAAGGATTATAAATTCTCATTTGATTTGATTTGCCTCTAAAATACCTTAAACCAGCTGTGCCTGCCCAGCTGACCCAAGCCTCTCTGGCTGCTCTGGGGGGAAGGTCTGAGCAGGCCCCTCCTGTCCTGGGGAAGGGAGGGAGGACTGCAGCTTCACTTCCCCCACCTGGCTGCTCTTGGGGCCTGCTCTGGCCTGGCTGGGAGCAGGCAAGGCACAGGTCTCTGCTGCCCTCCCTGGTGGCCAGCCTCCATGTCCTTGAATTCTCCCAACAGCCTCAGAACTGGGGGCATCCCCATTTTATAGAGACAAAAAGTTGAGCATTCCAGAGGTGGGTTAACTTGTCCTGGGTCACTGCTGGTGATTGGCAGAGCCTGCATGTGACCCAGACCTCCAGGCCCCATGGCGCACGCTCAACCCCAGTTCTCTCCTGCATCCTGGGCTGAGTGAGGCTAAGGAGCGGGTGTCTTCCTCCTGATTTGCTCACGGAGAGAGTTTCAAAACCCACTTCACTAAGTCTCCGGAGAAGCTGCTGAGTGCCCAGCAAGTGAGCGTGGGAGATGGTGTGTGAACAGTGCTAAGCAACAGAGCAATCAGAGCGAATAGCTTCCAAGACTATTACATGTGCCAGGCACTCCACGGACACTCTCCTTTCCTCTGGTTCTCAAAGTGGGGTTTCTAGACCTGCATTATCACCATCGCCTGGGCATGTGTTAGACATTCATGCTCTTGGGCCCACCCTAGACCACCCACCTTAGACATGCTGGGAGTGGGGCCCAGTGGGCTGTGCTTTAATAAGCTCGCGTGTGACTCTGGGCATCCTGAAGGTGGAGCATGCCTGGTCTACTTTACTCCTGGGCTTTAATTGGCAGCCCAGTGGAGTCAGTGCTATTACTAGCTCCACCTGCATTTTACAGAAGAGGAGTGACGCGCCCCAGCAAGTGGCAGAGCCGAGACTCGCCCTCTCGCCCAGCTCTGCTCTGGAAACCTCCTGAGTCCTGCTCCTTTGCCCAGTTCTTACTCTCCTGGAGTTAAAATCTAGAAGAGAGGACAGTGGAGAAACAGGTCAGCAGGCCCGTCACCAAAATAATCTCAGTAGTTAGGCTATGGGAGGGAAATGAAAGGGGCTGAGAGGGAAGGAGGCCCAGGGAGAGTGTCAGTGGGGGTGAGACCAACTCAGCCATGGGGAGGGGCCGTGGTGCCCGGGCAGGCCTGGAGCAAAGCCTCTGTGGTCTTGAACTTGGCACATCTGACAATTACCAGCAGGATACCACTCGCCAGGTGCTTGGTGGGGAATGTTTGCTCCCTAGGTGACCCCATGAGCAGAGTGAGGATCCTCGTACCTGTTGAACAGCCCCCATCCCAGGCCTCAAACCCACAAGTCAGGAGTTAAATTCCTGAATGTCTCACACCGGGAACGCCATTTCATTATTTTTTTTAAATTTTTTTTTTAGGACAGAGTCTTGCTGTGTCACCCAGGCCGGAGTGCAGTGGTACGATCTCAGCTTACTGCAACCTCCACCTCCCAGGTTCAAGTGATTCTTGTGCCTCAGCCTCTTGAGTAGCTGGGACAATAGGAGTGCGCCACCATGCCTAGCTAATTTTTGTATTGTTAGTAGAGACAGGGTTTTGGCATGTTAGCCAGGCTGGTCTCCTGGACTCAAGTGATACACCTGCCTCGACCTCCCAAAGCGCTGGGATTACAGGTGTGAACCACCAATCCCACAGTTTTAAAGAAAAACTTTCTCCTACATCTCTGAGAACATAGTCAGGGACCCTCATTTGCAGTGGCCCCCTGCAAACCCTTGGTGCTACAAAGCAGTGTGGGCGACAGCACCTCTGCAGTGATGGGGACACCTGCAATCTGGGCTGTCCACTAGGAAGGCCATAAGCCACATGCAGCTGTTTAGATTTTATTTTATTTTTTTGAGATGGAATTTTTGCTCTGTTGCCCAGGCTGGAGTGCAGTGGCACCATCTTGGCTCACTGCAACCTCCACCTCCTGGGTTCAAGTGATTCTTGTGCCTCAGCCTCCCAAGTATCTGGGATTACAGGCACGTGCCACCATGCCTGGCTAATTTTTGTATTTTTAGTAGAGACGATGTTTCAGCATATTGGCCAGGCTGGTCTCAAACTCCTGACCTCAAGTGATCCACCCGTCTCGCCCTCCCAAAGTGCTGGGATTACAGGCATGAGCCGCTGTGCCTGGCAGCTGTTTAGATTTAAATTAATGACAATGAAATACAATTAAACATTCAGATCTCAGTCACGGGAGCCACATTTCAAGTGCTCAGTAGCCCCACGTGTCTCAGTGTGCCTTACCAGACAGCACAGATAGAGCCTCCAAGCTGCCCCGAGGTGTTAGGGTGAACCGCATACAGGTCAAAACTGGTAGAATATCAGCAGCTTTACATGGTACAGTCTAATAGGCGAGAAAAGGGACTTCAGAGAAATTCAGTCCTTTCCTTTGTTATGGGAGGAAACCGAGGCCCAGTGAGCCTGGGGTTATACCAGCCAGCTCACAGCTCAGATGAGGCCAAACCCCAGGTTTCTTTTTTTTTTTTTTTTTTTTTTTTTTTTTTGAGACGGAGTCTTGCTCTGTCCCCCAGGCTGGAGTGCAGTGGCGCGATCTCGGCTCACTGCAAGCTCCGCCTCCCGGGGTTCACGCCATTCTCCTGCCTCAGCCTCCCGAGTAGCTGGGACTACAGGCGCCCGCCAACACGCCCGGCTATCCTGAGCATTGTGAAATGTTTAGCAGTGTCCCTGGTCTGTACCCACTACATGCCAGGAGCACCCCCTCCTAAGTTATGACAACCAAAAATGACTCCAGACATTGCCCAAGGTGCCTTTATGGGAGTGAGGGGAGGAAAAAGTCAGCTCTGGCTGAGAACTACTGGTTCTTTTCCCTCAATTTCAATGAGCTGAGGATGGGGTTGGAACCCAGAGATCCCTGGAGACTGCGTTCCTCCCTCTGGGAGGTGGGAAGCCGTAGGCCAGGGGGCTGCCTGGGTCTATAGTAGAAAGAGCAACATGTGCTTACAGCCCATTTTTCTTTTCAGCTCTACAGGCATCTGGGTCTTTTTAGGCAAAGAACTGGCCTCAGCTCTAGAGATAATTAAACCCATCTTTTCTCCCTTTCCCTGCCCCATCCCCTAAACCCTTTGGTTCATTCAATTCACAATGATAACATTGTTCAAGCAGCACTGCACACATGTTGACATTGAAGTGTTTAATCTTGTGGTACAATCATTCCCTCTGGCCCCTACCCCAACATCTGTGCAAGCTGCAGGCTCGGGGCTCATGACAAGAGGGTGGCCAGGGAGATGGCTGCCTGTGGTCTCGCCTCCGGGTCTCATGTCTCTGGATGCAGCCCCCCAGCACCTAACAAGGAGGCAGTGTCTCCAAAGACCCTCTTGGAGAGCCAGGAGGGTAGGACTCCAGGTGGTACTGCTGGCAGCTGAAGCATTTGGTGGAAAGTTTGAGAGTTGAAGCAGTTCAGGGACAGGGGAGACAATGCTGCCTGTGTGCCCTTTGCCAGGCAGGGCCCTGCCCCCCAATCTGGGGGCCTGGGGAGGGGTGACGAGGAGATGGGTGAATGCTACAAAACCTTCAGGCTGTCAGCCTCCCTCCCTCCCTCAAGGACTGGCATTAGGCAGGAGCAAAATTTACAAGCCTGAGAGGGAGCTGAGTCTGATGCAGAACCTTCACTTTGAGTTTAGCTTTGGAGATTTATGTGGCGAGCGCATCGAGTGTGCCAAGAGCAGAGCGTAGTTCAGCTCAGAGCTGTCCTTATCGAATCATTGCCACAGCTAAGAGGTCACTGGCAGCTCCCATGTGAGGAAGAGAGTTGGTATGGCTGAGTGGGGAAGAGTATGGGCCTTTGAAGATTCAGATCAGCTGTGTGACCCTGGGCAAGAGACAGTCTGAGCCTCAGTGTCCTCATCTGGAAAGTGGGCACGACGTGTCCCCCTGCCTCTGAGAGGGGTTTTCATAAGGATTCAATGAGATGATGTACAGGACATGTGAAGTGGCAGCCAGGCCACTGCCTGGCTGCTCACCTCACAGCCATCAGGATGGTCACTGATATGGTTTGGCTGGGTCCCTACCAAATCTCAACTTGAATTGTATCTCCCAGAATTCCCACGTGTTATGGGAGGGACCCGGGGGAGGTAATTGAATCATGGAGGCCAGTCTTTCCCATGCTGTTTTCATGATAATGACTAAGTCTCACAAGATCTGATGGTTTGATCAGGGGTTTCCACTTTTGCATCTTCTTCATTTTCTCTTGCTGCTGTCATGTAAGAAGTGCCTTTCACCTCCCGCCATGATTCTGAGGCCTCTCCAGCCATGTGGAACTGTAAGTCCAATTAAACCTCTTTTTCTTCCCAGTCTCGGGTACGTCTTTATCAGCAGCATGAAAATGGACTAATACATTAATTGGTACCAGTAGAGTGGGGCATTGCTGAGAAGATACCCAAAAATGTGGAAGTGACTTTGGAACTGGCTAACAGGCAGAGATTGGAACAGTTTGGAAGACTCAGAAGAAAACAGGAAAATGTGGAAAAGTTTGGAATTGCCTAGAGACTTGTTGAATGGCTTTGCCCAAAACGTTGATAGTGATATGGACAATAAAATCCAGGCTGAGGTGGTCTCAGATAGAGATGAGGAACTTGTTGGGAACTGGAGCAAAGGTGACTCTTGTTATGTTTTAGCAAAGAGCCTGGTGGCATTTTGTCCCCACCCTAGAGATTTGTGGAACTTTGAATTTGAGGGAGCTGATTTAGGGTACCTGGCAGAAGAAATTTCTAAGCAGCAAAGCATTCAAGAGGTGACTTGGGTGCTGTTAAAGGCATTCAGTTTTAAAAGGGAAACAAAGCATAAAAGTTCAGAAAATTTGCAGCCTGACTATGCGATAGAAAAGAAAAACCCATTTTCTGGGGAGAAATTCAAGCTGGCTACAGAAATTTGCATAAGTAGCAAGGAGCCTAATGTTAATCCTCAAGACCATGGGGAGAATGTCTCCAAGCCATGTCAGAGACCTTCATGGCAGCCCCTCCCATCACAGGCCTGGAGGCCCAGGAGGAAAAAGTGGTTTCATGGGCCAGGCCCTGGGTCCCCCTGCTGTGTGCACCCTAGGGACTTGGTGCCCTGTGTCCCAGCCACTCAAGCCATGGCTGAAAGGGGTCAATGTACAGCTTGGACTGTGGTTTCAGAGGGTGGAAGCCCCTAGCCTTAGCAGCTTCCATGTGGTGTTGAGCCTGTGGATGCACAGAAGTCAAGAATTGAGGTTTGGGATTCTGCACCTAGATTTCAGAAAATGTATGGAAATGCCTGGATGCCCAGGCAAAACTTTGCTGCAGGAGCGGGGCCCTCATGGAGAACCTCTGCTCAGGCAGTGGGGAAGGGAAATGTGGAGTCGGAACTCCCACACAGAGTCCCTAGTGGGGTGCAGCCTAGTGGAGCTGTGAGAAGAGGGCCACCGTCCTCCAGACCCCAGAATGGTAGATCCACCAACAGCTTGAACCGTGTGCCTGGAAAAGCCATGGTCACTCAATGTTCGACGCCAGCCCGTGAAAGCAGCTGGGAGGGAGGCTGTACCCTGCAAAGCCACCAGGGTGGAGCTGCCTAAGACCATGGGAAGCCACCTCTTGCATCAGTGTGGCCTGGATGTGAGACCTGGAGTCGAGATCATTTTGGAGCTTTAAAGTTTGACTGACCTGCTGAGTTTCAAACTTGCATGGGCCCTGCAACCCCTTTATTTTGGCCGATTTCTCCCATTTGGAATGGCTGTATTTAACTGATACCTGTACCTCCATTGTATCTAGGAAGTAACTAGCTTGCTTTTGGTTTTATAGGCTCATAGACAGCAGGGACTTGCTTTGTCTGAAATGAGACTTCAGACTGTGGACTTTTGAGTTAATGCTGAAATGCGTTAAGAATTTGGGGGACTATTGGGAAGGCATAGGTGGCTTTGAAATGTGAGGATATGAGATTTGGAGGGGCCAGGGGTGAAATGGGTTTGGCTGTGTCCCCACCAAATCTCAACTTGAATTGTATCTCCCAGAATTCCCATGTGTTGTGGGAGGGACCCGGGGGAGGTAATTGAATCATGGGGGTGGGTCTTTCCTGTGCTATTCTCATGATAGTGAATACGTCTCACAAGATCTGATGGGTTTATCAGGGGTTTCAGCTTTGCTTCTTCCCCATTTTCTCTTGCTGCTGCCACGTAAGAAGTGCCTTTCACCTCCCGCCATGATTCTGAGGTCTCCCCAGCCATGTGGAACTGTAAGTCCAATTTAACCTCTTTTTTTTTTTTTCCCTGGTCTCGGGTATGTCTTTTTGTCAGCAGCATGAAAACAGACTAATACAGTCACCATCAAACAAAACAAAACAGAACAGAAAATCACAAGTGGTGGTGGACATGTGGAGAAATTGGAACCCTTCCCGACTGCCGGCGGGAAGGTAAAATGCTGTAGCCACTATGGAAAACAGTATAGTGCTTCCTCAAACATATTGAAAATAGAACTACAATATGACCCAGCGATTTCACTTCTGGGTATGTCCCCGAAAGATTTGAAAGCAGGGTCTCCAAGAGATATTTGCACACCCATAGTCACAGCAGCATTACTCACAATCACAAAAACGTGGAAGCCACATACCATTCAGGGATGAATAAACAAAACGTGGCCCATCCATACAGTGGAATATTATTCAGTCTTAAAAAGGAAGGACATTCTGACAGGCTACAGCACGGATGAAACTTGAAGACATTTTGTTAAGTGATATAAGCTGGTCACAAAAGGACAAATACTGTGTGATTCCATTTACAGGTGTTGCCCAAAGCAGTCAGACTCACAGAGACAGAAAGTAGAAGGGTGGGTGCCTGGGGCTGGAGGAAGGAGGAAGAAAGGGGAGTTAGTGTTTAATGGGGACGGAGTTTCGGCGTTGCAAGATGAAAAGAGTCCTGGAGACTGGATGCGCAAGAATGGCATCCTGTGTGTTTAAAATGACGGAACTGTACACATAAAAGTGGTTAGGATGTTAAATTGTATATTCTGTGTATTTTACCACAATTAAAAATAAAAGTTTTAAAAAATGGTGGCTGTTTACCTGGCTTAGGGGTTCCATGTGTTGTCAGAGCTGCAATCTAGGCGAGCTTCTATGAACTACTCTGCTACAGTACACCTGAGGGCTCTCACGTCCATGCTGGGGTGGCCAGAAAGTCCTTGTTGAATGAGTACAGTGGAGGTGTTATCTGAACAACGCGTATCATTGTCGACTTCTAGGCGATGTTCTGTTTCTCTGGGCATAGAGCATTCTTCTCCCTTCTCCCAAGAGCTGTGTGTGTCAGTGTGGCCTCCCCAGGCTGCTCATGTTATTAAGAGGACATTTTCCTGTTAGAGTAATCAGGTATGTCTGTTCCACTTTCCAGAATTCCCAATTTATTGCATGCCTCTGGCGGCTTTTTCAAGCTCCTTAATCTTGCCATGTAAATCTTTGAATGAATGAATGAAGACCCATCATCAAATTTCACATCCCTGAAACTGCGGGCCATAAACTGCCTCCTAACAGCAGCCGGGATAAGTCAGCTCCAGTGAGTTCTGGTGTGTGCCAGAACCTTCCAGATGAGCTGTAGCCCTCCAGGGAAAGAGCGAGCCAGGGTTGGTAGTTTCAGAGTTAAACGGGCACCGGGAAGTTCCGGGATATGGGGCCCTAAGCAGTCCTTGGGTCCGTGAAAACCCAGTTCTAACTTCTGGTTATAATGTAGACTTCGATTAGTTCTTTTAGCTCCTTGAGCCTCGTCCTCATTAAAGTGGGGTGTGGGGGTCTATCCCCAGCCCCTAACTGGAGCCGAAGAACGCTTTGGACTAGTCTGTGCTCACAGAAACCAGATTCTGAGTGAGGAACGTGGAATTCTAATGCTGGACTTGTGGTTTTTGCCTGGAAAGCATCCCTTTGCTCATAAAATATTTGTTCCTGCCTCGTAGTTTAGCGGCATCTTTGGGGCCAGTGAGAGGACCGCATAGTCTGGAAGGTTAACCAGATTTTTTCTGAAGACCATAGAGTTTTGGAAGGAGCTGCTGGGTGATTATTTACTATCCATTTATCAACTCTTTCCAGCCCTGGCTGGGAGAGCGGCTTCAGGAGGAAATGAAGGCGGCTTTGCCTGGGCTGACGGTTCCCCTTTTCATGGATACAAATATCTTTCATATGCAACTGGCCACGGTCTTGCTCATCAGGTGTTTTTTTTTTTTCTGCATGACTGTCCCCGTGAGAGCTGCTTCCTGAGGTCTCTGAGCAACCAGTGACCAAATCCAGTGAATAGTCCCCGGAAGAAGGGTCTCCCGGCCCCCTTTCTCTGAATCTGGCCACTGTTGGGCCATCTTGCCCTGCCAGTCCTCTGGTCCTGCCCTTCCTTTGGACCAAGTCCTCCTGGTGGCATCATTCTCCCCCTCCCAGGTAGCCCCCAAATACTGCTCCAAGGTCATGCTGGTCTTTCTCATCATAAATGCATTTTTCCTGCATAACTTTATCCATAAACCCAATTCAACAGCTCCCAGCTTGAGCATTCTTGCCAGGGTTATCCAAACCTCTTTTTCCAACTGTCCAGTTGAACTTCCTGCAGGTCATCTCAAGTTTCACCTGTCTGCAGCCACACGTGTTTTCTTCCCTACCACTTCACCTCCTGAGCACTCTCTCCTGTGTTGGTATCTACCGATGGTGTTATCGCCCTCCTGGCATTCCAGGCCAGCAGTGGGCAGCATCCTCTAGTTCCCCCTCTTCATATGCTTGCTTGTGATTAACTGTCTTGTCTCTTCCCCTAGAGAAGCACTTCTGGTCCATTACAGTTCTGGGGGCCTGACAAGAGATGGAAAATGCTGACATCTTTTCTCTTGAGCCAGTCAGGATTGATAGTGGCTGCCTGGGTGCCAGAATTAAGAAAAGAGTGTTGCCATTGTTTAGTGATGCCTACCTCGGGTGCCAGGAGGGAGGAGGAGGGTGCATGTACTGGGTATGCATCATCTCTGATCCAGAGCCTCCTCTGAGCTCCCTGCCTCTGTTCTCACTCCCTATAATCCACTTTCCACAGGGTCACCAGTCCTCTACCTAAGATAGATCTGGTCAGGGTACTGCTTTGTGTCTAACAAGGGACCAAGCCATCATGGTTGACGACATCAATGATCAACCCCTTAGCTTGACGTTCAAGCATTTTCCCAATGAGGAATGTGTTGCTTTTTTCTTGTTGTTCTCAGCAAACTTCTTACCTAAACTCCCCAGCATGTCCTGTTTCTTGTCTCTTGGGCCCTCGATCATGCTGTTGCCTCTGCCTACAGTGCCCTTCCTTGTCCTCTGGGACTAGTGGGCCTCCGTTCTTCCTTAAGAGTCCATTCAGCACCTCTCCTGGGAAGAACCCCAACCTGCAGAGCTGCCTCCCACCTTCCTCAAACCTGAACACAAGCACTGGGATTTGCCAAAATCAACGAAAATGAATGATCTCTTTAGGTACCGTGTCTCCTTTGGCCTCATACCCTGTTTCCCCAAAATTGTTGACATGGAAACAGTCAGATGTGGAACTAAAGCTGAACGTGCCTACCCTCTGACCCAGAAATCCTGCTTCAAGACATTTACCCAGTGGACACATGTTCACCAAAAGCCATGCACAAGAGTATGCATTGCAGCACAGTTTGTCTCAAACTGTAAACTCCCCAATGGCTCAAACTGTAAACTCCCCAAATGACTATAAAAAAACGAGTTGTGTCATATTCATATGACAGGGTTCTAGACAGCAGTGGGAATGCATGGACCACTGGTACACAGAACCACATGAGTGAGGCTGTCGAAGGCTGCAGACACAGAAGAGAACACATTTGTGATTCCATAGTCAGGTGTCATGGAGGCAGAGCCAGTCCATGGTATTGGGTGTTAGGAAGGCAGTCAGCCTTAGGGGAGGAGGGACTGGTGTTTGGGAGGGGCCCCTATCGGGACGACTTTGGAGCTGGTAATAAATGTTTTGTGTCCTGCTCTAGGTGTATTCACGTTGTGGAATTTCATCACACTTCATGAATGCTTGTCTGTGTGCCTTACTGTGTGTATGTTATCAACAAAGTAGTTTACTTGAACTAGAAAGGAATTGCATGAAGAGTAATGTGTTCAGTGCAGAGATTTATGAGACCCTGCTAAGCATCAGGCTGTGCAGGGCATGGGATCCAGAGCTGAGACAGTCATGGGCCCTGTTCTTACAGAGCTCAGTCAAGGGGGATGCCTTACATGTGGGAATGATCCAAGTCCGAAGAAAGCAGTTTTCATGGTGAATGGTCATCTGGAGAGAACACAGCTACCTGGGAGTGTTTCCTGCCCATCCATTTCCACTTCTGGGTGTGTATACAATTGGGCTTGTGTGTGTTTTGCTCAGGACTGCCTTGGTTGCAGTCAGGCAGCAGCCTGACTAGGGTTAGCTTAAAGGGGACTTCTTTGAAGCATCTCAACATAACTCATAGATTGGAAGAGCTGAAACCCCAAACTTCAGGAAAGGCAGAGACTACCAGACCAGGGGATCAACCCAGCAGGTCTCTCTCCTCAATTCCAACCTCAGTCCTCCGTGCTTGGAAGCTTCTTTCTCACAGACGAGCCTTCCCTGCAGGGCGCTGGCAAGGGGTTTCCCAGAGCACTGGATTACATCCTTAGAGATCAAGGCAGGGAGAGCGAACAGGGGCTCTTTCATACCAGATTCCAATAAAAATAAAAGAAGGCTTATGTGTGGCCAAGGTTAAGGCTGGCTTCCTCCCATCCCTCAACTGGAGAGAAGAGGGTCATGGAACAAGATGGTGGCTCCCTTGGAGTTGCATGGCTCAACTGGGACAGTGATGATGGACTCTCCAAGAGAGACAGACACACGAGGGATGGGAGGTGGGGGTGGGGGGACAAGGGCAAGGCTCGTTAACAGTTGTGCATCACAGTGAGCCATGCCCCAACTTTGCTCATCCTGATGAGCTATGCCCAGCACAAAATGATCCCTCAGGAAGCAGGAGAAATGTATCTTCTGTATCTGTTTTCTCATGTTTGTAGCAATTTATTCATTTAGTTTTGTGTATTATGATGTACGACTGTACATATGCATATATTTGGGTTCATACCCCTAATTTTTAGGGTGTTAAATACT
The DNA here is from genome assembly GCF_006542625.1 of Nomascus leucogenys. Taxonomy (NCBI): domain Eukaryota; kingdom Metazoa; phylum Chordata; class Mammalia; order Primates; family Hylobatidae; genus Nomascus; species Nomascus leucogenys. The sequence continues at coordinate 6,926,759 of NC_044393.1, forward strand.
GTCCCATAAAGCACGGCTCTGAATACTGCAGGTTCTGTTTAAGCATGAGCTGCCCTTTGCAAGTCTACACAGTGGGTTGCCAATTTCTTTGGTTGTGGCCCTCCCTTTGTATCAGACAACTATAACTTAGTGAGGGGTTTGCCTGAATATTTCTCATAACTGTAGGTGGGAGGAAGAACCCCAGATGTTAGGGAGAGGCAAGGTACTCCTGAGAGATGCTGGGGGCAGGTGTGACTCCCGTCTGGGACAGAAGTCTTCCCTGACATGGCAGAGGATCGTGAAAGGGGGGCGCCCAGGTGGGCAGCTTCTTGTTCCTACCTGCTCTAACCCATTACTGACACCCTCCAGCTCAGAATTTCCCCTCTTAGGGCTAGCTTTGGGGCTATTTTGGGTTTTTGTAAAAGAAAGACACTGAACTTGTCTTTGGGACAGTGATGGGTCTGCTTGCTGTCACGATGGTGTTTTCTGGAATCCACTTTCTTTGGACTTATCTTTTGGTCTTGGGGATTTAGGCCCTTTTCATTTTTTGAAGATGAAAGTCCTTTGTTAATTCCTATAAGCTCTCTCAGCCCTTGGGGTGCTGGGATGTAACTGAAGGTAGAGGGAGGAAATGCTGGAATCCTAGGCTCTGGGCTTCCTTAGGAAGCTTTTCTCTGTGGGCATGGGGAGATGTCAACTCTAGACATTTAGTTTAAAACTCAAGTCTTGGGTAATCAACTATATACAGTAACTTTAGAAGAAAGTATAAAGACATATTTTCACCTGAAAAATACATGCAGGCTTCTACCTCTTTTAGTGGTAGCAATTCAATTGTCTTGATACTTGAGTTGAAATGGTGTAGATTTCACGCTGTAGAGTGGCTTCCATAGAAAAGGGAAACCTTGGAAAGATGAGATTTGGAATTTGGTTTGGACTTTGAATTATCCACTGCTTATTTGTGTGTGTGTGTGTGTGTGTGTGTACTTCATTACTGTTCTTTCTTTGATAATGGATACAAAATTATTTTCAGAACATGTGACAATGTGGGTTTCAGGGAGAATAGAGTAGCATTGTAGTTCCTGCTTCTCATAGTCTCCAACTAATGAATGAAGGAAATCCTCTCAGAAAGCCATACCAAAGAGCCCACAAACATTTCTAAGAAATTTGGTTCCTCACTTTATCCCTGAGTTTCTTTTTAGAAAAGAACCTTGTAACTGATACCTTAACAGTTAAGATACAGTTCATCTTCTATATTAAAAACAGTTGTACCTGCAGCTGTTGTAACCTTGTGTTTGTGATTATGTGTCAGTGTTTTCTTTCTTCATTGGGCGTGACTCTAATGATTGTACCTGTGTTTATGTCATGCTTATTCAAACATATCTTTATTGTTTGGTCTATTGCACTTTTTTTTTTTCAAATGTAATCATAAGTGCACTGTGTAAATGCCCACAGCACATGTTGCTTCTTCTGCATTGGTTGTCATTCTTCTGGCTCATTGTTTTAGAGGCCCTGTAACAATGGCAGACTCAAATGGCTCACCTGTGGCTTTCTCCTGTCAGCAAATGGCTTCTGTGATCTTCCCAACAACTCCATGAGAAAGGGCCATTGTTACTATCTCCAGGGGGAGGGGAACACACAGGGATTAAGTAGCTTGGGGAAGGTCACACAGCTGGTAAGTGGCACAGCCAAGATCAAACTCAGGCCACCCGGCTCTAGAGAGTGTGAAGGTCAAGAGGGTGAGCTTTGGAGTTCAGCCACTCACCTGACTTGTGAACTTTGAAGGTTTCCCGGCCTCCCTGAGCCTCAGTTTCCTTATCTGTAAAATGGGGATCAGTCTTGCCTCATGGGGTTCCCTCAGATGATGGCAAAGAATGCTCAGTGCAGGGCTCACAGAGTAAGCACTCAGCAAACATGCACTTTGCACTTTCGGGCTCTTCAGCCATCCTCAGTTGTACATCCTCAGATGTTCCCCAGCCCCTTTCTCTGCTCAGGCTGATTGCGTATCTGCCCGTGGGGCTGTTGTGAAGCTGGGTTCATCCAGTGCTGGGAGCAGGGAACTGAGGTCTGCTGGGGACCCACTGTGTTCAAGGCATTGGACTTTGCTCCTGTGCGTGATTGTGGGAGCAACCCTCTCTGCTGAAAGTTGAATCATGGCACAAGGGCTCTTCCTGGTCTTTGGAGGTCTGGCTGTGCTGCGGTGGAGAACAGAGATGTTTGGAACAAGACTTCATCTGTGCTTCACCTCTCCTGGTCCCCTGGAGAAAAGCATTTGAGAAGCCATGAGTTGTCCCAAGACTGTGCCACCTTCTTCATGGGGTAGACCTGGCCTCTTCCACCTCTCTCCTAGCACACTCTTGAAAACCTCTCAGATGCAATGCTTTGGGAGAACAGCTTCCAGGGTGACTAAAGCTGCGCACGCACAATTCCACTTCAAGGCATGAAACACATGTCCTGTGATGTTCATAGCAGCACTGCTTTCAGAGCCCCAATTTGGAAACTCCCTGAATGCCTATGAACTGTAGAATGGATACATGAATTGTGCTCTAATACATTGATGGACTATCATATGACAGTGAGGATGAACGAACATGCACGGTGACATGGATGAATTACACAAGCACTGTTAAATGGAAGAAGCCAGATACAAAAGATGATATAGTGTATGAGGCCTTGCAGGGGCTGTTCAAAAACAGGTGAAGCTAACCTATAGTTTGGGAAGTCCAAGGAGGGAAAGGGGGTTGGTAATGTTCTGTCTCTTGACCTGGAGGAATCTCCATGACTGGGTTTACTTTGGTTTACACACACGCTACACGTATGCAACAGTGCAGTTAAAAAGTTCTAGCAAACGGCCAGGCATGGTGGCTCACGCCTGTGATCCCAGTGCTTTGGGAGGCCGAGGTGGGTGGATCACGAGGTCAGGAGATTGAGACCATCCTGGTTAACACGTTGAAAACCCCATCTCTACTAAAAATACAAAAAATTAGCTGGGCATGGTGACGGGAGCCTGTAGTCCCAGCTGCTCGGGAGGCTGAGGCAGGAGAATGGTGTGGGCCTGGGAGGCGGAGATTGTAGTGAGCCAAGATTGCGCCACTGCACTCCAGCCTGGGCGACAGAGCGAGACTCTGTCTCAAAAAAAAAAAAAAAAAAAAAAAAAAAACCCAACAAAACAACAACAACAACAACAAAAAACTACAAACAAGCAGAGGAACGGCCTTGCTGAGCTGTTCAGCTGTTCCTGCAGCCACAGAGATGAGTGGTGGTTCAGGCCTCTGGTTTGGGCAGGACCTGGGCTTAAATCCCAGGTCTTTGGCCCTGGGGAGGTCACTGGACACCTCGTGGGTCTCAGGTGCATGCCTCACCTACCTATGCGGGATTGTACTGACTTCCTCGGGCTGCTCACCTTTTAGGGCTGGCATGAGGGTCGACTGAGCTGGAAAGGTGACAGAGGACTGGCCCGGGGCAGTCCCACGGTGACACAGTCAGGCCCTTTGCCCCGCCTTCCCACCTGGGGTCACCTTCCGAGGCTCACTTGGTTCCCAAGTGGCTGCCCTTTACAGAGACTCCTGCCTTCTCTGTAAATCAAAGCGGGGGATTGGTGATGTCCCCATGGCCTTCTCTCCCATTCATCTGGCCTGTCCCATAGATTGGGTCAGGAGAGAAGGGATCCTTGTGGGCGTGAGGGGTGTGTTGTGACAAGCAGAGCTGTCATCTGGAGGGACCCACCCACGGTTTCTGGAGAGTCCTTCCCTCCTGCCAGCTCTCCATATAGGGCCCAGGATTCTAGCAGCTGTGGTTCAGAGGTCATCTTCCCAAGGTCTTTCCAAATACAGGGATGCTCCTGTGCCCAGCCAGAGACCCCAGCCTCAGGGAATTCATCTGCCCCTTCTTCCTGAGAGGGAACAGCCTGAGCGGGTAATTCCCCCATGCTCCCTGCCCTCACCCTGCTCTCTTTTTGGGCTATTGTTAAGGTTTAAACCAGATTGTTTTTTAATGGAGCTGTGCAGCCAGGGTCTTGGGGCTGCCAGTGCTGTGAACTTCTTCCTCAATGGTGTTCCCATCCTGCTGTCCCACTTGGAACCAGGCAGCCATAACCCAGCCTGAGAGCTGAAGCTTGTTGATTGTATTTCTCCTTTCTTCTGACCAATCTGCTGGCCAAACTGGTTCTGCTCTTTCTCCCTCTCTCTGCAGTTCTCCACCCCAGACAGGAAGTGGAGATGGGCTTGTATTTTCCTGCAGATGAAAGGTGTCTGGAGGTTCTTCTCACTGTCCCGAGTGAGAATGGTCATTCTGCCCCTTCCAGCACTCTGTGGCTCCCAGTGTCATTCCTGCTCCATGTTGGTCCAGAGGGGGCACGATCCACAGGAGCCACAGGTCCCCGCCCAGAAGCACCATTCCTGGGCTTTCATCTTGGTGCTTATCATCTGTGAAATGGACATGACATCTTAGTCTAATATTGCTGCCACGAAAAGGGAGAAAGGTGGAGGCCTTTTGCCTTATTTTGTCCTGAACTCACTTTCAACCCCCATCCCAACTCTGCCATTCACTCCTTTTACTGCTGTTAGTCTGCTGCTGTGACTGTAAACCTTGGCACCTCATTAGAAATATCTGGGGGTGCTTTAAAGAGATATGGATTCCCTTGGTTCAGGAGGGGGTCGGAGTAGCTGTGTGCTGGAGCCCACTGTGTGCTTCTCTTCCCATCCATGTCCAGCAACCTCACGTTGGTAGCTTGAAATCTGCCAAGATGGCAGTATTTACACGGTGGAGTCAGCAGGCGCTTCAGATCAGGTCCCTGAGAGTCGGTTGTTAAATGTTTACCAGCCCACACCTGGGCCAGGACATCAATATTTTCTAAAAGTTTCCACAGTGATTTTCATGTGCATTCAGGGCTGAGAACCCCTGGTCCTAGAGATGTCTCATACTAGGCACAGTAAGGTTTATGCTTACCAACAATAGCTAACAGTTATCCAACCCCAGCAGGTGTTAAACTATTCGTGTGAATGAGATCATTCAACCCTGACCATAACCCATGAAGGAGGATTACAATCCCCATTTTTTAGATGATGAAATCAGGTTCCATAGAGGTTTTCTGTTACCTTCTCTAGGGCCACTCTGTTGGTTAGTGGCTGAGGCCAGATTCCAACCCAGGCCCGAGCCCCTGGGACCTGAGTCTGGCCAGGACCTCTTGGATAGCTGTGGTTAGTGCCCTACTTTTCCCAGCAGGTTGGACGCAGAATCATGCTCTTGTTCAGGATGACCATGGGGACCATGGAGTCTGAGCCTGTGACCCTCCAGTCTGCAGTGTGTCGGTGCAGAAGGAGCAGTTGTCACTGGGGTCACTGGCAACAGGCATGCCGCCATCTAGCTTAGGCAAGATGCTTGGACTCAGAGCCAGAGAGTGAAGCCTAGACACTAATGAGCTGTCGGTGTTGGTGTGTGTTCTCTTCCTCTTCCAGTGGAACATGACAAGGAATTCTTCCACCCACGCTACCACCATCGAGAGTTCCGATTTGATCTTTCCAAGATCCCAGAAGGGGAAGCTGTCACAGCAGCCGAATTCCGGATCTACAAGGACTACATCCGGGAACGCTTCGACAACGAGACGTTCCGGATCAGCGTTTATCAGGTGCTCCAGGAGCACTTGGGCAGGTGGGTGCTGTACGGGTATCTGGGAGAGGTGCTGAGTTTCCTCTGGGGGCAGAGGAAGAAGGGGGTGGTGACGGCCGGAGGACGAGCCAGATTGGCGCAACCACGTGCCAGGCCCTGTACCAGATTATCCCTTCTAAAGAAGCTGTGTGGTGTATGTCACTTCCTTAAAACCATGACCGACAACAAATTCAGGAATAGTAGAAGGCCAGGGAGCCCCGGGATGCCTGGTGCCTTGTGGCTTTTTATAGGCAGTCTAGATCTGGCTGGGTGGATCTAAGGGACATAGAAGAAAAGGGGACGGGGAAGAAACATTTTTGAAGGGCTACCTCTCTCCCGTTCCTCACTCTGAAACCCACTGCACGATGTCAGGCAACCAATTAAGGTGGCCATCTAAAGTAAAATGTTAGGGGAAGAAAAAAACCCAAACCAAAAATAAACAGAGAACTTTTAGCCTTCCAAGAATCACTAGGTCAGAAACCAAACGTGTGTGTTGAAAGTCTTTAATTTATCAAGATCCATTAATTTCAAGGTCTTGTGAGAGGTAAGGAGGCTAAGAAAAAGGGCTGGGACATTTAGCAGGTGCATTCTATTCAGACAGTCCCGAGGCGGGAATGACCAAGGTCCTGTTACTCAGTGGCTGGTTGCTGGACCCCTCAGGCTGTCAGACGTCTACCGTCCCCACTGGGCAGGGAAATTAATGGAAGAAAGTTGGTGTGGGCACCTCCTTGTGATGTGCAGGCCTAGCATCTTCAGCTAGAAAGGGGACTTGTTACCATAGACAGGGACAGAAGAACCATCACAGCTATGTTTGCCAAGCACTGCTATTTGGTGGGGGCGGGGGGGGCGGTCATCTAGGGACCAAGAAAACAAAACTGCTCTTGAGCATTTCCAGAGTGTTTTGCACTCGATATCTTGTTTCATATTCACAGTAGCCTTCAGAAGTGGTGGCTCATCTGTAAAATGAGGAGAACTAAAGTTACCTGAAGCCAAAGAATGAGGCTACCCAGAGAGAACGTGGCCACATTAGGATGTGAGCCCAGGTTTGCAAAGCTGGAGCCCATGCTTATGAAAGATATTTATTTCAAAAATTTGTTTTTAGGCCGGGGGTGGTAGCTCACGCCTGTAATCCCAGCACTTCGGAAGGCCAAGGCGGGTGGATCATTTGAGGTCAGGAGTTCGAGACCAGCCTGGCCAACATGGTGAAACCCCGTCTCTACTAAAAGTATAAAAATTAGCCAGGCGTGGTGGTGTGTGCCTGTAATCCCAGCTACTTGGGAGGCTGAGGCAGGAAAATTGCTTGAACCCAGGAGGAGAAGGTTGCAGTGAGCCGAGATGGTGCCACTGCACTCCAGCCTGGGTGACAGAGCGAGACTCTGTCTCAAAAAAAAAAAAAAAAAAAAAAAAAGTTTTTGAGTAGGCAAGACATGTTCATGGTATAAAATCAAAAGGAAAGAAAAGGAATCACAGTGAAAATGAAGGCTTCCAGCCCCTGCTGAGGCAGCCCCTGCTGCCAGTTTCTTGAGTCTCCTGAAATCAGCGAAGGAATCTGTGTTGCTGTTTTCACCTGTGGAACCCCACAGCGCACTCACTCCTGCCCCTGGCTTTCATCGTTGGATGATGAACCTTGGCAGCCCTTTCCAGTGGTTCACACAGGGTGCCCTCGTCCTCTGAGTCACCTCACTGTTCCACGGCATGGGTTGTGCTGCGTTTAATGTGTGCATGCTGGCTCCTCTGTTCTATGATGGACGGTGCCGCAGGGCAGATACCCTCACTGACATACCTGTTCATGTCTATCAGTCAGGTAAAGTTCTAGAGATAGAATTGTGGGGTCAGAGGGCCCACACATGGGTGGCTTTGGTAGCCACTGCTGAGCAGCTCTGCTGGGAGGTGACATCGACATCTACTCCCAGCAGCCAGGGAGCTTCTTGCTTAGGATGAAACCACAGCCTCTGTGTCCAGGCTGTTATCTGGATTCTCCACTCAGCTCCGGCAGCTCTTGGTCCTTCCTGCTGGCTTCGTGGGCACCTGGTCCCATCATGGTCTGAGATGCCTCTGCTGTCTTGCCTGAGATCCATGGGGTGGATCCTGAGGGCTGCAGGGTTGGGCAGCAGGCCTGAGCACTGCGTTTGGAGGAGGGGTGGGCGTTCCAGGTGTCCTCCCTGCCAGGCTGCTGGCAACAAGCAACTTGGGCTGGGGGTGCCCATTCTAGTGCTGGGATCCTGCTCCTGGGGGCTTCTGGGCTGCTGGGTGACTGAGTCCCCCCACAGCACAGGTACCTGCTGCATGCCATGCCTGAGGGCGTCGACCAGAACGAACTAGATATGAGTCTCTGCCCTCTGGAAGCTCACGTTCCAGCAAAGGAGAGGACGTGGCAGGTGGGAGCATTGAGCAGGGAAGGGTATAGGGTGAGAAGCAGTGGAGGGGAAGACAGAGCCACTTTCTTTAGGTTTCTACATGTTCTTCCTGTGCCTCCTGCAGCAAAGCCACCATTCTTCAGAAGTTAAATGGTTAAATTAAAAAATATATATTATTTATTCATTTTTCTGGACACGTTATTTTGTTTTTGAACCTAGAACCAAGATACCCCTATTATGTAATTCCCCAGCTATTAAGAGCATAGATTCAAATCCTGCCACCAGGTACCCGTGTGGCCTTGGGAAAGAGTCATCTCTCAGAGCCTCAGTTTTTTCCTCTGTAAAATGGGGATAATAATTGAATCTCCCTCCCAGAGTTGTGCTGTGGATGAAAGAGGGTGACATACTTACAACAGTGTCTTACACACAGGAAGTGCTCAATAAATGGTCACCTGCATTAGTATCATCGTCATCACAGCAGGAAGTGGAGCAAGACCTCTTTAGGAAGACAAGAGCCCTGGGTGGTGGCTGTGGCACTGCCTTCCCGCGTATGTCCATCCAGCCAATTCCCCTAATTCTGCAATCTCCCAGTGGGAACAAAGCCCTGAGCTTGAAAATGCTCTTCAAATCCCCCCTGCTTCCTCCAGCTCGCCTGTTCAGAGATGGGGCTCTTCTTTGCATGTCCCCAACCTGGCCCCACACAGCTTCTTCCAGCTGAAGGCCTCCTGCAGACCTCAGCCCAGGGGAACCCAGAGCCTTCCCTGCTGCCCCCGCCATGTGGCTGCCTCTGTCTCTGTGCCGCCAGCTGCCCAGCTGTGCAGGGCTGGGACATCTGACGAGCTGGGCCTGAGCTCCAGGAAAGCCCTGGGGGTGCCGGGGATTAGCCGGCTTTCGGTCGGCCTCAGCGTCTGTCCCATTGTGGGAGTCACTTTCCACTGAGTCCTCTTGATCTCTCGGAATCCAGATTAAATTCCGATAATGAGCCGAGCTGGAGGCCTTCCATAGCCCTGCGGCTCTGCTTAAAGCGCGGCCTCAGACAGCTGGAAAGACACGTTGGAGCCGCCCTTGGCGGGCTGTGGAGCAAGTGGGAGCGCAGAGGCAGATCTGGGGACAGTGGCCTTGGCTCCAGAGGCCTTGCTGGGGCGAGAAGGAGCTGCTAAAGGATCGGAGTCTTATCCTCATTTTCTGAAACCCAGGCATGAGGCCAGGCCAGCTGGGGCCTGGCTTCCAGGAGCTGGACTCGCTCCTGTCCCCGTTGGTGCAGACTTTGGTTCCAGGTGAAGGTGAGGATATTTGGGGTAGGGGTCGTGCTGTTTGCCCTGTTTCTGCTGTGGAGCTGGGACCTGGCATCTTCCATCCCAGCCTTCCCCGTCTCTCCCTGAGCATGTCCCAGGCTTGCCCCACTCCGCAGCACTGCCCCACATGTAGGCGACACACTTCTGCTTTGGGAGCTGGCCTCTGAGAACCTCCCTGGGAGGCCAAGGCCAGCCAGGGCAGCAGAATCTGCTCCAAGGGAGTCGGCCGCCACCAAGGTCGAGATGATGTCGGCAGCTGGATGGAAATGTCCCTGGGTTCATCTCAGTGATTTTGGCTGCCAGGAGGGTGACCTCAGCGTGGTCTCCAGGGCCAAGATTTGGATCAGCTGCAGCCTGAGTCACTCTGAGGAAGAGGGAGCTGCCCACTGCCTGTCCCCACCACACAGGATGGATTGGCAGAGGAGGCCTGGGCTCAGCTTCCTGGGTCCCTTCAGCCCAGGCAGAGGCTCTTGCCCTCGACTAGCCCTGGGATGGGGGCTCTGAGTTTCTGCCTTTCTGAGAAGCTCCCTGGGGATGCCCTGATGATTTTGGTCCATAAACCTGAGAAGGTAGTTGGGGCTGGATGTGGTAGGAGGGACGATGCAGCCCCATCACAGGGCGGCCCTCGGGAAGTGGGCCAAGGGCTCCTTGCCCAGTCCTCCCCTGGAGATGCTGGGGTGGCGGCAACTTGTGATGTGCAGATTCATGACTTGGTAGCAAGACTCTGGGCGGGTTTTGCCCTGCTGTTAGCCCCCATGAGCGTGTTTGGGCAGAGAGCCATGGTCACGTTCCAGAGCACATCTCCACCCTGTGGTTGAGGCTTCTCGTTGCGTGGTGCTTACTGTTTATGACTGTGCTGGACACTTCAGCTTTGTTTCATGCCTTGGAAAGGTTCCTATGAAGATGTATCATCCCCATTTTACAGGTGCAGAGCCTGGCTCAGAGGTGGGAAGTAGCTTGCCCAAGAGCACACAGCCATAAAGTGGCAGAGGTGGGACTCGAACCCAGGCTCTTAGATTCCAGCACTCAGCATCTTAGCCATGGCCGCGCCTCAGTGATTCCCATAGTGCTGATTCCCTCACCTGGGGCTCAGATGGGTCCATTGATGAGTCTTGAGCTGGTTTTCAGTCTTGGCTGTGCATTAGAATCACAGAGGCTTTTAAAACTCCTGATCCGTAGGGGTTGAACTGTCATTGGTGTGCTTTAAAAGCTCCCAGGTGATTCCCTGTGTGCTGGGGTGTGAACAGGTGGCTAAGATCTCTCTAATTTCTCACCCATGAGCTGTCTTACATGCCCAAGAGGAAGGAAAGAGATTCCTTTTTTTTTTTTTTTTGAGATGGAGTCTCACTGTGTTGCCCAGGCTGCAGTGCAGTGGCACGATCTCAGCTCACTGCAACCTTCACCTCCCAAGTTCAAGTGATTCTCCTGCCTCAGCCTCCCAAGTAGCTGGGATTACAAGTATGTACCACTACGCCTGGCTGATTTTTTTATTTTTAGTAGAGATGGGGTTTCACCATGTGTTGACCTTCTGTGACACATTCCATGTTCCCTTCAGCTTGGTGTCTCAGAGACTTTTTCTTCCCATAAGACTGAGCCCAAAGTGTAGTCCAGACCACAATTGTCAGTCTCAATGGCAGAGGAAAGGGACTGGCTAAGGGTGAAGATCCCTTTGGACTCTGGCTCCAGAGGCTTCTAGAAGCTTCCGGAAGCCTCTGGAGCTTCTTGCTGCTCCTGAAGGCTACGTGCCTGTTTCCTCATCTCCTGGCTTCTACCCCTTGCCACTACACCTCAGCCCCAGGGCATGAGCTCTGGTTTTGAGCTGCCTTCTCAGGATGTGCCAGGTCAGCTTCTTGAGTAGCCTTTTCAGAGGGCAAGGAGGATTCCTTCTGGCTGCTGGGAACTTCCAGGATGTCCTGGAAGGTCAGAGGAGAGCAGCCCTCATCAAGGAGCCTTGGTTCTCTGGGCCCCACTCCAGAACCCAGACTGAAGCTGCCTGAGCAGGAGCGGCAGGCCCTTAATGCCTTTGGTTCCACTTGGGGTCCTCTCATGGATCTGTAAGGATCCCTCTGGAAAAAGCCACCCAGCTGGGCAGAGATGGCAAACCACTGTGTTCAATCCAGTTAATGCCAGAGACACGGCCAGCATCCCCTACTCAGCATCCGGGGGCCAAATGCCTGTTGGCTTCCTGTCCTGTGGCCTGAGGCCATCTGGTGGGCCTTGGTGGCTTTTTTTGATCTCTGTCCCTGTTATTTCTTCCCATAATTCATCCCAAGCCTGGCTTCACAGGGAGCATACGGGTGGTGGCTGGGAATCAATGGCAACAGATTCCGTTCGCTGAGTGTTTGCGGCGGGCGAGGGCCCAGCAGGTTGCCCGCATTTTCCCTGATTCCCAGTAGGTGTTATATCATGTGCAGTGAAGCTGAGCGGGTGTCCCTACGAAGTGGTCAGTCCTGCCCCTCTTGTAGACCGCCTGTGGGAAAGATCTGCTCCCTTTATGTTTCTATCGATTTAGCCGGGTCCACAATGCGATCCTGGAGCCTCCTCTCTCCCATGACACTTGTCTATACTGGGAGAAGGGATGGCTGTCTTTGGGAACAGTCATGATGACAAAAGCTAATTGCATGCAACGGGGACTCTTTACTGCTTCCCACAACAACCCCCCATGGAGACACCCTTATCCCTGCCCACCCCTCTTTTTTTTTTTTTTTTTTTTTTTAGAGATAGACAGGGTCTTGCTCTGTTGCTCTGCTGGAGTGCAGTGGAGTGATCACAGCTCACTGCAGCCTTGACCTCCTGGGGTGGAGCAATCGTCCCGCCTGAGCCTCTCAAGTAGCTAGGACCACAGGAACACACGACTATGTCTGGCTAGGTTTTTACTTTTGTAGAGATGAGGTCTCGCTATGTTGTCCAGGCTGATCTCAAACTCTTTGCCTCAAGTTATTCTCCTGCCTTGGCCTCCCAGGGTGTTGTGATTACAGGCATGAACCACCGTGCCTGCTCCCACACCCTTTTTCACAGACAAGGAAATGAAGGCACAATACTGGGTTGGGGATTAAGGATGAGAAGCTTGCATCTTTCCCCAGTCACATATGTTTTTCTTCCTTGGCTGGTGGATACACTTTTTTCTTTCTCCTCATGGCAGTCCAGTCCTGTAAATTGGGAAATGGTGGGGCAATTCGTATTTTCCACACCAGGAAATTGAGGCAGAGACCAGTGACCTGCCCTGCCTGTCCCAGCAGTGTGTAGTGAGGCTTTGCAGACACACCTGGAGCCGCCTCTCGTTCCACCCCTCAGAAGTTGCATGGACTTTGACAGTACGTGGACCCTTGCTGAACCGTGTGGGGCTGCATAGTGAAGATCTGAGCGGGATCTGAGTGGGCCCAGCAGAGACAGTGACAGGGGCTCCACAAGGGGACCAGTTTTGTTTGTTTTGCTTACTGTGGTATCCATTTTGCCTAGAGCCGGGCACATAGTAGGTGCTCAGTAAGATGCCAAATGCGTGAAAGGATGAAAGCACGACCCTGCCTCCCCTTTGAAGATATGGGCTTTCTGAATTCACAGACCGCATGGTCTGGTCCCGTGTGCCTGAGCGCATGCACAACAGATGCCTGCTGGATGAGTGAGTGCCGGCCACAGTATCTTTGCCCTGGGGCTAGTCCGTCCTAGCAAATGCTCCAACGTGCTTTTTCTCTTCCAGAACTGAAATTCGAGAATGCCTTGCTTGCAATCTTTCTTCAGCATCTGAGCCCAATTTCCAAAAAGTGAAAATTGCCTGTAATTATGATACTTTTTGATCCTATGGATGTTTCCCTGTGATGATTATAATTACGTTATTTAGAGCTGTGTGCCAGTGGGTGCCCAAGGGGTAGGTCGGTTCTTGTTTGCAAATAGGGGAGACATCAGCGTGTGCTGCCGCCTGGGGTTCTTTACACTGGAATGCATTTGGGGAGAATGGGCTTTCGTGGAGGCAGCTCTCTGGATAACTTGATTTGGCACTTTGATTCCAAAAGCACTTCATGCTTGGCCCTGGGCCTCTGCTTGCCTATAGAAGCTCATTTTTCCAAATGTATTAACATCTGTGTTTTGAATCAGGATCTGTAATTGCTTTAGCCTTTTTGGCAGGAGACAAAGAGAATTAATATTTTTCAATTTGGTCATAAGCAGTCATCTGTAGCTGGGAAGAAAAGTGTCTGCTCAAATATTAACTCTAAGGGTGGGGAATACAGGCTTACCAGGAAAATGATGTTTTAAAGGAGACAACCACAGTTAATGAAGCTAGTTCAAATTCAGATTGGAAGTAGGCGTGTGGGTAAATACTCAAGGTTCTTCCAAACCCTGCTTCTTCCTTTGTCTTCCTATTGCAACATCCATCGGTGCCATATTCTTCTTTTTCCTCAGCAATGCCCATGGCTTCCCATTTTGCCACCCCAAGAAAAGAAGAAGGAAAGCTGACACCCGGTCTTGCATTCCAGCACTCATGCCACCCTTCTCCTCCCGGGACCAAGGCAGGCATTGCTAATGGATCCCAGCCCTCCCTTTCCCTGGATCCTTGGTACAGGTCTCTAAATAAGGCAGCCACTGCCAGTTGAGTGAAGCTGCCATCAAGTGAAACCTGTTGGCCACTGGTTTCAGGTCAGGTTTCTCCGAAGCTCACCCTCAGCTGAGGATTGTGTGGCTGTGAGAGTGAAGGATTAGAAAATGTTTCCAGGAAAGGCCTTTAGGAGCATTGGGCAGTGGGGAGATGGGGAGGCCAGGTGAGGGAGCAGTGCTGCGCAGAGCACCCTGAAGGGTGACATTGGCTCACTCTTCCTGCTAGAGGTTCTGGAGACAAAGTTGCACCCTCATCCTAGTCCCGTCAAGAGAGCTGAAGTGTTTATACCCTGTCATTTGAGGCAGGGTTTTGGTTTCCCAGCCTCTGCAGTAGTGACCTTTGGGGGTGGCTCATTCTCTGGGGTTAAGGGCCATCCTGGGCATTGTAGGGCATTCAGTAGCAGCCCTGGCTTCTGCCCACCAGATGCCAGTGACACATCTCCACACTCAGTTGTGAAACCAAAAATGTCACCAGACATTGTCAGGGTCCCATCTTTAAAAGGGCCTCTAACTAGGCCCTGGGGAAGAGTTAGGAGATGGGGGCAGAATGGCCCTGACTGAGAAGCACAGGGTGGAGGGAGGGATGTCAAGTACCTCTGGGTGACACAGCCGAAGTTGAACATACTTAAGTGGGAAGTCCCTCGCCCACCCTGTCTTCTTCCCACCTTCCCATTCACCTTGCTCACTGCTACCTACCACCAAACACCACCTACCAGCAAACACTAGCTACCAGCAAACACCAGCTACCACCAAACAAACACAGCTACCACTAAACACCAGCTACCACTGAACAAACACCAGCTACCACTGAACCCAAACACCAGATACCACCAAACAAACACCAGCTACCACTGAACAGCTACCACTGAACACCAGCTACCACCAAACACCAGCTACCACCAAACCAAACCAACACCAGCTACCACCAAAACAAACACCAGCTACCACCGAACAAACACCAGCTACCACCAAACACCAACTACCACCGAACAAACACCAGCTACCACCAAACGCCAGCTACCACCAAATGCCAGCTACCACCGAACAAACAGCTACCACCGAGCACCAGCTACCACTGAACAAACACCAGCTACCACCGAACACCAGCTACTACAAAACACCAGCTACCACCAAACGAACACCAGCTACCACTGAACACACACCAGCTACCACCCAAACACACCACCAACACCAGCTACCACCAAACACCAGCTACCACCAAACACGAGCTGTGCAGCTCCTCACACACATCTGTCTGGGGTGGTGCTCAAATCCACCTGTTGTCAGAACCTCCTGGAAATACATTGGAAGAGAAAAATACAGGTTCCCATGTTTAACCCCAACTAGTCAGGTGTAGGGGCTAGGAGTTTTCATCATTAATGTTTAAAAACAAGCTCCCAGGACTGGCTGTGTCACTTTCAGGGCCCAGTGCAAAATGAAAATGTGTCAAAAATGTATAAAGGATTTCAAGACAGCAACAGCAGAGCATGAAACCAAGCTCAGAGTTCTTCTGTGTGTCGGGCCCTGTGTGACTGCATGGGTCACATGCCCATGAAGCCTGCCCTGGCCTTGCCATCTCCCTGGATATAGATGTCTATTGATATCTGTGTTGATAGATATCTTTATACAGATACCTTTCAGCCCCAGCCTCATTTCCAGCTGTCTCCTGTACACATAAACACGTGGAAACACAGATCCACAGAAACACAGACACAGACACAGCACACGGACGTGCAGACATGCCTGGTTTCCCCTATTTTAACACCTTACATCAATAGGGTACAGTTTTCATAATTAAGGACCCAGCATCTGCATTTTTATTAATGAAAGTCAATCATTTATTCCGGACCCCTTTGCTTTTACTTCTTGTCCTTCTGTCCTGTCCAGGACGGCACCTACCCTTCAGTGGCCACATTCCCTGGGGCTCCTCCTGCCTATGTGTTTCTCTGGCTTTGCTTATTTCTGAAGGTGACAGTCACCCAGCGTTTGGAGGGAGTTGATGCAGAGTCCTCTCCCACTATCACTCGGTCTATCTCAGCCCCACCTATTTTAAAATTCAACCTGAATCCTTATGCTCTGGCTGTGGCTCGATGTCTTCTGAACTTGAGTGACCTGGGTCACAGCCACACGGGGTCCCCAGACTGGAGTCCTTGTAACCCCTGGGCTTTCAGCTATGGCGACCCCAGTGCCTGGCACAGAGCACTCCATGTGGCTTTGCTTCTTGAGTGGAAACTAGATTATAAGAGCCTTTTTGGGGTAAGGGTTCTTTGTCTCCTAACTCTTCCCCAGGGCCTAGTTAGGGGCGCTTTAAAGATGGCACTTAAGGTGTCCTCAAAAGCAGGCTCTTTCCCCTCCATGCTGTGGGCTTAGGGAGTGGGCTCAGCCTCTTGCTCTGGGGTTGAACCCACAGGTCCCGGAAGTGGGAGAGGGTGGGTGGGGTGGTTTGGGAGTCAGGTTTGCAAGTGGGATTGAGGGCTGGAACCAGGAGCCTCCCAACAAATCTGTCATGGCCATTCTCCTTGGAAAGCTTTCTCCAGCTGAGTCCTGCCTCCATCCCTTTCCCCTTGGGTGTTCCACATGCAGGGGCTCACCGTGCAGTAGGAAAAGCATCTCTGAGGCCCTAGTCTTGCTCCTGGACATAAGAGGGATCCTCCAGCTTCCCCAGCATCACAGGTGTTTGAGTCTTTTCTCTGCAGATGCCACCACATGTCCTGGCGGGGGTCGCTGCCGTGAGTGTAGACAGCATTTCTCCTCCAGCCCATGTCTGGCTGCTCAGGCGGTGACTCCCAGCACATCAGCCTCACCAACTGCCACCTTGGACAGGGCCTCCACTCCTCCTCGGAGAGATGGACCCGCTGAGCCGCAGACCTTGAGGCTTCCCCTCTCCACACACCTTCCCCTATGCGGGAGCTCTGCTGGGAGCTTTCTCTGACCCACTGAGGAGTCAGAGTCGAGGTCTGTGGAGAATTCCCCAGCCCCTCACCCTCAGGAGACAGCCTCACCCTCAGGAGACAGTCCCCCCTCAGGAGACAGTCCCTCACCCTCAGGAGACAGCCCCTCACCCTCAGGAGACAGTCCTCACCCTCAGGAGACAGCCCCTCACCCTCAGGAGACAGTCCCTCACCCTCAGGAGACAGCCCTCACCCTCAGGAGACAGCCCCTCACCCTCAGGAGACAGCCCCTCACCCTCAGGAGACAGTCCCCTCACCCTCAGGAGACAGTCCCTCACCCTCAGGAGACAGCCCCTCACCCTCAGGAGACAGTCCCTCACCCTCAGGAGACAGTCCCTCACCCTCAGGAGACAGCCCCTCACCCTCAGGAGACAGTCCCTCACCCTCAGGAGACAGCCCCTCACCCTCAGGAGACAGTCCCCTCGCCCTCAGGAGACAGCCCCTCCCTCAGGAGACAGCCCCTCACCCTCAGGAGACAGCCCCTCACCCTCAGGAGACAGCCCTCCCTCAGGACGTCCCCCCTCAGGAGACAGCCCCTCACCCTCAGGAGACAGCCCCTCACCCTCAGGAGACAGCCCCTCACCCTCAGGAGACAGTCCCCTGCCCTCAGGAGACAGTCCTCACCCTCAGGAGACAGCCCCTCACCCTCAGGAGACAGTCCCTCACCCTCAGGAGACAGCCCCTCACCCTCAGGAGACAGTCCCTCACCCTCAGGAGACAGCCCCTCACCCTCAGGAGACAGTCCCCTCGCCCTCAGGAGACAGTCCCCTTGCCCTCAGGAGACAGCCCCCCCCCCCCCCCCCCCCCCCCCCCCCCCCCCTCAGGAGACAGCCCCTCACCCTCAGGAGACAGTCCCCTCGCCCTCAGGAGACAGTCCCCTTGCCCTCAGGAGACGGTCCCTCACCCTCAGGAGACAGTCCCTCACCCTCAGGAGATAGTCCCTCACCCTCAGGAGACAGTCCCCTTGCCCTCAGGAGACAGTCCCCTCACCCTCAGGAGACAGCCCCTCACCCTCAGGAGACAGTCCCCTCGCCCTCAGGAGACAGTCCCCTTGCCCTCAGGAGACAGTCCCCTGCCCTCAGGAGATAGGCCCTCACCCTCAGGAGACAGTCCCGTCGCCCTCAGGAGACAGTCCCCTTGCCCTCAGGAGACAGTCCCCTTGCCCTCAGGAGACAGTTCCCTGCCCTCAGGAGATAGCCCTCACCCTCAGGAGACAGTCCCCTTGCCCTCGGAGACAGGCCCTCACCCTCAGGAGACAGGCCCTCACCCTCAGGAGATAGTCCCCTTTCCCTCAGGAGACAGTTCCCTGGCCCTCAGGAGACAGGCCCTCACCCTCAGGAGACAACCCCCTCACTCTCAGGAAACAGCCCCCTGGCCCTCAGGAAACAGCCCCCTCGCCCTCAGGAGACAGCCCCTCACGCTGAGGAGACAGCCCCTCACCCTGAGGAGACAGCCGCCTCGTCCTCAGGTGCACCCCTCTGAAGCTGCTCCAAGAGGTTCTGACGGGCTTAAGTCCCAGGCCCACAGTGTTCTGTTTTGACGATCTCCAAGCCTGCCTTACTTCCCCGCCCTCTCCAGGTGGTTCCTGGGGTCACCTCTCAGACTACTTGCATTCAAGTCCTTGACTCAGGATCTGCCTCTGGAGTCACTGAAGCATGACAGAGGCTGAGTGTCAACCACACAGGGCAGCCGGGAGGGCTCTCTGGCAAGGGGCAGCTTTGGCACAGGCACAGCTCCTGGGACCTGGTGAGGGTCTACTAAGTGCAAGCTGATGTCCTCAGCCTGCCCCCTTCCTCGACCCCCCTGGCTTAAGGATGCTACCATGAGAATAAGTCTTAGAACACCCCGCTCTGGCCTTCTCTAGATGTTCCAACCCAGCCTCTGTTTTTGAGAATCTTGAATTTGGAAATTGCGTCACTTGTTTCTGTCTGCAAAGCACTGTCAAATTTCTTTCCCCTTGTCGCCCTGCTTTGCTGCACTTTTTCTGTCTCTGGGTTTGGAATCTTAAAACAGCCTGTGGTTCTCTTAAAAAAAAAAAAAAATGAGGTTGGAAAGATGACCCAGCCCGAAGACTGTATTTGTGGTGCTTGTTTATTCCTTGAGTGTGCTGCATGAAAGGGGCTGAATTTACCTCATTCTATTTTGGTCTGGACCTGGAGGCTGGAGGAAATGCGGTCCCCAGGGGAAGTCTAGAAAGATGAGTCTCCCCATCCTCCATGGCTGCCCGCCCACCTCCACAGTGCCAGACGCAGGGAGCTGCCCATCCGTGTGGGATTTCCCCCAGAGCCGTGTCAGAAGCTCTGCAGTGCCCCCCAGGTTTTTCTGGGGGGACCCCCCCAGAGTTCTTGATGTTTCACCAGAGTTCTTGGTGTGTTCTGTGAGCCGGAATCCAGCTCGTGGCTCAGTTCCACTGGATTTCTGGATGGATCATGCCTGGGTTGAATGGAATGGTAGAGCCTCCCGTTTCCCAGAAATTTTGGGGCTCAAACCCTGGTATCCTAAGCAAAGAGGGACAAGAGTCAGGTTCAAAAGGAAATGTGAGATGTGCTTTCTTCCCAGCTGTTGCTCTCTGCCCGCCTGAGTCCTCTTGACTTTTGCCTGATGTGGGGCAAGGAGGTGGCTCTGAAGAGGTGATGGGGACAGGAAATGGGGCACTAAACCAGAAGCCCATGCAGCCTAGCAGTTTCCAGCGAGGGGTCAATTTGAGGTAATTTGACAGCCCCCTGGTTCCATAGCCAGGCCTGTGAAGGTGGAGGGTATGGAGGTGCCCAGGGGCTGATGAGGGTCTCCCTTCAACTAACTTGTGCAGCTGGGTGCCCATGGCCTGGGAGTGGGCGACCAGTGGGGCATAGGGTAGGCTGGGTGGGCTACGGCCCCAGTGAACTGTGAGTCAGAGCCATTTCTGGAGCTATCTGAATAATCTGAAAAAGTATTTACCATTTCTCTTTTAATAATATAAACTATTGGAAGTGAAACCAGAAAACCTTACTGGCCGTAAGGATGCAGAGGATACCAGCCCATTTGTCCAGCGTGCATCTGAGGCCTGCTTTGTACTAAGCTGTGTGCTTGGTGCAGAGGCTGCTCCAGGGCTGAACAAAATAGGGCTGGTTCTTGCTGACAAAAAGCTTAAAACCTGGCAGGGAAAGAGGAAAACCCAAAAAACTATACAAACAAACTGAAACTCCAGCCCAGATGGCGCAGGGGAGAGGACTTGGGCTTGGAGGGTGTCTGACGTGGGCGCGCCATTAGGGCATCAGTGGACGCTTCCCTGGGATGCTCAAGAACAGGCAGGTGTGGGGGAGGTGAAGAGGCAGGGAACAGTGTTGCAGGCAGCAGGAACAGCATGTGTGAAGGGCGGTGGTGGGCTGGAGACTGGCACAGATGAGGAGGGCTGGGTAGGAGGAGACTGTGGAGACAGGGGCCGGACCATCCAGGGCCTTACAGGTTGGATGACCTGAAGTTGACAATAATGCCTCCTCTCTCTCCCCGGTTTCTCGGTTTGGACTGTCAGTTCCATAGTCTTCTTTATCACGGAACACATTAGAGAGCTTTGGCTTTTTATCCTAAGAGCTGATAAAGGGTTTGAGGCAGGGAAGTTAATTGCTCAGCCCCTGCAAGCTGCTGGGGCAGGGGGAGTGCGGGGTGAGAAGAGTGGAAGTGGAACCCCTGGGTTCTCTGGGTGGTAGCTCTCCCTCCACCATCAAACATCACCGTGCAGGGCTGACACTTTGCTGGAACAGGGCTCTGGGCTGGCTCCATTCACTGCCTGCATTTCTCTGAGCCTCAGTCTCCCACTGTGAGAGGGGACAACAGTGCTTGCCTCTCAGGTACCATAGGGTTCAGTGGGCTCGCTCCACGCCTTGTTCTAAGATGGTTCCATCTTGAGCTGGGGTCAGCTCGCTGCAGCTGTGATCTTGCTTTAAAGCCAAGGCAGCTTGAATCCCGTGGTGGAAGATTCACACTGACATTGAGGTTTGCTCCAACCAGCTGGGAGCCTTGAGTCTCTGGCCATGCGCTGGCATCTCAAGCATATCTTTCCATTTAACTCATTCTCAGAATAATCCTCATGGCTACCTCCATTTTACAAACAAAAGAACCTGATGGACAGAGGCTGACTTGCTCAAGGTTACTTCACTGAGATTTAATTCCAATTTTCCTCAACCCAGAGCCTGGAGCCCTACAGCCTACATCCCTGAGCACCCATTGTGGGACCCGAGGACCACCCTGGGGATTTCATCACAGAGAGGATTCCGGGCCTCTGATGCTCTGATTGTCTCTGCTGGTGGCTATGTCTCTAATAAGGGAGAGCCTTCCACTTGTCGCCGTATTTCTCTTCCCTCTTGACCCCCTGCCTCTGTGATCCACACCTTGACACAAGTTTGAATGGCTCATTACTGTGCTCCATTGCCGGAGCAGACATTTCTTTGCAGCAGGACTTCTCAGAGCCTTTAAAGAGCTAAGATGCATTATGACATCTCTAAGGAGCAATGTGTTGTGTGGCGCTTCCCAACCTTATTTCACCGCAGAGCATTTTGGATTTTTGACCCTCTCATTTTCCTCTCTTAGCTATCCTCTTAATAAGTTGCAGTTTTTCAGACCTTGATAAACTCCAAACCCTTTGTCTTGTGGATGGAGAAACTGAGGGCTAGAACATAAGGGCCACTGACTCGCTTTCTGACTGTGAGAATGCTGGCCTCCGGACGCTGGACGGGCATCTTCCTGACCTTCCCATGAGTGGCTGGGTTGGTGCTGTCTGCAGTCAGCTGGCCCTGCCCAGAGGGAGACAGACAGCTGGGGTGGGTGAGAGGGCCATGGGTGGCCACCCGAGCTCTGTCTGGGGCAGGAGGATATTGTGCCTCTTTGTGTATTTTTCCACCTTACTCCCCAAAGCTTTAATTTTAGTCTTCCTGGATATACACCGTCTTCAAGAAAGTGTATTTTAAAAAAGCTTTGGACCTCCCTGACTTCATCTTCCCATCTGGGGGATGCCAGGGACTGTTCTATGATTTGGCAGGAAAGCAGGGCATTCCCTGAAGCCAAGGTGGGGGAGCCTGGGGCCCGGGCTGGGTCCTCCCCAGCCTGTAGCTCAGAAGGGGCACCCCTTGGACCCGGGAGCTGGCTGCCAGGGTGGGGCCGGCTTCCTTCTGGGCTCCTTTGATCTCCTTCCCGGGCTTCCCTGCAGGCTGGGGTTGCTGCTGGGCTGTATCCAGGTGCACGGCGGGTTGCAGTTTCCCGGCCTGACTCACCGCAGCCGCAAGCCTGTGCTCCCTCCATGACATCATGCTAGCCTGGGAATGCTCTGGCCGTGCTCGCTGGCTCGCTCTCCTGCTCCTTTTCTTCTGAGGAATATCCTTGCAGCCCAGCAACCGTTCACAACATGCAGGCCTTCAGAATGTCCGGCCTGCAGTTTTCCAAAGAGCAGCTGGGTGAGGCGAGGGTGAGGGTCAGACTAGGGGTCGGGGAGCGAGTCAGCTGGGTCTGCGAGTGGCAGAGCCCGTGATCTCCACTCCTGCTTAGAACTCCTCCCGGCTTCCCAGCGCTCAGCAAGACCTGACCTCCCGCGGCCAGAGGCCCTGGAGGGGACATTGTGCGCCTGTGCCCTCTCCTCACTACTTTCTCATCATGACTTCTGCATTCGGTTCTCTCTGCCAGGAGCACTTTTCCCTGCCCTTTTAGCTGTGTTAGTTCTGCTCATCCTCTGACCCCCTTCGGGAGATGTTGCTGTGGAATGTCCTCCCCGTACACCCTCACACCTCACATCTAGGCCTTTTCTTCTGTCTTGCACACCCAGAGGACTCTTCCCTCCTTCACGGAGGGAAGAGGGTTTGAATGACACTCTTTTGTGCTACACACGCCCAGCCTCTGGACCCAGAGCTCCATCTCTGGCTGCTGTTGTGTCTCTGGCTCCTAGCAGAGCACCTGTGGAGAGGAGGCGTTTCAGTGTGGATCTCAGGAGGGAAATTGTATTCGTTCCTCTAGCTGCTGTACCAAGTGACCGCCAACTTAGTGGCTTAAGACAACACACATTTATTCTCTTAGAGTTTGGGAGGTCTAAAGTCTGAAATGGGTTTTACTAGGCCCAAATCAGGGGGTCCATAGGGCTGCATCTTTTCTGGAGGGGCTGGGGGAGGATCTGTTTCCTTGCCGTTTCTGGCTTCTAGGGGACAGAGCCCCCTTTCTTGGCTCAAGGTCCCCAGATGCAGTCACACCACCCTGACCCCTGCTTTCGCTGTCACAGCTTATTCTCTGGCCTCCTGCCTCCCCTGTTATCGGGACCCTTATGATTCCTTTGGGCCCACGAGGATAATCCAGGATAATCTCCCAACTCAAAAATCTTTCATCGCATCCGCAAAGTCCCTGCTGCTGTGGAAGGTGACATACCTATCTATAGCTTCCAGGATCAGAACATGGAAGGTGGCATACCCACAGCTTCCGGGATCAGGACCTGGAAGGTGGCATACCCACAGCTTCCGGGATCAGGACCTGGAAGGTGGCATACCCACAGCTTCCAGGGTCAGGACCTGGAAGGTGGCATACCCACAGCTTCCGGGGATCAGGACCTGGATGTATCTGAGGGGGTGTTATTCTGCCTACCACATCATCTGAAGTGTGTTTTCCTTTTTTTGATGGTGGGCCTAGGCCAGCCCCATCCTCTCCTGCCCTGCCTCCTCTAACTTGGGTGGGGCTCCTGGAGATGGCTTTCTGTGATTCAAGTAACCTCTGGCCTGGGGCCTGTTGCTCCCAGCGGAGGCGTGTCCTGAGCCTCCCTGCCCCTCAGTTTTTGGTACAATCCCCATCCCCATGTAATAGCTGGTATTAAGGTGATATTAAGTGGGGATGCGATTGTACTGACCTCACTGGAGGAGGGAGGAGGAGGTGGGAGAGTGTCCCTTAAGAGCCTAGTGTGCAGTGGGTGCCCAGGACGAGGTGTCAGGGTGCTGAGGGCCCCCGGCCACCAGCCAGGTGATTCCAAATGTGGCCCTTCCAACCCTGGCTTGCGTCTGCTACCTGAAGGTGGTGGGGGGCTGTGTCTGAAGGTAGCAGAGGGGGAGATCAGGCTGGCTCTCAGGCTGTGATGGCGAGAACATTTTTCATTACACTGCCCTAAATTATGGCCCAGAACTGGTATCTAATCCTCATTCAGCCACCAGCTGCCCATGCGCAAGACAGAAACTCTCTCATCTTCCAAGCTGAAAATTAAAATGACCAGAATGGATTTCCAAGGGCCTGTTCTGCTCCTAAGACCCTGGATGGCTGGGCCCAGGGGCAGGAGGCTGAAGGAGCCCTGACGGTGGGCACAGACTGGATGGGAACTGTCCCAGGTAACGAGACAGTGTGCACTGCGTGGCCATGTTGAAATTCGTGTTTCCTATGGCTCCAACGCCTGCCTGGGTGTCTCAGGGCCAGAGAGATCCTCAGACTCCCAACTCCGCTGTGTTTTGCCCTGGGGCAGTTTCAGGGCTGTCTTTCCTGGATCTGTGTTTGCGCTGAGGCCGGGTCCTGCATCCCACATGGGAGTCTTACTCCCCTGGGAGGGGGGTGGTAGGTGAAGGCCCATGAGGATCAGTCTCTAAATAGCCTCTAGGTAGGTAGCCAGAGGCCAAAAAAAGGACTTCCTGCCTTCCCACGTTTGAGATTTTAAAATATCCCCTTTTCCATTGTGGTAGAACTTTCCAGGGGAAGGTGGGCTGGGAGACACTGGAAACGAGCCTGGGGATGTGCGGTTCCTCGTCCTGCTCCCTCTAGAATTAGATTTCAGCCAGTTCACCTGGGTGTCCTTGGGAGGAGGCACCCGAAAGCCCAGCAACGCGCTGTCCCCAGGCTGGTGGTTAAATATTAACGCCTCTCAGTGCTGCAGCACTGGGGTCACCAGCGGTTCATGCCTTGCAGAGCAGGGCTATGGGAGAACCCAGTTTCAGAAGAGAAGAGAAGACGACTTTTGAGGTCTTGCTGTTTCTTTAATCAGAAACAGCCTGAGAAAGTGGAAGGATCATCAAGTTTATAGACAATAGACGTGTGGCCTGTCCCCTGGCTCTGCTGCCTTTCTCTGAGATTAGAGGAGTGGGAAAAACCGTCCGAACCCAGGAAAGCAGGTGAGAGCCAGGCTTGCCCCCTCACCTATGTTTGTTCTGCTGATCAAGTATAACATGGAAATGTGTTGCACCATACAGATCTAGCTTTTTCCTGAAATAGGGCATGCTTACTAAATTGAGACAATATTGATGTACATGTGTTAGCTTGTAAAGGGAAGCGAAATACTTCACAGTGAATTGTTGCTACCACTCTGGTCTGTATGCATATAAATGTTTCATGCAGATGTGTGTATACTTTAAAACAATTATTAGCATAATGGCACCATACTCTATATTTGGGGCTTAGATTGGCCTTATCCATTTTCAAAAAATAGCTTTATTAAGACATGAAGTGAATAATTCAGTGGTTTTTGGTACATTAAGTGTTGTACAACCAACACCACTGTCTAATGTTAGAATGTTTTCAGCACCCCAAAAGGAAACTCCATACCCACTAACAGTTACCCCCATTTTCCCTACCTCTCTAGCTGTTGGCAAACACTACTTTCATTTTTTTTCTTTTTTTTTTGAGACAGGATCTCACTCTGTCACTCAGGCTGGAGTGCAGTAGCATGATCACAGCTCACTGCAACCTCTGCCTCCTGGGCTCAAGCGATTCTCCTGCCTCAGCCTCTCGAGTAGCTGGGACTACAGGCATGTGCCACCAGGCCTGGTTAATTTTTATATATATATATATATGTTTATTTATTTTTGAGATGGAATTTTGCCATTGCTGCCCAGGCTGGAGTACAATGGTGCGATTTAGTAGAGACGGGGTTTCTCCATGTTGGTCAGGCTGGTCTCGAACTCCTGACCTCAGGTGATCCACGCGCCTCAGCCTCCCAAAGTGCTGGGATTATAGGCGTGAGCCACCACGCCTGGCCAATTTTTATATTTATTGTAGAGATGGGGTTTTGCCGTCTTGCCCAGTCTGGTCTTGAACTCCTGGGCTCAAGCAATCTGCCTACCTCTACCTCCCAAAGTGCTAGGATTACAGGTGTGAGCCACCACACCTGGCCCTACTTTCTGTCTTTATGGATTTGCCTGTTTGGGACATTTCATAGAAATGGACTCATACACTATGCAATCTTTTAAGTCTGACTCCTTTTTCTTCGCATAATGATTTCAAGATTCATCTGTGTTGTAGCCTTTATCAGAACTTCATTTTTTAATGCCAAATAATATTCTGTTGTATCAATTGACTATTTTGTTTATCTGTTCATGAGTTGATGGACACTTTGGTTGTTTCTACCTTTTTGGCTGTGAATAATCCTGCTATGAACATTGGTGTGTAAGATTTTGGGTGGACATATATTTTAATTGCTTCTGTGGGTAGTCGAATTGCTGGGTCACACGGTAATTCTACATTTGACCTTTTGAGACACCACCATACTGTTTTCCAGAGTGGCTGCCCCATTTTCCAATCCTACCATTAGTGTATGAGAGTTCCGCTTTCTCCACATCCTTGCCAGTAACACTAGTTATCATCTGTGGTTTTGGCTGTAGTCATCCTAGTGGGTGTGAAGTGCTGTCTCACCGTGGTTTCAATTTGCATTTCCTGGTTGCTGATGATGTTTAGCATCTTTTCATGGCTCACTGGCTATTTGCGCATCTTCTTTAGGAAAATGTCTGTTCAAATTAGCCTTCTCTATTTTGGGAGTCAGTGGTGTGCTAGCTTTACAATATGGGTTTCAAACTCTCCCTCTTCCATGTTCTTGATCAAATTGTATAAGAAAGAATTATCTGTTGATAATTTGCAAAATCTGTGGTTATAAAACCAACTGGGGTATGGGGATGGGAAAGACTTTCCTATTTCAATTTCTTTTGGGCAAGTCAAAATTTTCATTTCTTTTTGCATCAATTTTTGCATTTTGCATTTTCCCAGAAGTTTACATCCTACAAATTCTGTTTCTTAACACCTTCCTATCATATTTCCACCTTGTCAACAAGTGTAGATTTATATGGTCCTTTGAAGTGGCTGTGCAGGGCTCTGTTGCCTTGGGCATGCCATACATAATGTTTTTACCAGTCCCTCTCACTGGATGTTCTCAGTTTTTCTGTTATAAACAATGTGACTGTTGTTTGGGTTATCTATCTCTGAAACTAACCACTCACATGTAGTGGCTTAAAACAACATCGTTTTATTGCTCAGGAATTTAGGCAGGGCTTAGCTGGGTGGTTCTTCTACTCTTCCTGGTATCTGCTGTAGTCACTGATGGAGCTAGGAGCTTGACTAGGTCTGGAAGGCCCGAGATGGCGCCTCACTGGGGACTGGCTTGGTTTTTCTCTCTATCTCTGGTTTATAGACACTTTTCCTCCATGGACCTGTGCCTCCTTCCCCTCCATGTGGTCTCTTCCTTCAGGAGTGTAGTCAGATTTCTTGATTCAGTGGCATGCTTCCCAGAGGGCAAAAATAGAAATGATAGGCTTCTTAAGTCCCAGTCCTGAGCCTGGCAGGGCTTCAGTTCCACTGGGTCCTACTGGTCACAGCAGATCACATGGTCAGTCCAGACTTCAGAGGTGGAGAACAGGCTCCACAAGTTTATGGGACAGCAGCATGTGCATATAGAGACAAGGAATTGTTGGTGGCCATATTTGCAGAAAATCTAACACTACTGTGAACATAGTACACTTTTCTTACAAATTTTGGAGTCCACGGTAAACATTCTTGGAATGGACAAGTGGTCTGTTGACTGGAGAATCACAGGCAAGTCATGTAACCTCTGGGGCCAAGACATGTAAAGTCCCCATCCTAGGATTTCCTGAAGTTTAGCAGAGAATAGACGCCAATGCTGACATACCTTGTAATAACTATAGATGCTCTTCCAGGAGCGTCTTGGAGTTTGCTGCCAGGCTGGTCTTAACTTGGCTCTTCCTAATCATTGAAGAAGATGGCATTATTCTCATTTTACTTAAGAGGAAACCAAGACACAGGAATTATCTGGCATAACCTTGCCTTATTCCTTCTCCATCACCTGGTTTCATCCCCCTCTAGTATTTTCTCTGCCCCACACAATGCTGTGATGACAACACGTATCATACAGGATTCAACATCTTCCTATGTGTCTCATCCCCAGGTGAGTGAAGGAGGTGGCAGGGTTTAAGCGCTCAGGCTCTTAAGTCAGGTTACCTGTGCTGTCGCCTGGTTCTGCCACTTATCAGGTGTGTCACTGCAGACAATTGGCTTTATTTCACTGACGCCAACTTTTCTCATCTGTAAAACAGTAACATGACTTTGATCATTTCATAGGGCCGGTGGGGAGATTCAGAGAACCGAAGTGTGGAAAGCACCGAGATTCTCAGCAGTGGTGAAGGTGAAAAAACGCATTTAGGTTCCTCAAGGCCTTTCACCCTGAGCCTTCCCTACCTCTTCTTTCACCTGGGCTGGGCCGGGGAGGCCAGTGTGTTCAAGGTAAATAAAAATGTTACAAAGGGCTCCTTCAGTATTCTCCTGGTTGTAAGAACCAGTGTTCTTTTATGATGCTCAAGGTGGCAGCTAGAAATTCCCCCTCTCCAAGCCGTCAGACTGGACCTGGCTGCTGAGTAATTCCTTCCTTGTCCTTTCCATGAGGTCCAACCTCATGCCTGGGCTCTCAGTCTGAAAGCAAAGCCCGTGTTAGCATCTCACACTGGACCCATCTCAGCAAGGCTCCCTTCTCCCGGTGCCTTCCGATGAAGATTTGGCTCTCCTAAGCGTGCCTGGGACAAATTGCAAACTATGACTTGAAGGAGGGGAGTTGATGCGTTCACGTTGATTCATGGATGAGTCAGCGCTGGCCTGTAGCATCTGGCCTCAGTGTCATAGCCTGCAATAAGAGAATGCTCAGTATCGTTTGGCGAGGCGTTCTCTGTTTAAAGGTCTCACTCTGTTCCCCTGGTTACCATTCATTGTTTTACTGTCCTCGAGGGCTTGTCCAGATATCTGGTCACATTTTCCTACTAATAACAATTTTCCAGGAAAATCACCACCTGGATTTGTGACTTCTGTGCTGAGGTGTGGGTATTTCCTACAGGGGCCTTGGGAGCCTGATTCAGTGGAGAAGTTGTTTCGACTTGGAGTGGTACTTCTTGTCTCATCTGTTAATTGTTGAGAATAGCTAATGGTTCATTGACAACCTTGGTAGCTTTTCAAAGCCAGGAAAGTCATCCAGGCAAACTGGAGATAAGACAGCAGGAAATTCTTGTTTATAAGTTTAAAATCTATGTAGACATCCCCGAAGCCAGCCTGAAACTACCTCTAAAAGAGCATGGGGAAGAAGAAGTAAATGAGTTATGAAAAATCATCTCATGATTTTAATTCAGTTTGGATGTGAAAGGTAAACTTAGGGTCTTCAAAGTCCTGTGTGGTTCTAAAAAGACTTTCTTGCTTCTGTCATCTCTCTGTGCTTGAGAGAGGAATGAGCCCTTTACAATCTTTAAAAAAAACAAAAAACACCTCATTCCTTATAGTCCTGGAGACTGGGAAGTCCAAGATCTAGGTGCCGGCAGGGTCAGTGTCTGGTGAAGGCTGCCCTCTGCTTCAAGGTGACACCTTGTTGCCATGTCCTCACGTGGCCAAAGATGGAAAAGCAAAAAGGGACCAGACTTACTCCCTCAAACCCATTCATAAAGACATCAATCCATCCCCAATGGCCTAATCACCTCCTAAAGGGCCCGCCTCTTAATAATGATGAATTGGGGATTTTCAACATGAGTCTTGGGAAGGACAAAACATTGAAACCACAGCAATAACAGAATTAAGCATTTTCTGAATCAGGTTCTGGGGGGTCATTGAATATTACTTAAAAAGGAGAGTTTGAGGTGGCATGGGATGAAGTGACTCCTGTGCCCATCTGTGGTCCTGGTGATGCTGTCCATTGCTGTGGGGTGCCCACCCTCCCATGGCTAGGAGTGGGCACATAGATTGACTAGGCCAACTGGATTCTGTCCCCCAGAGTTTTGGATGGAGAGAGGCCCAGAGGGAAAAGCAGCTCCGATTCGTTCCTTCTGTGCTTGTGCCTGAGAAGATTGCCCTGTGCCCTCACACCTGCCTCGGTTCCTGTCTGTTTCTGACCCTGGTTCTTCTTCCCTGTGTAGGCTTCTCCGGGTCTGTTAATCTCCCAATACTTGCTAACATTACAGATCTGTTTCCTGTGTGTCTTCTCTGAGCCTTGTTCACCTTGATGTGCCTGACGAATGTCTAACATATTATGGCATGCAGCAGAAGGATGATCTAGCAGACCTCACAAACCTAGAGTTGTCCAGGTCAGACAGGAAGATAAATAGGGGTGGCTGTCTGCAGTGTTAGTAGGGAGAGCTGGGGGCTGGAGCCAACCGGAGATGTGTGCCTCATCAAAGGGACATGGGTGGCTCGGCTCCTGCCCGTGGCTTAGTGGGTTACATTCCAACGAGGTTGACTGGTGAAAGGCTCTGAAAAAGCAGTGTCCAGAAGAACTGTCTTTGTGTACAGTTGCAAGCTTGGGCTTGCAGGTAGCCTGGTTGGTTTCCAGTCCTGCCTGGACTGTCCTAGTGGCATAACCCTGGGCAAACAACTTGACCTTTCCGAGCCTCAGTTTTGAGTTCTGCACAATGACATGGGGAATATTATCTACCCTACAGAGTATTGTAAGAACTAAGTGACATGAGACTGGTCAGGCATTTCAACCTGGAGCCTGGCACATGGTAAGTGCTCCATAAAGGGTATGCCTGACATCTTTACGTGTGAGCAGAGAAGATTCACTATAATCACCGGGAAGATTAGATAACTCCAGGTATGATAGAGACTGTTGTTGCCCTGGGGCAGGGACCAGTGTCATGTTGTTCATCATTATGCCTTGGTTTCTGGTACAACACAGAGGTATAAATATTCTAGTTGACTATTAAAGGACTCAAAGAATTGAAACTTTGAATCCTTATTAAAAGTGTGCAAGAAATGTTATGAAGATCTTTCATACTAGAATTCTACTATCCAGAAATGTAACAATTCACTTATTTACCCTCTTATTCATCTACTCATCTACCCATTCATCCATCCATCTACCCATTTACCCATCCACTCATTCACCTACCTGCCCACCCATCTACTCATCCATCCATCCATCCATCCATCCACCCACCCACCCACCCACTCATCTACCCATCCATTCACTTATCCATCCAACCATCCATCTGTCCATCCATCCATCCATCCATCCATCCATCCATCCACTCATTCACCCACGTACCCATCCATTCACTCACCCATCCATCCAACCACCCATTCACCCTCCATCCCCTATCAAGTTAATTATGATTTTACCCATTTTGCTACTGTAAAAAATGAGGAAGAGAGAATGAAAGGATTTTCACTATTAATACCATCAGTCCAGAGATTCACCTCCTAATCTTGGTGGGCTCATGAAGATGGTGCACGTCTTGGAAATGAAGAGTATCTGCCCTGGTACACAGGTAACTGGGCTGAAACCCCAGCTTGGCAACTTCCCGGTTAAATGACCTTGGCAAATCATGGCTTTACCATAAATTGAGTGGAAATGATATTCCCACAACTTCGGGTTATGGGAATTGAATGAGATAGTGTAGTGTTGAGCCCGTGGGACAGTATCTGGCACATGGTGAATAGTTCAGTCACTATCAACTTCTGCTCTCTGAGACTCTTCCAGCCACACGGAGGCTGCAAAATCCCTGTCTTCCTGTACTCTGTCCCACTGGGATGCCCCTAACAATTTGTAGGGTGAGATTGCCTTGTAACAGCTGCCTTTTCCCTGAGTGTATCTCTTTGTAGCTCTTCTGCACTCTCTTTCATCACCACAGCTACTGAGGGGTCTTTGTGCCTGGATCTTGGTCTGATGTTCCCACTTGTGGGGAACCAGTGGACTCTTTCCCTTCCCTCCCACCCCATGAGGCTCTGCTTCCCATCTGTTGGGGTAGTGGAGCTGTGACCTGGCTAATGCGAAGCACGTGTCTCTCCTCCTCTCTCGCAGGGAATCGGATCTCTTCCTGCTCGACAGCCGCACCCTCTGGGCCTCGGAGGAGGGCTGGCTGGTGTTTGACATCACAGCCACAAGCAACCACTGGGTGGTCAATCCACGGCACAACCTGGGCCTGCAGCTCTCGGTGGAGACGCTGGATGGTGAGTCCCCCGGCCACTGCCAGTCCTAACGCAGCCTGTGCCCCTGACTTCAGGAGGATCTCAGCAGTGCTCATGCTTGCTTCACTACAAACAGGCTTCCCCACCCCTCCCAACCAGTACTCCATGTTCAGCCTTTTGATCCAAACCAGAAGCAGCCCCTTCCCCTCTTTTCACAAGAAGATTACATGATTGGTCATAGCAGAATTGGGTAAGGCTTCATTACAGAAAGGGTGGTCCCATATCAGCAGGGGTGAGGGCAGCCCTCTTATGAGAAATGCAGAATCCTGGGCCCACCCCAGACCTGCTGCATCAGAACCTGCACTTTAACTAGAGCCCCAAGGTGACACCACAGGACACAGGACATTCTGGACTGTTCCGTGCACTGCAGGGTGTTTAGCAGCATCCCCGGTCTCTTACTCACCAGATGCTAGTAGCATCTCCCAGTTGTGACACCGAAAATGTCTCCAGACATCGCCAGATTGTGCCCTGTGGGACAAAATTGCCCTTGTGCAAGGCATTAGTCCCTTCCACATTATAACCTGAATGTGGGTCTGACTCCCCAATTCCTGGAGAATCCATTGTGAGTCTGCCCTCCCCAACACCTCTCATTCCCACCACAGTTCTGCCTCCTTTGAGAAGGGAAGAAGGAAGGATGGTGAGTGGAGAAGTGGGAATGGGCTTCTCTATGCTAATTTTTCCCCACCCCAAACAGATAACAAATGATA
Organism: Nomascus leucogenys; assembly: GCF_006542625.1. Taxonomy (NCBI): domain Eukaryota; kingdom Metazoa; phylum Chordata; class Mammalia; order Primates; family Hylobatidae; genus Nomascus; species Nomascus leucogenys. Next base: position 6,959,479 of record NC_044393.1, read on the forward strand.
TCTTGTAGCTTGACTTTGCTTAAAATTCAGTGGTGATGGTTTCCAGCTGTGTAGCTTCTTCCTTCCACCAGTTTTATGAACAAAAAATTTTTTTCATTTATTTTTGAATAAACACCTTCACAATGTTTGCCTTTGGAGCTATGAGCAATACATGTGTAACACTAAATAGTTTCCCTCCCACTTTCTTCTCCAGCTGCTGAGTTCCACTTCCCAGGGACAACTGCTGTTTCTGTCTTTTCAGAGATGCTCTCTGGGTATTTCAGCAATTACATGGAGATTCGGTTTTCTGTTTTTCCCCTCTCCCATAAATGGTGGCCTGGCATACACAGTGTTCTCCAGCTGACTTATCTCGGAGATTGGTCCTGTCAGCCATTAAAGAGCTTCCTTGTTCCATGTGTTTTGTGTCCATGTAGCTCTGCCACCCACACACTGTGTGACGTTGGACAATTTCCCTAACCTGTCAGAGCCTGGGCTTTCTCATCTCCAGCATGCAGGTGATGAGAGGGTTTGGGCCACTGGGTTGTTACAAGATGTAATGGGTTATTATGGGAAGAGTTTTTAAAAATAGTGCCTTAATGTACATAGGATTTTCCTGGCATCTTGGCAAAATGCAGATTCTGATTCAGCTGGCCTGGGGCAGAGGAGTCTGTGTTTTCAGACAGCCACCAGGTGACAGAAGCTGCTGGTCCCTGGACAGTGCTTTGAGTAATGAGGCTTAGAACAGGACCTAATTGTAATACACATGTAAAGGAGAGCAGTCATCATCATCATCATCATCACCAAAACTGACTAAACCAGCTCTCCTGGGATAGATGCCTAGGTGTTTTCTAGTCTTTTGGTCTCACAAACAGGGCTTCAGTGGGAAACCTTGGTGTATAGGTCATTTTTCATTTGAATGTAGCTCTAGGACCATTTCCTGAGGTGGCATTGTCTATTTGTAGTTTTATTTTTTTTGAGATGGAGTCTCGGTCACCCAGGCTGGAGTGCAATGGCACGATCTCAGTTCACTATAACCTCCGCCTCCCAGGTTCAAGTGATTCTCCTGCTTCAGCTGCTTGAGTAGCTGGGACTACAGGCGCCTGCCACCACACCCAGCTAATTTTTCTGTTTTTAGTAACACATTTCTGTGGACTTGTAGATGTTAGGGAAACCTTCCAACTGGGCCCCAGTGGGCTCTGTGCTTCTCTGTCTTGCCTGTTCTGCTGGCTCAGGTGATTTTCTCTTAGTTGACGCCAGCCCTGTGGCCAGCTCCTCCTACTACCAGTCCTGCCCTCATCATTCCCCCCAGACACAGTCAGAGTCCTTTTGCCCCTTTCACCTCCAGCACCTACTCCCCCATTGTCCAGGTTATGGAGAAAGGCTCAGCATTGTTAGAGGCAGTGCTGCCTGTTGGTTAGAGCTCGGGCTCCCGAGCCAGGCTCCCCAGGTTCAAATCCTAGCCCTGCTATTTCCGGCCTTGTGACCCAGGGTGAGTCACTTAATGTGTCTCATCTGGAAAATGGGGTTAATAATAGTTTCCATCTCCAAGGGTGGTTGTGAGGGATTAGATGAGCTCATGCAAGTGAAGAGTTTAATTGCTCAGTGTGTGGTTGCTACGAAGCACCACTGTCTCTTGTGATCGTCACAATTACCCAGCAAGGTAGATGCTATGGCTCACATCCCCGTGGTGCAGGCAGGAAATGGAGGCTCCTGAGAACCCACCGGGGCTCCATATTTCAGCAGCCCACCTGACACCCTCTCCATTCCTTGCAGCCTAGTGGCCGTAAGTTGCTATCTAGTGTCAGATCAAGGATTAAATGCCGTGTCCCTGACCCCCTCTGACTCCGGGACACCATCTTTGCTCCTCCTGGGCAGGGCCCTGGGGGCCAGGTGTTGTGCCACCGCCCAGGGACTTGGCTTGTCCAGGTGCTGTGCGCGCCCAGGCAGTGAGTTTTGTGTGGTTGCCCAAGTCAGGGGAGGATCACCCACTCGGATTGTCAGGGAGGGGCAAAGTGTATAATGGCCAGTTGGCTGTGTGGAGCTTTGGACCTCTTGGGGATGAGCTAAAGAGCAAGTGAGTCCAGGATTTTCGAGACTTCATGGCTGTGAAAATGCTTTGTTTTCCCTACCGTGGAGGATCTCAAGCCTGGCGTCCATCAGGGTCACCCTAGGGGGCAAACTGCACATGCGGGTGCCTAAGCTCCATTTCAGACCCACCGTAGGGGATCTCTGATGATGCGCCCAGGAATATGCCCTTTTTCCCCAGTAGCTTTAGGGGTACATGTGGTTTTGGTTCCATGGACAGATCATAAAGTCTGAGATTCCAGTGCTCCTGTCAGCCAAGTAGTGTACACTGCACCCAATATGTAGTTTTTTATTCCTTAGCCACCTTTTAAAATAAGACTTGGGTAACTTGAGGCCTGGCCCAGTGACAACACTCTGGCAAAGTCGTGCACGGTGCTTGGGGCAGCCTGTTTATGAGATGGTGCCTGGGCTGACAGGTGCCCCTCGGGTTCTGGGTCTCAACCCTCCCCTGCCAGATCCTGCACGGGGAAGGGCAGCAGGGCCTGTGGGAGGCGGTGTGCATCCGACAAATCAGTGCACACCTGCTTTGTGCCTGGCCCGGAGCTGGCTGCAGAGACCCTGGCCCCTACCCTGGGGACTCTTACTGATATTAACTCAGAGGATATCCTGCCTGCACCAGCACCCAGAGAATACAGGTGCCCAGGCAGCAGCGCCCATGTCATCATCCAGAAGGGGTAGAGACAGGGTCACCTGAACCTTACAACCACTAGGCAGTTACTGTGCCTGGATGGAGAGGGGCCCCCAGCAGCTGCTGGAATTTGGAGGCTGGACACCTCCTAGGGCCTTACTTTTGTCATGCACACAATGGGCATGTGGAGTATAGTAATTTGGGCCACAGGACAGCGTGCTTCCATTCTAGTGGGGCGCAGCCATCACAGACCTTCTTTCAGAAGGCTGCTGTTTAACCCCACGTGAGCCCCTGCCTGCCAGTGGTCTCCAAAACTCCAAAGCCCAAATGGCGCCCTCCTTCCCTCCCATCTGGCCACGGGTGGTGGGGGGTCTCGAGGTCAAAGTGCGGAGGTGCCCTTCTGAGACCACCCAGGAAGCATGTGTCTGTTCCCTCTTCCTCCCAGCTGGGCCCTCCTGTGAGTCACCATGTGGAGCAGCCGCAGCTGGGGCTCTGCTCCAGGCCAGCGTGCCCTCACGGGGAGAAGCCTATAAACTCCCAGGCACCTGCAGCTCATCAGGAGGAGGCCGAGCGGGGAGCCTGGTCTCATCTCCCTGGGGATGGGCTGGCGCTGCAGGAATGAGGGCTGGAGTCTGTTTGTATTTCCCTTAGTACAGAAGAGAGGAGAGGCAGCCTCTCCACTTGATCCAGCCCCCAGGCTGTGCTTCCCACCCATGGACTGGCTGTGTCCTACAGCCCATGCTGGATGCTGGTGTCAGGGACCTGGGGTGAATCTAGCACTGCCCAGAGCCCTGTGAGAAAGGAGAGGATAGAGAGGAGAGCAAGAGGAGAGGATAGAGAGGAGAGCGAGAAGAGAGGATAGAGAGGAGAGTGAGAGGAGAGGAGGGGAGGGGAGAGGAGAGTGAGAGGAGAGGAGGGGAGGGGAGAGGAGCGGCAAGGCACCCTTGACTGGAGGGAATCCTGCAGCTCGGGGCTCCTCCCACCTTGTGGCCTTAAGGCAGAGGAGCCCTCCCTGCAGGCCAGGCCCTGAGCTGGCAGTGTGGGTGCAGCTTTTAGAAGCAGGATGGACTAGCAGCTCCTGCACATACATACTCTGGCACCATTGGCCCTGTCATATCACAGCTCCTCAGTCACCTTTGTGTGGTCTCAGCAGCTACTCCAACTTCTTGGGGTCTTGTTCCTCTGTCTGTTCCATGAACATAATAATATCACGGATTCTGTAGGCGGCTGGAAGGAGAAAGTGAGTTCACAGAACATGCTGAATCCCGGGCCCAGCACCCTGTCTGTGCTCATGAGTGTTAGATGTTCTAATTGTTGATTTATTTAGTTCTCACAATAATCCTGCCCAGGTAGCACAATTGATATCACCAACATTTTATAGATGAGGAAATAGAAGCTGAGAAGGCTGGGGAACTTTCTCATGACTCCCAGGTGTAGACCTGGGCTTTGGCCAGAGGATTGTGACTCCAACCCTCTTCCTTTTTGCTGGAAAATCTTCCAAGGAATGTGTTCACCAGGATGCAGCCTCAGGATGGGGTTTGGAGGGGCAGATGAGCCCCTGCAGGGGATCCAGCCTGGCCGTCCGGAGGTAGAGACCCCAGGACCCTCTAACATGTTAGGTCTTACCTGGCTTTTCACCTGGGAAGGAAAGTGTTTCTAAAAAGCACTCAGAAGACAGTAGGCTTCTTGCAGGACTCACTGTAGGAGCCCCCTTTGCAGAAGTGACCAGGGCTGCACTTGACTTCCATGGGCTCCTCCCTCCATTACAAAAAAATAAAATTAGGGCCGGGCACGGTGGCTCATGCCTATAATCCCAACACTTTGGGAGACTGAGGCTGGCAGATCACAAGGTCGGGAGTTTGAGACCAGCCTGGGCAACATGGTGAAACCCTGTCTTTACTAAAAATACAACAATTAGCCAGGTGTGATGGTGCACGCCTGTAGTCCCAGCTACTCGGGAGGCTGAGGCAGGAGAATCACTTGAACCCGGGAGGTGGAGGTTGCAGTGAACCGAGATCATACCACCACACTCCAGCCTGGGCAACAGAGTGGGACTCTGTCTCAAAAAAAAAAAAAATTAATTAAAAAGTATGTTTTATGGCCATGTTGATATCAAGATGAATATTATAATTCTGGGTGAATTAAAAATTAAATATTATTTTTGAGATGGGGTCTTGCTATGCTGCCCAGGCTGTCCAGGCTCAAGCAATCCTCTAGCCTCAGCCTCCTGAGTAGCTGCAATTGCTGGTGCCCAGTTTTGAATTAAAAAACAAAACTTTCTTAGATACTAAAAGTTCATGTTTTATCTTCCGATTTTAAGAGACATTATAGCGTTTTCATGGGCCCTGCATCCCAGCATAGGGAGTGAATGATGAATGATGGTCTTCCCCCAGCTCCGCATCTGGTTGTTAGAACAAGTTTCCTATAGCTAGAACAAGTTTCCTATAGCAAACAGCCTCTCCACCTATGTTGGAAGCACAGTTATTCACTCAACAAACATTTCCGTGCCCCTACAATGAGCGAAGGACTGTTCGAGGCAGCAGGGGCACAGCCTGAACAAAATGAAGATTTGGCTGTTGTGTTACTCACATTCTTCTAGGAGGAGGCCGACCAGGAACGAGAGACCGTGTACTGAAGGGCAGGGGTGAAGCCATGCAGATGAGGTCTGAGGCTCTGAGTATGGCTCAGAAGGGCTTCCTGCTGCTCTACAAATCAATATGCCCATTTTCCTTGTGCCGTCTTCTACCCGCAAAGCCTGCTGCAGAGAGATGAAGACCGGTTTGGGCTGGGGAGACTGTCGTCCTTGCAGACATGGAAGCACCAGGTCATTTGTCCCAAATAAGGGACTGCAGCCTTTTGTCCTGGTTCATGGTGTCCCCCTCCTCTTCCTTGTTTGCAGAAGAAATCACTCGAGACTCGGGAGGGCCATGTCAATCAGCCCTGCCTCTCAGACCCAAGAAGATGATCGGGGAGCCCTTGTCTGCCTCCTGTTATACTCCCTTGTTGGGGACCCATTTCTCCAGCTCCTGTGAGCGCTGGCTCTCCATCCCCTGAGCTCCAAGGCCATAGGGCACCTCTCTCCCTCCTGCATCCCATCTTTGCTTCCTGAAGTCTGCTGGGGGTCAGGAGCATGTGCATTTTGGCTATCTGCGTGCAGAGAGCCCCAAGCATCTCTCCTGTGACACACAAGAGCACGTGTCCCACTTCCTGCTCATTCCAGATTGAATTGGATGGGATTGCAGAGCATTTAAAGGATTGAAGGGCATGTGCTGTCCTAGTGTGACGCTCAGCTGTGGCAGCTGAGGAAGGAGCCAGGAGGTGAGCCACTCGCCTGCGGCAGCTGCAGAAACTAAGCCCCACAAAGCCAAGGCTGGTGAGCGATGCTGCCCACAGCGCAGCTGGCTCCAAGGTGCCTTCGCTCCATGCGATTGCTTCACATCCTGTTTGTCCAGAAGCCGGAGAGGGAGAGAAAAGAGAAGACCTGATGACCCAGTGGCTGGGATCGGTCCTTCCAGGGCTGGGACGGCAGGAATGGGGAGGGCGGAATTGGGTAATTGGGGCCAGGCAGATGTCACAAGCGTTAACTAAGTTCTCACTTGTCACTTGGTCCTTGGTCCACCGAGAGAAATGGCTGGAGTGAATGTGTTTTTCACAATTGATGAGAAACATTCTTGAGCTGTGGGCCTTGGAAGGGTAGCCTGTAGCCCTGGGCCTGGAAAACAAGCCACAAGGAAACCGAGCTGCCACCCCTGTGCGGTGTGGGTGGGCTGCATCCCCTCCTTTACCGAGGGGCCTCACTGTGCTCCCTGCCTGCTCTCCAGGGTCTTGCCACAGAGTTTGCGGGTCCCTCGGGCTGGCCATGCCGATTTTGCTCAAGTCGCCTGGGGTTTGCCAGCAGTGCCAGGATGCACTGGCTGGGCCCTGTCCTCGGCTCACTCTGAGTCCTGTCTCCACCAGGCTCCTCTTAGAAGGCCTTTCCCTCTATGCCTCAGTGAATCTCTCCTACCTTTGGGGTCCCCGTAGGTCACCTACATCCATGCCTGGGCAGTCTCTCTGAATTTTGGGGGATCCTTCTCCCTGCCATCGCCTGGACTTATTGGCAGGTGGTGCAGGGGTCAAGCTCGCAGGCTCCAGTCGGCTGGGCCAGGGTGTGGACTCCATCTCTGCACTCCCTAGCATTGGGTCCCTGGTAGGTGACTTTGCACCTGTGACCTTGCTTTCCTCCTTTGTAAATGTGGGGTCACAATTCTACCTTGTGAGATTCCAGCGAGGAGCGATGCGTGGAACGGGCTTAGCACGGTGCTTGGTGTACATTGGTGGGTTTTCATTTTTGTTGAGAAGCAACGATGGAATCAACTGTACCCAGAATACTCATACTGGCAAATAATAGAAAATAATGATGCCTTATCTCATGAGGCCACTGATGGTTTTCCCTACAAGTCTGGAAGTAAGTGGATCTAGGGTTGGTTAGAGTCAGGGTCAGCAAAGGTTTTCATTTTCGGTAAAGTACCAGAGAGTAGATATTTTAGGCTTTGAGGGTCAGACGTTTGTTTTTGCCTGCTGTTTAGTGTGACAGTAGCCACAGATCATGTGTTCCAGACTGTGCATCGACTGTGTTCCAATAAAACTTTATTTGCAAAAACAGGCAGTGGGCTGGATATGGCCTGCAGGCTGTCATTTGTTGGCCCCTGGGCTAGAGTATCAACAGACTCAAGACTTTTTCCCTTCCAGCCCCATCACCTTGACAGTGTTGACATTTTGTCCTGAGGCTCTCTCATCATGGTTGGCAATGTGGCTGCCTCCATGTCCCCAGGCGTGGAAGAAAAATGCAGTAGGCAAGGAGGAAGGATGTTTATCTCATCACGTGCCTGCCTTTTTCGGGAAGAAGACACTTCTGAGAAGCCTGCAGCATCCATCCCCAGCAGGAGCTGCAGGGGAGGCTGGAAAGGGTCTAATGTGCAGCCTTCATGGATGGAGGAAGGCCAGGCACGAGGGGGCTGGGCATGGCTGTGGGGTCCACACCAGCCGCTTCTGCCTCACCTCCCTGCAATGATTGGGCGTTCTCCACTCTGCTCTGGACCATCGGAGCAAAGGTCTGGTCAGACAGCTTTCCTGGCCTCTTCAGACAATAGTAGCTGTGATGCTTTGTGAACAGAGGGTGCCTACAGTGTGCAAAGGGCTGAAGTTTTGGCAATGTAAAGGGCTCAATTTCTGCTTTATGTTGGAAAAATGCCAAGTAAGTTCACCCCAAAACCTGCACACGATGTCTCTCATTATATACGTAATCACCAAAGCTGGCAGCCACCAAATGGATGGATAAACAAATTATGCTACTTACATACAGCAAAAAGGAATGAACTATTGAAACACGCAGCTACGTGGATGATCTCAAAGGCATTGTGCAGGTTGGAATAAGCCAATGCAAAAGGGTGCAGGAGTCCATTGGTATGAAATATCTAGAAAATGCAGTTATAGGGATGTGAGTGGGTCAGTGTTTGCCAAAGGCCGGTGGTGGGAACCATGTGACTACAAAGGGGAGTTTCCCAGCCTTGGCACTACTGGGTAGTTCTCAGTTGTGGGGCCGTCCTGTGCATCGTAGGATGCTGACAGCTTCCCAGGCCTCCACCCACTCAATGCCAGTAGCAACTACTCAGTTACGACAACCAAAAATGTCTCAAACATTGCCACATGTCCCTTGGGGAGCAGCATCACCCCATTTGGGAGCCACTGAGCTAAAAGGCAGCTCGGAGAGTTCTTTGTGGCATGGAGCTGTTCTGTATCCCAACTGAAGCTGGGTACCAGCATCTGTACACGCGCTAGTGCTTACAGATGGGCATACCAAAAGGGGTCAATTTTACGGTACGGTAACTTAAAAACTAAGACTTCCAAAAGCAACAGAACACATCACAGAGAGACAAGCACTGAGTCCCAATGAAGAAACCAGCAAAGCCATGACCTCGGGGCCCCTCTTCCTGCCTGTCAGGTAGGCCGGGCCCCTTTCCCACCTGGCTGCTGCAGCCTGCAGAGGGCTCAGTTATTACACCACGGGAAAGCCTTTCTATCCCAACCTTAAGGAGAATCTCTTCGCAGATAGAATACAAGATGCCCAGTTAAATTTGAATTTAGATGAACAACAAAGAATCGCTTAGTTCAGCATGTCCCCCTTATTGCAAACATTCTGTGTTTATCTGAAATTCAAATTCAATCAGGCACCGTGTTTTTTTTTTTTATTTGCAAAATCTGCTATTCTTGGGCAAATCTGCAGGCTTTTTTAAAAAAAACCTATTAAACCTCTGCTAAAATATATTTTCCAACTTTCTCAAAGATACAGATTTTATGATTAAAATATGATGCAGGTCCCGCCTCCCTGCCTACATCTTTTGTTCATCCACCTCGCCCCTATGCCTTACAGATGCGGGCTGGCTCCCTAGCCAGCGTGACTTGTTCAGGACATTTAAATACAAATAATCAAAGTAAATAGTTACATGCACTGACTAAATCTGATATTTTATAACATAAAATGAAAAGGAATTGTTCTCCTGCAAAATAACCTTTCTCAGCCCTTCCTGGGGTATTAGAACAAAATAGATGTTACATCTGTACACAAGCACTTATGTTAGTATGTGCTTTATATATATACATAAAATACATAATATATATTAATATATCTTGTAGATTTTATATATAATATATTCTATATCTTATATAGAATATATATTTAAAATATAGAATATACTATATAGAATATATATTTAATATATAGAATATATTATATAGAATGTATATTTAATATATAGAATATATTATATAGAATATATATTTAATATATAGAATATATTATATATAATATATTATATATAATCATGCTATAATATATAGTATAATATATTGTATATATTATATATAATTGTACATATATACTAATATATAATTATATATATAAATATATATAATATATAATTATATATATAAATATATATAATATATAATTATATATATTTATATTTATATATAATATATAATATATTTACATTTATATATTACATATATTTATATTTATATATTATATATACATATATTTATATGTATATATAATATATATTACATATATTTATATGTATATAAATATATTACATATATTTATATATATATTTATATAATATATATAAATATATATTATATGTTATATTGTATAATATATATAAATATATATTATATGTTATATTGTATAATATATATTATATTATATATAATATATAAATATATAATATATTATATATAATATATTTATATATACATATATATTTTATATAATATATAAATATATACATATATATTATATATATTATATATAAATATATAATATATTATATATAATATATAATATATTATATATAATATATAATATATTATATATAATATATAATTTATATATAATATATAATATATAATATATTATATATAATATATTATATATAAATATATTATATATTATATATAATATATAATTATATTATATATTATATATAATATATAATTATATTATATATAAATATATTATATTATATATAAATATATTATATAATATATAAATATATAATATAATATATAAATATATTATATAATATATAATATGTAATATAGTATATAAATATATAATAATATTAAATATAAATATATATAATATAGTATAAATATATAATTATATAATATATAAATATATAATATAATATATAAATATATAATATATAACATTATATATAATATATAAATATATAATATATATTACATTATATATAATATATAAATATATAATATATATTACATTGTATATAATATAAATATATAATATATATTACATTATATATAATATAAATATACAATATATATTATGTATAATATAATATATAATATAATATATAATATATAATATAATATATAATATAATTAAATATATTATATATTATATTATATATAATTAAATATATATTATATATTATATTATATATAATTAAATATATATTATATATTATATATAAAATATATATAATAATATATATTTAAAAATATATAATATATATTATATATACAATAATATACAATTATATAATAGTATATACTATATTATATGGTATATACTACATTATAAATATACATACTATAATATATAATATATAATATACTATATATAATATATATATTTTATATTATAGTATATTATATATATATATTTTTTTTTAGGTAGAGTCTCTGTCACCCAGGCTGGAGCACAGTGACACGATCTCCAGCTCACTGCAACCTCTGTGTCCCAGGTTCAAGCGATTTTCGTGCCTCAGCCTCCCAAGTAGCTGGGATTACAGGCGTGCACCATGACGCCTGGCTAATTTTTTTGTGTGTTTTTAGTAGAGATGGGGTTTCTCCATGTTGGCCAGGCTGGTCTCAAACTCCCGACCTCAAGTGATCTGCCTGCCTCGGCCTCCCAAAGTGCTGGGATTATAGGTGTGAGCCACCTCACCTGGCCTACATTTCTTTCTTCCTAGGTGTAATCAGGCTAATTTGCGTGCTGCTCCTCATTGAGTGACTCATGGGAGGGAACTTTCCTTCTGTTGGCCCCACCAGAGCCTGGGCCTGTCTTGCCCTGGAGCACCCAGAGCACACGGTAGTGCTGGGCTCAGTACCTGAGGCATGAGCACGTGTTCAGCAGATGAATCTTCAGGCACTGGTTGATGCTTCTTGATGCGCCTTCTAAGTTCATTAATCTCATCTTGATAAAGCACTACATTCTCCCTTGGGTTTTGTAGATCAGACTCGGCTGTGATGACTCACCTTTACCCCTCTTCCTTTCTTGGCTTGTTTAGGGAGTGTGTTTGTACAGCCATGGCTCTTGACCAGGGACGGTTTTCCTCCCAGGGGACATGTAGCAATGTCTGGAGACATTTTTGGTTGTCATGATATGGAGAGGTGCTACTGGCATTAGTGAGAAGAGGCCAAGCGTGCTGCTAAACATCCCACCATGCCCGAGGCAGCCCCGATGCCCACTGCACCGGAGTGGGCAGGCCCACCATGCTGGCTGTGGCCTGTCTGGTGAACAAGCTTTGGAGCCAGCGTTAAAGCTGACTTCTGTGCAGGAGCAGTGGGTGCAGGAGACCATCCTTCCCCTGGGTTGTTGAGCTTGTTGGAGGAGGAGGTAGTATGTGTGAGGGTCCCAGGGAGGCTGGCCCTGAGCATGGTGGGGCCAGGAGGAGGGGCGGGCAGGAGGGGACGCGCTTCTGGACCACCACTCTCTCTCCCAGCCCTGTTGGTTCCCCACACGGCATTCAGAATGGGTCTCCCACCACAGAACCCTGGCCACGTCGCCCCTTGCCCAAATCCCCCGCTGGGCTGGGAGAACCCATGTGACCCAGGCCCTACCCACCTAAGCCTCACCCCATTGGGCTCCTCACTCACTCTCTCCAGCCTCACCCCCTCTGATTCCTCACTCACTCTCTCCAGCCTCACCCCATCGGGCTCCTCACTCACTCTCTCCAGCCTCACCCCATCGGGCTCCTCACTCACTCTCTCCAGCCTCACCCCATCGGGCTCCTCGCTCACTCTCTCCAGCCTCACCCCATCGGGCTCCTCGCTCACACTCTCCAGCCTCACCCCATCGGGCTCCTCGCTCACTCTCTCCAGCCTCACCCCATCGGGCTCCTCGCTCACTCTCTCCAGCCTCACCCCATCGGGCTCCTCGCTCACTCTCTCCAGCCTCACCCCATCGGGCTCCTTGCTCACTCTCTCCAGCCTCACCCCATTGGGCTCCTCACTCACTCCAGCCTCACCCCATTGGGCTCCTCGCTCACTCTCTCCAGCCTCACCCCCTCTGATTCCTCGCTCACTCTCTCCAGCCTCACCCCATCGAGCTCCTCACTCACTCTCCAGCCTCACCCCATTGGGCTCCTCACTCACTCTCTCCAGCCTCACCCCATCGGGCTCCTCGCACACTCTCTCCAGCTTCACCCCATCGGGCTCCTCGCTCACTCTCTCCAGCTTCACCCCCTCTGGTTCCTCGCTCACTCTCTCCAGCCTCACCCCATCGGGCTTGTCACTCACTCTCTCCAGCCTCACCCCATCGGGCTCCTCGCTCACTCTCTCCAGCTTCACCCCCTCTGGTTCCTCGCTCACTCTCTCCAGCCTCACCCCATCGGGCTCGTCACTCACTCTCTCCAGCCTCACCCCATCGGGCTCCTCGCTCACTCTCTCTGGCCTCACCTCCTCTGGTTCCTGGCTCACTCTCTCCAGCCTCAACCCCTCTGGTTCCTGGCTCACTTCTCCAGCCTCACTGGCCTCTTCACTGTGCTGAAACACACCGTGTATTTCTCATGAACCTGGCATGTGCCATTCCCTCTGCCAGGAACATTCCCTCTCCAAAGCCTCCATGGCTCACTCCGCCCTGTACACTGTGCCCCACTGTCGTGTCCCTGCCACCCTGTCTTAGGTTCTTCCTAGTCCTTGCCACCATCAGACACAGCACTGTACACCCCTGAGCTGATCTCCCTTGCCAGTCAGCTCCCAGGGTGGTCGCATTCTCATTCACCAATGTGCCCCAGCCCCTGGCACATAGTAGGTGCTCAATAAATAGTTGCTGAATGAATTAATCAATGAAAAAACAAGTTAGTTGTTCAAGCCTGGGACATAAAACCTACATTAGGAGAAGAGGACGAGGCAAAGGATGCTTCTATCTCAGTGCTTCCAGATGCGAAGCTCCTCTGTGGCCACCAGGGAGGAGGTCAGTGTGTGTTTCATCGACGTGGAAATATGTCTGCAATATATTACGTAAAGGGCAGAGTGATATGAAACAGAATTGACGGTGCAGTCCCAATCACATGGAATTGCACCGTGTCTCTGTGTCACACATGTGTGATGGGGCCAGCCTCACGGGTGTGGGTGAACTTAAAAGGGCCCTGTGCTGGGTTTGCGTCTGTTGTCCCCACTTTGAAATGATGAATCACTTTTGAACAAGAGGTCCCGCGTTTTCATTTTGCACCAGGCCTTGCAAATTGTATAGCTGGTTCTGGTGCCTGGGGGTGGATGGGAGGTCACTGCCCGCAAATGAGCTCTGAGCAAGATGTTCCAGGGCCTACGTTCTTCTCTGCGATTTCCTCTGTTTGCAGTCATTAGGTATTGTTTTCAGAGCCCCCTGTACCCCAAGAAAAAGTCAGATAACTGAGTTCAGAGTCTTTCAGTCCAGTTTCTTCCAAATGACTATAGTCAGGCATTTGACATTTCAAGGAATAACAGGGAAAAAAAGACCTAGCTGTTGGAAGAAGTTGTCCCCTCCCCACCCCTGGAGTGCTGACCTCCAAGCTTATGTGTAGGCCCCACCCCCTTCTGGGGAGCCTTGACCCTAGTTGAGTACTGACTGTAAACCCAGATGGAAGGGAGGCCTTGGGTGTGTTTGCAGCATGAGGGCTTGTGGTTGTCGTGGCAGAGAATGCAGGCTTTGGTTTTGACAGACCAGGGTTCGAATCTTGGCCTTGCCATGGACCAGCTCAAAGGCCTTCCTCAGAGTCTTGTTCCTCCTTTGCAAAGTGAGGTTGCAGCATCTGCCCTGGGGCTTTGTTGAGGACGGGGTGGGCCGTGAGCTCCCAGTCTGCTGCTGGTGAGGCAAGGAAGGCATTTATTCCCTGGGTAAACAGCCAGACACTGCGGTAGGCATCTTACTGTTTATTCATACAAACTGTCCCTCTAAGGCACACTGATTGGGTCATTCCCACCCCTGTTTTGCTTTTTAGTTTTTTTAAAAATGTGAGATCTAATTTTCCTAACATAAGACTCACCATTTCAAAGAGTACAATTTGGTGATTTTTTTTTTTTAAGTATATTCTCATTGTTGTGCAGCCATCCCATTGTCTGATTCTAGAACGTTTCCATCACTCCGAAATATCCCTTAACAGCCACTCCCTGCTCCCCCAACCCCTAGCTCTAGGCAACCAGTAAGCTAGTTTCTATTTCTATGGATTTACCTGTTCCGGACATTTCACAGAAATAGGATCATTCATTGTGTGGCTTTTGTATCTGGCTTCTTCCATTTCATGTAACGAGTTTAAGGTTTGTCCGTGTTGAAGCATGGATCAGAAAATGACTCCTTTTTATGGCAAACAATATTCCACTATATGGATTCACCATAGTTTGTTTATCCATTCGTTAGTTAATGGACATCGGGTTGTCTCCACTTTTTGGCCATCATAAATAATGCTGCTGCCAACTCTCGTGTACAAGTTTTTCGTGTGAACCCCTGTTTTCAGTTCTCATGGGTACATGCCTAGGAGTGGAATTGCTGGGTCATGTGGAGACTACATATTAAACTTTTTTTAGGAATTGCCAGTGTATTTTCTATATCCCTTTGTTGTCGTTGTTGAAGGTGAATAAGTGTCTGCTGTGGTGTTGTTCAGCCTTTAGGTTAAAAACCTGAACCTTTTCCCAAACTTGGTGACAAAGGGGAAGATTCCATACCTGCCCTTAGAGCACCTGTTCCATGTCAGGTCCCAGATGGCTGGCACCATGCTCCCTGTCCCCAAGTCTCTAGGAAAGGGGCAAGAACAACCCAAAATACCAGTTCAGACTAAGCAGTCGAAGGGTTTTTCATCTTAGTGGCTGGGGTGAGAATGCGGGCTTCAGGGCTGGCTTGATCCAGTGACTTAGCAATGTCAGGAGAGACCCGGTCTCTCTGTTCTGCATTCTACCAGGGTGGCCTCTTTGGAAACATGGTCACCTGTGGTTGCCAGATGGTGGCTGTTTCTGTGGCTCCATCTATCGCTCCTCCCTCAATCCTGTTGAGAGAGAGAGAGAAAGAGAGAGAGAGAGAGAGAAGGCAGGCTTCCTTCTGGACACTAGAGTGGGAGGCTTCTTTTCCAGAAACCTCCAGGATACTTCTCCTTCATTTATTGGCCAAAATGGGTCATGTGCTCATCCCTGAACTAATCACTGTAGCCAGAGGATTAGTTACCTTTTATTAAACCACAGGCCCCACCTCTAAGGCCAGGGTGGAGGCTACGTAAGGCACAACTGCCTCAATGAAAATCTGGTTGGCTACCATGGAAAGGTGGGGACAGATGAGTCTCATGGCATCATCCCCATCGTACAGATGAGGAAATTCAGTCCCCAGCATACAACTTGCCTCTCTCAGCCCACACAGGCTGGTTAGTGGCAGATGCGGGTTTAAACACCCTTGAGACCCACTTCTTGCCCCTCTGTCCTGACATTTCTCAGCTGAGGCTGTGGCTCCCTGGATGTGGCTGTCCTGACAGCCACCCAAGGCAAGCCAGACACCTTCACTCAGACGTGCAGAGACTTTTTGCAGCGCGTGGATTTAAAGTATCTGGAACAGCATCAGCTTTTCAGGCCAGGCATTTTTATTTTGCCCTAAAAGCCTTCTAGGGGGGGAAACACAATTCCTAGGGGCTCAGCTTTAATGGTTTCTTTTATAGAACCATTCAAATTATAGATGGGTGAACTCCGGGAAACCCCGCTCAAGAATGCAGGAAAGCCGAACGTTAAAGGGGGTTAAGGTAAAATAGCGGCGGGTGGGGGGAAATTTGTTCTTTTAAACACTAGTTGTTAAAAAACCAAAGTGAACCCCCTGGTGCCGGTCTGGTCTTGGGAGGCTGGGTTTCTTGACTTCTGGCCCGTCTGGGGGACTCCAGGTGAAGTTAATTCCAGATGTGAACGGGCCCATCGCTTTTGCTGGCCTCTGACCCCTCCCACCTAACTTGGGGGTACCGTATCTGCAGAGGTTCAGCCTCCTAACTCCCCGTCATCCTCATCTGGGTTCAGATTCTGCTTTGTTGCTTCCAAGCCGGGTATCCCTCGGGGGGTTATTCAGCCTCTCTGAGCTTGTGCTGTCATGAGTAAAACAGGCTTTGTTTCCACTGGATGCTTTATTTTTGGCTTTGAAATACTCATCACCCCCAGACGTGGTATTACATATATATTTGCCAATGACCTCATGATTGTCAAAGCCAGTGGATAGTGTGTTCTTAGGTCCATCTTCAGAGCACAGGACACGTAGTTTGCTCCCTCTACTTTCCTCCCCTGTTTTCCGGGACCCCATACCCTGTTGGTGTCCCCATTCTTCCTGCCCAAGTGTCTTCCAGATCCTTCCTTACCGGGTACTCCTGCACAGTCTCTGTTGCATTCCCCTGACCTCTCAGTGGAAGACAGAGGCCACCTTCACATTGCTTGTCAGGCTGTACACACTTCCCCCAGGCGAGCTCATCCAGTCTTCTGGCTTTAAATGCCATCTCTATGCTGGGGACGCCCAAGCTTACATTACCGTCTGGACCACTGCCCTGAGCTAGTATTTATTGAGCACTTAGGGTATGCAAAGCTCTGCCCTGAGCTAGCGTTTATTGAGCACTTAGGGTGTGCAAAGCTCTGCCCTGAGCTAGCATTTATTGAGCACTTAGGGTGTGCAAAACTCTGCCCTGAGCCCCAGCTGTGCATTAAGTGACAGAGGCAGGGCTTTGAACCTGCCTGGGCCCGGCTCCCTCCCTCACTAGCCCAGAGCTCATCTCTTCCAATTGATCAATTGATCAAGCCTAGGCCAGACCTCTGCTGCCCACCTGACACCTTCCTTTTGGTGTCAAGTAGGGATTTCAGACAATATCTGCTAAACCAAACTGCATTTTGTCTTCCACCCTCTATTTCCCAGCTTATGCTCCATTGCCTCAGTTTCCCTACCTTGGTAAACAGCCCCTTCCTTCTTCCAGGGGCTTGGGCCAAGAGCATGCCAGTCTCATGAGACTCCCCTTTTTCTCACACCTTTTATAATCTCTTCCCAAATTCAGTCCTAAATCTGCCACTTTCGTGGTTTGGAGGCTATGTTCTTGTTATTTGAGACGTCACCTTTGGGGGAAACTGGATGAAGGGCACTTGGGACCTCCCTGTACATTGTCTTTCAACTTCCTGTGAATCTATAATCATTTCACAACAAAAAGTTAAAACCGAAATAAATTCTAAAGATGGATTTTAAAAATGAACTCTTGAAGATCTGGCCGTTTCTCACCAGCCTCCCTCCCCACTGCCCTGGGTCCAGTCTCACATCACCTCCCACATGGACCATTCTGTTGCCTCCACCTGGTCTCCCTGCTTCCAGGTTGACCCCTGCAGTTGGCTCTCCAGAGGCAGCCTGAGTGGCCTTATAAAAACCACTGAAAGTCCCACCCTAGTGGTTCTCACTTCTTGCAGAGCACCTTGGTGTCCTGACCAGGGCCCTGAATGCGAAGTTCCACTCACTGGGTGGCTTGAAACAACAGGGCTTTATTGTCTCACAGTCTGGAGGCGAGAAGTCTAAAGGCAAGGTGCCACAGGGTTGTCCTCTTACAAAGGCTCTAGGCAGGAATCCCTCCTTGCCTCTTCTGGCTTCAGAGGCTCCTGGCAATCTTTGGCGTTTCATGGCCTCTGTCTTCCCCAGGCTGTCTGCATCTGTGTCTTTACGTGGCCTTCTTATGGGGACACTAGTCACTGGATTAAGGCTCATCCTAATCCAGTATGAGCTTATTTTAACTGACGACTGCAAAGACGCTGCTTCCAAATGAAGTCACATCCTGAGGTTCTGTGTGGGTGTGAATTTTAGGGGACACCAGCATTGCAGGACACTGGGCTGAGGCAGGTGCTCGTGTTGCCCATAGGACCCGACCTGTCTCTTGCCCCTACTGCTCCTCCCAGTTGTCCCTGCTACTCGCCCCTGCCCCTTGAACACACCCTCCTTGCTCCTGCCTCCAGGCATTCACCTCTGCAGTTCCCTCTGCCTGAAATACACTCTTCCCAAACATCCATTGGGCCCCCTTACTCACTGTTACCCAGATCTCTGCTCAGATGGCCCCTGTAGTCATTAGGGTTGTTTGCAGTTGTTCCCACCTTCCCTGGCACAGAGCAAGATTGCCCCCCAACTCCCTGAAATTAGGCAGGTACCACGACCTGCTTTGGCCAATGGAACATGAGTGGCACTTATGGGGTTCGCTAGCTTGCCACCTTCCACAGCCCTCAGCCTGGTTCCACACCCCTTAGATTTCCTGCCTGCCTTCCCCACTTGCATGGAAACCCAGAGAATAGGATGTTTTCTTGGCTGCTTTCGCAGTTGTGTTCCAAGTTCCTTAAACAGTACCTGGCCTAGAGTGAGTACTCAGTAAATACTTACTGGATGGAGGAATAAGGAGGTCATGAATGAACTGGGAGGCATAGCGTCTCTGCAGCCCTGTCCCGCTCGTGGCCCTCCTGTAACTACTCTTCTGTGCACTTGGCTGCTTCCTGTCCAGGACAGAGCATCAACCCCAAGCTGGCGGGCCTGATTGGGCGGCACGGGCCCCAGAACAAGCAGCCCTTCATGGTGGCTTTCTTCAAGGCCACAGAGGTCCACTTCCGCAGCATCCGGTCCACGGGGAGCAAACAGCGCAGCCAGAACCGCTCCAAGACTCCCAAGAACCAGGAAGCCCTGCGGATGGCCAACGTGGCAGGTACGCCCAGGTGGGAGGGATCACAGAGCCACCACAGGAACCCAGCAGGGCCCCAGCGGGACCCAGCAGGGGACTGACTCCAAATCCATTCAGGTGCTCACCAGATGGCTCTGGAACAAATATAGCAGGAAGAAAACCCCAAAATCTCCCCCTACACAGAACATCTTAATTCTGTAAAAGTAATAAACTAGCTTAGAAACGCAAGTAGCAAAACATTCGTATAACACAACGGCAAGCATGTAGTTATTTAAATAGACAGAACAATGGCGGCACTTGCAGCTACACAGAGATGAAGGAAGACCCTGAAACATGGATGGGAAGACCCCCGGGGGGCTTACCCCATGGAAGGAGGGGGAGGAAGAAATGGGGAGGTAGAAGAGTTTGCTGTATCTTTATTTCATAAATGAAAAATATTTTAAATTCATGGCAAACTTTAATACTTGATAAATATATATATATATATATATATATATATATACATTTTTTTTTTTTGAGACGAAGTCTCACTCTGTCACCCAGACTGCAGTGCAGTGGTGTGATCTCGGCTTACTGCAACTTCTGCCTCTCAGGTTCAAGTGATTCTTCAGCCTCACCCTCCCGAGTAGCTGGGACTACAGGTGTGCACCACTGTGTCCAGCTATTTTTTGTATTTTTAGTAGAGATGGGGTTTCACCATGTCAGTCAGGCTGGTCTCAAACTGACCTCAAGTGATCCACCTGCCTTGGCCTCCCAAAGTGCTGGGATTACAGGCGTGAGCCACTGCACCCGGCCAGGTGGTAAGTTTTTTAAGAATGTATGATTTGCGATACTTTTCAGTTTGTTTGAAATGTTTATTTACGATAAGTTTTTAAAAAAATAAAGGTAATATTTTTATTGCAAGCAAATCAAACATTAACAGTAAATATAAGTAAAGTTAACGCATTGTGCGAAGGAGACTTCCAGGAGGCCCCGCTCTGCAGGTCCTCTAGAGCAGACAGCTTTTAGCCCATCACGTGGTGTGGTTCTTGAGGCTCTGAGGTAGATGGCCTCCCACTTCACAGAGGGGAAAACTGAGGCTCAAAGAGGGTAAGTCGCTCATCTAAGGGCACAGTGTAGGTAACTGGCAGCCCTGGGATTGGGTCCCTGGGGTCTGGGTTGTCCCTTGCCCCAGGCCCTCTTCCCTGTTGGGCATTGCCGGGGCCATCTTCCTGGCCTGGATGAGCTTCGGTGTCCCCAGCAATCCCATTGGGTGCTGTTTGACAATTCACCAGGCATTTGTGGAGCTCCCACAGGAGCCTGGCTTTGTCCCGGACACTGGGGTTGTGGCTGGGGTGCAATCCCTTTCCCCATAAGCTGATTGGGAAACCGACATTGACAGCCTCTGGTGGCCTGGGGGTGCTGGGATCCCAAGAAGGTGCATTCTGGTTTTGAGCTTTGGAGGTGGGCTGGCCTGGAGCAGCCCTGCTGGCACCGTGGGCGTCTGTGGACAGCTCTCCCACACCCCTTGCCTGGCTCATGCCCCCTGCACATGCAGTGTTAAGTCTGCCAGAAGATGCATCTGGACTCCTCCCAGACTAAAACCAAAGCTTCGAATCGATGAACCTCACGACAAACCATTTTCCAGTGGACTGGAGGGGTGACATCCCCCCAGATCCAAGGAGCCCAGTTTGCTCCCTATCCCCAATCCCATCGCGCCGGCCAGGGGAGCTGCTGCCCGGGAGTGCCGTTTCTCTGGCTCTTCAGGAAGCCATTTGCAATGAGCTGGGCAACAGCCTCTCCAAGATGCCAGTGTCTTAATCTCTGGAACCCGTGAATGTGTCACCCTCCAGGGCAAGGGGGATATGGCTGCCCTTGGAATCACAGGTGCTAATCAGCTGGCCTTCCAATATGCGGGCTCTGTGTAGCAGGGTGGTCCCGTCAGTCCTTATAGGAGACAGCCTTTGTGAGCTGTGGTTGGAGCCATGTGAGCACAGAGGACAGAGGGGTGGAGATGAGTGGGGCCACCAGCCCTGGGATGTGGGTGGCCTGGAGAAGCTGCACAAGGCAAGGAAGGGATCCTCCCCTAGAGCCCCCAGTTGCATTTACCTGCTGAGACTGGTGTTGGACTTCAGGGCCACAGAGCTATAATCCGTTTGTATTGTTTTGATAATTTGTTTGGTTAATTTGTTAAAGCAGCGATAGGAAAGAATACATCTTTGTTGGCAAAGTGGTTTTCTTTTTCTTTCCTTTTTTTTTAGAGACAGGGTCTCACACCGTTGCCCAGGCTGGCATGCAGTGGTATGAGTATGGCTTACTGCAGCCTTGACCTCCTGGGCTCGAGCAATCCTCCCGCCTGAGCCTCCCAGGTAGCTGGGACTATAGATGCATGCCACCACACCTGGCTATTTTTTGTAGAGATGGGGCCTCCCTATATTGCCTAGGCTGGTCTTGAGCTCTTGGGCTCAAGCTATCCTTCCACTTTGGCCTCCCAAAGTACTGAGATTACAGGCATGAGCTACTGCCCTCGGCCTCCTCAGAGTGCTTCTCCCCTCCTGGTAAGGAGCTGGGACACAACCGTCTGGGGGCTGGCTCAGGAGCTGCAGCCTTCTTGGCTCCAGGTTGATCACAAGGCAGAAAAAGGTCTGAGGTGCAAATCTGCCCTGCCACCATGTGGGAAGCTATTAGCTGCTTATCAGCTCTGGGGCCTGCGGTCCCAGGAAGCACCCAAGGGGAGCAGGGGGCTATTGAGAAAGGTCCTGGTGAGGGGACAGCAGCAGCCTCACCCCCAAATTAACCCTCTAGTGCCAATAGCTTCTTCCTCCTCACCTAGCCTAGCTTGAAATTTATGTTCATTTTACTTTTCAAGGGAGAAGGCAGGTCAGTGGGGTTGGTGGCCTTTTTAAGACAAGGCTTCCTGACCCCTGGCGGGTGTCCTGGGGCCCCCAGATGGACCTCAGTGGGTCTGTGTGGCCCAGAGTGTGTAGGGATTTTCTGTGTTTTCTTTTCTGGCAGTGGATCCATTTTTCCAGGTTTCTCAAAGGGGTCTGTGATCTCCCAAATCAAAAACCAACCGAATTCCTTCATTTGTATTTGAAGCCTCTTTTATGCTGGACTCTTGAAGGCTGGGGTTCAATGCTGAACACCCACACAAAGGCTGCCCTTGGGGGTGTTAATTTAGGACAGGAAGGAGGGGGTTGCCATTCACATCCATACATAGTAACAGGCCCAGAGTCAGGGTGGTGCCTAGGGAACGCAGCCCGTCCCGAGGGCTGCAGACAAGATTTCGTGGCGAGCGAGCTGAGAGCTCTGGGCCCAGTGGGTGCCCACGAGGCCAGGCTGGTCCGGAGAGGATGCTCTGGGCTATGGGACCTGCAGGGGCAGAGGCCTGTGCTGTGGGGTTTCCTGGCACCTTTGGAGAGTGGGGAGGAGGCTGTGGGGGCTGAAGCAGGGGAGGGGAGTGAGGGTGCGTGGGTCAGGCATTCTCCTGGGAGCCACGTCTTGAGTTTGAACTTCATGCCAAGCATGTTCAGAAGTCTTTGCAGAGATTCAAGCTATGGTGTGGCCTGCAGGTGGTAAGATCGTTCTGGCTGCTCTGAGAAAGGTGAGGAACAGGGTGGGTGCCGAGGGGGTGCTCAGCGCCCGGAGACTCCTTAGAGGATGTTACAGATCATCCAGGCAGGAAGTGTAGGCAAACTGCATCCCGGCAAAGACTTCCGTGTCTTGGAGCTCCATCGGGTGCACCTGGGTAATGAGGGGGAGAGGAAGTAGGCCTCGCAGGCTTAGAATTCAATCTGATTTTCCCCACCACCTCCTCATCAAAGCCCCACCAAGTCTCCCATTTACACAGCCCCCAGGACGGGGCTCTCACTGTTTCCCGTGGCAGAAATTCATTGCTGGGAACCTGCCTCCTTCCCGCGGATCACTCCTGGCCCTGTTTGAAGTTCTTCTAAAACCTGCCTGGAAGTTAAGAAAAAAATAAAATAAAAATACCAAGGCCCGGGCCCCACCCTCGGCTTAGGCCAGAGTCCTTGAGTGTGAGTGTGTACGCGTGTGTGCCTTCTCCTTTGAATCGCTCGTCCCCCGCCCCCTCCGTGATGGGCTGGAGCCCTGCCGTGGGGCCACACAAGTTGAATCTCTCGGCAGCCCTGTGTGTGCTGGGGCGGGGGCACATGCTCCGGCATGCTACCCCACGTGGAGCTCGCTTTCCTGCCCGCCAGCCCCCTCCCCCGGGGCTTCACGTGCTCTTCAGATGGTGTGGTTTGGGGTTGAGAAACTGGGTCCCTGCACTTCCTTCTCCTCACCCACGTTTGGACCCAGCTCCCTGGTAAGCAGCTGCCTTTGCCAGATGACCCGTGGGGGCGGGAGCTGAGCCTAAGCACCAGTCCTGACTTGTCTGCGGCCCAGGCAGGGGGTTGAGGAGGTGGATGAATCCCGGTGCTGGCATCCGGGCTGTCTCCTGCTCACTTTCTGTTGCTTGGGGGCGGGTGGGGCAGGCTTGGAGGGACAGGGGAGCTGGGAGTCTTTCCTTCGTTTCCTTTCCTTGCTTTCCTGCTAATAAGTCCTAAGGATACACAGGAGCTCCAGCCACTTTCTGCTGGGACAGCCATGATCAAAGAGCCCTGGAAGTACAGAGCAGGGTCTGGGGTCCCTGGTGGCAGGGCCAGTGCCCATGCCTCACTCGTACACCACAAGTAGCTTCATGAGCTGTGCTCGGCCTTGGTCTGTTTGGCCTTGGGTTTGAACTAAGTTACGCCAAATGTCGTGGCTTTACTTTAAGACAGGGTTGGGGAAAGTAGCACTCAGGCCACTCCTTGCCCCTCCTGTGCTCATGACAGACATTGCTAATAGATCATGGGACTTCCTTCTGACGGAGCCTGAACACAGCTTCAGAATCCCCCTTGACTCAGGACACCAAGGAGTCAGCAATGTCCCTGGCTAGAGCTAGCAGCTTCACCTGACACATCCCTGAGCTGAGGGGATGTTCCTTCTCCTCCGCCCTGCCTTCTGCCTCCCCATAGGGAAGAGGGAGGAGGCTCGTGGAGTGGCATGGCTGCCTGTGGCCCTGGGCATTGCCACAGCCATGGAGGCCATGTTAGGTTTCTGCTTGGCATGGTGTGCTCTAGAGGGCAGGCTGTAGAGTCCAGCTGTTTGGGCTCCTCCCTGATGGTTCCTTGACCTTGAACTTCTCGTGTTGAGGACACCCTGGCCCTGGGGAGGTTCCTGCTGCCCCAGAACTGGTTCTCTCCCAGCCCTGCTACTCTCCTACTGAGGGTGGGGACCAGGGGCCTCTGGGCTCCCCCTGGCTGCCTCCATCCACTCTGAGCACCCCCTTGCACCACTGAGCCTTGGGGCTGGTTCCAGCCACGCTGTCTGCTGACCCAGGCCCCAGCTTTCTCATTCCTTGCCGGGCTTAGTGCCTGCCTCTGATCCTCTGTCCGATGCTACTCCAGCAGCCTCAGGCATGGAGGGCGCCTCGTCCCCACTGCTCAGCATCCTCATCCAGGAATGCCTCACCCTTGGATGCCTCCCCACCCTCCTGTCTCACTTCCTTTTGGTTCTTACCCACGTGTCACCTCCTCAGAAGAGCGCCTGCTGGCACCCCCAGCAGCACGCCCGCTCGCTCCAGCCTCTCCTGCCTTGTTTTCCTCTGTAGCCTTCATCTCTGTGTAAGTCATGTGCACTTACCTGTCTATGACTCGCCTCTCGTTCTGGAAAAGCCCCTGAGTGGCAGGGCTTTGCTGTCTTACACCCGGAACTCATGCCTGCACACCAGGAAGCAGCCCCTAGCAATGGCTGAATGAATGAGTGACTCCACAAGGCATGCAGGCTGCGAGGGCAGGGCACCCAGGGGCAAGCACTCCTGTCCCACAGCCTGGAGGCCACCGGCCCCGCCCCAGCCTTCACCGAGTTCACTTCAAAGAGAGTCTCGAGTGTCTCCTCAGGACCAGGTCTAAACACACGTGATTCGGTTATAATCAATTAAATGTAATTTCCTTATTGGTGTGCATATCTTTCCACATTGCTTTTCTGAACTATAGATAAGTTTTATATCTGTATAAATAGATATATCCAAAAATGGCATTTTGGGAGGCCAAGGCGGGTGGATCATCTGAGGTCAGGAGTTTGTGACCAGCCTGGCCAACATGGTGAAACCCCATCTTTACTAAAAATACAAAAATTAGCTGGGCATGGTGATGAGTGCCTATAGTCCCAGCTACTCAGGAGGCTGAGGCAGGAGAATCCCTTGAACCCAGGAGGCAGAGGTTGCAGTGAGCCAAGATTGCATCACTGTACTCCAGCCTGGGCAACAGAGCAAGACTCTGTCTCAAAAAAAAAAAAAATTTGCTGATGAAAACAGAAGCAGCCTGCTTTTCAGTCCCCAGCAGGGAGCATGGTGCTCCTGTCTCAGCCTGAGCCTTGGAGGCCGGTTCCTGACTCCTTCTGTGCTCTCCATGCTGTTCCCTTCTCTCCTGCCTCCTTCCTCCTCAACCCTCTTCATTCTCCTTCTTTCTGCTTTCCACTCTTGGCTCGCTGCCTCTAGCCCATTTCATTCCAGAATTGTTCTCAGCCATGCGGTAGCTAAGGCACACTGAAGGTTTCCAGGACCAACAGAATGTCCAGTCTGTGTCTGAGGAGGTGTCCTAATTTGCAATGTGTGGTCCATGGGAGGCTAGCTTACTGCACCACTCCTGTCCCACCCATTTTACAGATGAGGAAAGTGAGGCTCAGGGAAGGGAGTTTAACAATGTCCTTATCTTACCATTTCTCATTATCCTAGAAGCCATGCAGATAGAATTCTTGTGAATCAGAGAAAAGCCAAAAATTGAGTGGTGTTCCACTCTTTGACATATACCCTACTGGCACGTAGTGGGTGTGGAGGAAAGAGCCATGCGTTCAAACCGTTAACAGGTGTGTGTGTGTGTGAATGGAGAATGTGCGTAGTTTCAAATTTCCCTAACAAGTGGGCTAGAAGAAGAAGAAGAAAATGTGAAACTGCCATGAACACTCAAGGCTACCACAGGAGGTATAGGAGCTCTCTTCATTTTGCAAACCAGGAGTCTAAGATCTAGGAGAGCTGGGGTTTGACTCCAGAGCTGGAGCAGTCCCCAGGACCTGGTCTTGACTCACGAGTTAGGCTCCACTCAGAGGCTGACTGTGCTCCAGGGTCTACACCTCTAAGGGCGACACCTGGGCTCAAGTGGACCGCCGTTTTCTATGTGGGATGAGCCTTCACAGGGCAGCCAGTTGGGATGGGTTGAGGGTTGGCTGCAGATATCAGAAACCCAAGTCAAATGCGCTTCAACCAGTAGAAAATTCATCAGCCCGCAGAGCCGAGGTTGGGTGGACATTTCAGTTGGTTGATCCAGGAGCTCAACAGTGTCCTCTGAGCCCCATCTCCTTCTGCCCCCACCCCACCATCTTTAGTGCTGCTTCCTCTCAAGGCCACAGCTGTAGTTGGCCATGGGGACAGCCAGGGGGGCTTCATTATTTTTTGCTTCTGCGCAGTAGGAGGAAGAGAATAAATGTCTCTCCATGGGTCTTTCTTAGGAACATGGAAACTTTTTCCAGAAGTCCCTATGTCTTTTAGTTTGTGTTGGTCACTTGCCCTTCCCGAACCACTTCCTGACTCCTGGACAGCATGTGCACTGATGAGCTTAGCTTTGGAGATCTAACAGTGACTTTACAAAGCCTCTTTGAGGAGGTGACATTGGAACCAAGGCTTGAGCCAGACACAACAAAGATTGCAGGATGGGGCATTGCAGGTGGAGAAAACGGCACATGCAAAGGCTGCGGTGGGAGTGAGCGTGGTGTTTGGTCAGTCGGTTGTCAGAGCACACCGGGCCCTGTGGGCCACAGGCACAGCCTGGGCCCTGCTCTGAGTATGACAGCTCCTGGGAAGTTGTAGGTGGAGGAAAGACAGGTCATGACTAAGAAAAAAGCAATCCCTCTGTTGTGGGGTGGAAGGAAGGTTGCAGTGTGTGTGAGAGAGACAGACAGACAGACAGAAACTTCTGCAGTGTTTACAAGTGCTCAGGCCCTGACCCAAATGCTTACAAACTTACATAGTTCTGGAAAACCCCAGTGTATAATTTTCACTACTCAAAGAAACTTCGGGAGTGTTTTTTTTCTGAAAGGTCATCAGGTTTTGACTCTCTGCTGTCTCATTTCTTCTTGCTGGTGGTGGTGATGGGTGCTTGTCCCAGGCCCTGTCCCGCATCCTTTTGCCCCCACAGAGGGATGAGTGTGTTGGGGCCTCACAAGTTGAGGTTGTTCATAAGCAGATCTCTTTGAGCAGGGCCCCTGCAGTGGCCTCGTGTGAGGTGGAGGGGGTTTGATTCCCTTATGGAATCCAGGCAGATGTCAGCATTTAAACAACACACGTGTATAAAAGAAACCAGTGTCTGCAGAAGGTTCCAGAAAGTATTATGGGATAAGACTGCGTGAGAGAGGAATGGGGGCATTGGCACCTCCCTTAGTAGGGCCTTTGCTGGGGTAGAAATGAGTTTTAAGGCAGTTAGACCCTCAAACTGGCTTTTGAATCAGGAAATTTACCCCCCAGCCATCTGCTTCATTGCTGTTCACATCACTGCCTAAGACGGAGGGAACTTTGATGTGTGTGTGTTTCTTTCTCCTCACTGGGCTCTGCTTCTTCACTTCCTTGTCAATGCAGAGAACAGCAGCAGCGACCAGAGGCAGGCCTGTAAGAAGCACGAGCTGTATGTCAGCTTCCGAGACCTGGGCTGGCAGGTAAGAGGCTGGCTGGGTCTGTCTTGGGTGTGGGGCCTCTGGCGTGGGCTCCCACGAGGCAGCGGGTCTGTGCTCGGTGCTGTTTCTCGTCTCTGCCAGTTAAGACTCCAGTATCAAGTGGCCTTGCTAGGGAAGGAGACTTGGGCTAAGGATACAGGGAGGCCTCATGAAATCCAAGAGCAAAAATGTGGTTGGGACTTGAACTCGAACCAGGAACCCAAACACTTTGGACTCTGAACCCCCATTCTCTGCATGCACCTCATTCCCTTCCCTTGGCTGGCTGCCTCTCAAGATGATGCTGGGCTGTGTGGTTGAATCCAGATACCTGGGGAGCCATCTCCTCCTCTGCCCTCTGTCCTCACTTACCCCATTCCCATTCCCACGGGAGGGACAGATCTGCCCAGCTTGGTTCAGGCGCTTGTTCCTGAACCAGTCAACTGTTTTAGGGGTGGGGTTATGTTACTGGCACATGGCTGCCCCCTCTGGAGCCATTTGCTTGGAGTGAGGCAAAAGGTGGGGGATGAATCCTAGGAGAGGAGTGAGGGTCATGTGATCCACCATGTGTCTGCCGTGAGCTCTGGTGTGATTCTCATTCAGCAGTCGTGCAGCATCTGCAGCGTTCTGGGCCCTGTTCTAGGTACTGGATCAGAGATGCAGCGATGAACATTGCAATGTGTCTGCCCCGTGGGGCTCCAATATCCCTGGAGAGGGTATTGTCATGAGGTCATCAGGGCAACTGGTGGTATTCTACCCTCAGGGAGCTTGTAGTTCAGTGGGAGAGTCCAGAATCTTCCCTGGAGATTATGCCCAGACACATTCAGGGCGTACATGCGCACAGCCAGCTCTGAGCCCCCCTGCGAGCCTGCCCTCGGGACTGATGACCACATCTACCTGCTGCTTGGACAGAACCCAAACTCCAGGGGACTCTGCTGGAAGATTCCATGTGCTTAAGCATCACTGAGGGGTATATTGATTATTGGGCAACATTTCTGTGCCACCCAGACCCTAGAGGCAAGGATGGCACATGGATGCCTTACTGATAGTGCACATACCTATCTACACTGTCACTGAATTCTCACCCGGAGCCCGCATGGGGATGCCATTATGAGTTATTAGCCTCTGGCAGGTGGGAACACCGAGGCATGGAGGTTTGTTTAAGGTGAACTGCCAGTGTGTGACCACCTAGTGGGGGTAGAGCTGATGATTGCCTCACACCAGAGGCTCCTTCCTGTGCCACCTTCTGTCCAGAAGACACAGCCATGGATGTCCATTTTAGGATCAGCCAAGCCCCATGGGCTTTCCTTCATTTTTATGTT
The DNA here is from genome assembly GCF_006542625.1 of Nomascus leucogenys. Taxonomy (NCBI): domain Eukaryota; kingdom Metazoa; phylum Chordata; class Mammalia; order Primates; family Hylobatidae; genus Nomascus; species Nomascus leucogenys. Next base: position 6,988,686 of record NC_044393.1, read on the forward strand.
TTTTTAGAAATGGGGTCTTGCTCTGTCACCCAGGCTGGGGTGCAGTGGTGTGATCATAGCTCACTGCAGCTTTGAGCCGTCTTCCCACTCAGTCTCCTAAGTAGCTTGGACTATAGGCCAAGACTATAGAATGGTCCTCCTTTCCATTCTTTTGGGCCCATGAGAGGCCACCCATGTTTCCTGCCCCTGCTGGGCCCCCTGCTGCTCAGAAGGCATGGTCTGAGCCTTTGACCTTGGGTTGTGAGCCTGGCGTGGTGGCTTCTGGCCAGCATGGGGGTTGGGATGCTGTGGCTCAGGCCTTCTGCATGGTTTCCCATACTTTCTTCTCCTCCTCAGGACTGGATCATCGCGCCTGAAGGCTACGCCGCCTACTACTGTGAGGGGGAGTGTGCCTTCCCTCTGAACTCCTACATGAACGCCACCAACCACGCCATCGTGCAGACGCTGGTGGGTGTCACGCCATCTTGGGGTGTGGTCACCTGGGCTGGGCAGGCTGCGGGGCCACCAGATCCTGCTGCCTCCAAGCTGGGGCCTGAGTAGATGTCAGCCCATTGCCATGTCATGACTTTCAAGGGCCCCTTGCCCCATTAAAAAAAAAATTCAAAAATTGTGTTTTATGACTGGTTTGGTATAAAGAGGAGTATAATCTTCGACCCTGAAGTTCATTTATTTCTCCTAATTTTAAAAGTAACTAAAAGTTTTATGGGCTCCTTTGAGGATGCTTGTAGTATTGTGGGTGCTGGTTACTGTGCCTAACACAGCACTGGGCCCTGCTTCATTTTCCAACAGAGGAAACAGGTAAACAGATGAGAAATTTCAGTGAGAGGCAGAGTGATCAGAAGCTGGCCAGCAGGATAACGGGATGGACAGATGAGTGGGGACCCATGGGGCCATTTCAAGTTAAATTTCAGTGGGGTGACCGGGAAGATTCCATGTGATAATGAGATTAATGCGCCCAGCACGTGGCGACACTCAGTAGGTGTTATTCCTGCTCTGCCAACAGCAACCATAATGATAAGAGCTGTAGGGATTTTGTTCTTTTGCTTAGAATCCAAGGTTCAAGGACCTTGGTTATGTAGCTCCCTGCCAAGAACATCATCTGAACCTTCCCTGCCACCTGATCATCCACCCTGCCTTGAATGCTTCTAGTGACAGAGAGCTCACTACCGGGACTACTCCCTCCTTTCATTTAGTAATCTGCCTCCTTCTTTTCTTGTCCCTGTCCTGTGTGTTAAGTCCTGAAGAAAAATCTCATCTATCCCTTTCATTTGGTTCTGCCCTTTGAGGGCAGGGGTTTTTGTTTCTTTGTTTGTTTTTTTAAGCATTGATTTTCCAAAGCCCTCTCTCCCCTCCTCAGTTGTAAGCTCCAAAGCCCTACTTGGGATTGAAGGTCCTTAGGCTGGAAACAGAAGAGTCCTCCCCAACCTATTCCCTGGCCTGGATGTGCTGTGCTGTGCCAGTATCCCCTGGAAGGTGCCAGGCATGTCTCCCCAGCTGCCAGGGGACACATCTCTATCCTTCTCCAACCCCTGCCTTCATGGCCCATGGAACAGGAGCGCCATCGCCCTGTGTGCACCTGCTTCCATCAGTATTTCACCAGAGATCTGCAGGATCAAGTGAATTCTCCAGGGATTGTGAAATGATGCGATTGTGGTCATGTTTAAAAGGGGGCAACTGTCTTCTAGAGAGTCCTGATGAAATGCTTCCAGAGGAAATGAGCTGATGGCTGGAATTTGCTTTAAAATCATTCAAGGTGGAGCAGGTGGGGAAGGGTATGGATGTGTAAGAGTTTGAAATTGTCCATCATAAAACGTGTAAAAAGCATGCTGGCCTATGTCAGCGGCCACAGCCTGGAGGCTGTGAACAGAGTGCCAGTCACTGATGCTCTTGCCTGGCACCTACAGTTGCTAGAAACCCAGAAGTTTCACATTAAAAACAACAGGACAGTGGAATCTCTGGCCTGTCTCGAACACGTGGCAGATCTGCTAACACTGATCTTGGTTGGCTGCTGTCAACTTAGATTGAGTGGCGGCCTCTTCCCTTAGTTTGCCTTAGTCCCCACTATTCCCTATTGTCTTACCTCGGTCTACCTTGCTCATCAGTGGCACTCCTGTGGCACTCACAGGCATTTGAGTCTGTGTGTCCCTGTCCCACATCCTCTGTAAGGTGCAGAGAAGTCCATGAGCAAGATGGAGCACTTCTAGTGGGTCCAAGTCAGGGACACTATTCAGCATTCTACAGTGCAAAGGGCAGTTCCCCAACAGAGAATTACCTCATCCTGAATGTTGGATCTGGCCCCTTCCTTCCCAACTGTATAGTGTGAAAACCTCTATGCTTTGGTTCCCTTGTCTGCAAAACAGGGATAATCCCAGAACTGAGTTGTCCATGTAAAGTGCTTAGAACAGGGAGTGCTTGGCTTGGGGAGTGTCACCTGCAGTCATTCATTATGCCCAGACAGGATGTTTCTTTATAGAAATGTGGAGGCCAGTTAGAAGGACTCACCGCTTCTCACCACTGCCCATGTTTTGGTGTGTGTTTCAGGTCCACTTCATCAACCCGGAAACGGTGCCCAAGCCCTGCTGTGCGCCCACGCAGCTCAATGCCATCTCCGTCCTCTACTTCGATGACAGCTCCAATGTCATCCTGAAGAAATACAGAAACATGGTGGTCCGGGCCTGTGGCTGCCACTAGCCCCTCCGAGAATTCAGACCCTTCGGGGCCAAGTTTTTCTGGATCCTCCATTGCTCGCCTTGGCCAGGAACCAGCAGACCAACTGCCTTTTGTGAGACCTTCCCCTCCCTATCCCCAACTTTAAAGGTGTAAGAGTATTAGGAAACATGAGCAGCATATGGCTTTTGATCAGTTTTTCAGTGGCAGCATCCAATGAACAAGATCCTACAAGCTGTGCAGGCAAAACCTAGCAGGAAAAGAAACATGCATAAAGAAAAACGGCCGGGCCAGGTCATTGGCTGGGAAGTCTCAGCCATGCACGGACTCGTTTCCAGAGGTAATTATGAGCGCCCGCCAGCCAGGCCACCCAGCTGTGGGAGGAAGGGGGCGTGGCAAGGGGTGGGCACATTGGTGTCTGTGCGAAAGGAAAATTGACCCGGAAGTTCCTGTAATAAATGTCACAATAAAACGAATGACTGAAAATGGTTAGGACGTTACAGATATATTTTCCTAAACAATTTATCCCCATTTCTCGGTTTATCCTGATGCGTAAACAGAAGCTGTGTCATGTGGAGGGCGGGGAGGTCCCTCTCCATTCCCTACAGTTTTCATTCTGAGGCCTGCAGAGGCCCAGTGTTTACCGAGGTTTGCCCAAATCCAAGATCTAGTGGGAGGGGAAAGAGCAAATGTCTGCTTGGAGGAGGGCAGTGTGTTGATCTCTGGAGGAAAAATATGTTCTGTTGTTCAGCTGGATTTGCAGTGGCAGAAATGAAACTAGGTGTGTGAAATACCCGCAGGCATTTAGGACTGGCTTTTCAGCTCGCCCCAGTGGTAGTAAATTCGTGTGAAATTGCAGAGGGGACAAGGACAGCAAGTAGGATGGAACTTGCAACTTGACCCTGTTGTTAAGAAGCACCAATGGGCTGGGAATGGTAGCTCTCACCTGTAATCCCAGCACTTTGGGAGGCTGAGGTGGGCGGATCATTTGAGGTCAGGAGTTCGAGACCTGCCTGGCCAACATGGTGAAACCCCATCTCTACTAAAAATACAAAAATTAGCCGGGCGTGGTGGCGCGCATCTGTAATCCCAGCTGCTCTGGAGGCTGAGGTAGGATAATTGCTTGAACCCAGGAGGCGGAGGTTGCAGTGAGCTGAGATCACCCCACTGCACTCCAGCTTGGGTGACAAAACAAGACTCCATCTCAAAAGAAAAAAAAAAAACAGCACCAATGAAGCCTAGTTCTCCACGGGAGTGGGGTGAGCGGGAGCATTGCACATCCCCCCAGTGGACCCTCTGGTCTTTGTCTGCAGTGGCATTCCAAGGCTGGGCCCCAGCAAGGGCATTTGTGGCCGTCTCTTCATTTGCAGACCTTGATCAGAAGTCTCTGCAAACAAATTTGCTCCTTGAAGTAAGGGGGAGATGGCATAATAAGAGGTCTGATGGGTGCAGGATGTGCTGGACTCACATTGCAAACAGAAGCCTTGTTGAGGGTAACATCCTAAACAAGTGTCCCGATTTGGAGGTGGCGTTTCTGACGTGGCTCTTGGTGTAAGCCTGCCTTGCCTTGGCTGGTGAGTCCCATAAATAGTATGCACCCAGCCTCCCGCCACAAACACAAGGCCTCGGGGAGGGCTAGACTGTCTGCAGACAGACAGTTTGCAGCCCTCGGGGAGGGCTAGACTTTTCTGCATCTGTAAAGAAAACAAGGTGATCCGAGACTGTGGCCATGTGGAACCCGGTCTTGTGGGAGACTGTTTCTCCATCTTGACTCAGACGGTTCCTGGAAACGCTGGGGCTCTGTTTTTATTTTCTTTGATGTTTTTCTTCTTTAGTAGCTTGGGCTGCAGCCTCCACTCTCTAGTCACTGGGGAGGAGTATTTTTTGTTATGTTTGGTTTCATTTGCTGGCAGAGCCGGGGCTTTCTGTGTGATCCCTCTTGGTGCGAGTTTTCTCACCACTTACTGACCCAACCAGCCTCTGGTTAGCATCATTTGTACATTTAAACCTGTAAATAGTTGTTACAAAGCAAAGAGATTATTTATTTCCATCCAAAGCTCTTTTGAACCCCCCCCCCCTTTTAATCTCTCGTTCAGGACGACGAGCTTGCTTTCCTTCAACCTGTTTGTTTTCTTATTTAAGACTATTTATTAATGGTTGGACCAATGTACTCACGGCTGTTGCGTCGAGCAGTCCTTAGTGAAAATTCTGTATAAATAGACAAAATAAAAAGGGTTTGACTTTGCAATAAAAGGAGACGTTTGGTTCTGGTTCTTTGGCCTGTGTCTGTCTGTGTGTGTTGTGTTTTTCTCTCAGTTCTTGGACACTGAAGTTCTCTCACACTGCTAAGAGCTCCCTGCCTTCGCCTCCACTGTGAACGCTCTGTTTAGCATCGAGGCCTTGGGGGGAAGTGGCTGCTCGTCAATATTTGGTGCAGCTGTGTGGGGCTCTGGGCAGGAGAGATGGAACCAAGCAACACATGTGAATTTGGTAGGCTCGACTACAAAGGTCCTTGATTGAATTACAGTGCAGCTGTCAGCAGCTGTTTCAAAGAAGCAGGGGGTAAATTAGCTGTGTTTACTGCTAACATAGTTGAAAGATTTAGTCATCCCAATAAAATAAAGGCACCACAGAGAGAAAAAGGGCAGAAGGTGCACGCCCAAAACTTTAAAGCGGTGCCGGCCCCAGAGCTGACACTGTCCAGTGCAAATGATTGGGGCAGTTGGGGGCAGCTGCTGGAGCGCGGCTGTGGACGTGGATGGCCCCCAGCAGGCCTGGCGAAGGCGGCCAGGGCCCAGTGCCTCGCCGAGCATGGAGCAGCACTCGGCCGTGTAGCGTGGAGCAGCATTTTGGACGCCTTTCCGCTTTGAAGTGCACACTCAGGTCACCTGATGGCTGTTGCTGGGATCCCCGCCTGATACTTGGACAGGCCACCCATTCTTCCCCTGTTGCCCGGAATAAAGCGGCTGCTCCTAACAAGTCCCAGTCCTTGTGATTTCCAGACCCTCCCGCCATTGTCCGGACGAGCAGTTTAGCATTTGTTCCGTTTTCCAGGCTGAAGGCCAAAGCCACACACTGGAGGTCTAGATGTGGCCTGCACGCGGGTCTGACTCCCCCAGCATGGTGGTGTTTATCCATGTCTTAAAATGTGGATTAATTGCCAACATGTTTTCGAATATCAGAAGATGGGGGTGAAGAAAAACTCCCCAAATCTGGCTTCTCTTGAGAATCAGCAGGCCTGGCCACTCCGGGCCCCACACACACATGGCCGCTCTGGGTGGCTGCAGAGGGACAGCTGGTGCCCAGTCTCCACTGCTCCCTATTGCCTCTCTTACAAAAGGGTGAATGTCAGTTGCTGTTTTTAAAATTGTAGATGCCTATTTATGTGCATCCATGTCCCTAATGTCCCTATTAATATCAGGAAAGTAAAGGCTAGCCTGGGAGAGCTGGGCACTTTGGAAAGGACATTCTTTTGTTACCGCTGTCCCACTTCCCCTTTGGCCCTCTGGGCAGGCCCTACAGGCATGTGTGTCTGTGGCTGTAGCACCACAAATGGCCTCACCTTGCCTCCTCATCTTCCCCTCTCCTGGTTTCCGCCTCTCTTGCTCATTTTCCCCCTGGAGCGTTTTCTCGTTGCCTCTCTTTTCAGTCCCGCTCACTGTCAGGCACAGAGAGGTGAAGGAATTTACTCAAAGTCCCCCAGCTAATAGTTACTGGAACTGAAATTTAAACCTCAAAACCTGGGCTCAACCCCAGGCTTTCCTGAGCTGGAATCTCCCGGGGCTGCTGGAGAAACATGGGGATTCCTGGCCCGCAGCTCCGAGCCTGCCAGTGTCCGTCCGCAGTCCTGTGTGTCGGGCCCTGACGACTGAGTTCCTGGACCATTACTCAGGGCTCGGTCTCCCTCCCGCTTCCAAACTGCCCGAGGGCCTTCCTCCGTGCGCACCAACACTGAGTGTTAGCTTCCCTGGTGGGTGGGGCCAGTGGCCAGCCTGCTGTACCGTGGACGCTGCACACGGGTAGTCCTTTCCCTCTGTCTTCTCCTCCATCGCCTGGTGACAATAGTGTGTGGACCATGCTGGGGGGCTGGGAGGGTTAGCAGTGGTCACTGGGGCCATCTACAGAGTGGATTCTCACAGGCATGTTTTGAGTCCTGCCCTCTGTTCAGATCTTTTGGAGACAGTGAGCATGTGAGTTTCCTGGGGCTGCCATAACAAATCACTACAAACTGCTGGCTGGAAACAGCACAGATTCCTTCCTGTGGCTCTGGAGGGCAGACGTCCAAAATCCAGGTGTCAGCAGGGCTGTGCTCCCTCTGGAGGCTCTCAGGGAGGACCCTTCCCAGCCTCTTCCAGCCTCTAGTGGCTCCAGGTGTTCCTGGGCCTGTGGCTGCATCATCCCATTCTCTGCCTCTGTCTACACATGGCCTTCTCCATCGCTCCTCTGTGTGCCTTTTTTTTTTTTTTTTTTTTTGAGACGGAGTCTCGCTCTGTCGCCCAGGCTGGAGTGCAGTGGCGAGATCTCGGCTCACTGCAAGCTCCGCCTCCTGGGTTCAGGCCATTCTCCTGCCTCAGCCTCCCGAGTAGCTGGGACTACAGTCTCCTGCCATGATGCCCGGATAATTTTTTGTACTTTTAGTAGAAATGGAGTTTCACCGTGTTAGCCAGGATGGTCTCAATCTCCTGACCTCACGATCCACCCGCCTCGGCCTCCCAAAGGGCTGGGATTACAGGCGTGGGCCACTGCACCTGGCCCTCTGTGTGGCTTTGATAAGGACACCTGTCATTGGATTTAGGGCCCACCCAGATAACCCAGGATGACCTCCTCCTCTAGATACTTTATAATATCTGTGAAGATCTAGATACTTAATGATATCTGTGAAGACCCTCTCTCCAAGTAAGGGCACATTCACAGGTTGCTGGGATTCAGACGTGGGCATATCTTTTTTGAGGCCACCATTCAATCCACCACGAGACCCTCTCCCTTTCCCACCACAGGGTTCTCAGGCCTCACAGAGCTTCTCCGTCCAGCCTCAGTCGGTCCTCACTGTTCCTGGTTGGTGCCACCGCTGCAGCCCATGCTGGGCAGAGTGAACTCTGGAGCTCCCACGGCTGGAGCCCAACCTCAGCTTCCCACTAGCTCCAACCTTTCTGACGTGCACTGCTGGGGACACTCTCTGCGAGGGGGCTGGCAGCTGGAGGGGGGCTCCAGGCCAGGGTCCCCCATCCAGGAGCAGGTGGCCATAAATAAGGATGACCACGGTGGCTTGGGGCAGCCAAACTGCAATGCGATGCCCTTTCTAGGAGCAGGGTGGGCTCTGGGGACAGCACGAGCTTCCTCTTTGGCCGGAAGTGTTCATTCTTCATCTGCTCACTCACTAATTCATCGTGTGTCCACCGTGCACCAGGCACCATGGAGGGCAGTGGGTACAGGTAACAGGTGTCTGTGTTTAGGGGAGTGGGTCCCGATCAGGGGATACAGCAAACAAACAGGACCCAGCCCCACGCCAGGATGGCTGTGGCCCCTCCTCCATCCAGAAATAAGACAAATTGTTATTTTTGACTGTGTTGGCATAAAGATGAATATCAACCAGGAATAGTTATATTCATTTGTTCTGACTTTAAAAGACATTAAAATATGTTTGTGGGCCCCTGAAAGTCCCATGGGCCCAGGCACTGTGTCTACCATGTTTAGTGGAGAAGCCAGACCTGATCGAGCCATTTAATGCCAAGGAATGACGTGTGTCGGGAAGCCACAGCATGTAGGGGGACAGGGAGGACAGGGTGGTCAGGGACAGACCCTGAGAAAGGCCCTTTCAGCTGAGACCTGAATGCAGGCCACGTGGGCTGTGACAGGGGCAGAGGTACTGCAGGGAAGAGCTCTTCCACCTAAGGGAGGAGTGTGTGCAAAGGCCCTGGGGTGGCAGGCGGGAGGAACAGTGAGAAGGCCATGTGGCTTCCGCACAGGGAGGCAGGCAGGACGTTAGCAGAGAAGGAGCAGGCTGGTTGTGCATGGCATTGAGGACCACAGAGGGACCCTGGGTTTCATCTAAAGTGCACTGGGGGCCATTGGAAATGCAGAGACCAGGGGAAGCCATGGTGGGGAGGGTTAAGGGTACCCGGAGGAAGCAGGGTTCCAATCCCACCTTGCACCAATCAAGCTGTTCCCCCTTCCTCCTCCTCGTCCTGGGAGTTTGCTCTCCAGAGACTGGCCGTGGTATGGGTGCACAAGCCCACTTTGTCCGGTGTTTAGAGCGGGAAGTGGCACCCAGTCAAGGTTGTATGTGGAGGCGGCTGAGAGGACAAACACTGACTTCCCCTGGGGAAGACATCTGCTGCCTTATTATCTGGGACAAAGGAGAATTCTCATGCCACCAGGCAAGAGGCAGCATGTGCTGGGCAGAGGGACCAGGGTTGGCTCCAGCTCAGAGCCCAACCCAGTTACTTAGCCAGCTGTGGGACCTCGGTCTTGGACACCTTATCACCTTCTCTGTGCCTCAGTTCCTTCATCTGTGACATGGGTATGGTGCCTACCTATACTTAGGATATTTAAGAGCAGCTGCATATAACAGAAAAACCCCAAGTAATAGTGGTTTAAAGAAGATAAAAGTTTTTCTCTCATCTAAAAGAAGTCTGAAGGTCAGCCATCCAAAGACAGGATGGTAGTTGTCTTACTCTGCCCCTAAGGATCTTGGCTTCTAATATTCTGCTCTGCCATCTTAATTCATGGCTTCATCCTCACAACCCACCTCATGGTCCAAGATTGCTGCTGGAGCACCAGTCAGATCTGTTGTATTAGTCTGCTCTCATGCTGCTGATAAAGACATACCCGAGCCTGGGAAATTTACAAAAGAAAGAGATTTAATGGACCTTCAGCTCCACATGGCTGGGAAGGCCTCAAAATCATGGCAGGAGGCAAGGAGGAGCAAGTCACATCTTACATGAATGGCAGCAGAGAGAGCTTGTTCAGGGAAACTCATGTTTTTAAAACCACTGGATCTCATGAGACTCATTCACTATCATAAGAACAGTGCAGGATAGACCCACTCCCGTAATTCAATCACCTCCCACCGAGTTCCTCCCACAACACGTGGGAATTGTGGGAGTTACAACTGAAGATGAGATTTGGGTGGGGACACAGCCAGACCATATCATCTGTGTTCTAGATTTGTGTGCTTTCTTTAAGCAGCCAACCCAAAGATCAGATGCAAAAGGTCCACTTACCTCTCATTTAGCACAAATGCAGTCACACTAAGCTGCAAGGGAGACTAGGAACTATAGGTTTTTATTCTGGGTGACACTAGGCACAGCCAAAAATCAGAAATCCAAGTCCTATTACCAGCAGAATTTTAAAGACTCTGGCAATTGGCAATTACCTATCTGTATTAGTTTCCCATGATTGTAACAGTTACAATGGCCTTAAGTGGTTTAAAGCATCACCCATTTATTCTCACAATTTCCATGGGTCGGGAGTACAGGTGTGGCCTCCCTGGGTTCTCTGCTCAGGATCCCACAAAAGCTAAGTGCAAGGTGTCAGCACTGTGTTCTTATCTGCAGCTCAGGGTCTTTGTCCAAGCTCATTCAGGTTTTGGCCAAACTCAGTCTCTTGGAATTGAAGGACTGAGGCCATCTTCATGCTGGCTGTCAGCCAAGTCAGTTCCAGCTCCTGAGGCTTCTCTCAGGTCCTTTCCATGTGGCCCTCTTGCAACTTGGCAGCGAATCCTTCAAAGCCAGTGGGAGAATATCTCTTACTTCTTGTAAGGGCTCACCTGATGAGGTCAGACCCACCCAGGATCATCTCCCATTGTTTAACTCCAAGTCAGTTGATTAGGGACCTTAATTACATGGGCAGAATCCCTTCACTTTGGGGAGCAATACCCACCGTATTCATTCAAACGGTGGAGATTATATGGAGGGCAGAAATCTTTGAGGCCCTCTTGGAATTCTGCTTCCCACAGTACCTAAGCTACACTACACACTGCAGGTTGCACTAAGAATAAAGTACCTGGTAGAGAGGAGGTGCAAAATAAAACAACAGGGACTGCAGTGGAATCCAGGGGCCTCCCACTAAGAATCCCCCCACCCCATCCGATGATTTCAACAATTTGAGGCCTGAGTTTTACGTGCTTGGTGTTATTATCTGTAGGCCCCCAATTCTTTATAGAGTCAATTGTCACCCCAGTTATCCTACATGTGCCTGGGAAGGAGGATGGGGATGACTGGTCTGAATCTTTGCAAAACACAGTAAAAGCTTCTGAGCCTTCCCTCTGGGCCAAGGACCCTGCTCGAGGCATAACAAGTGCTTCACACTTGATCTCACTCACTGAACGCTCACAAACCTGAAAGCTGTGCCACAAACTGCCTTTGCACCGCTGTAGACCAAACAGGACCTTTAAATGTTTGCTGGGCTGTGTCCTCACAACCCCAGGGGGAGCTGTTCACACAAGCGTCAGTGGAAACAGCTCCTCCAAGGTGGGGTGGTGCAGACAGGGCCTGGGCAGCCCTAGGCCGGGGCATCTGATGGCAGGACGGACCCTCTCGCACGGGACCCAGCCCTTGTCAGGGCCCAGCCCACACTGGGGTTGGTGCCCATCTATCCCTGACAAGGACACTCACGGTGACCTCCTTCGGACATGTTTTTCTTCTTGCCTGTGGATCAATTCCTCCTGGCTTAGACCCCTCCAGGACTCTGGCGCTGATCTCTCTTGGTCTCAGATTTGAGGAGATAAAAATAGAAGAGGAAAAACACAGAACTCTCCAAAGCTTTGGAGTGGCTGCAGCCATCTGGATGGAGGCAGCATGCACCTGGGCTGGAAGAGCCACGGTCCCTTGACTGAGTCTCGGTGCTTCTCCCAGCCCCTCTCAGACACGGCTCTCATGGTAGACGAGATGGGGCCAGATCTTAGGCCCGGGACTCTGCAGAATGCAAGGCCCAGAGCTTGCCTAGCTCTGAGTGGCTTGGAAACTGGTGTAGGGACTGAGGGTGTCCACAGATCACCAGCCCACACCGGCAGCCTGAGTTGGAAGACAGGTACGAACCGGCTAAGAGTCCCTCAGGTTCTGTGCTCAAGAGGGCCTGGGGTTTGGTTTCATGCTTTTGTTCTAGCTGTCTTGAATTTATTCATACCTTCTGAACAAGGGCCCCGCATTTTCATGTTGCCCTGGGCCATGCAGATTCTCTAGCTGGTCCTGTGCCCAAAGGACAGAGCAAGGACTCAGAGTCCAATTCGGAGTCTGCCACGTTCATCATTCAACAAGTCCGTCTTGAGCACCTGTGAGCTGCAGGCAGTGTTCTGGGCAGAGGGATAGGCTGGGGTCAGGAGGAAGGGGTGCCCGGGCTCTGGAGTCAGTGGGGAGGAAGCCCAGGCTCTGGGGTCAGGAGGGAGGAGGCTCCAGGCTCTGGGGTGACGTGTCCCCCTGCCTGGACAGGCTCCTGAGTGCATCATCAAGGAAACCCTCAGGCAATGGCAGGTGTGTAACAAAGTAGGCTGGGCGAGGTGGCTTACGCCAGTAATCCCAGCACTTTGGGAGGCTGAGGTGGGCAGATCACCTGAGGTCAGGAGTTTGAGACCAGCCTGGCCAACATGGTGAAACCCCGTCTCTACTAAAAATATAAAAATTAGCTGGGTGTTGTGGTGCACGCCTGTAATCCCAGCTACTCGGGAGGATGAGGCACAAGAATCTCTTGAATCCAGGAGGTGGAGGTTGCGATGAGCCAAGATTGTACCATTGCACTCCAGCCTGGGTAACAAGAGCGAAACTGTCTCAAAAACAAAACCAAAAACAAAAAAGTCGCCTGGGCAACATAGTGAAACCCCATTCTACAAAAAATACAAAGGTTAGCCGAGTGTGGTGGCATGTATCTGTAATCCCAGCCACGTGGGAGGCTGAGAGGTAAGGATCATTGGTCCTTAAGGCTGCAGTGAACCGTGATTATGCCACTGCACTCCAGCCTGGGCAACAGGGTAAGACCCTGTCTCAAAAAAACGAAAACAAAACAAAACAAAACAAAAGGATTAACAAAGAATCCCTGTAGGAAATAAAATTGGCTCAAATTAGGACCAACCAAAGGCGGAAGGTGGAAGAGAAGGGGCTGGGACGTGTACAAAGTTGTGTAAGGCGGAGTGCACGGAATCCATGTAAAATGCCCCCAAGCCTAAAGGGATGAGGGAGACCCCGAGGGAAAGAGCCAGAGGAGACCCTTCCTGGGGAAAGGCAGTAAAGCTGGAGAAGAGAAGTCAGCCTTGTCACTAGTGATGTTAGGGTTTGGAACACTGTTTGTGTGGGGCCATCCTGTGCATTGTAAAGTGTTTAGCAGCAGCCCTGGCTTCTACCTACCAGATACAAGTAACATCCCCCAGACATTGCCATGTGTCTCCTGGGGGACACAGTTACCCCCAGTTGAGAACCACTGCAGCAGAAAAGCCGGAGTCACACGATGAGGCTGGAGCCTGAGGCCTGGGGCGAAGCCCGGGGTTTCGATGGTTGGGGTCCACTTACTCAAGGATCTTCAGGTGGACAAGTGAAGGAGCTGGGGTTGAACCCTGTCCTGCCTCCTGGAGACCCCACTGACATCCAGCCTGCTGGGCTGGCCATCAGGAGCCTGTGTCTGCCAGCGTCTGCCTCCTCATGAGAGCTGCAGGGACCTACAGGAGGCTGGGAAGGGGCATGGAGAGCTGCGAATTTATTGAAGGGAAACTCCTATAACAAACAAGGCCACTGGACAAAGGACCTTGTGTGTCTTTTTAAAGGAACAATTTGGAGCCTTTTGTGAGCTGCGTGACCACAGGCACATCACGTAGTTCCTTGAAGCCTTAGTTTCCTCTTCTGTAAAATGGGCACAGTCATAATAACCTTCTAGGTTGCTGGGGTCATTCATTAAGGTGATGTCAGCAGAGCATTTATCACAGAGCTGGCTTATTGAAGCTGCCACCGTGATCTGATGACACTAGGGTCCTCTGCTCAAAGCCCTCCAAGGGCTCCCCCCTCACTCGGGTAAAATCACCAGAAAGGCCATACAGGACACACCCCCGCTCCCCGCTGGCATTAGTTCTGCCCCCTCCACCCCAGTCTTCATTTCCTATGACTGCTGTAATACATGGCTGCAGACTTAGTGCCTTAGAATGACACATATTTATTTTTTTAAGGTCAGACATCTCGGAAGAGCTGGCTTCTTCGGGAAGCTCCCAGGAACCTTGCCTTGTCCAGCCTTCTGGGCACCCCCGCTCTTTGGCTCACAGCCCCTCCCTCCATCTTCACAGCCAGCACTGAAGCATTCCCCACTCGTTCACATTCAGACCTCTGCTCCCGACAGTCTTGTCATCTCTCTCTGACCGTCTTATGGGAACCCCGTGACGACATGGGGCTCACCCACATATTTCAGGATAGTCTGCTCATCTCAAGATCCTGAACTCCATCGCACCTGCAAAGTCTTTTGTGCAAGGTGTGATATAATAAAAAATAAATATTTGGTCCTGGCACAGAGTTTCTAAAACCCTTGGAATTTCCTCAGAGGGGTGATGGGAGCATCGATTGTCACTCAGACCAATCCTCTCCTGACCATACCTGAGTTTATGCTAATTAGGTAACACTTGAATGGCCAATGGAATCAACCCTGTGATTAGAGGGTTAGAACTTTCAGCCCCACCTCCTGACCCTGGGGAGGGGAGAGAGGCTGAAGGTTGATCTAATCACCAATGGCAAAAGATTTAATCAGTCATGTATACCCCTCCCTGAAAGAAGGGGTTCAGAGAGCTTCCAGGTTGGTGAATGCAGGTTGGTTCTGGGACCAGGAATGCTGTTTCTGCAGACAGCTGCAGGGCTATTCCCTCGGCTTCTTGAGGTCTTTGTCCAAAGTCACCTTGCCCAGAGTCTTCTGACCCCTGTTGACCCCGAGTCTCCTCCTGAGCATCTCTTTTCCCATGTCACTTGCTTTCTCTCCTTAATACTGATTGTCTCCCAACGATGGAATGCCTTACAGAAGACTGGAGAGCAGCAACTTTGTCCGTTTTGGTCACTGTGTGTCCCCAGTTCCCAGCACAGTGTTTAGCACACAGCAGAGCTTATTTGACATGTTTTGATGAATAAATGTCATTGTTGTTACCAACAGGCTGGAAATCAGGACACGTGGGCTCTGCCCTTCACAGTTGAGTGACCCTGGGAAGGGCCTTAACCCTGGTCTTCTGGGCCTCCCACTTTCAGGTCAAGGTTACAGTCAGGGGCCTGTGGGTGGGCTTCATCTGATTGGCCCCTTCGGTAGTGCTGGGCGGCATCTTCCGGTCTTCAGTGAAAGCGTTCTCAGGTGTCCCCAGAGCACGTGCCCCCACAGAGCAGTGACCTTACCTGCTGACCCTCATCCCAAACCCTGTAGCTGTTTCCTCTGCTCTTTTTTTGTTCTAGAAAAGGAAGTGGCTTTAGGAAGGAAATTACGTGTGATGAATCTGACCTTAGATGCATGTTTGCTCAAACTCACATCATTGTTTAATGCCACAAGCAAGTCACTGAGTAACAGACTAAATAATTCCCAAGAAAAGTTTATATATGTGTGTGTGTGCGTGCATGTGTGTGTGTTGGCAGGGGGTATCTGTGGGGATGAAGGTGGAGATGGATGGTGGGTGGTGACTTTGGCCACAATTTGCTCCAAGGTCCACACCCTTGTACTTGACCCTCAGTGGTGCATATCTAACACAATCAAATTATAGAAATGCTGGGCCGGGCACGGTGGCTCACACCTGTAATCCCGGCACTTTGGGAGGCCGAGGTGGGCTGATCACCTGAGGTCGGGAGTTGGAGACCAGCCTGACCAACATGGAGAACCCCCATCTCTACTAAAAACACAAAATCAGCCGGGCATGGTGGCACATGCCTGTAATGCCAGCTACTCAGGAGGCAGGGGCAGCAGAATCGCTTGAACCCGGGAGGTGGAAGGGTTGCGGTGAGCCAAGATTGCACCGTTGCACTCCAGCCTGGGCAATAAGAGTGAAACTCCGTCTTGAAAAAAAAAAGAAAGAAAAAAGAAATGCTGAATAAAAACGGTTTGAATGCTAAAGCCAGCAGAGAAATTACATATTTGAGCTCTGACCCTTCCTCACAGAATCCAGATCTGCAGCATCTCTATTGTGGGAGGTTTTAGCCTCCTACACATTCCCTCTCACCAAGAGTTAGGCAGCAATGTCTTTGTCCTTCCACCTTGCAAGGTCACCCCGACCTGTGGGTGGGTCACCCAGAGGTGCTGTGAGTGGGACAGAAATAGCTGCTCTGAGCAAATGCCTTTCCCAGCAGTCTCTGGGGAGGATAATATTCCAGCTTGGCAGAGCCCCTCCAGCCCTGCAAACAAGTGCTGGTCTCTGTTTGACCCTTATTTAGTGTGTCGATGAAGGAAGGAATGACAGATGACCCAGGCCCCAATCCTGGCCTATCCTTTGAGTGGTCCCTAAAATAATACCATTAGTGGGGCCAGGCACAGCTTCTTATCTGTGGAGTGGGTGCGCTGATAACACTGAGCAGGTCCTCACGGAAGCCCTGGGTGAGGAGGGGTAGCAGCTGCGGGCCTTGGACGTGTTGCGAAGGTCTTTGCCTCCTGGCTGGCCTGCTGATGTTCCAAGGGGTATAAATAGTCCGACGGGCTCCACGTCTGGCTGTGCAGGCATGGCAGCAGCGGCGGAGCCTGGCACACCTGGTATGTGACACCCAACCAAAGCCACGGTGCACAGACACCTGCTGCTGCCTCTGCCACCATGTCCTCAGCCAGAGTGGGCCCTGTGAACTCCTCCTCCCAGCCTTAACCAGCTGTGACCTCCTTGTCCATGTTTCAGGGACAGGGATATTGAAGGGTGCTCACCTTCAATGTCGTGCCTTAAGCATTTCTCTGGCTGCCCACAGTTCATCATCAGAATGCTTCTTTTGTTCACATTTATTATTCTTTGTCCTAGATTTGAAATAAAGAACAGCACACAGGAAAAGGTAAAAAAAAAAAAAAAAAGTTGTCCTTAAATCTGACCTCTCCTTCCACTAGATATTAGCTATACTTATTTCTAGACTTTTTTTCTATCCATACTTACATTGTTTTGCTGTTGTTTTAATACAAAAGGGATTATACTCAATTTTTGTAGCCTTCTCTCTTCACTTACTGAATCACAAATGTTGTCCTGGGCCCCAGACCCCCCTGCAGCCCCGTCTTTGATGGCTGCCTGGACCACCTGCAGAAGAAGCCCCTCAGAAGATGGGTCCCTGGAGCCTTTGTGCAGATTTGCTGAACCTCAGGAGTTCACTCAGCACATCGTTCACTCCCAGCTGCCCCAGCAGGAGCTGTGCAGAACCACCTTGGAGGTGAGCTCAGAGGACACTTCCTCACTTTTATAATGAATCGTGAGCACTCTCTCCTCGCTTGGCCGGCAGAGCCTGCCCTCTGGACACGTGGACGTCTTCATTGCAGGGTCCTGCTGGCCCCTTGACATCAACAGGCATGAAGCTGCAGCCATCCTCTCCCCTCCCCAAGTTTCAGGCACCACCATCTCCTAGTCTCTTGAGACTGGCCCCTGGCTTCTCCCTTTACCCCAACCTCAATCCCATCCAATCAGATCCTCATTGAGAAGTCCAAGTGGACCCTCTTCTCCGGCCTCACTGCCCCCAGCCCACTCCTCGGACTCCATCCCAGCCTCTTCCTTGGCGGTCCCCCAGCTACTCTCCAGTCCTACGTGCAGCTGCATCTTCCAGATCCACCTGGCACGGCATCTCCTTCTGCCTCAGTGCCTGGGATTCATGACCTTGGTCACAGCTGGGTTTTGGATAGAAATAAATAAATAAATACAATTGGAAGAAAAAAACATGAAATGTTAATATTGATTATATTAGGTTGGTGGGATTATAAGTGATGTTTATTTCCTTCTTTATGATTTTCTGTGGTTTTAAGACTCTCCAATGAGTACCTACTTATAGCATCAGAAAAATACATATACATGAAATATAAATATGTAAAGTAAAAAATATGTAAAAATTAAAAATATATTTTCAGCACAAAGACAATTTGGTGGCCTCCTATTGCCTTCATGGTGGGGTCTCAAATGGCCCGGAGGCCCCGGGGCCTCTCACACCATGGTCTAGCCTCATCCACCCACCGCGCGGCCTCATCTCCCAGGCCTCTGACGCTCCTGTCTGTTCAGGGCTTGCTTGGCCCCAGAACCTGACTTGGGCATGTGCCTTTCCACGCCTCTGTTCAGTTGATCAATTTGTGACTAGCCCTTTCAACATCCACACTCACAAGGACTCACTTAGCTCCTTACTCTGTGCCAGGGACTGTTCTAGAAACTAGCATGCAGCAGGACGCAAGACAGACAAGGCCCCGCTCTCAGGGCTCGCCATCTGGGAGGTGAGACAGAGGAGACACCATCCGCCAACACAACCAGACAAGCCCCAGACAGCCCACCACAAAGGAAGTGCCGCTCAGGAGAAACAAGCCCTCGCGGATATTTACAGAGGAGTGGCGATTGTGACAATGCTTGGGGACAGTTTTCATAGGTGGCTCCCCTGAGAAGGTGACATTTCAGCTGAGACCAGAGCAACAAGGGAAGTCACCGTTAACCAAGTCCCCACAACCCCTGTTCACAGGGGAGCCATGATCCTGTTTATGTGATTGTATTTTATTTTTAATTTTCTATTGAAATGTGATACCCCTACAAAAGAGCACATTATAAGAATGAATACTCCCAAAGTGAGCCCTCCGCACCTGAGAGAGATGAGCAAACAGCATCGCAGTCCCCAGAGGTGCTTTTGTGCCCCCCCCACAGCTTTCATCCCCTTCTCTGCAAGGGTAACCACTACCCTGAATTCTCACCCTGCAAATGGGTTTTGCCTGTTTTAGGAGTTATGTTAACAAAATAACATAATATATGCTCTTGTGTGGCTGAAATTTTTCTCAATGATGTGTTTGTGTGAGGTTTACCAATGTGGTTGTGTTTCCTGTAGTTCATTCATTTTCATTCCTGTATAATATTCCATTATGTGAATGGAGCAAATTGGTTTCTCCATTTTACTGTTGACGGGCATTTAGTAGTTTCTAGTTTCTTGCTAATGAGAAAATGCTACCATGAACATTCTTGAACACATCTTTTGGTGAACATACGTCTGTGATTCTGTTGGGTCTAATCCTAGAAGTGGAATAGCATAGCTGGACCATAGGATATGTAAATGATCCACTTTAGTTGAATCTGCCCATTAACTGTTTTCCAAGGTGGTTGAATCTTTTACACCCTTACTAGCAGCATGTGGAAGACACATTTGCTCAACATCCTTGCCACCGTGCGATACTGTCTTTTTCATTTTACATTTTCTGGTGAGCTATTTTATTGAATTTTGCATTTACTGATTTGAATTTGTTTGGGGGGCTTCACAAACACACATAAGTATATGAGGATACGGTCAAGACTAGAGACAGAAAAGGCGCAAGCTCTCTGCTAGTAGTTTGCTGCCGTGCATTGCAAACCTTCCATGAGCCAGGTGTGGCCTGAGCACTTCCATCCTTTATCACAGTCCAGCCTGTAAGGGAAGATGCTGTTATTGGCTCCAACTGACAGTGGGGGCTGAAACCCAGCCCAGCTCCACTCCCAAGGTGTGTGTGGGGTCACATCTACCCAGAAATGTAGGACCCTTCCTCCTCCCACACAAAGGCACGGGATGGGCTTATCGACGGCCCAGGAGAAAAGTGGATTGGCCCAGAGACAGTAACTTGCCAGGGGCTCACAGCTCAGTGCAGGGTCTGAGGCCAGATTTGTCCCACCCCAACTCCTGCTGCTAACTCCTGCACTATTCCGTCTGTTGGAATGGTTCCCCTGCCCAGGTAAGAGAGCACCTGGATTCTACTCCCACAGACCAGCAATTTGTTTTTCTCCTCTTGGCTTCTGCTCCAGGCCTTGAACATCACAAACGTGGGGCCTCTTGATCAGAGAACTTGAACTGGAACCCAGGCAAGAGCCTCGTGCCCAAGTCTGGATGTGGATGAATTAAAATAAAAACAAGTGACTTTACTGGTAATCCACTGAGCGCAGCATGAGGAGGAGGTCTGGCCGTTTTCCTGCTCTCTGGCCACACTAGATGAGCAAACCTGATCATTTAGGCTAAAAAATTCACTGTGCTCTGGTGGTCCCCACTGATCAGGGAGCCTGCCAGCTTGCACTGCCCTTTTCCCACACCATGACAGCTGTGGGAAGGAGAGGGAGGCGTTTATTTATTTAGGATTTATAGATGGCCTGTTTCCAAAAAATGGTTTTGAGGAAGACTTACTACAAAGCTTAAACGTGAAAAGCAGGAGGTTGAAAATGAAATTGGAGTAAGATGCTTTTTAAAGGGAGCAGAGAAGTCGGTGGTGGTCAGTAACGGGATAGGAGAGTCACACCATATTGCTGAAGGGCCACCTTGCGGGGGATCTGAGCACGATGCTGCTGATGCTGAGAAAGCAGGTCAGAGAAAGAGGAAAACGGGGCCCTGATGAGGATACTGGCACTGTGGTTTGCCTGGGACTGGTTCATAGACAGCACCTTTTTGGTGTGTCTTCACATGGTAGATGGGGTGAGGGGACTTGCTTGAGCCTTTTTAAAATAAGAGCACTAATCTCATTCATGGGGGCTCTGTCCTCACACCCTAATCACTCCCCAGAGTCCCCCCACCTTTTAATACCATCACCTTGGCAGTTAACATTTCCACGTACGAATTCGCAGGGGGTGAGGGGACATGAATATTCAGACAAGATATGCTATGGGTTTTCACAAGCTGCAGAAATTTAAGTGTTAAAACTGAGAAAGTCCCAGGCAAATGACATTGAGTTGGCCACCCTAGGTCTTGGTGACATCATTTGAGCTGCTGAATCCAGCTGTACCTGAAAGCAGGCCACTCCAGCGTTTTGGGGTGTGTATACCAGTGAATGCCTTTCGATGCTTTTTTTCCCTGTAGAAAACTGTCTTTTTGTTACTTTTTAAATTGAATTTATATGTGTACAACAGTAAATAAAAAGTTAAACTTTAATACAAGATTGATAATAAAAAGCAGCTGTGTCCTACCCTGTTCTCCACCACTGGTTCCTCCTCCCAGTGGGGATACAAACTGGTATCTATCATTTTGCAATTTATTATACTAGACACTTGATGGAATCTTTGAATCTGGACTCATATCCTCCAGAGGTAACTCCTTTTTATTTTTACTCTTTTATCTCTTTCTTTTTCTTTTTCTTTCTTTTCTTTTTCTTTTTTTTAGACAGGGTCTCACTCTGTCACTGAGACTGGAGTGCAATGGCGTGACCTTGCCTCACCACAACATCCGCCTCCCAGGCTCAAGCAATTCTACTGCCTCAGCCTCCTGAGTAGCTGGGATTACAGGCGAGCGCCACCACACCTGGATAATTTTTGTGTTATTAGTAGAGACGGGGTTTCACCGTGTTGGCCAGGCTGATCTCAAACTCCTGACCTCAAATGATCCATCCACCTCAGCACCCCAAAGTGCTGGGATTACAGGCATGAGCCACTGTGCCTGGCCAGTCCCCCTACCTTTTAATACCATCACCTTGAGGTACTGGTCGCCTACTAAAAATACAAAAATTAACCAGGCATGGTGGCACGGGCCTGTAGTCCCAGCTACTTGGGAGGCTGAGGCAGGAGGATCGCTTGAACCTGGGAAGCGGAGGTTGCAGTGAGCCAAGATTACACCACTGGACTCTAGCCTGGGCAACAGAGTGAGACTCCATCTCAAAAAAAAAAAAAAAAAAGATTAAAAGGTGGGGGGACTTTGGAGACTGATTAAGGAATGAGGGCATGAATAAGATTAATGCTTTTCTTGAGACCCCTCATCCCATCTACCATGTGAGGACACATCAAAAAGGCCCTATCTATGAACCAGAAAGTAGACTTTCACCACACATCAAATCTGCTGGAGCTTCGATCTTGGAATTCCCAGCCTCCAGAACTGCGAGCAGTAAATTTCTTGGTGATTTTTATAAATCACCAAGAATGTGGTATTCGGTTATAGCAGCCTGAAGAGACTGAAATGTTTATTGACCACTCCTGTGAAAAATGATGACTGAAAACCTTACACCACCTCCATACATAGACTCTCCCACATGCTCTTGATATACTGATCATAATTTTTGGTAAAGTGATTTTTTAGTATTTACATAATTATGGTCACATAAATAATGTTTATCTCTATACCATATAGTATTTTATGGCATCATTTCCTTTCTTGCACAAGCTTTTGTTTTTCCTGGAGTTTATAATTGCTTTAGAAAATAATCTGCTTAGTTTTCTTTGTATCCATCATTATATCTTCCCCCAACTATCCAAAAGTACCCTAAAACTTTTCTCTGCACAAACACATCAGGTAACCTACTGAGTAATTTTCTTTTTGTTTTAGTTTTTTAAGTTATTTCTTGTGGTTCTCTCTCCGTGGCTCCCGGGCTGGCTGTACCATTGGGACTGTCAGAGGCGTGTGAACCAGAGCAATTCCATCTTAAACGAGAGCTGGGTAAAATGAGGCTGAAGCCTACTGTGCTGCATTTCCAGACGGTGAAGGCACTCAAGGTCACAGGATGACATAGGAGATCAGCACAAAATACATGTCATAAAGACCTTGCTGATAAAACAGCTTGCAGTAAAGAGGCCAGCCAAAACCCACCAAAACCAAGATGGCCACGAGACTGACCTCTGGTTGTCTTCACTGCTACACTCTCACCAGCACCAGGACAGTTTACAAATAGCCTGGCAATGTCAGGAAGTTACCCCATTTGGTCTAAAAAGGAGAGGCATGAATAATCCACCCCTTGTTTAGCATATCATCAAGAAATAACCACAAAAATGGGCAACCAGAAGCCCTTGGGGCTGCTCTGTCTATAGAGTAGCCATTCTTTTATTCCTTTACTTTCTTAATAAACTTGCTTTTACTTTGCCCTGTGGAATCGCCCTGAATTCTTTCTTGTGTGAGATCCACGAACCCTCCCTTGGGGTCTGGATCAGGACCCCAACCTGTAACAGGACTTCTCTTCAAATTCTCATGGAACTTGCTGTCACTTCCCTCCTATGACAGGTCCCCATTCCCGGATCCTGTGCCTTCCTCTTTCATGGCTCACAAGTTCTCCAGAAGATGTCCGCAAAGAGATACAAGGGAGGCAAACTTGTGAAGCATTTAAAATCAGAAAACTTCATTATTTTATCTCATACTTTGTCAACCCAATTCTAGTTTGACGGTAATTTTCCTTTAGAAGGCTAACAAGGTTTGGCTCTACACTGTTCACAGTTGCAATATTTCTAGCATTGCTGTTAAGAAATTCAGGGCTATTCTAATTTCTGTTAATTTGCACGTAAACTTTCTTCCTTATTTCCCTTTAAAAACCTGTAGTATCTTCTTTGTTTTCCGTTTTCTGAAGAATTTTAATATTAGGATAATTTCTCCCTCCATTCAATCTGTTTTCTTTTTCCGAAACTCCTACAAGTTGGAAGTTGGGTTCCAGGATGGATCCTCTAATTTTCTTGCCTCTTACTTCTTGTTTTCTATTGCCATGTTCTTTTGCAAAATTTTGGAATATTCCTTCACCTTTACCTTCTGACTATCCTATCGACTAATAATTTTATGAGAGTGAACACTTGCTTCTCTGAAGGATCTTCTTTTTTAAAAATAGCATTTCCTTCTTGTTCCATGAATTCAATCTTCTGTCGTCTCTGTGAGGGTATTAACAATGTGCGGCCTAAACTCTGACCTTTTTCTTCTCTTGCCCAGATTTCTATCTAAGAAGCCTGGGGAGTCCCCCTCAGCAAACCATGAAGTCTCATCAGAGCTGTCTTGTTTAACCCTGTGTAACATGGCTCACTTTCCAACCTGACGCTGGCATAACCTCACATGACAGATAAAGAAGGAAATCTAAATATTATAACCCCAAATACGTTTATTTGCCATATCTTGAAATAGCCCTGCAAGGCTGTCTCTTGTGAGGAAAATCTGCCTTGTGTAGAGAATCCCCTTCCCTTTCCAGGCCTTTTTCCTGATCCAGGAGAGAATCAACTAAGAGTCTGGCACGTTTTCTTTTTAAGTCTGATAACGAACATTTACAATGGATTCTGAATCTTGCTACCTGGAGGCTCCATCTGCATAATGGGAACCTTGGTCTCCACAAGCCCTTATTTTAACCCAGAGCCTCCCTTCTATTGATTCTAGGTCTTTAGGCAATAACTTAACTCTTTCAACCAGTTGCCATCTAAAAAATTCTTGAATCCACCTATGACCTGGAGGGCACTTTCCTCCACTTGGAGTTGTCCTGCCTTTCTGGACGGAACCAATGTACAGCTTACGTGTATTGACTGATGTCTTATGTCTCCCTAAAATGGATAAATCCAAGCTGTAGCGCCACCACCTGGAGGCGCATGTTCTCGGCACCTCTTGAGACTGTGCCTTGCACTATTGGTCACTCATGTTTGGCTCAGAATAAACCTCTTCAAATATTGTACAGAGTTTGACTTTTCACTGACAAATGTTTCTAGCTTTTCCTTTCCCCGCATCATTGCTTCCTGCGCCTTCCCTCATTTTCTGCTTGTGGGTTTCAGCTTCTGGTTCCGTGTGACGGGAGGCTGGAGTCCTCCGCACACTCCAGGTCCTGTTTTCACTGCAGGGTCGCCCCCACCCTTCTCTGTGCCCGCATCTCAGTCTTTGGAGTCTCAGGTTCAAAGCCTCTGCGGGGCAGTCCTCCCAGCTCCTTCTGGGAAGGCAATAGTACTGGGGGCCTGATTATCTGGGCCTCCTGCTGTTGTCCCCCAGCCCATGCTTCTTAACGGTCAGCTTTTCCGCGGGGCTATGGGAGGTCCCCTCCCACCTGCTTTCCACCTTCCCGCATTTGGCGGGGCCCTTCAGCGGCTGCTGTTGCCTCCTCTTTTCCTGTTTATTGCTCGTCAGGTTTATACCTTTGCTGAACAGTTTGTTCCCTTTATAGAAAGGTCTCTGGACGGAGCAAAGAAAAATGCCTGTATTCCAGTCCCTGCATTTAACGCGAACAGGGTGATCCATTGTCCAGGTTTGCCCAGGGCTCGCTGGTTTTAAAACCGGAAGTTCTACCTCCCAGGAAACCCCTCAGTCCAGGGGAGAGCCTTTCTTCAATCCATGCTCCATGGATTTCTGAACCTGTTCGCGTTCAGTGTTCCCCAAACAGCCCCTGCCAGCATCCCAGCTCATTCAGGAAGCGCGCCCTCGCGGCCTCAGAGAACGATGCAGACGGAATCACTCACGTCAGACACCCGTGAGTGTCTGGAAAAGTCCCTGTATTTCTGGAAACCCCAAAGATAAACGGTGTGCATGACTATCATTACTGAAATTGCTGGCTGCAGCAGAGACGTGCAAGTCCAACGGCCGCCTGGCAGCACAGCCCCCGCCCGCGCAACCTCTGTAATTATAAGACAGCATTTCAAATGGTTCCAGTCCAAACAAGACCTGGAAGTGCAGACAGCAGGCTGGTCGTTAGGGCTGAAGATTAACAACCACCATGGAAAAGCCTGGGAGGACTTACTCACGGCCAAGGGCAGGGCTGGAGGTGGTGTTCTTGCCGTCTCTGCTGCAGTGGGGTTTGTAGCTGGAAGTGGGAGGCAGCTGACCTTTCTCAGGAACCCTGTCCACCCCATGCCGTGAGGATGGCATCAGGAGATGCCCTTTTATTCGGTTGGTGCTTCTCCACATTCTACGAATAAAGCACACATTTGGATTAGGACTTAAAAAGGCAAATATCTTTAGGATGACTTGAACTTACCAGTCACTCACATGTTAGAATAAATTAATTTACACGGAGATGAAGGAAAGCCCAGTGCAAGGCAGTTGCTGGAGGGCAGGCAGGAGGGCGACATGGCAGAGGAGGGGCTGGTGGGGAAAGAGGACCATCTGGTGTGTGGCTTGACGGTTAGCTCCCACATCCACCCACTCATTGCCTGTGTTATTTGGCCTCCCTGAGCCTCAGTTTCCTCATCTATAAAATGGATGTAATTATAGCACCTACTCCATAGGGCTGTTGTGAAGATGTAAAAGAAAAATAAATGTCATGTACTTAGCATATTGTGATAATATGCACATAAAGTACATGATGACTGGTATTATTATGGCTCTTCTTATTATTACCATGTTTATTTTGTTATTCTTCAAGAAACACAATCGACTCTGTGTCAGTGGGACTTATCCCTGCTCTGCTGTAGGTGGCCGCTGTCTGATTTGGGAGGTGCAGGAAAGAGCAGACCGCGAGTCAACCTTCAGCTAAGCAAGACTGTCTTAGTCCATATGTGTTGCTGTAAAAGAATACAAGAGGCTGGGTCATTTCTAAAGAAAAGAGGTTTATTTGGCTCAAGATTCTAGTGGCTGGAGGGTTCAAGACTGGGCAGCTGCATCTGGTGAGGGCCTTATGCTGCTTCCGTTCACGGCAGAAAGAGGAAGAGAGAAGGTGTGTGCAAAGAGACCACACGATGCGAGAGGAAGCAAGAGAGTGAGACTGAGAAAGCCAGGCTCTTTTTAACCACCTGCTCTCATGGGAGTGAATCCATTCCGGGAGATTGACAACTCACTCACCTTTGAGGGAGGGTGCTATTCTATTCACAAGGGATCCATCCCCACGCCCTAAACACCTCCCACTAGATCCCACCTCCCAACATGGCCAAATTTCAACCTGAGTTTTGGCAGGGACAAACCGTGTTCAGACCATAGCAGAGACCACAATTAAATTGGCGTTCAATTCATCAGCCTACCCATTGAACAGATTCTGCTCTGCACCTGCCCTGCACTGACACATCTACTCTTCACAACACATGGAGAACAAGCTGAGGGCCAGCAGGTCCTGGGAGAGGACAGAGTCCAGCCAATCTCCTAGAAGCCTCTCCATCTGCCGCCACTCTCAAGGTGATGTGCTAAGCCTTGTAAGAGCCACAGGTGCTAAAGAGAGATCCAATCAAGTCAATCAAGTTCATGGATCTTGACCATGGCAGAGAGAGAAGTCAAGGTATCTCAGCAAGATATCCACCATCAAGGGATCATGGAGAAATGTGACTGGAATGTTCACTATCCCCATTTCCTCTGATCCAGAGATTTCTGGTTAGTTGAGCTTTGCCCAGCCAGGGTCCTTCCCAGAGAAGCCTCATGACGTGGTCCCTGCATCCGTTCCTTTGTCTAATAAACATGCAGCACACCAGCCGCCTGGTCCTTGAGAGACTCAAGGAGCTCAAGTCTCATGGAGGACACTGACAAGTATAAGGCAATCACACTGCAGCTGATGAGGTAAAGCCCCTTGGTTTTTGTTAACATCGAAAAGGGAATAAATAAATGAGCACGTATGTCAGTTAATGAATGTATGAATGAATGCGTGAATGAATGTATGTATGAATGCATGAATGAAGTATAAATGTATGAATGAATGAATGCATGAATGAATGAATGTATAAATGAATGTAGAATGAATGTATAAATGATTAAATGTATGAATGAATGAATGTATGAATTAATGTATGAACCAAGGGGAATGAAGGAAGGAATGTTTGAATGAATGAATGAATGAATAGAAGAAATCAAATACTTGATATGGTAGAATAAGTACAGGTTTGGTGGAAGCCCAGAGGACCAGAACAAACACAACCTCAAAGATTCTGCAAGCTGAGTTAGTTCCTCATTTCCTGTGACTCTCACCTCACCAGTCTCTCTGTCCCTATCCATCAATTCTCACTCATATTTCTCAAAGGCCCAGAAACAGGCTGGGCTGTTTATGGAGCACAGAAGAGAGCAGAAAATTGGGCAGGTGAAATAGAAAATTCTCTTTGGATGTGGTAGCTGTGGAGTGCATAAGTAAAAGAAGGAGCATTCAAACATTTGTCAGATTTTTGTCCCTGTCACAAATATCTGGAAAGATATTTTGATGCATGGATTAATGTTCCTTCAATCTTTCTTTCCTATGTGGAACGTGGATGTAATGTCTGGAGGCACAGCTGCCATCTTGAAGCTATGAGGAGAGAATCAGAAGATCAGAGAGGGACACACCTTAACACTGGGGTGGGGGGTGAAAAGGGAGGTGAAGACCACGCCACAGGAGTCACCACAAATTTATTTGAATGTTGACTGTCCTGGGAAGCCCTCCATCTGGCCACCGCTGTCCTGAGCCCTCTATCATCCACATTCTGAACCAAGACATGACGACTCTTTGCCTCTGGCACAGTCAGAAATCTGATTCTGCCCTGAGGAAGGGCCATGTCACATGTTGTCCCACTGGGTGCTTTTTCTGACCTCTGTTTCATGCAGGGTGCAGTAAGCAGCAAGGAAGATGCCCCAGCAGGGCCCCTGATCGCTCCTTGCTGGTGTATTTATTTGGGATCTCTCCCCGCAGGAGTTGGCAGTGAACGTGTTTTCCCAAGAGTGAGGACTAGACACAGTGAACCCAGCAGGAGAGCAGTCAGGTTGGGCACTCTAGCGGCCAGGGCACATGAGTGTGTGTCTGTGTGTATGTGGATGTATGTATGCGTGTCTGTGTGTGTGTGTTGTGTGTGTGCATGTGAAGTGTGCAAATGTGTGTCTGCATGGTGTGGGCACAGGAGTGTGCTGTGATCATGCATTATTACAGGTGTCTGCACCTTAGAGTTTGCAAAGCACTTTTAAACTTACACATGTCTCTATTTACATATATGTGCGTGTCATATGTATAGATATATAAAGCTGCTCTCTCTCACTTTGTTGAGAGATAGTTCACATACCACACGTCTCACCCACTGAAAGTGAACAACTGAGTATTTTTAGTATATCCAGAGTTGGCAACCACAACCACATTCACTTTTAGAATATTTTTATCAACTCCAAAAGACATCTTGTATCTATTAGCAGTCACTCTGTGTTATGACTGAATGTTTGCGTCCCTCTAAAATGTATCTGTCGAAATCCTAACTCCCAGTGTGATGGTGTTAGGAGGTGGGGCCTTTGGAAGGTGATTCAATGGGATTAGTGTGCCCTCATCAAAGAGGCTGGGGAGAGACCCCTGGCCTTTTGCGTGAGGATGTAGCGAGAAGATGGCTCCCACCACAACTCGACCCAGCTGGCCCTCGATCTTGGGCTTCCCAGCCTGCAGAACTGCAAGAAATAAATTTCTGTTGTTTCCAAGCCACCCAGTCCACGGTATTTTGTTAGAGCAGCCCGAACTGATGAAGACATTCCCCATTTCTACCCACTTTACCCTCAGCTCCTGGCAACCACTAATCTACTTTCTGTGTCTATAGATTTTCTAATTCTAGACATTTTGTATAAGTGGAAACTTATACAGTCTTGTGTCTGGCTGCTTTCACTTAGCATTGTGTCTTCAGGGCTCATCCATGTTGCAGCAGGCATCAGTACTGCCTTTGTTTTTATGGATGAATAATAATCCATCATATGGATAGACTACATTTTGTTTCTCCTCTCATCAGTTGATGGACATTTGAGCTGTTGCCACTTTTTGGCTATTACGAATAATGCTGTTGTACATATTTGTGTATGAGTTTTTGTGTGTGGATATATGTTTTCATTTCTCTTGGGTGTGTACCTAGAAATGGACTTGCTGGATCAGATGGTAACTATTCTTGGGGACTTGCTAGACTTTTCCAAAGGGGCTGGCATCGTTTTCCATTCCCACCAGCATTGTATAAGGGTTCTGGTTTCTCCACATCCTGGCCAACGCTGGCTATTTCGACCATAGCCATTGTGGCTGGTGTGGTTTTGATTTGCATTTCCATAATGGCTAAACATGTCGAGTGTCTTTTCATGTGCCTATTGGCCATTCGTACATCTCCTTTGGAGCAATGTCTATTCAGACCCTTTGCCAATGTTTTAATTGGGTTGTGTGTCTTTTATTAGCGAAGCATTTTTAAAGCCGCACACTCTTCTGCCCCATGATGCTCCCGCAGGGTCGGCTGACTGTGTTATCACTCTCATCTTACAGTTAAAGAAACTGAGGCCCAGAGAGCACTCACCAGGACCAGCTGCATCATTTGCAGGGCCCACTGCAAAGTGGAAATGCAGAGCCTTTAATTAAAAAATCGTTAAGCATTTCAAGACAGCGAAAGGAGAGCATTAAACCAAGCACGGAGCCTTGAGTGGCTGCAGAGCGCTCTGGCCCATAGAGCAGCCCCTGGGTCTAATCTCCTGTAATCGAAATATTAATAGATAATCTTTGTGCAGTGGTTACTGTGTGCCAGGATCTGTGCTAGACATGACCTATAGAATGTAGTGAGTCTTTACACCTGACCTACGGGGTGGCTGCCACTCTAATCTGCATCGTGCAGATGAGAAACGAGGCTCAGAGGCATTGCCTTGCTTGCCCAAGGTTGCAGGTACAAGTGGCAGAGTGGGGATCCCGCTGAGATCTGACCAACAGCATCGAGGGCTGATGCTGTTAGCACAGTCTGAGCCATCTATGAGGCTCAGCTGATCCTGAGTCTGCAATGAGGAGTGCATGTGGGAGGCAGGAGAGGAGGGAATTGAGGCAAGAAAGGGAGGAATCCATCAAGGGTGCACTCGGGGACAGGCCATGGCTGTGGGGAGCGGAGCTTCCCTCTTGCTGGGGAACTCTGGGGAAGAGTGTGGCCCTTCCAAGCAGCATGGTGGCTGAGGTATTTATCCAGAACTCTGTCCATCAGAGTCAAGGGCGACTCTCAGTACTTGAATAACATTTAAAGAGTGCTGCTATGCACCACATGTTGTGCTAAACACACCCTCACTTCCCAGCAACACCGTATGGTAGGCACTATTGTTTCTACTTTGTAGACAGGGAAACTGAGACCCAGAGAGCCGGAGAGGCTACACCTCCCAGTTATTTGTGAGGCTGGGCTTCCAGCCCAGGCCTTCTGGTCCACAGCCTGTGCTGCCGCCCTCTGCATGGCCTGGCCACACACACTCCCTCCTGCAATGCTGGCGCTGCCACCCTGCTGTGGCCCCACTGACCCATGAGCCTGGCCCATCCCCTCAGGCCGGGAGATGCAGGAAGCATGAGTTCCCCCCAATTCTTAGACCATCCTGGACCTGGACCCACTCAGACCACCGTCCCTGCTGTCCCCAGTTCTGCAGGGCTTTGGTTTTTGTCACCGTGCCATATACTTCCTCGGTCCCCTCCCACTCCAGCCCCTTTGATGTAGTTCCTGTTCCCTGTCCTGCATCTGGCATGCACATGGCAGGGCAGGCATCTGAGCCTGTCCCCACAATGTCCCTTCTGCCACTTCTCCACAGCTGCTCATGATCCCAGTATCCTCCACACTCAGTCTTCCCATTGGGAGCTCTGTATTTGGGGGTGGGAGTGAGAGTCAGAGCTTGGAAGAGGCTTCCCAGGGGAGACAGGAAACCCTGGCATCCAGCCTCTTCTCCAGGCAAAAGAACAGGGCTGGTGTTCACTGTGGCTGCAATGAAAAACTGCAAGTTGGCAACGCTGGCCCTGAGCCTGCTGGATGCCTCTCCCCATTGCCCTAGATGCTCCCCCCATCCAGCATCTAAAAAAGCAGCACCCACACAGTGGGGACTTTCAAACACCTGCTCCATCCGTGCCTTGCTAAATATTTTGTAAAACATCCTTGCAAAGCAATGGGCAAGGGTTGGTGGGGTGAGTCTCTAGGCTAGAATAGGCCACACACCACCCATCCACGGGTCGCAGTCTGCAGCTAGGGCCTCTCGCTGTTTCCTGGAGCCCGTGGTGAAGCTCCCACAAGCAGCTGTGTGATATCGGCCAGTGAGCGCATCCACACGTGGGCATTCTGCAGGCCAAGTGTCTCCAGGCTGAGTGACCGAGCCCCTCTGAACCTTCATTCTGCATTTGAATATGTCCATGGCAATGCCCTACTTGCAGGGCTGTTTGAAGACTCAGTTAAACAATACACTCAAAGTGTTTGCCTTAGCACCCAACACACAGTCAATATTACGAAAAAGTAGTGTTATGTATAAATTTAAAACAAAGAGGGACAGCCATGCTGACTTGTGACCTACTTTTAAACATGAACTCATAGAATTTGCCATCCTGGTGGATGTAGTTCTACAGAGCAGTTGTGAGCCTAGGTAGCTGAGAGCACAGACTCTGGGGTGAAGCTGCTTGGATTGCAAATACCAGCTTTGGCAATTGAAAGCTGTGTGATCTCAGGCAAGTCACTTAACCTCTCTGTGTGTCAGTGTCTACATCTATGAAATGAGAACAAAAACCATACCTAGGTCAAAGTATTGTTGTGAGAATTAAATTAGTTAATATGTAGAAAATGCTTTGCCCTGTTTCTGGCAAGATGAGAGATGTTTACACAGATTGATTACTCCTTTATTATTTATCCATGGAATAGATATGCCTTCTCTTTGATTATTCCTTCTAATTGATTCCTTCTAATTGACTATTCCTTTATTATTTATCTGTGGAATGGATATGATTTAGTTTGACTTATCAAGCAAATTTTAAAATTTTAATTATATTCTCTTTTTATCTTTTGTTCAGTTTTTATTTATAGCAAAGTACATAATACACGGTCATTTTGTGACCACTAACAATGAAGGTAGGGCGGTAAAAAGAAAAGGAGGAGGAGCAAGCATCTTGAAGGACCAAAAACAACAACAACAACCAAAACCTAAGTTAGAGCTGGGGTTTGGACCAAGGCCTGTCTGTATGGCCTTGAGCTAATCAAAAAAGCCCATTGAGCTAATCAAGGTGAAAACCTAGAAACTTTTAACATTGGGATGAAAAGCCAAAACAAAAACGAAAACAAAACAAAACAAAACAACAACAATAAAAAAACCAAATGCATGTAGTAAACACCTAAATTGCTAGAGAATGCTTTCTTGCAATAAAGACAGGCTCAGACCGGCTCCGTTCAAGCCTCACTCCACCTTTAGCTAAATGACCTCAGTTAAATCACTCCCTGTCTCCGAGCTTCGGTTGCCCCATCTACAAAATGGGGATAATAAAAGAACCTACCCAGGACGTTGTGAATCAAAGGTGGCCATGAGTGTGAAAGCAAAGAGTGTGTAGCCGATAAGCTTCTCTGGATTGAAGGTGAGAAGGAGCTAGATTGGAACCCAGATCAGCCACTTCCTTGTTATTTCAGCAAGTCAGTTCCCCTCCCGGAACCTCAGTTTCCTCATCTAAAGCAAAAGAGGAAGAAAATAGCAGTTTCCCTAATAATCAAATGTAGGCCAGTGTTGCCCTCACCTGCGAGATGATGCTATTGGCTCAGGGTCACCCTTACTATTGGCCAAGCCTCTCTGGCTGTAGAGGGAACAACAGCTTCCCAGGATGGTTCAGCTCCAGCCCTTGACGCCCCCATCACTCCTGTCTGTGGGAACAGCATAGCCCTAGGCCACTGTGGGGCAGTGGCCCCTTCCTCGGGTTAGTTTGATGAAACCTCAGTTGTCACTCTGTCCGTGTGCTGCTCTGTCGCTGACTTTACTGAGGATACAGAACAGCTTCAAAAGTAAGAGCTGCTTAGTGCATGTGGACCTTGAACCAGGTGTGTGTGTGTGTGTGTGTGTGTGTGTGTGTTTTAATATATTCGCTTTAAAAAATTATTTGGCATGCAAGGAGCACACATTACTTTTATAAGTTTTTGTTTGTTTGTTTGTTTGTTTTTGAGACGGAGTCTCGCTCTGTCGCCCAGGCTGGAGTGCAGTGGCGCAATCTCCGCTCACTGCAACCTCTGCCTCCCGGGTTCCCGCCATTCTCCTGCCTCAGCCTCTCCAAGTAGCTGGGACTACAGGCGCCGCCACCCGCCCGGCTAATTTTTTTTGTATTTTTAGTAGAGACGGGGTTTCACCGTGGTCTCGATCTCCCGACCTCGTGATCCGCCCGCCTCGGCCTCCCAAAGTGCTGGGATTACAAGCGTGAGCCACTGCACCCGGCCTGTTTGTTTTTAAATAGAGATGGGTTGTCACCATGTTGTCCAGGCTACTCTCAAACTCCTGGCCTCAAGCAATCCTCCCACCTCGGCCCCCCAGTGTGTTGAGATTACAGGCATGAGCCACTGCACCTGGTCACACGTTACTTTCACAGTGAAATAAAATTAAATCAAGAAATTATAAACGTTAAATTAGATAAATGAGGAGTTTTTTTCTTGCCATAACTCCATCTACAATTTCTCCCAAGGCTCACTGATGACAGATGGGGAGACCAGTGGTTATGGCCTTGTGGCTGGGTTCAAATTCCAGCCCTAATGTTTACTACTCAATGGTCTTGGACAAGTTTGCACTGAAACTCAGATTTCTCATCTGTAAAGTGGGCCCACAACTGTGTGTCACATAGAGTTACCGTATGACTCAGCAGTTCCACTCCTAAATATATGTCCAAGATAATTAAAAGTGTTAATTATGTTTCAAAGGTGTTCAAACAAAAATTTGTACATGAATGTTCATAGCAAAACTATTCCCAATAGCCAAAAGGTAAAAGCAACCCAAACATCCATAACTAATGAGTGGATAAACAAACTGTGGTCTGTCCATACAATGGAATATTTTTTAGCCATAAAAAAGAGAGAAGTCCAGCTACCTGCTATAGCATGAATGAACCCTGGAAATAATTCTGCTAAATGAAAAAAGCCAGATGCAAAAGGCTGCATATTGTGCAATTCCATTTATAGGCAATGTCTAGAACAGGCAAATCCACAGAGACAGAAAGAGGATTAGTGGCTGTTAGGGGCTACGGGAAGTGGGGAATGGGCAGTGACTTCTCAATGGATATGAGATTTCTCTCTGGGGTGATGAAATGTTCCGGAATTAAATAATGGTGATGGTTGCACAATTTTGTAGATGCATGGAAAGCCACTGAATCGTACATTTTAATATGCTTCAAACAGTGAATTTTGTTATATGAATTTTACCTCACTAGAAAACAAAAAATAAAACAAAAAAGTAAAGAGTTGGGCCTGAGGCCAGGCGCAGTGGCTCACGCCTATAATCCCAGCACTTTGGGAAGCCGAGGCAGGTGGATCACCTGAGGTCAGAAATTCAAGACCAGCCTGGTCCACATGTTGAAACCCCATCTCTACTAAATATACAAAAATTAGCCAGGCGTGGTGGCAGTCGACTGTAATCCCAGCTACTCGGGAGGCCGAGGCAGGAGAACTGCTTGAACCCGGGAGGCGGAGGTTGCAGTGAGCTGAGATTGCACCATCGCGCTTCAGCCTGGGCAACAAGAGCAAAAACTTCGTCTCAAAAAAAAAAAAAAAAAAAAAGAGTTGGGCCTGAAATGAAGTTGCACCTGTGAAGCATTTGCACAGCCCCTGGCATAGAAGAAGTGCCAGCTGAACTTAGCTCCCGGGAAATAAAAGTGAAGACGTGCACAGTTCTAAAGTGTGCCCTTTACTCCAAGCCTGAAAGCTTTGCTCCAAGAAGCCGGCAGTCCGTCCTGGGCCTGGGAAGCTGAACAGAAGCCCTCTCCATGAACTCTTCCAATCCTAGTTTACGTGGCACTCGAGGACTCAAAGGAAATTAAGGCCAAACAGGGAAATTGCAGGGGAAGTAACTGCAGTAAAGGAGAATGATATGAAACAGTGGTGAGTCCTCTTTCTTCATGAAGACCGACTCAGGAAAAATAAAAATCTTATGTGTGGCATTCTTTTTCCCATTTAATAATGAAAGTCGTTAAAGTGTGTCCCATAGAAAATATATAATCTTACAACATAGACTACATACTGTTTTGAATAACAGTGCAGGCTCCAAAGCCAGACTGCCTGGGGTCAAATCCTGTCTCTGAAGCAGAGGCTGTGGCGCTTCAGGCAAATTGCTTAACCTCTCTGTGCCTCAGTTTCCTCATCTGTACCTACCTCATGGGGTGGTTGTGAGAATTTCATGCAAAGTTGTTGGGCTGGTATCTGGCACAGCAAGAGGGCTCCATAAATGCTAGTGCGTATTAGAGATATTATTATACAACAGCTATTCCTGAGAAAACATTTCCTATTTTTTTTAAGCCACCAAAATGTTAATTTCTGGGCAAATGTCAGGAGCACAACAGGGAGACAGCTTTCCTTTGTTGTTGTTGTCGTTGTTGTTGTTTTAGAGACAGAGTCTCACTATGTTGCCCAGACTGGTCTCAAACTCCTGGCCTCAAGGATCCTCCTGCCTTGGCTTCCCAAAGTGGTGGGATTATAGGTGTAATCCACTGTGTCCAGCCAAGAGACAGATTTCTGATCCTTCAGTCTGAGATTTGATTTTTATTTATTTATTTATTTTTTTGAGACGGAGTCTTGCTCTGTCACCCAGGCTGGAGTGCAGTGGTGTGATCTCGGCTCACTGCAAGCTCCGCCTCCTGGGTTCACGCCATTCTCCTGCCTCAGCCTCTCCGAGTAGCTGGGACTACAGGCGCCCGCCACCACGCCAGGCTAGTTTTTTTGTATTTTTAGTAGAGATGGGGTTTCACCGTGGTCTCGATCTCCTAACCTTGTGATCCGCCCGCCTCGGCCTCCCAAAGTGCTGGGATTACAAGCGTGAGCCACCGCGCTCGGCCCTGAGATTTGATTTTGTGAATGAAATGGGTCATGGTGATTACAGACCAGGTTTTCTCAATTTGGGCACTATTGACATTTGGGGCTGAATACTTCTTTGTCGGGCGGGGGAGAGGGTAGCGTCTTGGGTATTGTAGGAAGCTTTTAGCAGCATCCCTGGTCTCTATCCACCACCTGCCTCCCCACCCCTCAAATGTGACATCAAAAATGTCTCCAGATCTTGCCAAACGTCCCCTGGGAACAAAATATGCATTGGTTGAGAACCACTGCTATAGAAAGACAAATGGAAAAAAGGAGACAGTTATTACATTTTATTGTATTTTCTCTGTTTCTAGAGAAGTTTTGAGAAATACTACATTGGCGTGAGTTTTCAAAGATCACATTTTAGAGTGACAGATGACGTCTCAGTTTGAGGGAGTGAAAAGACTTTTGAACTAAGCTTAAAATCCAGGCTGGGCATGGTGGCTCACATCTGTAATCCCAGCACTTTGGGAGGCCAAGGCTGGTGGATCACTGAGGTCAGGAGTTCGAGACCAGCCTGGCCAATATGGTGAAACCCCTTCTCTACTAAAAATACAAAAATTAGCCAAGTGTGGGGGCGTGGACCTGTAATCCCAGCTACTTGGGAGGCTGACGCAGGAGAATTGCTTGAACCTGGGAGGCAGAGGTTGCAGTGAGCTGAGAGCGCACCACTGCACTCCAGCCTGGGCCACACAGTGAGACTCTGTCTCAAAAAATAAAATAAAATAAAAATAAAATAACATAAAATAAAATAAAATAAAAATAAAATAACATAAAATAAAATCCAGTGTTTTTGCCCTGGCCCCACATGGGTATATGTGTGACTTGAGGCACATACTTGGTGCCACTCTCCGTCTCCACTCTGTCATCTGTCACCTGGAGACAATCGCAGCAGATCAAATGGCTTCTCCAGAACTTGTGGCCGTCAGCTGAGCAAGTGCTCCCTAAACTTCACTCACCTTCACAATTTTTACCTTCACCCACCAAATGACTATTATTCTTTAACATTTTGTTTAAATCAACCGTACCCCTTTTTTCTCATTTAAATACTTACTTTAGCCCCAACTTAAGCAATTGTCTTTGTCATGTGTGATATGCTTGCTATGTTTTTAAAATATGTTTAAACATAAATAAATAAAATAAAAATGTTTGTTGGTGTCTTGCCTAAAATCATCTCATGTGCTACCAGGAATGTTCAGAACACCCTTTGTGAAACATCAAAATAAACTCTTACAGGGGAAAATCCTTTGCAATGTAAAAAAAATTATAGATGCTAGACATGACTTTGATTTGCTTGAACCAATACTTGGTAACAGAATTGATGTTCAACTCTCATTGAACATCGCAAGGAGACCAGTTGCTTCTTGTTCTGCTTTGCTGTGGTTCATTGCTCCTCCGCTTCCGTCACTTGCATGTGGGGCGGGGACGGGCCTTCTGTGCTTGGTAGGAAGCTGTCTGGTGGCCTAGAAACTCATTTCCCACACTGGAGAGCTGAGCTGGTTTTGAGACCCCCTCTGATGGTCCCTGATTCTCTCTAGAAAACCTCCCATTTGTTTGGGTGGGCATGGCAAATTTGAATAGTCCGAGAAATTAAAGGGTGCTCGAGGGAGCCTCCCTCACGGTCAGAGCGGGCAACGCACACAGGAGAAGCGGGCTTGCTTTTCCAAGAAGGCAACGACCGGAAGATGTCGTTCGGGGCTTCTTCAACTCCCCCCTTCGCTACTCAGCTATGGCTTCCTCTTGACTTCCCCAGCCTTTTCTAAACCCTAACTCCAGCTCCCTGGCAGCAGGAAATACTGTTGTACGAACAAACAACATTATGAGTACAACCCCTTCCCCACCTCAGCCCACATCTCTCTTTGGGGAGAACTGTCCTACCCAAGAGGGTGGGCCTCTTGGCAGCCATGTTTGTGCATCACCACGCTGCCTGGGTGGCCACAGCTGATTTGGCTCAGGGGCAGCATGTGACCCACACTGGGCCAATCAAAGGCACTTCCTGGGGAATTTGCCCTGACAGACACAGAGCCTGGGGCTGGAGATTTTCTGAGATACCTCAGGCTCCTTCCCACAAATTTCCCATCAGCTTGAGCTCAGTGGGAGTAGAATCTGCAACCAACAA
This sequence comes from Nomascus leucogenys, assembly GCF_006542625.1. Lineage (NCBI taxonomy): Eukaryota > Metazoa > Chordata > Mammalia > Primates > Hylobatidae > Nomascus > Nomascus leucogenys. The sequence goes on from NC_044393.1 coordinate 7,026,950, forward strand.
ACTCCTAAGATGGCTTCGTTCATTCCCACCTCCATCATAAATCAGGTCAGCTGGGAACACGGGAAGGTTCCAGAACCTACCTTGAACCTGCCTCCCCTGGTGTCCACCTACATATTTACTTAGGGGTTCGGAGGCCAAAAAACAACAGCAATGGCCTCAATTGCTGTAGGGTGCTGAATACTTAGTGCAGAGTCGGGATTAGGGTATGACGAGGGAGGTACTTGCCTCAGCCACAAAATTTAAGGGGGTGCCAAAAAAGTCATCCAGATAAATAATATTTTAATGCAATGCATTTAAAAATAAAAATTAATGCCCAAAATTCCATGACGAACAAAATATCAACATTTTAAAGAAAGACAGAGGCCAGGTGCGGTGGCTCACGCTTGTAATCCCAGCACTTTGGGAGGCCGAGGCGGGCGGATCACGAGGTCAGGAGATCGAGACTACGGTGAAACCCCGTCTCTACTAAAAATACAAAAAATTAGCCAGGCATGGTGGTGGGCGCCTGTAGTCCCAGCTACTCGGAGAGGCTGAGGCAGGAGAATGGCGTGAACCCGGGAGGCGGAGCTTGCAGTGAGTCAAGATTGCGCCACTGCACTCCAGCCTGGGCGACAGAGCAAGACTCCGTCTCAAAAAAAAAAAAAAAAAAAAGAAAGGGTCATTCACAGCGCGTGTGGAGCCATATTGGAGCCTGAGGCAAAAGGGAAAATAAGTAATACAAATTGTGTCTTTATTTATTTTGATTACTGAGTTTTTTGGCAGTTCCTTTTCCCCATCTTACATTTGCACTCTAGGTGAACACTTCACTTGCTCTGTCCTCTTGCCAGCCCTGACTGACTGTGTGCTGGCCCTGGGCTGCCAGCCTCATGTACTTTAATCCTCCTTTCCACCTGGACACCTCCCATAGCCCATACCTGGTCTCTTGACTCCTCTCCCCACGCTGGCCCACAATCTATTTTCCATCCAGAGCCAGAGAGATTTTTAAAACGCAAATTAAATCTCATTACTCTCCCACTCAGAATCTTCAAATGGACGCCTTCACACTCAGAGTAATAGCTAGACTCTTTGGCCCCAGAGCCGTACACGTTGTGGTCCCTATTTTGCCACCACTCTCCTCCCTCCCTTGATTCCAGCACATGGACTGCCTTGCTGTAGCAGGAGCACTCCACGCCTGTCCCTGCTCCAGGGCCTTTGCACCGGCCACAGCCTCTGCTGGAACACTCTGCCCCTGAGTGTTTGCCTGGCTTACTCCATCCAGGGTTCAAGGCCAGTGTTGCTTCCTTAGAGAGGCCTTCCCTGGCCATCAATCTAAAGTGGCCCTATCCCTGGTCCCTTTTGGGTACATCCTGTTTGTTCTCTTTGTAGTATTATCATGACCTGAAGTTTTGTCTGTTAATCTATTTGTTTCCTTATTGGTTAAAGTTTTTTGTCTAGACTGTAAGAGCCATGAGGGCAAGGACCTGGTCCTTAATGCTCCCCAATGGACCCCCTGTGCTCAGCCCACACTCTGTAAGCATTTTCAGAATTAATGAATGAAGTCTAGTTTTCGGATGAAGAAACTGGTCTGCAGCTTTTTCCAGAGCTCTGAAGGACTGCACTCTGAGCTCTAACCCGGATCCTCTTTCTCTAGGTGGTCACTGAGATTTTCTGTGTAAAGATTCCTGACCTCCGCCCCCATCTCTTCAGCTCCCCACACCCTCAGTCTGGCTCTGATTACTGGGCTGCCACCCACCCGCAGACTAACAAACGTAGAACAGCTGTGCCGCAGGAAATCGCCTCCAACTCAACCCTGATGGTGCAGGGATGTCTTTAGTTAACGTAAATAGGCTTTTAACATTCATTTTTTTCTCTTTGTGCAAAATACCTATCATTAATTCTGACTTGCGAGATCAAACAGTTAACAACGTGTTGATCCTAGCTTACTTTCAAGTGATGTATTGTATCATTTTGGAGAGTTATGGGGGGCTGATACTTTCCTTGACAAATGCATCCGAGTCCCTGAGAAAGGGGCCAGCCAGCGTCCCGGGAAGGAAGCAATTAACAGCTCTGCTCTGAGGGTTCTGCACACCATTGCGTCATTCCTCCACGTTTTATTGAACACTGGCTTTTTCTTTTGCTTTCTGGGGATTTTTTTTTTTTTTTTTAACCAAAGGAAATGAGCTTCTCTAATTCATCACTTTGAGCAGCATCAGAGGTAGAGTGGAAAATAGAAAGGCTTCACTGAGCATCATTGTTTTTTTGTTTTTTTTCTCCCCTCTCCGTGCTGACATGGCTCTGCAGGGTCATTTTGTGAATGGACTTTTCTTGCTCTCTTTTGATTCGAGCCCTCTCCTGTCTTACCAAGACCCCATGGCTTTTCTGCATTTTGTACCTGAAACACCAAGAGTTCCAAGACAAGAGCATATATTCAAACACCTCCAGGGTCTGGAGAAATATAGAGTGACATAGGCTAGCTACAAGACTTTAGGGAGTGGTGGCAGTTTTGCTACAGTCCCCACCACTCCCTAGTATCTTGTACCTAGCCTATGTCACTACTCAGAGCCACACAATTGTGGCCACAGTGGAACCAATTTTAGGAGAATCTGGAAATCTGGATTGTGTGTGTGTGTGTGTGTGTGTGTGTATGAAAACTGAAAGACACTATGCATGCCAAACAAAAACAGAGGGCCGGAGGCCAGCTGTGTCCAAGCCCTGCTCCCCAGCTGAGCTGCTTAAACTGGAGCATGTTTAGCCTCAGGATCCAAGTCAGTGGGTGAAGGAGTCGGAAAAGCCTCAGAAGAAATAAGGTTCATCCTCTGGGAAGGGTAATTTGATTAGAAGCATTTTAGGGGAGAAAGTTTGTGAAATTTGACTCAAAGACAATTAAGCACATCATTTTGATATTAAAACAGATACAGAGCAGAGGGTAAAAAAACAAAGGAATATAAAAAACAGAACTTCAAAGAAATTTTGCATTGGCAGCGGTAGACTTGGGGAACCCCTCCGAGTCTTCAGCTCACAGGCTCCTTTTCTTCAGCTTCCTGGAGCATTTTGATGGAAAAGTTGAGAAACTTAAGAGACTTGGTTTTTTCATCTGTGAATTAGGTGTGATAATTGTAACTACCTCTTAGGATGGTTTTGAGTGATCAGAGAGGTAATAGTGCATACGGACTTCCTGGCATGGACTGACTCTTTTTTTTTTTTTTGAGATGGAGTCTCGCTCTGTCGCCCAGGCTGGAGTGCAGTGGCGCAATCTCGGCTCACTGCAAGCTCCACCTCCCGGGTTCACGCCATTCTCCTGCCTCAGCCTCTCTGAGTAGCTGGGACTACAGGCACCCGCCACCACGCCCGGCTAATTTTTTTGTATTTTTAGTAGAGACGGGGTTTCACCGTGGTCTCGATCTCCTGACCTCGTGATCCGCCCGCCTCGGCCTCCCAAAGTGCTGGGATTACAAGCGTGAGCCACCGCGCCCGGCCGGACTGACTCTTTAAGTACACTTCAGCTGTGATTATTACTATTGTTACTCCTTAGAAACAATGCCATGGTGCTCCCAAGAGCTGTTTGGGTCATGAAAGCACAAGGGATTTCTCACTTTCTCCCATCTGTTCGTTCTCTTTGGCTGAACTCCATCCCGCTCCTCTCTGAAGCTCTCCCGATTTCTCAGTCCCTGCTGCTCTCTTTCCCTGGTGTATGTGCTGGTTTACTCCACACACAAATGCAGACACTTGGCCTCGTGTGGCTGTCCAGGTTGACCATTCCATTTGGAGATCAGGCCCTCAGCCTTCCCTGGTGAGCCTTCAACAGAGCTGGCTGTTGTCAGCTTGCCCGCACCAGTTGGGGAGGGGAGGCCACCTCCCCAACCTGCCATCCCTCTGTCCAGTCATCTCTCTGTAGCAGGCACAGCTAGGTCCCATCACTGTCCCCAGACTACCCACAGAGCACAAGCATAGCAGGAGAGAGCATTCAAAATTAGCCTTGGATTTCTTATTCTGTCTTCATAAGAAGGGTGTGAAGTTTAAACCATCTCAGACAAACAGGGGCAGGCCTTCCCGCCCATGGTTTTCCAGGCTGATTCCCTGTATTCTTGAACATCTCCTTCCAGCTCTTGCCATGTTCCCTCTTCTGGGATGTAGGGCCGTGGATTGGAGCACTCCCCTCAGCTTCTTCCAGGGCCAGGTGTGTGCTGACACACAGTAGGAGCTCATGGAAATTCGGTGGAAATAAAAGCATGCCAGATTAGTTTCCCATACAGGCCATCTGCTTCAGTGGAAATCATTTCTGGCAGAATTTTGATGACATTGGGGCATGTTGAGTGATTTATGGAGCCGTTAAACATACACTAAATCAATCTTGCTCTTTTTTTGTAAAGGTGGGGGTGGAGAAGCAATATCCCTAAGGGAAAAATAAAGTCTCCAAGCTAGGACTTTCAGCCTGGGGCCTGACATTGCACAGAAAATGGCCACTGCGGTCTAACAGGAACGCAGCCAGTCAATGTGAGTATGATAGCTTTCATGTTCCCTGAATCTTACAAAATGTGTATCCAATTAACCACTACTGAAGGGCCTTATTTATAAAATAATACTTTTGTGGTCAGGTTGCACTTTTTCCACTCATTTCGGGTGGATGGGGCTCAAGTTGCAGGTTCCGCCTGTGATTAATGGAGGCAAACATGGGGTTTCTGCTGGCATCCACGGTGCTGGGCGGAGTCTGGCCAGAGCAGAGTTTTGTGTGGAACTCAAACTCAGAGACCTCTCTTCTCATTTGGGCCTCTCCTGAGGAGCACCAGGGTGAGGGAAGCTGGGAAGAAGTCTCAGGGAAGGAGGGAGGAGGCCATGCGAGCAATAAGAGGAAAAGTCATTGATCTCGGGCAGCAGAGGATATAGTGCTGTGCGGTCACGTCTCTTTGGCTCATTGGAGGGGGAAGTCTGGAGAATTTTGTAGTGTGTGGGGAAGAGCTCCCCGGGCCACTCGAGGGCTGGGTTTCTTGAATGCTGTGTGCCTCGTTCTCCAACGCTGGTTGAGTTGCTATAACGAAAGCAGAGCTCAGCGCAGGGAGATTGAGATTTGGAGCGGGTGGGAAAGTGCAGAGGTTGACAAGCTTTTTTGCAAAGGGCCAGATAACAAATATTTTCAGCTTTGTGGGCCAGACCGTCTCTGTCGCATCCACTCAGTCCCGTCGTTGTGGCGGTGAACGAAGGGGGAATGGCTATTCCAGTGAAACTTTATTTACAAAAACAGGCAGTGGGCCAGATTTGACCCGTCAGCCCTGGTTTGCTGACCCTGGTTTAGTCCAATGAGAATGGAGACTCCCAGAATTGAAGCAAGCTCACTGCTATACCCAGCGACTAAATACATTCTCTGTGTCCACAGTGGGCGTGAATTTCAGTCTGCAGTCTATGGTGTGCAAGAAATATAAGTCTAACGGAAGTTAATTTATCTTTCAAGCCCCTGTTCCAAGTGGCAGAAACCTAATTTTAGGGATTTGGGTTCTGCCTTTCCCTAAGTATTGCTCCAGTTCCCCTGGTGGGGGGTGGGGGAGACCCAAGTAGCCCAGGCATGTGAGTGGTGTCAGCCTGGATTCTCTCCAGGTGACCCAGACATCCGTGGAAACTGTCTCCTTCCCTCTGGAGTGGTCCTCAGTTCTCACCAGTCACAACTGTGCCCTCTGCATCTTGAGAGCAGAGCCTCTCCGGGAGTGCTTGGCCGCAACTGCCAGAGCAGCCTGAGAACCCAGCCCATGGGAAGATTTCATTGGATACTGGGGCGTTCTGAGCCGATGAAACCCTGTGAGGCTTCCAGGCACCCAGGCAGACATTTCTTCTGTGCCTCCTCCTCTGTGTCTCAAGGAGATGTGGGGAGCTTGCCAGCTCCTGTATTCTATGAATGCTTGACCTAGATTTTCTGTGCTCTTGTATCCCCAGAGTAGAGTTCTATCACTGTCCCCCACATGACTTTGGGGTCTTGGGGAACAGGAGCGTGTGGACCTCTTGCACTTTCTTTTTTTTTTTTTTTTTTTGAGACGGAATCTCGCTCTGTCCCCAGGCTGGAGTGCAGTGGCGCGATCTCGGCTCACTGCAAGCTCCGCCTCCCGGGTTCACGCCATTCTCCTGCCTCAGCCTCTCCGAGTAGCTGGGTCTACAGGCGCCCGCCACCACACCCGGCTAATTTTTTGTATTTTTAGTAGAGACAGGGTTTCACCGTGGTCTCGATCTCCTGACCTCGTGATCCGCCCGCCTTGGCCTCCCAAAGTGCTAGGATTACAAGCGTGAGCCACCGCGCCCAGCCCAACCTCTTGCACTTTCACCATTGTGCAAGTCAGCTATTGACATGCTAATGTTGCATAACACAACATTACTAAGCTCAGTTTCTTGGAGCAATGAGAGCAGTTGATCGTGATGCAGGTGATCTAAGCTGGGCCCTGCTGGAGGTCTCTGCTTCGGGCTGAGGGTCCACTGGCCTTGGTTATAGGACACAGGTTGGGCTCACACAGCTGCACATGTGTTTGTTCTGGGGTCCAGGCTGAAGGGGCAGCAACTTATCCTGGGTGTATTCTCCTCGTGGCAGATCACTGGGGCACAAGACCTGAGCCCAAATCTGCAAGGACTTTGAAGGCCTCTGCATGTGTCACATCCATTGCTGTTCACTGGCCAAAGCAAGTCACTTCGCCAAGCCCACCATAAGCAGGATAAGAGGCATATTCTTCCCATTATGCAAAGGAGAGGGGAGTGACTGTGTGTTGAACAATATTCCAAACTATTGCAAACATCACACGAATCTGTTAGGAATGCTTCCATCAGTGAGGAACAGAACATTCATCTAAACGTAGCTTAAATAGGAGAGATTTGATAATCTCACCAACAAGAAGTCTGGAGATCATGGAGATAGATGGCTCCAGGACTTTTTTTTTTTTTTTTTCCTGGAGATGCAGTCTCGCCCTGTCACCCAGGCTGGCGTGCAGTGGCGAGACGAGACCTTGGCTCACTGCAATCTCTGCGTCCCAGGTTCCAGAGATTCTCCTGCCTCAGCCTCCTGAGTAGCTGGGATTACAGGCATGTGCCACCATGCCTGGCTAATTGTGTGTGTGTGTGTGTGTGTGTGTATGTATGTGTTTAGTAGAGATGGGGCTTCACCATGTTGGCCAGGCTGGTCTCAAACTCCTGACCTCTGGCGATCCGCCTGCCTTGGCCTCTCAAAGTGCTGGGATTACAGGCATGAGCCACCACACCCGGCAACCTTAACTAATTCAGCAATGACTTCGCCCCGGACTCCTGGCCTGCCATCCTTTGTGCTTGGCCCTGTCTTGTGGTGGCCAGATGACTGCCAAGGCTGTGAGTCGAGCATCCTTAAATGACAGCATTCTGAGCAGAAAAACAAGGAAGGCCCTTCTCCTCCCACACCTTGTTCTTATGGAGGAAGATCTTTGCTCTCAATTCCATGCAGGCCCAACTCTTCTGCCTCCTGCCTCCTCCATCTCAGGTCTACAGATACACAGTCCCTGAAGCAAAGAATCATTTGCAAGAAGACCAGAAATCTGGTGGCTTTGTTTGTGACACTGCATTGTTGTAGGCAGAATGTCCCCTCACAAATGTCCGCACCGGAATCCTTGGAACCCGAGAGTATGTAATTTTACATAACAAAAGGGACTCTGCAGATGTGACTAAGGTTGGGGATGTTACAGTAGGGGATTATCTTGGATTTTCCAGGTAAGCCCAATGTAATCCCATGAGCCCTTAAAAGCAGAGAACTTTCTCTGGCCAAAGTTAGATGTGGCAGGAGACGTCACATTCACGGCATGAGAGGGACTCAACTCACCTTTGCTGGAGGAGGCACATGTAAAGCGCAGGCAGGACCGCAGCAGCCTCTCAGAACCTGTCCGGGCTCACAGCCAGCGAGGAGCGGGGACCTCAGTCCTTCACACACAAGGAACTGAATCCGTCCAGCCACTGAATGAGCCTGGAATTCCAGCTCTGGATTCCTCCCAGGAGCCTCCAGGAAGGAGCTCAGCCCTGCCGACACCTAAATCTCAGCCTTGTGAGACCCAAGGCCGAGACCTCACTGAGCCCACTGGGACTTCTCACCTGCAGAAGGGGCATCAGCTTATCAGCAATAAATGGCTGTGGGTTTAAGTCCATCACATTGGTAATAGTTTCTTACAGCAGCATTGGGAAACAAACACAGGCAGCATTTCTCCTTCCCCTGCTCTGGGCAGCCGAGGGGAGATCACACGGGTAATCCTTGGCCACCGTCAGGAATACAAGCACATGCTGTCTTTAGATAGCAGCCTCTGTCTAGTGGACTCTAGACACTGCCACTCTGCCAGCCCAGTGTTTCTCACCCTGTAACTCAGAACTGCTCGGGGTCCTTGTGTGATATGCCCATTCCTGGGCCCACTGCATACCTGCTGGGTCCCACTTTCTGGGTAAGGTCCAGATCCAAGCCTCCTAACATGCTCCCCAGATGGCTTTGCAGCAGGCTGATGTCTGAGCTCCGTGGTCTAGGTGGCGTGGGCTTGGCGGAGGCTCCATTGCTGGCTGAGCATAGGAATCTCTCCGGGCAGGAGTGCGTATTTAATATTCAGATTCCTAGGCACAGGCACTGCCTCCACCGTGTGCCTGGCAGCCCACGTGTAACGCCCCATGTCCTCTCTGTGCTTATCATTCCTGTATCAGGAATGGCAGACTCCTGCCCCTTTCTATAGCCTCTAACCCCCAGGGTGGCAAGTGGGTGAATTGGGAACTGATTCCAGGAAGGATTAGCTGGGCAGACAGAAGGGAGCAGGTTTCTGTTGTGGGCACCTGTCGGTCAGTTTCACTGGGGGCTTCCCATAGGCAGCTCAGGAGGTGCCTGGGAGTTAGCCCTTGAGGAGATGAACAGTGCATTCACTCCTCCCATTAATCATTGCCTGAGGGCTGCTCCCAGGAGAGTGTTAACCCCTCTGCCCCGAGTACTTCTGGGGAGCACTAACATGTCCTGGCACTGGGAGCTGTTGGGTTCCAATACCCAGGAAAAGTGAAGGCCAAGGGGGTAAGGACAGGTCCCCCACAGCATCTGCTAGAGCCCTGTTCACTAATTTATCTGCCACCTCCCTTTGGATGGAAAACCAACCTCTTTCCTGATCAATGAGTACACTTTCCTAATATCCATTGTTACAGCTGCAGAGCGGGACCTCATAATGGATGATACCGGGAGACGGTACCATCCCCTGCCATTCTACATTCAGTTATATCAGGTTTTCATCTCTGTTAATTAAGAGGAGATTTTTCACCAGTACCTTTTTTGAGAGCCACATCTTACAGATTTCTGAAAGTTCATTGTTACCTCGAAAAGCACTGTTCGCTTCTCTCCCCTGCCAGCAGGTGAGGGTGACTGCACGCAGATCTCATCTTGCTTCCTTTTGTTTCAGTTTGGGTAAAATCTGGATAAGAAGCAGGCAGCAAAGAGCAGGACAGCCTTGTGCAGGTGGCGAGAGGAGCCTCCTCCAGTGCAGAAGGTAGCGGACAAAGCAGGCGAGAGGCATGGAAATGCAAATGGCTTCCCCCAGACACCATGCGGTGCATTTGTTTTATTTTCTGGTAGGAGTAAAAGCGACCCCATAAAACTAACAGTTTATCTTCAAGCCTAGGGATACTTTTGACTCTAGGGGGATGATCAAAAGAGAATGTTGGAGGGAAATATAAACACCTTTGGGGTCACAGGTTAGCACTGAGCCTTGCTTTTGGCAGCGTAATTAAGAGTCCTTTGACATGGGGGCATGGGGCTGACATCTCCCTGTGAAAACAAATCCTGCCCGTGCTCTGCCTTGAACTTCCCAGCACAGAATCATGGGCCTCCTCTCTCCTGCCCAGCCTAGAGGCATCGGCCTCCCGCACAGCTACAGAGAAAGAGATGACTCAGCCCCCAGGAGTTCGTCCACACTTGCCCTTGTTAGCGGAGGCCAGTGAGCATGTGGCGGCCCCTCTCCCCAGCAGGCCCACCCTTCCTTCTTTCTTTCAACGGGTCCTGAACCTCCATGAGGCCCAGTTCACTGGGCCCCCGTTATCACAAGTCCAGGGTACCAGTTGTTCTGCCAATTCCTGTATTCATCCAGTCAACAGATAATTCCACAGCACAGAGCAAAGCGGAGAGAAACTGCATTGTGGCATCTTCCCAGGAGACAAGACGGAGAACAAACAATGCGCAACTAAGCAAAGAAGATCATTTTGCGTGATAGCAAGGGCTGTGCAGGAAACAAACAGAATGTGGTAAGAGCAACCAGAAGGGGCACAGGATTTATTTTAGAAAGACCATCAGGTAAGGAGCCTGCCCTGCAAGAAACTGAGATGCAGGGACCCCATGATTGATGCCCTTAAGTTGCTGAGTGAGTTCGTGTATTTGAGGACCCAAGAAGGCCAAGGAAACTGTACGACTGTGAGCAAGGAGGAGGATGCTAAGAAATGAGGCCAAATGGCAGGCAGGAGCCAGACCACAGAAAGCCTTAAGTCCTCGGGGGAAGAGGAGGCAGAGAATGGAAGCCTCAGTGAAGTCTGTTCTGAGGAGACGTCACCTGAGGAGAGGTGGAGGTGTCCCGGTGGGTTTTCACATTCAGTCCCTCACTCATTTATTCTGCAAGTATGAATTGAACAGCTACGATGTGCTGGACACGTGACAGAAAAAAAGAAAAAAAAAAACCCTGTCTTCAAGGAGCTTCTGCCCTAGAGCAGGGTTTCTCAACCTCCCCACTGCTATTTTGGGCTGGATCGTTCTTTGTGGCAGTGAGGCTGTCCTAGGCATTGTAGGATATTTAGCTGTGTCCCACCCTCTATCTACTAGATGCCAGTAGCACCTGCACACCCCAAGCCCTGATAAAAATGTCTCATGGAGCTCCATCCCTTGTGGAGACATTGTTGCCTGGTTGAAACCACTGCTGTAGAACTTGACAGCAGAACTCATCTTGGGCAGGCATCTTAGGTTGGGTGTCCCGGCAAGTCAGAGGGAGATTTGCTGCAGAGGTTGCTGGGGGAAGAGCTTCGGGATCAGTGGGGTGGGGATGTCAGCAAGGTGGACAGAGGATGCGGATGGGGACGGATGGGGATGTGGTGGCCACAAGGGCCTCAACCGGGTCCTGTGCTCCTGCAGAGGCGTCCCACCTTGAGCAAGAGACCAGGCCTCCCTACCCCATAACCTGTCACTGGGCACAAGGTCGCCTCCTGGGACAGGGTGTGATGTTGGGGATACGGCTTTTGTCAGCCAAGGGCCTTGGTCACTGACATCCCCAGCAGCTGGAGAAGACTGTCCTTGTGTCTCACTTACTGTACAGGGGCCTTAGGTTGGTACAGGAACAATTTTATATATAGGCAAAGAATTGGGATTTGATTTCAGGCCAGCTGGGACTATGCTGGCCTTTAAATATGTCCCTGAAGCAGAGATGTTGCTTTTGAAAAACAAAATTGAGGTAAAACTCACGTAATGTAAAATCAACCATTTGGAGGCGTGAACTTCAGTGGCACTTCATATGTTCACTGTTGTGCAGCCATCAGCTGTAGCTGCAAACATTTTCATCCCTCAAAGGGAAACCCCGTCCCTGTTAAAAAGTCTTTCCCACTTCCCTCTGCCCCAGCCCCTGGTAACCACGAATCTGCTTTCTGTCTGTACGAGTTGACCCACTCTGAGTATCTCCTATAAATGGAATTCTACACTTTGTGGCCCTTTGTATCTGGCTTCTTTCACTTAGCAGGATGTTTTTGCGGTTGGAGCTCAAATTTACCATGTAAATATTCCTGGGGAGGGCGATGCAGCTTCTTAAGTGACTGAGGCTGTGTCCTGTCTTGAGAGCCAGTATTAGGTCCCCGGTATGTTGCCTTTGAACTGAGCAGTCATGATCCAGCTGCAGAATCATCCCATGTGGCAGCCGCCACCTGTGGAGGCCCCTTATGTGTGGTTGTTAAAAGTCCACGTGCAATTCTGAGGATGTCCCCAGGCTGAGAACCTCTGGAAAAGTGTTTTCATTTTATGCTGCATCACCTAACTCTTAGACCTATGTAAAAATAGGCCTATAATAATGGTATAATCTATTCACAGTTATGATAATAATTGTTTACCCCCTTCTTCATTTTATAGATAACGACGCAGTGGGTCAGAGAGGTCCAATTAGTTGCTTGTGGCTATTGAGTAGCAAGCTGGGATCAGAGCCAGGTTTGCTTGACTCTTGAGGACTAAAGAATTGGGGGAGGAAGTGATGGCAAGGAGAGGAAAGGGGATGAGTGGAGAGACAGATGCCGTGTGTTTCTCAAACCGTCTGATACTCCCCTTGGGCTCCCAGGAGACACTTGCAGCTCAGTGGTGCGGTGGGACAGGTTTGCCAGATGAAGGGTAGGCGGAAGTCACTTCGAAGCCTGGCACTTGGAGCCTCCTGCAGGATCTCTGCCCTCACCTCTTCTGTCTGAGCTTTGGTTGGCTGGAGGCCCTGGGAGCCCTAGAGTCTGATGATGGTAGGGGCCTAGCCCCAATCATGACTTGGGAAATGGTCTCACTTTGTTAGATTGTGAGAGGGGCAGGAAGTAAACTTTTACTGTGTATGTTAATTTCCAATTTCTGCTGTACAAATTACCACAAACTCAGTAGTTTTAAACTGCAAAAATGTATTATCTTACAGTTCTGGAGGTCAGAAGGCCTAAAGTAAAGGTCTGAACAGGACCGTATTCCCTTCTAGAGGCTAGAGGAAGAATCTGCTTCCTTGTTTTTTCCATCTTCTAGAGGCCACCTGCCTTTCCCGGCTCCTTCCTCCATCCTCAAAGCCAGGAGTGCAGCATCTTCAGATCTCTCTCTGCCCCTGTCTGTGCTCTGTCATCTTATCCCCTTCTTCTTCTGCCTCCTTCTTAGAAAAACCATTATAAGAGGTCTAGTTAATCTGTCTATCCCAATATCTTTAATCACATCTGCAAAGTCCCTTTTACCATGTAAAGTATCGTACAGGTTCTGGAAATTAGGACCTGGTCACCTGTGAGGGGCTGTTTTTTACCCAGCATTCAGTGTTAAGCCACTGTGGTTTAGGGATTATTTGTTATAGCAGCACACAGGGTTACCCTTACTGTTGTCCAACCGAGGATGTCGACTACCAAGATTAAAATACTACCTCCGATTGTGCCACACTCAGACCTGAATGGGAATCAAGGAAAGTGGAAATGAATTCCCTTAAAAGGGCAGGTCTTTCTGTTTGAGTGGAGCGTGAATGGCCGTTAGGAATTACTCTTGTGAAAATTCTAGTTGCCAGCCACAGAAGCTAATGGTGAAAGGAAGACAGGATGAGAATTGAAGAGAACTGATTTGTCATTCTCACTCAGCTACCAAAAGGCTTAGAGCAATTTGCTTTCGCTCAGAGAGCCTCACTTACTTCCTCTATAAAATGAAGGGTTTCACCAAGTTTGCAGTCAAAAAACATTTGATGCACATGCTTCCCCTATCATTCTGTGCCTGAAGCAGACATGACTAATCAATCACAATGAAGCATTCCGTCGCACTCAATCCAGCCTCAGCTCCACACACTTGCATAGTGCTGTGACCCAGGCAGCTATTCCCAGTTAAGGGAGTTCCTTCAAGATGAGACCCAGCTGAATCTGAGCCTTAGGCGATCACTAAGCTCTCTTTAATTTTTGCATTCTATGAAACCACGATTTTGTGAGCAACTCATCCTAGCAGGGGGAAGGTAAACCAAATTGTGGAATTTCAGAAAGATTTTCCCAACAGTTAGAGCCACTCAGCTTCTAGACCTGTGTAAATAAAGCCCCAGGCAGCTTTAGCTTGGGGGTCAGGCTCTCCTCCTTGTAGCCCAGCTTCTAAATTACATGTTTCAAATTTCCCTCTGGTTTGGGATGCCATGGTTTGGAGTGGGGGAGGGCTATTAAGTTTTACAACCATGGAATACAAATAATATTTCTCTTGGAGAATTTTCTCATTCCCCAGGCCATTTCCCCAAGATCCAAGAGTTCAAAGTTATTGCAGGGTGTTGTTGAGTTGTATTACTTAAACCCACAGAGCCCATTTAATATTCACTCAGGCCCCAGTGCTCAAACTTTCATTCTTACTGATTTCAAGCATGACTTCCCCACCCTGTGGCCGCATTGCCACTTGGTACACTCCCTTGTTTCTTCCTTGTGATCATCCTAGTTAAATTGGCTTCCGGAACATGTGATGGGCTTTTTCTTCTCTGGAAGGACTGTTGATCTGTGCAAAAGCTGGTCTTGCTTCTCTTTCATACCTCTGTGTGTATAGTTTAAACATTTTTTTCTCCTATGTTTTTCTACATTTGCTGTGATCGTTAGGGTTTTTGACAAAGTTATGATGTCTGAATACTCAATTTGTTTGAATGTTAGATTTTTTAAAAAATAGAATTTGCCTGTCATCGGACCCTCCTTATGTAATTGGCATCTCTGGAATCTAATTAAATGGGATTATATGATAGTGGTTATTTCAGGCACAGGCTGTAGGGGCAGGCTGGGAGTTGCATGACCCTAGGTAAGGTATTTAATCTTCCTGAGCCTCAATTTTATCTAAAAGCAAGGATAACAACAATAGCACCTATTTGTGGCAAAATCTGATCATTGTCCCTCACTATGCATCTCCCCTTCTTCCTTAGCAAGAAAAACTCTGATTCTTACTTGGACCTGTGACAAACTGGAATAAAAAAATCACATTTTGCAGGCTAGGCATGGTGGCTCACACTTGTAATCTCAGCACTTTGGGAGGCCGAGGTGGGTGGGTCACCTGAGATCGGGAGTTGGAGGCCAGCCTGGCCAACATGGCGAAACCCTGTCTCTACTAAAAATACAAAAATTAGCCGGGCGTGGTGGCAAGCACCTATAATCCCAACTACTTGGGAGGCTGAGAAAGGTGAATCGCTTGAACCCAGGAGGTGGATGTTGCAGTGAGCCGAGATCACGCCACTGCATCCCAGCCTGGGCAACAGAGCAAGACTCTGTCTCCAAAAAAAAAAAAAAAAAATCACATTTTGCATTTTTTCTTGCACCCAGATCATGTATGTGACTGAGTTCTGCCAAAAGGGGCATAAACATGTGCTCTTGTAATTTCTAGAAAGTGTCCTTAAAGGGGAGGAGGGCGATGTCCTTCATTGTTGCTTCTTCCTTCTTGCTGACTGGAGTTTTGTGTAATGGCTGGATCTCCAGCAGCCATCTTGGACCATGTGGGTGACCTTGAGAATATAGACCACACAGGGTTAAACAAGAGGAAAGGGCTGGATTTTCCCAGTCCCAGCCTTGCATTGCTTACCTCTGAACTTCTAAATTTTCTTTAAACCACAGATAGTTTGGGCTTTCTGTGACTCGTATTGGACTTGATGCTGATATATGCTTACCTCAAAAAGTTGTGACGATTGAATGGGTTAACAGTGGATTAACAGCTTTGAAATACTTAGCACATGGTCCGGTATTGAGTTAGTCTTTAATACATGGTAGTTTTTATTTTTGTTATTCTTTTAAGCAAAAAAATAGCATCACGTTTGAGTTGTTTTATTTCTTACAGGAGAAATCCAAGCTGAGCTGCGTGTGTAACAGGAGCCTGTGATGCTCTGAATGTCTGTCATGGCCATAGGCCCATTTGGACCTAGATCCTATATTCTCTACTCCATGATCCTTCTAGGGTTCCCAGATAAAATACAGAATGCCCAGTTAGATTTGAACTTCACGTCAACAACAAATAATATTTGAGTATTAATATTCCCAAATATGGCATGGGGCCTACTTATACTAGACATTATTTGTTGTTGGTCTGCAATTAACATTTGTTGGCCGTCCTATATTTTTATTAATGAAATCTGGCAACTCTAGGCCTATGCCTGTCTCACAGCTACCTGGCCTAGGGATTGTTATAGATGGGTTTCTAAGGAAGCAGATTAGGAGGTGAAATTGCTGTGAAGGAAGGTCACTGGGGAGTGTTTCCAGGATGAACACGTGCAGGGAGGGAGAAGCTGGGTTTTAGAGACGTCACAGCAAAGACCTCAGCTGACTCACAAAGTCTGGAGTCAGGATGGCCCTCCAGGAAGGTCCTGAATAGGGGAAAATGGGGCCTGGACTTTTCTGCTTTTTCCTTGATCATTCATTGCACATGGGCAACCCCAGGAAGGGGCCTGACTTTGAGGCAGGTGGCTGTCAGAACCTGAAGACAATTCCTGGAGAAGGACTCTGCTAGAATGATCAGCCATCAACACCCCAGCAGCCTGGGGAATGTGCCTCAGATCTGAGAGAGGATCTGGGTGGCACATCATGGCACCCACTGCAGGGTTAGATGCTTACCTCCAAAGAAGCCATCTATGGCTTGGCCAGGACAGCAATGCCACCAGGGACGTGCAGTGCTGGTGGTGATGGCCAAGCAGTTAGGCTGACTCCCTTAGGGAGCCCACAAAGGAGCACTTGAGAGGGGGTCTGGGGCTGACTCACAATGGTGAATGTCCAGGGAGCGGGGAGAGGACACGCCCGGCTCCAGCAGGAAAGTGCTGCCAGTTCTGTGGGGTCCCAGGATCCCCAGGGAGCCCCCTTCTAGGATGCCTGCCTTTTAAGGCTGTTTTCTGTCTTCCTTGATTCCCAGGGTTTTCCTGAAACAAACTCTCATCATCTGAGAGAATCTGCATGCACCTCTGCTCCCTGCACCCCAGAGAGAACCAGCAGTGTGCCCTGGCAAAAGCTGGGGCCCCACGGGTCCCAGTCTCTGAACAAGGTCTCGTATAAAGAAGCACCGTCCAGCTGGAAGGGATTCATGGATTGGAGTGAAGGGGTCAGAAACCCCAGGAGCTGCAGGCCAGGAGCAAGCAACTGAGTCAGATGCTAGCTCAGTTTGCAACCCTGGCTGATCCTTGCCTTTCAGTGGGTCCTGTGGAGCCACATGTCACCACCATCACCACCACTGCCAGTGCCACCACTACCACCATCAACAACAACCACATAAACATCACCAGGACCACCACCCACAATACAAACAACACTACCACAAACACTAACATCACAAATACCACCACCACCAACAGCACCAGTACTGCCAGGGCCACCACCATCAACAGCACCAGTACTGCCAGGGCCACCACCGTCAACAGCACAGTACTGCCACCACCTCAACACACCAGTACTGCCAGGCCCCACCGTCAACACACCATACCCAGGCCACCCCGCACACACCATACCCAGGCCACCACCGTCACAGCACCAGTACTGCCAGGGCCACCACCGTCAACAGCACCAGTACTGCCAGGCCACCACCGTCAACAGCACCAGTACTGCCAGGGCCACCACCATCAACAGCACCAGTACTGCCAGGGCCACCACCAGCAATGCAAACAACACTACCACAAACACTAACATCACAAATACCACCACCACCACCAACACTGCCGGTACCACCAGGGCCACCACCACCAAAAACAACACCATCATGTATAACTAAAATAAGATTCTATGTCCCCCACTGACTGAATGGACCCTCCTCTCGGCCGAGGACTTTCCAAAGTCAACCCAAAAAGTAGTTTAGGTCATGATGGGCAGGGGGGTCAGACATGCCCCATGAAACCCTTTGGAGTGCAGGCACAGCTGACCAGCATTGACGTTAAACCAGAGAGACCTTAAGATTGACAAAACAGGCTCTTTGTAGCAATAAGATACCAAATTCCAACCTGACTGTACATAGCATCACATGACAGATAGCAGGCCCTGAAAGAAATCAAAGTATTTTCCCCCAAAATAGATTTCTTTGACAGATTTTGAAGTGGCCCTGAAAAGCTGTCTCTTGTGGAGGAGACATAGGAGATGGAGGTGGAGGTGCAGACAGTCTACATTCTGCAGAGAATCTTCTTCCCTTTCTAGGTCTTTTCTCTGATTCCGGAGAGAATTGACTAAAGGTCTGGCACCTTTTTAGATCTGATAGGGGACATTTACCGTCTACTCTCTCAGAAGCCTGCTACCTGGAGCTTCATCTGCAGAGTAAGAACTTTGGTCCCCATAACCCCTTATCTTAACCCAAACACTCCTTTCTGTTGATTCCAGATCTCTAGATAGTAACTTAAATCTTTCAACCAATTGCCAATCAGAAAATCTTTGAATGCACCTATGACCTGGAAGCCCCCCCACCACTTCGAGTCGGCCCACCTTTCCAGACCAATGCAATGTACGCCTTACATGTATTGATAGATGTCTGCCTGTACCTTCTGTCCCCCTCAAATGTGTAAAATCAAGCTGTAACCAAACCACCTTGGGCACATGTCCTCAGGACCTCCTGGGGCTGTGCCACAGGCCTTGGTCACTCACACTTGGCTCAGAATAAATCTCTTTAAATATTTTTCAGACTTTGACTTTTTTCATTGACAGTCATCACACTAACCATCACCACCACCAGCACCAGTACCAATGACGAACAGAGCAGCAATGCAGCTACAGCGGATATAGCCTCTACTGCATCCTGGATACAAAGGAATTTTCATGTCTAAATTCCTTTGATTGTCTTTATTTTAAAGTTGAGGAAACAGCAGAGGAGTTCAGGAACTTGCCCAAGATCATTTAGCAGTGCTAGTGCAGCTGGGGTTCAAGCCCCAGGTTGTCTCTTTAGGAAGGAAAGAGACCTTCACGGCAGAAACCTTGGCCGGCCGTCTTCCTCTTTCGAGGACCATTTACAGGCCACTGAGAGGAGACAAGCTGGCTGAGGAAATGGGCCCATCTCCCTCCTAACCCCTCACGTGGCCTGCATTCATGGAGGTATGGTATGGGGAACAAAGGAGGAGATGGTGCTGCTGGAGTCCTCATGGCTCATACCACACCTGGGACATGGTGACCATGCCTTGGCACCAAGGCTTATGGCACCATAGGCCAAAGTGGACCCAGAAATGGGCATGACAGTTTTCCTTGGCCTAGGTCCCCCGGCTCAGTGAATGATTCCTCAGGCATCCTTGGGGACCACAGAATTATCCTTGCCTCCTTTCCCTCACCCCTCACAGTGAAGCAAGGTCTCCTGGACCCTTCCATCTCAGATATGCCCAAGCTGTAGCCACCCACCTCCAAGCCAGCCCAGCCAGCCTGGTTCTGGTCCCAATCGTCTCTCTCCTGATTACTCCACAGTCTCCTCCCTGGTCTCTTTCTTTCTGGATTTTCCAGATGGGCTTTCTAAAATGGAAATGTGCCCCCATCATGCCCCTGCACAAACCCTCTGGTGGCCCTGAGATAATGTTCATCGCATGGCCTGAGGTTGCTGGAGGTCTGGCCATTCGTCTGCCCCTGCAGCCTGGGCCTGCCCCTCCCACCATACCCTGCTCCCTGCTGCTTGAACATCCCTGAAGATGTCATGCTGTTTTGCTTCCAGGAATTTCCACACACTATCTCTCTGTAAGGAGCATGGACCAGAGTAAATAATAGTTGATTGAGCATTTACTATGTACCAAGTGTGATTTTAAAAATTTTACATTTATTATCATCATGAAAATCCCAAATGTCTCCCATTCCTGTGGTATATTTGAGGAAATTGAGGATCAGAGTGGCTCCTGTCGGGGGGAGCTGGGTGGGTGCCCAGGCAGCTTCTGATCTGTGCTCCTGACACTGCACCACCCTGCCTTAGAGCACATCCATGACTCTAAACCTGCAGCTCCAGCTCCAAATGAGGAGCTGAGTGAATTGCGCCCTTGCAAGGGCATGGGAGCAGTGTGAGGGCTCAGAGCTTGGCTGGGTCTGGGTTTCAGTCCTGACTCTGTTGGTTCCTAACTGGAGGACCTGGAGCAAGTGACCTAGCTTCTCTTGGCCTCAGTTTCCCCTTCAGTAAGATGGGGTTTAAAAACAATACCTTGCTGGATGTGGAGAAACTGGAACCCTTTTGCACTGATGGTGGGCATGGCACAGCTGCTGTGCAAAACAGTATGGCAGCTCCTCAAAGAACTGAAAACAGAGTTATCACTTGATCCAGCAATTCCAGCAATTCTTGATACAAACCCAAAGGAATTGAAAGCAGGGTCTAGAAGAGACACCAGTGTTCATAGCAGCGTTATTCACAGCAGCAGAAATGTGGGGGCAACCCAGGTGCCCATCAATAGATGAATGGATACGCAAAATGTGGTGCATCCACACAGTGGAATATTATACAGCCTTAAAAAGGAAGGGAATTCTGACACAGGCTCCAGCATGGATGAACCTTGAGGACATTACTCTAAGTGACATAAGCCAGTCACAAAAGTACAAATACTGTAGGATTCCACGTATAGGAGGTCTCTAGAGCAGTCAATTTCATAGAGACAGAAAGCAGAAGGGTGGTCACTAGGGGTGGGGAAGCAGGGAAGTGGGGAGTTAGTGTTTAACAGGGAAAGAGTTTCAGTTTGGGAAGATGAAAGGGTTCTGGAGGTGGTGATGATTGTATAACATTATGAAGGTACTTAATGCCACTGAACTGTACACTTAAAAACGGTTAAGATGGTGAATTTTAGGTGTATTTTACCACAGTAAAATTGAGAAGCAAAACAAAACGAAACAGTGCCTCACTGCCATGGTTGAGTCGGAGGGAAAGAGTGCGAATGCAGCCGGAAGACTTAGCACAGCGCCCCGCACACGCCGAGCCGGAAGGCTTAGTTTGCGCCCCGCACACGCCGAGCCGGAAGGCTTAGTTTGCGCCCCGCACACGCCGAGCCGGAAGACTTAGCACAGCGCCCCGCGCAGGCCGTGTGGGAAGACTTAGCTCAGCGCCCCGCACACGCTGAGCCAAGCCCCGCCAAGCCAGCTGAGGCTGCTGCTGCTGCTGTTTGCGCTGTCGCTGTTATGCGTGCATAGAGAAGCCTGCTCAGACAGCCTCATGGAACAGTGGTCAGCTGGAGACTGCCTTCCTGTGGGGGGCTTGCTTCAGTCCCATCAGCTGGAGCTGTCATCTCCTGAAGGATTTTTCTAGACTGGGAGCATGGGCTGTTTGCAGGAGCAGCAGCGGCCCCAGCCCTCAGAGTCTGTGCTCCGTTTGTAGCCTAAGTGCTCAGAGCCTGGCGACACAACTACAAACATGCAGAGCTTGGGGCTGCGGGACAAGCCCGGGGGTGACTCCTGCCTGGGCCCGATCTCCTAATCTCCTGTGAAATGGGGGAGGGTTGCGGTGATGATGCATACGATGGGTCCAGCCCAGGGCCTGGCCCTTGGTGGGCGATTGGGGGTGCTGTTTGCATGATGAGACTAAGCGTCACCCCCCAGGCCTCTCTCCTTCTTGATACGGGGGAATGAGTCCTTTTTTCCAGGGTGTTGTCTACAGAGTGCCTCAGTACCAGAACTGGAACTAGAACACAAGCTTTCTCATTGCTGGGCTGGGCGTGGTTCCTTTGCGCTGCGCCTTCCAAATTAGTGAGGTGTGCCCCAAGCCTGCAATAACAATTAGAGCTAATATTTATTGAGCTTTCCTCGTGGCTCTTGTTTCGTCCGCACAGTGAGCCTGGGCGGTGGATGCTCTTAACCCCATCTTGAGGATGGCCAATATGCATTCAGAGAGGGTGAGCCACGTGTTCAGATCACAAGCTGGTGAGCGGCAGGGCAGGACTTTGAACCCAGGCCGTCCGATGCTAGGGCCCACCCTGTTAACAGCCTCATTACATCGTGCAAGCAAAGAGGCTGGGACCCTCCAGGCCTTCCGGAGGTCTGGCTGGCCCTGCGGGGACTTCCCAGCAGCCGGGTTTGCTCCAGCTCTCAGCGTTTCCTCCTCTTGCCTCAGTTCGTTTCCCAAACTGCAGCCCCACAGCTGCCACCGCTGGCTCTGTGGGGACTGGGAGGGGGCACTGAGATCACAGGGAAGGGCTGGCCCCGTGGCTGGAGGCCTCACCCCAAAGCAGCTCTGGGGACTGTGCCGGGCCTTTGTGAGCCGCACGTACTCATTAAGCCGGGTTGAATGGAAGGTCAGATTTTACTGCAGATCTGGAAAGATCCTTGCTGGTCAGGCCAACCCAGAAACCAGCACTACAAAAAGGCTACAGGGGCTTTCCTGGCCATTTCCGTGGAAGCTTTTACGACTTGGTGGTTGAAAAATCAAGAGCTGAACTGAGAAGTCCTGTGGCCCCCCTTGAGGTCCAGCGTGCTGGCATCAGGCGCCAGGAACCTCCAGTGCTGGGGATGCGGGAGCCTGCCGGGGGCCTCGTGGGTCTTTTCTCAGCTCCATGGTGGCCAGCAAAGGTGTCCTAGGCTGGAATCAGAGCAGGATGAAGAAGGAGGCAGAGGCAGGGAGGTGTCAGAGGAAGAATTTCCCAATGGTCAGATGTGGAATGTGAGTGGTGCAGGTGCAGAGAGAGAGAGAAAATACCTGGGCAGCTTTCTGCCATCATCTTCCTAGTGGTAGAGTTTTTAAACAGCCACGTGCCCCCCACTCCCTCTGACCTTACTGTTGGTAGTGTGACTATGCTGTTGCACTCATCGACAGGTGGGGTCCATCCTGCCCTCCTAGGACCTGGGCTGGCCTTGTGACTTGCTTTGGACAATGTCATGTGGTGGGATAGAGGCTGTCCCAGTTGCAACCCTAGGCCAAGAGATGCCATACACATTTCTGCTGTTATCTCTTGGGCCCCACCTCTGCTGGGTAAGCAAAACCCAGCTAGCCTGCTGGAATATGAGAGGTACAGGGCCCAGCCAATGGGCTGACAGCCAGCCACCACTATGTGTATAAGCCAGGCCGTTTTAGACTTGCCAACCCCAACTGATCTCTCCAGCTGACTGCAGACACAAGTTCAAGCCCAGCCTTGATCAGTGCAGACCAGCCTTGATCAGCAGAACCTTCCAGTTGACCTATACACTCGTGAGAAATGCCGTGGTGGCTGGGAGGTGGCTCGTTACTCAGCTAGGGATAACAGATACACAGCTCACTGCTCCCATTTGTCAACACAGCCATTCTGGGCGCTCCCTCTTCCTAGCCGATCTCCATTGCTGTCACATGTTTAATTGTTGTTTTGCACATTAGAGTGTACACTCCATGAGGACGAGGACACGGGCTGGCTCTGCCCCATTCACTAGTACCTCCGCATGGCTGGGACATAGTAGGCCTTTAATAAGTATTGGCTGAGTAGATTGATGAATAAATTAGTACTCCTTTGTGAGGTTTTTTGTTTGTTTCTTCTCATTTCTTTCACAGATCTGGATGTATTTATTTGGTTTGATGTTTCTGTCCTGCACTGGGCTGTAAGCTCCCTGAGCGTGACCCTGTCTTCATCTCCATGGCAGCCCCAGTGCAGTGTTAAGCACATAGTAGGTGCTTCATAAATAGCTGCTGAATGAATGAATTTGTGTGTGTGCCATGCACTGCTGGCAATCTAGAGGAAGTGAGAAGCCTCCGTGTTTATGTTTGTGTGTGTGTGCTTGTGTGAATGTGGAGAATTTCTACTCTGTCCTAATCCACTGTAAGGCCATTCTACAAGACAAAGTAAATTTTCGCTGGTCTAGTCTGGGTGGAGGACCAGGCAGCAGGGAAATGAGTGGAATGACTTCTGTGGTCAACAGAATAATGGCTCCAAAGACGTCCACGTCACAGGACCTGCACATATGTCCTCTTACACAGCAGAAGGGGCTTTGCCGATGGGATCGAGTTAGATCGCTCTTGACGTGACGAGGTTATCCTGGATGACCTGGCAGGGCCCAGTGTAATCACAAGAGTCCTTATAAGCAGGGAACAGAAGTGTGAGAAAGACTGCAAGATGCTGTGCTACTAACTTTCGAGGTGGAGGAAAGGGCCATGGGCTGAGGAGGGCAGGGGCCTCTAGAAGCTGGAAAAGACAGGGAAACGGATTCCCCTTAGAGCCTCCAGAAGGCACACAGCCATGCTGGCACCATGCTAGTCACCCAGTGAGACCCATTTTGGGGTTTGGACTGTCAAAGAATAGACTTGTGTTGCTTTAAGCCACTTAGTTTGTAGTAATTTATTACAGCAGGTAAAGGAAACACACACAACCCTGAACCATCTTTAGTGAAAATTACTAGGAGTTTCTCAGTTTCTTCTGAGGGCTGGTGTGACCTCAGGGGCCAGCAAGAAGAGCCTCATCCCTCAGCCACCTTTGAGGAAGTAAACATGGACTTCCTCCCTGAGCTGTGGGGGAAATACTGGAAGATCGTTTTTTCAGATCAGAACATCGAGGAAGAGAGAGGAAGTGAACTGATCCTGGGTGTGCAGTGACAGTGCAGGCAATGCCTGGCTGGCTTTGGAGCTGGGGGACCCCTAGTACCCAAGAGGGATTCTCTGGACTCACCAGAGAAACAATGAGTGGAGGTAAATCTCCTTGGTCTCAGTTGGACAAGGTGTAATTCAGACTCTGTAATGGATTTTTAAAAATGTTTCCCTGCCCAGCATCTATTCCATTATTCTGGAAATGATTCCAGGTTTTTTTTTTCTGGAAAACTGCTCTTCCTCCAGTTTCATGATGTGGCTCATGTCACCCACACTCTCATACTCATAGCCAGATGTGGTTCTGTGACACCGGCTTAGCTAACCAGGGAACGCTGCTTCTTTGGCCACAGTTATTGGTCAGGGATGAGCATGTGACCCATGTTTGTCCAATCAGGGCCGATGTGGACCCTTTGCCTGAACTCTGGGGCGAAGGGAGTTGCAGTTGTTGCTGGGGGCTCAGGGAAGACACGATGAAAGCCTGGCCTGCTGGAAACGATCCGCCATCCCACAGGGATAGCGTATGTGAGAATGGAGCCAATACACAGAAAAGCAGAGCCCAGAGTGGAGGAAAAACAACAGAGAGAGAGAGGGACAGACTGATCGATAGACAGATAGAGGCAGAGACAGAGAGAGACTGACTCTTTTTCAGAGCCCCTGGATCGAGCCATGCCTGAATGAGCACACTCCCCCAAAACTCCTTGGTTAGCCAGAAAAATCCTCCCTTTTCCTTCCCTAAGCCAGCATGAGTGGGATTTTCCATCACTTGCAACCAAGAAAGTCCTGACCAATACAGAACCATAAGAGCAGAGCCATTAGGACGCTTTCATCCCTTTAGGTGGAAGCCCCTCTTTCATTCTGTAGTTGGAGAAACTAGAACCCAGAAAGGCCATGGTACTTGCCTGAGGTCACACAGCGAGTCACTCCGTAGTCGGGACTGGACCTGAGGGTGTAGAGTTCCAGTTTAAGACTCCTTCTCCCACCCTGTGGTCAGGAAGGTCAATCTGCCCCATTTCCCACCCCCATCCCCCAAGCATCCTCTACATAAATGTCCCTGAAGCTGAGAAGCAGCAGGAGACAGAGGTTAAGGTTTCCAGGTTTTAGGCTGGCTTCCCGTGAGGCCGCACAGATATCCGGACCCAGGCCTTTGGCATCCTCCGTAAGGAATTCTGGATCTGAGAGCCCCTGATTGTGGCAGGGGGCTGCAGATACAAACAACAGACTTGCAATTGCATCCTTGACCCATATCTTATTAGTCACAGTAGTTATGCTCTCTAACCTCAGTTTCCTTGTCTGTAAACTGCTCATAACAATAATATCAATATCATTCATTCAGTCATTTGACAAACATGTAGTGAGTACCTAGTATATGCCAGACACTGTGCCAGGCAGTGGGAAGTCAGGGTGTCCATGAGGACAAAATCCTGCCCTCTCTGTCCTTACAGTTCAGTAGCTCCTTAGGGTTCCTGTGAGGATTAAATAAGACAGCATGAAATTGAGGGAATTTGACGGGGTGGAACTCTTTGCATCTTGATTGTGGGAGATGATTTTGTGACTGTGAATGTTTGTCAAAACTCACAGAACTGCACCTTGACTATACATAAATTCTACCTCAGTCAATGACGCTCAGTTTCATAAAAAAAATTAAAGAGCGTCTTCTCTTCCCATTAGTGGTTAGGCTTATGTTGCAAGTCGAAGGAGAAAAGCTTCACATACAGTGAAAACTCATTAAGATGAAAAATCCCTTTAGAGAAGAAGAGAGAGCAGGTGTCAAGCACTTGGCCTGGCTGCAGACTGAGTCAAGTCCTTAGCACCAGCCATTGTCACCAGAGTCCTCTTCCCACTGTTGGTTTTCAGCTGTTTTGGATTAAGTGTGTTGTGACTCCCTTCCCTGAGCTGAGATCACTGAGGAGTGACCGTGGCTCAGAGCCCACGCCTAGGAGCTTCGAAAGGCAAAGTTGACAAGTTGAGTGGCCCTAAAATCATTACCAGGAAGGAGCTCAGCCACGGGGCTGCTCAGAACCCGGCCTGGGGCCTCTTGGCAAGTGCAGGCTGGAGGAGGGGTAACAGGCCAGCCCCACGTCCCCCCTGCTGACCCTCCCACCCTCTCTCCCAGCCTAGTGTCCAGGACTTGTCCCCAGGTGGGAGTCCCAGGAGGGCATGGACAGTGGCCAGGTGCAGCCTTGTGTTGTCATCATCTCTCCACTGGCCCGAATGCTCCGAGGAGGCCAGGACTAATGTGAATCAAAGTGTGGCACCTCCACTCCCAAGAGGAGGAGAGAATCGAGAATTAAGCCTGTGAGATGAAGCTGTACACAGAGAAGAGGCGAGGGCGGCAGGGAGCCCTCTGAGGAGACGACATTCTTGATTCTTGAGCACGAGTTGGAAGAAATGGAGTCAGCCAGGTGGATATTTGGAGGAGCAGAATCCCGGGTGAAAGGAATGACTGTGTCAAGGTACTGAGGCAGGAACATGCCCAGCGTGTTCCAGGCACGGCTGGGGTGGAGGGAGCGGGGAGGCACGATGGAGACACAGCAGGAAAGCCAGGTGGTGAGGACTATGGCCCAAGAGTGGGACCTGGAGTTTACTCAGAGAGAGAGACAGAGTAGCAGACCTGTAGGAATGGGAGCAACAAGGCAGAGTCTTCCCCCGAGCAAGCTCCGCTCGGGGATGGAAGGTGCGGGGGGCATGTTGTCAGCCATCATGGACGCCAGGCCAGGGCTTACTTCTGGAAGGAAACATTTAGCCCTGCCTTGTAGTCACCCACACTTCTGCCCACCGCCAGGGTTTTCTACCTCGGGAATAACACACGGGCTATATCTTGGGGATTTGTTTTCCTTTTTTCTAACAACACAAAAAGCTAACAAGTGAGAATAGGCCTTTCTGTGTGCCAGGATCTACATACTGGACATATATATATATATATATATATATATATATATATTTGAGATGGTGCCTCGCTCTGTCACCCAGGCTGGAGGGCAGTGGCGCAATCTTGGTTCACTGCAACCTCCGCCTCCCGGGTTCAAGCGATTCTCCCGTCTCAGCCTCCTGAGTAGCTAGGATTACAGGGGCACTCCACCACAACCAGCTAATGTGTGTTTGTGTGTGTGTGTGTGTGTGTGTGTGTGTGTGTGTGTGTGTATTTAGTAGAGATGGGGTTTCACCATATTGGTCAGGCTGGTCTTGAACTCCTGACCTCAGGTGATCCACCCGTCCTGGCCTCCCAAATTGCTGGGATTACAGGTGTGAGCCACTGTGCTTGGCTATCCATGTATATCTTTGAAGGCATCCCCTGCCTGGGAAACATGAGACCGAGGACTTGGTCACAAATCAAGTGGACGCTTTGGAGTGTCAGCACAATCTGCGTCCATATTTGCCAACAAGTTTTTAAAAAATGATGTTTTCTATAATCCTGGATTTGCACGGCGTGACCTTGATGGTGTCACCTTTCTCCCCTTTTCTATCCCAGCAATAATCTTAAATTCTACTCAAAACAAAGAGCTCCCTGTTGGCAGTTAATCCTCAAAGGGAGAGCTTTGTTTGAGACTAAAAAACCTCATTCAACAACTTTGGCAAGAGCTGGCATTCTTTGTGCCCACTCGGCCCAGTGTTTTCAGCTCTGACTAGGAGACTGCATTTGAGAGCTTAAGTTCATTTTTTTTTCACCCCTTGCAAGTAGACCTCTGTGTCACAAGGCACATTAGTGGAGCAGGTATTCAAGGGAATAATAAAGGAATTAGAGCAGCTGCCAGGAATAGAGGCAGGGGGCTGGGGGGGATCTCCAGGTGTGCTGAGCGAGGGGGTTTCTGGGAAAATGGGACCCAAGGACAAAGGAGGAGCTGGGTCTTCCGAGAGGTTCTCCCCACGCTCAACGACACACTTTTGTATTCATTTTCAATGCTGTATAACAAATCGCCATAAACTTTGTGGCTTAAAACATCCTTTTGCTACCCATCAGCTCTGGAGGTCAGGAGTTTCACGCAGTGCGACTAGGTTCCCTGCCCCAGGTCTCGCCAGGCTGAAGTCAAGGTGTCAGCAGCCTGCGTGCTCCTCTGGGGCTCTGGGTGGTCTTCCAAGCTCATGCAATTGGGCAGAATGCCATCCCTGTGGGGTAGGACTTGGGTCTTACTGGCTGTCACGGTCACTCTCAGCTCCTGATGGCCACCTCATTCCTGGCTCTGAGGCCCCTTCCATTTTTGAAGCCAGCAACCGAGAATCTCCCTCACATCAAATCTCTTTTAGGCTTTGAATCTCCTTTTCCAGAAGGGGTCTTGTCCCATTTCCGGGCTCACCTCGTTGTTAGGTCAGGGTGCCTTCAATTCATACAGTCATGGTGCCATAGCAGAGCTTGCTCATGGAGTGCTAGCCCATGGCATCCACAGGCCCTCCCACAGTGGAGATGGGGGGGATTATGAGGCAAGGGGTGGGCTGCTGACAAGGGTCACCCTGGCATTCCACCTGCCATGCCTGCCTTCATGGCCATGAGCAGACATCAGAGCTGCTCACCAATGCCAGGCCTCAGAAGCCCCAGCGATGGCCCCAAAAGCCCCACACTCTTCATCAAAGCCGGGTGGTTAAGGCCTGAGGCCTGGGCCCCAGACTTGGGTATGAATCTTAGCTCTGGGCTCTTAGTCATGTGACTGTATCAGCCAGGATGGGTTAGATTATGCCGAGGTGACAATCAAGCCTGACATCTCTATGGTTGAAAAACTGAGGTGTATCTCTCACACACATCACATGCCTCTTGCAGGTTGGCAGAGAGACAGTGCTACCACGGTCACTCAGAGACCCAGGCAGAGTAGCCACCCTCTTAAATGTGGCCAGTAGGCAGGCCAGAGGGAAAAGCGAATGTGGCCTCAGCAAATCTCATGGCCACCCCTGACTCTAAGAAGGCAGAGAGGCGCCCTCAAGCAGAGAGAGCTAGAGTGTTTTTGAATCTTCCATGAACACTCTGTGAAGTGGGTAGGTGATCTTCAGTGAGTTTTTTTTCTAGTCTGAGCCTCAGTTTCCTCATCTGTAAAACAGACAGGAGAGTGTGATCTGGCCAGGGCTGGGATGCCGTGTGTTGGATAAGTGTGAGCTGGGTTCTTGCAACGTACAAGGTCATGTGAGCTCATCTACTCCTACAGCAGCAACCCCCACACAACCTTGTGAACATGCTAAGAACTGCTGAATTATACCTTTTTAAATGGTGAACGGTGTGATATGTGAATTATCTCTCTCTTTCTTTCTTTCTTTTTTTTTTTGAGACAGAGTTTCTCTCTTGTCGCCCAGGTTGGAGTGCAATGGTGCGATCTCGGCTCACTGTAACCTCTGCCTCCCAGGTGCCAGTGATTCTCAACCTCCTGAGTAGCTGGAATTACAGGTGCCTGCCACCACGCCCGACTAATTTTTGTATTTTTAGTAGAGACAAGTTTTCACCATATTGACCAGGCTGGTCTCGAACTCCTAACCTCAGGTAATCCACCTGCCTCTGCCTCCCAAAGTGCTGGGATTACAGGCTTGGGCCACCATGCCTGGCTGTATCTCAATTTTAGCAAGTCAGCTTGCTTTGTGAAGTTCTCTTATGTCTATTTTGGAGTTGATGAAACCAGAAATCTATTCTTCCTTACACGCCCAGGTTCTGTTTCGCTGCTTTTCTTGTGACAGCACCCAGTTTTCCTCTGAGAAACTGCTTGTCCACCACTTTCTTTGGCCCTGGTGAGCTTCCCACACCTGCCCCGCCCCAGCACACCTGCCTGCTCAGGTCAGGCATGGGCGGTGGCCCCACGCTGGCCCTGATTCTTCTTTCTCTTCATACAATCAGATGGAGAGGCAACGAGATCTTAGGGGGACCGATCAATCAGAACCCTGCCCTGAGACTGCTAGGATGGGAGTGGTGTAAGCCTGGATCCTTCCTGGACTCCACAAGGGAGCACATCCGTGGGGAAGATGGTGAGGCTGACACAGATGGACAGAGCCTGACAGAGCTGACACAGATGGTGAGGCTGACACAGATGGACAGAGCCTGACAGAGCTGACACAGATGGTGAGGCTGAAATAGATGGACAGAGCCTGAAGACGCACTCCACATCATCAGAGGCTGGTCCCATCCTGAACGTCAGCAGCGCTAACTAAGGTTAACAAACTCTGATCTGAGCCTTTGTTTTCAGCCATGTCTGGAGCCAAATGCTCCTCCCCAACTTCCCAACCACAGGAGCCAGTAAAGTTCTTCTCCTGCTTGAGCCGCTGTGAGTCAGGTTTCTAGCCCTTGTGATATGCTTTAGGATGTGTCTCCTACAAATCTCATGTGAAAGGTGAACTCCAGTGTTGGAGGTGGGTCTGGTGGCAGGAGTTTCGGTAGTGGGGGCAGATTCCTCACGAATGGCTCGGTGCCCTCTCATGGTGATGAGTGAGTGCTCACTCTGGGAGTTCCTCCGAGAGCTGGTTGTTTACAAGAGGCTGACACCTCTGTTCCTCTCTCTTGCTTTCTGTCTTGCCATGTGACAGGCTGGCTCCCCCTCTCCTTCCGCCATGATTGGAAGCTTCCTGAGGCCTCACCAGAAGCAGATGCCGGCACCATGCTTCCTGTACAGCCTGTAAACTTTTTCTTTATAAATGTCCCATTCTCAGGTATTCCTTTATAGCAATGCAGATGGACTAACATACCTTGCAATCAGAATGATTCCAGCTGACACAGTGGCCACTGCATCTGTAGAAGTGTTGAGGAACAAGATATAACAGGTGGGTTATATGCTGCTTCAAGGAGTGGAGCTTTACTGCTCACGTAACAAGGAGGCTGGAGGGAGGCATGTGCTGCCATTGGTTTAGCAGTTTGCTGATGCCTCTGTGATTCTCTTGAGCCTTTTCTCAAGGCCACAGAATGGCTACTGGAGCACCAGGCATCATGTCAGTGGGCAGGAAGAAAGGAAGAAGATGTGATGTCAATGACATCTGTCCCTTTTAGCATAAGATCAAAAGCTTTCCCAGGTCTCCAGCAGACTCCCCTTACATCTCACCAGAAATGTACTGTGACATGTGGCCGCAGAGGAGTCTGAGAAAGTGAAGTTTGCTCTTCTAGCCCTTAGAGTGTAGGAAAAGAAGAATGGGGTTTGGGTTGGCTGTAGGTGAGGAAGTGAAGATTCTCAACCCTATGAGTTTATTCTGGTTATCTCATTTGGAACTGTCTGACATGCTGAAAGTTTTTGATTACCCAAAGGGGGAAATGGATTGTAAAATATAGATTGATAATCCTATCTTCAAGACACAAGATCCAGGAAGAAAGAAAAACAGCACTAGCAGGGGTTTGGTAGTTAAATGCTTGTTTTATTGATGAGAAAACTGAGGCTCAGAGAGGCCAAGTGACCCACTCCACATCACACCGGCAGTCACAGATGAGGTGGTGATGTGGGAAGAATCTTGCTTGGCTGGGCTGTCTGGGGTTCACATCTAAATCCTGGCTGAAGCCTCTGACAACCACCAATTGTGTTTGTCTCTGTGGGTCTACCTAGTTTGGATGTGTTGTATAAATGGAATCACAATATATGTGGCCTTTTGTGACTGGCTTGCTCAACTTAGCATAATGTTTTCTTTCTCTCTTTTTTTTTTTTTTTTGAGGTGGAGTCTCACTCTGTCGCCCAGGCTGGAGTGCAATGGCACAGTCTCGGCTCACTACAACCTCTGCCTCCCAGGTTCAAGCAATTCTCCCATCTCAGCCTCCCGAGTAGCTGGGATTACAGGCACCTGCCATCATGCCCAGCTAATTTTTGTATTTTTGTAGAGACTGGGTTTCACCATGTTGACCAGGCTGGTCTTGAACTCCTGACCTCAGGTGATCTGCCCGCCTTGGCCTCCCAAAGTGCTGGGATTGCAGGCGTGAGCCGCCGCACCCAGCCAGCATAATGTTTTCAAGGTTCATGTGTGTTGTAGTTGTATCAGTATTTTCTTCCTTTCTGTGGCTGATTTTTGTTTCTTTCTGTGGCTGAATAATATTCTCTGGCCTATTCTGGTGTGCTTGGACCACATTTAGGTACCCATTCACCAGCTGATGGACATTGTGCTGTTTCCACGTTTTAGCTACAGTAGCCAATGCTGCTCTGAGCAGGAGCACAGGTGGACTTGTCTGAGAATCAGTTTGCAGTTCTTTTGAGTATATATCTTAGAGTGGAATTGCTGGGTCGTAGGTTCATTTAACTTTTTGAGGAACTGCCAGGCTGTTTGCCACAGTGGTTGCACCATTTTAATTCCCACCAACAGTATCCAAGGGTTCAAATCTCTCCGCAGCTTCATCAGCACTTGGTATTCTCCATTCCTTTGATTATGGCCATCTTTGGTGGGTGTGAAGAGACATCCCGTTGTGATTCCGATTGGTATTTCCCTCATGACTAACAGTATTTGGCATCTTTTCATGTATTTGTTGGCCATTTGTTTATCTTCTTTGGAGAAATGCCCGTTGAAGTCCTTTGTCCATTTTCTAATTGTCTTGTTTGTCTTTTTGTTGTTGAACTGTGATAGTTACATATATATATATATATATATGTATTCTGGATACTAGATCCTTATGCAACAGTTAGCTTCTAATGTTGGCAAACCAATGTTAACATTTAGAACTGATTGACCGGGTGCAGTGGCTCACGCCTGTAATCCCAGAACTTTGGGAGGCCGAGGCGGGCGGATCACGAGGTCAGGAGATCGAGACCATCCTGGCTAACACGGTGAAACCCCATCTCTACTAAAAATACAAAAAATTAGCCAGGCATGGTGGCGGGCACCTGTAGTCCCAGCTACTCAGGAGGCTGAGGCAGGAGAATGTTGTGAACCCAGGAGGCAGAGCTTGCAGTGAGCCGAGATCACGCCACTGCACTCCAGCCTGGACAACAGAGCGAGACTCCATCTCAAAAAAAAAAAAAAAATTTAGAACTGATCAGCAAACTTGAATCCTTGCTCTTACAGTTGGATGGTCATCCAGGCGAGATGTGAAAACAAAGGTTTCAGTTTTAGAAGCATAACCTGGGCCGGTTGGCTTAGCCATGCCCTACCGAGTGGGAGGATCTTGTTAAATTGAGTGTGTGGCCCGTGCCTCTTTTTTTTTTTTTTAAATAAACCTTTAGTTACTAATGTGAATCCCTGTGTTCCCATCATCCAGCTTGCTCGTTTAGCATGCTGCCCTCTTTGTCTCAGACTTGTTTTTAAAAGGATTAAATCCTTACAGAAACAGCTGAGGCCCCCATACTCCCTTCCTAATCCCATGCCCATGGCCCCTTTAGGAATTATCATTATCTAAAGCTGCTTTCCTGAGGGATTTGAAGCAGCTTATAATAGCAAGCACAAGACTCGAAATTGCCATCTCTCCGACATTAATGGGATGGGAGCTGGTGGGAAACTCTTGAGCTCACCTTTCTTCCTTGGGTTCTTGAGATATCACCTGAAGTCTGTCACCTATCAAGGTGCCATATCCCCTGTCCCGCTTGACAGAGAGTGGGAGTGCCTGGGACATTCCCTCCATGTGACCAGAGGGAGGATGGGCAGGGCTCAGGGTGGCTGGCTTCCAGGGTTGCAACTCTGGCAATTGCACAGGGCCATGCTCACGAGTTCTCCAGGCTTGGTTTAAAACTCTCCTGGCACCATCTGGAAATCTTTAATAATTCTTAATAATTATGTAGCCACTCCTGCCCATTTTGGGTTACAAGGTTTAGCAAATAAAAATACGGCACCCCCAATTAAATATGATTTTTAGATAAACAACAAATACTCTTGTAGCATAACTATATCCCATGCAGGTAAAAATACAAGACTTCTAACTAATTTTGATTTTCAGATAAACAATGAATAATTTTTTTAGTATATCTCATGCAATATATGAGACATACTAACTCATTATTTGTCATTTTTCTGAAATTTAAGTTTAACTGGGCATCCTGTATTTTATCTGGCAGCCTTATGCCCATTACCTCCATGTGTCAGGAATGGACGTTTCCTGTCTTGTTGTAGAGACTTGGTAGAGTAGCTGGTAGGTTCCAAGTTAAGGGAGGAAAAAGAGACCAAGCTTTGTCTCTTTTGTAAAATGGTGCTGAGGTAAAAACACGTGCCCGTATCTTGCACGTGGAAAGAACCAGGTGCCCGCCCTCCCTCCTGTGTGGAGGTTTCTGCTCACAGCCTGGAGGCAGGTGGTGTAGACTTGGGTGATTCAGACCTCCGAGTCTCTGGTCTTTCCTATCTGTGGCTTTGGGCCTTAAGGCAGCCCTATTTCTGTTGGAGAAGCAGGGGGTGAAAGAGGTAACGGAGAGGAAGGGGAATTTGGAACACACATATATGGAGTGTCTGTGTGCCAGGCTCTGAGTGAGGCTCTGGGGTCCCAAGATGAACAAGGAAAACTGTAAATTCTAGAGCAATTCCTCCCAAAGTGTGACATGGGCATGGGTCACGTGACCCTGTTAAAATGGAGGCTGCTGCCACGCAACAGGGCAGTCTATCATTCTAACCCGCTCCTGCGGCTCCGACGCGACTGTCCTGGACCATGTTATGAGTGTTGAGGGCCTGGAACATGCAGGGCTGATGGGGAGTGACAGTGGGCTCTTGAGGGGCAAAAGGAATCTTAGTGTTTTTATGTAGGAAGCAAAGATACACGTATGGTGGGTAAACAGGTAGACAGTGTATGTGTGGCGTTAGCACTTTATGGGGAGATGAATAAGAAAAAAATGTCTAAAAAGCTTCCCTGGCCGGGCGCAGTGGCTCACGCTTGTAATCCCAACACTTTGGGAGGCCAAGGCAGGCAGATCACCTGAGGTCAGGAGCTTGAGACCACCCTGGCCACCATGGTGAAACCCGGTCTCAACTAAAAATACAGAAATTATCTGGGCGTGGTGGTGGGTGCCTGTGATCCCAGCTACTCAGGAGGCTGAGGCAGGAGAATCCCTTGAATCCGGGAGGTGGAGGTTGCAGTGAGCTGAGACCATGCCATTGCACTCTAGCCTGGGTGACAAAAGCAAAACTCCATCTCAAAATAAATAAATAAATAAATAAATAAAGTAAAATAAAAAGCTTCCCAGGGGGGAGGGGAGACATTAATTAAAAAAAAAAGATTGAGAAACATCAGGTTAGAGGAAGAGATGAGCAATAAACAAGTTGACCAAGTTATATAAATGCATCTGAATCCATCAGTATAATAATCAATGAAATAATTCAACCATGCTAAGGGCAGCAGAAGAATTAAACAGAGTGATCCAACCAAGAGTAATGGAAAGAGAGCTACTTTGGCCAGGGTGGTCAGGGAGAGCTTCCTGGAGGAGGTGACCTTTAAGTAAGTTCTGAAAGATGGAAGCCCATCACACAGAAAGCCAGAGGCATTTCAGGTAAAAGGAACAGCAACTACAAAGTTTCAGTGGCAGGAAGTAGCTTAGTATGTTCTAGAAAGTGATCAGATGGTCTTTATGTAGATCCCACTCTCTTTACTACCATTTGATGAGAGATTGTTACTCCCATTTTACAGCTGGGGAAACTATGGCTGAATAACTTGCCCAGTGCCCCTGTATCAGTCAGGTTTCAACCAGAGAAACAGAACCAGTAGGAGGCAGATATTCAGGGATTTATTGCAGGGAGTTGGCTTAGGCGATGGTGGGGCCTGGCCAGGCAAGCTGGGAATCGTGGAGGACAGGCTGGGTCTCTGGGGCACTGCTCAGGCCGCTGTCACAGGAGGAATTTCTTCCGTTGCAGGGAGCCTCCGCCAGCTTTAAGGCCTTTCCACCGACTGGACCAGGCTCGCCGGGTCATCCAGGCCAACCTTTACTTAAAGTCAGCTGATGACGGGCTTTAATCACATCTACCAAATGCCATTGCAGCAACACCTAGATGAGTGTTTGGTTGAATAACAGGGGACTGTGACCTCACCAGGTTCATGCGTCAAACTGAGCATCTCAACACCCCATCTAGTAAGTGGTAGAGCTGAGGTTTGAACTGAGCCTGACCTTAAGCCCATTTTGATTACCATGAGCAATTAATTAATCCATGCAGCAACCCCACGAGGCAGGTGTTATTAGCCCCACCTGCCCAGGCGTCCTGAACATTGCTCCTAGCCGGCATTCAAGAGATACTTGCTGAAATGTATGAATGAATTTGTTTAGCCAAGATTCTCAGCACCTGCTTACTTCCCACCTGCCCCATCCTGTCCTCACCCATCAGGAGCTGCCCGGGTGATCTGAGCAGTGGGGACTTTTATTCTGGTGAGGAAACCCAGTGTGGGACGAACTTGCTGTGGAGGGAAATGAGGGGTGCAACCCAGGTCAGGGTTCTGGTCGAGCCTGAGGCGGGCCACTGGGGTCTGTGTGCCCACAGAGGCAGAGGTCCCGGGTCTCTGTCCTGTCTTCTAGACTACTCATGGGCCTGGCCGGGAGGGCCACCCACCCAAGACAGTCATCCTGGGCTGCACACGGCCACCCAGCATCTCACAGTCACAAGCAAAGGACAGGCTCGCTGGCCAGGCCCTGGCCTCTCCCATGCCTGACTGCCCGCCAGGCTGGGACTGGGGGAGCAGAGGCCGCTGCTTTGATGCTGATCTGCTCTTAACCATTTCCTGGACAACTGGCTCGTGAAACCGAATATGAGGGATCCAAAGACTTTTATGGGGGGCTTTTCTGCTTCCAGCAAATTCCAGGACACGATTTTACAACCCCCCGATTCCAGGCCGCCCTTTGCCCACACTCTCCTTCATCTGCAGGGAAGGTCTGAGGCTTCTACTGAGTGGCAGGTGGGGGGTGTCACTGGCTGAGGTGGGGGTGACCAGGCAGGAACCAAAGTGGGGATAGGACAGCGGGGCAGAGGGTGCCCCGGAGATCAGGGCTGAGCCCTCAGCAGGGTCTCAGGTTAGGCGGCTGCAGCCGGTATACCCGGAGACACAGCAAGACCCAGGCTCGGTCCACATTGAAGGGAGATCCGAGGCCCAGGGACATTGAATTTCCATGAGGAATGGCAAGATCTGTCCACATGGGAAGGCCTGGCCATCCTGCTCCACTCCTCTACGGGACAGCGCAGGGCAGGGGTGGGGCGGAGACAGAAACACATATGGAGATGCACAGAGACACCCACAGACAGACACAGGGAAGGAGCATGCAGACGGGGACACAGCAGCACCGACGGAGGGAGAAGGGACTGGGGATGCAAGGGAAATGCACTCTGAGAGACGAAGATGGGGATGAGGCCTCGGAGCAGCCAGAAAAGAGAAGGGCACAGCTGGCATCCAACCTCAGCTGTAGGGTGACATGTGAGTGTTGTTTTACGCCGCCAGGCTCATGGCCATCTGTGACAGAGGAAGCTCTGGATCTAGAGGGAAGCTCCTCAGGTCTGCATCCTGGCTCTGCTGCTCACTAGCTCAGGCAGGACCCTGACTTAACTGCCCTGTGCCTCAGTTTCCCCTCTGTAAAGGGGGATGGCAACAGTGCCTGCCTCATAGGGTGGCCGTCAGCCCTAAACAAATTAATAGATGTGTACACGAGGAGTACAGCCTACACGTAGGTGCCCGCAGACATGAGCCATCACACTGCCTGAGTCATTATTTCTACATCACACAGGCGTTCCCCTCCGCCACCCACCCTCCCACCAGCCTCATGGGGAGTTCTCTGAGCATCTGTTTCACAGTGTGGAGAGATGAGCACCTCCCCACAAATATTCCTACACAATCACTCACCCCCACCCTCATGCCTGTCCAAGGTCCAGTGAGTTTGTCACCCTCCTGGAGTACCCTGTCCACCCCAGGTGGGCAGGGCTCTGCCCGTCCCAGGCCTGGGCAGCCGGGCACCTGGCCTCCCTGCCCAGGGGCTGGGTGCTCTCCCACCAACTCAGGGAACCCAAGAGGGGAGGGTCAGGAGGCTGGTGCGGATTCCCACTGGCTCGGTTCCTGTGCCACTTTTGGCAGCCCCCATACCCTGGAGTCCAGTTTCCTCTTCCTAAAGTGGGCATCATCACAACAGCACCTGCTCCCTAGGCCCCAGTGCGGATTGAAGGAGGGAGAGCAGAAAAGCAGGCTGGCATCTTCCCGGCTCCCAGCAAGTCTGTGCGGGTGGAAGGGTGGTTGTAATGGATGCAGGCGCTGGGTTGGAAGTGTGTGTGCCTGTGCTTATTCTCCTGCTGGGCCTGCGTGGAGGAGGGGTCAGAGGGAGGTCCTCCTAGCTGAACTGACTGATCCCTGCCGGGGCATGTCCTGGCCTGGGGACCCTCACTGCCCTCTGGCCCTGGCAGGACTCGCAGGCCTCTGGGGATGTTACCGCCACCTGGCAGGTCCCTACCCCTCCCAGCAAGTCTGAGGATCTGGGGTCACCACTCAGGGCAGGGCTCTTGCGGGGCACCTTGGGTAGAGCACAGGCAACTCTCAGGGGGATGACAGGCCTGTCCTGGCATGCTGGCTGTGTGGAAAGGGGTGTGTGTGACAGTGTTTCTGAGTGTGTGTGTGCACGAGCCTGCATGTTGCAGCGTGCATCTGTATGAGTGTGTGTGTAAGTGAATGTGCAGGGGCCTGTGTGTGAGCAAGCATGTGTGTGAATATGTGTTTCAGTATGTGAGGGACTGGATGCGTGTGAGTGTGTGAGCATGAGGCTGCGCGCGTGCCCGCGTGTCCCTTGTCAACTGTGAGAGCACAGGCCGGGGGCACAGTGAGTGCGGACGCCCTCTGGTGGGTGCTCAGCATATTCTCAGCCGGTGGCAAGAAGCCTCGGGGAGCGGCTCTCTCTGCAGGCCCTTGCGGAGGGCAAGCTCGTGCGGAGTCGCTCGCTACACGCAGGTCCTGAGAATGAAGCCAGAGCTGTGGTTGCCGAGCGGCCTGCATACCCCTGACTCGCCACCCAGCAGCTGTTCACTGAGCGCGCACTGCGAGTCAGGTGCGGGGACACTCACTGCACCCCTATTTCACGGATGAGAAACAGACTCGGAGCTCAGTGAGATCCGTTACTTTCCCCGGCCCCACAGCTAGCAAGGATGTGACCCCGCTGTGCCCCCTGAGCCTATGCTGTCGCCACGCTGCCCTCCCTGGGCTCCTCCTGTAACCTCTGTCTCCTCCCGGGGGTCCACGTCCCAGCACCCCCCATACTGTGCCTGATGCCTGACTTCTCTACTGGACCTGAGTCCCGGAGGACATAACGACATAACTTTATCCAGCTGCCAGCCCGCTGGCATGGCGAGTGCCTCATACGTGGTTGTTCAATGAACCCCTCTCTGCTTTGGCTGCCTGGCGTCTCGTCATTACAACTTTCTCTCCTCCAGGAAGCCCTCCATGATGTCACATCACCCCCTCTCAGGGCTCGTGTCTGCCTCCTTCATCAGACTGCCTTGTTCAGTACTGTAGTGCCTGGCCCATAGTAAGTGCTTAATAAATATGTATTTGTTGAGAAAAGGAATGACTGACTGAATGAATGAACGAATGAATGGGAGGCATGGGGATGGGGAAAGAGATGAGGGAAGGGTAAGACCCCTGACTAATGCGGACAAATAATGACAATCCCAGCGACCTCCCAACCTTCTGCTTGTTGAGGTAAAGAGCTGCTGACTGGGACCCAGCCTGTGACCAGGCCTGGCCAGCCCGGCAGGACCCAGTAATCCAGAGCCAGAGACTCAGGTTGAGTCCTGGCCTCAGAACTCACACTTTTGCGGATGGGGAGGCATGAGTGGGTGGGGAGCGAACACAGGTGGAGGGTGAACGCAGGTGGGAGGCGCACGCAGGTGGAGTAGTGTGTGCCAGTGGAGGTGTGTGCACGGGTGGTGTGTGTGGGTGGAGGTGTGTGTGGTGGTGGAGGTGTGTGTGGGTGGAGGTGTGTGTGCCAGTGGAGGTGTGTGCACGGGTGGTGTGTGTGGGTGGAGGTGTGTGTGGTGGTGGAGGTGTGTGTGGGTGGAGGTGTGTGTGGTGGTGGAGGTGTGTGTGTGGGTGGAGGTGTGTGTGTGGGTGGAGGTGTGTGTGTGGGTGGAGGTGTGTGTGGGTGGAGGTGTGTGTGGGTGGAGGTGTGTGTGGTGGTGGAGGTGTGTGTGTGGGTGGAGGTGTGTGTGTGGGTGGAGGGGTGTGTGGGTGGAGGTGTGTGTGTGGGTGGAGGTGTGTGTGTGGGTGGAGGTGTGTGTGTGGGTGGAGGTGTGTGTGGGTGGAGGGGTGTGTGGGTGGAGGTGTGTGTGTGGGTGGAGGTGTGTGTGGTGGTGGAGGTGTGTGTGTGGGTGGCGGTGTGTGTGGTGGTGGAGGTGTGTGTGTGGGTGGAGGTGTGTGTGTGGGTGGCGGTGTGTGTGGGTGGAGGTGTGTGTGGGTGGAGGTGTGTGTGGGTGGAGGTGTGTGTGTGTGGGTGGAGGTGTGTGTGGTGGTGGAGGTGTGTGGTGGTGGAGGTGTGTGTGTGGGTGGAGGTGTGTGTGGGTGGAGGTGTGTGTGGGTGGCGGTGTGTGTGGTGGTGGAGGTGTGTGTGGGTGGAGGTGTGTGTGGGTGGAGGTGTGTGTGTGGGTGGAGGTGTGTGTGGGTGGAGGTGTGTGTGTGGGTGGCGGTGTGTGTGGTGGTGGAGGTGTGTGTGTGGGTGGAGGTGTGTGTGGGTGGAGGTGTGTGTGTGGGTGGAGGTGTGTGTGGTGGTGGAGGTGTGTGTGGGTGGAGGTGTGTGTGGGTGGAGGTGTGTGTGGGTGGAGGTGTGTGTGTGGGTGGAGGTGTGTGTGTGGTGGAGGTGTGTGTGGGTGGAGGTGTGTGTGGGTGGCTGTGTGTGGTGGTGGAGGTGTGTGTGTGGGTGGAGGTGTGTGTGGTGGTGGAGGTGTGTGTGGTGGTGGAGGTGTGTGTGTGGGTGGAGGTGTGTGTGTGGGTGGAGGTGTGTGTGGGTGGAGGTGTGTGTGGGTGGAGGTGTGTGTGGTGGTGGAGGTGTGTGTGTGGGTGGAGGTGTGTGTGTGGGTGGAGGGGTGTGTGGGTGGAGGTGTGTGTGTGGGTGGAGGTGTGTGTGTGGGTGGAGGTGTGTGTGTGGGTGGAGGTGTGTGTGTGGGTGGAGGTGTGTGTGGGTGGAGGGGTGTGTGGGTGGAGGTGTGTGTGTGGGTGGAGGTGTGTGTGGTGGTGGAGGTGTGTGTGTGGGTGGCGGTGTGTGTGGTGGTGGAGGTGTGTGTGTGGGTGGAGGTGTGTGTGTGGGTGGCGGTGTGTGTGGGTGGAGGTGTGTGTGGGTGGAGGTGTGTGTGGGTGGAGGTGTGTGTGTGTGGGTGGAGGTGTGTGTGGTGGTGGAGGTGTGTGGTGGTGGAGGTGTGTGTGTGGGTGGAGGTGTGTGTGGGTGGAGGTGTGTGTGGGTGGCGGTGTGTGTGGTGGTGGAGGTGTGTGTGGGTGGAGGTG
Source organism: Nomascus leucogenys (assembly GCF_006542625.1). Classification (NCBI taxonomy): domain Eukaryota; kingdom Metazoa; phylum Chordata; class Mammalia; order Primates; family Hylobatidae; genus Nomascus; species Nomascus leucogenys. Next base: position 7,068,337 of record NC_044393.1, read on the forward strand.
TGTGTGGGTGGAGGTGTGTGTGTGGGTGGAGGTGTGTGTGGGTGGAGGTGTGTGTGTGGGTGGCGGTGTGTGTGGTGGTGGAGGTGTGTGTGTGGGTGGAGGTGTGTGTGGGTGGAGGTGTGTGTGTGGGTGGAGGTGTGTGTGGTGGTGGAGGTGTGTGTGGGTGGAGGTGTGTGTGGGTGGAGGTGTGTGTGGGTGGAGGTGTGTGTGGGTGGCTGTGTGGTGGTGGAGGTGTGTGTGTGGGTGGAAGTGTGTGTGGTGGTGGAGGTGTGTGTGGTGGTGGAGGTGTGTGTGTGGGTGGAGGTGTGTGTGTGGGTGGAGGTGTGTGTGTGGGGGTGGAGGTGTGTGTGTGGGTGGAGGTGTGTGTGTGGGTGGAGGTGTGTGTGGGGGTGGAGGTGTGTGTGTGGGTGGATGTGTGTGGTGGTGGAGGTGTGTGTGTGGGTGGAGGTGTGTGTGTGGGTGGAGGTGTGTGTGTGGGGGTGGAGGTGTGTGTGGGGGTGGAGGTGTGTGTGTGGGTGGAGGTGTGTGTGGGGGTGGAGGTGTGTGTGTGGGTGGAGGTGTGTGTGTGGGGGTGGAGGTGTGTGTGGGGGTGGAGGTGTGTGTGTGGGTGGAGGTGTGTGTGGTGGTGGAGGTGTGTGTGTGGGTGGAGGTGTGTGTGGGTGGCTGTGTGTGGGTGGAGGTGTGTGTGTGGTGGTGGAGGTGTGTGTGTGGGTGGATGTGTGTGGTGGTGGAGATGTGTGTGTGTGGGTGGAGGTGTGTGGTGGTGGAGGTGTGTGTGTGGGGGTGGAGGTGTGTGTGTGGGTGGAGGTGTGTGTGTGGGGGTGGAGATGTGTGTGGGTGGAGGTGTGTGTGTGTGGGTGGAGGTGTGTGGTGGTGGAGGTGTGTGTGTGGGTGGAGGTGTGTGTGTGGGTGGAGGTGTGTGTGGGTGGCTGTGTGTGGTGGTGGAGGTGTGTGTGTGGGGGTGGAGGTGTGTGTGGGTGGAGGTGTGTGTGTGGGTGGAGGTGTGTGTGGTGGTGGAGGTGTGTGTGTGGGGGTGGAGGTGTGTGTGGGTGGCTGTGTGTGGTGGTGGAGGTGTGTGGTGGGTGGATGTGTGTGGTGGTGGAGGTGTGTGTGTGGGTGGAGGTGTGTGTGGTGGTGGAGGTGTGTGTGTGGGTGGAGGTGTGTGTGGGTGGCTGTGTGTGGTGGTGGAGGTGTGTGTGTGGGTGGATGTGTGTGGTGGTGGAGGTGTGTGTGTGGTGGTGGAGGTGTGTGTGTGGTGGTGGAGGTGTGTGTGTGGGTGGAGGTGTGTGTGGTGGTGGAGGTGTGTGTGTGGGTGGAGGTGTGTGTGGGTGGATGTGTGTGGTGGTGGAGGTGTGTGTGTGGGTGGAGGTGTGTGGGGGTGGAGGTGTGTGTGGGTGGCTGTGTGTGGTGGTGGAGGTGTGTGTGGGGGTGGAGTGTGGTGGTGGAGGTGTGTGTGGTGGTGGAGGTGTGTGTGTGGTGGTGGAGGTGTGTGTGTGGTGGTGGAGGTGTGTGGTGGGTGGATGTGTGTGGTGGTGGAGGTGTGTGTGTGGGTGGAGGTGTGTGTGGTGGTGGAGGTGTGTGTGTGGGTGGAGGTGTGTGTGGGTGGCTGTGTGTGGTGGTGGAGGTGTGTGTGTGGGTGGAGGTGTGTGTGTGGTGGTGGAGGTGTGTGTGGGTGGAGGTGTGTGTGTGGGTGGAGGTGTGTGTGGGTGGAGGTGTGTGTGTGGTGGTGGAGGTGTGTGTGGGTGGAGGTGTGTGTGTGGTGGTGGAGGTGTGTGTGGGTGGAGGTGTGTGTGTGGTGGTGGAGGTGTGTGTGTGGGTGGAGGTGTGTGTGGGTGGCTGTGTGTGGTGGTGGAGGTGTGTGTGGTGGTGGAGGTGTGTGTGGGTGGAGGTGTGTGTGTGGTGGTGGAGGTGTGTGTGGGTGGAGGTGTGTGTGTGGGTGGAGGTGTGTGTGGGTGGCTGTGTGTGGTGGTGGAGGTGTGTGTGGTGGTGGAGGTGTGTGTGGGTGGAGGTGTGTGTGTGGTGGTGGAAGTGTGTGTGGGTGGAGGTGTGTGTGGGGGTGGATGTGTGTGGGTCTGGAGCTGCATGAGCTTGTGCAACTGTGAGTGTGTGTGGCAGGAGCACCTGAGTTCATTCGTTTCCTCTTGCTGCTGTGGCAAATTGTCCCAAACTTGGTGGCTTAAAACAACACTTCATCTCATAGTCTGGCGGTCAGAAGTCTGAAGTGGGCCTCACTGTGCTAGAATCAAGGAGTGGCAGACTGCATCCCTTCCTGAGGCTTTGGGGGGAACCAATTTCCTGGCCTTTTTAGTTTCTAGAAGCCACCACACTCCTTGGCCTGTGGCCCCTTCCGCTCTCCCCAAATCCAGTGGTGGCAGGTGGAGTCTCTCCCTGCATCACTTCAACCTCCGCTGCACTGTCACATGGCCTTGGTGTGACTCTGACCCTCCTACCTCCGTCTTATAAGGGATCACACTGTGCCCACCCAGATAACCTGGGAATATCTCCCCACCCCAAGATCCTTAATTGAATCACACCTACAAAGTCCCTTTTGCCATGTAAAGTGACATATTCACAGGCTCTGGACATTATTCCGTGAATCACACTGGGTAGATCACTTCCCACTCTGAATCTCAGCTCCTGCGTCTCTAAAACAGGTATGAGCTGTGCTGGTCTCAGAGGATCCCGGCTCCCGGGCTGTGTGCACCTGCACGGTTCCTGCGTCTGGATCTGCTGGAAGTGCAGGGAGCCCCGGGACGGGGAGGTTGTCAGGTTGTGGGCCCTGCCCCCTACCGGTGCCGCGCCACTTAGACACCTTCTGTGAAGGCCTGGTCATAGCAGCAGTGCCTGCTCCAAAGGGACTGTCCCAGCACCTCGTCAGAACAGTGAGGGTCCCCGCTGTTGTGACTTTGTCAGGACACAGACGGGGACACCTGGCGTCGGGCAGCCCCCTCTTGCCTGTGTCAACCCAAGGGCCTCCTCCCTTACGGGTGGCTGCTGCCCTCTGCTGGCCGCCGGGGTGTCCTCCAGGGTGCCCTGTGGCTGCTTGGGGCAGCCTCTTCCTGGTTCCCCTGGGGTTGGGGATCTTCCTGGTCCCCACTTTGGGGTGGGCTCAGGCATGTGCACCTAGAGGCTGTTGTCAACATTGCTATTAATAGAAGGCCACCTCCTAGGGTGAGGCAGCCCCGACTCAACCCCTGGCTCTGCTTCAGGCAGGAATCATGGCCACTCAGTGGGTCTCCTGGTCACTGTCCAGTGATCAAGTAGCCTGATATCTACTCACTGGTGTCCTGGAGCCACGCAGACTTGTGCTGTGTCACTTCCTGGCTGTGTGAAGTAGAACAAATTACTTTACCTCTCTGAGTCTTGGTATCCTCTTTTGAAAAGTGGCATTAGTATCTGCCTTGCAGTGCTGGAGCCGTATATATACTAGAAAGCATAGTCTCTGACATTTGTTGAGCATCTACTATACACCAGTCCCTGACGCTCTTCCTGCATCATCATATTACCTCTTAACTGGGCTTATCAAATCTTTTCAAGAACCTTAGCAAGGAGGTGCTGTTCTGATCCCCATTTTACCGATGAGGAAAGCGAGTCTGGAGACCTGAGGTCTCCTGCCCCAGGTGTACACAGCCAAAGTGGAAAACCAGGATGCAAACTCAGGTCTGTCTAGACCCACAGCCTCTTCTTTTTACCCTGTGTCTCTTGTTTCTGGTCTCAGCAGAAGTCCAGATTGGCTAATACATATGTTTTTGATCGGTTTAAAAAAAAACAAATAAAATTAATGACTTAATGAAAACATTTTGTTTGGTAGCCATTTTCTTCCAAAATAGGGGGTGGCCAGGATATTATAAGAGGTTCTCAGGGCATGGAGTTGGGGACCCCAGCCTTCAATGCGTGTCACCAGGGCGTCTTCAGCAATCCTTCCTGCTCAGCCCCCTGCCTTGACATGCAGCGAACAACAAAGATCTCTGGGAGCAAAACACTCCTGGATCCTAAAACCCTTGAGAAAAGACATCCCGTCCACCCCTTCCCACCCACGACCGCCAGTTGCACAAATCTCCTTTGGAGTTTTTATTGTCAGCTCTTTCTCATTTCAAAAAAGCTCCTAAAACCAATTCTACTTTGGGTAGCTTGGCTTTTGTAACAGCAGGAGCAATGTTTGGATTCCAATTAGCAAACCGCAAATCCCTGTGGCAGCCTGTCTTTTGGGGTGAGTCTAACAGCATAGAATCCATTAGGAAAGGCTTAAAAGGAACCTAACGCTTAGGGTCTATTCCGTGCCAGGTGCTTTGTGTCTATTACCTTGTTTAATCCACACAGAAACGGTGAAAGGTTTGACTTTTTACAGACGGAGGAACTAAGCCTCAGAGAGATTAGGGGGTCTCCAGGGACACATGGCTTGTCAGAGGCAAAGCCAGATTTGAACCAGATACCTCTGTGTTCCCACCCGAATGATTCCACCCCCGACCCCAACCCCTTTCTCTATGTGCTCACGGATGGCCCTGTCCTGCCCTGGTCATCCATCTGAGTCCAAACCAGGGCTGGCAAACTTTTTCTGTAAAGGACCAACTAGTAAATACTTTAGGTATATAATCTCTGACACTGTAGTGTGAATGCAGCCATAGATTACAAGCAAGCACAAGGATGTGGCTATTACAGATGGAGTTGGCCCCAGGCCATCATTTGCCACCCCAGGTCTTAGCCAATCAGAGCAATCAATCCCTTTTGCCAAGTGTCGTTAGGAAGAGACACAGGCTGAAGTTCATAAGTCCAGAGGGGACGTCCACAGAAGGAATTTGGGAAGTGGTTTCTTTAGTCTTAAAAAGAGACTCTAGAAGGAAATGTTTATTCTCTACATCTGGACATAGCTAGTGAGGAGGTGATGGCTGGAGCTGGTGCAACCCTTGTGCACCATGAGGAGATGAGCTTTAGGACCAAACTTGACATGTGAAGGGTAGAAGGATCCTGGGTCTCTGATAATGTCACTGAGTCCATCAGTGAGCAACCTGGCACTGCCACCCTCCTCTGGATTCGTGATGAAAATGATAAAGAGTTGTTTTATTAAAAGCATCTCTGGTAGAAGTGTGTTTCCTTTGTAGCTAAAAGCCTCCTGATTCCTGTCGTGCCTGGGTTTATTTTGTACAGTGCTGAATAGAAGAAATGCCAGCCTGATTTTATTCCAGAGGATTTCAGTGGCAGCCTGTGAGTCAGCCTTGTATGCACAAAGCCACAGGTACAGATGTGTGTGGAAACAGACAGCTTCCCAGCAGTAATTTTTGATTTATGTTATTTTTATAAATCATTATAAAAAAAACAATTCTAGAGCCTGTGCTTTTGAGTCTCAATGCGGAGCAGGTGTGTGTCTGATCATAGAGAGAGGTGCAGCAGGGTGAGCGCTCGTCAGCCCTCTCGAGTCACCTGGTTGGCAGGTAGGTGGCGTGGGAGCTTGCAAAGACAGCCCAGCATGCGCAGAGGCTCCCTTGAAGGAAGGGCAGGAGCAAGGCCGCAGGGAGGCTACGGCGGGCGCGGCTGTTCGACAGCAGACACGTGACCAGGGAGCACGCACAGGTGGCTGTTCAACAGCAGACACGTGACCAGGGAGCACGCACAGGTGGTACTAGGACCACTGAGGTCTAGAGGTCAGGGACGCCTTCCTGGAGGAAGAGGCCTCTCAGCCAAGCCCTGAAAGGTGTGGACGGTTAGAAGGGAATGGGGAAGGGGCCGGGGTTGGGGTGGGGAGAGCTTTGCACCTAGACAGCAGCTTTGCACGGGCCATGTGAGAGGGGAGATGGTGCAGGATTTCTTCAGGGAGCCCCTGAGACAGTGAAGTTGCCGCAAAGCTGGATCTTACGTTCTGATGCTAAAATTTGCATTCTGTTAACACAATTTTTGAAAATCTCCTGCAATGTCCATAAGTAACAGCGTTCATGCATCTGTGAGCATGACTTTGTATGGCAAATCCCTGGGCTAGAGCAGTTTTCTCAGCCACGGCACCATCAGCCTTCTGGGCTGGGTAACTCACAGTGGGGGCGGCCAGTGCATTGTGGGGCATCTGCAGCATCCCTGGACTCCACCCACGAGATGTCACTAGCAATCTTCCCTCCCAGTCAGGAAAACCAAAAAATGTCCCTAGACATCAGCTACTGTCCCCAGGGGGGCAAAATCATCCCCAGTTAAGATCCCAGGGCTAGACTAAAAGAAGGCAGGTCTGTCCGCTAGAGAATGGCCTGGGTGGGTAGAGCGTCCTGCCCTGGAAGACTCAGCTACGTTGCTGGTGATGAACGGCCGGTGAGGAGTGGGGATTCGGAAGTGCTGCCGCCCACCCCAGGGGTTGCTCCCGTTGTATGTTACCATTGAGCCCCTGGACCTAACACACGCTCACAGATGTGCTTGCTACTCAAGGATGGAACAAGGTCATGGAGGCAGGCACCCTTGGTTGCCTTCCAGTGTCCTAACGGCCCCTGATGTTGCTCCAGGTCCAGCTCTCAGGCCCATGAGCCCCTTGGAGCACAGGTGCCAGTCTGGGTTCCTGTGAGTCAATCGTGGTACTCCGGGTCCTATTGATGGTGATTGGTTTCGGGATGGGCATTTGACCCAGTTCTGGCCAATGAGGGGTGAGGAAAGGTCTGATGGGAGCTCCTGGGAGAGGTGTCCTCACGATCAAAAGACCCCAAAAGGCCAGGATCCTCTTTTTCCACCCCCTGGAATCAAAACAGCTATCCTGAAACCACGAGGGAGCCAGTCTGGAGTGGCAGAGTGGAAAAGCAAAAAGCACCTGGCTCCTCCAGGCTGCTGGGGCTGCTGCATTCACCAGCTTGGGGCTGCCCTGAGGCCTCCAGGGAGGGAGGTAACACACTTCTGGAGGATTTCAGATGATGGGCATGGCAGTTTCTGGTTTTTGCCACTGAAAGCATCCTGGTATCAGACTTCTCAGGAAGGCTGTGCAAGGGTGCATGTAGTAGCTGCTCAATGCACACACACCATTCTTTGAGACGGGATCTGAAAGCATCACACGACCCACCTGTCTCTCAAGCTGCTTCTGTCAGGACCACTGACTGCTATCACTCAGCATGCAGGCTCCTGCACAGCGGGGTCTCATCTTGAGGTTGGGGTGGGGACAAAGTGAGTGTACAAGTTAAATGATGACCCAATGACAACACTATGGGCCACAGGCATCTGGATGGAGATGCGCCCTGGAACAGAGGAGCCTCCCTGGCTTTGATGCTCACAATAAACCTGGGACTTTCCCATAAAGTGGAGACCACCCTGTCCCCCGCCCCAGGGACTCTACCAGCTCTTCTTTGTGGTACAAAAGAAACACTTCCCATAGTTCATTAAAGCTTTTTATGTTTTTTTAAAATTAAAATTAAAAACAAAATGAGTAAAAGAAGGCAGAGAATAAAGAGCCCCTCCCTGAAGCCACATGGTTGTCCCAGTGCCGCTGAGGTCGGCCCCACCACAGATTGAACCCCACACCCCACCCCCAGGCAGGATCTTCCTGGGGATCCAAGGGTGACGTGCGAGATGAATCCAGGCTTTGCAAGGCCAACGATGGTGTCCCTGTGTGCCCCCTACCTGGGCACAGAGCCTTGGGAAACCCAGCCCCTGAGGGTCTGCAAACCTCCTCGCTCCCAGCTGAACCCACTTCCTCCTGATACAGTGGAGGAGCCCGCTGTGAGGCCCCAGTGTCCGCAACTCGGCATTGCCAACAGGAAGATGCCACCCCGCCTTGTGACTGTCAGGTGGCAGGATGTGACTGAATTGGGGCAGCTGCCCCCACCCCCCACCTCCTGTTCTGAGCCCTGTTGGGGCCCAGCTTGGCCTAAAACCCAGCACATGTTGTCAGTGGTAGGGGAGCTGGCCTCTCCTCACCCAAGGGCCACCAAATGCTAGTGGCTTCTCCGACCCACCCGTGGTCGAGGCCAGAAACATTGAATGGCTCAAGATGTCTTGACACATCCTAGGCTGTGGCGGCCACCCCAAAATGGGAAACAGGGCCTTTCCCAGGCCAGTTGTCCATTCTGTCTCCCAGCAGCTCCACTGTCGTGGTCTCCTGCCCTGGTCACTCCTCTGGATGGAGAAGACACCCCCTCATCCAAAGACATGTGGCCTCAGAGTGTGGGAGCGGGACTGTTTGCTGACAGTCGAGGACTGAATTGTCACCTTTGTGAACGGCATTATAGGAAAAGTGACTGTAGAACCGACCTGAGAGAAAGCTGAGGTTGTACGGATTTCCCAGGGCTGTGCGACAAGTCGCCATCCACAGAGGGGCTTAAAACAACTTCCTATTTTGGGGTGGCCGCCACAGCCTAGAATATGTCAAGACATCTTGAGTCATCCAATGTTTCTGGCCTTGGCCGGGGGTGGGTGGGAGAAGCTACTAGCATTCGGGTGGCCTTGGGTAGGAGAGGTCAGCTCCCCTACCGCTGACAACACGTGCTGGGCTCCAGCAAGGGAGCCTCTCGCAGTTCTGGAGGCCAGAAGTTCGAGGTTGAGTGGGGCCGCGCTCCCTCTGGAGGCCCGAGAGAGGCTCTTCTCTTGCCTCTCCCAGCCTCTGGTGGCTGCCAGCGTTCCTTGGCTGTGGTGGCCTCACTCAGGTCTCTGCCTGTCCTCACACGGCTGTCGCCTTCTCTCTGTCTCTCCTCTGCGTCTTACAAAGACCCCTGGTGCTTGACTTAGGGCCCATCCAGATACCCAGGACAGTTTCATCTCAAGATCCTTAACTCGATTATATCTGCAAAGACCCTCTTCCCAATCAGGTGACAGTCACAGGCTTCTGGGTTAGGGCATGGACACGTCTTTTTGGAGGCCACCATTCAAGCCACTCTGGGGGTGTAATTAACACACTGCAAATGAATCCAGCCAGACAGCCTGGATACAGTGGGACATGCAGCAGAGCAGCCACAGTAAGGATGGGGCCAGATGCCCTGCCTGCCCTTGGCAAAGGGGCCAGTGTCACCGACAACAAAGGAAGGCTGGGGCGTCGCTTGGATGACAGGAGGCCAAGGGAATGTGGCAAGCAAGGCAATGCCTGAGCCTGCATCTGATCCTGGATGGGAAGAAACTGCTATAAAAATTACCCATGGGGCAGCTGGTGGAACTTGGACAGGGCCTGGAGGCTACAGAATTATATCGTGGCTGGGTTTTCTGATTTGGGTAATTCTATTTAGGGGAATGTCTTTGATCTTAGAAAATCTGCACTGAGGTATTAGGGTGATGGGTGTGATTGCAGAACTCCTGCAGCCCCTTTACCCAGACTCCCCAGTGCCTCTCTGCACATACACACGCACACACACACGTGCGTACACACACATGCACACAAGCACACATGCACACACACGCATGCACACACAGGCATGCACACACGCATGCACATGCACGCACACATGCACCTACACACATTCACATGTGCACACACGCACACACATGCACACACACATGCACACACATTTACAGTCACATACAGGTACACACCCTCACATACTCATATGTACACATGCATGTGCACTCATATACTCACATGCACACACACATGCCCTCATGTATGCTTACACTCGTGTACATGTACACATAGGTGTGTACACACACTAGCATGTATACCCACACACACGCACGTGCACATACATTCACACTCACTCGTGTACACACTATGTGCACATGCACACATCTCACACTCAGACACACTCAGCAGGAGGTCTCCCTGAGAGTCTCGTGACCACTCAGACCCTCGGGGACACCGGGAACACTTTTGAGACTGTGAGGGACAGACGCATCCCCAGCAACCTTGGCCTTAGAGGGGATGCCCTCCTTTCAGAGTGAACCCCAAGGTCCCTGCTCTGCCTGCCAAATCCTTCCCCTCCCCCAGCCCGACTTCACCTCTTCCATGCTCCCCTCGCCTGCTCTGTTCCAGCCACAGTGGCCCCTCCCTGCCCCCAGATCCCTGGCCCGTGCCTGCCTAAGGGCCTTGCATGTGTCATCCCCTCGGGCCAGCCAGAGCCCCTTACCCTGCATCCGCCACATGCTCACCAGCTGCCCTCCTGGCCTCCCCACCCCAGCCACTCTGTTTGGAGCAGCACCTGCACTTCTGTTTCCTCCCCTTGCTCCATCTGCCTCCGTGGCCCTCACTGCCACCTGGTACTCCTCACGCTTCACATAGCTTTCTTGATGACTTTCCATCTGCCCCCCTAAAGGGAGGGATCTTGTCAGCTGTGTTCACTGCTCTAGCCCCAGTGCCCGGGCTAGGTGGGTGCTCCAGAAATCAACGTCACTCAGCATCTCACGGGCCCACAGAGAGTGCTGGGGTGACCTGGGAGAAAAGGGGGTGGGATCCTGCTGGCCACATGAGAGCCCACCAGTCTCAGAGGGACCGCTGTCTTTTGCAAAACCACTGCCTTCTGTCAGTGTCCCCTAGTGCCACTCCAACCCCCAAGTCTTCAGGGTCCCCCAAGTCTGGGAGTCACAGAAGGGGAGAATCCTGCATGCACAGGACCCCACTTGTGTGTCTGTGTGCAGAACCAGGTCCCTGCCCTGCCCTCCCACACCCATGTGTGTTTCTGGAAGCTCTTGGCTGCCTAGCCTGTGTATGCTCACGAAGCCACATTTAGGCTTCACTGAAGCGAGCAGCAGAGGGCACCTGGACATGTCCACAGGTACGACTTCAGAGCCCTCCTGGCAGCTGCTGGCAGAGAGCCCTTGGCAGGTGGGTAGATATCCTGGTGTTTTCAGCACAGAAAACTGAGATTAAGGACCATGCAGACCAGACAGGAGCCTGGCCATAGGACATCCAGTCTTGGGCTCCCGGTGGGAACTCCCCTCAAATGTGCACACACTCCAAACCCCACCCTGGAACTTCACATTTAGTAAATCCAGGCTTGTTGCATCTTTTAAAGATTCACCAGCGTTAGCCCCAAGAATCTAGATTTCATGAAGCTGAAGTTCCAGGGCAGGAGTGGGGGACAGGTGACTTGCTGTCTGTGATCCTGCCTACAGGATGAACAGAACACACGTGTGCCAGGTGCTGCTGAGGCTTTGATGCTTGGTGGTATCTTGTGTACATCCCAGGTAGAAATCACCTGCCCCATTTGAGAGGAGACTGAGGCTTGGAGAGGTCAGGGTGGTACCCAGCATCTCCCAGGCAGGAAGTGATGGGCAGGGATTCACTCTCAGGCCTGCCTGACCCCAGAGCCCGGATCTCACAGTGACCTTCATCATGGCACCAACAGTTCTCATAATTGAAGGGAGGCTCGGCTCTTCAGGTCCCCAGGCAGTTAGAAATCTGTGATATGGGATGCACAGGGGCCCTGATTCAGCCTGGTGCTGGAGGGATCAATGAATGCTTCCTGGAGGAGGCTACATTTAAGCTGGGGTCATGGGAAGTGTGTCCCAGGCAGGAAGAATGTCACATGCAAAGGCTCAGAGGTGAGTGTACTCATGGCTTGGTTGGAGAACTAATGACAACACTGGCCCACACTGTAATATTTCACCTCAGAGAGCACTCTGAGGGCACAGCAGCTGGACATTTTCCTGAAGAAGCTCTGCAAAATGTCTCAAGCAGCATCCCGCAGCCTCTAAGCTAGCCTCTTGGATCATGCAGATGTTTGGTTGCTGGACAGGTATCCACTGGACTTGGCATCCTTGGCAGGTGACTCATATCTGACCTGGCCCATTTCATGGAACAACATGGGGCAGATGACCTCCAAGGGGCCAGAATGCTGGAACATCCATGATCCCTCTATTCCTTGGAGCAGCCAGAAGGTGGGGCTGAGAGCATTAGACTGTCCAGAGTGAGTGCTTAAAATGAGGCTTTTGTCTTTCAGATTTATTTATTTATTCATTCATTCACTTTGAAAACAGCTTCCAGTATCTGTCACTTGTTGGACTTTTTACTGATGAGATCTCCTTTGACCCTCACAAGAGTCCTACAAGGTATATTTTATTGTCTCCATTTTTTAGTTGAGAAAATGAAGGCTAAGCCAGATGAAGACACCTGCTGTCTCTCTGGAGCACTAGGATGGCTTTTGCCAAAGGTGCCCTGCCAGCTTCAATGGGAAGCTCAGTGAAGGGGAACAAAAACCCAAAGCTGTGCATTTGCTCACTGTATCCTCATTCAACACACATTTATTGAGCATATACTATGCACCAGGCCCTGGGATAGTGCTGAGAATACACTAGTGAACAAGACCGGTGTGTTCCCTGCCCCCATGGAGGTGTACACTCCAGTGTGGGAAACAGGTAATGAGAAAATGAAGAACTAAGAATTCAGGAAGTGATGAGTGCCATTGGGCAGACACTGGGTTGTAAAGCAGGAGGGGACAGAGGAGAGTTTCTCTCTGGAGAGGCTAGTGAGAAAAACTCAGAAAGCAAACTTATTCCCCTTATTCTCAACTTGGCCCTCAATTTGGCCTTTCTCTGCACACTTGGAGGTCATCTGCCCCATGTTGTTCCATGAAATGGGCCAGGTCAGATATGAGTCACCTGACAAGGATGCCAAGTCTAGTGGATACCTGTCCAGCAACCAAACATCTGCATGATCCAATCAGATCAGTGCTCTGATTAAATGGATACACAAATTTCCTAAATTGCCACTGTGCCAGGAACCCATCTTTGATTCCACAGGATTAAAAGTTGGCAGGTTAAAAATCCACACACACCATACTGGGGTGACACTAAGCATCCCTCCCTCTTAAGAATCCCCAAGGTACATAGGAAACCTTCAGACTTTCCAGATCAATGGGAAAGGAGTGTTAAAAAACATTCCAGGTTATTCGAGCCCTAGGATAGTTGGAGTTCTGGATAATTCAGCAGATTTTAAGTCTAAGCCAGAAGGGAAAACTGGGCCAAAGTAACAGAAACATGACTTTGTGGCTGTGGGCTGCCAGGGGTCTGAGGACTCAGATCTAAGGTGGAAGAGGTATGACTAAGCAGAGAAGGAATGGGGAGGCAGGAGCAGCATGATTTCTATTCTTAGGGGGCCAGGGAGATATTCTCTGCTGCTCAGGGGAAAGTCAGAATCCCCTGGATGGAGAGCTTCAAAATGCACCATCCCCCAGCCAGACCCCAGTGGACACCTATGAGTCAACATTCTTGGGGGAACTCAAGAATGTGCATTTTCAACAAGTTTGCTAGTTGTTTAAAATATGCATTCTATGCCAACGAGTTGGATAACTTAATAGAAATGAATAATCTGCTACTTCCTGTGATTTTCATAAATACATTCCTAGAAATACACAAGCTACATAGATTGAATCATGAAGGAATAGAAAACCTGAACAGACTAATATTAGTAAGGATTTTGGATCAGTAATAAAAAACCTCCCAGCAACAAAAATGCCCAAGTCCAGATGACTTCACTGGAGCATTCTGGCAAACACTTGAAGAATTACTGCCAATCCTTTTTAAACTCCTCCAAAAAATTGAAGAGGAGAATACACTTCCAAGCTCATTCTATGAGGTCAGCATTACTCTGATACCAAGCCAGACAAAGACTCTACAAGGAAAGAAAACTAGAGATTCATGTTGCTGATGAATATTGAAGTAATTATCCTCGACAAACTACCAGCAAACTGAATTCAACAGTAAGTAAAATGATTATACATCATGACCAAATGGAATTTGTTCCTGGAATGCAAGGATGGTTCAACATATGAAAATAAATCAGTGTGATACACCATATTAACAGAATGAAATAGAAAAAAAAAAACCCTAATCATCTCAAATGATGCAGAAAAGCATTTGACAAATTTAACATCCTTTCATGATAAAGACACTTAATAAACTAGGAATAGAAGAAAACTACTTCAACACAATAAAAGCTATAGCTAAAAAGCCCACAGCTAACACCATAACCAATGTTGAAAGACTGAAACCTTTTTCTCCAAAATCAAGAACAGTGTAAATATGCCTTTCTTGCTACTTCTGTTTAACATAGTGTTGGAAGTTCTAGCCAGAGCACTTAGGCAAGGAAAAGAAATAAAAAGCATTCAAATCAGAGAGGAAGAAGTAAAATTGTTCCTGTTTACGGAGGACATAATCTCATATGTAAACAATCATAAGGATTCCACAAAAAAAGCTGTTAGAACTAATAATAAATTCAGTGAGGTTTCAGGATACAAAATTAACACACAGAAATCAGTTGCATTTCTATACACTATCAATAAACATTTAGAAAAGGAATTTTTTAAAAATTCCATTTACAATAGTATCAAAAAGAATAAATATTAAGAATAAACCTAACCAAGGAGGTAAAAGACTCGTACACTGAAAACTATAAAACATTGCGTGAGAAATTAAAGAAGACACAAAGGAATGGTGGTACAACATCCCATGCTCATGTATTGGAAGACTTAAATTCTTAAGATGTCAGCTACAGATTCAGTGCCATCCTTATCAAAATGCCCCACGGCATGTTTTGCAAAAATAGAAAAAATCACCCTAAAATTCCTGTGGAATCTCAAAGGATCCTGAATAGCCAAAAAGCTTTGAAGAAAAATAAGACTTGGATGACTCACACTTCCCGATTTCATAACATATTACAAAGCCACAGTAATCAAAACAGTGTGGTACTGGCATAAAGACAGATATATAAACCAATGGAATGGAATAAATCTAGAAATAAACCTTTATATGTATACTCAACTGATCTTCAACAGGGTGCTAAGCCCACTCAATGGGAAAAGGACAGTCTCTTCAACAAATTGTGTTGGGAAAACTGGATATCCACGTGCAAAAGAATGAAGTTGGGTCTTTATCTTAGACTGTATATAAAAATTAAAGGGATTATATATTTAACATAAAACCCAAAGGTTTAAAACTCCTAGAAAAAACTTAGGGGGGCAATCTTCATGATATGAATTTGGTCTTGGATATGACACTACAAGCACAGACAAAAAAAGCAAAAATACACAAATGAGACTAATTTAAAGTTAAAAACTTTTTCCTCAAAGGACACCATCAGAAAAGGTAACCTGCAGAATAGGAGAATATATTTGTAAACCATATATCTGGTAAGAGCTTAGCATCCAAATATAAAAAGAACTACAACTCAACAACAAAAATCATGTAACCTGATTTTAAAGTGGGCAAAAGACTTGAATAGACATTTCTCTAAAGATAATATACAAATGGCCAAGAAGTACATGAAAAGATGCCTTAACATCACTACTCATCAGAGAAATGCAAATCAAAAACCACAGTGAGATTTCACCTCACATCGATTAGAATGGCTACTGTTAAAAAGTCCAGAAAATAACAACTTTTGGTGGGAATGTGGTCCCTCTCCAGGCCCTCGGTTTTAGCCTTCCCAGGCTAAAGTTGGCATGGCCACTGTCACCCTGTGATGAAATCTTCCAGTAGCTTCCCATTGCCTCAGAATGAAGCCCAGTCTCCTTCCCTGGGCCTCCAAGCCGTGCATCATTTGGCCTCTCCTCTCCCTCTCTCCAGTGTCATCTCCCTGAATGGTTCCTGGGTTCCCTCATCCCAGCCACGTGGAGCTGCTCGTGGCTCAACACTCTGAGCTCCCTCCCACCACAGGGTCTTTGCACTTGCAGCCCCCCTTGCCTAGATGCTCTTCCTGTAGATGGCCACAAGTCTGGCTCCTCTTGTTATTTAGATCTCATGATCTAAACCATTGCCTCCAGGAAACTTTCCCTGACCACTAAATCCACACTGGCCCTCTTCCCAAGCATTCTTTTCCACACTCCCTGGCTTTGTTGTTTTCATAGCTTTTGGTGAAATGTATCATTGTGTTATTTCCTGTGCCCCCCAGCTCCAGTGAGAGCTCCATGAGAGCAGAGAGTTTGATGGTGACACTCTATGGGGTAGGGCCACGAGCAAAGATGGACAAGATGGTTAGCTGTCCTCCTAGATCTCACAAAGCAGGCCACACCTTCCTAAAGCCAGACCCTCTAGGACCACTTCCATTCCTCTCACAGCCTGGGGAGATCCTCTATCTCTGAGTCTTAAGAGAATCTAGCCAGTTGGACACTCCTAACCACCTGGGCTGATTTTCAGCTTCCAACGTGCAGCAGAGAATGGGCGTTCCAATTTCAATTTCCATTCATGATTAGGGCCTGGGTCATAGGGACCCAAAGGAGCTGGAACAGGGTCTAGACAGGCAGCTCCGACTGTAATCCCTGGGTGTGGTGAAGGTGTGACCTCCACACTGCTGATTAGTGAGCGGGGTCTGGGAGGGGACCATGAAGCCGATGAGAAGCTGGGCACATCTACTCCCCTGATGCAACCCGGGCCCAGCCAGCAATTGGTGAGTCAGCACATACTGACTCGGCCTGATCCTGGAATTTGGCACGGAATTTGGCACAGCATAGGCGTCAGCAGGAGAGGGAGCACCGCCTGAAAGGTTGGGAAGCCCAAGATAATAGGTGAGAAAGTGTTTCTATATTTTTGAAGTTTCCAGAAGTCAGGAGGCAGTCAAAAGAATACAGAAATTCTGGTAAAAGCAACCTGTCATTTACAGCCGTGGACTGGGACAGGTCTCTGGAAACTCAATCTCTTCTTCTGAGCCATCTCATAGTGTTGTCCTGAAGATCAAGAGATAATGTGGAGGGAAGTGCTTTGTGGACCTCCAAGGCCAAACCGTAAGTGCTGTGAGGCACAACTGAAATGTAAACTCCTGGAGGCCAAAAACCTAGATCTTATCCCTGGTGCCCAGCATTTGGTGGGTGCTACATAGCTCTTGGATGAACGTGGGCTGGTGCTGTGTTTACCAGGCCTATTGGTCTTGAATAAGAGAAACCCAACCTGAACCAGCTTCAAGTACAGGGGAATCTGACAGAATGCTCCAAGGGTAGCATGCAACCAGGCCAAGGGGACCCAGGAATCAGGACTCAAGCACCTCTCCTCTCTGAACCTCTGCCTCATTCTCTTCTCTCTAGAAAAGACTGGCTTCTTTAACTTCTCATGGCCATCAGCAACATCCAAGGTTTACATTGTACCATGCAGGTACCAAAAGAGCATTTCCCAGGGAAGTATACTGACTGGTTCAGCTTGAATCCTGTGCTCATCTCTGGACCAATCAAAGGAAACCAGGAAGTTGGAATCATAACACAGTATGGCTGCTTCTACTGACACCAAGTGAATGGTGGTGAGGGGTTCTTGGGAAGGTTCTTTTTCTATTCTTAGAGATGAGGTGCTGAGCTGATAATTCCATAGGTGTGTATGAAAGAAGTCAATTTATAAGAAAGAATTAGTTTTTAGAAGTTTATAAAGGTAACACATTCTCATTGTAATAAATGCCAGTTACAGAAGGGGAAAAATCAACCATCATTCACTAACTCAGAGATAGTCACAGTTAACCTTCTTCGCTTCTCTCTTGCTGTTCCTTCGAGGTCTCCTTTGCTGTTCCTGAACACTGGAGGGCCCCAGGATGCATCCTTGGATCTTTGTTTGTTCTATGCATATTTACTCACTCCCTCATGAGCTCATCCAGCCTCTTCCTGTCCTGAAGATTCGTCAGTTTCCGTCTCCTGCCTAGGCCTCTCCCTGACACCTGCCTAGTATATCCAGTGATCTCAACATCTGTATGGGTAACCGGCATCCTGACCACATCTGGCCCATTCGAGTCCTCCACTCGCCACACTCACCTGCTGCTCTCAGTCTCTTCGTTGCCTCTCATGGCAACTCAGCCCTTGGGGGGGCTCAGTTTGGGGGTCGCTATCATGTCTCTTTCTGTCTCTCCCCCCAGTAGTTGATCTGTCAGCAAATCTTAGTGGCTTTGCCTTCAAAATGCATTCCTTTTCATCCTGTCCACCTGCCACCTGGTCAGAGCCACTGCCACCATTCACCTGCGTCATTGCAGCTGGCTACTAACGAACAGGTGCCTCTGCTCTTTCCAACCCTGCCATCACTCATGCCCAGCCCCACGAGACCAGGGATGCTATTCAATGAAAGTCAGTTCATACCTCTTCTTTCTCAAACCTCCTCTGCTTCTTAGAAAATTCATAGTAAAGGTCTAGGATTTCTATGAGGGGTGATGAAAAGGTTCGAAAAATAGATACTAATGATGGTCGCATAATTCTGTGAATGTCCTAAAAAACACTATACTGTACATTTTTAAAAGAGTAAGTTTAATAGTGTGTAAATTACATCTCAATAAAATGGTTATATTAAAACAAGAAGAACTGCCGAGGAACTATTTTAACATTTTGGAGCAAGTATCTACATCTTTACACTTGGCCTGCACGTTGCTACATGAACTGGTACCTGATCCCTTGCTGAGCCCTTCTCTTTCTTTTTTTTTTTTCTTTTTTCTTTATTGAGACAGAGTCTAGCTCTGTCATCCAGGCTGGAGTGCAGTGGCATAACCTCGGCTCACTGCAGCCTTCACCTCCCAGGTTCAAACAATTTTCATGCCTCAGCCTCCCAAGTACCTGGGACTACAGGCACATGCCACCGTGCCTGGCAAATTTTTTTTTTTTTTTTGTATTTTTAGTAGAGACAGGGTTTCACCATGTTGGCCAGGCTGGTCTCGAAGTCCTGACCTCAAATGATCTGCCCACCTCAGCTTCCCAAAGTGCTGGGATTATAAGCATGAGCTGCCATGCCAGGCCAGCCCTTCTCTTTCTGTCTTACTCACTCACTCTGCTCTGCCCTCATGTCCCCCTTGGTCCCCAAGCGCCTGCCCCGGGGCCTTTTCACCTGCAAGGCTCTCCTCCCAGGCACCTGCCTGCCGTCCCCCACCTTCTTGGTGAGATCTTCCCGTCACTCCTCATGGAAACTGCCAGCATTGTTTTCCTTCTTCACTTGAATTCGTGTCCTAGGGCTGCCGTAACAAAATAGCATAGACTGGGTGGCTTAAAACAACAGAAATATGTTCGCTTACACATCTGGAGGTCAGAAGTCCAACATCAAAGCATCAGCTCCAAAAGGGACCATCAAAGTTGGTCCCTTTTGGAGGCTCTGAGGGAGAGTCTGTTCCAGCCTCTCTCCACGCTCCTGGGCTTCTGGGCAATCATTGGCATTCCTTGGCTTGCAGCCATGTCACACCAATCTCAGCTTCCATCATCACATCACCTTTTCTCTGCATGTCTGTGTCTGTCTGTGTCTCTGTGTCTCTTCTTCCAAGGACACCAGTCATACTGGATTTGGGCCCAACCTATTCCACTATGACTTCATCTTACCTTGATTATATCTGCAAAGACCCTGTTTCCAAATAAGGTCCCGTCACCAGGTCTCTTCTGTATAGCCACTGTTTACATATTCCTGTCTTCTCTAAGCCTAGATGCTGCCAGAGTGCCTCTCAGAGCCTTGAAATTCCCTCTGAGGTTGGCCAAGTGGAGATCACCGTCCCCACGTTGCAGGGGAATCTTGAAGAGATGTTGATGTGTCCAGGATAGAGTGGGGCGTCCCCAGTGCCAACGCCAACACCCACCTTCCAGCCACTCACGTTCACTGGCAATAATTTCAAAGCAAACGCCTCAGCGTAGGCTGTGGAGGGAGGGGTGTATGCACTGGCAGGAGGCTGCCTGCTCACCATTCAGCTTTGGATCCCTCCTAACCGGCACCCACCAGGCCAGGCCACCAGTGTCCCCTTCGGGACTTTGCTTATGCAAAGTGGAATGCCCTCTTCTGGGCCCCATACAAGCCACCTTGTCTTTCTGACTCAGAGCTAGTGTCCTTTTGGGTGACATCTGCCCTGACCCCTGCCCCATTCCCAGACAGTGCCTGGCACCTCCCTGGAGCCATCCCCGCTAAACACTGAAGCACGCTCATGTTGCCCTCAGTTACTCTCCCAGTTTCCACTGCTCGGCTGAGCACCCGAGGCCAGGACAGAATTCAGTTCCTGAGGGCCTGACTGGTTGCAGAGGCCTCTCAGCCAGGTGAGCACAGCAAGGGAAAGTGTTCTGGATCACGGGGGAGCTCTGGAATCAGGCAGAGCTGGGCTTGGATCTCCTCAGATCTCCATCCTCCCACTTAATCTCTGTGCTGTCTTGGATAAGTGTTTGGGTTGGATCGTGTCCCCCGAAAAGACATGCTCAAGTCCTGACCCCTGTGAATGGGACCTTATTGGGAAATGGGGTCTTTGTAGATGTAACTGTTAGTATAGGGTCATAATGGATCGGGTAAGCGCTAAATCCAGTGACTGGTGTCCTTAAAAGAAAGGACACAGACACACAGAGGGAAGAGGGCCATGTGACACAGGAGACAGCGGTTGGAAGGATGTGTCCAAAAGCCAAGAAACACCAAGGATGGCCAGCAGCCACTGGAAGCTGGAAGCGGCCAGAAAGCGTCCTCCCCTAGAGCCTGTGGAAGAGCCTGGCCTCCAGGCACCTTGATTTGGGGCTTCTAGCCTCCAAAAATGCAACAGAACAAGTTTCTGTTGTTTTAAACCACAACTGAAATTTGTCACAGCAGCCCTGGGAAACTAATGTAAGTTACCCTATCTGTGCCTCAGTTTCTTCATCTGTGAAACAGGGGTAAGGGCACCTACCCAAGGTGATCCAGATGATGAAATGGCATTTTCCAGCATTTTCCTCCTGTGTGCCGGGCACTGTGCCAGGTGCCGTAAATGTTAACTTATGTAAAACACTGTGTAATTCTGCTTTAAAATCTTATTATACTCAGATTACATGTTTTTAAAAAAAATTGTGTTGGCTACAAACAGTATGTATAATTCCGTTTTAAAAACATATTATACTCAGATTTCATGTTTTTTAAAAACTTGTCTTGGCAACAAACAGTATTTGAGCTATTGGTCAACACTTTTAAAATAATGTTATTGAAGTATTATATACAATAACATGCACAGAGTTTAAGGGTGGCATTTGATACATTGTGGCAAATGTGTACACCCTTCCACACTCAGAGCAAGACACGGAACACGGCCCCCCTCACCCCAGGAAGACCCCACCTCCTTCTGCCCTGGGCGGCCGTGGTGATGCTTTCTGGCTGCAGATTGGTTCTGGCCTTCTGGCCTGTTTTCGAGCTTTATGTAAGCAAAATCACCTCGTTTGTCCTCTTCCAGGTCTGGCATCCTTCCCTTAGACAACTGTGTTTCAGCTCTATCCGTGCTGCTGCTGCACCCGAAACCCGCTCCTTCATATTGTAGAGTACCCACTGCATGGGGCATCAGTTTCATGATCCGCTCTCCCGGTGCCTGTTCCTTGTTTTTAGTCCCCTGTTCTACAGATGAGGAAATGAGCCTCAGGGAAGCTTTTGACTTGGGCCAGTTCTCACCGCTACCGAGTCCGGAGCTGGTACGGAGTGACACTCTCAGCAAAGTTCTATGCTTCTATGCATATGATAGTGCCTTGCTATGCCAGGTGTGTGGGGAGCGTGCCATGCTATGATAATGATTATTAAGAAATGGTTTAATTAAATATGTGTGATCACATTTATTACATTATTAAATTTCAGAACCAGGAATGGTAGCTGGTCTCAATGATTCTACCCAGGACCCAACTGCTGTCTGTCAAATAGATGTTGGTTCCAAGCAAAGACCTGGGGACACCCACACTGGGGCTGGTGCCAGCCCTGCATTAGCCCCACTCCTTCCGAGAGCCCCTCACTCACCCTTCTTGGGGCCTCATTGAGGAAGGCTGAGCAAGAGAATGACATTAAACTTCAAACGTCTCTTTGTCTCTGAAATTAATGGAGAAGGGAAGGCTTTAATGGGTTGCAGACTTGTCTGTGGGCCACAGTGACATGACTCAGCCCAATTACCCTCCCAGCTCCAGCCATCTTGGCTTAGCTGTTTACCAAGAGACAGGGTGATGGAGATGTTGAGGGCTTAGGCTGACGGAGGCAGCACCAAGCCCGCACCTCCAGCCCTGGTATCCAGGAAAGTTGGGCTCACCTAGCGTGGTCTCCAGTTTCCTTTTGGGGAGTGATGTGGTTCCCTCCTCTCAGGAAGGCAGTAACTCAGTCCTGCCTGGCAGTGGGAGAAGGGCTGTAGAGAGGTGTTTCTTAGCCTGTCACATGCCCAGGAATTCCCAAGGGATCCTGTGAAAATGTAGTTTCTGACTTGGGAGGTCTGGGGAGGGGTCTGGGACACCGCATTTCTACAGAGCTCTCAGGAAATGCTAAGGTTTCTGGTCCGTGAGCTGTAGATTGCAAGTTGCAATCTGACTTAGGGTATATTCCCATCAACACATGCGCACATACGTGCACACACAGGCTGGAGGGGGAGGCAGAGGGTGGGCATAGAGCATATTTGGGGCTGACTCCAGCTCCACTAGGACTCACCCGTATGTCTTGGAGCAAGGTAGTCCACCTCTCAGAGCTCCAGTTCTCTCAGCTGTAAAATAGGAGGAAAGCCAATGACTACATCAGGCTGTTGTGAGGATTAAAGGAGATCACATGTAAGGGGGTTTATGATGAGAGAGGGCCAAGAGAGAGGAGAGGCAGCTAGACGGCGAGAGAGACAGAGAGTGAGGAAAAACAGACACAGAGACAGAAAGACAGGGAGAGAGATAGAGAGCCAGGGCGCCAGCAGGCAGCATTCCTTTTCAGACCCCTCTGCACTGTGTGAATGCCCTAACTGGTTCCTTGCCTCTCTCTCCCCGCTTTCCTTTGTGTATTTATTTATTTACTTCTTCGATGGTTCATTCATTTGTTTGAATACCCCCCGACATCATCTGGGCCATGACATTCTGAACTGCATGATGGAAGGCTCAGGAATTGTTGTAAAGTGTCACTTATCACTTACATCTCCGATGTTTGTGTGAACAGCACGCATGGCAGTGACAGTGATAATGGAGGTCATGTGAGCTTCCGATGTCTCATCAGGTCCCGCCGGGCAGCCAGTATCGGCTTGTACCGATCCCTGCAGACAGGTCAGGGGAACTTGCCACAGCGCTGGGTCTCAGTATAGCACTTGGGGTAGTTTTTATTCTCCTCTTTGCATTTTTAGAAGTATTTTCCTAAGTGTGTAATATTTTAATGCAACACAATGTTTGTTGTTAGGGCACATGTAATGAGGACCCAGTATGGGCTATGTAGGCATCTAACCAAGAATTCAATCAGTGGTTCATTCAGTCTGCATGTTCAGTCATCGCTGGAACGTCCCTGCCTGTCAAATACCCTCTGCACTGTCAGAAATTCCCTGCATTATGCTTCACGCCTTCAACTCTTGAAAGCCAGATTTTCGGAAGGGCAGGGGTGACTCAAAGGCAATTGTTGCCTTTTGCAGTTGATTCTCTCCATAACACGGAACCCCGGGACTTGAGAGAGCACCAGTGGCCGCCTGCCACGATGCCCCAGGAATGTCTGGTCCATCTCCATAAGCCAGGGCTCGGCAGAGCTTGGTTTGTGGATGAGCCAAGTTCTTGGGGGGGACCTGCTATGATTCGATCACCCGGGACTGGTCCCTAAAATCTCTCATGTCCATGTTAAAGAGAACTGTTCTCTTGATTGCTACTTCTCCAGCAGTAAAGCACTCACCTAGGTGACAAGATCTCAGCTGTGCCTGGGCTGAACATGGCATTAGCCAACCAAGCTCTAGAGGTTCCCATCTGTTTGGGGTCAGCCCTGGAGCACAGGAAAGTCTTTTAAACTGGAGAAGCCGGGCCACACATTCCTGGGGAGAAGAGTGACCCTTGGAGGCCAAGTTTCCCTCATCTCATGGAAAAGGTGGGGGCATTGGGCGAGGTGGGGCTGGGAAGAAAACTCAAGTCAGCTGCCCACAGGCCAAACCCCCCCACCTGGGGAGAGGCTGAGAGAGCTCCCTGGAACCCATAAAAGCCAGTTCCCCTCCGGGCTGGCTCCAGGGCTTATTAAATACTAGGCCTTCTGGACTAGGAAAAGACTAAACAAAATGTGGTTTTCCTCTGTGAACTGATTGCATCTGGGGGTGCACTTCCCGAAGACCAGTCTGCAGGGATCCCTGGCCTGGCCTAGACATTCTGCCCCTTGACCCTGGTCTGAGGCCCTGGACTAGGGTCACCGGCTTCCCTGAGGACGGCCCATCAGTGCCAGGAGGGGGAGGGGAGGGGGTCAGTAGCTTGGGGAGGGGAGGAGGATGGATCCACAAGCCCCGTGCTGTTCAGTGTGGAAGCTGGTGGGGCCTGGGCAAAAGGAGAAGAGTCTGGTCCTGGGATTGCGTCCTTCCCTGCCACAGCAGCTACTGTGAAGACCAGATACTTAGGAAGAGTGGGACCACTCCAGCTAAATCAAGTGACTCTGTCCTCCCAGAAACTGGGCGCTTCCTCTCCTGCAATGTGGGGAAGGGTGAGAATGGACTGGTGGAGATGCAGGTGGAGGGCAGGTGGGAGGATTCCAAGGCTCTGCAGCCCTACTTTTGCACCCTCCCCTCATTTTCCACAGTGTTGCATTTTCTTTTCTTTGAGCTAATTTTGTTGGAGTAAGAAATGCAAACAAGGCAGCTACAGTCCTTAGGTCAGACAAGTAGCATTCACAGTCACAGCTGAGTGTTTTGGCCTGAATACTGTGGCCGGTCAGAGAGCGGCTGGGCAGGGACCTGTGAGCAGATTCCTGTCCTTGTTCCTGTCCTGTGGCTGAGACCATCCATCTGGGGCCGAATAGTGGATTCCCTCCTCTGTCTTAGGGAAGTTTCCTTTTCGCCTGCAGGAAACCCTCGGGAGCAAGCACAGCTTTTCAGAACCCATTTTGACAAATTACAAAATGAGACTTTTGCCCCAGTTTTTCTTTGCACGATTTGACTTAATGTCAAAAAGTGTCATTGGTCTTGATGAAAGTTATTTAAAAAAAAAAAGTTAAATTGTACATAAAAGCCTGCAGTTATAACCAGAAGTATTTGGGTTAGGTGAAGCTACAAGTTATAAGACAGTCTTGTCCCAGATTCCTAGGAAGAATGGAAATGGCTTCAATCCTACATGCTTAAGATTGATTTATCTCAAATAAGTATTGAGATGCATTTATTACCACCTACTACCTATCAGCTGTTTTGCCCTGTAAACTTCTACTTCTATAAGACCGTGCCCAAAAGTCACCTCCTCAGTGAAGCCTTCCCTGGCTTCCTCAGGTTGCCTCTTCTGCATTCCTATGACATTTTATTCACCTATCTATCATGAGACTCTCCAGTTTATGTATTTCTAATAATAAAGTAACCTTAAGGAAGCTGTGACCCATGAGGGCCAATGACCGAGACCTTGGAGAGGTGATGTGTGCAAGGTGCACAGTTCTGCAGCCAAAACAATGTTTGAAAGCACCTCCATTTGCTACTGTCAAAAGAACATAAAGAGCGTAATGGAAATCTGTCATGTTTGGTTGCCTGGCCCCATTTTCCCTTCATAACCATGACAATTTTGATTCAAGGGCTTGCTCTTCTTCATTTACAAATAGGGCGCTGGGCTCAGAGCACCCCTCCCCTCCACACAAGACAGACAGAAGTAGGCACATGAACCACACCAAGTCAATCAGATGGCCCACTTTGGAACCTGAGTCTCATGCAAAGGGACAAAGAGGCTGACATTGTTTCATTCCATCACAGAAGCTGCATCTTGATCAGACTATTTCTGCTACCTGCATCATAGCCTGCAGCCTGCCTTGCTCCTACTCATTCTCTGTCCCACATCTCCAGCCTGCCCTCAGTTCTGTGAAGCTTCCAGTGAATTCCCTTTTTCTAAAGTCAGCCAGGACTGATTGCTGTTGCTTGCAACCAAAGAATCCTGGATCACTCAAAGTTCCCCAATGCTTGACTTCCTGCCACTCTTTTCAGATCCCCTTTTCCTTATTCTCCCATTGTCTGACCCTTATGTTCCATAAGTGTCTTATTTCCTCATCTCCAGTGCCATCTCCCTCCCCCATCCTGCAGGAAAATTTTACCTTTTCTGCCCACTCTTTTCTCTCTCAGCTCTTTATTTTGTAGATTGTCTTAATCAGTCTCTTTAAAGCCTTTCTCTGTCCTTCCATCAAATCCAGGCTTTCTTGACCTTCTGGCATCCCAGCAAGGAGGTCCAAGAACCCAAAGGGTTTGATAGAGAGTGAGTCTCCCCAGAGGGCAGGAGACAAAGTGATGGCTGAACTGGACTAACGCCTCTTTGGCCAGCAAAGGAGGAGTTGTTGGTAAACGCCCCATCTTTACTCTGTCACATGAGAAAGGCTGCCACAGGCCAAGAACTTGTGTGCCATGCCCACACTCATCTCCCCTCATCCTGCCAATGAGGGAGGCTTCCTTCCATCACAGTAATTTTATGTGTCAACTTGACTGGGCCACAATTAATGCCCACATTAAACATGATTCTTGGTGTGTTGGTAAGAGGGTCTCCAAATGGGATTAACATTTGAATTGGTTCACTTAGCAAAGCAGATGGCCCTCCCCAATGTGGGTGGGCCTTGTCCAAATTGTTTAAGGGCCTGTATAGAACAAAAGGCAGAGAGAAGAGGGCTTCACCCTTTTGCTTTCTGTCTACCAACTGGAGCTGGGACATCTCAGCCCATCCTCTCTCACCCTTGGACTAGGATTTGCGACATCAGCTCCCCAGGTTCTCAGGCCTTCAGACTTGGGCTGAATTATCCCAGATCCTCCTGGGTCTCCAGCTTGCAGGCAGATAGCAGGGCTTCTCAGCCCCCGTATCTATGTAAGCCAATTCCTCTTCATATATATATATGTATTCTATTGTTCTGTTTCTCTGGAGAACTCCGACTAATACACTTACCAACCCCGTCTTCCAGGGGGTGGAAACTGAGGCTCAGAGGTGAAGTCACTTGTCCTAGGTCCCCCAGCCAGGAGGAGTTTGGTCCTGGAGTGGAATTCACAGCTGCCTCTCTTTGGAGCCCTTACTGAAGCCCAAGGCTGTTATGAGGCTGTTCTTGTGTTGCTATAAAGGAATCCCTGAGGCTGGGTAATTTACAAAGAAAAGAGGTTTAACTGGCTCACGGTTCTGTCGGCCGTACAGGAAGTGTGATGCCAGCATCTGCTTGGCCTCTGGGGAGGCCTTGAGCCACTTACAGTCCTGGCAGAAGGTGAAGGGACAGCCTGTGTATCACAGGTCAGAGCAGGAGCAAGAGAGAAGTGGGGGGAGGTGTCACACACTTTTAAACAACCAGATCTTGTGAGAACTCACTCACTATCATGAGGGCAGCACCTGCCAGGAAGGATCCGCCCCCAGGACCAAAAAACCTCCCACTGGACCCTACCTCCAACACTAGAGATCACAATTCAATATGAGATTTAGAGGGGACAACATCCAAGCCACATCAGCTTGTGTCTTCCCTGTTAACTCTGCCTTCCTGCTAATGATACTGTAATCAACAGAGCCCTGAGCCACTGGCTGGAGGAGGTCTGGTTGTGATTTATTCCAGTTTGGCCTCATCTGTAATCAGAACCATCCTAAACAGGAAACAAAGAGGATGTCTCCATCCCTGCCACCCCAGGAACCCCAGCAGGGTCTCCAGGAGGTTCTGCCAAGGGTACGACCCATGTGGGCTACAGCCCTGATGTTATTCCTGCCCTGAAACTGCAGCCCTAAGGAGATTGTCAGGGAAGGTGCACTTGTGATGAGCAACCTGAAATTGAGGTTTCCTCACCCAGGGACAGAGCCATGTTCCCAAACACCTGGAAACGATGAGTCCACATCGCTTCTCCCAGCCAGCAAAGTCGGAAAACTGACTGCAGCTTTTCATTTCTCCAGTGGTCTTTGTTGTGCAGACAGAACTTAACAAGGAGAAAGGGTTTGGGAGGATCTGCATGTCTGCTCAGTTTTCTGTCTTTTATTTATTCCTTTGGTGGGTTCATGACATGGGAACTGCTAGAATATGCCCATTGTAGGAAAATTAGCAGATGCAGGCAGACCAACAGAAAATTGTTTAAAAACCTCTACTGTGACTCATCCACAGAGCATCACAGTTGATAGACTGGTATAGAATGGGTGTTTCTTTTTTGAAAAATGAAATACCTGCTTACATTCTGCTTGGTGACCTGCTTTTTGAACGTGATGATCTTCATGGGCGCTCTTAACATTGGAAAGCACGGTGTAGTAGCTATCTGTTTTGTGGGACTGTTTTTGCTCTGTTTGTTCATTAGCCAGGCCAGCTCCATTCTGCCTTCCGAAAGGACTGCTCTGATTTTCCTTTGAGGACCATCCTTTGCTCACAGCGTGCAGCCTTGGTCCCCCTGTCTCTCCCTGTCTCTTTCTCTCTCTTCTCTCTGTCTGTCTCTCTCTCCCTTTCTTTCCCTCTCCTTTCTTCCTTTTGTTGAGACAGATAACTTTCTGATGCCTTCCCTTCACCCCCCACCTGACTTTTTTCTGTAATTACCAGGATTCCAGACTCTGGGACATAACAAAGCCTGAGGTAAACCACAAGGTAAGCCTCAGCCTCAGTTTGCAGAGGGGCTGTTTGACAGCTTCTAGAGCCACATAAAGAAGCTTCTCAGTTCTGAGCAAGGCTACCCTTCTAGGCTGCTCAGTGACAGATAATATTTTCTAACTAAGACTTTAATTAAATCCAAACCCCTGATACAAAGGGGTGGCCCTCCATGGTCACTCAACAGCCCAGGGGCCATCTGGGGCATGGTGGGGGCCAGGGTCCCTGGGGAGTCTGACAGCCGCTGAGGCTGAGGGCTGTCCTCAGCTGGATGTGGCGATTCCACAGCTGAGGAATCCTGAGCTTAGAAAATCCAAATCATTGATGATGGGCAAGCAAACATGATCAGCCCTTGCCCTGGAGGGAGACATCAACTTTATAAACTACAGCAAACAAATCTGGCCGCTGGCCGCTGCCCCACAGGGAAACACTTCTCTGTCTACTAAGTTGTTTTCTTGTAAAGATAGTATAGAAGAAAAGCTGTCCCTAGCTCCTGCACCTGCCTGTCTGCATGCTCTCCCTCCTGGAAGGGGTTTGAGCACACACGGCAGCTGAACAGATGAGCCATACCCCTGTCACACATCCTGCAAGGGGGTTCAGGGAACTCTCCTGTTTCACATAGATATCCTTGTCAGATTCATACCAACACAGAAGGAGGGAGAGCAGTGTCTTCTTCATGTCAGATTCCCAATCTTTTCAATGATCTTATTTATAGGCTTTCCTATTGGTGAACATTTTCCGTGTGGCCCCTCCAGAAGCAAAGCTTTCTGAGGCAGGCACACTCTGGATCCTGCCCTCAGAGATACTGGACATGGTGTGTCCTCGGAAACCGACACCCATCGGTGCTCAAGACATATTTATTGACTAACTGAAAGACACACGTTTACACAAATCCACCAGTGAAAATCAGGGTTGGGTACAGAATTTGCAGGGCCCAGTACAGAATGAAAAGGCAGAGCTCCGTGTCCAAAAATTATGAAGAATTTCAAGAGAGCATTAAACCCAGGGCAGGAGGCTTCTGAGTGTGGGGCCCTGGACACATGCCCGTGAAGCCAGCCCTGACTACAATATTACAACCACGGCCAAAGAATAATTTCTTAACTAAAAGTTCTTACTTCACCCAGTGCCCCCCAAACTCAAGTCCCAGCAGGGGCGCACTGGCATGAAGCCAGCTAAGAAAAATGTGGACAATGGAAGAAGTTTTTTTTCTCAAGGCTAAATTGACGTCTCAGGGCTCAGTCTTAACGATTCTGCAACTGCTTTCCTTGTCTATTTTTGCTTGGAAAGTGTCTTCTCTTTTGAGAAGTGATGGTGCTGCTGGATGTAATTACAGAGTACAAGGTTTGAGGCCTTCACCCCCAATGTTTTGGGTGCTTGCTTTGTATGTTGTCCAACTCCGTGGACTCCGGCATCTGAGAAGCGTCCTTTGAAGAGTTTAGTGGGATGGCTCCTATGTCCGTTCGCTTTCAGCAAAGAAGCTGAGAGCGTCATGGCCAGCAGAGGGGGCCGCAGGAATGCCGAATCCCCCTGGCAGGTCCCACACGTGGAGCTGCTTTCCCGTCTCTCAGCTACCAGGCACTTTATTAGGAGCAGAATCGGAATTCTGTGAAACTCACCTGATGACCCTCCCTTTGGCATTTTGTATTTGCATCATCTTCTTGGGCTAAAGCCTTTTTGGTTGAAATCCATGGTTCTGAGCCCCGGCTGCATGTCAGCCTCACCTGGTGCATTTTAAAAACATAATGTCCTGAGCTCGCCTCCCAGCATTTCTGATTCAGTTAGTTGGGGATGGGGCCTGGGCATCGGAGTTTGTAATGTCACTTCCCTTCCCTGCTTTTTAATTCCAATTCTAATGGGTTGAGAACCCCAGCCAAAGAGAATCGCTATCCAAAAATGGTGGTCTCATGGGAAAGGGAATGAGTGCTTTTTTGGGGGGGCCTGGGACAACTATCTTCATTGCCTTCTTAGAGAAGGACAGTTTCAGCAAAGCACCAACAGGGCATGTCCCAGGTTTGGGCAGGAAGCCTTGGGTGGTGCCCTGCCTCATGCTTGGTGGCACCTGAGCAGCTGTCCCTGACCTCTGCCTGGTCAGGAGCTTGTCCTGGTTTTCCTGTCTGCCTGTGTCATGAGCAGACCCACCCCTGGAAATGTGGCAGCCAGGTGTCTGGGCCCAGTGGGCTCTGGGTTGCAGCTGCTCCTTGCAGCCAGCGCACTGAGAGAACAGGCTGAGGTGCTGCCTTCTCCCTGAGCCTCCTCCTCCAAACCCTCGTGTAGCTCTGTCCCCAGCTGAAATATGATGACATGTACAGACTGCTTGTGAACGTGTTTCCTAATAGTAATCTTTTCAACAAAAAGAATAATTCAAAGTTTATGCAAGGCAATAGAAACCCCAAATGACTCAAAAGGTATTTTGGGAGTGGTTCCTCCCGCTGATCAAATGAGTAATCCTTCTAAGAGATTACAAGCAATTTAATAAGAAAACTGTCTCCAGGGTGAAGTTGCTTGAACCTGGGAGGTGAAGATTGCAGTGAGCTGGTTTTGTGCCACTACGCTTGAGCCTGAGCGACAGAGTGAGACTCTGTCTCGAATAATAATAGCAATAATAATAATAATAACTCGTTCTCTGTCAGCAACTGCAGCAGCAAATCTCAAGACTTCACAGCCCTGCTCATCCGCAGCCCACCCACTTCCCCACTGCCTCTGTCCTGAGATCGTTCCTTTCTAATATTCTGAAAAAGAGTTTGTGTCTCCTAGCATTACATTTATACAGGCATACCTTCTTTATTGCAATTTGCTTTGTTGCATTTTTTACAAATTGAAGGTTTTGTGGCAACTCTGCATCCAGCAAGTTTCATGGTGCCATTTTTCCAACAGCAGGTGCTCACTTGGTGTCTCTGTGTTGCATTTTGGCAATCTCACAATAGATCAAATCATTTCATTATTATTATATTTGTTATCGTGATCTGTGGTCAGTGATCTTTGATGTTACTATTGCAGTGTTTTGGGGCACCACGAACTGTGCCCATATAAGACAGTGAACTTAATTGATAAATGTGTGTGCGCTAACTGCTCCACTGGCCATTCCCCCATCTCCTCCCTCTCCTCATGCCTCCCTATTCCCTGAGACACAACAATGTTAAATTGGGCCAATTAAGAAACCTACATTGGCCTCCAAGTGTTCAAGTGAGAGGAAGAGTCGCATGTCTCTCACTTTATTATTTATTTATGTATTTTTTGAAACAGGGTCTCTGTCTGTTGTCCAGGCTGGAGTGCAGTGGTGGAATTATGGCTTACTGCAGCCTAGAACTCCTGGCCTCAAATGATCCTCCTCCCTCAGCCTCCTGAGTAACTGGGGCTACAGGTACGCACCACCATGCCTGGCTAATTTTTTAAAAAAATCTTTTTTTAGTAGAGATGAAATCTCACTACATTGCCCAGGCTAGTCTTGAACTCCTGGGCTCAAGAAATTCTCATACCTTAGCCTCCCAAAGTTTTCTCAATTTAAATCAAGAGCTAGAAATGATTAAGCTTAGTGAGGAAGGCATGTCAAAAGCTGAAACAGGTCAAACGCTAAGCCTCTTGTGCTAAACAGTTAGCCAAGTTGTAAATGTAACGGGAAAGTTCTTGAAGGAAATGAACTTTTCAGCGAACACATGTATAAAAAGAAACTTATTGCTGATATGGAGAAAGTTTGAGTAGTCTGGGTAGAAGATCAACCAGACATAAGATTCTGTCAAGCCAAAGGAGGGCTAATTCAGAGCAAGGCTGTAGCTCTCTTCAATTCTATGAAGGTTGACAGAGGTGAGGAAGCTGCAGAGGAAAAGTTGGAAGCTAGCAGAGGTTGGTTTATGAGGTTTAAGGAAAGAAGCCGTTTCCGTAACATAAAAGTGCGAGTTAAAGGAGCAAGTGCTGCTGGAGAAGCAGCAGCAGGTTCTCCAGAAGATCTAGCTAAGATCATAGGGGAAGGTGGCCACACTAAACAACAGATTCTCAATGCAGATGGAACAGCATTCTATCGGAAGGTGCCATCTAGAACTTTCGTAGCTAGAAAGGAGAACTCAATTCCTGTGTTGAAAGCTTCAAAGGACAGGCTGACTTTCTTTTTAGGGGCTAATGCAGCTGTTGATTTTACACTGAACACGATGCCTATTTACCATTTTGAAAATAGTATGGCCCTTACGAATTATGCTAAATCTTTTCTGCCTGTGCTCTAGCAATGGAACAACAAAGCCTGGATGACCACACGTCTGTTTACAGCTTGGTTTAGTGAATATTTTCAGCCCACTGTTGAGACCAATTGCAGGGAAAAAAGGTTTTTTTTACAATATTTGTTCATTCGCAGTGCACCCGGTCACCCAAGTGCTCTGATGGAGACGCACAAGGAGATAAATGTTGTTTTCATGCCTGCTAACACAACATCCGTTCTGCAGCCCGTGGATCAAGGAGTAATTCTGATTTTCAAGTCGTATTGTTTAAAAAATACATTTCATAAGGCTATACCTGCCATATGTGGTGATTCCTTGGTTGGATCTTGGCAAAGTAAATTGAAAACCTTTTAGAAAGGATTCACCACTTTAGGTGCCATTAAGAACATTTATGATTGATGGGAGGTCAAAATATCCACATTAACAAGAGTTTGGAAGAAGCTGATTACAGTCCTCATGGGTGACTCTGAGGGATTCCAGATTTCAGCAGAGGAAGCAATTGCAGATATGACGGAAATAGCAAGAGAACTGGAATTAGGAGTGGAGCCTGAAGATGCAACCGAATTGCTGCAATCTCATGATCAAATTTGAACAGATGAGGAGTTGCTTCTTATAGATAAGCAAAAAAAAAAAAAGTGGTTTTTTGAGGCCGGGTGATAGCTCATGCCTGTAATCCCAGCATTTTGGGAGGCCGAGGTGGGTGGATCGCCTGAGGTCAGGAGTTCAAGACCAGCCTGGCCAAAGTGGTGAAACCCCATCTCTAATAAAAATACGAAAATTAGCCGGGTGTGGTGGTGCAAGCCTGTAATCCCAGCTACTCAGAGGTTGAGGCAGGAGAATCACTTGAACTTGGGAGGTGAGGGTTGCAGTGAGTGGAGATTGCTCCACTGTACACTGTACTCCAGCCTGGGTGACAGAGCGAGACTCCGTCTCAAAAAAAAAAAAAAAAAAACCACGGTGGTTTCTTGATATAGAATCTACTCCTGGTGAAGATGCTGCGAAATTGTGGAAATGACAACAAAAGATGGAGGATAGTAGATCAACTCAGTTGATAATGCAGCAGCAGGGTTAGAGTAGATGGACTCCAATTTTGAAAGAAGTTCTACGTGGACAAAATGCCATCCAACAGCACTGCATGCTACAGAGAAATATTTTGTGAAAGGAAGGGTCAATCAATGTGGCCAACTTTGTCGCTGTCTTGAGGAAATTGCCACAGCGGCCCCAACCTTCAGCAACCGCCACCCTGATCAGTCAGCAGCCACCAACATTGCGGCAAGACTCTTCACCAGCAAAAAGATTGTCTGGAAGCTCAGACCATTGTTAGCATTTTTTAGCAGTAAAGTAGTTTAAAATTGGCCCGGCAGGGTGGCTTATGCCTATAATCCCAGCACTTTGGGAGGCCAAGGCCGGTGGATCACTTGAGGTCAGGAGGTCAAGACCGGCCCGGCCAACATGGTGAAACCCTGTCTCTACTAAAAATACAAAAAAATAGGTTGGGCGCAGTGGTGGGTGCCTGTTACTTGGGAGGCTGAGGCAGGAGAATGGCTTGAACCTGGGAAACAGAGGTTGTAGTGAGCTGAGATTGCGCCACTGCACTCCAGTCTGGGTGACAGAGTGAGACTCCGTCTCAAATAATAATAATAATAATTTTAAAAACAAATTAATTAAATTAAGGTATGTACATTGTCTTTTTAGACATAATGCTATTACACACTTAATAGACGATAGCCTGGTGTGAATATAACTTTTTATGCACTGGGAAACCAAAAATTGCTCACTACTCACTTTAGTGCCTTATTCACTTTATAGCCGTGGTCTGGAGCCAAACTCACAGTATCTCCAAGGTGTGTCTATACTTCAAACAGCCAGGAGAAAATCCACAACTACAGAAACACCAGAGTGCAGAGGACTTGAGTCATCCTTTCTTCCCACAAGACAAAAGAGCAGATGGACCATCAGACCTGCTCATTGACTGTGCACCTGGTCACCCAAGAGCTGTTTGGAAAGAGATGGCTGGAAGAGGCCAAAGCTCATGTCTCTCTTTTTAAAAATCCTCACATCTTTGACTCCTGTGCAGGGGATCCTACTCTAATCCAGAGATTTTTTAAAATGCCACAAGCAGAAATGTGTCGTGTAACACTGTTGACCCTAAGAAGGAAGAGAAACAGTGAATAAGGAATGAAGAAAAACCAGGACAAAGTAAACGTGTCTGTCCAGGCACTGTGACCTTGACGTAGACCCCAGATTCAGATCAGGGCTCCAGCCCTTGCCTTTTGCTTTTTGGGCACATCAGTTTCCCCTCAGGAGTCTTTGTTCCCTTAAAAGAGTAAGAGCAGTAAGTGCCCCCAGAAGGTTGCTGTGAGGTTTAAATGAAATGAACTGCTTTGAGATATCAAATCCAGGCCAAAAAAAAAAAAAAATTAACTGCAGAGTCCCATGTCCAGGGTCTGGTATGCAGCGTGGCTCCATAAATACCAGTTACTATTGAGTAATAAACATGGAAACCACAATATATTTAAATCAATCAAATGAAGCCTGGTTTATCCTGAGTCTCCACATAGTAAAAATTGGTTCCAATATAATTTAGCCCACATGAGAAGTCAGATTTGAAATAAGTATTACACGGAAGCTATAAATTACATTTTTAAAGATTGGTCTATAATTATAGGCTTAATTAATTACACAAGGGATTTGTTCTGAAAAGGTGTGTAAAACCTGTCCCATTTTGCACCAGAGAGATGGCCCATTGGAATGAGCCCTGTCATTCCTACAGATCTGTGAACCTTGGAGCTTCCACACCTTAGGTTCGGATTAAAAGGAGGGCCACCTGCTGTTAGTTGGACATTCAGGATATACTGTTTAAAAACAAAAACCCAAAAACAAAGAAGTACATGTTCTCTGGATGAAGGAAGTTAACCCAAACATAAGAGGGTGGATTTAGAATTATAAGTTTACGCTTTCATGTTCCCTCTCCCAGGTATAAACTTCGGTTCAGGTCTTGGTGTGAACCCTTCCAGTCTTTCTTCTGCACCTGTACAAATATCTGCAACCTGTAGATCGATTTTTTTTGACTTGCAATTATCCTCTCTATTCCATGCTGCAACCTGCTTTCTTCACTGACCCATATATCCCACCCGTTCGGCACCCATTCTCGCGAATGCCTGCTGAGCATTCAGTACGAAGTGTGTTATGTTTTAAGACATTTCAGTTCTGCTTTACAGCTTTCAGGCCTCAAAAATGGTGAACAAAGGTAAGCAAGACAGGACAGTCTAACATAAAGGTCTGCTACCTCTGAGTTCCCCAATCCCCCTCCCCAGAGGGCCTGCGGTTTACAGGTGTGTGTGGCCCTGCACTCTCTGCGTGCACAAGCACATGATTACCCATCTCCAGTTCTGTTTTGTTTTTAAACCCACGTGGGATTATGCTACATAGACTTCCTTGCACCTTGTGCCAAGAACAAGAGGAAAATTCAGCCCAAGTGAGAATGATCTTAAACAAAAGCAACTTTAAAAAATAAATACCTCTAAAGTGAGATTCTCCCATGAGGTACTGACTCTGTTTATTTTCGGTTGGGTGTAAGACTCTTGCCCCGTGGCTGCTTGTGGTTTTCTGTAGGTTGGACCGATTCTAAGTCTTTCCTGAGAAGGGCGGTGTTCAGCCTTCCCTGAGAAGACACCAGCACTCTCTAACCCCTTTGCAGGCAGTTACAGGTTTTCTTTCCCCATCCCTGGAAATGAGGCTGTCTGTGGAAAGCAATGGTGGCGACTGAAGGGCCAACCCATCCCAGTTCTGAGACAGGGGAATCGCTTGAACCTGGGAGGTGGAAGTTGCAGAGAGCCGATTTCGCGCCACTGCACTCCAGCCTGGGCGACACA
Organism: Nomascus leucogenys; assembly: GCF_006542625.1. Lineage (NCBI taxonomy): Eukaryota > Metazoa > Chordata > Mammalia > Primates > Hylobatidae > Nomascus > Nomascus leucogenys. The sequence goes on from NC_044393.1 coordinate 7,104,656, forward strand.
GCAAGACTCCATCTCAAAAAAAAAAAAAAAATGTCTCGCAGCCTGGGAACCCCTCAGTCCCAGGCGAACCAGGATGGTTGGTCACGATGCGTAGAGAACGGCCTGCAATTGGTTCTTGGGAGCTCTGCCAATGCGCAGGTTAGGTCAGCTACTGGAATGCACTCCCTGGAAGGCGGGCGTCGGGGCGGACAGTGGGCCTCTGTTGGGGGCGCATTCCCTAGTCTTGTTTGTTGAGCTGCCTTGATGCTGGCGGGAAGCTGTGTCCACACAGCAGGCAGCAGGGTTATCCCGAACACTCTTTGTGCTCACAACAGACTGGGTTGTGTTTGCAGCTGGCATTCAGCTGGTGACAAAATGGCAAGCCGAGATACTGGTGTGGCGCCTGACGTTTTGGCCTCAGCTGTGAGAGCCAGAGAGTCGGAACCCTGAACCCTCTTCTCCAGAACTTTCGCTTCCAGGTCAGGCCAGCTGATCTTCGATTCTGTGTGGGTTGTGGGCCCTGAGATCCCAGACCCCGGGGTTGAGACCTGGCTCATGCCCAAAGGAATACATCCCGAATGTGGGAGAAGGCACCGGCTGTGGGAACAACGCAGGCTGGGACTTGATCAGGTTTCGCCCTCCCCCGAGGCACTCATGAAATGATTTGGTGCAACCCCCCACCTTCACCCCCTCTTCACGTGTCCTGGCCCCAGCACCTCTAGGGAGGTTGGAAGATGTGGGTGGTGATAGCAGACAAGGAGGGCTGAGTGGGGGGCCCAGGGACCCCTCGCTTGGCCACCCCCGCAGCCACCCAAAGTCTCAAACATCTTCCAACCTCAGTGGGTTTGACTGTGTTTGATGAATCATCTCTCCTCCCGCTTGACAAGTGATACACACATTTCATCAGATAATCCCATGAGGTGCAGTTATTTTATTTTCCTGTTTATAATCAGAGGATTATAAACAGGAAATAGCCCCACCCCTCACTCTGGGTCAAATCCTGCTGATTTTATTTGTCACCCACATTGTTTAAAATTTTTTTTTAGTAGCTGCAAAGGCAGCATTTAAAAACGAAGAGATCAAACTCTACAATCTAGACTGCTTGATGCTCTTTAAGAAAAAAAAAAAAAAGAAAAGAAATTGGGATCAGTAGGTCTGGTTCTGACAATCAGCCAGAGTGATGAGCAGAGGCTCCTGGAGACAGGCACAGGCATGGACCCTCCAGGTTGCCGCAATCCCCGCCACTCCCTGCTGTCACACCTGGCTCCGTAGGTATTGGTGGCTGAGACCCTGCCCTTTACCACCATTGAGCAGAATGAATTTCCTGTCTGCTCCTAGGTGCTTGGAGGCAAAGTAGCTACACTTTGTACCATGTGTGACTGTGGGGTACCTATCCAGTATCTCCCCTCCCTCCCTCCTTTGTTTCCTCCTTTCTTTCTTTCAGTTAAATGACTTTATCTCTAGACTCCCTGCAGGAAGAGCTGGCTCATGAGATGTAAGGCAGAGTCATTGCATGGGGCTGCTCTGTAGGCCTCTTAAAGTCAAGTTGGCTCAGCTGAGAAGTGCGCCCTTTCACTCATTGCCAATTCCCTTGCTTCTTTCTCCTGCCTAGAATAAGTTATGACGGCTGGAGCTCCAGCAGCCATCCTGGACCATGAGGAGACCTAAGACTCTAAGAAGTTTCATGCTAAGAATGAAAAGCAGAAAAACAGAAGGAGCCTGGGTTCTCAGTGACTACGGGCCCTTGCCAGTCCTGGTTTGCTCTTCTCTAGACATCTTTTAGATGAAAAGGAAATAGGTCCCCCTTGTTTAAGTCACTTATTTGAGTTCTCTGTTACAGGCAATCAAATGGAATTCTAACAACATACCCTTTTACCTTCATTTCCTTTCTTTAAGAAAGTAATTTGCAATACTACTTTAGGTGTTATCAGGGCTGTAACTTTGCTGTGTGGACTTGGGCATCCAAAAATTCATATAGAAATCGGTGCCCAGAATCAAGCTGATCCTGGGAATATATATATATATATCTCTGAACATGATTATTTCATCAGACAATCCACTAAGAGGTTAAAAGAAGAAAGCCTGCAGTGGAAGTGTACTCTTTCTTAAGAGTGCTAGATTGTTTTCTTAAGGTTCTACTTTTACCGTGGGAGTTTTAGGGTTCTGGTGCTCTTTTTCCCTTGAATTTTTTCTTAGGGCTGTGTAGTCTTTCTCACAGGAGCCCAGAACTTAGGTTTTATCCTCAGGCTTAAGCAACCCAAATATTAAGATTGAATTTTTCATTTGAAAATTGAAAATTTCATTTCTAATTTTTCTTGGAACATTTAGACACAGACTCAAGAAACTTTTCCTTAGTCCCTACACCAGTGTGCAACAATAGAAGCTTCTGTGATGATGGAAGTGAAGTGGCCTCCGTACCTGCTCTATGCAAATGGCAGCCAGTGGCCACATGTGGTCTCTGAGCTGTTGAAAGTGGGTAGTGTGATAGAGGAGCTAAATTTTAAATTTCATTTAATTTTTATTAGTTTAAATAGCCCCATGTGTCTCATGGCAGCCATATTGGATAGATCAGCACTAGCTTCTTCTCTGTAGATTATCAGAATTTCCTTTTAAGCTTCTAGGGGAGAATTCACTGCCCTTCATCTTGACCTCTCCATTTCTAAACCTAAATACTGCCTCAATCCCTCAAGCTGCCTCAAGTCCAGGTTTAAGTTTCAGTCCCCTGCCTTCCAGTTGACACTGGGGGCACCTTCTTCGTCCTATTGAGTCTTGGGAGTTCCCTCTATACACAGACTCTCAGGGCTGTCCCCCAAATTGCATTAAATGGCATGCCATATGCAAGTGACACTCAGCAAATAATAGTTGTTCGGTGAAGAGTAGCTCCCTCCCTGGCCTGATTTATCCTTATTCACCCTCATAGCTCATCTCTTCTTCCACAGTTTCATCTTCTGGAGAGCAGATTTCTGATTCTGCAATCATGTGTCACATAAAGATGTTTCAGTCAATGACAGATCACATATATGATGGGCTGCATATACCGTATATGATGGGGTCCCATAAGATGGTAATGGAGCTGAAAATTTCCTATTGCCTAGTGACAGTGTAGCTGCCATGATGTCATAGTGCAAGGCATTCCATTTTCTATGTTTAGTTATGTTTCAATACACAAGGACTCACCATTGTGTTGCAGTTGTCTACAGTGTTCAGTACGGTAACATTCTGTGTAGGTTTGTGTCCTGAGAGCAGTAGGCCGTACCAGGTAGCCTAGGTGTGTGGTAAGCTAGACCTTCTATATACCATCTAGGTTCGTGTGAGTACCTGCTACAGAGTTCACACAGCGACAAAATCACCTAAGGATGCCTTTTTCAGAATGCATCTGCATCATTAAGCAATGCATGATTGTACTTTGAACCTGGCCCGGTGCTCAGAGCTGTGCGGGAATTCGAAAGGCAAGTGACTCAAATAGTTTCCAACAGCATCAGTCACCGTGTCCCGGTATGATCTCCATAGCAGTGAGCCCAGCAGTTAGATGTGGGACTGGGGAGTCAGTCAGGATTACCTTTCAACTGGTTCTCAAATTCAGGAACAGTGCCTCTAACCAGGTGGCCCCGGCACAGTTCCTGTGTTGCTACTGGGGAACTGTGCAAAGCGTGTCATGGTTTTGTCCTGGTTGGACCCCATAAACACTCGAAGGCAACCAGACTGACTTTGAAAGCAGAAGGTCCTAGTTTTTTGGGGTCCAGCCCAAAACATTAGCCTTGAGGCCATGTTTTCTTTTTTTGTTTTTTTTATTTTAAGAGATAGAATCTTGCTCTGTCATGCAGGCTGGAGTACCAGTGATCACTGCTCACAGCAGCCTCTAACTCCTAGGCTCAAGCTATCCTCCCACCTCAGCCTCTTGAGTAACTGGGACTGCAGGTGTGTACCAACATGCCTGGATAAGGGGCCATGTTTTCTTCCAACACAGGCATTCTGATCTTGTCCTTTTAATGGAAAGGCCATCAGAAGTTTGGGATATGGATTCTGTAGGAATGAAGTTTAAAACACAAAATGACTCCAGCTAACGTGTTCAAGGGCTTACGAAGTGCCAGGCTTTGTAGTAAGTGCTTAATATGAAGTATGTTAGGACATCATCAAAACAATATTACGAAAGGCAGTCTTCCTCCCTTATCTGTGGGGGATGCTTTCCAAGACCCCCCAGTGGATGCCTGAAGTCACAGAGAGTACCAAACCCTATGTACGTTTTTTCCTGTACAGTAAAGGGCAGGTAGTGTGGCTAATGTGGACACCCTGGACAAAGGGAGGACTCACATCCTGGTGGGACAGAGCAGGATGGCTCAGGATTTCATCACACTACTCAGAACAGTATGCGATTTAAAACGTATCAATTGTTTATTTCTGGAATTTTCTAGTTTCAGAATATTTTTGGACCGCCGTTGACTGCAGGTAGCAGAAACCTAGGAAAACAAAACTGCCAATGGGGGACCACTATATTCCTATTATCATGCCCGTTTTGCACAGGGAGAAACTGAGGCTCCCAGAGGTTAAAAACCTGCCCAAGATCACACAGGTAAACAAGTGGCTGAGTCAGGGCTCCGACCCGGGCCCTGAAGCCCCATCTCAGCCACTGTGGATACTGCCTGCTGCAAGCTCACTGTGTCAGCACCCACCAAAGCTATACACCGTGGAAGGGCCCAGTGAGAAAGCAGTGACCATGTTTTGGATTTCTCTCCAGGTAAATATTTTTTCAAACAGGCCTTCCATGTGGAAAGGAATCACCATATCAAATACAGAATACCCAGTTAAATTGGGTGTTTAGATAAACAATGAATAATTTTTTTACTGTAAGTATGTCCTGACTTGCTTGTACTAAGAAGAGTTACTCATTGTTTATCTGCAGTTCAAATTGACCTGGACGTCTTATATTTTATCTGCTCTGTCTCTGGCCACGCTGCTGGGCAGGCTCAACCACACACACCTGCAGAACTCTGGGTCTCCACCATACATGTGGCATAGACGCCATCCTCAGTGCAGATCCCCATCAAACCTGGAGAAAAACAAAATAAGGCCTCCCAGGTAACTGTGAGACCTATAGGTGCTTGTTAGTTTCCTAAGCTGCTCAAGCTGCCGTGCTCTGACAGCTGTACTTGTGCTTTGCGGCGTAATTTACAGGCCCGCTGGAGGGGATGGCAGGGCGGGACCCTGCTCCTCTTATTTGCTGCCAAGATTTGGGGCTACCAGTTGCTCTTGTCAATCTTTGGCTTAATCATTTAGCAGTTGTAAAGGACTCATTAAAAACGCCCAAGTTTATTGGAAACACCTCCCGCCGCTCGGAGGCAGCCAAATCGGGAGCCCGTGTGCCCACATGTTCAGCTTGAGCCCAACAAAATTGCTGACTTTAATTACACCATTCGGTTTAGAAGGCGGCGAGAGTGGGGGAGGGGGGAGGCATGGATGATGAGTGGGAAGCAAAGCGGAGGAGCGGCCCTGGAATCTCAGGGCCAGGTCTTCAGAGGGTGCGATGCTGTGTGCTGACCCCCATCCCAAACCTGCACCCCACTGGATTCAGGCTCAGGCCAGCCCCTGTCGCGCCCCAGAGGTGGGCCTGCCCCTCTCCAGACCTCCAGGCTCTTCCTGCCTCCTTCATGCCTCTGGTGGGCCCGGTGAGTGTGGCTGTTTTCTTTTTTCTGAGTACACATTGCCTGGATTTTATGACTTGAATAAATATCAAAACAATGAAGAAAATCCTTCAACCAACTCTGTCTTCATTTTCCACACATCCCTCCAGCCACCGGTTCCAGCCACAGGTTCACCCCCCAAGCTCCTCCAGAGGGGGTCTGTGGGAGCCCATGGAGGTGCTGGCCACGCTCTCTCTGATGGCCCAGGTGACACCCAGTGATGGAGCCCTCTCCAGGCAAGGAGGCATCTTGGAGAGCAGGCTGCCTTTTCAGACTCCCACCCCAGCCTTGCCTGTCTGGGCCCCTACTGTTGAACGGGGATGTGACTCCCAATTTTGTCTTTCAATCATAATACTAGCATTGTCATCTGACCCCACTCCTGAGCCTCCCCCATTCCTTTGTGAACCTTTTTTTTTTTTTTTTTAGTGTGTGCCTATTTCTTTAGGCTGATGCCCCAGGTTGGAATTACTGGGTGAAGATGAAATCACAGGTGGGGACTCTAATCCATTATCACCTCTCCTGGGCCACCACCCTCTCACCTGGGCCTTCCGTCAGCTTCCTCCCGGGGCTCCCTGCTGCCCTCCTGGCCTCTGGGCTGCCCGTTCTCAACTCGGCAGCCAGGGGGTGCTGCTGCAACCAAAGTGTGATCTTGATGCTCCAACTCCTGCAATGGACTCCTTCCCTCTCAGGGTGACAGCAAGGTCATCGCAGTGACTTATGAGCAGAGCAGTGCCGAGCCTTAGAGCAGAATTTCTCAACTACTGCACTTTTGACATTGGGCTGGGTCATTCTCTGAGCAGGAGCTGTCCTGGGCATTACAGGGTGTTTAGCAGCATCCCTGGCCCCCACCCACTCGATGGCAAGTAGCACTCCCCAAATTATGACAATGGAAAAATGTCTCCAGATGTTGCCAGATGTCCCCTGAGAACCGCAGGTGACAAGAGCCTCTGACTTTCCCTCCTCCCCTCCCACCTGCACTTCGCTGCGGCCATGCTGGCGGTCTTGCTATTTCTTAAGCCCTTAGCAGCTTTGCACTGGCTGTTCCTTATGCCAGATGAGCCCTTCCCCAGATACCTGCCTGGCTCAGGCGTTGCCTTTTTAATGTCGTGACTCAAATGTCCCCTTCTCATTGAGGCCTGCCTGGATTCCCTCTTTAGAATAGCACCTGGCCCCCGTGACTTTATGAGGCTTTGTTTCCAACAAACTTGTCACCTGACACACTGTATTTTTATTTACTTATTAAGTAACTGGAATGCTATCTCTGTCTCTCCGCCGGGATGTAACATCCAGAAGGGCAGGGATTTTTGTCTGTTTTCCTTGCTGCTGTGGCACCAGTGCCCGTCCCAGCACAGTACCTGGCCCCTAGCCAGGGCTCACTGAACGTCGCTCGAGGAAGAAACGAGGGATGACCTTTGATGCCAGAGTCAGAAACACGGTCTTTGGTCCTGCATGTCCGCCCCTCTCTGTGGACAGGGGGAGGCAGTGGGGAAGGCCCTGGCCTCCCAGAGCAACTGGTTTTGCTCCCTGAGGGGCTTGCTGGCCTCCTGGGGTGGGGGTGTCACCTGGGGCAGGATTCCTGCTGAGCAAGTGAAACACCCACTGCAGGCAGCAGAGGGTGCAGCTGAGAGTTGGTCACGATTGCACTTCCGACTTTGGGGACCCAGAACCACTTCAGCGGAGGCCCTGGGGGAGCCCCTTCCTTTTCGGAGGAAGAGAAGGCAGACCTCTGTTTGCTGGCTGAGTCGGGGCGTGAAGCAGGGTGGGCAGGATGAGGAGGCCGAATTGGGAAGGAGGGAGCAGTGGAGGCTGGATTTGAATGGGGCCAGGCCTGAATTTCATCTCAGCAACTGCTCCATAGGCCCCAGCTTTAGGTGGGGGTTCGCCCCCCACCCCCACATCCAAGACAATGAAAATGAAGCTCCGAGTGGGTTCCATGAAGCACTGGGGTGTGGTCTCCGGACAGTTCACAGGGATCTGCATTCCTGAGGCTGGGGGTGGTCAAGGGACGGTCAAGATGAGCATGTCCCTGTCAACGGAGGGCCTCCCTCCCCCTCCATGCAGGGTTTCTGTGCAGAGCGCTCTCCCAGGGCTTTGTTTGGGTTCTTTCCAGTTACCCACTCCGGAGGGGTCTCTGTGATGTGTCCTTGGCCACCTGCCAGCATCACTAGTCCATAGGAGAGCATGTAGGAGGGGAACCCCTGCCTGCCCCCTGTGCCTGATGTCTCATTTGCTTCCATCCCCTCCTAGCAGCACTGGGAGGAGTCACTCTCAGGAGACCCATTTTATAGCTGAGGATACTGAGGACCAGAGAGGTGAAGTCTCCTGCCCAAGGTCACACAGCCCCTCAGTGGAGAAACAGAGATTCTAACTACAGTTCACTTCTCAGAAGTTTCCAGGACTTGAGCTTGAGGATGAGGCAGGAGAAATCCTGCTGAGAGCTTCTTTCCTCCTCCACTCAACCAGCCCTGTTCTAGGGGCTTTGTACCTTGCTACTCAAAGTGTGGCCGAAGCCCATAGCATCAGCCCCTCCTGGGAGCATGTTTGAAATGCAGGTTCTTGGCCGGGCACGGTGGCTCACACCTGTAATCCCAGCACTTTGGGAGGTGGAGGTGGGCGGATCACTTGAGTCAAGGAGTTGGAGACCAGCCTGGGCAACATGGCAAACCCCTGTCTCTAAAAAAAAAAAAAAAAAAAAAATTAGCCAGGTGTGGTGATGAGCGCCTGTAGTCCCAGCTACTCAGGAGCTGAGGTGGAAGGATCATTTGAGCCATGGAGGCAGAGGTTGCAGTGAGCCGAGATTGTGCCACTGTCCTCCAGCCTGGACTGACAGAATGAGGCCCTGTCTTAGAAAGAAAGAAAGAAGGAAAGAAAGAAAGAAAGAAAGAAAGAGAGAGAGAGAGAGAGAGAAGGAAGGAAGGAAGGAAGGAAGAAGAAAAGAAAAGAAAAGAAAGGCAGGTTCTCAAACCAGCAACTCATCTTAACAAGATTGTCCCTCATTCTCAAACTTTACCTTTGAATTATCCCCCATGGGTCTGGAGTGGGGCCCAAAAATCTGCATTGCTCTCCAGGTGATGCAATAGTGAAGCTTTGTTCCCAGGGTCTTACTGTTCCCTGGCAGAGGGGGACCTCCAACAGATCGAGATAGCTGAGAGGAAGGCTGGTAAGACACAAGCAATTCTGGACCTGGGCTTCTTGAATTTGAACATGCACCCGAATCACCTGGAGGACTTGTTAAAACACAGAGTGCAGAGGGATGGGGGGAAAGAATGTGCACTTCTAACAAGTTCCCCGATGCTGCTGATGCTGCAGGCCTGTGGACCCCACTTCAAGAACCACTGCTCTAGCCCTACAGGTGAGCTACCAGTGAATAACAGGTGTGCTGAGATATGGCCCCCATGGTGCTCAGGGATTAGGGTGGTCAGAGACCCAAGTCTGCAGGGCTCCAGTTCCAGCCATACTCTGCCCGGAGCCTCCTCTAGGGACCCTTAGAGGATGGCCCAAGCTGGGTGAGGTGAATGGCTGCCCCATAGTCCCCACACAACTGGCACAAACTCTGCTCTGCCTGATGCTCCAGGTTCAGCTAGGAGATCCTCCAGCATCTCAGCATCTTCATCCACATTCCACAGCAAGTGCACCTCTGCTCTCATGGACAAGGGCCGCTGGGGGCGCTGAGGGAGCTCGTGCCTCAGGTGCTGAAGGTGAATGATGTGCTGCCCCAGGTGTAGCTGGAGGGAGGAGGAGGCAGGAGGCTGGGTGGAGGCTCCAGGTGGGCAGGGTCCAGATGGCCCAGAGCCCAGCTTGTGTTGATTTGCAGCTGATGTGTCCTTTTAGCATCATCCCAGCTGGCTTCAGAGTCACCACACTCACAGTTCATGTCTATTGCCCAAATTAGAGCATCACTGTTATTTTGAAGCGCATGGTATGGAAAAGTTCAATTCAGTTTGGAATTCTTTCACACAATCATAAGAAATTACAATATTTTATGTTGTTAAAAGAATCTTTGGATTCTTTCAATATAATTTCACCTGTTCTTTTATGTTCCTTTTTTGAATATTGTTTTAAAATGATTTTTAAAATTATATTCCTTATTTATTCAAAATTTCTTATAAAGAGCGACAATGAGTAATTTCCAGATATCCCTAACAAAATTCTTGCTGAGAAATTGTGTGTTATCGTGTCAAGCATAAAATCCAGCATAAGCTAGGAACCTGTATGGAAGCAAGTTCAAGTTTTTTTTTTTAAGGTAAGAAGATTTTATTTGGAAGCTTTAAACAAAACTCAGTATTAAATATACCCCATAATCCTTTGTATTTTGTCTTTATTATAATTACACAGTACTTTAAATACGATGAGGTTTTTCACCAAGCCCCATAACGGATGCCCCAGAGCCTGGCTGCCTAAGCCCAGGATACTGTGTAGATGCTACCATTTTCTATACATGCGGTGTTGCCAAGAGGCAAGAGCTGCTCCAGAGAAGAGGGGCTAGACTCTTGGGTCCAGCACAGGGCTTGGCATGTAGAAAGTACTCAAAAGATGGAAACGTGGGTTTAAATGGATACATTCAGGCTTTCTTTTGGTATATAAGAAAAATCAGCGCATCTTTGCTTGGTCTTTCACAGGGCTCCAAATATCCACCTCCAGAAAGGCAAGGATTCTTGTCTGTTTTCCTTGCTGCTGTGGCACCAGTGCCTGTCCCAGCACAGTACCTGGCCCCTAGCCAGGGCTCGCTGAACGTCGCTGGAGGAAGAAACGAGAGATGACCATTGAGGCCAGAGTCAGAAACACCGTCTTTGGTCCTGCATGTCCGCCCCTCTCTGTGGACAAGGGGAGGCAGTGGGGAAGTTAAAGCAGCAGCACACGTCCCTAGAAGCAGAAAATAGGAATCAAAGGCTCAGATGCTCTGCTCGGAGTGCCGGTCCAGGCTGAGCGATCCTCGTGTGTTCAGCATGCATTCTGGTATGCTGAGTTGTGCCAGGCCTGTTCTAGGCACCGGAGGTGCACAGCAAACAAGACAAAGTCCCTGTCGCGTGGAGCTCACATTCTGGTGACAAAAATAGTAATGACTCCATGGTAGGCCTCTTACACGTACTTTATATGCATTAATGTACTTAATCCTAGCATCAACCTTTGAAGAAAGGTAATAATATTATCCTAATTTATAAAGGAGAAAACTGGTGCTCAGAGAGGTTAAGTGACTTACACAGGGTCACACAGTAGAACCTGTGGTTTGAAGCATGTGCTAATCTTACTGTCAGAGAAGGTAACATAGGTGAAGATGGGCTTGGGAATAGTGCCTGGTGCTTAAGGCATCTTTTGAAAAGCCCAGGTGCTCTGAGCTAAGGGTTTTAAGCAGGGAGGGCAGGGTTGTGTCCGGAGAACCTGGAGCTTAGAGTTTCATGCTGGGGCATGACCACACCATGTGTCTAAACCTCTGCTGCTGGCTGTCTCATCCCTGTGATTCCCTTTCATCCCAGGAAACCTGGCAATATTCACTCGAGATAAAAATCAGCCTTTCAACCCATTCCAAATTGCAACTGGGTGAATCCTGGGACAGCTGCCACTGGCTCTTCAGGTTTGGGGCCGAGCTTATGGCTCCAGTCAGCAGGAGTGGAGTCCAGACAGAGCGAGGCCTGTGAGGAAACTCCAGGCAGACATTTTGCAATGCAAGCAAGAAGTGTATTTCTGGGAATGGAGTCCAGTGTCCCCAGAACCTCTTTTGGTGAGCTAGTGCTGTCTTGCTTTTGTGTTCAGCATCGATGGAGAGCATTGTGGTTTCATTGCACCAAAGTTTGTGTTGGCAGCTGCAACGTAGGCACAGATGTTTCAGAAAGAGCCGAGATTTCATTTTACTTTCCCCAGGTAGATGTTCAAACCATTCCAACATTCGATAAATTATTGAATTCAGCAACCTGTTCTCCATATCCCCACCCTGGGAATTCCAGTTAGCTCTAAGAGCATCAACATAAAATTAGCAGAAGATTCAGACTGAATTAATTTTAACTTTAAAATAGTTGCATTCTCTGAAGACGAAGACGTCTGAGAAATCTGTCCTTAGGCCACGTTCAGAAATGTGGGCACAGATTAGTGGCCAAATGCCCTCAGGGAGTTGTATGCAAAGGGGAGAAGCTAGAAATGACCTGAAGGCCCAACGATGAGGAGTGGTCAAAGGCTGGCACAGCCACAGGAAGGAGTGGCTATTGTACAGCCACAGAAGTAATTGTTTTCCAAGAGAACAAAATAACAGAGGAAATTCTCATGGCTTAAAATTAAATGATTAAAACCTGTATTTTATACTAGTCATGAGTTTATATAATTAGATCTCAAATTTGTAGTGTGTGTGTGTGTAAATAATAGTCATTATCTCTGTGTAGTGCAATTTTAATCTACCTTTTTATGTCTTTATTTTCCAATTTTTTTACTTTAATAACCTTTTGCTTCAGATAAAAATCAGGAACAAAACCATTATTTTAAAAGAGTAAGTATCTCTTGGAGTGCTAGGAATCTGTTTTTTCCCCTTTCTCTTCTTCCCCCCTCCTTAATTTCCAACAGAAGCACACTACTCTTTTAGGGAATAAATGTATTATTAATTTTATCTTCAGGGAACTAATAGAATGTATATTCCATAACGTATGGTGTGAGCGAAGAAGTGCATTTGATTCAGTGAAATGATGTAACATTAAAGCAAGACAACTTTAGAGGAAAAGAAATTCACAACTTACAATGGCAGTTAAAAAAAATAGGGGATTGTTTTCGAAATCATTGGCACATTCATAATTCCAGGCTCCTGAAAGATATTAAAGCACAAAGCACATAAAGCAAAATGCCAACCAGGAGAAAGATTCATCTACTTCCATTTTCAAAAGCGCAGAAATAAGACTTCATTTGTTTCTTGCTAAAGATGCTCCCCTTTTCTCATCCCTCCCTCCTGTTGTTTGAAGCCAGAATAAGCTGCCGTAATTTTCCAGTGTCCTAGCATTTTACCAGCATTAGCTGTTTTCCCCATCTGGAGTGCTTCACCCCATGTTCTCCATCTTGGGCATCATCGGGGTGGTTGGCTGGGACCTGCCCCATGTGAGGAGGCCCCCCAACCAGACCTCACATATTCTCCTACTCCAAAGATGCACTCGCTGGCATTTCCTTACTCAGACCTCACAGCAACACTGTGACGAAGGGGCTATGATGATTAAGATTCCCATTTTACAGAATGGGAAACTGAGGCTTGGAGGGATAAAGGAACTCATGCAAGCTTCTCCAGCCAAGAAGTGATGGAGCCAATATCATGTGCACGTCTGTCTTCTTCCAAACCTTTTATAGAATTCCATAAACCAGAAGGAAGCTCTGGGTTGAACAGAAAACCCCTAGGCAGGTGTTTGACTGGAAAATGGGCAAAAATTCTATGACTTGAAGCAAGGGGTGCGTGGTGTATTTATCTGTAAACCAAAGATCACAGCAGTCAAGTAAAAGATTGCCATGCCCACTGCCCAGAGTGGGTCCCCAAGGGGCCAGAAGCAGGGCACAGCTTGGCACTGTGGTGGCAGCTGCTGCAGCTACTCTAAACAAGGACAGCTTCCACGACCTCACAGATGTCCCTAGCACGTGAAAAGGGCCCAACAGGCACAGAGGGTGGAACAGGCCTCCTCTCCCAGCTTGGGTCAGCGCAGCAAAAAGCTATAAATCACGAGATTGCAACACGAGAGCTGTCTGAATTGCAGTCCAGTAATGAACAACCACGCAGTCATTTTTGTTATGATTTTTTTCTTTCTGAAACTAACCGGTTCAGTGTGAGTCACTCTGTAGATGCTGAGACCATTCCCCTGGAAGTCATGGTGCACTGAGCAATTGTATCGAGGGGCTCATCTCAAAGATGACCCCCAGGTTCCAGAAGATTTCAAGGAAACTAGTCGTTGTCCAACCAGCCATACCTTTGCCAGAGCTCATTGGGGGACTCCAAATTCAGTGACTATGGTAGGACGGCCAGATAAAGTATAACATGTACTCTGAGACATAGTTACACTAAAAATGTATTTGTTGTTTATTTAAACTCAAATTTAACTGGCCTCTTGTTTTTTTATCTGGCAACCCTACCTATAAACAGTGCTTGTTCTTTGAGCAAAGGTGATGCATATCCAATGAAACTCTTCAAGACAGAAGGGAAACTTTTCCAAAAGTGAATCTGATCCTCTCATTGCTTTGCTTAAAATACTTTAACCATTTCCTATTGCTCACAGCAGTGTTTTGCAAACTCTGAGGTGCATCAAATGGATGCACTGGAGGGCTCGTTAAAACAGATTTCTGGGCTCCACCCCCCAGAGTTTCTGATTCAGAAGGTCTGGGGTGGGATCTGAGAATCTGCATTTCCAGCAAGTTCCTAGAGGATGATGGTGATGCCAGGCCTGACTCCATATTTTGAGAACTGTGTTTTTAAGATGCCAACACCCAAACCCTCCACCATCATCCACCGTTGAGACCCATGTGGCCCTTCATGATCCGGCTCCTGCCAATCCCTCTAGCCAGTCTCACACTGGTCTCCCTCACTCACCAGAAATGCTTCCCAAGTCCCCACAAGGCCTTTGCACATGTAGTCCCTGCCTCACACTGTGACCCACTCCATCCTTATTACCTTAAGAGGGAGTTACTCTCATTTTACACATCTTACAAATGTAGAAACTGAGATTTGGAAGACCTATGTCCTGGCCAAGGCCAAATCAATAATAAGAGACAAAGTCAGGGATTTAAACTTTCATCTGCATGTCTCCAAAGCCCACCTCTTTTCTGCCTTACTGTGCTACCTCTCCAAACTGGAAGTGTTAACTTCCATTTCAAGGCTCTCTTGAATGCTGGATTTTGTGAGCTTGCCACTTGATAGGTATTTATTTGCCCTCAAACTAAGCCCTTGAGGTTTAATACTTTGGGATTTGGAAAACAAGTTCAGTTTCTCCCCTTGACAACACCCTTCAAGATCTAATAGACAGCTCACATCCTGTCTCAATGTCTCAATGTTTGTCTGAACTTAAGAGTGTTAGTCTCCCCACCCCTAAACACACACATACACACACACACACACACACACACACATATCCAAAGTCTATAGAGAGAGCTTTGATACTTAAAGTTGCTGTGGCAACCAAAAACCTGTTCTCTGAATCACTCCTTAATGGTAGGATGACATCAACTTCCTGTCTTCTTCTTGAAACTAATCTCAGCTCTTGGCATCTGCCAGTGAAAGTGGAGCAAGGACTTGGGGACTTGGGCTCAGGTTAGGGAATGGAGCTCAGGTTGTTGAGTTTAAAAGTCCAAGAGACTTATTCTGTTTCTTGAGTCATCTTTGGACTTTCTTGGTTCTCAGAAGCTTGGGTTTCACATAGGCTCTTTCCAGTCCATCCATCCATCCATCCATCCATCCATCCATCCATCATCGATCCATCCATCATCCACCTAACCATTCATCCATCCAACCAATCATCCATGCATCCATCTATGCATCCATCCATCATCTATCCAATCATCCATCCATCCATACATACATACATACATACATCCAAACTTCCATGCATCTAACCAACCATCCATCCATTCATCCATCCATCCATCCATCCATCCATCCATCCATCCATCCACCATCCATCCATCATCCATCCATCCAACCAACCATCCATCCATCCATCTATCCATCCATCTATCATCCATCCATCCAACCATCCATCCATTCATCATCCAGGCAACCATCCATCCATCCATCCATCCATCCACCCATCTTCCATCCATCATCCATCCATCATCCATCCATTTATTCACCATGTGCTCACTGAGCATGCCACGCACAGTCTTGAAGCTGCGGCTCCCATGGTGAAAAGAAACAGATGTGGCCTCTGGCCCTCTGGCCCCAGCAACCTCACCATCCAGTGAGACATAGGAGAACTGCTTGGCATGTGCTCAGGACCCTCAAGGAGAAGAACAGAATACTGTGGGGTGCTTGTCAGAGCCACCTCCAGGCTGGTGGGTTCCAGAAGAAGCCATGTTTGAGCTGAAACCAGCAGACACTTGGCACTTAGCCAGGTGAATGAGGGGCAAGTACATTACAGGTAAGCACCCGGAACAAACCAAACCCCCTTCAGCCCTGGAACAAAACACATGCTGCTTTTACAGCCTGGAACACTCTTCCCCCTAGGTCTTTGCACAGTGGCTCATTCTCACTATTAAGTTATCAGCTGTGAATCTGCCTCCCCAGGAGGAATTTCTCTAACCACTCTATGCAAAGCAGCCCCTTTTGGCAGCTAATGACGGATTATTTCAGGGAGTCATTCATGCAGTATATTTATATTGGGCACTTGTTCTGTGCTAAGCACTGGGGAAAGCAGTGAGAAGACACTCACGGCACCTGCTCCTGGAGCGGATGCACTGTCATCACATCCCAGATGCTCACCACCCTCTGCACTCATCTTGGGCATTTATTTGTCTGCTTGTCTGCCCTGCTCCACTGTAAGCTCTCAAAAGGCAGGGATCTTCCTGCCTTGTTCCCTGCAGCATCCTGAGAGCTTGGCACACAGTAGGAGCTCGGGAATGAATGAATGAATGAATCAATCAATCAATCAATGAGGTCCACTCTCCAGAATGGTCGTTCTCAACCCAGCATGATTTTGCCCCCTACCCTGGGACATTTGGAAATGTCTGGAGATATTTTTGCTTGTCACTACTGGGGGCTTCTACTGATGACCAGTACATAGAGATCAGGGACTCTGCTCAACATTCTGCAATGTCCAGGACAGCCCCCACCACAGATAATGATGCAACCCAATGTCAATAGTGCCAAGACTGAGAACCCAGCTCCAGAGCCTCCATGCTGTCTTGTGTCCCAGACGGGCTTCCACCCTGCTACATGGAGGGTTCACAGACAGATAGTTCCCCCCACCTTTTCCCAAGGCTAGCGCTGCATGTTTTCAAGCTTCAACGGGGGCAGAGTCCTGACTTGTAGGGAGGTTTGAGTGGGTGCCAAGGAAATAATCTGTGATGGTGGATGCAGCGAACACCTGGGGAGAGCTCACCTGGATTTTGTCTAGAGCTGCAGCTATACCTCCACAGCCCTGGGGCTCACTCAAGGATGCAGAAGGCCTTGCTGCCCCAGCTCCCATTTAGGTACAATCCCAACACTGGGGAGCTCTCCTGACACCAAAGACTACAGTGATTCGTGCTTTTTCTATTTTATTATTATTTTGTATTTCTTGCACATTGTTTAACTCTTTTGTTCTGTTTCAGCATCAACCTTGGACTTGATCTATGCTCATTGTTAAGGATCCAGAGATCCCATCTCTGCCCTCATGGTGGTTACTGTCTCATGGGGGAAAGATGCTGATCGATCATGTGTGCAAATGACAATATAAATAGCACGATGGTGTATCTCAGGCAAGTTAGAATAGGAATCATTAAAAAGCCAGGAAACAACAGATGCTGGAGAGGATGTGGAGAAATAGGAATGCTTTCACACTGTTGGTGGGAGTGTAAATTAGTTCAACCATTGTGGAAGACAGTGCGATGATTCCTCAAGGATCTAGAACTAGAAATGCCATTTGACCCAGTGATCCCATTCCTGGGTATATACCCAAAGGATTATAAATCATGCTGTTATAAAGACACATGCACACGTATGTTTATTGTGGCACTATTCACAATAGCAAAGACTTGGAACCAACCCAAATGTCTGTCAATGATAGACTGGATTAAGAAAATGTGGCATCATGGAATACTATGCAGCCATAAAAAAGGATGAGTTCATGTCCTTTGCAGGGACATGGATGAAGTTGGAAACCATCATTCTGAGCAAACTATCACAAGGACAGAAAACCAAACACCAATTCTCACTCATAGATGGGAATTGAACAATAAGTACACATGGACACAGGGTGGGGAACATCACACACTGGAGTCTGTCGGCGGGGTGGGGGGCTAGGGGAGGGATAGAATTGGGAGAAATACCTAATGTAAATGACTAGTTGATGGGTGCAGCAAACCAACATGGCACATGTATACCTATGTAACAAACTTGCATGTTGTGCACATGTACCCTAGAACTTAAAGTATAATAAAAAAAAAAAGAAAGAAAGAAATATCACAATGGTGTGCGACCGATAGGAGATGCACGTTGTCCTAGGAGAGGGGGATTTGACCTAGTCAGGGAGAGCTCCATTAGGGAGTTAAGGTTGAGCTGAGAACTGAAGGAAGAGTCAACTAAGAGAAGGCGGCTCAGGAGAAGGAGGGGTGGGCACCTTCAGGAGTGCCCTTCAGAAGGGAGCCCAGTGCCTTTGGAGCCCAGCAGGAAGTGGGGGGTTAGCTTCCCATGAGGCTGAAGACATAGGCAGAGGTGGATTGTGCAGGAATTTATGGACCCTTAAAAGGAGTTTGATTTTTCCCAGGAGTCTGGTGTTTATCCTAAAAGCAATGGGAAACATTGCTGGGATTTTTGCAAGGGGGTCGCCTTATCTGACGTTTATGGCAAAAAGATCATTCTGCTGCTCTGGTGGGAGAGGATGGAGAGAGGGCAACCAGGTGACTGTGCAGTCCCAGCTGAATGCTTCCAGCTAAGTGGCCGAGGAAGAGCAGGACCCAGGTGCATGGATTCAAGGTCTGATGTAAAAACAAGAGGACCTGGTGATGGACTGGATGTGGGGGAGGAGATGAAGGGGCTCAGACTCCTCCTCAGATCCTGGCTGTCTCACCAGGATGGATATGGATTCTGTCACAGAGCTGGGAAGCTGGAAATGTCAGGGAAGACAGAATCATGAGTGTGGTTTTAGAGGACGCTGGGTCGGAAGTGCGTTTGAGCCACCCAGTGGGCACATCAGGAAGGCTGTTGGACAGATAGTCTAGAGCCTGGAGGAGAGCCCTAGGCATATGTGTGTGTGTGTTTGAGAGTCACAGTACAGAGGTGGAACTTGGGGCCACGGTCGCAGGTAAGTCCCCTGAGGCAAGCGAGAGTGAGAGGAATGGAGGCCCCCTGACCAGACCTGGAAGCCAATGTGTAAAGCCTCAGTCCATAGGAGGCAGAGAAGGAGCAGCCTGGGGAGGAGACTGTGGGAATCAAGAGAAAACCATTTTCCAAAGAGAAAGGACTTCTGGGTAAAGATGGTGGATTAATCAC
The DNA here is from genome assembly GCF_006542625.1 of Nomascus leucogenys. Classification (NCBI taxonomy): domain Eukaryota; kingdom Metazoa; phylum Chordata; class Mammalia; order Primates; family Hylobatidae; genus Nomascus; species Nomascus leucogenys. Next base: position 7,123,445 of record NC_044393.1, read on the forward strand.
CAATCTTCATTGTTTCTCCCACTGCGGGTTCCAACCAAAATTCAAATAAAGGATCAGAAAGGGCATAAACTCCCAAGGAAAGCAATGACTGGAACAACCCTTACTGCCACCTCCACTGCTCCACGTCACCCTTGGCCTCCCCTGGGTGGTCCCCACAGTTCCTATGTACTAAGCACCTCCTCTGTGCTGAGAAATGCCTTAAAGCATTTCACAGGCATGGTCTCTCCTGCCCTCAATAACCCTATCAGCAGGTTCCTGAATTTTACGGGCGAGAAAACCAGGGATCAGAGAGGTGAAGAATCTGCTCTATGTTGCACAGCTAGAAGTGGCTTAGCTGGGCTTTAAACCCTGGTGTTCTTTGCTTCTATTGTTTGTGCTTCAGTGGTTTTCTTCATTATTAAAGAGTTTTTTTCTTTCCTGACGCTGTCCTCTGTAGTATTAATTAGAAATTCCCAGGTGGATAAGAACAATTTTGTTCTGCCCTTTGATCTCCCACATGCAGACCCACAGTAGCTACTTCATCCTCATTGAATTAAACCCTCATTCCTCCACTGCACTTCCCATAGCCTCACCTCAACCCGTGGACTGAGATCAGAATTTGCTACTCTTTTCTCTAGGCTTATAATTCTTTATCATGTCCTTGAGTTTGTTAGGAGAGAAACATAGGAATAACCAGGCCTAATTCCTCTGCTGGATTTTAAGTTTGAGAAGTCAGGGGTGGCGTTTGTCCATTACTGCACCCTCACTGCCAGGCAATGGGCATGGCATAAACTTCTCGTTCATTTATTCCTCAAACATTTGCTGAGCATCTTCTGTGTACAGGCATTGCCCCAGGAACCGGGACACAGTCCTTTTCAGCAAATGTAGCAACTCCAAACAGCACACATGTGTTATCTTATAGTCTTTGCAGGTCAGGAAACCAGGCAGAATTTAGCTGTGTCCACTGTGCAGGGTGTTTCACAAGGCTGTCATCAAAGTGTCATGCAGGGATGAGGTCTTATCTGAGGGCTTGACTGGAGAGGGATCCACTTCTGTACTCACTCAGTGGTTGTTGGCAGGATTCAGTTCCTCCTGGGTTGTTGGACTGAAGTCATCATGTTCTTTCCGGCCACTGGCTGGAGGCCACCCTCAGGTCCTTGCCACACAAGCCTTTCTGGCAAACTGCTTCCTTAAAGCATGCAAGGCAAGAAGGCCATACAGAGAGTCTACTAGGAAGATGGAAGTCACAATCTTTTGTAACCTAATAATGGAAGTGATATTTCATCACTTTGCCCTATGCAAGGTGGCTGGAAGCTACTATTGGCTAGAAGCTTCTACTGGCTAGAAGCAAGTCCCTAGGCCAGCCTACACTAAAGGGGAGAAGCTCCTACAGGGCATGAATAGCAGGAGGTGGGGGCACCTTGGAATTGGCTTTCCACATGGAGAGAGCCACGAAAGACACAAGCCAGCAAATGACTGAGCGAGAGAACTTCAGAGTCATAAGTAAGGCAGTGGGTGCCATGTTTGTTGGATGACTAACAAATACCTTCTCCATGAAGACAGGGACTGTTTGCCTGCCCTGTGCCATCAGTTTCCTGCCTGGATCCTGGAACGTCGTGGCCCCGAGTGAATGCTGAATGAATGATGCAGTTATTTGCCTGGGCCCAGATACCATGAGTAATTGCAGGGAAGGGGCCAGGTCTTTGGCTTCTGGTTCCAGGCCAAGATCGAATCTGCTAAAACGCTCCACTTAATGGGTTTATTTCCTGTTTGGGGTTTTCGCCTTTATTTTTTTATTTTCCTAAAAGCCACTTATTGAGTTTTCTTAACTCTGGGTTGGGTTTTTAGTGGTTGCTTGTGTTCATGTTTTTTGGGGGAATTAATAAGAAAGTTTCTAGTCTCACCCTGGAATGTGGTTTCACGGCGTTTTTCCCTCTTTCCCTTAGCAAAGGCAGACACATTCATTTCAAGAGAGACAAGCACCTTTTCATGTTAACGGAAAGATCAAGAGGTTCTTTAATAAGCCATCAACTGCCTGCCCCTCTCCATTTTTTTTTAACCTGAAAAACAAGACCCGAGTTTGGCTCTAAAAAACATTTGCCAGTATCTGTTCCCCCGCAGCCCAGAATGGTGTGGGGAGCAGGCCTGCCCCTTGCAGCGGGAGGTTAGATGGGGGCCCTGGAGGATCTGCTCCTGGAGTTCCCGCCGCTGGTGTTTTTCACAGGAGAAGAAAGCAAGCTGAGTAAACAACGACACCACACACGCAAAACCCAAACACGGACAGCCTCACGCGCAGCTCGTGCCCCATTTATTTCAACGAAAAATTCTCCCTCCAATCCACCCGCTTCTCTCCAGCCCCGCTGCTCTTCCCTAGTTCAGGGTTTTTCTCCTCCAACACTACTGACATTTGGGACAGGATAATTCTTCGTAGTGAGAGCTGTCCTGGCATTGCAAGGTGTTTAACAGCATCCCTGGCCTCCATTCCCTAGAGGTCATTAGCAAAGCCCCCACTTCCTCATCCCAATTTTGAGAACGAAAAATGTCTCCAGATATTGTCAAGTGTGCGGGGAGAAGGGGTGGGAAGACAAAGCTGCCCCTGTTTGAGAACCACTAGCCCAGTCTAAGCTCACAGTTCTCACCTTCTCGGCCCCACTTCTCCTCCCCTCTTACCTCAAAGCTTCCCCAAGGGCCGCCTAGTGCTCTGCCCACACAGGCATTCAACAGGTGTTCCTTGACTGCATGACAGCAGGACAGCACCTGGTCCTCCGGGCCTAGGACGATGCCTGGGATGTAATAGATGCTCAGTAAGTATTTGTTGAAAGGATGCTGGAGGCTCCCTCTGGGGGTCTTGGCGTCTTCTGCTCTGTACCCTACCACTCAGCTCAGCCAGCCCCTGGGTTTCCATTGCTCACAGCCAAACCCATCCTTCCGGGGCAACTAATGATAAGCTTTTTAGGGTAGCCTTTATTTCTCTCATTTCATCGATGAAGAAACCGATGTTCAGGATGGTTAAATAAGTTTTGCAGGATCTTACAGTGACATAGCTAGAGTTTTAACACAGATCTGTCTGACCCCAAAGCAAAAACAGATTGAAAGGAATTTCTCTGAAAGAAACCTCAACCTCATATAAAACAGGAAAGGCATCTATAGGAAACTGATCAAATATTGGGCTCTTTCCTCTGCCAGCCTTTTCTCTTTGGGGAATATATGACAAGTTATGTCATCTCTCCAGGTCTTGGCTTCTCTCTTTCAAATTGCCAAGGTTGTAGCAATATCTCTAAACATCCCGGTAGCTCTAAAATGCTTGGATTCCAGCTCCTGCCTCTTCTATCCACAGACACCCTCACACCCAGAGCTGCGGACACCACCCCACCTGGGCTGACATTTTCAGAAACCTGGAGTGGGGCTCTGAACTCTGGGAGGGGCAGCAGGACCTCTCTGCAAAGCACTCTCACTGCACATTTGGTTTCAGTTCTACTAATTTTTTTGCACATTTTGCCGTCACAATGTGATAAAATCGAGCAGACGTAAATTAGGAGCCAAGGAAGGCTGGGAACACACACACACACACACACACACATAAACACACACACACACATTTAAAAAGAGAAAAAGGAAGGAAAGAAGAAAAAAGAGGAAGTTGTTGGAACTTCCGTCCCTGAATCAATCCACCAGGACTTGGGATTTACCTGGGGCAACGGGTGAAGGGAGCTAGGAGGGCTGGCTGGGCTCTGCCTCCCAGTGAGAGAGAGGCCAACGGTGGGGACCGCCCAGAGTGGGGGACAGGAAGACAGGAAGAGGTGGTCCCTGTCGTGCTGGGGCTTCTGAGGCCGCAAGTATTTTTAAAGAGATGGAGGAGGAGCTACAAAATCCCATTACAGGTTAAGGCCCTGCAGGGCCTCAGGCTCCAGGGCAGCCGGTGGACAGGCGGGTACTGGGAATGGTGCCAGATCTCCTGGATTCTTCAATGAAAACCAGAAATTTACATTCTTGGGTGAAGTCTTTCCGTTTTTAAATGTCAGGAAACCACCAGGGGCCAAACCACACGCACAGGCTGATCCCATGTGGTCTATGGGATACGGGGCTGCCACCCCGGCCAGCTGTACTGCTTTGACTTTCTCAGGTTTCTTCTTTGCTCTGGGACATATCCACATTTGTTGTTGAACAGCACTTACTGCGGGCCAGACACAGACCTCAGGGGATGTCCAGTCTGCATTCATTCAATCCTCATAACAGTTCTACTAAGGGGGAACTGCGTCATCTCCCTCTTACAGATGGGGAAGCTGAGGCCCAAGGAGGTGCAAACCCTCCTTCCCTTAAGTAATTTACAAGTCCTGGACAAATAATTCTCTGAGCCTCAGTTTCCCCAGCTGTAATAGTAACACACGTCTAGGGGTTTTGTGGAGGTGAAGTGAGATGCAGGCTAGTCCCCCTTTATCCATGGTTTTGCTTTCTAAGATGTCAATTACCTATGGTCAACCACAGTCTGAAAACATGCAATGGAAAATTCCAGAAATAAACAATTCATAAGTTTTAAATTGTGTACCCTTGTGAGTATCTTGATGAAATCTTGCATCCTTCCGCTCCATCCTGCCGGGGACATGAATCATCCCTTTGTCCTGTGGTCCCACACTGTCTGTGCACATTAGTCACTCCGTGGCCATCTGGGTGATCAGATCAACTGTCACGGTATCCCAGTGCTTGTGTTCAAGGAATCCTTACTTATTTTACTTAAAAATGGCCCCAAAGCACAGGAATAGTGACACTGCGGTATATTGTTTAATTATTCTATATTACTAATTTCTTACTGTGCCTAATTTATAAATTAACCTCCATCACAGGTATGTCTGTGTAGGAAAAACATAGAATAGATAAAGTTTAGTGCTATCCATGGTTTCAGGCATCCACTGGGGATCTTGGAATGTATCCCCTAAGAATAATGGGGGGCTGCCATACTACACCCCTCACAGCACATACGCTAATGCCCTTTAGCAATTACCATTTGTTATGGGTTGAATTGTGTTCCGTGACCTCTCCCCAACCCCCCGCCATATTTATATGCTGAAGTCCTAACCCTCAGTTTCTTAGAATGTGACCTTATGTAGAAATAGGGTAGTTGCTGATTTAATCAGTTAAATTAATATGAGATCAGATTATTATTTCTGTCCCAAATTAACCTGGGATTTCTGACTTGCACCTTTGAGCTGGCGTCAGCATGGCACTGGATTCAAAGGAAATACAAACCAAATTCCCAAATCCTTGAAAAGTCACATTTATCCCCAGTAGGCCTTCCTAAGGATTAAGGAGGTTATTCAACGTATCAAGCAGCAAAACTCTGTACAATTTTCCACAGACAGATCTGCCAGTCCACAGAGTTCCAGGGGACAGGTGGCTGCTCGACCTCTCCTTCTCTTCTCAATTGTGGTCTTTTTGTCTTCCTCTCACTCCCTCTATCCCCATCCCAGCCTCTCTGTGACAGGCCGTTAGCCTCATGTTCCCATCCTTCCCTGCAGTGCCCTTACACGGGGGAAGGTGCTCTCACACCCTGTGCATGCAGCCATCTCCTGTGACTTGTTTTGGCCAGTGCTATGCAGGTGGGGTGGCGATGTTAGTGAGCAGGATGGGCCTATCTGGAACACCCTGTGATATTTGAAGTTAGCTACAAAAATTGATCAAGGTCCTCCCTGTTTAAAACCTTTCATAATCCTCCGTGGCTCTTTGAGCATGGAATGAAATCCCATCCAGAGTCGTCCAGACCCTGCTGGTCCAGCCCTGCCAAACTTGCAACTCCTCATGCACCACATCTCCCCCCTCAGTCTGCTTTCGGCCCTGTCAGCCTCCTGCCCCTTGAACCTGCTCTGTTCCCACCAGTCACAAGGTCTTTGCACACACCGCTCCCTCTCCTGGAAGACTTTCCTCTCCCTGAACCTCGTTCACATTTGTATCCTCCCACCGTGGACGTAAGCATCACTGGCTGGATCCAATCCCCCTGCATAGATGTCTCCCCAGAGCAGGTGAGGCAAAAGCTGCACAGAAGATTCCTTAGGAGCTTTCTACTTAGAGATCCACATGTCATCTTTTTGGAGGGCCAGCCCAGAAAGGGTGAGGGGCTCTGGGCCCTAGAGTGGTCACTGAGTGTGAGGCCCCCAGCCATGACCTCTCCCATGCTCTACTCCCCTGAAGAGCTGCGCTTCTCATGAGGTAGCTGCTTTTAGGGTCAGTGTTCTACCAAAAACATGCATCAAAGCATTAGAGTTTGCTTAAAGGGCAGAGGGACTGACAGGATTCGAGGGAGGGTCCCCTGTGCCATTCTGCCATGGGGGCCCAGTAGGTCTCTCTCTCTCTCTGTGGAATGCACATGGCGAGTCTCTGTGAGGTGAGCACTTGTGGGATGGCCTCTGTCACATCCCCTCTGCAGCTTCTCTTATGGTTGTAATTTGGCATTTATCCCCATGGTTATTTGATCAATGTCATCTCCTTTATTAGTCTGCGAGCTCCATGATTCTACGTCCTCAGCCCCTAGCACTGAGCCTGCGTGTGGCGGATGCCCGGTGAACATTGGTCGAATAAATGATACACAGTCTGACTTCAGCTCTCACTGTGAAGAATGCGGGCATAGAGCAGTCTGCTTGGGGGCCAAGCAGAGCAAGTGGAAGAGAATAATCAACCATCCTCAAAGACCCTCAACCTCGATGAAAGTGTAAATCGATAAAAGTGTAATATGAAGCCAGATAGAAAATTTGGGTGGATGGATGGGCAGACAGATGAATGAATGGATGGATGGATAAAAGGGAGATAAATTGATAAACACAGAGAAGCAGAGGCTGAATCTCGAGGTAGAAACATACAGAGAAGCATACAGAGAGATCTCTTTGTAGGCATGCATAATCCACTGAACCAAAAACGTAACGCAGCTTGCATTGCATGCCATGTAAATTTGTTCCCAGAGAAGTCACCAAAGAGTTTCTTTGCAGAAAATTGCTAATCCCATTGTGATTTCCTGGTTAAAGAAAAGGTTAGACAAACACTGATAGAAATGGGCCCTTTCACTGAGGGGTGGCTCAAAGAGGTGTTCTTTTCTTCTTTCCTTGCTCTGGTGGCTCCTGGGAATTCCACCTTGGTTTAATTTAGAAACAAAGTCTTTAGCTCTTTCTCTGCTCCCCCGTTCCACTCTCTCTGTCCCCTGTAGTTGGCAACATCTGTCCATATCCAAAGCAGAGCCTGCCCTCAGGAAGGGGAATAGTGCAGACTCCAAGTCTTGGCCTTTCCTGAGCTTGCCACTGGGTTGCTATCTTGTAGTGGAATCTACCATTGGATGCCCATCATCTGCTCTTCTCTGCTTCTAGTAAAAACTGCAATAAATGTCTTTGGGACCTCCCCTCCCCTACTCTAAGCTCATTGCATCGAGAGTGCCTCAAGGCTTCCATGATTGATTCAGGGTCGCTCAGTGACCCAGGGATTGAGGCACCCAATTAAAGTCAATAACACATGCAGAGATGTTTGCTGCGGCTATCGGCTCCCTCTCTTTTATCAGGTGTTGGTGAGCATGTGAGATCCGTAGCTTCTGCTGCCATTTTGTAAGCCAAGATGCCAATTTTAGTGACATTGTTTGAATCTGGAATTGAGCTGCATCTGATGCCACTGGGTGAACTCACACTTTGCTTTTAAATCAAGTCAGACTGTATTGAGTTTTCCATCACTTGCCGTCAGTAGTGGACACTGTTGGTTGTTCAGTGAACATTCCCATTCTTCCTTCTTCCTCACTGAGAATGCTCATTAACTTCAGGTATCTCCTCTTCAGGAGAAGTGACCCTACTCCCAGCTCAAGTGTGAATCCTGATCTGTGTAAGTCAGTTGTGGCAATCCCACTCTACTAAGCAGTGGGTGGTCCAGGCATGAGCATTTGAGGCAATTCCAGCCAGTGAGACATGAAGGGAGGCTGCCTAGAGGCTCATGGGAACATCACCTTGCTCACTTGGCCTCTGGAAGTTGTGGTGTTGGGATGAGATGCAGAAGGGTAAGGCTGCCACCATCATGGACCATGAAGGGGCCCAGCCCAAGGGAAGTTGAGCCGGACCTGTCAGTCCACTGTTCTGTGGTTTCTCCACCGAGTTTCTGTGCTGGGGAAGAGGTCCTCTCTGATGCCCCCTTGCACCTTCGCCTTTTGGCCTGCATGGGGCAAACCTGGCTTCAAACAGCCCTTTCTTCTCTTCTGCTGCCTTGATACATATTGAAAAATATGTTCAATTACCTAAGAAATCCATGATCATTATAGATCAGGGCTGTTACACAGAATGTTCTGGGATGATTGAAGGGTTCTAGTCAGCACCATCCAATTCCATAAACCACTTGTCACATGTGGCTGCTGAACAATAGAAATGTAAATAGTGTGACTGAGGAACTAAATTTTTAATTGCATTTAATTTTAATTAATTAGAATTTAATCGTCACATGTGGCTGGCCACTACTGTATTGGACATCACAGAACTAGAACAATTAGAATGATAGAAATAAACATAAAAGGAAAAATGAATCATTCCTGATACCACCTCTAAGACACAACTAATATTAAACTCTTGATTATGTTTTTGTACGTTTTATCCTATGCATATATATCCACTACCAAGCCTCTTTCAGTAATACATAAGGCTTAAACTTGTGAACATCTTTCTATCTCGGTGGATACATTTCTAAAGAACATAGAACAGGCCAGGCGCAGTGGCTCACATCTGTAATCCCAGCACTTTGGGAAGCCGAGGTGGACAGATCACAAGGTCAGGAGATCGAGACCACCCTGGCTAACACAGTGAAACTCCGTCTCTACTAAAAATACAAAAAATTAGCCAAGCTTGGTGGCGGGCGCCTGTAGTCCCAGCTACTCAGGAGGCCAAGGCAAGAGAACGGCATGAACCTGGGAGACGGAGCTTGCGGTGAGCCAAGATGGCGCCACTGCACTGCAGCCTGAGCGACAGAGTGAAACTCCGTCTCAAAAAAGAAAAAAAAAAAACAGAACTGTGTCTATCTCCTAGGGTTCAGGGGAGAACAAATGAGATGATGCACACATGTGAAGCTCACAGGGCTCAAGCTCTGGGGTCCCTCACTTATACAAGTCCTTCCAAGGCCCCGGGAAAGGCCCCAGCCATAGACTGTGGTCCCCTCTTATCTGGGGTTTTACTTTCCACAGTTTCAGTCAACCAAAGTCTGAAAATATTAAATTGGAAATTCCAGAAATAAACATTTAAATATTTCATGAGTTTTGACTTGCATGCCCTTGTGAGTGGCATGATGAAATCTTTCACCTTCCTGCTGCATTCCACCGGGAAGGGATGTGAATCTCCTATTTGTCCAGTGGATTCATTCTGTAGACACAGCCCATGCATGTGTCGCTTAGTCTCAGATAGACTGTCACGATGTCGGTGTCACTGTACTTGTGTTCAGGTAACCTTTACTTTACTTTCTAATGGCCCCAAAGCACAAGAGTGATGCTGGCAATTCAGGTATGTCAAAGAGAAGCCATTAAGAGCTTCCTTTAAGTGAAGAGGTGGAAGTTTCTCATAGGTATGAAGGTATAGGAAAAAGTGTGTATACTGTCCACAGTTTCAGCCATCCACTGGGGGCCTTGGAACACATCCCCCAGGGATAAGACAAGTCCGCTATATTCTCATGAGCATATGTTTTTCTGAAACTTGCAGAGCTTCAGTGATTTCATTACAACCCATGAAGGCCACTAGGTCTCTCCACTCTGAGGTCCCCTCACCCCACACCCCCTTGTAAGAAGTGGTGTTAGAGAAGGTGGATCTTGACTAGATACATTCAGTCTGAGATTAGCGAGCTCAGCCTCTGTGGGTCCAGGGCCAGGACAAGGGTGACATGAGTGAGGCACCAAGGACACAGAATTGAAGGAGGCATTAGCAGGACTCTGAGCATGATCATAGCCTTGGATTCTGTACCCCCGGCGCCCTACTCGCTCACCCTGCCCTGCCTCACTGGCTCCTTTTCTCCTCCTTCCTCCTCTAATTGTCTTTCTTTGTAGTATATTGAGAAATAAAGTGAAATTTCTAATAATCTATTTTGTTACTTTTCTCTCCTCCTTCGTCCATGCTTACTATAAGAGGCCAGAATTTCACAAAGGAAAAGAGGCAAAAAGAAGACCACTCCGGCCGGGCACAGTGCTGTAATCCCAGCACTTTGGGAGGCCGAGGCGGGCGGATCACAAAGTCAGGAGATCGAGACCATCCTGGCTAACACGGTGAAACCCTGTCTCTACTAAAAATACAAAAATTAGCCTGGCATGGTGGCACATGCCTGTAGTCCCAGCTACTTGGGAGGCTGAGGCAGAAGAATCACTTGAACCTGGGAGATGGAGGTTGCAGCGAGCCAAGATCACCACTGCACTCCAGAACAGAGCGAGACTCTGTCAAAAAAACAAAACAAAACAAAACAAAACAAAAACACTCCATCTCCTCTAAATGGTCACATTTAGCAGGTATGTAATTGTAGCCACCTTCAAATAAAGAAATCACTTAGTTCTGTCTAAGAAATCCCAAGAATCTTAATACTTAATCCAGCAGCCATGCTGAGTTTAAAAAAAAAAAAGTAGGAATTTAAACTTTCATGTGAAGTTTGAGTTTGACTTGAAACATTTAATTTATTTAAAAATAGAAATGTAAATGGAATCTGTATGTTTTCCTCCCTGCTGTCAGGAGCTCTCTTCTGCTCTGACTGACTCATTAACAAATTAACATGTTGTGATTCTGCTGTGAAAAGTTGCAAGATAATTGTTACAGCCACAGTCCTGAGGCTCCAGCGCTGTGCTTCCCAAACTCTTTTATAGAGTACAAATTAGATGCTTTTCATATATGCTATCTAAATTTAATTAAAATTTGCCCTAAAGCTATGCTTAACAGCTTTGAAGTTACTGGAGTTTTGTCATCTTGGGGTGGTGAACATTTGCAGCTGATAATGTCAAAATCTGTACCCATAGAAACTGTTTTCCCACTGCTCCTTCCCAGGACAAGCTCAAATCTGCTGGGGTCTGATTTCAACTTGGTTCAAGAATTATTATCTATGTAGAGAAGGAGTGTGCTTCCATGGACAAAGTTGAGGTTTGGAGATTGTAACAGAGACACGGAGAATCCTCTCAAAGCTCTCTGATGAAGGGGAAGGTTACAGCCCCCTTTGAATGTTTAATTTTTCTTCATCTATAAAATAAAAATCATCACCATTCTGTGTCCTGCTCAAATGGCTAAGTCACTCAAGATTTTGAAATTTAGAAAGATGAAGAAAACTATTTTTCGAAGACTAAAAAAAAAAAAAAAAAAATTGTGCCAGCTCAGCCCTGTGACCAAGGCATGCTGCAAAGTTTCGTCTGTTTGTTTTAGCAAAGGTGTTTTGAAAGTTACATGGAAAAAGTAGTCAGACCATGAGGTCCTTGAGGAGCCCTGGGGAAAGCACTGGTAAGTTGGAACGAATGTTACAGATTCCCTCCAAGGTTTCATTGAGGGTATCTTGGAAGCTTTTGAGGTCATACCCCCCACACCAGGGCGATTATATAATTGGGCAAAAAGTCATAATTGCCCACACTCTGCCAGGATCCTGATAGTTGAAGACACGGACTCAACTATCTCAACATAAGGTAGCCCAGAACCATGCAGAGATCACGCAGGCCAGCTTGGAGGCCCTGCTTCTGCCTTGGTCCAGGCCTGTGGTAGAATAATAGCATTTCCTGGGCTTTTCTGGGGAGATTTTATCAACATTGGCAATGACCCCTGAAGGCAACAGATGGGAGGCTCTCTAAAAGCAACAAGTACTATTGTCCTTGCAGTGTGAACTCACAATGCATAGCTCTGAGGCCACAACCACACACTGTATATAAGGGGAAAATTAAGTTCCAGAGAGCTCACCGATGATGTGACTACTCACCAGGAGAACAGCAGGGACTCCTCTTGACTCACAAAGGAGATGGCAGATGCCATCATTAAAGAGCTCACAGAGTCCTGTGAGTTCCCTGTGTCCTGCCAATAAATTCCCTTTTCCTTACATCAGCTGGTCAGTTTCTGTTGCTTACACCCACTAAACCCTGGCGATTTATACCACGTGAAGCATTTCACAGCCCAGTTACAAACACTGGGTCCTGTGTGCAGCCACAGTGAAGGCCTGCCCTCTGTCCAAAGCTAGAGGTAATCAGGGTGAATAAAGGCTTGTGTGTTGGAATGTGTGAAGGGGTGTGTCGTGGGGTCAGGGGGCTATGAAAAGCATGATCTACTCCTAGCCCTTCCCTTTCTGTGTCGATGGTTTCCACCCTGTAATGGACGCATGCTGTCTGTCCAGCATCCTTCCTTTGGGAAAACACATCTCCTCTGAGGTAGCACTGAGTTGGAGGAAGGATAATTTTAACCCAGACTCCAAGGCCCTGAATTTTCCATCCACATCAGTACCTGCACTTCTTAGATCATGATTTGGCTGTCTGAAGTCTCCATTTCAACAATTTGGAGTTTTTTCCTCCAGTAACTGATTGGAGCAAGCCAGGACTCTGGGCGTCAACACCATCTGCTGAAGCATCATAAGACCCACACTTTCCCTCCTCTCATGGTCCAGCCAGAGATCCTGCTTCTGATTGGCCCCCTCCCATGGGCTGTGACGTCAGAGCCAGGAGCCTCCTCCTCACTGGCTTACTTACCCTGAAGAGGCAAGTTGGGTGACTATTGGCCAAATTGCTTCCTATTAATGTGGAAGAGTCATTTAGCAAGAGTAGAAATCAACAGAGTTCCACCTCCAGGGAGTTGAAACCCCTACAGCATTATGTCGGATTCATGGTTCCTATGAGGCCAAAACACACGGAACTGACACATCCACATGAGGCGATCTTTGCTTCTCCTTTTCAAGGGAACTCAACTGAATTACACTGGGCAATTTTCAATACCCATGTGCCATATTGGTTTCCCAGGGTTCCCGTCTTCTGGGGCCAGGAGTCCAAAAGTAAGGTGTCAGCAGGGCTGCGGTCCCTCTGCAGACTCCAGGGGAGAATCTGTTCCTGACCCTCTCCAGCTGCCAGTAGCTCCTGGCACTCCTTGGATTGTGGCCGCCTCACAACCATCTGTGCCACAGTCTTCACACGGCCTTCTTTTTTCTGTCTCACTGTGTGTCCTTTTTGGTCTTGTAGAAGATCACCCTCATTGGATTCAGAGACCATCCAAATCCAGTATAATCTCATCTTGATTATCTACATCTGCAGAGATCCTATTTCCAAATCAAGCCATATTCTGACGTTCCAGATGGACATGAATTTTTCGGGGAAACTGTTCAACCCACTACACAAGTGGGCACCAGCTTTACCTTATCCCAGCTTCAAAGCCAGGGTCATTGTGAACAGGTTTCTAAGAAATGCTCTCTACCCTCCCACAGCACCTAGTAGGAGGCACACAATGGGAGCCCAGGAAAGGCCTGTCTGGTGATTCAGTGGTTTCCATGCCCCTCAGCTAAGTAGCTGATTATGTACAACATGGATCTGCAAACTCTAGCCCCTGGGTCAGCAGCCTGTTTTTATAAATAAAGTTTTATTGGAACATAACCTCATCCATTCATTTACATATTGTCTATAGCTGCATTCATCCTACAAAGGCAGAATGTGTTGACTGGCTGGAGTGAGACTCTATGGACCACAAGCTTAAAATGCCTGCTGCGTGACCCATTACAGAACAGTTCCCCAACCCCTGATGTGGAAGGTGAAAAATTCTCTCAACACAGCAGGTGTGTCAGAATTTTTCTAGGGTAGATAATTGGGAATTAGGAAAATATCCCAATAAATGTTCAAGGATGCGAAGGCCAGTACCCAAAGAAAGTGTCAGTAAGACAAGACACTTGAATTGATTAGGCTTAGCTAGACTTAACTGTTTTAGAAACAAAGCTGGTGGGGAAGAGCCAGGAGAGCGAGATGGGGGACCAAGCTGGGGCTCAAACTGGTAGAAATGACAAGTTTTTGGCAGAGCACTCTTTCTTTTGAAGTCACCTGTGTTGCAGCAGAGTGACCCTCTGTTTTTGCCTAAGTTTTCATCCATCAACTGTAAACAGCAGCAAACACAGAGGCCTTGTGGGAGTCTGAACTGGAAATCAAGGGAAAGGTCTGGGTTCCACAGCCAGATGCCGCCAGTCGAGGGCCAGCAAATATGGACAATGAAAGGCTCTTTAGTTGGACACCAGAGGGAGTCCAGCCAAAGGGGACCAGGGAAGGCACAACCTTCCCCAGAACACCAGCAAGACCTGGGAGACACACTCTGCGTCTTGAAGGATGGGCGGCTCCACCGACAGATGGACGAAAACGGCATTTACACGCCCTGAAGCTGCAGAGAAGGGAGAGATGCGGCAGGTTCTCCAGCCCCTGGAGACTCCCCCATACTCCTGTGTGTGTCTCTGTCTCTGCATGTCCTTTTTCAGGACTCTTTCAAATGCCACGTCCTCCCACCTGCCCTCTATGTCCCTTCAGCCTCGGCCTCGTGGCTGTAATGGGCTCTGGGCCCAACTTCCCGGGCAGGTTGCCCCCTGGAAGAATTCTGCTCACCTGGGCTGAGATTCGGAAAAGGCTGAGCACATCCCCACACACAGACCTCAGACATCTCACCCTGCGGTGGGCTCCACTTCAGAGAAGGATGCAGCTGTGGGGAGGGCATGAGACATGGAGGCAGAAGTCCCGAGTTGGAGTCCCGGCTGTGCCACTTGCAGGCTGGGTGACTTTGGGCAAGTCATTTCACCTGGCTGAGTCGTCGCTTGCCCCTTGGTAAAGTGAGGCCATTGCCCTTGCTTTACGTGGTTCGTGTGTGGATCCAATGAGACATATGCAAACTGTGAAGTGCCAGCCCCATGGGGCTCTCATGAGAGTTGGGAGATGCTTGGGGCAGAGGGACTGGAGAGCTCAGGCCAGGCTGGGAGGCCTGGACCACGGCAATGGTGATAAAAGCATCCCACGCGCCAGGACCACCCTCCATCCACCTAGTAGGTCTGCTCTGCCCACGCCCCTCATCCCTCCATCTCTCCCACCTAACCCAAGCAAGCAAGAAACAGCTAAGCTGACTTGGGATCTGATAGCCCCATTGTTAAAATCTCAGAAGGGAGTTTTTGTTTAGGGGGTGTTGAAAAAGTATACGTGATACTCTTACAGGGTAGGGAGGAAACACTAATAAAAAGCGCCCAGAAAGTCATGTTCTGCCCTGGGCTGACTTTCCCAGCTGGTTCCTTCATTTCCAATGCCATCTCTCCCAACCCTACTCTGTATTTTAGTATGCACGGTAGGGACATAAGTCATAAATGTCAAATGTCACCTTCTCAGAGAAGCTTTGCCAACCCCCCAAGGACAGGCCCCCCACAGCATCTCTCAATTCCTCTGCGGGATTCCCCACAGCACTGCTCACAGGGGAGCACGCGGGTTTACCTGGACGGCGCCTGTTTCCCCAGCCTGACAGGACTCCCCACCGGGGCCGGGGCTTGGTTTGCTTTCTGTATTCCCCATGCCTGGTACACAGTAGGACTCTGAATATTTGTTGAATGAATGAATGAATGAATGATGGCGCCATCTGGGATGCGGATGCCACTAGCTCTGGGAATGACCGCATTTCTCAGCTGCTGAGTGCTGAGGACAGACCAGCTGCATTTTGTTTGTTGCCTTTCTGATTGTTTTTGAGGCTTTGCAGAAGGAAAATCTAATCCGTATGGTTCTGACGCATTTATAGTTTTCTCCCTAAACCATGGTACTTGGGGAGCCGTTTCAGGTCTAAAATGCCTGTTTTAAAAAATAGCTTCTTAAATGTGTTGTTTTCCTCTTCCTCTTCTGAGAGTCAAGAAGTTTGGCTTTACCAAAAGTGAATGTGGATGAGCCCCAAATATCAGGTGGCTCCAGCAGTGGGAGGGCGAGTGCCCCCGAGGGTCTCCCAGGATACCTCCAGCAGACAACCCCAGCACCCCCTCTCTCCTGCCTGCAGGGGAGGAGCTGGGAAGCCCTTGGGTGGGGATCACAGAGCCATCCAACATGAAAGCCGGCTGGAGGTGGAGCTGTCAGGGCTGTCAATCAGCTGAGAGAGAAATATTTCATAATGGGCACTTAAAAGGAAAGGGGGCAGGGAGGCCGGCTGACCACCTCACCGCTTCCCTCCACTTTCATGTTTCCTACCCCATAATTAGCGGTGTCGACATTTGAATGACACCCATCTTTAAAGGGCGCTGCCAGCACAGACATGTGAATGGGTAATTATGCCTCTCTCTCTTTTCATTCTGGACGCTGAGCTGTACGTGGGCAAGTGTGCAGGGAAGGAAGACTGCTGGAGAAATTGCCACTGTTAACTGCCTTCCTTGAGTGCAGAACCTTGGGACAACTCAGGGAAGTTCCTCGTATTAATATTATTTTGCAGACCATAGAACTTGCCAGAAACGGAGCCACAGGATAAGGCAGGGATAACAACATTTTTCTATATCCTGCAAAGTTGGAAGATATCAGTAATAATCCTTAACATTTATCCTGGATTTATATGAATCTAGGTGAATCACAGACTCTAAGCCAAAGGATCTTTAGGATATAAACCAAGCCAATGCTTTGAATGCATTTTCTCACTTATTCTTCCCCAAAACCAAAACCATATGAGGTGGGCACAATTATCATCTTCATTTTACAGTTGAGAAAACTGAGGCAAATCACTAGGAGTCGCTGGGATCAAGAGATCTTTAAAGGGAGAGAATGGAAAATCCAATTTCTTTTTTACAGTTGTCTAGCCCAGCCATTCCTGGACTCTGGAATTTCACTCCAGTAAAACTTTAAATAATAATAGTAATAATGGGTGGATTTACATTTATCGAAAAAAAGAAAAGGCGGACATCCTTCAGCATCAGCACTTCATAAAAGACGTGTTTGTGCTAACAAATAAGACGGCCTGGAAAAAAGACATTGCCTTACATCAATCACGTGTCCCTAGAAAAGATTTGCTCTGAGATTTTTTTTTTTTTTCCCTCATCCTGCCAAGGGCTACCTGAATTGCAGGCTCACAGTGGTCTGAGGACTTGCATTTAGAATATGACTGCCCTAGAGTAGCGGTTCTCAGCTAAGGGAAGGGGAGTAATTTTGTCCCCAAGAGGACATTTGGCAATGCCTGGAGAAATTTTTAAATTTCACAACCTGGGCCGGGCGTGGTGGCTTATGCTTGTAATCCCAGCACTTTGGGAGGCTGAGGCAGGTGGATCACCTGAGGTCAGGAGTTTGAGACCAGCCTGACCAACACGGTGAAACCCCGTCTCTACTAAAAATACAAAAATTAGCCAGGCGTGGTGGCACGCACCTATAGTCCCAGCTATTCAGGAGGCTGAGACAGGAGAGTGGCTTGAACCCAGGAGGCAGAGGTTGCAGTGAGCTGAGATTGCACCACTGTGCTCCAGCCTGGGCGACAGAGCGAGAGTATATCTCTAAATAAATAAATAAATAAATAAATAAATAAATAAATTCACAACCTGGGGGTGGGGGTTGCTGCTGGCATCAAGTGGGTAGGAGTCAGGGATGCTGCTTAACATTCTACAGTGCACAGGACGGCCCCACAGCGAAGAAGGCTCCCATCTCGGTCCAGCAGCATGGTGTTGGGAAACCGTGGTGCACAGAAGTCTGTGGGGATTTGGAAATGGTGCCATACACCAGTTAGTCAGAAGGGCAGAAGATGGGTTGCTCGTCTACACTCCACGTATGTCCTGAGGGGACATGAGGTGTGTTGCCAGGGAAAGGTGAGTGTAGGCTCTGCCCCGTGCATGCCCCTCACTGTTAAGGAAACTTTGCCTTCAGGGGACCCCAGCGTCTTCACCTTCTGTGAGTCGAATGATTTTCTATCATTTGGGAAAGGTCTCCAACAGTCCAGCAGCATGACTTTGGAACAGGATCTTTCTGAGGTCTCTTTCCTTTCTTCTGGCAAGTTCCACGGTCCCTCCTTGGGCCTCCGGGGCCTCCCGCTCTTGGACTGACAGTGTCGGCCTACACAGCAGCGGTTCCACTGGCAGGGCTGAGTTATTTTAGTCTGCAATATAGGGTGCTGTGTACACACCCTGACAAAGGAGATCAAACAGATCTGTGAACCGTGGTTGTGATGGGAGCTAATTAGCATTTCATAACATTCGGCAGGGGAGAAAAAAGCAATGACACTTTAGAGCAAATAAAACCCATTTGCAAACTTAATATTTTTCTGATGAGTTAATGTCTCTAACCATTACCTCCCCAGTTATGTAATTTATTCCTTCAACAACTATTTGTCAAGTTCCATTCTAGGGAGGCTTTGCTCGCTGAGAACTCACTGGTTAAAAGTTACCGTTGCATCTGGATTGGGACCTCACGGAGCTCACATCTGTGACCTGGGATTGGCAAGCTATGGCTGAGGGGTCAAATCCCACCTATCCTCTACTTTTGGACAATCCACAAGCTAAGAAGGAGTTTTAACATTTTAAATGGCTGAGGAAGGAAAAATAGAAAGAAGAACAATGTTTTGCAACACATGAAAATTATATGAAATTCAAATTTTAGTGTCCACAAAGTTTTGTTGGAACAGAGCCACACTTACCTTGTTTTTGTTTTGTCTGTGGCTGCTTTTGCACTACAATGGCAGAATTCAGTAGTCGTGACAGAAACTGTAAGACCTACAAGGCCTAAAATATTTATCATCTGGTTCTTTATTTTTTAAAAAATTGCAGATCTCTGATTTAGGGAGAAACACTCAAGTAAGCCAGGCAATTATAATTCTGGGAGAGAACTGCTAAGTTAGGAAAAGGATATAGTTCATGGGAGCCCAGAGGAGGGACACCAACCCCACTGGGGATCAGGAGGGAAGACTTCCTGGAGGAAGTGGTAAGGAAGTTGAGCTGTGAAAGATGAAGAAAGTGACCCTCAGGATTCAGGGCCCCACAATGTCAGTTCTCCTCTCAAGTCCCCCAGCTCTCTTTTTCCTGCACCCCACACCGCAGGGGACCTTTATTTGGGTAAGGGGAGGGGAGGGGGAAATGCTATTACTTTAGTGCCTCTTTCCCCAAATCTGTGGTCTCTCCACTTGAGCTCTTCTTTTCCCTCTGAAGGCTGTTGGGAAGATGATTCTAGTTTCAACCAGACCTTTCCCCAAATGCTCATTTCCACATCACTGAAAGTAATAACCCTAAGGCGTGTGTTCATTTTGAATCTGCCATGATTTCTAGGAAGTGGCCTGGATTTGTCTGGTCCTGGTCCAGATGCAAGAACTTCTAAAATCTCCCCACAATGTCTAACATTGTACTGATTTTCACTAGACAGAGGTTGGACAGTAGAGTGCTCCTCTTTAACAGAAGCTGATTCTTTGAACCCCTGAGTGCCCAACTCATTGTCTGGCTCATTTGGATGAGCAGTAAATACCTGAAGAGCTGTTTCGCCGGAGTCTGTTCCTGCTTGTGAGGATTTAAGAATCTGGTCTGCCTTAGGACAACCATCTCATATTGCCGGGTACTAAGCTGAATGACTTACTGTTAGGAAATCCCTAATGCATTCATTCATCACTAGGAATTCATTAGAGGAGAGAATATTGGAACAATGTATGTAGATCACTTTGCACAGTGCTTGGAAGATAGCAAGCTCTCAGTAAATGTTGGCTACTATGTTTTAGAGACAGGGTCTCACTCTCACCCAGGCTGGAGTGCAGTGGCGCAGTCATAACTCACTGCAGCCTCAAATTCCTGGGCTCAAGCAATTCTCCCACCTCAGCTACTTGTGCAGCTGGGACCACAGGTATGTACTACCATGCCCAGCTAATTTTTAAATATTTTGTAAAGACAGCATCTTTCTATGTTGCCCAGGCTATTCTCAAACTCCTGGCCTCAAATGAGCCTCCTGCCTTGGCATCCCAAAGTGCTAGGATTACAGGCATGAGCCACTGAGCCTGACTTTGGCTACTATTTTTATTTCAAGGCATAAGTGAAGGGCCATGGAAGATACTAGAATTTTCTAGACCTGCACTGTCCAATACAGCAACCACCAGCCACATGCAGTTACTGAACACTGGAAATGTGGCTGCTCCAAATTGAGCTGTGCTCTAAGTATAAAACGTACTGTATTTCAAAGACTTAGTACAAAAGAAAGAATGTAAAATTCCCACTAAGGATTTTTATATTAATTACTTGTTGAAATAATATTTTGGGTACATTGGGTTAAACGAACTTTATTACTTATTATTTGTTAAATTATATGATATTAAATAGTTGTGTGTAAAATCATTTTATTAAATTTACAGAGTTAACCTCACTCATTTCTTTTTATCTTTTCGAATGCGGCTCCTAGAAAGTGGAAAACTAGGCCAGGCACGGTGGCTCACGCCTGTAATCCCAGCACTTTGGGAGGCCGAGGCAGGCGGATCACCTGATGTCAGGAGTTGGAGACCAGCCCGGCCAACATGGCGAAACCCTGTCTCTACTGAAAATACAAAAATTAGCTGAGCATGGTGGCAGGCTCTTGTAATCCCAGCTACTCAGGAGGCTGAGGCAGGAGAATCGCTTGAACCCAGGAAGTGGAGGTTGCAGTGAGCCGAGATCGTGCCATTGCACTCTAGCATGGGCGATAGAGTGAGACTGTCCAAAAAAAAAAAGAAGAAAAGAAAAAGAAAGAAAGAGAGAAAGAGAGAGAAAGAAAGAGAGGAAGGAAGGAAGGAAGGAAGGAAGGAAGGAAGGAAGGAAGGAAGGAAGGAAGGAAGGAAGGAAGGAAGGAAGGAAAGAAGGAAGGAAAATGATAAGAATTAGCAAAGTCATGTTTCTGGAACATTCTATTCTTTCTCCTGTGCAAGTGATTGGCCTGCTCTGTGCTTTAGACACCCCCTTCCCCAAAATCCTGTCCCAAACCTAAATTAGGGGCCTCCTGTTCTCATCCCTCGTAGCATCTCACCCATGTACCTCTGTGTGTAGCGTCTGTATTTGTTTGTGAGAGCTGCTGTAACACACGACCACAACCCAGGTGGCTTAAAACAGCAGAAATTCCTTCTCACATGGTTCTGGAGGCGAGAAATCTGCAACCAGGTATCAGCAAGGCCACACTCCCTCCTGAGGCTCTAGGAGGAAATTGTTTCCAGGCCTCTTCCCATTCCTAGTGACTCCTGGTGTCACTGGACTTGTAGCAGTGTCATTCCAATCTCTGCCTCCGTCTTCACGTGGCTTTCTTCCCTGTGTCTTTCTGTGTGTCCTCTCCTTTTCTAGGAAGGACACCAGTCATTGGATTTAGAGCCCTTCCTAATCCAGTATGATCTCTTCTTAACTAAAAACCTCTGTCAAAACCTATTTCCAAATGAGGTTGTTTCTGAGGTTCTGGATGGACATGAATATTGGGGACTCTGTTCAACCCACTACATTAGTGTGAAGTTTGTCTCCCACAGAGATCATGGGCTCTATGTGGGCTGAACCATCTCTCTCTTGTTCACTGTTGTATCTCCAGGCCTTGGCACTGTGCCTGGTACATAGTAGCTGCTCAATAAACATAATGAAACCTAACCTAATGTAGAATACTATGAGAGTGAAATTGAACTCTAGACAAACAAATCAGTTCAGATTTCTCTGGTCAGGCCAACCTGAGCTCAAATCCCATCTCTTCCACTTAGCTGTGTGTTATGTCACTTAGATGTGCCTCTAAATCTCTCTAAATTCTGCTCCATCTGCAAAGCAGAGATAATAATACTATCTACCACATTAAGTGGTGAGAACTCAGTGAGGAAGTGAGCATGATAAGCTTAGCCTAGTGCTAGCTCAGAAAGCCCTGGTGTTAGCTGCTAGGATTATCTTACACCAAGCATTGCAGAGAGTAGCTGCTCATTGCTGGCAGATGCCCCAAAGAACACCATCCAGTGTCCTATGGACCTTGAGTAAAGCTTGCTGCCACTTGTGTTACAAGAAGGAAAAATTACTATATGCACATTTTTGCTGACATATCCATAAAGTATCTTTGGAAGGGTACGAGACACTGGTAATATTAATCGCTTTGGTGGGGCATGGTGCCTCACGCCTGTAATCTCAGCACTCTGGGAGACCAAAATGGGTGGATTGCTTGAGCCTAGGAATTTGAGACCAGCCTGAGTAACATGGCGAAACCTCATCTCTACAAAAAATAGAAAAATTAGCTGGGCTTGGTGGCATGTGCCCGTGGTCCCAGCTACCTGGCAGGCTGAGCTGAGAGGATCCCTTGAGTCCAGGAGGTCGAGGTTGCAGTGAGTCATGATTGTGCCACTGCACTCCAGCCTGGGTGAGGGAGCGAGACCCTGTCTCAAAAAATATAGATAGATAGATAGATAGATGACAGATAGATAGATTTGCCTCTGGGGAGGGCAACCACGTGACTGGAGTGAACGGGAGAAACGAGTTTTGTTTTTCTCTAGCACATTTGTACATCGACTAATATAAAAATTATCTATTTAAAAAGTAAATCTGTTTTTACAATACAAGGTGCCCTATCAATGAAAATGATTTGAAGATATTAGGAGTGGGGTCAAACCCAGCAGTAGAGTTGAGGGTGAGGGGTGAACATGAGAATTGCAAACAGGTGGAAGGAAAACGCAGAGGTGAAAGATTTCAGGTGCAGCTTTTGACATGAACTGCCGTTCCTTCGAAGCAGCAGTTAATTTCATGAGTAAACGAGCTGGGAGCAGAACTCGTTCGCTGGGTGAACACAGGCGGCAGATTCTGCAGCAGCGCTCCCGTGCGGGAGGGGCAGGTGGAGGCGGGGCCTTTCTTGGAGACCTCTGATAGGGGATCCTTCCCTCAGCACCCCAGGGAAAGGTCTTGAGCTCTCTGTAGCCGCGGACTGACTGCGCGGGCCGGTGGCATGCTTGTCGAGGCAGGCACTTTCAGAAAATTGCTTTTGACATGTATTCCCTTGTTTAGGTCTTGGCCATCCCCCGCACTCTATGTGCTCAGTGACCTTTGACGTGAACTTGCTAACAAAGGTCACACCAAATCAAAATGGCATTCCAGAAGATTCTTTTCAGCAGCAGGTACTCCCTGACCTAGATTAAGTTTTCTCAAATGTCAAAACCCTGAAAAAGATACTGAAATTGACCAGAATCACTTGGGCAAAAAATACATATATTGTTTTGTGACCAAAGGAATCAAATCGGGAAATAAAAACAAAGGAAAACATAGGAGAGAGTGCAAAATCAAAGAGAAACATTCACTTTTGGGAAAATGTTTAAATTTTTTTTGCCCTTACAAAAATAAGTAAATATTATTATACATAGCAGTGTTGGATTAAAACTAAGCCATGTGCAATGGAGATTTTGCCATAACTTGGCAGAGAGAGAGACAGAGAGAGAGAGTGTGTTTTAGTAAGGGTGAGGAAAGTATTAACAAGATGATGGTTTTATGAGTTAGTTTTTCACTCTCTACAAAGTGAAAAAGAACTGAATTGGAACTTTTATTGATAAACAAAGGTTTTTCATAGATTACAATCTCTTAAAGGGAGTCATATTAGAATAAGCTTAGAAAATGTTCACTATTTTTAATGCACAGCAACTTATTTTGAGCTTTAAAAATTGCTTTCACATTTTTACTGTTACATTTCATGTTATTTGAATGGCAGAGAATTACTTAGCATAGATAAAAATACGTTTGTATATACATACACAGGAAAGAAAGGAGAACAATCAAGAATGGAAAAAATTAAAATTCTCACAGAAAGTAGGAACACCAAAGGGGCGATTGTTCTCTGGGGGGTATCTCATGGTGGTTTGGAGCTGGGGCCTAGACAGACCTGGGTGTAAATTATTGATCTACCATTTACGAGCTGTGTGATTCTGGGCAGGTAACCCCACCTCTCTGAGCCTCAGTTTTCCCCATCTATTAAATGGGCATAATAGCAGTAACTATGTCACCACTTGTGTGAGGTGAAGGGAGAGGATGTTAGCTATTATTTTGATGGCAGCCAGGTGGTACTTTTAGGTATTTACCTTTTCCTCCTCTTGTTCTCCCCACCCCTGCCTCTTCCTGGGCTCCTTTGTTCCAGTGAAATGAGGCAGGGGAGAGCAGAAGGGGCCTACAAGTCCATCTGGCCTTTGTTTTTCAAAAAACAAAAGAGAATTTAGAGAGAGCACAGAGTAGCTAAAAAGGAGAGTGAGGAGGATTTGTGGGCAGAGATGAAATACAGCTACGTGCTGCAGAGCAATGTTTTGGCCAACCATGGACGGCATATACGACAGTGGTTCCATAAGATTCTAACACCGTATTCCTCCTGGACCTTTCCTATGTTTAGATACACACATACTCACCATTGCATACAGTACTCAGTACAGTCACATGCTGTGCAGGTTTGGTGCCTAGGAACAATGAGCTACACCATGTTGCCCAGGTGTATATAGTAGGATATACCATTGAGGTTTGTGTATGAGGTTTGCACAATGACACCTAATGACACATTTCTCAGAACATATCCCCAGCGTTAAGTGATGCATGACTGTAACTTCTTTTTTTTTTTTTTTTTTTTTTTTTGAGGCAGAGTCTTGCTCTGTTGCCCAGGCTAGAGTGCAGTGGTGCCATCTCAGCTCACTGCAACCTCCACCTCCCGGGTTCAAGTGATTCTCCTGCCTCAGCCTTCCAAGTAGCTGGGACTACAGTCATGCACCACCAAGCCTGGCTAATTTTTGTTTGTTTTGGATTTTGAGTAGAGACAGGGTTTCACTATATTGGCCAGGCTGATTTTGAACTCCTGACCTCAAGTGATCCACCTTTCTCGGCCTCCCAAAGTGCTGGGATTACAGGTGTGAGCCACCACGCCCGGTCATGACTGCAGCTTTGAAAAATGGGGAGGAGAATGTGTCCTCTTATCCCCCACAACACACACACACACACACACACACACACACACACACACACACACATGCTCAGACTGGTAGCAGGAGAGAGAGAACTGTTCTCTGGGTGCTCCTGGAACCCAGGGGGACTGGTCCTGAGGCTTGGTGGGCAGGCAAGCCATGGGAATCCTTGCAAGCATTCTCATCCTCAAGCATGGGAGTGACCCCATATTTCCAAATGAGGTTCTGGGAAGGGCATGGAGGGAACATAGGAATGTAGAAGGTCAGGGCTGAGCCAGCACCCACCTGAACCCTCGCTCACTGCTCTCCCATCCTCGTCTCTCGGCTGCACTGCTGAGAGGTTACCTCTCAGGAGGACTTTGGGTCCAACCATCCAGTGAGTTGGGTCTCACAGGTGAAATCTCCAAGCTCCTGAGATGCTTTTGGAACGAGGGAGGGATGATAGGAAGGCACAAACCGGACACGGGGCACTCACGGAGCTGAGACTGACTAATAACTGGGCGGCCAAGTGAATTATGTTATATCCCAAGATTTAATCCCATGAAGCCAAGCCCAGTGACTGTGTAGAAGAATATTTAACGGAGAATATCTGCAATGTGGGAAAAGCACCTTGTAAACAGTGTGTAGACTTCACTCCCCTAAAATAGATACATATGGAAAAACTTGCACTTGAATGCTTGCAGAGGTGTTATTCACAATAACACAATAAAAAGAAGCAAGGCAAGTGTTCATCGACTGGTAAGATGCACAAACCAATGTGGTCTATCCATAGCCTGGAACATCCTTCAGCCATAAAAAGACATAGAGTGCTCGCCACACTACAGCATGGGTGAACCTTGACCATGTGAGACCGAGTGAAAGAAGCCAGGCAAGACTCCATGCATCAGATACTCCATTTATGTGAAATGCTCAGAACAGGTGAACCCACAGAGACAGGGAGTGGATTCATGGTTGCCTGGGGCTGGGCAGAGAGAAGAAACATGGCGTGACTGCTAATGAAGATGGGGTTTCATTTGGGGGCCAAAAAATCTTCTAAAATCAGACTGTGATGATGGCCGTCCAAGTCTGTGAATATACTAAATAGCATTGAATTGTTCACTTCAAATACATTAATTTTCTATATGCAAATTGCATCTCAGGAAAGCTAAGATAGAGAGGTAAATGTGTATGTCATATATATCTGTTTACATATATGCATATTTCTATTTAGACTTAGGTATAACTATATGCATTGAAAAAGGAATGGAATCATTTTCACCAAAATGTTCGTCGTGGTTGTTTCTCATTGGTAAGATTATGGGTGATTTTTTTTTAACCTTCTTTTTGCTTTTCTGTATTTTCTGGTTTTTTTTTTTAAGATATGTTAAGTGAAAACATAATGCAATAAAAGTTGCCTACAGTTATTGAGAGCCTGTTGAGTGCCAAACATTATAATATGTCATTTGCTGCTTCAACAGCCACCCACGAGGTGGGTACCATCATCATCCCATTTTCTACGGGGGGAAGGTGAGACTTTGGGGGAAGAGGTGGCTCACCCAGAGCCACAGTCAACAGATGATGAAGCCAGGACAGGAACCTGCAATCTGGCTCCTGCTAATAGGCTAGGTTTGAACGCCACTTCTATCATGTGTGTGATTTGGGCCTTGTTGTTTTCGAGTAGAAATGAATGAAGACAACAGAGGCTCAGCTGGAAGCAATAGGATTGTCACTGTGATTGACACCTGGGTGGGAGAAGGCTGGAGGCACAAGGCTGGGGCCTGGGGAGGCAGGCAGGCATGTGGGTCTGCTAATGAGGGTGGGGGCACAGGGAAAAGGCAGCTCCCGTCCTGGGGCATCAGGGGCTCCAGGGCCTG
This sequence comes from Nomascus leucogenys, assembly GCF_006542625.1. Lineage (NCBI taxonomy): Eukaryota > Metazoa > Chordata > Mammalia > Primates > Hylobatidae > Nomascus > Nomascus leucogenys. The sequence goes on from NC_044393.1 coordinate 7,150,086, forward strand.
GGAGCCACAGTCAGAAGCCTGGACAGACGCAGGGGCAGCAGGGAGCAAGTGAAGGGTTTTGCCTGAGGACCAGACAGGATCCCATTTGTTTTTAGAACGATCACTCTGGCTCCTGGGTGTGGAGTGGAACAACCTGCACTTAGTTAGAGATGGGTGCACAGACATGGGTGACAGCCTCTTCTGCAAAGATCAGCCTCCTGCAAAAACTGTTTTAGTGCGGAGAACTTCAGGATACACCTGCTGAGAGGGGCATCAAGGACCTCAGCTCCTAACCACCCAGAGTGGAAGGCCATTTGACTTCATGGAAGCTTTTCAACCACAAAAGCCAGCTCCCACTCCCACAACTGTTTCTGATTTGAGACTCAGCTGGGGGCCATCCCTCCTGGGGACAGATGTCAAGAAAGAGGTCTCCTGAGTTCACCTGTGCATCCAAGGGAGCTGGCTCTGAGATTTACAGAGGGACCCCTGGTCGGCCCTCATTACTTAGGAACCAGCGACCTAATCTCAAAGGGTTGGGGCCTTGTTCCCACTTCCTGAGAGCATGACATGCTTGCAACTCCAGCTTCTCCTCCATCGGGGATTTTTTCTTTTTCCCAAGCTCTCAATCCACTGGGTGTCTAGAAGCCTAAGCTGGCCCAAACCATACAGAGTGTGGGGGAGAGAATGCAGCCCCAGATCTCCTCTGTACCAGGCAAATGCTCCCTGCTGTACCTCAAGTACTGGGTGAAAATATGTGGGGGCGAGGACCCATCATCAGAGTCCAACCCTCGTCAACCACCGCCACATCCACCGTGTCCTGAATCAGGGCTCACATCAACCCACCATGTGGGCTCCATGATTAAAATCATTTCGGGAGCCGGGCGCTGTGGCTCACGCCTGTAATCCCAGAACTTTGGGAGGCCGAGATGGGCGGATCAGGAGTTCGAGACCAGCCTGACCAACATGGTGAAACCCTGTCTCTGCTAAAAATACAAAAAAATTAGCTGGGCGTGGTGGCACGCACCTGTAATCCCAGCTACTTGGGAGGCTGAGGCAGGAGAACTGCTTGAACCTGGGAGGCAGAGATTGCAGTGAGCCGAGATTGTGCCACTGCACTCCAGCCTGGGCAACAGAGCGAGACTCCATCTCAAAAAAAAAAAAGAAAAAGAAAAAATAAAATCATTTCAAAAATGAGGAGCTGAGGCACAGAGGGGTTAAGTAGGTCCCCCAAGGTGACAGATGCAGTCAGCAATGGCCCCAGAATTCAAGGCCAGGCTATCGGGGTCTTTCAGAGCCCATATGTGTCACCAGACTCAACATCTTCTCTCTTAGGAGTGCAAGTCAATGAATTGTTCACCCCTGGATTCCAGGCAGGCAGGAATTCTTGTTCATCAGCACGAGCAGATGCCACATCTTGAATTTTCCCTACACGTTAAATAAGGATTTGGCTCTCGCCTGTTCTCTCCTCCCCCACCCACCTCTGCAGCTGACTTTAATGGCTTCTGACAGTTATTTGTATAATTTGAGTTTTGTGGCATCACAAAGATCTTTCTCCTGGGGAGGATTACATGAACTGTTTTGACAGCTCTCACCAAAGGGGTAACACTTAATATATAACAGTTCATCAAACAAAACTGTGATCCAAGAATACCTTTTGCTGTTAGTCACGATGATATCACCTTTAGGTCTAAGAAAAAAGAAGGGAAAAAAAAGACAGAAAACCTTCTTTATGCTGTGACATTTCTGAGAGAAAATCAAATCATTGAACTGATGTATTTTGTGAAGGTGAAAGACCTGTCTGTTCTGCACATGTGATTAGAAAGTTTTGGAAATGAATGAACACTATTTGTAAGATTAATTTAAGGAGCCCTGAGTTGACTCCAAGCCCTCTGAGCTTTTTCTTTATTCTCTCTTCTCTGGTTGAGGAGTTGTTAAGTCTCTAAATCAATCAGCTATCTCCTTTTGAAATCCTGTTTGAAAACACACATTCTCCCTGAGGCCAGCTACTCTCCTTTTTTTCCTCTCTCACTGCCTGGGTAATTTGTTTTTCACTCTGCAACCCTATTTTTTCTTGTTGGGGAGCATTTTCACATAGAATTTGTGTTAAAAGGGTTTTTGAGAGATAAAGGTGGACCCAGACCTTTCTGGAAGAGGACTGGAGTGGGGGATAGTAGCCGGAGAGCCGGGTACCGGTGCCTTAATGCTAATAAGCAAATGCTGCTGTTTATTTTCTTTTCTATTTTTTTTTTAAGATAGAGTCTCACTCTGTCAGCTCACTGCAACCTCTGCCTCCCACATTCAAGCGATTCCCCTGCCTCACCCTCCCAAGTAGCTGGGATTATAGGCGTGCACCACCATGCCCATCTAATTTTTTGTATTTTTAGTAGAGATAGGGTTTTGGCATGTTGGCCAGGCTGGTCTCGAACTCCTGACCTCAGGTGATCCACCCACCTCAGCCTCCCAAATTGCCAGGATTACAGGTATGAGCCACCGTGCCCAGCCAAATGCTGCTATTTTTTAAATCTCCCCTGTACCACCAGCCCTAAATCTCAAGCAAACACACACACAAAAAAAACAAAAACAAAAACAGAAAGAAAGAAAAGATCTTTAAAATAGAAGAGGCTTTATTCTCAAGGACTGGAAGTTCCTTCTGCAGATTTTTGTAAACTAGTCATAAGGGCAGTTAACTAATTACTGGAAGTCAAAGAGGCAAAGAAAAAAAAGCTTCCTGTTAGAAATCTTGGAATAACTGTCCTCAACCTCCATGTTTAATGCTTGGCTCAGGGGCCCCCTGAGCATTTGCTCTTCTCTGGAGGATCTTCCTGGGCTCAGGCTTTAACGTTCTTTGGAAATCCCAGTTTTCCAAACCTTTCAAGGTACAGATGTTTGAACAAAGCTGAGAAAGGCCTATTAGTCATGGGGATGGGAAAGGGGAGATCCTGCTTAAAAGGCTTATCAGTGTCTTAAATCTAAGCAGGAGGTAAGGTGAGAAACGGGGGAATTCCCTGGATGGTTTTGCAATTGCTGTGAATCGCCATGGGCTTGCATGCAACAGAGATAGGGTTTTATATGGGCAAAACCTCTTAGGAATTTCTGATTTTTTTCTTGCAGCCTCCCTCCCCTCCTCTGTCATCAAGAGTCATAAAAACATTGCTCATTAAAGTGATAGATTTGGGGTTTTGTTTGTTTGGAGGTTTTTTAAAGGGAGCAACAGTGCTTGAATAGTTTGATCATGTCATGGGGAAAATACCAAAAACAAGATCTGAAGATTTAATTGAGGTAAATATAAACCATGTTTTGTTCCTTTTCTTCAGACAGGGTCTTGCTGTGCCACCCAGGCTGGAGTGCAGCATTGCAATCATGGCTCACCGCAGCCTCAACCTCCCGGGCTTAAGTAATTTTCCCACCTCAGCCTCCTGAGTAGCTGGGACTACAGGCGTGCGCCACCACGCTTGGCTGATTTTTAATTTTTTTTTCTTTTTTTTTTTTTGTAGAGATGGGGGTCTCACTATACTGCTCAGGCTGCCAGGATCTAAACTCTAAAGACACAACCTTTAGCTGCAAAACATATCCCCACTTTTTCTGAGCTTTCATCTGAGTCAATTAATAAACAAAATGGGCCAGGCATGGTGGCTCCCGCCTGTAATCCCAGCACTTTGGGAAGCTGAGGTGGGCAGATCACGAGGTCAGGAGATCGAGACCATCCTGGCCAACATGGTGAAACCCCATCTCTACTAAAAAGCAAAAAATTAGCTGGGCGTGGTGGCGCAAGCCTGTAGTCCCAGCTACTCAGGAGACTGAGGCAGGGGAATCGCTTGAACCCGGGAGACGAAGGTTGCAGTGAGCCGAGATCGCGCCACTGCACTCCAGCCTGGCGACAGAGCAAGACCCCATCTCAAATAAATAAATAAATAAACAAATGTTACATAATATCATGTCAGGAAGTGGTAGGTGCCCAGTGATAAAAATATAGCAGGATCTAGAGAGATGGGGGGCATGCTGTGCTGCTTTAGCTAAGCCAGTGAGGGAAGGCCTGCCTGAGACTGGAAAGAGAGGCTGGAAGGAGGTGAGGGAGGGAGGCCGGATTCTACCTGAAAGAGTTGCAGGGAGAGGTTTTCTAGATGTGATTAAAGCCCGCAGTCAGCGGACTTTAAATAAAGGAGGTGGGCCTGGATGACCCAGGTGGGCCTGGTCCAATCAGTGGAAAGACCTTGGAGCAGGCAGAGGCTCCCTGCATAAGGAGAAATTCCTCCCGTGACAGCGACCTGGGCCCATATCTGTGAGTCACAGCTGTTCCTGACAGCCTGCCCCACAGACTCGGGACTTGCCTGGCCAGACCCCACAGTCATCTAAGCCAACTCCGTGCAATAAATCCCTTGATATCTGTCTCCTACTGATTCTGCCTCTCCAGCTGAACCCTGACTGATACACCAGCCATTAGATTCTCCCCCGTGGGTTAATGGTCGTAACTCATCTCGACGTCACCTTCCTTCCTCCTTAGGATTCCTGGCAGCTCTGACCCAAGGCAAAGATCTCAGTTTCCCAGAGAGCCTGGGCATCCCAGCCCCAGGACGCACCTGCTCAGGCTGTGTGTGGTCTGCCTGAGTCCCCTGTGCTCTCCTTCCCTTCCCTGCTGGTACTTCACTGCCCTGGGGGCTCAGCCAAGACGCACCCCACCCCGACCTGGGGCGCTTCGCTTATCACCCAGCTGCCAGGGATGCAGCTCCTCCAGATTCCAGGAGCTTCTCTCTCCACATGTGTATCAGTCTGGAAGCCCTTTGAGGACGGCATTCTTTTTCGGTCCCAATTAGCATCACCTAACAGCTCATGCTTATCAATACCTTCTCAGTAAGGGACTGTGGACCTGAACTGGCCAGGTCAATGGATGAAGGAGGAGGAGCCTCCTTTTTAAGAAGCCGCCCAGGACCCGTGCTGGTTAATAATGCAGTTCCAGCCCTGCGGCCATCCTGATAAATTCTATTGCCCTGGGGCTGTCGCTTAGGGCTTTGGAGTCAGAGATGTGCTGGTTTGGAATCCAGGCCCCACCACTGCAGTGTCCCCATCTCCAGGACAAGCATAATCAACCCCATCTCATGGGGGTATTGTGAGGACTAAGAAAATAAATGATTTCACTAATGGACAAGTATTCTTGGTGTCACCAGGTGTGAGCCTTCTCTGGGTACTGAGGGTGCCTCAGTGAACGAGCTGGTCCTGGTCCCTGCCCTCATGAAGCCTGGAGTCAGGGGAGGTCTTGCAGAGAAGACCGGTCCCCACCATGCTGTGTGGACAGGGCTCTGGTGGGAAGTGCTGTCATCAGCACCAGGGCTAACCACCCAATGGGAATGGTGCCAAGAGTGCACTCCTCTAGGGCCATGCTCGGCCTATCCTAAAGCCTTAAAGAGCTCTTGAGCTTCTGCTGACAGCAGGCACAGCAGGGCACCCTCCCTGCCTAACCTCCATCCATGCCTTTGACAAATCCTTACCCAGTGTCCATTCTGTAGATGTTCTAGAGCTGGGGAGGCAGCTGTGAACTGAACACACAGCAATCCCCCCTCTCTTAAGCTCTTGAATGTGCACCAAAAATCAAATAAAATAATGGCACAGGAGGTGTCCAAGGTCAGTGAATCCTGTAGAGGAATGCAAGGATGATGAGGGGCACAGGAAGTGCCAGGGTGGGGTTAGAGTTCCTTTTTTTTTGAGACAGAGTGACGTGAACATACGGGCAGGAGGGAGGAGCTTTGGAGCGGTTACGTACCTGAGCGAAATATCCATCCATCGCCAACTGCGCCTGTCGGACCTACGTAGTCGATACACAGCTATTTGAGTGCACTTTTTAGGGACAGGGTAGAAACCACAGGAAGAGCCAATCCTTGTGAGCTACCCTCCCTGGGTGGGTGTGGGGTAGGGAGGGTGGAAACGGGACTTTGCTTTCTGTTAGAAGTCCTCCTGCACCATATCTGATGTTTGTAAACCCCATGAGCATTCATTTCTTGAATGAATTTTTGGAAAAATAAATTTATTTATTTATTTTTGAGACAGGGTCTTACTTTGTCACCCAGCCTGGAGTGCAGTGATGCGATCACAGCTCACTGCAGCCTCAAACTCCTAGGCTCAAGCGATCGATCCTTCCACCTCAGCCTCCCAAGTAGCTGGTACTACAGGCATGTTCCACCAGGCCTTGCTAATTTTTTTTTTTTTTTTTGGAGAGACAGAGTCTTGCTTTGTTGCTCAGGCTGGTCTCGAACTCCTGGCTTCAAGTGATCCTCCTGTCTTGACCTCCTAAAGTGCTGGTATTACAGGCATGAGCCGACTTGCCCAGCCTGGAAAACAAATGTAAAGAACCCTTTAATTCATGAAGATGAGGGATTTCAACATGCAAGGAGGCGAGGTGTCATTCTGTTCTCTGCACCAGTAAACCCCAGACGGTGACATGTGTATGACCTGGCCAGGGTGCAGACTCTGCTCAGCAGGTCTGAGGGCACCTGGGCCTCTGCATTTCTAGCAAGCTCCCATGGTGCCGAGGCTGCTGCTCCGGGGCTGCTGTTCACTTGCGAAGTGAGGGTCTCGGGTCAGCTGGGAGCCAGAAGTGTTGTTATTATGGGCATGGACTCGGGAATCCGACACATTTGGATTCCGTTCCTAGCTTCATCACTTACGAGCTGTGTGACCTCAGGCACGTTGCTCAACCTCTCTGTGTCCTCATCTGCAGACAGTGGTGCATTTTCTGTCCTGTTCTGGTGAGGATTCAAGGAGATGATGTCTATAAAATGCTTAGGCAGTGACTGGCGCAGACAGAATGTGCAATAAAAGTAGCCATATTATTATGGTCGTTTTGTCATGAAAGTGAAATGGCTTTGAGAATTGCACAGAAGGTTTGTGGACAGTGTTTGTGCTCTGGAGTTGGGTGGTCATGGATTTGAATCCCACATAAAACAAAATGCTTTGGAGCATCAGTTAGAGATGGCGACTGCATGATGTAGAATCATGCAGGGAATCGCATGAATAGGAGCCCGTGTTTGCCAACGACCTGCTCAGACCTGCTGTCTCTTCGCCACCCATGCGCATAGGAGTGTGTGTGCATGTGTGCATGTGTGTGTGTGCGCGTGTGTGTGTGTCGGGGGGGGGAGGTTCCCCCAGAGGTTTAGATTGGCAGTTCCGGGGCCTTGGTTCAGAGGCAGGTTTGTTTGGTGTTACCGTCTTGGGTCGCTTCCCTTCAAAGGCAAACTCAACGTACACAACGGTAAACTTACCCACATCGTGTCTGTACATGAAATGGGACACTGCCTCCCTTCTCTCCTGGGTACACCAAACATAACTGAACCGGCGCTGCTTTCTGCTTGTGGATGGTCTGGTTTGTCCTCCCGAGTGAGTCACTTTGGTTGCGTTTCGTCTACACTCTTCTCTCGCAGCCAGGGGAAACCAAGCTCCAAGATCTGCGGCAATCAGGTTCCACACGAGGGGCTCCTCTGTCTCCCAGGTGTTCTACATCGGCTCATTCATTCCATTCATGTCGTCATCCAGCAACACATACGTCCCAGCCCTCTGGGCTTCTGGTCGCACAGAGGCAGCTGACTTGGGTCACTGGTTATTTCTTCCTCTTTTCACTATCATCTCACTGCCCTGGGCCGGTGTTTCTCAACTGGGGGCAATTTGGTCCCTTCAGGGGACATTTTGCGATGGCTGCAGACATCTTTGGTTGTTAGGACTGGGGATGGGAGTGTTCCTGGCCTCCGGTGAGTAGAGGCCAGGGATGCTGCTGGAGACCCTGCACTGTGCAGGACAGCGCCACAAAAGAATTACCCAGGCCACCAGGCCACAAATGCCAAGGTGAAGAAACCCTGGTCTAGGTAGCATCTTGCTCTTCAGACTGGCAATGTTGATGTTTCCTGGAACTTGTTAGAAACGCAGAATCTTGGGTCTTACCCAGATCTGCTGAATCGGAATCCACATTTTAACAAGACCCACAGGCGACAGATCAAGACAGGTGCAAACACAGATCTGGAATGTTCAGCGTCTGAATTGTAGTAGCCAAGGAGCTCCCATTTATTTCCAACCTACTATGTGTGGACCACTAAATGTCCACCCCCTCACTGATGCTCACCAGACCTCATCTTCCAGGCCCGAGGAGTTGAAGCTCAGAGACTGCAAGCTACCTCCCCAAGGGCACCCAGCTGGTGAGCTGCAACACCAGCATCCCGACCCACTCAGCCTACCCAAGGCTTAACCACCTGACCACCTATTAGGGTCATCAGGCCCTCGCTGATTCATTGAGGATCTCTGTGGGAGGGGACAGAACATAGATCGAATTTTAAATTTCCTGGGTGATTCCAGTAGGCAGCCACGGTTTTGAGCCACCACTGAAGCAGGGTCTCGCTCTGTCACCACGATGGAGTGCAGTGGTGCAATCACAGATCACTGAAGCCTCCAACTCTTTCGGTCAAGCGATCCTCCTGACTCAGTCTTTTGAGTTGCTGGGACTACAGGTGCACACCACCACCCCCCACTAATTTATTTTTGTTGTTTTGGAGATGAGGTATTACTATGTTGTCCAGTCTGATCTTGAACTTCTGGCCTCAAGGGATCCTTCCACCTCAGCCTCTCAAAGTGCTGGGATTGCAGGCCTGAGCCACCTCTCCTGGCCCACATGAGCATTTCTAAAACTTACCTGATCATAAGAATCCCCTGAGGCCCTTGTTAAAAATGCAGATTCCCAAGTTGTTCTCTTGATAGTTCTGAATGAATAGGTCTGGATCAAGGCCAGGGATTTGTATTTTTAGGAGGATTCCTCTGTTAAGTCTGATGTTAGGCTAGTTGGAGACACTCTCAACATGAGATCTGTCTCTCCATGCTGTCTCAGCAGAGCAAAATTGCCCCCAGGAGGGCAAATATTGGTTGGGGAGGATGAGGGAGAGTGGATAAGAAAGTCTTACTCTTTTTATTGATAAAACACAGATAAACAGACAACACCTAAAGAGATATGCAATATATCCATGGCATTAAGATCTCATGAGAAAGAACAATTCAGGCAAAAACAAAGCCTAAAAATGATTATTAGAGGAAAAATCATGAAAACAAGTTATTATATATTTAACTAGATATGTGGCTGACCCTAGACCCAAGCCTGACACCTGCCTGTCTCTGCTACCAGGGGAGATGAGCAAGAGTTAGAGAGAGATTACCTAGGAGGTAGAAAGTGACCCAAATAGGAGAGAGACAATGCATGGTTCACAGTAAAATTCAATGTGGCTTGAGGTACTGTTATTGAATATCCTGTCTCTGGATAGACTGACCCTTTGTCAGGTTCTTCCAAACCTCCATCCCGTGTCTGAGGAGTTCTCTGCCTTAAAAGGCAAAGAGCCATTCCCTATAGGAGCTCAGCATGAGGCAAACTTATTTTACTAGACTCTCTTGCAGCTAGGACATGAACACATAACCTAGACTCAGCCAATCAGAAGCACCCATCCCAAATACATAGTGAAATCTGCCAGTGCAAAGCTGCAGCTCCGGGCAGCACCAATGAAGCAGTGGGGAGGTGGCAGCTGCAATGGCTACAATAGATTCCAGAAGCAGAGTCCAGAAAACAGTCTGGGGCAAAGTGCAACATCTGTGCTCAGCAGGTGCAGCAGCGCACCGTGCCATCACCTGACCAGCTCCACAACAGGAGGAAGGGCATTGTCCCTGGCTGCACGAACCTGGCTCTGCAGCCTCTAGATAATTTCAGGAGCTGCCTGATGCCATAAAAATAAATTGCATTTCTGTTCCTTGCAACTAGCAAATCTCACCAGTATGGGATTCCCTCAAAGATCCCAAGGGTTTATCAGCCTTGGCACTATTGCCATCTGGGGCCAGAAGGCACTTGGTTGTGGGGATCCTATAATGCATCAGATGTTCACAGAGCACCCTTGATCCACTAGATGCCAGTAGCACCTGCCAAGCACATGCATTGTGACAATGAAAATTTCTCCAGGTATTGCCAAATGCCCCTGGATTGCCTGGTTAAGAACAACTGGTCTGGGACCCGTTGTCACCAGAGTGGGGTGGTGTGCAATTTGGGAAACACCACCCTGGGTGTCACACGAAATGATAGGCTCTCCCAACAGTTGCTAGGTGACAATTTTATATTTGTATCCATGTCATCTATTTGTGTAACTGAAAATCTGAAACTATGTGTCAAAACTGCTTTATAGTATAGTGATTACTTTTGAAGAGTAGAATTGGAGGGCGAGAGTTTTTTATTTATGTTACATGTTCCTGTCCCATTTATATGTGTTACAGTGAATGTATATTAATTGTGGTGAAAAGTATTTAAAAGACAGGCTGGAGAACTAGATGGAGGCAGCTGAATCCATTTTCCACACTGCAAACAAGGTGATTTTTCTTTTCTTTAATTATTATTTTTTTCAATAGTTTTTGGGGTACAGGTGGCTTTTGGTTATGTGATAGGTTCCAGGGTGATTTTTCTACTTTTTTTTTGAGACAGGGCCTTGCTCTATTGTCCAGGCTGGAGTACACTGGCACGATCCTGGCTCACTGCAACGCCCACCTCCTGGGCTCAAGCGATCCTCCCACCGTCAGCCTCCCAAGTAGCTGAGACTACAGACATATGCTGCCACCCCACTTGGCTAATTTTTGTGTTTTTTGTAGAGAGCGGGTCTCACTATGTTACCCAGGATGGTCTCAAACTCCTGGGCTCAAGCGATCCTCCTGCCTTGGCCTCTCAAATTGCTGGGATCACAGTTGTGAGCCACCGCGCCCGGCCAGAGAGTGATTTTTCTAAATGCCAATCTGATCTTCTTGCTGCTTAATCTCCTTCCAAGACTTCCCGTGGCTTTCAGGATAAAGGCTAAACTCTGTGGCATCACTGACAAGGCCCTTTGGGACCCTCACAGAGCCCTCCTCTTTCTTCAGCTTCATGCCCCACTTCTTGGTCTCCCACTTTTTACCTCCTGCCTGCGGAGGCCCCAAGCGGCTGCCACCCTGAGACTAGCTCAGCTCCTCAGTCTGCGCTCCCTCTGGCCTGCACCCCGAGTTTTCCTAGTTCTCTGAGGTTGTAGCAGCTGCAATATCACCTCCCAGGCAGCCTCCTGATCCATACTCCCAGGCTTCTAAAGGGACACAATGGCCACTTCCACCTTCCCATTCATCATGACCTGAGTAACTCATCTTAAACTGAAGAACTCATCATTTTTGTCCCTTAGATCTCAATCCCCCCCACCATGGGACTGCCTTTGAATATCTATTTTAACTCCCACAAGCCAATTGGCGTGGACAGACTTGTGTTCTAATCTCACCTTTGAACCTTATTGGCTGTGTGACCTTGGGCAAGTCACTCAACCTCTCTGAGCTTCAGTTTCCTCATCAAAATTGGAGGTAATTGTAGCCTACCTTATAGAATAGTGGGGATCAAAATGATGAAAATAATGAATATAAAGCTCTCAGCATAGGGCCTGGCATAAAGAAAGCTTTTATCCAATGTTGTTTATTACTATTGCTATACATTTGCTATGGTGCCTAGAACGTAAATGCTCAAGAAATAATAGTAATAATAGTAATAACAATAGTAATTCTTTATTTTACTGAACAGTTCTTGCCAAACACTGTGTTAAGTGCTCCTGCTTACTCCTTGCAACGACACTATAATCAGGATACATTTATTCTCTTTCATAAATAAAGACGCCCTGGGAGGTGAAGCAACTTGCCCAAGCCTCACAGGTAGGCGGGACAGCAATCGGTTACAGGCCTCTTGGTCCCGAGTCCCTGATTGTCACAGCACGCTGTACTCTCCTGCAGTAGGAGTTCTTTGTCATGGGGATGTGGGAATTTTCCTTATTCTGTGTCCCTAATCTAGTTCAGACCCCTCCTCACTGGATCAAGTTACCCCGGGCTAATGGACCTCTGAGAGGAAAGGACACTTTCCCCAGCGGAGACCAAGCTGAGACTCGGGAAACTAGAAATTGTCCCCAGCCAGCCAGGGAGCCAGCAATAGGGTTGTTTCTCCCTGAGTCTTGGCCCAGGGCTGTCGCAGCCTTGCTGAGCTGTTACGGAGTCCCAGGCTTCCCATACGCGGCAACTTGACTCCTAAGGCTTTGCAAAGGCTGGGGTGATTGGGAGCCTGCTCCTCTGGCTTCACCCAGATCCTGGAGGCCAGACAGGCCTCAGGAGCCTTCCTCACACCCAGTCCCAGAGCCACCGGGCAGGGTTAGCCTCCTGGGGCAGTGGGTGGTGGGAGGCACGCTGCTGGGCTGCAGTGCGGACAGATCCCGCCACCAGGTGGCACAGGGGAGGTGCTCTGACTTTTTTGTTGTTTTTCTTTTCTACCTTGATGAAAGCGCTGCCATTTGCTGAAGCCCAGCGGCAGGGAACATGTGGGCTCAAGGTGAGGATCTCAGGACCCGCGGAGATGGTATTATGTACTATTTGAAGCTATTTTTTGTGTTTCTAAAATGTACCATTTTCCCCCCTCTGCGGAGCTGGTGGCAACCCCATAGCCCCACATGTCCAGTGCCTGGTTTGCATAGATGCTCAAAACAATGTCTAATCACTGAATAAATGAACCAACTCATGAATGTGTCCAAAGGGCTGTCTCTTCCTTTCCGGAACCACCCACCCTTGGGTGCTGCTGCACCTCCAACAGGCCAAACCCTGGGGGCGGATTAAGGAGCAGATGCTTGCTCCACAGCTGGCCCGTGTCCAGGTGTTGCAAAGGGGCCCAGACTGACAGCGGCGCCTGTGAAGGCTGGAGGAGATGGCAGTGAAAGGGCAGGCCGGGGAGCAGGCGTCTTGACTGTAGCTCTGCCTCTCCCAGGAGGCCACAGCCATGGGTGCTGAGTTACCCCAGAATGGCTATCTGAGAATTTAGAGGAGCCCCTTTGTTGTGACTACCTCCCACTCCCTCGAGGAGGCCAGAGCCATGGGAGCTGACTTACCCCAGAATGGCTGTCTGAGAATTTAGAGGAGCCCCTCTGTTGTGACTACCTCCCACTCCCTCGAGGAGGCTACAGCCATGGGTGCTGACTTACCCCCAAATGGCTGTCTGAGAATTTAGAGGACCCCTCTGCTGTGACTACCTCCCACTCCCTTGAGGAGGCCACAGCCAGTTCCCATAGCGTTGATTTATCTTCCTATAGCTTCAGAAAGGAGAATGCTGTCAATGTCCCCAATCAGCCACCCAGCTGTTCTTTGACCTTAGACACTTCCTCTTGTCTGAGATGCTTTCTGGGGTCTCCAGCTAGCTGATCACCTCCTTTCTCTGAGACCTCCCCACTAACCAGAAGAGGGGTCCCCCAAGCACCCTGTTTCTGCCTGTGGCTGAGAATCGCTGAGCATTTACTACATCACAGGTGCTGGTATTGTCTGTCTCCTCCCCTAGAATGTGAGCTTTGCAAGGTGAGGACGTTTGTTTTTTTCACTGTTGTAGTCCCAGCACCTAGAACTGTTCCTGCACATATTAATCGTTTAGTAAATATTTTTTAAAGACAGAACGAATGCCTCCTTACGCATAATCTGATTAAACCTTCCCAGTGACTCTATGAGGTAGGTGCAAGCATTATCCTCACTTTGCAGATGGGGAAACTGAGGCCCAAGGTCACACAGCTGGAAAAAGGTAAAGCTGGGATTTGAACTCAGGCCTGTTGGACTTCACCTTCTTTATTCTTCCCAGCATGCCTCACTTCCTCTCCCCAGCAGCAACTCCCGCCATTCTAGGAGGTGGCGGTTGGAGATTTTGCAATGAGAAGTCCAAGGACTTTTTCTGTCCTTGCAGGGCAGTTTAAAAGACAAGAGACCAGACTAGCCAAACCTCTTCTTTCAGCAAAAGCTCCTTCCAGCTTTCAAAGGCTTCCCAAGAGACTCCCTCGGGGCCCTGGGTGGAGGGATCCTGTTGGCCAGGGAACCCTGGGTGGGTGGAAGACAGCTGGGAAGTCTGTGGAGTAGTCACACTACACTAGAGCAGCTTAGAAGCGGGTCTTCCTCCCCGAGTCTGGGCATCCCTTGCTGCTGATGTTTGCCCAGCATCCATGACGTGGCTGCTCTTCCTTACTTGGACACAGACCAAGAGCGAGGGCACCAGGCTTCTGGCTCCACAGGAAGTGGAGAGGGCAGAAGACCGCCTGTCACTTTAGGGAGGCTGGCTGCCAGGGAGGTCAGAGAGGGGCAGGGGCACATGTTGGTTCTGGGGTCACAGACCAGGGTGAGGTTCCAAGAACCGCATTGGTTGCTATTTTCTAAATAACTTGTTTTGTTCCATGAGTGTTATATGTTGAGAGCAGAACGTGGGATGGGGCTCTGGAGTCAGCAGTCCTCAGTTCAAGTCCTGGCTCTGCTACTGACAAGAGAGGTGGCCTAGGGCAAGTTAGCTTCTCTGAGTCCCAATTTCCTACCCTGTTGATAGGCCTGACAATGGTCTGTCTCGTGGGGTTATGAAGAGGAGTGAGACAAGCCACGTGCGGTGCCTGGTGCACGGTGAACTGGAAACGGCTCACCACTAGCACATGGCGGAGGAGGAGTCCTGCGATCTCCTCCCTGACAAACTTCTGAAGTGGTAGCTGCTGGGAGACAGTGTTCCATGGGTTTCTAGAATGTCAGTACATGTTGTGAGCAGAGACACTGACAGCATTTGTTCCAGACTACCTTTCCAAGGATGGTTGTAAGCAAATAGTCTTGGAAAATAGAGATAACAGCGGGAAAGTTTGTTTGCTTACCAGTAATGTCTCCCTCTAGGGCAAAGGATGGGCAGGATTTATGCCCGGCCCATAGGCATAAATGAGGTTTTGCTGCATTGGGCGGAAGTAAAGAATGCGGGCCAGGCGCGGTGGCTCTTGCCTGTAATCCCAGCACTTTGAGAGGCCGAGGCAGGTGGATCACCTGAGGTCAGGAGTTTGAGGCCATCCTGGCCAACATGGTGAAACCCTGTCTCTACTAAAAATACAAAAATTAGCAAGGCGTGGTGGTATGTGCCTGTAATCCCAGCTACTGGGGAGGCTGAGGCAGGAGAATCACTTGAACCCAGGGGGTGGAGGATGCAGTGAGCTGAGATCGCGCCATTGTACTCCAGCCTGTGCCACAAGAGCAAAACTCCATCTCAAAACAAAACAAAACAAAACAAAAGAATGTAGTTGGGCAGAAAAGACATAGGTCAGAAATCGGGCTCAGTGGCTCCCATTTGTAATCCCAGCACTTTGGGAGGCCAAGGCGAGCAGATCACAAGGTCAGGAGTTTGAGACCAGCCTGGCCAACATGGCGAAACCCTGTCTCTACTAAAAATACAAAAATTAGCTGGGCATGGTGGCAGGCACCTATAATCCCAGATACTCGGGAGGGTGAGGCAGGAGAATCGCTTGAACCCAGGAGGCAGAGGTTGCAGTGAGCCGAGGTCGTGCCATTGCACTCCAGCCTAGGCAACAAGAGCAAAACTCCGTCTCAAAATAAACAAACAAATAAAAAAACAAGGAGGTCTTCTCTTCCAGCCTGAACATCCAGCTCTGAAACCCAGAGTGGTAGCATGGTGGGAAGGAAGCAGGAGGAAGCAGGATCTCAGATGTGTGGCTTCTCTAGTTCACCTACCATGAATTTGAACAGGATTCACCTTGCAGCCAGGGCAGCAGTGACCTGTAATTAAACATTATTTATTCTTAACTCCAACTCTGCTGTTTAATTTGTCACCTATGTGATTAGGCCACAGAAGCACCCAGTGATACCGCTCCATCAGACTCACTCGTAAATATCTGTTTTACAGCCATGCTCATATCCAGTTACACCGGACAGTAAACGCAGCTGCTCAGGCCCGGTGCCTCTCTTCATGCCTTGATGTGAAGCTGGCCCCTCAATTCTCAAACCAATTTTATGAAATACTTTACTACCCATTTCTCCTCGGCCAGCTCTCCAGCTGGAAGCTAATGTGGTTGCATTTACAATGAGCTGGGCCAACAATAATTCTTCAGCAGCTGGGAGTCCCTGGAGAGAGTACTCCCCTTGATTTGCTTTTCCTAGTTGGACTTTCCCTCTGAAGGGCAGGAACTGTCCCCCTCACAGCAAGGCTGCCCGCACCAGGCCTTGCCCAAGGAGCCCCTCGCTTTATGTTGCTGGAATTCTCTTAGGACAAGTGAGCTACTAGGAGGTCCTTCTTCACCTTCAGCCCCTGGATGATCCACATACATGAGCTTGGTGTATTATCAACATTAATAAAAATAGACACCAATTATAGAGCAACTAACAGAGGAATTCAGCTGAATGAACACGACACCTAAGATCGAGGAGCTCCCTGGGGGCAAAGCAGCACTTGTGATGGGTGCCATTATTAGTCCCCACCCTTCAGGTAAGGAAGTTAGGGCATTGGGGTTCTTGAACCAGCCTGACAGCCCCATGGGGACAGGAACTACATTTCTTCCCTACGGCCACCTGCTCTCTCTTTGGCCCCTTTCTGCACATAACAGCTCATCTGTTATCCAGCATCTACCATGGAGCACCTCCTTCTCTGAATTGCAATCTTGCCAAACACTACCTACTTTTACTGCCCAGCTCACCTCCTCCGGGGAGCCCTCTTTGAGTCTCCAGCCCATAGCAATCCCTCCCTCCTCTGGGAATCTTGCTGCATTAAGGTCAGCCATCTGAAGGGACTTTGTAGGAGGGATTACAACCTAATATCACTAGTATTAATACCAGCCCTCCAGGAGCTTCTGATCAAGCTCCTGGGCCCCACCCTGAACTGCCCAGCGGGGCTGAGCTGTTTGTGTAACGGAGGTGGGTGATGGGGGGTGACAGGGAGCCATGGCAAAATGCAGGGCAACTGACAGCCTTGTCAGGGGTTTCCCACTCTCGACAAGAGCCAGATCTTCCAATTTTCCAAATAAGCCAGAAATTTAGAATTTTTTAATTAAAAAATATGAAAGTTTCAAATTTTTAGGTGTTGGCCATTAATTCAATTTTGTATAAGTCTTTTGCAAAGATGGTGAACACACTCCGAAGCTAGATTTGGCTGTGGGGCACTAGATCCTAACCTCCACTCTCGGTGGTGAGGGAAGGCTATGGCTCGTCCATTTCTGTAACTTCTCGAAACCACTCACGCACAGTAGCTTCTTGATGACTGCAGGCGGAGTAGCAGGTTTCTCGGAACTGAGATACCCTGGCCCACCAAGTGGAGAGTCAGTTTCAGAAGCTCAGTGATTACAGGAGTGTTTGCCTCCCAAGTAGCTTCCATAGTCTATAGAGAGTCCCAAGGAGCATGTCCTGACATGCACGTGGGTGGCAGGAAGAGAACAGAGACACTGAAAAGACTGAACACGCTGGTTCTCGATCAGAAGTCATGTTGTCCCCCAGTGGACACTTGGCAATGTCGACATTTTTAGTTGTCACATCTGGGGAACGGGTGCCACTGGCATCTTGTGGGTAGAGGCCAGAGATGCTTTTAAACATCCTACAATGCATAGAACAGCCCCTACCACACACACACACACACACACACACACACACACACACACACACACAATTAGCCCAGCCTCAAATGTCAATAGTGTAGAGATCTAGAAGCCCTGGAACAGGGAGGTTGGAGGCCCAGACAGACCAAGCCTCAGTCGTGGCTCTGCTCAGGTTTCCTGTGTGACCTTGAACTTCTTATTAATAAGCCTCGCTAACTCTCATTTTTCTGTAGACTGAAGTCAGTGGAAGTAGCATTCTTTCCAGGGTGGGTATGAGGTTTCAGTGAGATGATGTGAGTCAAATGCTTAGCTCATACGTGACACATAGTTACATCTTCACCATGTCCCAGCCGCTGTTGCTATCCACCTACCTGTCTGTCTGCCTGAGCTATGCAAAAAGAAGGGGTTTTGCAAACTTTTGCTTGCAGGCTTAGAATTCAACATTAGCAGGACCCTGACACAGCAATCTTCCAAGCTATGAAATGAATCAGCGTTCAGGTTAACCGATGGAAATCACTTTTCTTTTTATGAGTGTGCCTCTCGATGCCTTGCACTTTATTTAACAATAACCCCATCAAACCTAACATGTCGTGCCTTCCCAGCCCTCAAAGTGAAGATGAAAAGAGCCATCAAAATGAACAAAAAGCAAGTGCATGTCTTTCCCTCCTGTCCTTCTCATCAACCTCGCTTTGATGTGAGTCTTTTTTTTTTTTATCTTTGAGATGGAGTCTTGCTCTGTCGCCCAGGCTAGAGTACAGTGGCGTGATCTCAGCTCACTACAACCTCCACCTCCCGACATCGAGCTGTTCTCCAGTCTCAGCCACCCAAGTAGCTGTGATTACAGGTGCCCACCACCACGTCAGGATAATTTTTGTATTTTTAGTTAGAGACGAGGTTTCATCATGTTGGCCAGGCTGGTCTTGAACTCCTGACCTCAGGTGATCCGCCCCGCATCAGCCTCCCAAAGTGCTGGGATTATAGGTGTAAGCCACTGTGCCCAGCCTGATGTGAGTCTATAATTAATTATTTAATGGGAAAAAAGCCAGGTTAGGTTCTGGGCTCCAGTGAACACAACTAGGGCTAGAGAGGCCTTGAAATAGGCAAGTGGGGGGCCAGAGAGGCAAGAAATATTACCAATGTGGAAACTTACTTGGAGAGTATTTGTCTTTCAAATGATCTGATCCTGTTGTCCGGGTCCATTATGATGTGGAGGAGAGGATTTTTCAATTAGAGAAATTAGTGCCTTCCCTTCGTGACTGGCTTCAGATCTAGACCCAGAAGGAAGAAAGTGTTCTTGAATTCCATGAAGTAAAAGAGACAGGTTCCGTGATGTAAGCCGAGGAGGGTAGAGACTTAGCAAGACATCAGGTCAGATATCTTTTTGCGGGAAAGGGGTCCCAGCCAAGACTAAATTAGAATCCACTCTCTGTTGAGGTCAATGCCTTGGTTGATCTGCAGAGGGACAGTGTGGGAAGCAGTGCTCTGAGCGTGGGCCCTTGGGCAGAGGGGACAGGAAGGCATCTGTCCCCCTGGGGGACCCCTGCGATGGAGGTCACTCTATCTAGAAAGAGGGGCTGCAGCTGAAGCCAAGGGAAATGCTCTCTCCAGGGATCCCGAGGTTCTGGAAAAAGCTTCATCGCTTTGTGGCCGGGCAACTGAGTGTGGCCTGGCCTTTAGGAGAAGGCGGACGCAGCACAGCCTGGATGGTACGTTGGTGTCTGGGTGACCTCAGGAAGCTGGGACATAGTGCCCAGGGCAGCGAAGCAAGGTCTTCACAGGGCCACAGGACAGGAAATCAGGAGAGCGGGAGAGCTGGAAGGGATCTCACTCTGCAGCCTCATTTTAGAAAAACAGAAACTCAAGCCCACAGGGGAAGCCTCCATGACAACTCACGCTGATGTCGGCAATGGCAGAAGCGGAGATAAGAGGAGGCGCGGTCTGAGCACTGCATGAGTCACAGCTCAAATGACTGTCACAGCAATAATAACACACTTATTCCCTCCGCTTCACGGGTGAGGAGACTGAGGCACAGAAAATTGAAACATCGTGCCCAAAGCCAGAATTGGCCCCGTGAGCTGTGAGTTGGGCGTCCACGCGGTCTCCCAGCCTCAGTGTTACAGAAACGACTCACTGGAGAGAAATTCTGTTCTTCTTTTGGCTGTTAAATCTCAAGAAATGTGATCTTTCCTTTATTCTAGTCTTAAATTTTAATTTGTTTTATTTAGCAATGAATAAAACAAATTTGTTCCTTTTTTAAAAAACAGAATCAGATGCAGAAACCCAATATGAGAAATGGATAAAGATAGAGCAGCTTCTAATTTAAAAAAAAATCAAAACAAAGATAAAATTTTTTTACTTACCAGATCGGCAAACATTGTGAAAGTTGATAATCTCCAGCGCTGGGGAGAGTGTGGGAAAACCAGCACTCCTGTGACTGTGGTGTTCATGGGAGTGCGTGTTGCTGCAAGATTTTTGGACAGCAATTGGGCAATGTCTGTGAAACATCAAGAGCCACATTCCCTCTGACCCAGCAATTCCTCTTCTAGGAATTTACCCTACGGATACTCGTGGTGGAATCACAAGAGGTATGTCCAGGGATGCTCGTCATAGCATCATCTGTGATGGCAAAAATGCTGGAGACAACCTATTAAGTCCACACACAGGGGAGTGGTTAAAACGTGGAACTTTGTGCACTAGAAATCTCTGCAGATATTCAACAGAAGGAATCAGATGTAAATGTGCTGATACAAAAAGATAACCTTTTAGTTACGAAAGTGTGCTAGTCTTAAGTACACAGCTTGAGTAATTTTTCCATGTGTCTACACCCGTGTAACCACCACCAAGATCCAGAGATGGAACATTCCTGTCACTTGAGAGGGCTCCCTGTGCCCTTTAGAATCAGTCACGCCCTCTCTGCACACAAAGGAACCATTCTTCTGACTTTGGGGGCTGTTGAGTAGTTCTGCCTGTTCTTGAACTTCCTGGAAAAGGAATCACATGGTGTGCGTCCTCTTATACTTGGCTTCTTTCACTTAGCATAATGTTCTTGAAATTCATGCATGTTATGTATACATCAGTGCTTTGTTCCTTTTCATTGCTATGTAACATTCTATTATAGGTTATAACACAATTTGTTATTCATTTACATATGGGACATTTGGGTTGTTTCTACTTTTTGACTAATATAGTAAAGCTGCTCTGAACATTCTTGTATGAGTCTTTTTGTGGACAAGTTGCTGAGGCAGTGCATAGGTGTATATTTAACTTTAATGAAAACTGCCAATCAGTTTTCCAAAGTGGTCCAACTAATTTACAATTCTCACACCAGCAATGTATGAGAGTTCTTATTGCTCCTGGTCCTTGTCAACACTTACTAGTGTCAGGTTTTTTCTTTTTTTTTAGTCATTCTGGTGAGGGGTTCTCATTGAGGTTCAAAAAGATTTGTACTTTAAAATATCAATATGCAAGACAATAGCTATATTATGACTTTTCTGAGTAATATTACACAATATAATACATATTATATATGTGTTTTACATATATAACAACATATTTTAACAATATATGCACTTATCTATAAAGAGGTTTTCAAAGAAAAATTTTCTGAAATAATAAATATGTTATAAAGAAAAATTGGAATTGGGACAGGGAGGAAAGCTTTTACTTTTTGTTTATTTCTGTAATGTTTAATTATTTAATCATATCAGTCAAGTTTCAAAGCAAGAAATAGAAATCATTCTAGGGTTTAACGTAAGAAACACGGTGCTTGCAAGACCACTGGGAGCTTTGGGGACTGGAATCCAATGTGTTCTTCCAAGAAAAACTCCCATAGCATGCAGAACTGGCCTTGCATGGGGCTACAAACTCTGAGGTTGCCAATAGAACCACAGAGTTCAAGAGCACATGACTGCACCTGCTTCTCAACAACGAGCAAGCTGGAAAATGCACAGGGGGTTGCAGCTGCAGCAAACCCCATCTCTCACATCCAAAAGGGGCAGGACAATGGCACCTGCCTCGCCTTCCAAATTCCACACAGGTACATCCATTTAGCAGAATCTAATTCACATCCAGAAATCTAGCTGCAAAAGAGTCCAGAAAATATGATTTTCATCTTTATAGCCTCTGCCTTACAGGCAGCAATGCTGGAGGGAGGATGGAATGGAGGTGGAGCATATTCATCAGAACACCTACCATGCTAACCTTGTGCAATTATATTAATGAAAGTAGGAGTTGTCTTGGGCTGAATCTCAACCAATTTTATTTTCTTCTTTACATTTTCATGTACAAAGACTATATATATATGTGTATAATTTTTTGAACAAAAAGCAGAGTTGTTTCAAGTTGAATTGAAGGAGAAAGCAACCCTCACCTTTACTCCTCCCCAAGAAAGACCGAGAGACATCTCTTTGGAAGTCCCAGGGCTCATAGCAGTGGAGTTTGAAAACCTCAACTCTGTGTTAGTTTGTTGATAAAAATCCATGCCTCTGTAGCACCTTAGCATTCAGGTGCCAAAGTCAGTCAGCATCCCACTTGCCACTTTATTTATGCCTGAGTCATGGATGAATCACTGGTTTGGCTTATCTGTGTATCAAGAATAATGCAATGAAGAAAATTAGTCAAGAAAGCTCCACCATAGCTGCCTTTTTTTAAAAAAAAAAAAAAAAAAAAAAGCAATTGTAAATCAGGTTCCTACCTGCTTGGCAAGTTTTCCTTCTCTAATGAATCCTTTTTGATTTCTCTGTGTGCTTCAGGTAGTTACTAGGCACACTGGTTGTCTATTATTGATAAATTTTGAAGTCTAGCCAGGAACATTATGCAAGTTCCTTGGTCAGGACTCAGTCCTGTTACTGCTGAAAATGATTCTTTACAGCTCTTGGCTCTGTCTTCTGGGTTCTTGC
This sequence comes from Nomascus leucogenys, assembly GCF_006542625.1. NCBI lineage: Eukaryota > Metazoa > Chordata > Mammalia > Primates > Hylobatidae > Nomascus > Nomascus leucogenys. The sequence goes on from NC_044393.1 coordinate 7,172,374, forward strand.
TTCTACTCTCTGAATTATCTTTTCTTTTTCATAAAAGTAAACCTGTTTTTGCAGTTGAGTAGTTTATTTGCCAATAGAAGTCTTCGGTTCATCTTGTAGTGTTTCTTTTCTATTCAGTCAAAGCTGGCAATGTTTTTGCTGGTAAAATTCTCTTAAAATTTTTGCAGGTGTCCTATGAATCTTATTGAGATTCACTCCATTAGACAAAAGCTACACCCACAATCTCTTTTCTACTTTAGGATGCTATGAAGTGGCTGAAAGACTACACTTTGCATAGTTCTAAACAAGAAAACCTTGCAGCCACACCTTCAGTTTCATCTTTACACTCTGTTTTTCTGGCTGTACGTTGGATTTTATCTTTGTCTCAAAATGTTTTTAAAATTTTCACATTGTCTGTTACCTTGAGAGACTGGGCATTTTCAAACCCTGCAGTTTCTGCCTCTTTTGTAATAAATAGTTTTTTTCTTCTTTAGCTTATCTTTCCTCGATTTTTACTCAAAGTAGCAACGAAAATCAAGGTGGCACCTATACCACTCTGTCTGGAAACCTTTTTAGCTGGATTACCCAGTTCAGTAGGCACATTTCTATTTTCCATGTTAACAAAATGTGCTAGATGTTCTACTGTTCCACGGTAAGAATCCCCTTTCTTCCAGCTTCCAGTAACATGTTCCTCAATTTTCTTCAATATCTTACCAATAGCCTCCTTGAAGGCCATCATATTTCTGAAAACAGTCTCTTTAAGACCATTTAGGCTTTCATTCACACTCTCCTAATGGTTTCTACAACTTTTCCCCACTGTTGGTCCCAAAACCACTCTCATATTTTTAGATTTTTGTTACAGCAGCATCTTGCTGCTAGGAACTAAATATTTATTAGTTATGCTTTGCTGCATAACAAGTTACCCCAACACTTAGGAACTTAAAAGAAAAATAATTGTTATCTCTGATAGTTTCTCTGGTTCAAGAATTTGAGAGCACCTTGGATGGAATGTTCTGTTTGGGGAACTCTAAGGGTGCATTCAGTTTTTAGCTGGGCTGCATGCATCTGGCTGGAGCCAGGGACCCACTTCCAAGATAGTTCATTCCACTGGCTGGCCAGTTGGTGTGGCTGTTGCCCAGCCTTCAGTTCCTCTCCATTTAGGCCTCTCCACAGAGCTGCTTGAATGTCCTCACAACATGGCAGCTAGCTTCTCACAGAGCAAGCAATCCAAGAGGCCGGGGCAGAAGCAGCAATGCCTTTTATGACCTGGCCTCAGAAGTCACATTATAATTTCCACTGCAGTCAGACGTGCCAGTCCTGATTCAACATTCGAGGGACAATATTGAGGAACAACACAAGCGCATGAAGACCAGGTACTGTCGATCATCGAGGGCCATCTGCAAGGTTGGCTACGCCACCAGGAAGCTGGGAAACAAAAGTTATTTTAGAAATTAAAGTGAGAATGCTACCTTCAGAGAGAGGACAGAGTTCCCTGTTGGAAGGAAATACTAGAAATGGAGTTTTGACTCCTTCTTTGAGCTTTCCTCTTCTTCTAGAATGAGTGTGAATTATGCGTGTGCAGGGGAGTTTGATTGGCAGCTCCACTTAGCAGATTTGGGGCCTTTGGCAAGTTGCTATGTCTCTGGACCTCAGTCACTTCATCCATAAAACAAAGCTAATAATAGAACTTACACCATAGAGTCACTTAAAGATTAAATGAGAACATGTATGTAAAATATTTACAAAGGATCTGGATACAAAGTGCTTAGTAACTGTCAGCTGGCAACATCACAGCGTGCAAATACAAATACTGCTCACAAAACACACCACAGCAATATCGGGGTTCTGACTCCATTGAGCTGTGGTTAGAATTTCATACAGGAACAGCAACTAAATGAAATATTAATTTGTTCATTCTCCCTTCAGATAATATTTGTGGTTCAATAGTTCCTGGCTATTTTTAAAAACCAATCCATCTATCAACTAGTAAGATTCTCAGGTTATAGTTGTTCTTTGCTACATTAAAGAATTTGACATTCTTGTCATAGCAATCATACTATTTCTTTGCATTTATTCTATTAAACAAATAAAAGCAGTAGACCTCAGTGTCATTGAGGAACAAGTACGGACTCTGAGCTGGAGGTGGGTTTTTTGGTGGGAGACAGGGGTCTCACTCTGTTTCCCAGGCCGACGTGCACTGGTGCGATCATGGCTCACTGCAGATTTGACCTCCCGGGCCCCAACAATCCACCCCCTCGGCCCCCCAAGTAGCTGGGACTACAGGTGCACACCACCACTCCCGGCTAATTTTTGTATTTTTTGTAGTGACAGGGTTTTGCCAAGTTGCCCAGGCTGGTCTCAAACTCCTAGGCTCAAGCAATCCTCATGCCTTGGCCTCCCAAAGTGTTGGGATTACAGGCGTGAGCCCCAGGGCGTGGCCAAGCTGGAGGTTTTAAGGCCTCTATGAATTGGCTTCCCATTCCCCATCGGTAAGAACCTGGCTGCACCCACACAGGTCAGAGCTCTGCAGTAGGCATTCAGAGAAGAACACGGTGGAGGAAAAGGCCTCACGCCTTCTCCGTGGGGTTCCCAGTGGAGCTGGCCACACTGGACAGCTACAAAGGCACTGAACACTGGGGAATCCTGAAGGGTCAACATCAAGGTCACCAACTTGAAATGCAGCAGCCCAATTGAGGGTGAACCTGTCACACCATACAGTGACGAAAGGCTACACAACAGGAACCACGTGGTATAGTGGTGAACAGATTCAGCTCTGGGTCCAAATTGCCTGGGTGCAAAGCTTGGCTCAAGCAATGACCTGTGGATGGCCTCGGGCAAATTTCATGACACCTAAGCCTCAGTTTTCCTCTGTAAGTCTGTAAAATGGGGATGATGGTAATGATAGCCACCTCACAGGGTTGGAAATAAGATTATGCATGTTATTAAAGCATATTTTTTAAAGACAAAATCATGACTCTTCTATAAATCTAAAACAAAGATTTTTTTTTTTATTATTATACTTTAGGTTTTAGGGTACATGTGCACAATGTGCAGGTTTGTTACATATGTATCCATGTGCCATGTTGTTTTGCTGCACCCATTAACTCGTCATTCAGCATTAGGTATATCTCCTAATGCTGTCCCTCCCCCCTCCCCCCACCCCACAACAGTCCCCGGAGTGTGATGTTCCCCTTCCTGTGTCCATGAGTTCTCATTGTTCAATTCCCACCTATGAGTGAGAACATGTGGTGTTTGGTTTTTTGTCCTTAAAACAAAGATTTTTATTTAACTCTTAAAATTAACTAGGCACCCAGTAAGATGTTACAAATAGTTCAAAGGATAATTCAAACACACACATAGATAGGCAATCAGAAATGCTGAAATGAATTTACCAATAGATGCAGAACTAGTTAATAGTCACGGAGCAAAAATCGTGTTTCCAAGGATAAAACATTTGCATTTCTATAGATGAAATCATCTGGCCAGCGCGGTGGCTCAGGCCTGGAATCCCAGCACTTTGGGAGGCTGAGGTGGGTCAATCACCTGAGGTCAGGGGTTCAACACCAGCCTGGTCAACATGGTGAAACCCTGTCTTTACTAAGAATACAAAAATTAGCCAGGCACGACGGTGCACACCTGTAATCCTAGCTACTTGGGAGGCTGAGGCAGGAGAATTGTTTGAACCCGCAAGGTGGAGGTTGCAGTGAGCTGAGATTGCGACACTACACTCCAGCCTGGGCAACAGAGTGAGACTCTATCTAAAAAAAGAAAAAAAAAATAAAAGAGAAAAAAGAAATGATCTGTATTACTAGCAATAAAGACAATGAAAAGCAAAGGCTCTTATAGAATCAGATAACTGAAGAGAACGCTAGAGATTTAGTAATCTTTTTCTGTCCATTTCATAATTCTTTTCTGACAGAGTAAACCACTTAGCACATGTCAAGTCTTCATAAACATCTTGATTGTGTTTGTTATTTCTTGCAAAGCAAGATTCTTTCCTACCCATCCTGTATTTTAGGGAAGGGAAGGAGGCAGAGAGGGTGGGAGGAAACAACAAACCAAGCTCATAACATTTTTTTGGCTGAGTTTGACACAGTTTGAGGTTAGGCTAATTGAGGGTTTTGGTTGGGGGTCCTCTTCAACTCCCGGGTTTGTGTATCATTAGTTGGTCATTAGCTTCATAGACTCCGAGCCCAGATTGTGGCTCAGTCCCGTGGTCTGTCACTTCACACACAAACTCTTCCCTAAGCCTGACGTGTGGACACTGAGCCGCAGGCTGGGTTTCTTCAGTCTACACAGGTTGGCCAGGTCTTTGTCTTCATTGGCTCAAATCTTTGGAGGCCAGAGGGGAGCAGGTTGGGTCACAGGTAGGTTCAATACATCTACTAAACGCACAAATGGAAACAGCTTAATCCCACTGGGTGAAATGTTGTTCTTCATGGTGTGTGTAGTTTAACAATGTGTCTCCGTACACTTCTCAGGTTTACATCTTATAGCCACAGGCTTGGAGATTGCATCTTTCACCGCTGGCTGCCTCAACAGCCAAAGCACAATCCTGCCTCCAGCCTTTCATACATGCTCTTTTCTGCTAAGAAGGCTCCCGCGCCCAATTGTCTGCGTTCAGGTCCTAGCTCAGTGTCACCTCCTCAGACTTTCTCTGCCCCTCCTATTTAAAGGTGACCCCCATCACTTCCCATTCCTTTCCCATTTTTTTTCTTGCTAGCATTCATCTCTTCCTGACACTATGTTACCTATTCATGGTTTATCATCGGCCTCTCTCCTGACAGCACAAGCTTCACTCGGATGGAAAGTGTTTCGTTCTCTGCCGTTTCCTCACTGCGGAGAACAGTGCCTGGCACATACACACAGGCTGATTATCAATCACCGGAGATGTTTGCCATCAGAAGGGTTTTGGAGTTCGGGTGTTTTTCAGATTTTGGATATTTACAATATACTTACAAGTTGAGCATGCGTAATCCCCAAATCTGAGATCCTGGCCAGGTGCAGTGGCTCATGCCTATAATCTCAGCACTTTGAGAGTCTGAGGTGGGAGAGTCACTCGAGGCCAGAAGTTTGAGACAGCCTGGGAGACACAGTAGGACCCTGTCTCTAGTTTAAAAAATGAAATTAAACACACACACAAACACACACACACACAAAATCTGAAATCCCAAATGCCCCAATGAGTGTTTCCTTTGAGCATGGTGTCAACACTCAAAAAGTTTTGAATTTTGGAGCATTTCAGATTTTCAGATTAAGAATGCTTCACCTGTAGCAGGTACTTAATGTATCTGTTGAATGGGTGAATGCAGGAGTGAGTGAATTATAACTTGCAGTCATGTCCTCAGTAATAATTGATATCCCTTTTGTGGGCCTCCTGCTTGCTACAGGCAGCTGCATTTCTTCATTCTTTGCTTATTGTCTACAGTTGCTTCTGCAATCTGAGGGCAGAGTTGAGTCATTTCCACCCTATGCTCCCCCAAGCCTGAAAGATTTACTATCTGGCCCTTTACAGAAAATGTTTGCAGACATGCCTTAAAATGTGCATAGAGATGGCTGGGCGCAGTGGCTCACGCCTGTAATTCCAGCACTTTGGGAGGCCAAGGCGGGCAGATCACGAGGTCAGGAGATCGAGACCATCCTGGCTCCCACGGTGAAACCCCGTCTCCACTAAAAATACTAAAAATTAGCCGGGAGTGGTGGCAGGCACCTGTAATCCCAGCTACTCGGGAGGCTGAGGCAGGAGAATTGCTTGAACCCAGAAGGTGGAGGTTGCAGTGAGTCGAGATTGCGCCGCTGCACTCCAGCCTGCGCGACAGAGCCAGACTCCATCTCAAAACAAACAAACAAACAAACAAACAAAAATGTGCATAGAGTCAAATCTAGCTCCTGCTTAAAATGATTTGATAGATTCCCATTGCTCCTAGGATCAAGAATAAAATCTTTAGCATGGTCCCAATGTGTCCAGCCACACTGCCTTCAGTCCTTCCGTCTCACCAAATTTCCTCCTGCCCCAGGGCCCTTGCACAACTGTGTGCACTGCCTCAACCACTCAGCCCCCCCCCACCTCTGTCTTGCTCCCTCCTGCTGATTGATGCGTCTGATCTGACCTCCACAGTCACCCTTCGACAGACACCCTCCCTGGCTCCTCTGAGAGATCAAAGACACCACATCACCCTGCAGCTCCTTCGAAGACTGAGTTTTAGGCCCCTTTTTTAGATTATTTAACATCCTTCTCCCCACGCTCCCCACAAGGGCAGCACCATGCTGCTTATATCCCAAGGCCCAGCACAGATACTGGCACAGAAGAGACCCCCTCAGTGTTCATTTGTGGAAGTGATCACGCTCACACATGGGTAGAGGGCTGCCACCTTACACAGGGTCTTGTTCTGTCCCCCAGGCTGGAGTGGCCTCACAGCTCACTGCAGCCTCCAACTCCTGAGCTGAAGGGATCCTGGGATCCTCCTGCTTCAGCCTTCCAAGTGGCTGGAACTACAGACATACACCACATGCCTGGCTAAAGTATATCTTTTTGTGTTTTGTAGAGATGGAGCCCCACTATGTTACCCAGGCTGATCTCTTACTCCTCAGCTGAAGCGCTCCTCACTCCTTGGCCTCCCAAAGCGCTGGGATTAGAGGTGTGAGCCACTGCACCCAGACCGGGACTCAGTTCTACACTCAGTCATGTGGGGGAGATAACAGCTTGGCAAAGTCCCCAGTGGAAATCTCTGGATCCCTATAGTGTGGAATAGTATCAAACACACAGCAGGCGCTCGCGGCAGGTGGCATCCTGTGCCCGTGCACTGACCCTGATATGGCGACATGGTCCCCGCCTGGGAGAGCTCACAACCTGGTGAGAGGGACACGTGGGTTACCCAAGCAACGCAGCATTCGCGTTTCGCTGTTCTATCATGTGTTTTGCTGTTTTGTATTGTTTTTGTGTAATCTCATAGGTCAGAGGTCAGGACTCCATGGCCACTCAAGGTTTAGGGTACCTAAAGGATCCAGACGGAGCTGGATCACAGCTTTCCCACTGTCCAAAGATGGGTGTTCAAGGTGGTGAACGTTTGGGATTCAAGATGGCCTGAGCGAACTTCCCATGGCTTCCCAGCAAGGCCGGAATTCTGAGCACAGGGAAGTCACAGCAGATCCGTGGGTCTGTTGGTGGCTGAGAAGCCATAGCTTTGACCACCTTTTGCCTCAGTTTCCACAGTGGAAGAGAATGGGGGGTGCTGTTGAGATGCATAATTATGACTCGTTTGCAGTGAGCCTGGGGCTGCTGGGATGAAAGTCTTCATGTGTGTCGTATATTTTATTGTTATAATCACAGCAGACTCTGGAGAAAATTCAAAGAGATCTTTTATAACCCAAATTATAGAAGTTTCGTCATTCAAGAGGGAATACCCAAGAGTAATTAGTGAGGAAACTGGGAATAGCCCTGCCAAGAGCCTCTCAGTTGTTTCCCCAGAGGGAGTAGAACTTCCTGAGGAAAGCTGTTTTCCCCATTGGAAACGACAGCCGGACTCCACACAGGACAACTCGGTGACCTCACCAGGATGGGTCGCTGGTCTGTAGAGCAGAGGGAGGGAGGGAGGAGCTGCAAAGCCAGAGGGGGTGCACTTGGACCCTCTGAGAGATCTGGATAACATGACCTTGGTTGTTCCTGGGATGTGGGAGGTCATCCAGGGGACTGAGCTGGGCATTTCCTAGGGGGCGACATTTCCTCCAAGGATTAGACCAACTCCAGTGGCAGTAAGGGGTTTCAGAGAGGGACAGAGGGGCTCCCACTAGTGGCAGGGTGGTGATGGGAATGGGGACCTTTTCACTTGAGTTGAACCCAGCTTGTGACGGAGCAGTGTCCCCTGACCTCATCCCAGGCCTGGTTAGTAAAGAAGCTGCCAGCCTCTCTGCCCCACTTCAGATAGGAATGCATTGAGCTGCAAGTAAAAGAAAAATCACTGCTTCTCACATGATGGGAACCTGGACCTACGTGGCTGCAGGGAATTCAGCAGTTCAATAGTGCTAGTGCCACAGGTTCCCTTGGTCTTTCATTGGTGGCTGGGAGATGGCTGATGCCACCTCAGGCATCACCCTTGAGCTCATGGGAGGAGGAAAAAGGAACAGATGGTGCCAGCTGCACCTGTGTTTCCCCAAGAACTGCCTTGGGGCCTTTGCACAAGCCGTTCCCGCACCTGAGCATGCTCTTCCCTTTTTGTGATGCTGTCATCTCCCACCAATCTTGACCTTTCCATTCCCAAAGGGTCCCCTGTCATTCTCCTTCAGGAGCACTTTCAACAGCTGGGATCAATTATTTGTACAAATATTCCTTCGATCTCTGTCTCCCCCACTGGACTGTGAGGCAGGCCCACAGGCACAGGGGCTTGGCTCACTCTTGTGAGCCCTGAGTCCAGCACTGTGCCCAGCACACAAAAGGGGCACAATGGGTGATTTCCATGACAAAGGCCTGGGTATACCAGAATCTCTGGGCTGTAGGCCTCAGTTTCCCTGCTCACCCCTGCTGGGGACCTGGTCACTGGATAATCACTCCTGTGAAGACACAGGAGTCCCACAGTGTCCACACACCTGTCATGGGGGATGGAATGAGCTGGGGTCTGAGGCTCCATATAATGCTCAGAAAGTGCTGTGTTCCTGCCCTCTGGGGGCTGGCATTTGCCTCCCACTTCAGGGAGGAAAATGATGGAGGCTGATCATGCAGGGTGATGCCCCAGAGCAGGACTTTACGGCACCCCAGAGAATGCAAAGTCCAGCCAGCCGATGGCCAAGAAAACCGTGGCCATTTCCCTCCTTTTACAGGATAGTGATCAAGGCCCAACTAGGGGAAGGGGCTGAACATGCCAGGCCCTTCTTCTCCTGGATGCTGGCCACTTTCCCACACTCGTGCAACAAAGACGTGCTGGGCTCTGCTGTGTGCCAGGCCCTGGCTTGGTGCTGGGGATACACTCATGTGGGAGGCGGGTCCCAGTCACACGGCGCTCACAGGCTGGTGGGACCAAAACAGGCTACAAAGAACAAGGAGGGCAGAGACACACACTAGGCCAACCCACCCAGGGGGATGCCAGCCTCTGGAGCCCAAGCTAGGCCAGAAGAGAAGACATGTCTGACCCTCCATGCTCCTCCCTTATCTGACCCCCATGCTCCTCCCACATCTGACCTCCTCCTGTTCCTCCCCTATCTGATTCCCAAGTTCCTCCTCCATCTGACCTCCTCTGTTCTCCCATCTGACCCTCCATGCTCCTCCCCGATCTGACCCTCCATACTCCTCCTCCATCTGACCTCCTCCTGTTCCTCTCCCATCTGACCCTCCATGCTCCTCCCTCATCTGAGCCTCCATGCTCTCCCCCATCTGACCTCCTCCTGTTCCTTCCCCATCTGATGCCCATGTTCCTCCCTCATCTGACCTCTGTTCCTCCCCATCTGACCCTCTATGCTCCTTCTCCATCTGACTTCCTCCTGTTCCTCCCCTATCTGATCTTCTGTTCCTCCCTCATCTGACCCTCACGTTCCTCCCCATCCGACTCTCCATATTCCTCCCCCATCTGAACCTTCATGTTCCTCTTCCATTTAACCTCCTCCTGTTCCTTCCCCATCTGACCGCTCATTTTCCATCTCTAGCTGGTCCCCATGTTCCCCCCCATGTGACCCTCATGCTCCTTCCCTGGGGATCTTTAACATGCTCACCCAGCTGGGCATGGTGGCTCATGCCTGTAATCTCAGCACTTTGGGAGGCCGAGGCCGGCAGATCATGAGGTCAAGAGATCAAGACGATCCTGGCCAATATGGTGAAACTCCGTCTCTACTAAAAATACAAAAATTAGCTGAGCGTGGTGGCAGGCGCCTACAGTCCCAGCTACTTGGGAGGTTGAGGCAGGAGAATCACTTGAACCTGGGAGGTGGGAGTTGCAGTGAGCCAAGATCACACCACTGCACTCTAGTCTGGCGACAGAGCGAGACTCCATCTCCAAAATAAATAAATAAATAAAAAACATGCTCACCCAGGCATCATCTGGTCCCGTGGATGTGGGACCTAGAGGAACATTTCTTGCAAACACTTTCTGACTTTAGTTCAAGACTTGAGAAGAAAATTCATGTCTTAAGTCGTAGGGAAGAGTCTTCAAATATTTTCTATCCTTCACTCCCCAAAACCCACTCTTCAGACGATGCGTGGGAGGAAACTCGGAGTGCAGAGGAGTCTCAGCCTTTGGAAACGGGGAGTGGGGAAGAAAAGCCCTTTGGAGTCTTCTAGAAGTCAGCATCCACACACATTTTCTCACCGACAGAGACCTGGCATGGGACAGCTTCTAGGTTGTTGTGAAACCTCTACAGGCGCCTGTTTTTCCTGTTGAGCTCATTTGCATGGAGAAAGACACAGGTGCGGGAGGTTTTGAAACTGGGCGAAGGAGCGCAGAACCCACACAAAGCCATGCCCAGCTTCCACTGGCAGCCAAGGATCCCTGCTGGCGGTGCGGGGCTTCCTGCCGCTGTCCTGACTTTCACGGCTTGAGAGTCACCTCTGGAGACTGTGTGTTAATTATTGGAGTTATTGCCCCTTCTGAAATCAAAGATGCTTTTATAACCTCTTCCACAGAGGACAGTCTGTCAGCAACATCTTGGGATGTGCAACTGGTGGCGATGCTATTGTTGCCCCGAAGGGACTGCAGGAATCTCATTAGGTGAAGAGGGTATCACAAAATCTTCATCTCCGCCCAATGGCATTGTCTTGCCCTGCCCCGTTTACCCCGATTTATCCTTTGGTCTTCACTGTGCCTGTTATTCACATTGAATGACGTTCACAGTAGTCTGAATCCTTGCCCTGGACGTGCCTGTCCATTTAAGCCAGAAGGGGGCAGCGTTTTCCTGCCAAGTGAAAGACTTTAAAAGCTAGAGAATTGGGGTGGAGGTGGCGGTGGGGAGCTGTTCCCGGGCAGCAAAGTCTGTGTTGGTTATCCACACCACAGTAGTGTGATGAAATGGCTTCGCTAACCCTGCATGACAGGTCTCCAAGAAGGTCGGAGGGCCCAGAGGGAATAACTGCAAAATCTACTCTCTCCATTCCTTCAACACACATCTGCAAATCAGAGTAGGAAAGCCAGGTGCCCCTCCTGTTCAAAAAGAAAAAAATCCTTCAAAGCAAATGATAATGAATGTGAGATGGGGCGCGTTGAGATGGCTGAGAAATTCATCTGTGATTTTACTTTCTAATTCACAGAGAGGCTCAGCAGCGTGGTGGAGATGGTAGTAGAGACCTGGCTTTGAAAGCAAATTCTGCAAAGGTGTGTGCTGGACAAGGCCATGTCTCAGAGCCTCCATTTCTGCATCTGCAAGTGGGGATAACAAGAAAAGCAGCAATTCCAGAGTTGGATGGGAAATGAACGCTCTGGCTCATGGGAGGCGCTAAGTGACTATCGTGCATGCACACGAGAGATTAGATTTGTGGGTTTCAATTTTCATTTCTCGGCATAGAACACTTTTTTTCAGGGTGCAATCATACCCAGAACCACACAACACTGGCAATATGGATGGGAGGCTTGGAGATTTTATATAATCTACTTAGCTTATCCTACAAATAAAAACACTGAGCTTATTTTGCAGATAAATGCAGCTTTAAGACAGATGCCCAGGCCTCCCCCTAAGTATGTCTACAACGTGTCTCCCAGTTAGGGATCCTGGCGCTATCCATGCCGAAATCTCAAGGACATGGAAACTGAGGCCCCAAGAGGTGGAAGGAGGCTTCCCCACCCCGGGGGCAGTCCTGAGAAATCTCCAAGGGCACCTGGGATCTGGTTGGGTTTGAAAGTCACTGGGTTTTGATCCTTGGGGAGAAAAGGAGGGGAAACACTGAGCTTCAGGGCCAAGGCCATTCTGGCCACCGAGCTTTGGGACTTCAGAGTCCAGAGCCCCATCACTCACCCAGAGGCCTCGGGAGGTCCAAGTCATGCTGAGTTCTCAGGGTCCAGCCCTGCGGCCTTGGCAGAAATGAGATCAAGTCTCTCATCCCCATCTGACTCAAGGGGATAGAGTCTCATTTCCAAGTACAACTTCTCCTTTGGATGTGCCTGAGAGTTTGCCTGAGTCCCATTAGTCACTAACAAACCAAGAGAAGCCCAAAATGGAGGGGGGAAGCAAACTGAAGGCACCACATTGGCACCTGTGCCCCCACCCCCACGCCTATCTCCCGTTTTCCGTTTAGCGGAGCATTTGCCGGGAGCCAGTTTCCATGGGACCCTCCTCACCAGCCAGTAAGGAAGACAGTGCTGAGACTGCAGAGGAAGCCATGTTACTTGCCCAGGGTCACACTGGGAGGGGATGCAGGTGGAAGGTAGGGTGTCATCTGGCACTGTTCTCTCCCTCAGCCTATGGGTGGGGGGTTCTGGGTGACACCTCGCCTGGCACTGAAAGTCCCACTTGGAAGTCTGTTTGAGGGTGCCTGCTAGGCCTGCCTTCTGCGGAGGCTGGAAAAAGCAGTCCCAGATCTGAAGTGGGGAAAGGAGCAACGGGAAGATTACAAAATGAGCCCCTGCCCTTTGCTTGGAAGGCAAGACAATTGTTTTCTGCATTTGAAAGGCCAGCTCCCTGGATTCTGCCTTCACTACAGAGGGAGCAGACTCAGACTCACTCTGGGCCCCTCTGCCTTCCAGGGCCCCAAATGGCGAGTGGGACCCCGTGCTGCCAGCCTGGGGTAGAGGGAAAGTGCCTGGAAGGCACTCTGCTCCCCTGATGGAGTCTAAAGTGCTCCAGTGGCCAGCTGAAGGTGGGAGACACCAGGTTTTGCTTTAAAAACAGATCCAGGACAGGCACAGTGGCTCATGCCTATAATCCCAGTATGTTGGGAGGCCAAGGCAGGCAGGTCTCCTGAGGTCAGGAGTTCGAGACCAGCCTGGCCAACATGGTGAAACCCCATCTCTAAAAAAATTAGCCGGGTGTGGTGGCACGTGCCTATAATCCCAGCTACTCAGGAGGCTGAGGTGGGAGAATAGCTTGAACCTGGGAGGCGAAGATTGTGGTAAGCCAAGATCGTACTACTGCACTTCAGCCTGGGTGACAGAGACTCCGTTTCAACAAACAAACAAACAAACAAACAAACAAACAAACAAACAAAACAGACCCAGGACAGTGGAGCAGATGGATCTGCATTTGGATTCTGCCTTCACTACTTAACTGTGCACCTCTGGGCAAATCAGGGGGCCTGGGCATGTGTCACCTACTCCACAGTGGGGCTGTCTCCAGGCTGACACCTGACCATGCCTGTAATTCACCTAGCACAGATCACGGATAAGCATCAGCATGAAAAGTCCCACTCCTGCCACGCCTGGTTGGTAAAGCCACAACCATAAATCATTATCGAGTGTTCTTTGAGGATTGGGACTGCTCAGTGATGCTGGCATTCCCACAAACCTTTAAAATCAGAAGGGTTTACCTTGGAGGTGAGAGTTTGGACCTTTTGTTTCTGTGCACTGTCTTGAGAGCAACCCGAAACGCAGTTACTCCCTCAGCCTTCTTCAACAGGTGGACACAGAGCCCTCAGCAAACTCAAACCTATTTTCTAAAGCTTTGGGAGAATTGGCCAGAAAGCCCAGCCAAACCCGTGGGAGAGCTTTGAAAAGAAAGCAAATGCTTCATTTCTTTACCATTATTAGTATTATTATTCCCATTTTGTCCCCATTAGAGAAGAGGAGGGCCCTGGACTGGCTCCAGGAGGACCGTGTCTGAGTTGGCCAGAGAAGTGGGGTGTGGGTGACAGACTTGAGGCCCAGCAATTTTGTCATCATTTTATTTCTTACCAGCGGCAAGACGGCTTCATTGCTGTTAGAACAGGAGCCTCCCCTCTCTGCCCTTTTAAGCCCAGGGAAACACTTGCAAATATAGAGACAGAGTAAACAGGGATTAGGACTCCTCCATCTAGAATCCCCAGAAAAGTCTTGGGTCTGAAACAGCTCCTGTCCTCCTGCCCCATGACAGCAGCAAATGGGCAGCAAAGGGTTAAATCACTCTGGATGGTTTTGGTTTTGCCACTTTCCATGACAGGCCCCTATCTATGGGCCTGATCAGACAAAATGCACCTTTGGACCCAGGGCACCTCCAGGAAATGTAGGTAGGAGCTTTCTGAACGGAGATGAGAACACACATGTGAGGTACCGGCTGCTTCGATGTAGTAGAGAATTGGGACCCCAGGATAGTGAGGGGCTTTGAGGTTAGGGACATCTGCATTCTAGTCCTGGATGGCCATGGCAGGTGACTGACCACCCCTGAGACTTCTGTCAATCAAAAGAGGGTAACATCTCCTTGGAATTGTACCCCTGGAACCTAAAGCCCTGTGAGGGCAGGTGGCTTGTCTGTCTTCCTCCCTCCTTGTTCCATCCCCAGGGACTTAGAACTGAGCCTAGCACACAGTAGGCACGTAATAAGCAATAAATGTCATCTATTGAAGAGTGATTCTATCTGCTTTGCAAGGTGATTATGATCTGCTGGGATAAAACCTGTCCAATTTCGGGTACTGAGCAGGAAGCTCCTGTGGGCTGTTCCTTTCATTTTAAGTCCCCTTTCATGTAACTTCTTTGATCCAGCAAAGCATTGCCAATTTCAGATGAGATGGCGTCTACCAGAGAGCCTTGGGGTGAGCTGCAAAATGCTCTTGATAAATGTTTATAAACTCTGAAGTGTTTTGTCTAAATACTTCTACCCTCCAAAGAACTGAGCAGAGAATGCTCTGTTTTCATATATGTTATATCATTTCATCTTTACAACCCGATGGGATGGGAAGTAAATAGTAAATTTTAGAGATCCTAAATTATTTTACGTAGGCACTATTTTTCTGGACACTTTAGCATAACCTCCTCTTCTCCGATGTGGCCTCCCATACTTCTTCTGTGAGGGTTTTCCAGTGGCAAGAATAGAATAGCTAGGCTGGGCCCTGTGGCTCACACCTGTAATGCCAGCACTTTGGGAGGCTGAGGTGGGCAGGATCCCTTGAGCCCAGGAGTTCAAGACCAGCCTGAGCAACATGGTGAAACCTCATCTCTACAAAGATACAAAAGTCAGCTGGGCGTGGTGGTGCATGCTTTTAGTCCCAGCTACTCAGGATGCTCAGGTGGGAGGATCACTTGGGCCCAGGGAGGTCAAGGCTGCAGTGAGCTGTATTCATGCCACTGCACTCCAGCCTGGGCCATGGGAGTGAGACCGTGTCTTAAGAAAAAAGAAAAAAAAGAAAAAAAGACTAGCATAGCTGGGTGGGATGACCTGAAAACTAATTCAGCTGTTGAGCTGATGCCGTACATCCATTTATCCAACCTTTAAAGCAGAAGGGACTCATAACTAGCATCATGTTTTAAATAGATAATAGATCAAGGGGAAGGGGAAATAAGGTTTGAAAAAAAGAAAATGCCAAGGCTAGGGAGAAAATGTGTAAAATCTGTGCTGTAAAGAAGAGGAAAGGAAGCCCAAATAGCCAGTAAATTTCATATAGAAAAATGAAATAAATTCATGGTATCAGGAATTTAAGAATGCAAAGGAAAACACTGGCAAAGATTTAAAAAACAAAACCAAAATAACCCCTGAGCTGCTGAGGAGGTGAGCGGGGTCCTTCTCACACTGTGGAGGGATGGCAATGTGCATCTGAAGCTTGAAACAAATACATCCCCAGGCCAGACATGGTGGCTCACGCCTGTAATCTCAGCACTTTAGGAGGCTGAGGTGGGCGGATCTCTTGAGCCCAGGGAATGCAAGACCAGCCTAGGAAGATCCTGTCTCTACAAAAAAAAACTTTTTTTTAATTAGCTGGGCATGGTGGTACACACCTGTGGTCCTACTGGAGAGGCTGAGGTGGGAGGATGGCTTGAGCCCAGTAGTTGGAGGCTGCAGTGAGCTATGACTGTACCACTGCACTCCAGCCTGGGTAGCAGAGTGAGAACTTGTCTCAAAAAAAGGAAAAAAAATACACACTTCTTATCCTAAGGAAATGATTGATCAGAAAAGCAGGCAGAAATACAGGTTTAAGAATATTTTCAGGTATTACAATAGCAGAAAAATAGAGTACAACATAAATATCCAAACAGAACCCTAGAGACTTGGAAAATGTTAAAAAGTCATGCCGTAGGCCGGGCGCAGTGGCTCACGCCTGTAATCCCAGCACTTTGGGAGGCCGAGGCAGGTGGATCCATCTGACGTCAGGAGTTCGAGACCAGCCTGACCAACATGGAGAAACCCCGTCTCTACTGAAAATACAAAATTAGCTGGGTGTGGTGGCGCATGCCTGTAATCCAAGCTACTTGGGAGGCTGAGGCAGGAGAATCGCTTGAACCTGGGAGTCGGAGGTTGCAGTGAGCCGAGATCGCGCCATTGCACACCGGCCTGGGCAACAAGAGCAAAACTCCGTCTCAAAAAAATTAATTAAATAAATAAATAATAAATAAGTTATGGCTTAAATTTAATCCCCTAAAAAATAGATAGAAGCAGATCGACAGATAGTTTGAAAATAGCTGTAACAAAAATATTTATGTGGGTGATTTTTATTTTCGCTCAGTATGGTTTTTTTTTTCAAATTTTCCATACGAACAGATTTTACTTTGTAATCAGAAAAAAATCATTAGTTGTTTTATTTTTAAAGTAATGCTACACGGCAATATGGTTTTAGCATTCACGTTTATTTATTTGGAATTCACTTAGCAAAAGAATGGAACTAACCTTGGCGGAAGGTCTGTTGACCCTGAGACTTACCAGATTCCGAAGCTGCATCAGCAATAAAATAAAGCTCCTACACTCCACCTGCATGGACGTGTGTGCGTGTGCAGTGAAACGAGTTAATCCACATAAAGGCACTTAGCCACTGCCTGGTAACTACCACAGCCCAGCACCGTCTGCTGCTTTTAGGATCGTTTTGTTATAGTTGTTTCCAACGAGGAAAATAGAAACACGATGGGAGCACATGATTAGGGAAGAATTTGCAAAGTCTTATGGAACCCACTGGAGATAAGGACTTGGATCGTCCAAAAGGGAAGCTCACGATGGGGTGAATAAATCCCGGGAGGCTTCATAGGGGGCTGGAGGGAGGCTGTGAACCCAGTGCTTGGAGAAGAGTGAGAATAAAGTGGAGGAGGTGGGGGCAGGCTCTCGGGGAAGCAAAGCCGAGAGATGCCATGGCCTTGGACTGCCCACACTGCCCGCCCTCAGGACCTGTCCTGGGGCCAGACCAAGTCTTGCACCTGGGTCTCACAGGCACCCAACCCTACCCCCAGCCCCGCCCATGCTGTCCAACTGCCCATTGCTGATTGGACCAGGGACGTGTGCTGAGAAGTGATGGGATGTGCTGATTGGACCAGGGTGGGGCACTGAGATGCAGTGGGTTGTGCCAACCAATGCCCCCAGGGTGGGAAGCCCAGAAGGGCTTGCAGGATGGAGGTGGGCATGGAAGGATGCCCTGGGGCCTGTCGGGAGCCCTGGCCCACAGAGGCAGGGTACCACTTGGGGTTCTGAGGATTTACACACTGTGAGGGGTCCAAGGAAGTCATAAGCCTCAGATTCTATTTGGTAGAAATAATAGTATCTAACATTTATAACCCAAGAAAGTCAGTTTATAGCAAAGGGAAAAAAATGCAGATTCCCTGTGACGGTAACAGTAATAACACTGCCAGGCTCCTCCAGGAATGCATGCACTCCCATTTAACCCTCACAGTCACCCAGCCCTGAGGTAAGACCAGCATCCCCATCTCCAGGGCAGCAGAGGCTCCAGGCTCCCAGCAGTTAAATGATCTGTTGAAAAGTCACAGCCAAAAAATGGCAGAGCTGGGATTCGAATGCAGGCAGTCAGACCCCCAGGTCTGTGCTTGTAGCTCTTTCCCTGAACCCCAGCAATGTGCAATGTAGCTTTATAACATACCCCTATTGTGTGAGATAGCCATGGTGGTTCTGTTTCTTACAACCAAATATGCAGATTTAAGCAGGGTGAACAGCAGGCATCGCCTTTAGGAAGGAGAAAGGGGTCCATTTGTTTAAAATGGTGAAACACCCTTGGTTTACTCCTGCCTAGGGTAGGGGAGGCTGGGTCAGGACTGACTTCTGTGCTCAGTCGTGTGCTGGCATCTGAACGGAGGAGAAAGAGAAGGCTGGGAACTTACCACTGGGCTGGGGAGACTGGACTATTGGGTCCTGAAGGTTTTGTTCGGGGCCGATTCATGGATGTTTAAACACTAAATCCTGAGAGCTCAGATGCTGTATTAGCCTAAATAGTGGCCACCTACAGATATTGGGTCGTAATCCCTAAAGATACTGGGTCCTAATCCCTAGAACCTGTGAATATGACTTCGGAGAAAAAGGCTCTTTGCAGATGTGATTAAGTTAAGAATCTTTCTGAGATGAGAGGATAATCTAGGCTTATCGAGGTGGGCCCTAAGGGCCATCACAAGTATCCTCATAAGAGACAGACAGAGATTTGACACGCACAGAGGGGAGGACGAGTAATGACAGAGGCAGATTGGATGGATTCAGCCACAAGCTGAGGAATGCTGGCAGCCACCAGGTGCTGGAAGACGAAGACACAGATCCCCCTCTAGGGCTTGCGGAGGGAGGATGGCTCTACTGATACCTTGTGGTTTGGTTCAGTGTGTTAATCATGGTTTCTGATTCTGGCTTCCAGATCTGTGAAATACATTTATATTGTTTTAAGCCATCAAGTCTGTGGCAATTTGCCACAGCAACCATGGGAAACTAATGCAGACACTAAGCACAGCAGGGGATGTTGTGGAAAGAGCATGGGATGAGAAGCCCAAGGAGGAGGACTCAAATCCTGGCTCTGCATTCTAGGGGGCCTGGAGCAATTATTTATCTTTTTTTGGCCTTAGTCTTTTCATTCATGCAACGGAGGGGCTAATCTTGACTTACGCTCGTCAGAACTATTTTGGTTGCATGTGCTGGAACTCCAACACAAACTGGCTTAAGTAAAAGATGCCAAGCAGATCCACGAAAGGAAAGAAAAAAAATGGGGCTAGCTTCGGGCACAGCTGGATCTAGCAGTTCAAAGGATATATCATTTCCTCTCTCTCCCATTTCCTTCTCTTTCACCTCTGCTTCTCTTGCAAGTTGGCCTCATGCTGTCTTCCTGCAGAGGGGTTTCTCCCACATGCCTTCAGACCAGATGAAAACGAGCTCCATTTGTGTATCTTCATAGCGTAATCAGCTCACATCAGTATTTAGAGATCCCAGGGAAGGCTCTGATTGGCCAGACTCGTGACACATGTCTAGTTCCCAGGTCTAATCACTGTGACCAAAAGGATAGGGCATTAGGGTTGGCCTGGCCTGGGTCACAGACCTCCCTGTGGCACAGAGTGAAGAGTGCCACATTGTCGTTGGTACCACCAGAACCACATTGATAGAGCACAGAGGGGTAGACCCTCCAAGTCAGAGGTTGGGGTGCTCTTACCAGAAATGGGAAAGGGATGCAGGACAGGTTAAACAGCAGATATCCACTACATTATGCTGTGGAGCTGTGGCAAAGACCTACTGATTTAGCATGGACGAGCACGCCCCATGAGATGTAATGACTGTAACATGTTCCCTGTGATGTCTGTGATCTCAGCCAGCTTGACTCCACCCACGATCTCCCAAGCCGTTGGTCTCAGCACCATTGTCCACCTCTTTTTTCTCCCTGACAATCCACAGGCCTGGCCTGTGGCTGCCTTAACTACAACGGAGCAATGGGAAGACTGGACCAGATGAACTGAGATGGATTCAGGCTCCAGAACAGCTTAGAAGCCCCAGGAGTTCAGCGTTAACCCAACAGAAAATAAGCAGCTGTTGAAAGTTATGAGCAGGTGGCTGGGCGCGGTGGTTCACACCTGGAATCCCAGCACTTTGGATGGCTGAGGTGGGCAGATCACTTGAGGTCAGCAGTTCGAGATCAGCCTGGCCAACATGGCAAACCCCATCTCCACTAAAAATACAAAAATTAGCTGGGCATGGTGGCAGGTGCCTGTAATCCCAGCTACTTGGGAGGCTGAGGCAAGAGAATTGCTTGAACCTGGGAGGCGGAGGTTGCAGTGAGCCAAGATGGCACCACTGCACTCCGGCCTGGGCGACAGAGCAAGACTCCATCTCGAAAAAAAAAAAAAAGAGACAGAGAGTTATGAGCAGAGGACATGACATTTAAGTAGCAATGGTTTGGGAAATTTGGAACTCCCTCAGTATAACTCATAGGAGACATTATTTAAATTTAAATCTTGTGGGAGAGGCTCTGCCTGAGGGATGTTGTGCTATCATTTGCCTTTCTTTGTGTTTTTCATGAAGACCATCAGCAAGCAGCTCTCAGAGTTTTCAGAACTAACCTGAAGCAGCAGACTCTCTTCACCAGGTGGCTTTCAGCTCAGGGGGTTCCATGTTTGAAAGCTCTCTCCAAAACCCAGAATCTCCTCTTTTCTCTAGTACCCATGTTAAGAGCAGCAAGAAGTGATCCATAGTTGTGTCGTATTTCTTATGGGTCCAGCCTTATGCTAGAACTGAGCTAATATAGCAGCTACTAGAACTGAGCTGATACAGCAGCTACTAGCCACACATGGCTCTTGAACATTTGAAGTGTGCTGGTCTGAATTGAGATGTGCTGTCAGTGTAAAATGTACACACCAGATTTTGAAGACCTAGTACCAAAAAAATGTAAAATATCTGATTTTTATATTGATTACATGTTGAAATTATAATCTTTTGAGCCAAATACATTATATTAAAATTAGTTCCACCTGTTAAATTTGAGCGTGGCTATTAGGAAAGTTAAAAGCACACATGTGGTTTGCATTCTCTTTGTATTGGATAATGCTGCATAGAGGATTCTACATGTATGGATTCTCTTATTGATCATCAAAAAACCTATTGTATAGACGAGAAAATTGAGGCTTGGTGAGGATGAGGTGGCAGTGCCGGTAAGGGGCAGAGCTGGAATAAGTCCCCAGACTGGTCTGGTTCAAAGGTTGATCTTGGCTAGGCATGGTGGCTCACCCCTGTGATCCCAGCACTTTGGGAGATTGAAGCAAGCAGATCATTTGAGGTCAGGAGTTCGAGACTAACCTGGCCAACAGGATGAAACCCTATCTCTACTTAAAAAAAAAAAAAAAAGTACAAAAATTGGCCAGTCATGGTGGCACGCACCTGTAATCCCAGCTACTCAGGAGGGTGAAGCAGGATAATCACTTGAGCTTGGGAGATGGAGGTTGGAGTGAGCAGACTGCATCACTGCACTCCAGCCTGGGTGACGGAGTAAGACTCCGTCTCAAATAAAGAAAATAAAGGTTGGTCTTTTTCACTCCACACCAAGTTGCTGCTTTATAGCATCAGTCTATGGTGCTGTAATTATGTACATGGTACATGGCTTGATGCTACGCTTTGGGCTGCAAGTCATGGAGTCCCAACTCAATTTGGCTTTTTTATTTTTATTTTTGCTCTGTTTTTGTAAACTTTGGCTTTTTTAAAATGGCGTTTATTGTCCTATAGAATCCCCTGGGTTGGTTAAGAGGCTCCACAGTGTCACCCAGGCTCTGGGGCTTTCTGTATTTCCTCCTGCCATCCTCCAGGTGTTAGTTTGGCCCATGCTGGTTTTATCCTCCTGTGGTCAATCTCAGTGGTGCAGCTGCAGCTCCCAGCAGCACATCGTTGCACAATAATGGCAAAAAAGAGACAGTTCATCTTTGCGGGACTCTTTCTGTAGGGAAGGAAAACCTTTCCTGGAACTACTTAGGGTCTCATAACTCAAGGTGTGGTTCATGGACCAGGAGCATCGGTATCACTCCGAAGCTCATTAGAGGCACCTACTCATGAGCCCCACCCAGACCTGCTGAATCAGAGTCTGCATCTTCGCAAGCTGCCCAGCTGATTGAGGTACTTTGCAGTTTGGGCAGCACTGCCCTAGGAGGCTTCCCGTCAACGCTCATTGGCCAGGGCGACATCAAATGCAAATGTCCAGACCAACCACGGAAGAAAAAAATGGAATTACCATAATTGGTTTAAAACCATCATCATTCACATCCCTGGGCTGGGGAGGCAGCACCTGCCCAGGACACAGAGGGTGGAGCCGGCTCTTCAAGTGTGGGCACCTGGGTATGGTGTGTGGTGATGATGATGGGTAGGCGATCAGGAGGCTAGCAATTTCTTGAAGGTTTACTGTGAAGATTAAATGAGATAAAGAATATGCAGTGACTAATACATTCACTCATTATTTTATCCAATCTTTTTTTTTTTTCAGTACCTCACTGAGGTTACAGCGAATGAACAAGACACTATTCCTATCCTTCTGGGTGGAGCTTACACTCTAATGAGGAAGGCCGACCAAAAACAGGAAGGGAAACTCATATAATACATAGCACAATTACGATTGTCCAAGTGCCATGAAAAAATGAAACAGGGCTGAAGAGTGTGGGCAAAGACAAGCTTCATTATAGTGCCCTTGCTGCAAAGAAAGCATGCCAACAGAGATCTGGAGGGTGACAAGGAGCTCACTGCTCCCTGAACCAGAAAGTGGGGATAGGGTGGGAGTGATCTTAGCAAAGAGGAACTTCATGTGCAAAGGCCTGGGGGAAGCAATGAACTGGGCAAGTTCAAGGGGTGAATGGATCTGCACAACCTTGGCAAGCTCTCTTCCCTCTGGACCTTACTTAGTGCATATGTCCAGCTAGGTCATCAGGATGTCTAGCCTCACATCCCAAGCTTCTCTGATTCCATTTTTGCCACTTACACTGGATCAAGAATCTGGAACACTATGCCTGATTTTGTGGTTCTGCAAGGCAGGGGTCATAGGGCCCACTCAAGAGTCACAATCTGTACGTCTCTGCTCCTCCACCCTGGGAGGGGGCCGCTCTCCTTACTGTAATCATTCAGCCCTGGCACAGCTGTATTACATCATGTGTTACTGGTCCATCTCTCCATCTTCTCTCCCATTGGACTGGGATCCCCTTGATAATAGGGCTATTGATTTGCTCTCTTTCACATCCCTAGCACCTCTCATGGTACCTAAAACATTGTAGGCATTTAGCATAAATTTGCTGAGTGGATAAATGGATGATTTATGCGTGAATGAATGAAAATGTGTAAAAGCTGGTGCTCAATGCTTTAAGGGACTTGAAGAGCTTATCTGGGCCCACACTACATCTTTGGTTATCACCCCATTTTTCAGATGACACAGCTGAAGGTAAGGGAGCTTATGAAATGCTCCCATACCCTGCAGTGGCAGGGTAGCAGTGAAGGTGAAGAGGAGCATTCAGGATCCTTCTTGACCTCTTGTAATGGGCTACATTGCCTCCATGTTGACCTCATAAAAGATGTAGAAATCTGCTCTTCCATGTTATTTGAAGAGGATCTCTGCCTCCTCACAAGGCTGGGAGACATGAAGTAGAGGCAAAGAAGCAGATGGAACAGGCTCATCACAAGTTGATCATCCTGGCCATGTGTATGGTTACTTATTGCTGGGCAATAAATTATCCAGAGCTTAGTGTCCTAAAACAGCAATAAACATGTATATTCTTCCAGTTTCTATGGGTTAGAAATATAGGAGCCCTTTAGCTGACCAATTCTGACTCAGGGTCTCTCATGAGGTTGTTGTAGTCAAGAAGTTGACCAAAGCCACCGTCATCAGAAGGCTTGACTGGGGCTGGGGGATCCACTTCCAAGGTGATGGCCAAGGTGATGACAAGTTGGTGCTGCTGGTTGGTGAGGAGCTTCACCTCCTCCCCATGTGGACCCCTCTACAGGCTGCTTAAGTGTCCTTGCAACATGGCAGCTGGCTTTTCCCACAGTGGGCAATCCAAGAAGGAGAGAGCCAGTGGAAGCTGTATTGCCTTGCATGAGTTAGTCTTGCAAGTCACAGACAGTTATTTCACCATCCAGCCTGGCCCACATTGAAGGGGAGGGAATCTGTTTTCACCTTCTCCAGGGAGAATTTTAAAGAAATTAAGAACATATTGAAACATGCTAAACTGCTTCCCAAGACCAGCCACTGGCTTGTCCATCCCTAGCCTAATGATGGTCAAATGGTTTGCCAGAGCACACTGGTAGACCAGAAACTCATGCCACTTAATGATGATCAATCTGTGGCACATACTTTAGCCACATACTGTGTCAACAATGTCTTTTACCTAATGCTTGTGAAGTGGGCACCTGAGGTTGAACAGCCTCTGGGGTGACAGTCCTTCCTAGGTTGGGAGCAGAAGAGAGTCCAGAGGGTCTTAGGGCCTAACTTCCCTCTTTCATCTCCAATACATGGAGACACCCTTCTTTCCTTTTCCCAGTCACAACCTTCCAGGCTAACAGACTGCTTTGCAGAGGAGACTTCCCTATCCTTATCTGCCTTTTGGAGGAGACAGAGCCAAACTTGGCATGTTATCTAGACACTCCACATTTCCCAGACTGCCCCTGGTGGTGCCACTCATCTCAGCCATGGAGAACATTCATTGCTCTGTGGACCTTAAAATCATGCACAGTGTCAAGCTGGACCTGTCAGTCTACTCAGGGTATAAATTGATGCAAAGTCTGTGGAGGACAATTAGGCAATAGATTTCCTAATGAAAAAGACACACATCCTTTGGCCCAGCAATTGCACCTTGAATAATTTATTACCCCACAAACACACTCCCACTTGTGAGACATAATGTGTGTACAAAGATAGGCATTGCAGCATTGTTTTTGGTAGAAAGAGACCGAAAACAATCTAATTGTCCATCACTGGAGACTGGCTAAATAGATTGTGACACATCCATTCAACAGAATATTCCGTGGCTGTTAAAAAGAGAATGAGGCTGTTTTTTAAATACTAAAATGGAGCTACCTTCAAGATACATTGTTAAGTGAAATAAGCAAGTGTGTATAATTTGCTGAAAAAACAGTGTGTATAATTTGCTGTAATTTATATAAAAAAGAAAACAGAAAGATTCTATCTAAGTGCATATTTATACACACAGAGTATCTGAGAAAATGAGAAACTGGGAGTAACAGATTGAATCATATGAAACTGTCCTTTTTCTTTTTTTTTTTGGACAGGTTCCTACTCTGTCACCTAGACTGGAGTACAGTGGTACAGTTATGGCTCACTGCAGCCTTGACTGCCCAGGCTCAAGTGATCCTCCCATCTCAGCCTCCTGAGTAGCTGAGACTAATGGTGTACCACCATATCTGGCTAATTTTTGTGCTTTTGTGGAGATGAGGTCTCCCTATGTTGCCCAGGCTGGTCTCAAACTCCTGGGCTCAAGCCATCCTGGGATGACAGGCATGAGCCACTGCATCCAGTGAAACTGCCATTTTTGTTGGTGGAAAACAAGTAAATATTGAGATGTCATGTGGGTTACCCCGATAGTAACAGTGGTTGCCTCTGGGTATACAGGAGCAGGGAGGGAAGCTTACTTCTCTCATAACTTTTTCTTTGCCTTTGAAATGTTGCACCCATATGCATGATTTAGCTATTTGTATAATTTCTATCTCATTTAGTTTTTTTTTAAAAAATAGATGTTCAGAGTGTTATCCATTTGAATAACCATTGCAAAGATCGGAGGTTCCCATTGTGATCAAATTGACAACATTATCTTGAAATTCCATGGAGGCATTTTTGCTTGCCTATTTGTTTTCGTTGTTGTTGTTTTTGTTTTGTTTTGCTTTTTGAGTCAGAGTCTCTGTCGCCCAGGCTGGAGTGCAGTGGCATGATCTCGGCTCACTGCAACCTCCACCTCCTGGGTTCAAACAATTCTCCAGCCTCCCAAGTAGCTGGGATTACAGGCACATGCCACCATGCCTGGCTAATTTTTTTTATTTTTAGTAGAGATGGAGTTTTGCCCTGTTGGCCAGGCTATTCTCAAGCTCCTGACCTCAGATGATCCGCCCGCTTTGGCCTCCCAAAGTACTGGGATTACAGGCGTGAGCCACCGCGCCCGACCTGCTCTCCTATCTGTATTCAAACAGAAAAAAATAATTTCTTGCTCCAAATTTAATTCAGAGGGGAAATGCAAACTGAGCCAGAGATTTGTCATTGGAAGGAGAACCTGAAGGCAGAAGAGCAGCAGGTTATTACAGGGAGGAGGGTGACCTCAGGGAGCCGTCCTCTTTAGGACATCCACTGTCTCTGGGGAGCACAGGTCTCTGGGGGCAGGGCACCCAACCTGCCTTGCATGGCCTTCAGAGATGATGCACCTGGGCTATCCACATCTCTCTGGGACTCAGAGCTCGGCCTCCATCCTGGGATGGCAGAGGAATCCTGAGGTTGGGCTAGTCTGCCAGGCCCTCTCTCTTTGCAACAGGGTCACTAATCTAGGATCCTCCCACCTGCTTCTAATTTATTCATTAATATTTTGAAGTTCAAATGCGAGTCCTCTATTTATGCATGTTGGAAATTTTGAAATTGCCACTTTGAGTAATTATGTTTATTTCATGAAAAATAAGGTTAAAAGCAAAGTGCAAACAAATGACCTAAGAGCCCCGTTGAGTGAAACGTGGGATCACCTCTTTTCTCCGACATGTTCAACTCATTCTGTTCTTCCGAGGGCTCTTCCCGATGGCTTTGATCCCTGTCAGCAAGGGGGCAGTTAGCAGGCACTCTCAAATGCCCTCAGTGAGGGGACAAATCGGTACAACCCTCTTTTGGAGGGGATGTTAACATTTTATAGCAAACATTTAAATGCCTGTACTTTGATCCAGCAATTTTGCTGGAATCTGTCCTGTAGTAATACTCAGATGTGTGTATGCAGATGCAGGTGTGAACAAGCAGTTGTGACATTGATTGTTATGCAGAAAAATTGGAAACAGCCCCAAATATCTATTAATGGGGAGTTCACTAAGTTCTAGCACCTCCATACTCTTGAATCTGGTGTAAAAAGTGAGAGTTAGGGATGTCTGAGCTTAAGCCTCAGGATGCCACTACGTAACAGCTAAGGGAAAGTTCAGCAGAAGAGCCCCGTACAGCTCCATCCACCTAGACCAGTGGTTCTCATCCGGGGATGACATTAGGCTCCACGGGACATGTGGCCATGTCCGGAGACATTTTTGGTTGTCACAACTAAGGGGCGGATGCTGAGGCATCTGATGAGTAGAGGCCAGGGATGTTGCTGAACACCCTGCAGTGCACGGCATAGCCCCGCAAGACAGAGAATTAATCAGCCCCGAATGCCATTAGTACTGAAGCTGAGAAACATCTATCCCTATAGCACAATGCTTTACACGTTCTGAATCCTCAACGAGTGTTTGTTGAATGAATTCATGACATTTGCTTACTAAAAACACTGTGTGTGAACGTGATACTGATGAAATGATGAGCAGCTTAAGAGGAGTAAGTCACAGGTGTGGGACACTTTGATGTCTTACCTTCCTCACTTTCGTATCATTGGCTTCTTTTTTTAAAACCAAAAACAGCTTTCATATCAAAAATGTAAGGAGCGAAGGAAGGAAGGGAGGAAGAGAAAGAGGGAGGCAAGAAAGGAAATTTTTAAATATCCATTTGCATGAGAAGGCATGAATGGTACTCTGATAGAAGCCAACCTTGGGTCAATTACTTCAATTGTTCCGCCTCTATGTTCTCAGCTTTTAAATGGGCATAATAATAGTGCTCCCCTCTCTGGGTGTTGTGAAGACTAAATCAGTTAGTCCATGGATGCAGTGAGAGCTCAGTAGATGACCTCGTCCTCACTGTTGTTGACAGGGGACCCTGATTGTCACTTTTTTTTTTTTTTTTTTAACAGAATGTCGCTCTGTTGCTCAGGCTGGAGTGCAGTGGTGTGATCTCAGCTCACTGCAACCTCCTCCTCCTAGGTTCAAGCAATTCTGCCTCAGCCTCCCCAGTAGCTGGGATTACAGGTGCGCACCCCCACACCTGGCTATTTTTTATATTTTTAGTAGAGACAGCATTTCACCATATTGGCCAGGCTGGTTTCAAACTCCTTACCTCAAGTGATCCACCTGCCTCAGTCTCCCAAAATACTGGGATTACAGGCATGAGTCACTGCACCCAGCTCCTGAAATGTCATTTGATTTCTGTCCAGAATATTCTCCAGGCCCTCAGCTGGCTCAGGTTCAAGGAGGGCCTGTGATGATTACTGGAGTGGAGTTTGTGCAGGCACATTCTGGGGGCCAGCAGGCAGCTGTAGGGCCCCAGCAGGTGAGTGGTGGCCTTGCATTTGCCCGCATCTATGCTGGCACTGGCCCAGGCGAGAGCAGCCTTGGCCTGTCTTTCTCTGCTTTGCCGCCATCTACCCCTTGGGCCTGCCTGGGGTTAATGGAGCATAAATGCAGCGGCCAGCGGGCAGAGGGTTGCTGGCTCTTCAGGCCAGGGCTCTCAGCTCGCGTCCTGAAGCCCCACATATCAAAAGACCCTCGACCACATTTTTCCCGGCTCAAGGCCCCCGTTTTTACCTCGGTCTGGGAACCCCAGTAGCTGCAAAGGCGTTTTCTAACAGAGCGTTGTCCTGGGAGACCGAAAACTTTCTAATCAATGCAAAACGGAGACAGAGAGCAGAGCTGGACAAGAAGCCTGCTACCCACCCCACACTCCCCCACCATGTTAGCCCTATTTAGCAGCAAATCCTTAAGCCAGCGCTTGTAAAAAGCAGCTTGTTTGGGCCTGACCCTCCCCATTCATGTAATGTGATATTGCACGCTTGGCCGACCTCAGCAAGCAGCTAAACATATGTCGTCAGCTGGGCGCTGCTGCCCCTCTATTAAGATGGTTCTGGAAGCATATGTGGGAACTGGCCTGCCCTGGAGACTCGAGGGAAAAGGCAGGAACACAGGCAATTAGAGGGAGCCACCCGGCCCCACCGACAGGCCACAGGAGGAAGTTCAGGGACGCATCTCATGGGCATGGAAACAATTAGGGTCAACAAATAGTTGTAGAAAAGGAAACTTTAAAAAATAGAAACCCGGTTAAATGACCCAGTAAACACCCGCCCCTGCCCCTACTCTCCCTTGCACGGGGGCTGCATCTGCACTTCACGTGGACTGTCTTCCCCTCCCTGCCTTGGATAATGACTTCCCTTTGCAATTTCCTGGAGGAAGTTATTGAAGTGATCTTCCAGTGATAAAATAAGCCAGGGTGATTCTTAATTTTCAGTCTGAAGCCTTTTTTCCCCTCCCAGTCCAATCTCCTCATTTACTAGGGTCAGCAGGGTGACAGAGAAGTTCAGGCTGTGAATGTTTCTCCTCCCCAGAATGGGGTGGGCTGGTCCTGAGTTGAGGCTGGGGTGGGGGACGTGAACCAGCCAGCTTCCTTGACCAGGGTAGTCACTGCTGGGGTCAAGACGAGAAACCCTCCATTTCCTGTCATTCTGCTAGTTATAGTAGAACAATCACAGCTACCACTTGGGAAGCACTTTCTAGAAGTTCCTGACCTGTGCTGTCCAACACAGGAGCCACCAGCCACATGTGGCTACTGAACCTGTGATGTGTGGCCTGTGTGATGGAGGAACTGAATTTTTAAAATGTTGTTTAATTTATTATTATTATTATTATTATTATTATTATTTTGCTCTTGTTGCCCAGGCTGGACTGCAGTGGCACGATCTTGGCTCACTGCAACCTCTGCCTCCCGGGTTCAAGGGATTCTCCTGTCTCAGCTTCCCGAGTCACTGAGATTACAGGCGTGCACCATCATGCCCGGCTAATTTTTGTATTTTTAGTAGAGATGGGGTTTTACCACGTTGGCCAGGCTAGTCTCGAACTCCTGACCTCAAGTGATCTGCCTGCCTCAGCCTCCCAAAGTGCTGGGATTACAGGCATGAGCTACCGTGCCCAGCTGAATGTTGTTTAATTTTAAGTAATTTAAACTCAAAAACTGGCAATTCAGTTACTGGAAAACTTCCAAGAATGCGGAAGGTGTGGTGATCTGCCTTTTCAACTGTAAATTTCATAACATTCAAACAGTGATAAATATTTTCATTGAAAATTTAGTGCCTGCATTGAGCTGTGCTATAAGTAAAAAAATGCACACCAGATTTCAAAGAAAATTTAAGGAAATTAAAGAAAAAAGTAAAGTACCTTGTTAATGATTGTATATTGATTACATGTTGAAATGGTAATACTTGGTACGTATGGAGTTAAATAAACAACATCATTAAAATAAATGTCACCAGGATTGTTGCATGACAGTGTGAATATATGTAACACTGCTGAGCCATAAGTGTATGCTTAAGATGGTAAATTTAATGATTTAATGATTAAGATGGTAAATTTAATGTAATGTGTTTTTACAGCAACAAAAAATCAGCCACGTTTCTTTTTTGCTTTTTATAATGTAGCTACTAGAAAATATAAACTTACATCTGTGACTGGCATTGTATTTCTTTTGGACCCTACTTAAAAGCACATGGTCTCCTTGAATCCATCAGTAACACTTCCAGCTAGGTCTGTGGACAGCGTCCCCTCCTCCAAGGCATCTCAACCTGCTTAGGTAGAGAAAGAAGTAGGATAGTGCCTATTAAGAGGCTTTAAATGGCAAGATCCAAGGAAATATTTTGAACTGGAATCTGGAGGTCTTACCCTGCAAACCCTTTCTGCTTTTCTATACCAGGGGAAGACACTCAGAGAGAAAGGTTCGCAGCTTGGGGCTCTGAATGTGCACTCTACCCAGCAACTGTCTGCCAGGTTAAGAAAACTCAGCTCCGCTTTAGAAGCCCTGAGTCTGAGGCCGGGCGTGGTGGCTCAAGCCTGTAATCCTGGCAGTGAGCTGAGATTGTGCCACTGCACTCCAGCCTGGGCGACAAAGCAAGACTCTGCCTCAAAAAAAAAAAAGAAAAAACCCTGAGTCTGAGGGTCTCTCTAGCCCACATCCACTCCCACTTCCTCCTCCACTAAGCCCGTGAGAGGCGGCGCTCTAGACTCAAACAAGAACATCCTTTCCTCGCTAGGCGCTTTTGGCAGAGCCCCCTGTAGATATCAGAAGCGAGATTATTTCCCTCTTCCTCGGAATGTTCCAGGGCTCGGAGAATATGGAGCTGCAGGACCCAGAGGAGTCGTTTTGATTCCAGGCTTTGCAGCCTGAGAGAAGTGAGTTCGAAGCCTTGCCCCGCCTCCCTGCCACTTGCACCTGCGTGACCGTGGCCAGCCTTGTGACCTCTCCAAGGTTCAAGTCCTTAAGCCATAATATGGGGAAAATAAGAATAGCTACTTCAGTGGAGTGTGAATAAAAAAAATAAATAAGCAGTTTGTGCAAAAAGGCTTAGCATGTGTCTGGTCTTGCAGCCCCTGCCCCAAATGACAGCGAGCTTCTGGAGGCTGGGCTGTTGGTTGCTTCCAGCAGGGTGCATATCTGCCAGTGCCTCATGAGCAGCGTGGAGAGGAATTACTATCTCATTGCTGTGCTCAACCGCCTCTCTCCGGTATTTTTGAGGTCTCTGAAACCCCTTTGCACCAGTCCCCTCAGTTTGTTCCAGCCATCCCACGTCAGTGGTTGGCTGGGCTGGGGGAAGGCAGGAGAGATGGTGACGGGAGGTAACCTCAGCCAGCCACCTGTACCTCCTCTTCTGCAAACTCCCCACACACAGGGACATGCAGCCTTTGGGGCAGGCGTGAGCCCCAGGCTAAGCAGAAGACGCATCTCTGGTTGGAGCTGCTGGGACTGCGTGTGTGGCCCAAGGTGAAACCTGGCCCGCGGTGACAGTAACACACTGTGACAGCTGTCACAACTCCTCTTGGGTCATCCTGCCATGAAGGCGCAGAGCACAGGAGTGATGACTGGGGTCGGGCACAGAAGATGCCCAGGGCATGCCGGCGCGTTTGGTTTACATATCTGCTCATTTCACTCCGGGAACGTCCACAGAGTTTATCCTTCACGCCAGGTGCAGGGCCAGGGTAGGGGACTGTCACGGGCAAGCTGGGTGGGATCCCTGCCATCCAGGGGCTTCATGGAAGATGATGAGCCTGCAGGTTTCACCAGGACAACTTCACATTGTGACAAGTACTATGGTCGAATTGGGCAGGATGATGCGTAGTAGCCACGGGGCAGGCCAGTTTTCACCAGGACGTTCACCGAGGGTGCTTGGGAGAGGGAGCTTTGGAATTGGACCTGAAAGTTGGGGTTAGAAGGCAGCCAGGTGAAAGGCAGCCTGGTGGGGGCTGCTTGGGAAGAAGGAATGAGAAGACTCACGGGTTTCCCAGGGAGAAGCCATCCTGACAGTGAGAATGGAAGCAAAGTGGAGTCTGGGTTTGGGGTTTCTCAGACTAGAAAACATTTTCAGAAACAGTCTAAGGACTACGGTTTTTCTGCCATAGGCAATTTCAAAAAACTACGATCATCCATAACATAAATAGGAAGTCCAACAAAGTTCTGAAATTTTCCACTTCTTGGAGACCTTCTATATATTTTTATTTATATTTATATTTTGAGATGGAGTCTTGCTGTGTCACGAGGCTAGAATGCAGTGCCATGATCTTAGCTCACTGCAACCTCTGCCTCCCCGGTTCAAGCGATTCTCCTGCCTCAGCCTCCCAAGTAGCTGAAATGACAGGCGTGTGCCACCATGCCCAGCTGATTTTTGTATTTTTAGTAGAGACGAGGTTCCATCATGTTGGCCAGGATGGTCTCGATCTCCTGACCTCAAGTGATCTTCCCGCCTTGGCCTCCCGAAGTGCTGGGATTACAGGCGTGAGCTACCGTGCCCGGCCATACGTATTTATTTTTAGAAGTAGAGTCTCCAGCACCTGGGCTGAAGTGCAATGGTGTGATCCTAGCTCACTGTAACCTTGAACTCCTGGATTCCAGGGATCCTCCCGCCTCAGCCACCCTAGTAACTGGGACTACAGGGGCACCACCACCAAGCCTGGTTAATTTTTATAATTTTTTATTATTTGCAGAGACAGGGTCTTGCTCTCTTGCCCAGGCTGGCCTCCAACTCCTGGGCTCAAGCAATCTTCCCATCTCAGCCTCCCAACGTGCTAAGACTACAGGTTTGAGCCACGGTGCCCAGCCGAGAGCTTTGATTTTGGAAATATCGCTCATCAATGCATTGCCCTTTGGTTTTGCTCTGTTTCTGGCTGTCCCTGCTTTGCTGGTGCCTTCACTGTGTGCACTGCAGCTGAGGAACCTGGGACGGGTGTGGACACTAGGGTGCAGGGAGAAGCGCTCCCTGCGTGGGTGAATGGGCCCAGGGCCCCAGGACTGCGCACCTGAGAGAGGCTTCGGCCCAGCCACCGGTGGGAGATGTGCTGACACCACGGGGCTCCGATGCCATCCGTGGAGAATGAGACATGCCCGAGCCAATTCCCACCCCGGATACCTCGAATGGCGCTCCCCTCATCGCTAGACAAGCCGTCCCCGTCAGCGGGAGAGGAGCTTGGAGTGGCCATGACTGACAATCGCGCGGCAGGGCAGTGGCCCCTGCGCCAACTCATTCACAACACCTGTCATCACGTGCTGTCAGCAGCATGCTCAGTTATGATTTAATTTATGCCTCGCGTGTCATGAGCCAGCACAGACTGTTTTTAAGCCATCACATGGACTCCTGTTGATGAGCCGAGTTCCTCTGACAGGTGTTTGGGTTGGACTGACTTGGAGGCTCCCTGAGAGCCTTCTCGTCCCTCGTCCTGGGTGGAACTGGGCAGTGGGGAACCCCAAGCTGGGAAACTAGCAGCAGAGCTGGGAGGGGAAAGAGAGGACGGGAAAGGGCCACCTGTGGTTTGGGCAGCTCCACCACGCACCGGCCACTGTAAGGCAAATGCTCTGACAGTCCACTGAGCTTCCAGAACTGCCTTCGTTCCTCAGCCGTCTGAATATGAATTTCTGTACTGTGCTTAGGGCGAGATTCTCACTACGTCTCAGCCTCGTGTGGTGGCTGTAAATAATCCTGTGCCTATATGCACGGAGATGTCAGTACATAATTGATCTTTTGAAAAATGCCAGCCGATGGAAGTGTGTGATTTACCTTTGACAGCCTGTGCTCACATTTGAAATGTAAAACGGGAGACTCTGTTCTCTTAGCTAGGCGCCGTATTTTGCAGATGCTCATGGGAGGAGAGCATTGGAATGCCATGCTTTTACAATTCTAAGTGAAACTCAAACGTTCTATGTTTCAATTTGTTTCCTTTTTGCAAGAACCAATTTTCTGTTTTACATAGTTTTTGTTTTTTTTTTTCTACCCAGTGTTGCAATCAAAGAACAATTTTTGCACCAACTGGTTGTCATGTGGTGGTAAAAGACGGTAAGGAAATATACACCTTCCCTTAGATGATACGAGTTTACAAATGAAAAGAAAAGGGAATCCAGAAAAGTAATCAACTTGCCCAGTGCCTCAGTCATGCTGGTCATTTCCCAGAGCCGCTCTAACACTTCACTAAGTTTCGTAGACTAAAACAACACTATTGTATTATCTTCCCACTCTGGAGGCCAGAAGTCTGAAATGTATCTTACTGGGCTATAATCAAGGGATCAGCAGGGCTGTGTTCTTTTCTGGAGGTTCTAGGGAGAAGCCATTTTCAGCTTCTAGAGGAAGTTCTGCCCACCTTGTTGCCTCTCAGGACTTGCTGTAACAACTGGACATCGGCTGGGCACGGTGGCTCATGCCTGGAATCCTAGCACTTTGGGAGGCTGGGGCAGAAAGACTACTTGAATCTAGGAGTTCAAGACCAGCCTGGGCAACATGGCGAAACCCCATCTACACAAAAATTAGCTGGGCATGGTGGCATGTGCCTGTAGTCTCAGCTACTGTGGGGTGTGGGGGGTGGTGCTGAGGTGGGAGGATCACTTGAGCCCAGGAGGTGGAGGCTGCAGTGAGCTGTGGTCACGTCACTGCACTCCAGCTTGGGCAATAGAGGAAGACCCTGTCAAAAAAAAAAACAAAAACGGGACATCCTTGGCAGTTGACAGTGACATTGGACATCCAATACTCACCAACATCTGGTCTTTTAAATTCAAAAGGAATAAAAGTCTTGAGCCTGTGGGTTGAAAAGCAGACCCAAGCCATCCTTGTCTGTCACAAGTCCTCCGGGAATGTGTGTGTTTGCCTTTCCTTGCTCTTCCCTTCAAGAATGCCACTTGCAGAGTTTCTGTTTCCAATTATCAGTGGCCAGTCCAACCACCGAGGCTGAGTGTATCAGTTTCAGACAGATCATAATTTTGAATAATACCACTTGCTATGAGTGGCATCAAGAAAAATCAACAAAAAGCTACATTAAACAGACAAGTCAATTCTTCATTTAGGCGAATGCTCTTTAACACTGCACAGAATGTTTCCGATGTCCAGAGAGTGGTTTTTCCATTGCAAACTGGCCAACTCTTGCTTTTCTACTTTTTAATTTTTGATCAATCTGGAGCCACCGTTTGCAAGTGAAAACCGCCCTTTGTTTGAGCAGGGGCAGGTTGTAGGGCATACTGCCGTTTCATGTCTACCCCAGAGCACCTTGCAGTCAGGCAGTGGTTGGAGGACCGAAGCCATGTGTGGAGGAACGGCACCAGAAGACCAGATATGGACAGAGAGAGAAAGTCCTGAAGGTGGGATTGCCTGGCTAGAAGGCCAAGTTCGTGATCTAATCACTCCTTTCTTCATTGTATGAAGATGACACTCTCTTCATCTCTATCACTTTCTTTCTCTTTTTTCTTTCTCTTTCTTTCTTTCCTTCTTCTTTCTTTCTTCCCTTCCCCCCTCTCTCCCATCCCCCTCCCCTCCCCCTCCCTTCCCTTCCATTCCTCTTTCTTTCTCTTTCCTTCTTTCTTTCTTTCTCTTTCTTTCTTTTTCTTTCTTTCTCTTTCTTTCTTTTTCTTTCCTTTTCTCTTCTTTCTTTCTTCTCTTCCTCTCTTCTCTTTTTCTTCTCTTTCTCTCTTCTCTTTCTTTCTTCTCTTTCTCGCTTTCTTTCTTCTGACAGAGCCTTGCTGTCTTGCTCAGGATGGAGTGCAACAGCATGATATGATCACGGCTCACTGTAGCCTCCATCTCCTGAGCTCAAGTGATCCTCCTGCCTCAGCCTCCTGAGTAGTTGGGCCCACAGGCACATACCACACACGCCCCCAGCTAGTTTTTTTATGTTTATTACTTTGACATTACAAAAGAAAGCATTCACATTCTTTGTGAGTATCTTTTAAAGAGAATGTGAAGCTTATGAAGAAGCAGGTACCTTGAGAGAGATTTTAGAGGCTGCGTGTAGTCCAAAACCCAACCCTGCAAGCCACTTCCCCTGTAAACTTCGTTCTTCTTGTCTGTAAAATGGGGGATAATAATGGCCTCTGTCCCTGGGAGTTGCTAGGAAGATTAAATCAGATGCATCTGAAGACTCTGTACATCACAGCTCTCAACAAATGGTAGTTTTAAAAATATTCTCATCATATTATTTCAGATTGGAACTGTGAGTACCCTTTTAATTACTCTTTTTATTTCTTAACAGGCCAATTTACGTAGTTACTGTGTATGCATTTGTTACATTTTTGCCATTTACGAGTACAATTCCACAAACCACATTCAATGATTTACAAACCAGCAATAATTCAGCAGAGCTCCGTGAATTCCAGCTGAGGGGTTAGGGGCTTGGGGGAAGAGATTTTGTTTGTTTGTTTGGTTTCATCCATTGCCCATGTCTTCTAAATAAGTATAACCAAGAATTACTTTGACCATTTCTGCTTCAGGATTCGATTTAAATACAGATTAACCTAGAGGGCAATTTCAGCAAATATCAGAATCACACACTGCTTGACCTGGAAGTCCCATATCTGAGGAGGCACCCTGCTGAAACGTGTCATTGACATGTGCCTGGCTACACGTTTTCTGCAGCGCTCCAATAACTGGGGACGGCGTGAAGAAGAAGAAAGAATACGCAGTGAAGAGGATGTGTGCTTCCTCCCTGCAGAGAAAAAGAGAAATCTGATCTGGGTACCAGAAGCAGCAGGACACAGGGTAGTTAACACCATGGGCTTCAGAATCAGACATTTGCAGACTTCAACCTTAGCCGCACTGATTGTTGCTTGATCCATAAAGGCACTGTCCCTCTACTCGGAGTTTGCAAATCATAGGCCAGCAGCCTCAAGGACAGGCCAGCTATCTCCAACCACAATCCCAGTGGCCCAGCTTGGGTCAGGTGCTCACCTCTGGACCAATCACATGTGTCCGGAGTCAGGTGCTTGCCTCAGAAACATGGCTGCAGGTAGACTGTGGCTGGGCTTGCCTCCCAGAGGGTATGCCCCTCACAGTACTAGCACATCATGACCCCCTCCCTGTACGCAGCTGGGCCAGGAGGAGCACCCTAAGCCTAAACTGAAACTGCCTAGATTTCTAATGTCCTATCCTATCAATCCCAGGCACTTGCAAATTTGCTGAAATTCTAGTATTTCACACCCAGATGATAGGCCTGTAATACTACCGCTTGCTACTTTAAGCACCATTGGTCCATTTCTGCTGCTATAACAAAATGCTACAGACTGGGTCATTTATAAGTAACAGAAATATAGGCCAGGCGCGGTGGCTCATGCCTGTAATCCCAGCACTTTGGGAGGCTGAGGCGGGTGGATCACCTGAGATTTAGAGTTCTAGACCAGCCTAGCCAACATGGAGAAAACTTGTCTCTATTAAAACTACAAAAAATAAAAATAAAATAATCGGGCGTGGTGTGAGGCGCCTGTAATCCCAGCTACTCAGGAAGCTGAGGCAGGGATAAGTGCTTGAACCGGGAATGTGGAGGTTGTAGTGAGCCGAGATCGCACCAATGCACTCCAGCCTGGGTGACAGAGCGAGACTCCGCCTCAAAAAAAAAAAAAAAAAAAGAGAGAGAGAGAGAAAGAAAGAAAAGAAAAGAAAAAGAAAAAAAGAAAAATGTATTGCTTACGGTTCTGAGGCTGGGGAACCCATGATCCAGGCGCCAGCAGATTCAGTGTTCGATGAGGGTTTGCTTTCTGCTTCCAAGATGATGCCTTCTTGTTGCTTCTTCACGAGGTAGAAGAACAGAAGAACAGCTTCATCCTATTCACGAGGGTGGAACCTTCATGACTTAGTCACTCCCCAAGGGCATCCCCTCTTAATACTATCACACTGGGGGTTAGGTTCCGGCATGTGAATTTTGGAGAGACACACACATTTCACCCACAGCGAGTGCCTTTCCCATGCAGCCCTGGGAAGCAGATACCTGCCCTAAACACATTTTACAGAAAGTCAAACTGAGACTTGGTGAGGTGAAAAGACCTATCCAGTGTCACAGTCGATTTCAGAAATGCCCAAAGGGTCCAGCCACCAGCAGATGAATCCACTAGACACGACCTTCCAGATATGACCTTCCAGGCACGACCTTCCAGACACGACCTTCCATCAGGGCAGGGGCATGTTTGCTTTGTCTCTTGCTGTATGCCCAGTGTTTGGCACAGAGTAGCTGCTCAACAAGTCTCTGGTGAATGAACTAAATGTATTTTACTGCTTTAAGGGCAATCTGTGAAAAAATGAACTACAATTTTGAGAATTAACATTTTTGTGTGTCTTGTCGTGCCTTTTTTCTCTGATTCCTCCTCTAGTCAGTGGGGCAGCCTGGCCCACCCACTGTTTCATGCAAGGAAAATTGAAATTACCTCTGAATCCTTTCTTTCTTTTTTTTTTTTTTGAGACCGCATCTCACTCTGTCGCCCAGGCTGGAGTGCAGTGGTGCGATCTCGTCTCACTGCAAGCTCCGCCTCCTGGGTCCATGCCATTCTTCTGCCTCAGCCTCCCGAGTAGCTGGGACTACAGGCGCCCACCACCACGCCTGGCTAATTTTTTGTATTTTTTAGTATAGACGGGGTTTCACCGTGTTAGCCAGGATGGTCTTGATCTCCTGACCTTGTGATCTGCCCGCCTCGGCCTCCTGAATCCTTTCTTTCCCTCACCACTCACAGCCAATGCATCAGGAAGCCCTCCAAATGTTCTGGATTTGAGATATTTCTCAAATCCAGCCCCTTCCTCCTACTTCCATTGCTATTCTGCCTAGTTGGAGCCAACACCCCTTATTGCATGGAAGGACACATCCACTTCCTAACTGGTCCTTTTGTTTCTATTCTTGCCCCCTCAATCAGATATAGTCAGGTTTGGCTGCAAGTAGTTGAAACTCCCGAATAACAATGACATGAATGGTATACAGTGGATTTATCTCTTTCTAGAGGAAAGCAAGCCAGGGCTGATAGGGTAGCTCTGGGGTCCTCAGGTCTCTTCTTTCTAGCTGCTCAGCCATCCTCTGCTCATGGCTCACACATCTTATCCCCAAATGATTGCTCAAACCCCAAGCATGTGTCTGCATTCGAGCCAGCAGGAAGATAGGAGGGATTCAAAGGTCATATTCCCTCTCCTCAAGGACATTTTTTGGAATATGTAATATTCCCATTTCCATCTCATTATCCAGAACTTAGTATTAATGCTTGGGAAATGTGGTTCTTATTCCTGGTGGCCAGGTGTGCCCAGTCAAAATTCAGTGCTTATTTTTCTGAGAGAAATGGGATAACAGATATCAAAGGAACCTCTGCCACACAATACCACAAACTTCACCAGCTGCTCAAATCAGATCACACGACGCTCCCCTGTGGAAACCCACCAAGGGCTTCCTAAAACACTGAAAGCAAACTCCAAACTCCTTTTTGTGGCCAAAGAGGCCCTTAATGATCTAGTGCTTTATTCTCCAAATCCATCTCTCCCCTTAATCCTCTCAGATCTTCCTTTGGTGACCCCAAGGGTCCTGGTCACAGCAGCCTCCAGTTCTCTGAACTTGCCATTCTCTCTCCCTTTAGCATTCTTCCTCTGGAGCATCCCACAAAGGATGGACTTCGTGTCTTCTCATTAGATCTTGGCTCATATCCTGGCTCAGACCTCGTCTGCTGTCCCTAGAGCAGCCGCAGCCTATCCTCCCTGCAGTCTCCATCTCCATCACCATCTGAAACAACCTTGCACATCTATTCATGTGCATGTTGACGGTCTCCCCCAGCCCTCCCCTGTGAAAGTCCTCGAGGACAGGGACCGTGTCTGTTGTACTCACCCCGGTGTCCCTCTGCTCAGGAGGCTTCATGGCACACAGCAGGTACACAGGCAACATTAAATGAGTCGATATTGCAGGACGGTCCTGGGGACAACACCCTCCACTACTTCCCTGAGAGAATGATGTTCTCTCTCCCTGCCCATGTGATTAAAGGGGGGCCACTGATCAGCATGGCCTGACACCAAGTTCCAGGACCCATCCTGACCAGTGCAGCCCTCCATGACTCAGGACATGGGACTCAGACCAAGGCAGATCTAAGATGAAAGTTAGCAAATTAGAGTGGTTTCCTCAGATCCTTCTGTTTGGAGCTGGGGGAGAAGGAGAAAGAGCCTTTGCTTTGGCATCATGATGTTGGAAGGAAGTAAAACTAGGACCCCTTGGTGACATGTTCCCTATGTAGGAAGCAAGTCTATCTGCAGCGGAGGAGGAGGGGCTGATGCCCAGGGAGAAAGAGAAGTCAGAGATAGAGAATGAGGGAGAAGGAGAGTGAACTTGCCTGATGACATCATTGACATCTGCTGGATATAGCCGAGCCTGAAGCTGTCCCTGGGCTTCCCATTTCCCTGAGTCACTTAGTCCCCTTTTCTTTCTTTCTTTCTTTCTTTCTTTCTTTCTTTCTTTCTTTCTTTCTTTCTCTTTCTTTCTTTCTTTCTTCTTTCTTTCTTCTTTTTTTTTTTTTGATGGAGTCTCGCCCTGTTGCCAGGCTGGAGTGCAGTGGCGTGATCTCAGCTCACTGCAACCTCTGCCTCCCAGGTTCAAGCAATTCTCCTGCCTCAGCCTCCTGTGTAGCTGGGACTACAGGCACCTGCCACCATACCTAGCTAATTTTTTTTTTTTTTGAGACAGAGTTTTGCTCTTGTCACCCAGGCTGTGGTGTAATGGTATGATCTTGGCTCACTGCAACCTCCGCCTCCCAGATTCAAGGGACTCTCCTACCTCAGCCTCCCAAGTAGCTGGGACTACAGGAACCTGCCACCACGTCCAGCTAATTTTTGTATTTTTGGTACAGATGGGGTTTCACCATGTTGGCCAGGCTGATCTTGAACTCCTGACCTTAGGTGAACCACCCACCTCAGCCTCCCAAAGTGCCGGGATTATAGGCATGAGCCACCGCGCCCAGCTTGCTAACTTGTAATTTTAGTAGAGAAGGAGTTTTGCCATTTTGGCCAGGATTGTCTCAATCTCTTGACCTCGTGATCCACCCACCTCAGCCTCCCAAAGTGTTGGGATTACAGGCATGAGCCACCAAGCCTGGCCCCCTTTTCTTTTATTAAGCCAGTTTGCAACCAACATAGTACTGAATGAGTATCATTTTTCCCCATTTTATAGAGAGGACACAGAATTTGAGAAGTTAAATCGCTTTCTTTATGGCCACAGTAAAACTGGCAAAACTGGGATTGAAACCCCAATCCATGTAACCCTGAAGCCAAAGAGCTCCCCACGACATGAGGCTCCTCGACATCCACGCATTATCTTAAGAGGCTAAAGAACATAACCAGACACCAGACCAGCAGGCACAAGCACCGCTGGAGAGAAGCAAAGAATTAGAAGAGGCATGGAGCTCTTTCAGCTCAGGGTAGCAGACTCGACCACAGTGGCTACTTGGGAGGTGAGGAAATTGCATCTAGAGCTTTTTTTTTGACACGTGGCTAATGGTTTCTCTCAGAGGAAAGCAGCATTTCTAGCAGAAATGCAAAGTTTTCTCATTCAGAGGTTCTTTTCTTTAATATAATATATGCCTGGACTTAGATTTCTAGGCTGGCCATTAATAATGTACATTTAAAACTGACACAAGCCTTCCAAAGCCACACAGAGCAGTAACATTCTGTATTTCGATCCTGTTCGCTTAATTGCTGCATTGATGCCATTAGTCCCAGTGGGCCGGTAGGGGAAACCGGGTTATGACTTTGAAATCCTCCAAAATGGCTAGATCCACCCGAAATCTGATTTCACTCTTTAAAAAAAAAAAAAAAAAAAAAATTCCAAACATTAGTTGAGATTTTTAAAAATGTGCATAAATATTTGCAATCAGCATCGCTTGGACTCTAAACAGTCATAAAACAATATTGTGACCGCATTTTCCCCTCCTGCTAAACAACTTCCTCATAGGGGGAAAGGTTAGACTAATCAGAAGTAAATTAACTACAGCTGCAGCCACCTTTTTTCTTTTCTTTTCTTTTCTTTTTTTTTTTTTGTT
The DNA here is from genome assembly GCF_006542625.1 of Nomascus leucogenys. Lineage (NCBI taxonomy): Eukaryota > Metazoa > Chordata > Mammalia > Primates > Hylobatidae > Nomascus > Nomascus leucogenys. Next base: position 7,214,465 of record NC_044393.1, read on the forward strand.
TTTTTGTTTTTTTTGCCATCAGTCCTCAGTGCCTGGCTACAGTGGCAGTAACTGGCCATGTCCAACCCACATGGGTCAAGGCCCTGGAGAGAGAGCCTTGCTGGGTGATGCTGCTCTTCCTAGGACACTCTGGAAAGGTCAGCCGCGGCTCTCACTGCAGCAGGGGCGTCATGCGGCATGCAGCCAGGGTCCCTGTCTTCTGTTGACAGTCTCATGAGCTGGATGTTAATTCAAGGGTATGCATGTTTAGAAATGTTACTTTTGAAAAAACAGCTTATTGTTTTAATTTACACAGCTAGAAGCTGCCATGCCTCTCAGTCTGCCGCCAAAAGAAATTTAGCTTCCTGATTTACTAAGTCATCATCTAGTTCATTGCAAGTGGATACTATACGGGAAGCAATACGACAGTTGCGGCTTGTTGTCTCTCAAACCCAGGCTTTCCTGGATCCCAGTTGACTTTGTCCTCAATATCAGTCACCAGCCGAGGCTACAGGGCTCCCCAGCCCCATCCTTGTGGCCCAGCTAGTGGCTAAACGCTTTCAGGGTTAAGGTTAAAGTAAAGCGATGCATCTATTCATTCATTTAACACTTATCCAGTGTCCACAGGGCACCAGTACACTCTCCTTGTGTACTAGAGACACAAAACAGCAAAGTCCTGCTCTAGGAAGCTTACATTCTACTAGGAAGCTTGCGTTCTAGTGGAGGAAGACAGAGGGTGAACAATATACAAATTGTGTGTGTGTTGCGGGGTGAGGGCTATGCAGAAAAATGAAGGAGGGCTGAGAGTTTGGAGCGTGGGGAGGAGTTGTGCCATTTCATTTTTTATTTGCTTGTTTCTTTACACTAGGTTGTAATAGTCCCTTTTCTTACAAATGTCTTTGTTCAATAGGCCTCATTTTTCAGGGCCAAGAGGTTCTGATTAGTCCAGTGTTTCAGAGCTCAGGTTCTGGAGCCAGGCAGGGACTTGAATCCAGGCTGCTACTCGTGAACTTGAGATCTTGGGTGACCTCCTTTACCCCGTAGTGCCCTCGTTTTCCTCACCTATAAAATTAGGTAACAAATCTATTGTAGGTTACAGTAGACACAAATAGCATGCATAGAGAGGGCTTCGTTGCTGTGTTCAGTGGAGGGCAAGCATTTAATCAATATTACTTATTATTAATACCTACAGCTCTAAGTATTCCTTTCGATAGCTGCCTGACATGCTGGATTGCAGACATGCAATGACGCATGTCACCTATTGCTGGGGTGCAGGATATTTCCAGGCATTGCACGTCCTCTTCTGTTCATGCTCATTCGCTCCTACTCTTATTACTCTTTTTTTCTCCCCTGGAGAGAGAGTCTTGGTCTGTCGCCCAGAGCTGGAGTGCAATGGTGTGATCTCAGCTCACTGCACCTTCTGCCTCCCAGGTTCAAGCAAATCTCCTGCCTCAGCCTCCCGAGTAGCTGGGATTATGCCCAGCTAATTTTTGTATTTTGGGTAGAGATGGGGTTTCACCATGTTGACCACGCTGGTCTCAAACTCCTGACCTCATGATCCGCCCACCTCAGCCTCCCAAAGTGCTGGGCTTACAGGCGTGAGCCACTGCGCCCAGCCCCTACTTTTATTACTCTTATTGCTAAGAGCCAGCTCTCTAAAAGTGAGAATAAGTTCATGTTCTAGTATAATCAATATCACTGTCTTACTTTTTCCAGTAGTTGTACTCAGAATGTATGAGGGTGCCTGTTTCCTTGTACTTTCCCTAGCACCAAATATTACCAGTCTTTTAAGTGCTGGCAACTCTGAGGGGGGAAGGCTGACACCCTACAATGTTTGATGAGCATTTTGCAGACCTCCAGTGAGACTGAACATTTTTTTTTTTTGAGATAGGATCTCACTCTGTCACCCAGGATGAAGTGCAGTGGCACTATCACGGCTCACTGTAGCCTCAACCTCCTGGGCTCAGGTGATTCTCCTGCCTCAGCCTCCCAAGTAGCTGGGACCATAGGCATGAGCCACCACACATGGCTAATTTTTTTTTCTATTTTTTTTTCTTTTTGTAGAGACAGGATTTTGTCATGTTGTCCAGGCTGGTCTCAAACTCCTGGACTCAAGTGATCTTCCTGCCTCGGACTCCCAAAGTGCTGGGATTGCAGGTGTGAGTCATCATGCCTGGCAAACGTCTTTTTAATAGAGTGTTTTGACTGTGCATTTTCACCTTGGTGAATTGCCTGTTCATAGCCTTTAACCCCTCTCTGCTATTACACACACCCCCCTTTTAAACTAAGCATCTGTTTTCGTGAAGAAAAAGTTCAATGTGCGTGCATGAAGCCAATTTGTCATGTGAAGGAAGAAGCATCAGACAATAGCTAATGTTTTTAAAGCACAGTCTATGTGCCAAGTATCAGGCTAAGACGGTCTGTGAATTCTCTCCCTTCATCACCACAGCATTCCTATTATAAGATGGGCATCAATTATTTCCCTAAATTAAAAAGAAAAAAAATGAAAGCACAGAGAGGCTTAACCACGTATGCAAGGTCACACAGCTAGGAAGCCGCACAACTAGGACTTGAATACTGGCCAGTCTGGCCCCATCTTAATGACTCTACCAAACTGTCTCCACAAAGCCACCCCCGCAGCCTCTCAGCCTGTCACTTCAGGCTTTCTCTTACGAGCTGGGCCCATAATGTGGGAAGATCAAAGGAAGGAGGATGAGTATATTTTCCTCCACCATTACATTTTCTCCCCTCCTTCTGCCTAAATAAATACGTCCTTCAGTGATTTAAACACAGCGACAACACCCTCCCTGTGACCGTGTCTTCTTGTCTGCATGGGCTTCCTTTTTGGGTGGCATTAGCGAAATCCCTCAGAAAAAAAAAACCCCCCGCCCCCGCCATCCCAGATCCTTTTGGTTATGGATTTAGCTTTGTTTTTTTCTGGTTTTTAAACCACAGCCCATAGTGTGTTTAGCCCAGTTGAGAAGCTCCAAGGTTTCCTTGCAGGGAAAGGGAAGCTAGATGTTAAGGCAAATATTGGTTTATCAGTTGTAACTGCTGACGTTGGAATGCGGGAATCATATTTTTCTTTTAAAAAGTGTGTGAGTTGTAAAAGCACCTTCAGGAGCATTTTGGGGAGTTTGCCGTGTATTATGCCAGGCATTTTTATTGCATTATTTTACTGATTCTTCAAATAAATAAATAAAGCAAGGTATGGCTGTTAGTGCTGTCTTTTTATGGAGCAGTGAAGCTCAGAGAAACTCCAGTTCTCTAGCTAGTGAGGGATGGGACTGGTTCGTACTCAGGGCTCTGGAATTCTAAAGCCAAGGACCAAATCTGGCCTCTGCCCTAGAAGAAGACGTCTAAAAGACACCAGAGGTACAGCTGGGAATAGTTTAAAGTATTTCAGGCTGGGTGCGGTGGCTTACGCCTGTAGTCCCAGCACTTTGGGAGGCCGAGGCAGGTGGGTCACTTGAGGCCAGGAGTTCAAGACCAGCCTGGCAAACACGGAGAAACCCCATCTTGGTGTAGGTAGGTCTTTGTGTCCCCATCAGATCCTGATGTGAGGACTGGGGCGGTGCGGCCTGTCTCCTGCAGAGGCTTGGGGGCTCCTGGCTAACCCGTGGTGGGCACTCACCCTCGGGTCATGGTCTCAGCCCTTCACACTGACCCGGTGCCACGACACTGTGAGGGCAGGCCATTGTGCCTCATTTCATATTTGCAAGTTAGGTGAATTCACTTGCCCAAATTCAGTGAGGAGTTAATGGTGGGGTCGGGAGTCACACAAAATCTGACTCTATTTCTCAAATCCCAAATCAACTCACTTAACAGAAACACTAAGGCAAGACATTTAAGACATGAATAAAACTGGGAAAACCCAAGCCAGTCATCACTGTTCCTTTTTCAAGGTGAATATTTTGCTGAGTGTCTGATCTGCCTCCATGGAGGGATGACAGGTGTGAGCAACAGGGCACTGCCTGGCTGGGCTCCCACTTGGGTCCAAGTAGTCACCTGGAGAATAGCATGTGTGCACCGCATGGCAGGGCCATCTGACCTAGAAAGAAAATACAAGCAAGGAGGGCTGAAATGAGGTGACTGCACCTTAGTCTACAGAGCAAATAAATGATCTAAGTCTGTGGTTCTCAACTGCAGGCAATTTTGCCTGCCAGGAAACATTTGGGAATGTCTGGAGATGTTTTTGGTCATCACAATGAGGTGGGAAGAGTGAGGATGTAACTGGTAACTAACGGGTAGAGGCCAGGATGCTACCAAATGTCCTACAATGCCCGGGACAGGCCCCACCATGGAGAATTCTCCAGGACCAAATGTTAGTGGTGCCATAATTATGAACCCTTTTCGTAGAAGCTTCCCTTTAATGTAGAGTGCCGAGAAACCACACCGTTGCTAGGGCCTCATGGGGGACAGAGTGACCTTCCCTGTCTTTGGCTTTGGGCTGGCCACATGATTTGCCCAATGGACAACTTTAAGCTTTTATATTTGAAAACTCCAGAGTAAGATACCTCTCTCCCAGGCCACTCAATAGAGAAAAGGCTGGGCAACAGAGAGCAGCCCCCATAGGGCTCCTGAGTGCTGGCGCCCAGACTTTCACCGTGGAGAATTACCTCGCTGTAATGGGGACTCCCAAGAACAGCCTGGTAGGCTGCTCCAGAGGCCATAGGACAGAAAGGCTCACAGACCAATTCACGACTCCCTCATTTCATAATTAATTGAATTCATCTAAAACATAGCATAAGAAGCAAGGGGAGTGATTTGGGGTGAGTTAACACTTAAGATGGGAGCAAGCTGATAGAAGAACTACGTGAATCCAGTTCTCCTTCCTTCCTTCCTCTTTCTTTCTTTCCTTCTTTTTTTCCTTCCTTCCTTCCCTCCCTCCCTTCTCCTTTCTTTCTTTCTTTCTTTCTTTCTCTTTCTTTTCTTTCTTTCATTCTCTCTCTCTCTTTCTTTCTTCATTCCTTCCTTCCTTTTTTTTTTTTTTTTTGCAACCTCTGCTGCCCAGGTTCAAGCAATTCTCCTGCCTCAGCCTCCCGAGTAGCTGGGATTACAGGTGCGTGCCACCTCAGCCGGCTAATTTTTGTATTTGTAGTAGGGACGGGGTTTCACCATATTGGTCAGGCTGGTCTTCAACTCCTGACCTCATGATCCACCCACCTCGGCCTCCCAAAGTGCTGGGATTACAGGCGTGAGCCACCGCGCCTGGCTCGCTTTCTTTCTTTCTTTCTTTCTTTCTTTCTTTCTTTCTTTCTTTCTTTCTTCTTTTCTTTCTTTCTTCTTCTTTCTCTTTCTTTCTTTCTTTCTTTTCTTTCTTTCTTTCTTTCTTTTCTTTTCTTTCTTTCCCCCTCCCTTCCTTCTTCTCCTTCCTTCCTTCCCTCCTCCCTCCCTCCTTCCCTCCCTCCTCCCTCCCTCCTTCCCTCCCTTTCCCTCTCTCTCTCTCTCTTTTCCTGCATCATCACTTTCCGCGCTGACAGCGTGGTTACAAGGACCAGAGCTGAGGGTGAGCAATGGACTCAGCACCCAGGAGGTGCCTGGAGCCAACGCACACCTGGCTCTGGATAGAGTTGGGGGAGAGCATCTGCACGCAGCCGTAACTCACAGAGAACCTGCCGAGCAGCCACAGATTTCATCTGTTAATCTTGGGCTGACGACATCTGGGGCCAGAATTTACAAAAGGCACAACTGTCAATTTCAAGGAGATGGGATCAGTGTCTTCTGAATCTTTCAGGTTTGCTGGGGCCTCCCATTTCTTCTTATCTACAAATAACACTCACTCTCCCACCCTATTCTCTATGCCTAGCACACTTGCCCCTCTTTTCTGCCTGCATCCAGCATGCTCATGGCTCCCTAACTCACTCACTATCTATAATTAACACATCTTATTAATTTCTTTCATTCCATTTGTTTTTATTGCTCTTAGTATCAGCATTGAATATTTCTGAATAATACAGAAAGCACATCTTGCAAGAATCAGCAACATCAAGCAGTGCAGGTGGCAGGTGACTTTTTAGCAGAAGGACCAAAAAAAGTAAAAACCAAAAAAGTAAAAACAATGATGGTCATCTCTGTCCAGCAATAGACATCCTTCTCTATAGCTCTTAGAATACTACTAAATGGCTTAATCATTCATTAACCAGTCCTTTAGTGATGGACATTGCTTTTCTATAGTTTCCTTAGAATACATTCCTAGAAAACAGAGGTCAACCAACTCTTTCTAGAAAGAACCAGGGTGTAAATATTTCAGGCTTTGCAGGTCAGAAAGTCTCTGCTGCCAAGGCTCAACTCTGCAGAAAATACGTAAACAAATAAGGCATGGCTGTGCATGTGCCAATCAAACCTCATTTATGGACACTAAAATGGGAGTTTCTATCATCTTCAGTGTCATTTCAGCAAATTCTATCATTCTTGCCCTGGTTCATGTTAGCGTTTTGGGTATAAAATATTCTTCATTTTTAAAAAATCATGTAAAAATGTAAAGACCATTTTTAGTTGTTGGGCTGTACAGAAGCTGACTGCGGGACCTGTACTTTTTTTTGTTTTTTTTTTTTTTTGAGACAGAATTTTGCTCTTATTGCCCAGGCTGGAGTGCAATGGCGCGATCTCGGCTCAACGCAATCTCCGCCTCCCAGGTTTAAGCCATTCTCCTGCCTCAGCCTCCTGAGTAGCTGGGACTACAGGCATGAGCCATCACACCTGGATAATTTTTTGTATTTTTAGTAAAGATGGGGTTTCTCCATGTTGGTCAGGCTGGTCTTGAACTCCCAACCTCAGGTGATCAGCTGCCTGGGCCTCCCAAAGTGCTGGGATTACAGGCGTGAGCCACCGTGCCTGGCCCGGGCCCTGTGCTTTTACCATCTCTGCGGTTCACAGACCCTTGCTCTAAACAGAATTTCTGAGTCAAAGACTATGTGTGCTTTTACATTTTGATGAACATTGTGGAGGCTCTTTTGTTTAAGGCAATACCAATTTTTATTTCCATAGTCTATGAGCAGCCAATTTCTTTAGGTTCTTACCAACTCCAGGCACCTCCCACAAATGCGCCAAATTATGAAATTTGTATTCCAGTTTCTTTCTGTGAGACTCCAGATACTACGTGACTCAGAATTCAGGTTTTAAATTTGTCCAACCATATTGAGTAGGAACAATTGTTTAAGAAATCTTTCTTTATTTTTTTTTTTTTTTTTTTTGAGACAGTGTCTCTCTGTCGCCCAGGCTGAAGTGCAGTGGCGCTATCTCGGCTCACTGCAAGCTCCACCTCCCTGGTTCACGCCATTCTGCTGCCTCAGCCTCCAGAGTAGCTGGGATTACAGGCGCCCGCCACCACGCCCGGCTAATTTTTTTTGTATTTTTAGTAGAGACGGGGTTTCACATGTTAGCCAGGATGGTCTTGATCTGCTGACCTCGTGATCCGCCCGCCTTGGTCTCCCAAAGTGCTGGGATTACAGGCGTGAGCCACTGCACCTGTCCAAGAAATCTTTCAAATTTGCTAATGGCCTGTGATCAGGGAGAAACCAAACTTGATCTGATGTCCCAGTGGCCGCCTCCCACCTAGGTTCCAGCCAGCCTCACAGGAATGAAGACATTTATTTCTTGCAGCAAATTACTTAGAAACTTTCTCTCCATGAATTGGGTGGTGTAGGCAGAGCTATAGATGTTGTCAAAGAGATATTGGGCTAGTTTGGGTCTTAGAAAGTGGCCTGGGGCTGCGTGCCTCTGTTGACAGTAGAGCTATTGCAAAAGAAACTGAGAGGGCCACCTTGGCTTAGGTCAGGGGGTCTCCCTTCCGTGGTTAAGTCTTTTCTGTTACCAGACAGATAGATTAACCAGGGGAATCACAGGCTCCTTGGCAACTCCAGATCCCATTGTGCTTAAAATAATCTCCTCTGCTTTCCAAAGATTTTCTCAGAAGCAGTGAAAATGAGGCTGGGCGTGGTGACACATGCCTGTAATCCTAGCACTTTGGGAGGCTGAGGTGGGCAGATCACCTGAGGTCAGGAGTTTGAGACCAGCCTGGGCAACATGGCGAAACCCCATCTCCACTAAAAATGTAAAAAATCAGCTGGTCATGGTGGTGGGCACCTGTAATCCCAGCTACTCAGGAGGCTGAGGCAGAGGGATCTCTTGAACCCCGAAGGTGGAGGTTGCAGTGAGGTGAGATTGCGCCACTGCACTCCAGCCTGGGTGACAGAGCGAGACTCTGTCTCAAAAATAAATAAATAAATAAATAAATAAATAAAAGAAGCTGTGAAAATCAGCTGATTTTAGGTTGAATAAGTCAGCTAATTCTTGATTTTGGCCAAAGGCAAATTTTGCAGAGTGAAGTAACAGATACAAAACCATCCTTAATAAAAGCATCAAGGTTTCAGAGATAGAACAGAGCAAGAATGAATTCCTGTGTTCACAAACACAGATTTAGAGGGTTTTTTAAAATGAAAAAAATTGCCAGACTAATGTAATCTCATGTTGATTTGATTGACTGATCAAAGTAAGTTTAAGTTTTTATTCTGGCAAGATTCAGCGCAAAGAAGGGAGAGATTCCAGATGTTTCCTGTCATATGTTGATTAAGGCATATGTCGCTTGACTATCTCTGAAATCTTGAGTGAAAACAAGATGGAATTTTCAGAAAACCCTCCTAAAAGAATTCTAGATACGTAGGTTGGACTGGGCCTTTATGCCTGATATTCTAGAGATGGCAAAACCAGGAGGCAATGGTCTAGTCACTTTTTTTTTGGAGACAGTCTCCCTCTGTTGCTCAGGCTGGAGTGCAGTGGCACGATGTCATCTCACTGCAATCTCGGCCTCCCAGGTTCAAGCGATTCTCATGCCTCAGCTGAGATTATAGACCGTGCACCACCATGCTCAGCTAATTTTTGTATTTTCAGTAGAGACGGGGTTTCTATGTTGCCTAGGCTGGTCTCGAACTCCTGGGCTCAAGTGATCCTCTCGCCTCAGCCTCCCAAAGTGCTGGGATGACAGGCATGAGCCACTGTGTCTGGCCTGGTCACTCTTGCATCCTAAGAGTTGGGCAGAGTCCCTGGTGGATGGTAGAAGTTTGGGCAATGTTTGTTAATGAATGAATGAATCAGTGAATACCCACCACTGAAATTCTTCTTCCAGGATGCTTCTTCCAGGTCAGATTTTGACCCCCATGATAGGAAGACAAAAGTTTGAATCATCCCCAACTTGGAAAGCTGTCTCAGATTATGGAGAAATGTCAGTTTTATTTTTACTTTGATCTTCTATCTATTTTGGGAAGCATTTTGGGGAACAATCTCTTCCAACATGTCTGGGCTTTTCTTGAGAACTCTTTACAAAAGGGCCAATGGGGAAGCAAAAAATTAGGAGGCGAAGGCATTTCAGCGAGTTCTAGCATTCCCCCCCAGTTCCTGTTAGCATTTTGGGCATTCAGAGCGGGCTCCATTGCTGGAATAAATGGCCTCATTGTCCTGGCTGCAGGGATGTGTCTCTGCGAGTTACAAGGCTGGCATTTCTTTTTTCTTTTTTTATTTATAACTTCTATTAATAGATACTCCAAGGATGAAGGGAATTTTAAGAAAGGGAAAAGCTGGGCTTCAAATAATGCATTGATTCTTCTAGCTGTCACATCGTCACGACAGAGCCAATGACTGGGAGATAACTCAGTGTGCTGGGAGCTCTCAGAAAACGGCTCACCCTTTACTTGCTTATATTTGGAAAGTAAGGCGAGCTACCCACTGTATTTAAGAGGTGCTATTGCCTCACCATCTTAGCATTAGACAATGGATGTGGGATGCATTCAGTTTCCTACTTAAGTGAGAAGAGCCAAACTTACCCATTGCTGACACAGGAGGAAGACACAGACCCTGTTCAAAAGGCTCCAGGCCATCCTTTTCCATGAGAAATCTCAACAACAAGAAGGTTGATCAGCTATGTCAGGGGTCAGCAAATTACAGCCCAAGGGCCAAATCTGGCCCACTACCTAATTTTGGACAACCTACAAGCTAAGAATATTTTTTATATTTTTAAATGACTAAAAAAATAAATCAGAAGAATATTTCGTGACACATAAGAATTACACAAACTTCACATTTCAGTGTCCATATATGATATCCTCATTATTTGCGGATTCTCAGTTTGCAAATTTGGCTACTGGCTGAAATGTATTTTTAAGCCCAACACCAATTCTGGAGGTGCTTCTGTGATCATTCTTAGACGTGCCCAAAGCAGGGAAAAGTTTAAGTTGCCCAACGCACGTGTTCCTCACTGAGGCCAAACGGGGCGATGCCCTGCCTCTTTGTTTCACACTGAGCTAATGTCTTTTCTGTGGTCTGTTGAGTGCCATGTTTTTCACATTTTTTGTTGCTTTTTATTGGTGATTTCAATATTTAAGGTGGCCCCCAAGGCTAGGCATGGTGGCTTATGCCTGTAATGCCAGTACTTTGGGAGGCCAAGACAGGAAGATCACTTGAGCCCAGGGGTTCAAGACCAGCCTGGACAACATAGTGAGACCTTGCCTCTACAAAAATTTCTTTCAAAGAATTAGCCAGGCATGGTGGTGCACACCTGTATTCCCAGCTTTGGGAGGCTGAAGTAGAATGATGGCTTGAGCCTGGGAAGTCAAGGCTGCAGTGAGCCGTGATGGTCCCACTGTACTCCAGCCTGGGCAATGGAGCAAGACACTGTCTCAAAAAAAAAATATTGAAACAAAATAAAACAAAATGGCCCCCAAGTGTAGTGTAGAAATGCTGGCTAGTGTTCCAAAGTACAGGAAGGCCGCTACGTGCCTTAAGGAGAAGCTACGTTTACACATCTAGCTTTAGCTCATCTGACACCTGAGCACTGTTCAGGGATGAGTTATAGGGCTGTTGACCTTGAGTTCAATGTTAATGAATCAATGATGCATATTAAATAAGGTATGTTTAAAGAGAAACACACATAAAATGAAGTTATGTATCGATCAGTTGACAAGATATTGCGACCAAGGGCAACCTTGCCTGCCCCAAGGGTATTTGCCAATTCAGGCTTCGTGGCAACTTCATAGAACATAACTGCTATGAGTACTGAGAATTGACTGCATAAGTTTTATTGGAACACAGCCACACCCAATTGTTCCTCTGTCGTCTCTGGCTACTTTTGAACGATAACGACAGAGCTGAGTTGTTGGAACAGTGACTATATGGCCTGAAAAACTGAAAATATTTACTCTCTGGCCCTTTGCAGAAAAAGTTTTCTGACCCCTGTGCTAACACACAAGGAAATTCAGCTGATAATGGAGAGAAGATGAACAAACATTTCAGTTCAATTCAATCGTGACCTGAAACATCATTTTCATTTTGCCACAGGCTGGTTCTTTGATTGCTAGACAATTGAGAGGGGCAAATAGTCACAGACCAAAAGGCTGTTGTTGATTTTAGTCACTTCCTTATAACCATGTCTGGTGACCAGAACTAATGACTTTGGAGTGATTTGACTGGTCAACTGATCTCAACTTTTCCAACAAAATCCTTTCTTTTTCAAACGGTTTCACACATGTCCTGTGCAGTTCAAAGACAGGGTACTCTTGACTGAGGGAAAAGGGTAAAAACAAAGGGTAAAGGGAAAAGGGTGAATGAAGCGGCAACAGGACACTGTGGGTTCAAATCCCAGCTCCATCACTTCCTAGCTGTGCAGCCTTAAGACAGTGACTTTTTCCTGTTTCCTCACCTGTGCAATGGGGATGTCAATTGTGCTTTTATTGTTTGCTAACTACCAACTGGACCTACAAGGCAAAAACTCAAAGAATGGGCATTGTTTATTATGTAATTGTAATAAAGCACCTGATCTGATGCTTGGCCTATACAAAGTGCTTTTTTTTTGAGACAGGGTATATGCTCTGTTTCCCAGGTTGGAGTGCAGTGGCACAATCATGGCTCACTGCAGCTTCAACTTCCCAGGCTCAAGTGATCCTCCCGCCTCAGCCTCCCAAGTATTTGGGACTACAAGTGTGCACCACCACACCCAGATGTTTTTTCTATTTTTTTGTAGAGACAGGGGTCTCACTGTGTTGCCTAGGGCTGGTCTTGAACTCCTGGGCTCAAGTGGTCCTGCCTTGGCCACCCAAAATGCTGGGTTTATAGGCGTGAGCCACGTGCCCAGCCCAGCTCTATCTTTTTAAAATATAACTTGGCTATGATCGTACCACTGCACTCCAGCCTGGGTGACAGAGCAAGACCCTGTCTCTAAAAATAAAAATAATAAAATAAAATAAAATATAAAATAATCTTATTGGGTGGTTTGTTAGGGTCTCACAGCAGGGATACAGTAGGTGCTCAATACTGTTACCTGATAAATGTCATCAAATAAGTGAAGAGAAAGTTCTGTAGCTTATTTGAATTTTCTGCACCTGGCCTCAACCTCAGGCCCAATAAGGGGCCTGGTCAGAATTGCTCCCAAAGCACAGACAATGACTTCAGAGGGTATGGGGTGCCATTTTTTAGGCCCACATGAGCTTCTGCAAAACCTGTGAAAACTCGCATGATCCTGAAAGCAAGGGCCTCCATAAACCCTGCACACCGGGTACCCCTCTTGCCTCCCCCAGTCCCAATGCTATTGGAGGTCTGAGGAGTTGAGAAGAGGCCAGCGTGGCCAAAGTGACAGTTCCCATGGTGGGTGGTGGGGACATCACAAGGGGTCTCCCAGAGAATGTGAAAGGCCTGGCTTTTATTCCAGGTGTGATATGGAGCCATTTGAGATCTTTGAACAGAGGAATGATGAAATCTCATTTCCATTTTAAAAGGCTGACTGCAGTTTAAATTTTAAAAGGATCATCAGCAGAAAAAAAAAGAATACTCTGAGAGTGAAGTCATTGGCCCAAGGACAGGAAGCTACCAAAATTCTGTTGTCTCTCCCTCACTCCCAGTGTCCTTAACTGTGAGGCAGCACTGTCTCTCCACAGGATACCCACTGTTTCTTGAGGGCTCTTTGTCCGTCTCTGAGCTTCAGGCTTTACTTGGGTTATCTCGGAGAGTACAAGTTCTGGAGACACGTGCAGTTATTTCTGTTGTACAGATGAGGAAACCCAGGGTGTGGGAGTTTAAGCAGCTTTCTCAGGGCCACACCGCCAGGAAGTGGCCAGAGGCCATTCCTTGAACCTCCATGTCCAGCCCTTTCCGCCAAGATCCTCAGTCCAAGTGTCAGAGGTGTTTGAACCAGAGCAACTCCATCTTGAATAAGGACCGGGTAAAATAAGGCTGAAACCTGCTGGGCTGCATTTCTCATTGGTGGGGCATTCTAAGTCACAGGATGAAATAGGAGGTCAGCACAAGATCCAGGTCATAAAGACCCTGGCCAATAAAACAGGTTGTAGTAAAGAAGCCAGCCAAAACCCACGAAAACCAAGATGGCAACAGGAGTGACCTCTTGGTGTCCTCGCTGCTCATTACCTGCTAATTATAATACACTAGCATGCTAGAAGACACTCCCACCAGCACCATTTCAGTTTACAGACGTCATGGCAATGTCTGGAAGCTACCCTATACGGTCTAAAAAGGGGAGGAGCCTTCAGGTCCGAAATTGCCCATGCCTTTCCTGGGAAAACTCATGAATAATCCACCCCTTGTTTAACATATAATAAAAAAAAAAAAAAAAACATAAAAATGGGCAACCAGCAGCCCTCAGGGCTGCTCTGCCTATGGAGTAGCCATTCTTGGATTCCTTTACTTTCTTAATAAACTTGCTTTCCTGTTTACGGATTTACGTCAAATTCTTTCTTGTGTGAGATCCAAGAACTCTTTCTTGGGGTCTGGATCGGGACCCCTTTCCGGTAACACAAGTGTCCACCTCTCTACTTCCACAGTGCAGATTCACGGGGTCCACCATTGCAATTCCATGTGTGTCCATTGTTGCTAATACAAACGTATGCTGTTGGGTATAAAGTATAACTCACTGATAATATTACTTATCCTTTTGACTATCATATGTGCCCCCTATTTAATCTCTCTTTTTATGGAGTGGCACTTAATTTTCCTGTGATCCAAACGCACAGATGATGGAATTATAAGGAGCCAGGGTTTAGATTCCTACCTCTAAAAGGGTTGCCAAATTAAATACAGGAGACCCAGTTAAATGTTAATTTTAGATAAACAATGAATACTCTTTTTTTTAGTATAAGTCTGTCCCAAATATTGCGTGAGAAAGACTTATCCTTAAAAAAATTATTGTTTATCAAAAATTAACATTTAATTGAGTGTCCCATAGTTTGATTTGCTAAATGTGATGGGCTTAACTCTGGCAACATGGGAACATCTTCATATTTTACTCTGCTCCCCAGAAGAAATTATAAAAAAAATTAGTGAGTACTTTTTCCCTTTAGACACTAAAGTGGCATTTAACTTGTTTTCTTGATGGTAGATCAGAACCCCTTTGCTCGCCTCACCCTCCTCCCCCTTTGTCCCTTCACCCTTCAACCTGAGAAATTCAGGCTTCAGTGAGTGCGGTGAGAATCCGAGTATAAATGCCTTTCTGAATAATCGGCAATCGAAACAAATAAATCCGCTCCCCATTATCCTGTGTAGTTGGTTTTTCTTTCTGTTTACCGTATTTTCTGCTTAAATGAAGGCCATAATGATACACTCGCTATTCTTGTCATTTTTGCTCTGTTTGATGCTTAATGATGTGCTCCTTATAAATGGCATTAAAAAACATCCCTTGTCTGTCATGGACGCCTGGAGGCATGAGCAACCTTGCTCAGCACTCAAAAGTAATTAAAGACAATCAACCAAAAATGCAAGGGGTTTGTGGGACCCCAGATTCCAAACTCCACCTACGTACAGCGGGAGCCAAGCATCCTGCAAGGAGGAGCTATTTACATTTAACTCTTTGATGCATCACAGCTTCGTGCTGCTCAGACTCACCAGAGCTTGCTGAAGGCACAAACACCTGAGAACTTCATTTAAGAACTAATGGATAGATTCCTTTCAAGAGTTAGGGGAAAAAAAAAAAGACTCCCAGCCTTGAACACCAGAACACTTTTGTACCCCTTTGGCTGTTTGCAGGTCATTTATTTCTAGTTTCTTAAAAATATTTCTAGGCAACAAGTGAGAGGAGATGAAAATTGTAAGGTAAAAATTTTCTTAAACCAATGCAAATGTTATTTTTTCTGAAACAACAGTCAATGAAGTTAGATTAAAATTTTGTTGTAGCAGAAATACATTTTCATGTCATTAAAGTCTTTATAAATGTTCAAATGCAGGATAATGTTCCAGATTTATGTCAATATCCAAAATGATGACCAAGAATCATTTTCCTTGGGGTGAAAAAAGCTGCTTATTCTGAGAAAGAAATGAGTGAGAATCGTGTATTCACAGAAAGTGCTGCTGGTTGGGCCAGGCTGACAAAATTGTGTAGAGAACAACTTGGAAAAATGAGAAATTAAGTGCTCCAAATTCTTCCTTGGACGTGAATTTAAAAGGAAGCAAAATGCAGAGAGGCCCCCCCAAAATACAAAAGATTGAGTTGTCTTTTTAGCAGGTTAGCAGCTGAAATGCCCAATGTACCTTAGTCTTTCAGGAAATCACAGCTGAAAGAAAATATTTTATACCAGACCCTTTTCGTGGGCTTTACAAGCAGCTGTGTAAAAAGACAAAGAATTGAGGGACTGTCGTGTATGCAAAAATTTTGCTCAAATATCATTCAAATAGCAGGGCGCAGTGGCTCACGCCTGTAATCCCAAGGCTTTGGGAGGCCCAGGCGGATGGATTACCCAAGGTCAGGAGTTCGACACCAGCCTGGCAAACATGGCGAAAGCCCATCTCTACTAAAAATACAAAAAAAAAAAATAGCTGGGCATGGTGGCAGCCACCTGTCATCCCAGCTACTCAGGAAGCTGAAGCACAAGAATCACTTGAACCCGGGAGGCAGAGGTTGAAGTGTGCCGAGATCGTGCCACTGCACTCCAGCCTGGGGACAGAGCGAGACTCTGTCTCAAACAACAACAACAAAATAAACCATTCAAATATGTAATTTCGTTCATTTCCAGTGCAATCAGCCCTGTTTATTACTTGGGCAAGGTTGAGGTGGGAGGTGGGGAAGGCATGGGAATTTCAAGGAGGCTTTGAGTGACATCTGGGAACGTGGGGATCTTGCTGCCTTCTGTAGTTAAATATGCTTAAGCAGGTGCATCGTTCGGAGTGGACAGGTCCTGTCCGGGGTTTGACCTCTCAAAGCAGCCAGGTGGTGTCCCTGCTGCTGGGTTCCCAGGGGGCCCTTGGCCCTTGGGGTAAAGTGACTGTCGGCGGCAGGGTGACGCCAGGCAAAGGAAGGGGCCCCCACCCTCCCCCACCCCCGCCACCAGGGCACAGGCCCTCCCTCATTCATGCAGGGTAAACACAACCCACATGCCCTTCCTTCTCATGGGGTAGACATTCCATGGGGCCGGCATCCCTTAGAATTTCTAACTCCTGGCTCAGTGGGGTTTGGAGCCCATCACTCCACTCTCCCTTGGAGCTCAGTTTCCAGCCAAACTCATATAGGCTGTTTAGCAATCAGAAACGTCATGAGACCATTTCCCCAGATCTGGTTGAGGAATGAAAAAGTTGACAAGACATTGAAGGGACAAGTGTGATGGGAAACAGGCACTCTAAAACCCGATTTGGGGGAGTGCGAATTGGGAGGGTTTCTTTGGAAGGCAGTCTGGCAACAGTGAGCAAGACTTTGAATGCACTTTCAGCCCAGTTTCCGCAGTAGCGATTTCACAACAGACCTGGTTTACCTGGGAGAGAAGACCATTGTGGTAGCAAAAGACCGAGCCCAACCTTTTTACTAGCAAGGGGTTAAACTGTGGTTCATTTGCACAAAAGGAATACTGGTTCAGATATTTTAAGTGAAAAGGGCTAAATGCAGGACGATGTGTCCGGCATGTAACTTACTGGGTAAAGAGAGAGATGCCTACGTATGTACAGCTTGTTGATGTGCGCAGAGAACTTTTATGGGGGGAGATGTAAGAAAATGGTAGAAATGGTTGCCTCTGGGAAGAAGAATCTTGAAGCGGGAGGGGGGATGAGGTAGCGGAGAAACTTTTCACTGTTTTTGTTTGGGAAAAAAATGTCTACTATATACCTACATTGTTTTATTAAAACTGAGTAGAATTTTTAGATGCTTAAATACCACTCAATTCCACTTTTGTTTTCTGTCTGAAGATGAATTTATCCTGCAGACTCGATGCCACTTGCACATCACATGGGCAGCAGCGCGTTCTGAAGCACGGCTTGCATTTTCTTACGCTTGACAATTTCATTTCATCGACTTTGCGATGTCATTTACTGTCGTTTGCTGTGCCGAGTAGTGTTTCCAAATGTGGCTTTGGGACCTCCAGGTAACCTAGTGCTCAACCTGTGTGCAAATGTGTGCGTGGATCTGTGAGAGGGTTATGGCTCCGGGGAAGCAATCAAAGATGAAGCTATTTGTAATTGTGAGCTATGAAGAAAAGACTTCACCGAATGAAGAAAAGAGTGGATAAAATAAAATCAGAGACACCCCCCTTTCCCTACAGTGACCCCAATTTCTGCAAGAAGAAGGAAGTTTCTTAATTGGAAAGGATGAGTTTAAATCGCAAGAAGGAGGAGAGAATCGGCAGCTAGGTGCATTTTTATGAATATGCATATGTGATCAGGGCTAGATTACTGACCAGGTTGGATTCCAGCCCTAAATATAGGATATATAAGAGAAATGGCATCCTTTACCCTTGAAATATTAATTATTCATCTTAAGGAGATCATTGGAAGAGTGTACAAAGAGTATACATTTGTAATATATGTACAAACATATTCATAGCAATATTGTTTTAAAGGGGGAAAAGCTAGAAACAACCTAAATGTCCATCAGTGGGGGATTGCTTAATTAAATAAGGACAAATCCATGCTGCAAAACACTAAGCAGGCATTCATGGGAGAATATACATAGATCTTTACTGATACAGAATAATGTCAGTGAGTGTAGGGTAAATCAACTTTAAAATGTCATGTATCATTTGATCCCTCTCATAAAAGCAAAGCCATGTAATGTGATACGTGACATGTGATGTGTAGTATATAATCTTATAAAGGGAACATACACACATCTTAACCGATGATGAAGAATGATTACTCTCTCCTTACTCTGTTAGTGTAATTTAAGTTTTCTAGAATGCAAGGATGAAAGAGTATTACCTTCCTTTGACTCTGTTAGTATAATTTTTCTAGAATGCCAACTATTTGCTTCAGAAACAGAGTGATTTTTTTATCCACAAGAGAAAGGAAAAGATATTCCACCAGTGGGGGAAGGGCAAAGAACAGGAGAACTAATTGTCTGTACACACTTCTATATTCATTTTTTACCGATTAATTCATTCAACAAATACTTATTGAATTCTAGTACCATGTACAATGTGCTAAAAAAGACCCAGGCTGTGTGTAAGTCCCAGAAGCTGAAAAAAAATCAGAGTTCTCACGTCTGCAAAATAATTCACCATGAACGCATTTGCTGCTGTTCTGATGGAAGCATGACAGCCCAGGGCTGAACCTTGTAAACGTGCCGGCTTCGCAGGCCAGCAGTGGTCGGAGACCGGCAAGCTCCTACGGTGCAGCCTCATCATTGATCATTCTTTCGACAGATCAAATATCCAGTTCTCTTTTTCCTCTTCTCCCCTCCTGCAAAATATCGGAGGGTAGGGGCTGCTCTGCGGGTGCCCTTGGCCGGGGCAAGTCGGCTTCTGGGGAAACGCACAGGTGCCGGGAGGGGAGCCAAGCGCGAGACGGTTTGACTCTTGTCATTGAGACAAGAGGTTTGGAAAAAATGCAAAACCACCTTTCTCTCGGCTGCATCGGGAGACTGGCGGCTGCCCATCGCCTCGCACACGCGGGTGCGCTCGGAGCCCGTCCGCGTAGACACGCCTGTGCGCGGGGCGGGGGTCCTCGGCGCGGCCGGGAGCGGGTCCATCTGCCCGGCGAGGGCTTCCGTCCCGCCAGCCGCTGACCTCCAATCTGTCACTCTCTCGGCTGAAAGGCGGCCGCGGCAAAGGACGCCTCCCGCTCCGCCTATTCAAAGCGTGAATGCAAAGTGGTCCAAGTTGACCCGCCGCCAGTCTCTGCGGCTCCGAGTCGGCGAGGCACCCTACAGTTTACACAGCCCGGCCTCAATGCAGCCTCCAGGCGCCCCATTCAGGCGGGCCTGCATGCAAAAGAGCCGGCCATTAGATCATCGTAATTATCCCATTGACATCGCCCAGGGCCCCCGTGGGGCACGGGAGCCCATCAAACGCGTCTCTAATGAGGCGCTCCGGGCCCATTGTGCGCGCCGCCGCCCCCCGCGCCCGCCGCCGCTCCGGCCGCAGACAGGCGGTCCCTTTCAGGCGCATTCACTCCCCCTGACCCCCGACCCCCAGGGTTATGACATCAGCAGCCCTGATTTGTGACCATTTTTATTGGCACACACTCAACGCTTGTTTCCTGTGTTTAACTCTGGGCCCCCCTCCCACTCCGCCCTCCTCCCCTTTTTAGGCGAAACTGATTGGAATCTAATAGGCGTAGGCCCCGCACTACAAAGTGAGCCTGCAGCGTTCTCACAGCGCGCCCGGGCCCTTCTGCCAATAACCGCGACCAGGCTTCATTATCTAGGTGCACGGATCCGCTAATCACCGCCGCGGCGAACAATCCCAACCAGATGTCCACAACTTTATGAGTTTTAATTAAAATGTTCTACTTATTTTTTTATCAATGCACTTTTTTTTTTCCCTGAAATGAAAAAGATGTTACTTCCTAGGAGTGTTTTGCAAATTACGCCTTCATAAGGGTGATTAAGAGACGCTTATTTGGAACTAATCGGGTTCCCCCTCCTTTCCCTTTTAACATGCTGCTGCTAAATTATTTTTTAAAAAAGAATTAATTAAACTCGAGGTTTAAAAAGATTCTGTTTTCTTATGTCACAACAACTCCGTATAGCAGGGAAACTGTGTACGTTTCTTGCTTCGGATGCGAAAGATGGCAATTTACACGAATTCCTTAATTTCAAACGTGGCTTGACAGAAAAACTCGACCGAGCGTTTTCGGTTTTCTTGCGTCCTCCAACAGCATTTTCAGTTCGCGTTTCTTTCCAAAGTGTTTGACTCCCTGAAGGACGTCATTGTTGCTCCCTGACTGCAAGTTTATGAAAGATCCACTTTAAACAGAGCAGTTGGGCTTTTTAAAGTATAAACGTGATACTCTCCTTAAAACTTCTTCAGCACATATGGTTTTTAATGTAATTTTGTTTAACCACAACCATAATTTAATTTGCCATAAAACTGAAATGAAAGGACATTACAAACGAGCTTTTGACTTGAGTGTCAGTTAAAATAACCATTTGCCGAGGGGCCAGAACTTTAAAAAAGTGGCATCGTTTCACTGCAAGTAGGGTGCTAGAATTTGAAATTAACAAAAATAATTTCTGTTTTCAAAGGTTATGAGTTATCTATGATTGCAAAACCTTAACCTTCATAGAAAATAATATCATGACTCCAGTGGTATTCCCCGGGTGCCAAAATACTCTTGTCCTTTTGCGAAAATTAGTTAGGAAGATGATTCAGTCAGAATGATACATAAAGTGCATTCTAAAAAGAAAAATCTTGCCTAGTAATATTCAGTTGGTGAAATTCTCCACCAGTAACTGCAGGAAGTGAAAAGTAAAAGAATAGGAAACATTTTATTCATTATCATTTCCCCCCGCCCCCACTCAGAGTTTCAAAAAACTGGATGATGTCTCCGTTACCAAGATCCTTGGGTTCTAATATAAAGAATAATCTTTTTTCTTTTGTAGACACGTAAATTGTTTTACCTTCTATTTAGGACTTGGTTTAAGTCCCACACATTTTTTCAGAAACTTTGCCTTTGTGCAACCTGAAATTTTGCAATCTGGCACTCTGCATATGGCTTAACATCAATTACTTCTCAGTCCGTCTTTAAGCACTCCTGATTTTTCCTCAATTTTCTCTCTTATGGCCTGAGTTTCCATTTCCTTTCACTTCATATGGGAATGCAGAATGTTACCCTAAGAAGACATCTCTTCTCACCCTGTCCACCCCAAGATGGAGTCTTGCTCTGTCGCCCAGGCTGGAGTGCAGTGGTACAATCTTGGCTCATGGCAACCTCTGCCTCCCAGGTTCAAGCCATTCTCCTGCCTCAGCCTCCTGAGTAGCTGAGATTACAGGCTCAAGCCACCACACCCAGCTTTTTTTTTTTGTATTTTTAGTAGAGATAGGGTTTCACCATGTTGGCCAGGCTGGTCTCAAACTCCTGACCTTGGGATCAACCGCTTTGGCCTCCCAAAGTGTTGGGATTACAGGTGTGAGCCACCACACTAAGCTGAGAAAACTTCTCTTTTGAGGCTTAGTAAAACAGAAAATAGTGGCCACAGCCCAATTTAATGAAATTAGGTAGCTTTAACACACACACACACACTCACAACCACAACAAATTATGCTTTCTTGTTCCCAACACCCAACTTACATTTTCATTAGCAGCAACTTAAAATCTTTTGCCAAGTCCCCTTGGAGTGGTGAGCAGTGGTGTTTTATGTATAGCCTTAGGCTCTTAGAATTCCTAACTTTTTATTCTACAACAGATTAGGAGGGTAATTGAGTTTGGCCATTAAAAACACCACTATTACTTCCAAAAATGCAACCACCAGCGAACACCCGAAATCAGGTCCTGCCCTTTTGCAGATACCTGTGGCCATTTCCCAGCAGACTTGGCCTCGCACTTTGAAGAGATGTCATCACATCTCCTTTCTCCGGGGCCTCAGGATTAAAGGCAGTTGAAATGAAAACCGTGTGCCTTGCGATGATTAGGTTTATACAAACTCTGCAAACATGTTGGAGCTGTTCGAAATGCAACCTCAGAACTGTAAATATTTATCCATCCAAATCCCTCGGCAGGATCTTCAGAGAACAGGTTTTTGCTGTGGTTCCCTGGAGCAGAGCAGAGTCCCTTGAATGGTTTACCTGCTCACTCCCAGGCAAAAGATACTCAAGTTCAAGCTTAGAAGATGCTGAAGAGCAGCACCATCCAATAGAAACATAATATGAACCACAAACGTGAGCCACATGTGGAGTTTTACATGTTCTAATAAGCCAAATTTTAAAAAGCAAAAAAAAAAAAAAAAAAAAAAAAGAGCCAGGTGAAATTAATTTGAATAATGTATTTTATTGAGGCCAATTTATCCAAAATATTATCATTTCATCATGTCACCAATGTAAAAACTTATTAATGAGATCTTTTACATTCTTTTTTCGGTACTAAGTGCTTGAAATCTGGTGTGTGTTTTACACTTGCAGCATGTCTGAATTAGGACCAGCCACATTGCAAATGCTTAAGAACCACACGGGGCTAATGGCTGCCATATTGGGCAGCATCCTGATGTGTAGCAAGTGAGAGATGGTAAGAGGGCTGAGGAGTCAGCAAGGCAGTGAGGGGGCTTTTTCAATAATCCAGGAGAGAGATGATGATGATTTGGGCAAGGGTAGTATCCATGGAGGGCATACATTGAAGGTAGAGCCAAGAAAATATGCGGATAGATTGGATTTGGCATAGAAACAAGAGAGGTGCCAAGGGTGTGGCAAAGACTACAGCCAGAACCACTGGGTCACAGTTACTGGTTAGTTGAAATGGAAAAGTTTGTCATGAATTCACCATGTACCAGGGACTCTGCTCAATGTTTTTCTACCTGGGTTATACATCTTGCAGCAATTGTCTGAGACAGGGACTCTGCTTGTTCCCATTTTGCAGGTGAAATAACTGAGGCTTAGAGAGATGAGACCACCCACCCGACAGCTGGACTCACTGAGTTCAAATACCGTTCCTGCTATATCCAGAGACCAAAGGTTTCACCTCCACACTCTACCAGCTCTCTTGTCTTCCCCAGCATCTTAGCAGAGGTACGGGATGGAAACGTATCCCTCTGCTTGTCTCTCCTAAGTACCCCTGGGCTGATGGAGAAGGGGGCTGCTGGGGCAAGAATCATCCTTTCCCCTGGAGTCTTAAAACCTCTAAGCCTGACTGGGGCCAGGCTTGCCTGAGTGCTCTTTGCTTGGTCCGGGTGACAAATTCTCTGCCTCCTACAGGGGAAGAGTGAGCCCCATGGCTGTAGTTACCCTTTCCCAGGCCACCATGAAATCTCTACAGTAAGGACTCAGCCTGTGGGAGACACATCTTTGAGGGCTGCTGATTAATGACCTCAAAGACATCCAGGTCCAAATCTCTGGAACCTATGAATGTTACTTTGCACAGCAGAAAGGACTTTTGCGGATGTGATTAAATTAAGGATTTTTTTTTTTTTTTTTTTGAGATGGAGTCGCAGTCTCTCACCCAGGCTGGAGTGCAGTGGTGCGATCTCAGCTCACTGAAACCTCCGCTTCCTGGGTTCAAGCGATTCTCCTTTCTCAGCCTCCGAGTAGCTGGGATTACAGGCATGTACCACCACGCCCAGCTAACTTTTGTATTTGCAGTAGAGACAAAGTTTCACCATGTTGGCCAGGCCCTCAGCTGATCCGCCAACCTCAGCCTCCCAAAGTGCTGGGATTATAGGCATGAGCCGCAGCACCTGGCCAAGTTAAGGATCTTAATATGGGGACGTTATCCTGGATTAGCCCCATGAGCTCTAAATGCTATCACAAGTGTCCTTATTAGACAAAGGCAAAGGGAAGACTACACAGAAGAAGCCCATGTGACATGAACAAGATGCTACACTGCTAGCTTCGAAGACAGAGGACAGGGCCATAAGCCAGGAAATGCAGCCTCCAGAAGTTAAAAAAGACAAGGAAATGGGTTCTCTCTAGAACCTCTAGGGAGTACAGCCCTGCTGACATCATGATTTCAGTCCAGTGGGATTCATCTTGGACTTCTGACCTCCAGAAATGTGAGAGAATAAATGCCTGTTGTTTTAAATTTCCGAGGTTGTGGTAATTTGTGACAGCAGCCCTAGGAAACTCGTCCCCCTCCCTTACCCCTTCTCCAGATGATTCAGTGCTTGAATGTGCAGAATCTGGGATCAGACTGCCTGGACTCAGACCTGACCCCACCACTGGCAGCTCTGTGACCTTGGGCAAGTGGATACTGAGCCAAGATTTCCTCAGTTTAACAAAGGGGAAGTTGACTTGAAGAACTTAAGAGAATCTAACAAACGCCAAGCCCTCTCCCCTAGACGTTTATACCCATGGCACTTTTTTCTACCATTCCAGAAGCTGCAGTAGACTGTTTGGAGGTTGAGATGGGCAAGATTTCATTCATTTTTCTGGAACTTCCAGCATATTAAGAAATATGCTTAAAAAAAAAATGTGGGCTGGGCGCGATGGCTCCTGCCTGTAATCCCAGCACTTTGGGAGGCCGAGGCAGGCAGATCACCTGAGGTCAGGAATTCAAAACCAGCCTGACCAACATGAAGAAACCTCGTCTCTACTAAAGATACAAAATTAGCCGGGCATGATGGCACATGCCTGTAATCCCAGCTACTCAGGAAGCTGAGGCAAGAGAATCGCTTGAGCCTGGGAGGCGGAGGTTGCAGTGAGCTGAGATCGCACCATTGCACTCCAGCCTGGGCAACAAGACGGTGGTGGCTTATGCTGGTGAAACCCTCCTGTCTCTACTAAAAATACAGAAAAATTAGTCGGGCGTGGTGGTGCATGCCTGTAATCCCAGCTACTCAGGAGGCTGAGGCAGGAGAATTGCTTGAATCTGGGAGGCGGAGGTTGCAGTGAGCTGAGATTGCACCACTGCACTCACTCCAGCCTGGGTGAAAGAGTGAGACTCCGTCTCAAAACAAAACAAAACAAAAGCTGTGCCTCTTCTTTTTTTTTTTTTTTTTTTTTTTTTTTTTAATTTAGATGGAGTCTCACTCTGTCGCCCAGGCTGGAGTGCAGTGGCTTGATCTTGGCTTGCTGCAATCTTCACCTCCCGGGTTCAAGCAATTCTCCTGCCTCAGCCTCCCAAGTAGCTGGGATTACAGGCGCCTGCCACCATGCCTGGCTATTTTTGTATTTTTAGTAGAGATGGGGTTTCACTATGTTGGCCAGGCTGGTCTCGAACTCCTGACATCAGGTGATCCACCTTCCAAAGTGCTGGGATTACAGGCCTGAGCCACCGCACCAGTCTGGCATATTTTTAATGTTTGCATTTGAAGAGGTTCAGATCACACCATCCCAAAATATGTACCTTTGGCATATTGATTATTTTGAGTTCAATGTGACTGAGAAAAGGCAGATGCAGAAAAGGCTCTTTGACCTCCTTCTTTCTATCTAAAAGTAGGGCATACCTTTTCATGAGAAAGCTGCCCTCCCTGTATCAGGAAGAGGAGAACATTCTTATCACTGGAGAAGGGGCATCAATACTGTGAATCTATACCTACAAGTCTGCTAAAATAATCTTTATCTTCCATTAGTTCCCCCAAATATTTTCTTTTTTTTTTTCTTTCTTTCTTTTTTTTTTTTTTTTTGGTGACAGAGTCTTGCTGTGTTGCCTAGGCTGGAGTGCAGTGGCATGATCTCGGCTCACTGCAACCTCTGCCTCCTGGGTTCAAGCAATTCTCCTCCCTCAGCCTCCCTAGTAGCTGGGAATACAGGTGCTCACTACCACGCGTGGCTAATTTTTGTATTTTTAGTAGAAACGGGGTTTCACCATGTTGGTCAGGCTGGTCTCGAACTCCTGACCTCAGGTGATCCACCCGCCTTGGCCTCCCAAAGTGCTGGGATTACAGGCATGAGCCACCACACCCTACCTCCCCCAAATATTTTCTAGTCACTTACCCACAATTCACCGCCCCTAGCCCAAACATCTTTTCTCTTTGTCTTGACATATCTCCACTATTAATTGTTCTTTTTTAAAGTTATATATAAACCCTCAGGCCCACCTGCTTCTCTGGGTCTTCATTTCTTATATATGAAAGCGTCCAGGTACACATAGTAATGCTAACACCAAATATAATGTGTATGCTTTCTTCCTGTTAAGTTGTCTTTTGTCAGTTAATTATCAGGCCTGGCCACAGAACCCAAGAGAGTAGAAGAAAAGCCTATTCCTCCCCTATACATTTAACAAAGCAATTCTTTTAATACACACAATCATAATACTATATAATTGTGTTATTCCTGGAATGGCTGTGGGATCTATTAAAAAATAACGTTTTATGGTACCCTATGGGCAGAGTGGTCTGGGACATGAGGTAAGAGACAGGATGGTTGGGAAGTTTGTGTCCTTGCCATTCCCATTAGGTAGGTTCTCAGGCTCTGTGCACAACATCACAGGAAGTAACAGTCAGTGTTCATACCCAAGGCCTTCCAAGAAGGTCCAGCCCTGTGCTGAAGGCCTCTACTGTACTGGCTCAGCCCCCTGAGGCTCATACAAGGCCCACTAATACAATCCAGAATCCAAAGTTACAGCAAACAGTTGTGCACAGGTGTGTGACTGCAGTGACTGGCCAGTACTTACGGAGTCATAGCAAAAACTGGATCCGTCTTTAGACCAGAGGGGTTCGAGCTATTATTGGAAGGATGTGGCGAGGGAAGCTATGTTGAGGAGGGGCGGGACTATGAGAACAAAGTCCTCATCTTTCATTAAAGGAAATCAGAAGACAACGTTTAAACTCGAGAGAGCATAAAATAGCAGTATAGGTTATGTTAGAAAGTGACCATCCACAGAAAACGGTAAATGGAATCCACCTTAGTTGGTTCTAGGGAATGGGAATTGGGATTGGGGAGGGCAGAAACAGGAAAATGTTCTGTTGGTCCTGTTGTTGTAAATTTTGAGTATCTTTGACTTTTAAAATTGCGTGCCTGTGTTTTTTGTTTAAAAGATACATGAATTAAATGAAAAGGTAACCAAAAAACTTAAGTGAAATAAAATAAACCAATATGAAAGAACTGAAAATGAAGTAGAATATCTGCCGCTTTGCAGGCTACAGTTGGCCGGTGCTGGAGTGGGAGAAGGAAGACGGATCCCAAGAGGCAGATTGTGGGAAGAGGAGGGTCCCGGGAGGAGGGAGGATTTTCTCAGATAAAACAGAATCTATGGGAACAAGTATTTTCAAAACTCTCTTACCTTTAGTGCCATCTCCAGGTCTTTGAAGCCAGACCCTCCAGAGCAGGCAGAGTTGAGAGGGGCCTGCCCCTCCTACTCAGCCTGAGGGGTGCTCCTCTGCCGGAAACCCCTTTCAGAAGCAGGAGGGAGCCTTCAACAGAATGAGAGAGGAAGGGCTGGAGCCTGGGAAACTGGCTTTATTCAGTTTTGCGCCAATGGCATTCAAGGATGGGGAGAACAAGGAATAATAAAAATAAGAATAAGAATGGCTGTCAGGGAGCAGGAAGCTGGACTACAGGGCCTTGGTTTCGGGACCTTACTTGGTCCAATTCTCACAACGATCAGGGTAGGTAAGGAGTGAAAGACATAAACGCATTTGCTGATAACATGCAAAATCAGAATGTAAAAGGACTACCTTTTAAGTTCCCATTACAGACCAGGCACTGAGCCAGACGCTCCACATGAAGCATCTTACTGCAATACGGCTGCCAGGTGGAGCAAATGAAAAGTTGGGCCTTATGAATTAAAAAAAAAAAAAATCATCGCTTATCTGAAATTCAGATTTAATTGGTGTCCTGTATTTTATTTGGCAACTTTGTACTGAGCCCTTACAACAATTGATAGCTAAAATGATCACCCCATTTCCAGATATAGACTCAGCCTCAGAGAAGTTAAGTTACTTACCCAAAGCCACACAGCAAGTCAGTGGCTAGTGTGGCCTTTTCACCATGGTCAACTCCTTTAAGGAGCCCCAGTTGCCTGATGTCAAGAGAATGCAAGAGTACATTCCCAACCACTGTGTCACCGGGCACTTTCCCTGGGTCACACACGTTTGCTAGGCACTTTACAAACAGTCTTCTGCAAACTCATTTTGGGTATCATTGCTGCCATGTTACAGATGAGGAAACTAAGACACGGGGCCTTTGGTCAACTTGACCAAGCTCACACAGCAAGTATGTCTCCAAGTCAGTTCTTGGAACCGTTACCCACTATGTGGCAGAACCTGCACTGGATCCCAGCTCTCTTTTTGTCCCACCTCGCTGGCTTTCCAGGAAAAGGTGGCCAAAGCATGGTGGGGGTGGAGGATGCCTTGACCTCGTGGCTTTGCGCAGTGAGTGGTTATTAGATGTCCAGGAGCCATTTGGACAGGTAAGTGTGCAGAAATCTCATGATGGGAAAAGTGTGCAGAAATCTCATCATGGGAAAAAGGGCATGTGGCACTCTTTTTTTTTTTTTTTTTTTGAGATGGAGTCTCACTCTGTCACCCAGGCTGGAGTGCAGTTGCGTGATCTCAGCTCACTGCAACCTCTGCCTCCTGGGTTCAAGCAATTCCCCTGCCTCAGCCTCCCTAGAAGCCGGGATTACAGTTTGCGCCACCACACCCAACTAATTTTTGTATTTTTAGTAGAGACAGGGTTTCACCATGTTGTCCAGGCTGGTCTTGAACTTCTGACCTCAAGTGATCCACCCACCTCGGCCTCCCAAAGTGCTGAGATTACAGGCATGAGCCACTGTCCCAGGCCCCCTGTGGCATTTTTTAAGTGCTATGTGCTTCCCTTGGTGTAATAAGACAAGGCAGAGTGGGGGACTGCAGCTGCTTCTATATGCCTAGAATCTTCTGAATGATGCTCAAGGAGTGGTCCCAGTGGTTGACCCAGAGGAAAGAAGAGAATTATATTTTTGCTCCACATCAGGGGTTGGCAAAATTATCCAGATAATTGAGAACTCTTGAGTAATCTTGAGTAATCAAGTGTGCTTCCGAAATACATTGTGTAAATCAGGGGTCGGCAAATCACAGTCCTGGGCCGAATCCTGCCACCTGTCTGCTTTTGCAAATAAAGTTTTATTGGCACACAGCCAGCCCATTGGTGATGCACTGACCATGGCTGCTGTCACGTGTGGTCTGTCTGGCCCTTTACAGATAAAGCCTCATATCCCCTGCTCTTATACCTCTCTACTGTTTAAATATTTTTTTGTGTAGGTGTTCGTTTTTCATTAGGAAAAAAAAAAGAATTCAAGGAAAAACATTTTCATTTGAGTTGGCTTCATTTCCATAATTGGTTAATAAATCATCTTTCCTTGTCTGGGTGGTCCAGGTGGGCAGTCAAAGGCGAAGGCGGCTGTGGAAATCCCCTCACCCTTGAGGGCCTTCTTCAGAACAGTTGGTGCCTCTGCTCCCACCATCTGAATGCTCACCAGGAATGATGCTGTTGCTGTGAGAACCCTTAGTGAAAATTTCT
Source organism: Nomascus leucogenys (assembly GCF_006542625.1). Taxonomy (NCBI): domain Eukaryota; kingdom Metazoa; phylum Chordata; class Mammalia; order Primates; family Hylobatidae; genus Nomascus; species Nomascus leucogenys. Next base: position 7,243,723 of record NC_044393.1, read on the forward strand.
TTTGGAGTCTAAATTATGTTGTTCTTTCATCTGTTGTACTTTGTGGATCACAAAACTAGTGGGGCTTCACTCTGACTGGATGGCTACTGAGAGCTGAATTTGTTCAGTATTGGTCTCCAAGACCATCTAGCATATGGGCATTAGTTTCCAATGGCTGTAACAAATTACCACAAACATAGTGGCTTAAAAAAACACAAATTTATTATCCCATAGTCTTAGAAGTTAGAAGTCTAAGATAAGTCTTGGGGAGCTAAAATCAAGGTGTTGGCAGGACTGCATGCCTTCTGAAGGCTCTAGAGAATTCGTTTCCTCACATTTTCTACTTCTGGAGGCACCTGCTCTTTTGCAGGTTTTTAAGAATCTTTTTCTTGTAGGCTGCTCCTCCATCTTCAAAGCCAGCAGCTTAGCATCCTCCAGTCTGCCTCTGTCCCTCTCACTGACTCTTCTGTCATCAAGTGTGTTTCAGAAACACATTGTAGAAAGCAGGGGTTGGCAAACCACAGTCCTGGGGCCAAATCCTGCCAGCTGTCTGCTTTTGTAAATAAAGTTTCATTGGCACACAGCTAGTCCATTCATGATGCACTGACCACGGCTGCTGTCACATGTGGTCTATCTGGCCCTTTACAGAAAAAGCTTGTAGATTAGTCTCCCTTGGTCTTTCTCTTTCACTGACACTTCTGTCTCTCTTGTATAGAGACCCTTACAAGCCAAGTGTGGTGGCTCACGCCTGTAATCCCAGCACTTTGGGAGGCCAAGGTAGGGGGAAGCAGTTGATGTCAGGAGTTCAAGACCAGCTTGGCCAACATGGCAAAACCTGTCTCTACCATAAATACAAAAAACTAGCCAGGTGTGGGAGTGCATGCCTGTAATTCCAGCTACTTGGGAAGCTGAGGCATGAGAATTGCTTGAACCTGGGAGGCAGAGGTTGCAGTGAGCCAAGATTGTGCCACTGCACTCCAGCCCGGGCAGCAGAGTGAGACTCTGTCTAAAGAAAAAAAAAAGGAGGCCCTTGTAATTACACAGAATCCATGCAGATAATCCAGGATAATCTCCTCATCTCAAGACTTAATTTAATTACATCTGCAAAGTCCTTTTACTACATAAGGTGACATATTCACAGGTTCCAAGGATTAGGAAGTGGAATCTTCTGGGGGCCATTATTCTGCCTACCGCAGCATGTTTATTTTATATTTTTATCATATCCTTACTATTGTTTCTCTATTTTCTTTTTCTCCCAACTTCTAATTTAGGTTTCCTTCTTGTATTTTATGTATTCTTCGAGTGTCTTTAAATTCTCTTAAAAGGAAAGGTAAAAACAAATTGTTAATGTTTTTTTAACCCAGCAGGTGCTTGCTAAATTGATGCCCACCCACACAAATTTCCAAGCTTGGTTCTGGGACAGCAGAGGTCAGTCTGATGAATCAGATTTTATTCCTGCTCCCAGGAGGTGAGGTGCTACCTAGGTGCACCTGTCCAAGAGCAGGTGGCCTTAGGAACTCTACAGGTGGGTCAAGTGTGGGGGAGCTGTGTACCCAGCTTTGAGGAGTGAGGGAGGGCTGGGGTGATTGGGGGCCTCCCTAGAGGGAGAAGGTTTTTAAGGCAGTGGAGGAAGATGAAAAGGAGGCAGTCAGATAAAGAGCCGGCTTCCCTTCCCAGGATGATATGAAATCAGTTAATCAATTCATTCATGGATGATGATGGGGATGCTCTTATACCCTCAGCAGAAACAGGTTGAATGTTGTATGCAAGACACTTGAGGCAGTAGTGGCTCTGAGAGCTACTGACCTGGCTCAAATTCCCATCCCACCATGTCCTCGTTATGTAACCCAGTGACCCAGGATCACCCAGTCTTCATGGACCTCGGTTTGTTTGTTCGTAGAATGGGGATAATCATGGTACCCCTTCATGTTTCACTGGGAGGACTACACATGATGGTGCCTGCAGAGCACTTGGGACTGGTCAGGCATGGATTGGCCAGGCATACAACACCCACAGGCTGACCACGGAATCTGCAGGGCCCAGGGCAAAATGAAAATCTGAACCCTTGTTCAAAAACTATTAAGAATGTTTTTTAAAACTCAAGAATTTCAAGACATTAAGAGCAGAGCATTAAACCAAGCGTGACTACCTGGCTCACACCCCCATGAAGCCAGAGATAAAGAATAATCCAAAAAGAGGGGGAGATAGAAATACTCATTCCCAGCTCTGGGTCTTCCAAGGAGGCAGGGAGGCTGTGGCCATCTGGGCGCCTTATAGAGGATGGAACCAAAGCATGAGAATCCAGGAGGTATCTTTTCAAACAATTCAACTCATTTGCACAATGCCTTAGGTAAAGCTGTCTGGGCGTCTCATGTGGCATGTAGACAGCGTGCCTCTGTGACTGGGGACCCATGCCCAGAGAGGGCAATGGACTTGCCCCAGTCATGATGCTGGTGACAGAGCAGAGCTCATGGCTCATCACCCATGGAGCCCACCTGCAAACATGTTCAGCTTTCTGAGCGCTTGTGCCCTCCTCTATGAGATGGGGGCAATAGTGGTCATCATGTTCATTTGTACCACAAATTCAGGTGGAAAATCTCCCAATGCCTGGCACTGTTCTCATCTGGCAGGGAAGGCAGAGCAGGGCAGACGAGGCTCCCGGTCTCAGGGTGTTCACATTCTGGTGGCAGACAGACAATAGAGGAGAGACAAATATGCAACCAGCAGCACTTTGGGTAGGGTGCAATGCTGCAGGGAAAACAGAACAACGTCATGGGTGGCAAGTGATGAAGGAGATGCAAGGGGAAGATGTGGATGGGGCCCTCTGGAAGCAGAGCCTGAGCTGCTGGGTTTATCAAGGCAGGGCTCCCAGGAAAAGGGGTGTGAGGGCAGCAGGGGCAGAAGGCAGGAGGGCAACAAGGACGTGGTCTCAGCTGAGGTTCCCATGGGAAGCTCTGGAGTGGGATTCCCACCCTGTTGCCCAGTGCCAGCCCCTGCGGGCACCCTGGAGCTGTGGTGGGGGGTAGTTGGGGAAGCGGTGCAGATGTCTTTGGTTGAGAGCATCTCTCCACAGAAAGAAGTGGCTGTGGGTCCTGAGCAACCAACATTCAGCAAGTGGCCGGGTGCGGGAGCCCTGCAGTCAGCGCTGGCCTCTGCGGAAGCAACCAGGAGCACAGAGTGGATGTTGTAAAGCAATGTCCGAAGGAAGAGCCAAGGCCCTGAGGAGGAAGTGAGCTTGGCGCCTGAAGCAGGAGCCAGCAAACTACCTCTAGCTGTAGCAGCCAAATCTGGCTGACTGCTTGTTTTTTATAAATAAAGTTTTATTGGCCGGGCGCGGTGGCTCATGCCTGTAATCCCAGTACTGTGGGAGGCCGAGGCAGGTGGATTACAAGGTCAGGAGATCGAGACCATCCTGGCTAACCTGGTGAAACCCCGTCTCTACTAAAAATACAAAAAATTAGCTGGGCATAGTGGTGGGTGCCTGTAGTCCCAGCTACTCTGGAGGCTGAGGCAGGAGAATCTCTTGAACCCCAGAGGCGGAGGTTGCAGTGAGCCAAGATTGAGCCATTGCACTCCAGCCTGGGTGACAGAGCAAGACTCCGTCTCAAAAAATAAATAAATAAAATAAAGTTTTATTGGCACACAGCCATGCCCACTTATTTACACATTTTCTATGGCTGCTGTAGTGCTACAATGACAGAGTCGAGTAGTCGCTGTAGAAAGCAGCTGGCAGCAAAGTAGGGCCACCAACTGTCCTGGTTTGCCTAGCACAGATGGGGTTTCTGGGGACACAGAACCCTCATGCTAAAACCAGGTGGCTTCCTAGCAAACCACAAAGCCTAAAACATTTGCTACCTGTCCCTTTGAAGAAAAAGCTTGCCACTCCCTGCCAGGGAGCCACTGAAGGCAGCCAGGATGGTGGGAGCAGAGAGGTCAAGGTAAAGGGTGGCAGAGTGAGGTGTGAAGACAGGCAGGCTCTGGAACAGAGGATGGGTGAAGATGCCACCTGCCTCTCAGGGTGCAGGCAGGGAGAAGAGAGATGGTGTCCACCCAGGGTCAGCCCTGTGCAGGCTCGGGGGAAGCCCCAGTTAAAGGGAGCTCCCGTCTGTATCATTATTTCTGTTGCAGGCGTTGCCTCCTCTGTGCCCTGGCTCTGGAATAGCCTACAGATCCTGGAGCCCTCTGTCAACTCGCATTCCCAGCCAGGAGACATGGGATGCCCACCAGAAATGGACTGTGGAGATTAGAATCCTTGAATCTGCAAAATTTCACTAAATCTCTAAACAAGAGGCAGAGCCTGTCAAAAACACCCAACTGAGGAGACGGGGGTAGTGGAGCCAGTGTGCAAATGAGAACCATTGCACGTGGTCCCTACCAGGAGTCTTTCCTACTAAACATGGGGAAGGCAGGCTGGGGAAGGCAGGCTGGGGGAAGTCTGAAATGTCAGCAGTGCAAAAAATAAATATTGATGTTAATTCTAAGGAACAAGGTTTTTTTAAAATTTACTTTTATCCAGAGCAGAACATTTTCAGCATAAACTCGTCATCCTGACCACCACAAAGCAGATGGCATTTTCCCGCACATGGCCAAGAGGGGGAGGGGACATGCTCCTGGGTGGCTCTTCTGTCTGTTTCTGGAAAGGCTAGTTTCCAATGTAGGTGCTGGCAGAGGCTGGCAGTCATGTGGGATCCGGTTTGTGAGTTCAGATGATTTTTTGAACTCTTAAATTCTTACAGAAGCGGGGAGTGTGGGGAAGGGGAGAGAAATAGGCTTGGGTGATCTTCGAGATCTGGGGTTTGCATATCAAATACAAATGAGGGGGCAGAGAGCGAGGGACCCAGAGCGTTAGTATAATAAACTGCCAACTTCTTTGTTTGCTCACTTGCTAAATACTGGAACAAGTTACTGCCGAGTGGAAGGTTCCAGAAAGCGGGTCCTTTGGGAAGTGTAAGAATAAATCCACCGTAAACCCCAAAGACCATTTCTCACCTTGGTGATTGTGAGAGACTGCTGACTTAAAGGTTGCAAGCTGAGGCCCGGGTGTGCTTTTGTCTGTCACACATGGTTTTGGCTGCCACTTCTCAAAAACAACCCAAAGACACATTATTTGCCAACAGTAAATATGAAAAGATTGAAGAATGGGAAGACTCAGGAGCAGTGGGTCTCCATTCCCACGGGGCAGCATTAGCTGGTGCTGAGTGGTGGCTCCCTGTAGACCAGCCTTTCTTAGCCAGGGGTGATTTCACCCTCCAGGAGACACCTGGCAATGTCTGGAGACATGTTCGGTGGTCATAACTGGCATCTAGCGAATAGAGGCCAGGGATGTTGCTAGATGGTGTACATTGCATAGTCAGCCTCATGGAACAGAGAATTTCCAGCCCCACATGTCAATAGTGCTAAGATTGGGAAGCCGTTCTGCAGACAGGTGAGCCTGCACCAGTTCGCCACAGTCCCCACTACTCCCTACTGTTTCCCAGACAGTAGAGCCAAGTGTGAGTTGACTTTTGTCATCTTACATGGGTCCCTTCATTGATTTTCATTATGTGCCCCCATAGGACCCTATCCTAAAAGGAGCCCCGGCCAGCCCCCATGCATGCCCACCCATTACTGACACTGCCCGTGGGAGTTCTTTTTATAACTCAAATCAGATCCTGTTACTCCTTGGCTCAAAACCTTCATCCCTCAGGATAGAGACCAAGCTTCTTAGACCAGCAGACAGGGATCTTCCCCATCTGCTCATTGTCCACCTGTCCCAGTCTCTCCTCTGCCCCCAAAGATGTGCATTTAGCCAAACTGAAACAATAGTGTGGGCCGCTGGGCTTCCAGACATGCCCTTCCCTCTCCTAAAAATTACCCTTCACTTTCCAGCCTGGCAAATGCTCTCAGGAAGCCTTCCTGGCTCCTCCCTGGGTTTTCCTGGGGCTCACCTTTCTCATGGTACCTATGACATTGCACACTCATTGTTGACCGTGCACCCTCCTTTCAGAGGGTATTGAACTCCAAGATCCAGGCAGGGAATACAGATTACTGAGTGGGACTCATTTGGAGGGGGCAGCGATCTGCTGCTCCAACCCATTGTTGCTTCATCTAATTCATTACTCACAAGTAACTTCTGACCTGATGCCAGGCACTGTGTGAGGCACCAGAATAGAGCAGTGAGCAAAGCAATATCCCAGCCTCTTGTGGAGCCCACATTTTAGGGAATGGCAACAGCTAAAATGCAAATACACTTACATGTTTATATATCACATATATAAATTACACAATACATAATATTAAACAAGCATTCTAATTATGGAAATACGGGCCCCGTATTGCTAGATCTGCTCATTTTTCCAGTGAAGCCAGAAATCCGTTTCTGGAAGGGTGATTCCCAATTTTTAAATGTTGGCAGCTACTAAATTTGTAAACACTGCGTGACATGGTCCAGGCAAAGCAGTCTGCCTGTCTGTTCTGGTGTGCACGCCACCTCTTTTCAACCTCTGCTGGGATTGTACCTTCCCTCTCTGGATCTCCTGGCCTGGCTAACAGCTGGGGCTCCGCGAATGGACAATTGACGGAGTTTATAGTCACCAGGGGAGAGAAACCTAGAAACAGAAAGGCTTAACTCAAGGTGGAGGCCGGGCACAGTGGCTCATACCTGTAACCCCAGTACTTTGGGAGGCCAAGGTAGGTGGATCGCCTGAGGCCAGGAGTTCAAGACCAGCCTGACCAACATGGTGAAACCCCATCTCTACTAAAAATACAAAAATTAGCTAGGTGTGGTGGTACATGCCTGTAATCCCAGCTACTCGGGAGGCTGAGGCAGGAGAATCTCTTGAACCCGGGAGGCGGAGGTTGCAGTGAGCCAAGACTGTGCCATTGCACGCATCTGTAATCCCAGCACTTTGGGAGGCCGAGGTAGGTGAATCATGAGGTCAGGAGTTCAAGACCAGCCTGATCAACATGGTGAAACACGTCTCTACTAAAAATACAAAAATGAGCTGGGCATGGTGGCACATGCCTGTAACCCCAGCTACTCAGGAGGCTGAGACAGGAGAATTGCTTGAATCCTGGAAGTGGAGGTTGTAGTGAACCGAGATCACACCACTACACTCCAGCCTGAATGACAGAGCGAGACTCCATCTCGAAAAAAAAAAAAAAGGTGGAAAGTAATACAGACTTTAGGAAGGAGCCAACTGTACTTCCTGGGGAGTTCAGAGGAAAAGGAGGTGAGAATTCATTTTGACTGGTGGATCAGGGAAAGTTCTGAAAAGATGTGGACAGTCAGTGGGGCAGCCTGGGGCTTGCCCAATATTACAGGTCAAGTGTGGCCGAGTTCTGCTTTCTTTCCCTTCGATCTGCCCTCTCCTGCTCTATCCTAGTCAATGGTACAGCTGAGAGCCTGCCTCTCTGATGAGACTGCACTTCCCAGAGTCCTTGCAGCTCAGTGTGGCCCAGTGACTAGGTCCTACCTCATCGGATGTGACCAAAGTACCGAGGGTAAGAGATTGTGAAACTGTATCCAGTTCTTCCCTCCTCTCTGTATCCTTGCTTTTTTGCCCCATACAAGGCAGCTCCTTCCCTCTCCAAGCTATCCTGGGCTAGCCAAACCCTGGATTCTGAGCTCAGTCAGGTGACTCGCTTTGGCCCTGGGACATTAGCAGATAAGATGAATGCAGAGGCCAGAAGTGGGCTTGTGTGCTGGGTTCGTGCTGTCGTGCCTCTGCCATCATGGCAGTGAGAATACACCCGGGCTAGCCTGTTGGAGGGTGAGAGTCCTGGGGGGCCCAGTCAACTTAGTCTATTTGGCCCAGTTGAGGACAGCCTGGGTGCACTGACAGCCAGCTGATTCCCAGAGCGTGAGTGAGCCCAGCTCAGGTTGGGAGAGCTGCCCAAGTGACTACCCAAGATACTTGAACAAAAGTCCAATACAAACCTATTGTGTATACTCCTAAGGGTCCGTGGATTTTTATTAAGTAGGAATAAATCCCTAACACACCTTCAGAAATAAAGGAGCATGTCCTCCCTTGTCTTTTCCCTTCATTCCTCTGGCTGGAATGCAGACACAGTGGCAGGAGCTGAAGCAGCCATTTTAGACTACAAAACAGATTCCTCTTATTGAAGACAGAACAGAAAAAAGAGAAGGGGCCTGAGTTTCTGATGCCATCAGCCTACTTACGCTGAGATATAAAAGGGAAAAAGGACCAGGTGTAGTGGCTCACGCCTGTAATCCCAGCGCTTGGGGAGGCTGAGGTGGGTGGATTACTTGAGTTCAGGAGTTCAAGACCAGCCTGACCAACATGGAGAAACGCCATCTCTACTAAAAGTACAAAATTAGCCAGGCGTGGTGGCACATGCCTGTAATCCCAGCTACTTGGGAGGCTGAGGCAAGAGAATTGCTTGAACCCAGGAGGCAGAGGTTATGGTGAGCTGAGATCATGCCATTGCACTCCAGCCTGGGCAACAAGAGTAAAACTCCATCTCTAAATAAATAAATAAATAAATAAATAAATAAATAAATAAATAGGGAAACAGACTTCCATCTGGTCTTAGCCACTATTATCTTGATCTTTATTCCAGCAGCCACAACAGTACCCTAACTAATAAGATGAGTTAGTGCCAGAGGGTCTAAGAATCTGGGTCCTTATCAAAATGTGACCTCATGCAAGTCCTTTGATTGACCTCTCTGATTTCAGTTTCCTCTGTTACAAAAATGGAGCATTTTTGTGATTTCATGGGTCCCTTCCACCTCCAGTTTTTATCTTCAGTCCCATCCCCACTTTCCAGGAGAGAGACACTAAGCAGCATCTCTTAAGTTAATGGGACCTTTTTGGGAAGCACCTGGGGTCCCTGAACACCACTGGGAAGCACTGGACTGGAAAATCTCCTCCTCCTAACACTCTGAATCTATCATCTTCCAAGGAAAGCTGGGCAGAAACGGCTGCATTTGAGCCTTCTCCACCCGGCCTGAGGGTGAAGGAAGGAGATCACCTGAGGAAGATAGGAGTCTGAGGAGTCCCCAACAGGAAATGAAGGAATCAGCGACCACACCTGCATTTATTCCAGGAAGAAAAGCTATGGCTCCGACTTAAAAGATTGCCCCAAACTATGACATTTGCCAGGAAAATCTTGACATGCCTAAGTCTGGGGTGGTGCTTCACAAGCCACCAGTGGGGAAGAATCACGGGTTTTTTAAATTAATTAATTTATTTTCATTGTCAATACACCACAGACCAATAAATGGTCCTACTGTGCATGGCAAGTACATAGCATGTACCTTACTGACCCACCACACAAGGCTGACCACACCTAAACTGTCCGTACTCTAAGAGCATATATTCTCATCAGCAAGAGATTGTGCACTTGGATGTGGTATAAATGTCCAATTGCTGTAAAAGCTTCACAGCACTCATTCTCCATTTCCGTAAAGACAAACAGCCAGCAGTGTATAGGCAGTCACCGGAACCGCAAACCACACTTCAGGTAGCCTTGGTAAAGGGCATTTGCTTGCCCTTGGGTGAAACTGGTTGGAATTGAAAGATACAGATTTGTGGAAGTTGGGCCAAGCTGAAGGCTGTGACGAAGCGAACCATCCATAGCTTTGCCTCTTCATCCTGAAGGATGTTGCATTGGACGGAACACCTTTTTTCTCAAGGAGCCTACAGCAAACTGAGCTAGCTTAAGCAACTGATCCCAATGAGGGGGCGATACCCGGGAGAAATGAGTGCCTGGGGTGTAGCCAGGGCTGGGGAAGGGACTGGAACAGAGATGTAGAATCCCAACTCTTTTTCCCGCTCTGTCTTCATCTCCTGTTTGTTTTTCTCCCCATGACTGTGCAAAGGCTGTGGTCCTGTTTCTCTGCTGCTCTTGCAGACAACTGCCCAGCCCCTCTTGTAGCTACTTGTTGCCTGGTGAGATTGTGTCCTTAAAGAAAATAGACAGCCCCCGCCCCCCACAATAAATTAGGGACTGAGACCCTCGTTTTGCTGACTGTTAGCCACACCATGCTCAGCTCCCAGAAGCCACTCTCAGGCCTTTTCCATGAGCCCCTCCATCCCCCCACCAGCCACCAATCCTCAAGGCCAGCAACTAAAGAGCTCTCTTGTTTTGAGCCCTTCTCATACTTTGAATATCTGAATTTTCCTGCTACCAACTGGAGAAAGCGCTCTAGTTTTTGTTTGTTTGTTTTTGAGATGGAGTCTCGCTCTGTGGCCCAGCCTGGAATGCAGTGGCGCGATCTCGGCTCACTGCAACCTTCGCCTCCTGGGTTCATGCCATTCTCCTGCCTCAGCCTCCCAAGTCACTGGGACTACAGGTGCCCACCACCATGCCCAGCTAATTTTTTGTATTTTTAGTAGAGATGGGGTTTCACTGTGTTAGCCAGGATGGTCTTGATCTCCTGACCTCGTGATCCGCCCGCCTCGGCCTCCCAAAGTGCTGGGATTACAGGCGTGAGCCACCATGCCCAGCCAAAGTGCTCTATTTTTAAGGGGCTCATGTGATTAGCATGGGCCCGATGAGTAGCCTTAATTGCATCACGAAATTCCTCTTGCCATGTAATGAAAATGATCTTGAGTATGATAGCTCAGCATATCCACAGCCCTGATGATTAGGACAGGAAATCTCAGAGGGGACATTTGGCATTCTGCCTAGCATAGAAAGGACGTGGCCACGCCACTGGAGATGTGTCTCTTTTTACCAGGAAGGAAACCTTTCCAAGGATAACCCAGCAGATTTCCCTGGGTCCCCTGGACAGAATTGGGTCATGTGGCCATACCCAGCTGCCAAGGAAGATGGGAAAGATAGTGCCTGTACCTTCAGCCTCTGTCACAACCTCTACAGGTTTGACAAGGCAGGAAGAAGGTGGAGGTAGAAGGTAGCCATTGGAAGGTCACAGCAGTGCCTGCTGCCCTTGCTCAGAGCAAGTGTCTTCCCTCCCTCTTTGTCCAACTCAATTCCTTCCGTTTGTAATGAGGCATTGATGCATTTACCTGTTTATTGTCTGTCTTTATCATGACTGGTCTTTATCCATGGCAGACATTCTAGGACTAAGTACCTGTCACTTACGAATAAAGTCCTTAATATCCATCTCCCTCAAATATACGAAGAAAGGGCTCTGAAATTTTGGTGGTATCAGTTACCCTTTGCTGCCTAACACATTATCCCAAACTCAGTGGCATGAAATAGCAAACATGTGTTTTAAAATTTCTCATAATTCGATTGGTTGCTTGGATAGTCTTCTTGTCTAGACTGGCTTGGCAGGGGCTGGCTGGTCTAGAACGGCCTCGCTCACCTACCTGGGGCAATCTCTGGGATAGCCAGGCCTGTCTCCATGTGCTTGCTCTCATGGTGGTAGAAGAGTTTCCAGCAGCAGCAGGAGAAGGCAAACTTTAATGCAGAAGCATTTTTCAATCCTTTGCTTGTATTAGGTTTGCTGAAGACCTATTGGCCACCCAAAGCAAGTCACATGGCCAAGCCAAGATCCATAGTGTCGACAAACTCTACCTCCGGATGGGAGAAGCTGTTAACAGTGTGGCCATTTTTACCCCCGATGAGTTCTTTGGGGCAGAACATTGGTTCCTGGGGACCAGGTGAAATTTACAAGGTGCCCACTCTCCATTCTCTTGAATGGAATAAAACACAATTAAAAAGAAGTGTGTCCCAACCACTCCTTCATCCAGCCCTGATAGACATGGCTCCTGGGGACATGTGACCTCCTTTACTTATTGCCTGGTAAGAACCAAGAACACCCCAATGCATTTTCCCAGGATATGTTCAATCCCACATCCAATCACCTCGACTCTACAGAAGTTTTTCCATTTGGGGGAAAATCCATTTTATGCCAAAAGTTTTCACATCTCAACATTCCAAAGTCACTATTGTTGACAACTAAACTAAACTTCTCACGAAATGCAACCTTATTTATCTGTCAGAGAAAAGGCATCCCTTTCAGACACCTTGACCACCTTTTCATCACAGTCTGCAGGCATCTGTCAAAATGTACTGTGCCTTATAAATATGTATAACGCCAGTTCTCATATTTTGTGCTAGGAGAGGGTATCAATGCTACAATTAATTAGTCTAATTTGCATTCAAGACTATACATAATTAATTTCTTCTTTAAAAGCTTTCAACATTTCTTTGTGGAAAGTGCAAAAGATCATTGATGAGGTTTGAAAAAGCAATTAACAATAAAATATGTCAATGCTGGAATGGGGAAATGGTAACAGGACAGCCCTGTGCCATTCAACGCCAGGATGATCCTGGGACTTGGAGATATTTGTTTTTCACCATTTCTCTTCTAGGTTGTCATTTTCAGTAAAGAAAATTCTTCTCTTTTTATTCTTCCTCCCTAGCTGCTCTTCTCCCTGATGTGATGTCTGTAAGCTGGCTCATCAGAAATACCTGACAAATGGATCATTCTCGCCTACCCTTATGGTGTTCTGATGGGCAGACTACTGGAAAAAAAGTCAAGACTATTCCTCCTATAACCACTGCAATAATATTGATGGTAATAATAATAACATCATCATCATCATAATGCACATTGATCGGGTGCGTGCTATTTCTCAGGCTCTAACAGCTCCTTATACATTATTTCTTTCTTTTTTTTCTTTTTTCCTTTTTTTTGAGACAGAGTCTTACTCTGTCACCTGGGCTGGAGTGCAGTGGCATGATCTCGGTTCACTGCAACCTCCACCTCCCAGGTTCAATCAATTCTTGTGCGTTAGTCTCCCCAGTAGCTGGGATTACAGACCACTGCCACCATGCCTGGCTGATTTTTGTATTTTTAGCAGAGTTGAGGTTTCACCATGTTGGCCAGGCTGGTCTCGAACTCCTGGTCTCAAGTGATCTGCCTGCCTTGGCCTCCCAAAGTGCTGGGATTGTAGGCCTGAATCAGCGCGTTTGGCCCCTGTATGCATTATTTCATTTAATGCTCACAAACAGCATTCTGCAGTTACTACTATTTCTAGTTCTTATTTAACATGTTAGGACAAGGGTCAAGATATATGCCCTGTGAGCCAAATCCAGCCACACTCATCCATTTCCCACAATGGCAGAGTTGCAAGTTGTGGAAAACACTGCATGACTCACAAAGCTGAAAATACTTACTATCTGACTCTAGTACTTTCCTGTTGCTGCTATAACAAATTACCGCACATTTGGTGGCTTAAAGCAACAAACCTATTATCGTACAGTCCTAGAAGATGGAGGATGGACGTGGGTCTTCCCAGGTTAAATTCCCAGTGTGAGCAGGGCTGTGCTCCTTTCTGGAGGCCCTGAGGAAGAATCCATGTATTTGCCTTTCCCAGCTTCTAGACATTGCCTGCAGTCCTTGGCTTGTAGCCTCTTCCTTCATCTTTGAAGCCAGCAGTGGTTGATAGAGTCTTTCTCACATTGCACCACTCTAACACTGCTCCTCCTACCTCCCTCTTTCTTTTAAAAGGATCCTTGTGATGACATTGGGCCCACCTGGATAATCCAAGTAATCTCCTCATCTCAAGATTCTTAATTTAATCACATCTGCAGTCTCTTTGGTCACATAACAAAATGTATGCACAGGTTCCAGGGAGCAGGACATAGACACTGGAGGGTTATTGACCTGCGACCCACAGGCCTTTTCCAGGACGTTTGCCAGCCCCTAGGTCAGGAGACTGAGATCCAGAGGGATTCTTCTAAAAAGTTAATCAGAACAATTCTCCCTCTGCTCCAAGCCCTCCGAGGGCTCCCTCCTTATTCAGAGTAAAGCCACATGCCATGCAAGACTCTTCTCAACCTGGCCCGCTGTGCCCACACACCTCCCTGCCCTATTTTTCTCTTTCTCTCCTTCTTGCTTAATCTCCCTCAGTCACACAGACCTCTTTGCTCTGTCTCTCTGTATGCTGAGCACAAGCCCACCCTAGGCCCTTTGCACATGCTGTTGGCTCAGCCTGGAGTATTTCTCCTCCAGTTAACTCCTTGGCTAACTCTTTCCTTTCCATCAGATGTCTGCCCAAATGTTCTCTTATCAGATAAGCCTTCTCTGGTGACCCTGAATAAAACAGTATCTCGGCCAGGCATGGTGGTTCACACCTGTAACCCCAGCACCTTGGGAAGTCAAGGTGGGCAGATCACCTGAGGTCAGGAGTTCAAGACCAGGCTGGCCAATGTGGTGAAACCCCATCTCTACTAAAAATACAAAAATTAGCCAGGCATGGTGTGGGCGCCTGTAATCCCAGCTACTCGGGAGGCTGAGGCAGGAGAATCACTTGAACCCGGGAGGTGGAGGTTGCAATGAGCCGAGATTGCACCACTGCACTTCAGCCTGGGAGACAGAGCGAGACTCCATCTCAAAAAACAAAACAAAACAAACAAACAAAAACAGTATCTGTCTCCCTCTCCCTAGCTCCTTAACCTGTTCTGCTTTTCCCCCTGGCACTTCCACCATCTGAAATATTGTGCAAATGTGTTGATTCATTTGTTTAGTTTCCCTGACTGCACTAGAATGTTCTGTAAGGACAGTAATTGGTCTGTTCTGTTCACTGTTGTATTCTGAGTAGCTGGAAAAGCGTGTTGAAGACTTCTGCACCCAAGATCCTCAAGAAAACCTATTGATCATAGTTTTAGGGACTGAGCCAGTGGTGTTAAGGCAGGTCTCGCCTGAGGAAAAATGGTTTGGAATTGGAAAGGCAAGCACACCTACATGAGGGTCTTGCAGCAGGTCTTGGTGAGGAAGCAATTTAGCTAGTTGGCAGTCTTATCTTCCAGAAGCACATATCTCCTGCAGCGAACAAGTCTGTTAGTTTTGCTTGGTCTTCTGTGTTGTCTAACACAGATGCAGGGAGTTCTGTTGGCTTCAGTTCTCAAATGCCTACCTAGGGTATAGGAGGTATTCAACTAACATTTGTTGAAGAGATAGAATGAATAAACGAACGAATGGTTCAATGGATAAATGGTGGTGTGATTTACCCAGGGCTTCATAACTAGTGAGTAGAGGAACCAGGATTTGAACTGGAGGCTGCTTGACTCCAGCCCTAAAGCTCTTAACAGTTCACTCACTCCAATGTCCTCACATCTGACAGCCTCTTCCAGTGGAGGGTAAGGCAGTGTTTCTTCTCCTGCACCTACTTACATTTACTCACTGATATGGTTTGGCTCTGTGTCCCCACCCAGATCTCATCTCGAATTGTAATCCCCACCAGGGCGGGGCGTGGTGGGAGGTGATTGGATCATGGGGACAGTTTCCTCATGCTGTTCTCGTGATAGGGCATGACTTCTCATGAAATCTGATATTTTTATAAGTGGCAGTTTTCCCTGCTCTCTCTCTCTCTCTCTGGCTGCCATGGGAAGATGTGCCTTGCTTCCCCTTCTCCTTCCTCCATGATTGTAAGTTTCCTGAGACCTCCCCAGCCATATGGAACTGTGAGTCAATTAAACCTCTTTCCTGTATAAATTACCCAGTCTCTGGTACTATCTTTATAGCAGTGTGAGAACAGACTAATACAGTTACCATTTACTTCTGAGCTATTGTCTTATTTAAAACTAAAAGACTGCAATTTTGCTGTATAACTAATGGGCAGTCAGGAACAGAATGAATCCTCAATAAATGCCAATTATTGCTGTTCTTGCTGTTAGCTGATTTCTGCATTGGTAAGGGCAGAGATGCTGCCCTGCCTCGATGGTGCCATCAAACCAAAAATCAGGAGGATCTGGTCTTTCCTCTGCTTCCCTCTGCATATCTTCTTCCTTCTTGCCTTCCCACCAATGCTTTGGTCTACAATGTGTCACAAGGGAATGTCCCAAGGGAAGATGGTGACTCCATTCTCCTTTTCCATCATTCAACAAATATCTGTCCGTGGTCAATAAGTCACCCAAGAGAAGTCGACATTCAAGTACCTTCTCTTTTCCTTGAGGCACTCACAGCACATTTTCCCCTCTCAGTGGCCACTCATGGGAGGGAGAAGAAAGAGTAGACAGTTCTGTGCTCTCTGCGGAATGGGACAACTTCCTGATCAGAAGACTATAAATAAGCCTTTTGCCCCTCTAAGCCTTCCTTTCTCAGAATTGTTACATGGACTAAATAATAGAAAGTATACAAAGAGCTTAGCCCAGCGCCTGCAGAGTAAACATTCCACAAAATAATAATGATCTGTATTACGACTATCTAATTGTGATCATAATAGGGAAAAATGTTTTGGGTACCTGCCCATTTGTCCCCAGGCTTTCCTGAAAAGGTGACACCAGGCTTCACAGAGGATGGTTTTTTTTTTCCAACTATAAAAAGAATAACCAAGGAATCACAGCTACCAGGAGGAAACAATTCTGTGTTCACATCTAAGGGAAAAAAAATTGCTTTTCTTTGCAGGCACTGAAAATGACCAGCAAGACTGGGCGTGATGGCCTGTAATCTCAGCACTTTGGGAGGCTGAGGTGGGCAAATCACAAAGTCAGGAGTTTGAGACCAGCATGACCAACATGGTGAAACCCCGTCTCTACTAAAAATACAGAAATTAGCTGGGAATCCCAGCTACTTGGGAGGCTGAGGCAGGAGGATCACTTGAACCCTGGAGGTGGAGGTTGCAGTGATCTGAGATCAAGCCATTGCACCAAAAGAAAAAGAGAGAGAGAGAGAAATGTCTCAAGAGGCAAAGGCCATCTTTCAAATGTAAATCAACCTTGGGGGTGTGGTGTGGCCAGAGAGGTGAGGTCAAGAGAATACTGGATGATGTCCTATTTATGACATAAATCAGGGCCCCCCTCATTAGAGTTTCCATAATCATGAGGCAGGCCTCCCAATTTCATAAATAATGCTACATAATGGTTATGCATAACTGATCATTCAGAATAAACCCCAGATATTATTAAAATAACTAAATCCCCTCCACCATCACCAGAAAGAGCCTCGAGGCAGGGAGAATCCTGGACATTTCTGGACTCTCCTGCGAAACCTGCACGAGTGGCTGGGATTCCCTATGGGGGCCTGACTTAACTCAGAAATGGGCCAGGGGGAAACTTGGGAAGCCCCCTGTGCTCCCAGCCTGTCTCTGCCCCATCTGCTGGACAGCCTGGCCTTCCTGGAGGGCTTGAGGGAGGAACACCTTCTCCCTGGGCCACCTATGCCAGCTGCCTGCTGGAGGGAGGCTGACCTGGGAAAGCCCAGCACATACTCGGGGCCCTGCCCAGCAGCAAATCCTCCTCAGAGCCCGTTGGGGACAAGAGCCAAGCCAGAGAGACATCTCTGAGGCAACAGCAATGTCCGTGCTTGGGCGTTACAGTCTCCACAGCTCACATCTTCTCAGAGGCTAAACCAATAGGAATAACAGCAGGAGCTGGCGGCTGATGACTGAACAAGTGCTCAGAGCCCTGGGAGAGCTGCCGTCCATCTGGGATTTCTTTCCATGCGGACAACGGCCCTTTGAAGAGGGTGCTAATGTTGTCCCCATTTTCCAGGTGGTGAAACTAAGACTTACCCAGAGGCTGACACCAGCTTCCCAAAGACTACCCGTTTAGGGTAGAGGTGGGCTCTGATGTAACTGCCCCACGCACAGCACCCCTCTGCAGGTACTCATGAATAGCCACCTAGTCACGCTTCTCATTTATCCAGTACCTTTCATGGCACCACTTACAATACTCTCCATGAGCTGTCTTTGCTGTTCTTAGATCCTGCAAGGATATCTATTATCATTTATATTTAACAAATTGGAATGGTATTATATAAGCAGCCAGGCTACATCTGGCAGAGCGTTGTTTTGGGGAAAAAAATTAATTGTGAAATAATAAAACATGAAAAAATACAAACAACTTACATCCAGGGTATGAAAACACTGAGCATGAGCAGGCCACGGTGTGCCCCCCACGGATAAGAACCCGGAAGAACTCCTTGGCTAAAACACGTCGCTGCTCTGATTTGGGGGAACATTCTCCAGTGGCGTTCTCATTGCTTCCCAAACACACAAGTTTTACAGATGAGGCCATGGTTGAAGAGGGGGGCTCTGAGCTCAGAGTGAAACATGGTTAATATACAGATTTCTCACTATGTGGTAATGGGGTGCTTGTTCCCAATGTGGGGAAAAGAAAAAATAAACCAGAATAATTAATCATTCCATAAGAATACAAATCCCTTTATTCTCTGTTCTAATAAAAGAGTGGCACTCTCCCCTGCAGCATTTTTGTAAAGCGTTGATTGAAGTATCGCATCCAGGAAGCCTGACTGACACGATCCATAAGCCGTTGCGCACAGGCGCTACTCCATTCATTCATTCATTCATCCATTCATTCATTCATTCATCCATTCATTCATTCATCCATCCATTCATTCATTCATTCCTTCATCTGGCAAAGATTGATTAAGCTCCTACCAAGTGCCAAGCCCATTTCTAGGAGCCGAGCACACATCAGGGAACAAAAAAGGCAAGAAACCTTGTCCTCGTGGAGTTTACAGTTAAACAACATTTAAAAATAAAACAATAACGAGTTTGGGGAGTTAGGAATTTAAAACAACAACAACAAAAAAAAAGGATTAAAAAAAAAAAACTAGGCTGGGTGCTGTACACAACTGGGATTTTAGCTCACGCCTGGAATCCCAGCACTTTGGGAGGCCAAGGTGCGAGGATCACTTGAGGCCGGGAGTTTGAGACCAGCCTGGACAGTATAATGAGACCCTGTTTCTAAAAAAGAAGTTCAAGAAAAATTAGCTGGGTGTGGTGGTGCATGCTTGCCGTCCCAGCTAGTAGAGATGCTGTGGCGGGAGGATGGCTGGAACCCAGGAGTTTGAGGTTGCAGTGAGCTATGATCACACCACTGCACTCCACCATGGGTGACAGAGCAAGACTCTGTCTCTATTTAAGAAAATTTTAAAAATAAAAAAATCAAACATAGGGTATGTCTGATAGTGGTAAGATAAAAATAAGGCAGGGGAGGGGGCTAAGGGATGCTGGGAGTTGGGGGAAATCCCTGGTGTTTTGGTAGCAATTTGAAGGAGATCTGCAGAGGAGAAGGGGAGAGGATGTGTCTGCCTGGGATGTGCAGGCAGAGGGAAGAGCAAGAGCATCTGAGAGAGAGAGCAGGATGGATGGGCTCCAGAAACACCAGGAGGCCGGTGTAGCTACACAGGTGGGCAGAGGGCAGTGGCAGGAGATGGGGTCGGTGGGAGATGGGGACAAATCATAGGGCCCTGGGCATACTTCAAGGGCCTTGGTCTTACCCCATGTGATGGGAGCCACCGGGGCAGCGATCAGATCCAACGTGGTTTAACAGGACTCCTCGGGCTGCCAAATTCAGAATCTAAGGGGGCCCAGCAGGGAGCTTGGTAAAGGCAGTTCTGTAACTGTAACACTCTCTATGCACCTTTCTGTATAAAAGAAAACTCTGTAAAATAAATTCTGCAATATTTATTCTTTGCAATACATGACCTATGTCTATATACTTTTGCTATGATTTGAAGATTTGTTCCTTCCAAGACTTAGGTTGAAATTTGATTGGCATTGTAAGAGGTGGAACCTTTAAGAGGTTAATCACCTCTTTAGTCCACAAGGTCTCTGCTCTTAGTAATGGATTAAGAGCTATTATCCAGGGAGTAAGTTCATTAGAAAAGGGAGAGTTCAAATGAGAACACATGGACTTGGGGAGAGGAACAACACACTCTCGGGCCTGTCAGGGGTTGGGGAAAGAGGAAGGAGAGCATTAGGACAAATACCTAACACGTGCTGGGCTTAAAACATAGATGAGGCTGGGCACCGTGGCTCATGCCTGTAATCCCAGCACTTTGGGAGGCCAAGGCAGGCAGATCACCTGAGGTCAGGAGTTCGAGACCAGCCTGGCCGACATGGTGAAACCACATCTCTACTAAAAACACACACACAAAAAATAGCCAGACATGGTGGCACATGCCTGTAATCTCAGCTAACTCAGGAGGCTGAGGCAGGAGAATCTCTTGAACCTGAGAGGCGGAGATTGCAGTGACCAGAGATTGCGCCATTGCACTCCAGTCTGGGTGACAGAGCGAGACTCCGTCTCAAACAAACAAACAACAACAACAACAACAACAACAATAAAAAACCTAGATGATGGGTTAATAGGTGCAGCAAACCACCATGGCACATGTATACCTATGTAACAAACCTGCACGTTCAGCACATGTATCCCAGAACTTAAAGTAAAAGAAAGAAAGAAAGAAAGAGAGAGAGAGAAAGGGGAAGGAAGGAAGGAAGGAAGGAAGGAAGGAGGGAGGGAGGGAGGGAGGGAGGGAGGAGGGAAGGAAGGAAGGAAGGAAGGAAGGAAGGAAGGAAGGAAGGAAGGAAGGGGCAAGTTTAGTCTTTTCTCTCTCTCACCCTCTCTGCCCTTCTGCCTTCCACCTTCCCTGGGATGGTGCAGCAAGAAGACGCCTGCCAGATGTTTGCACCTTGATCCTGGACTTCTCAGCCTTCAAAACTATGAAAAATAAATGTCTGTTCTCTATAAATTACTCAATGTCAGATTTTTTTTACAGCAACACAAAATGAACTAAGACAACATTCTACATTTGTATACATACATTACCACACGGGACTGCATGCTCAAACCAAGGACGCTAAGAATATTTAAGGAATTTTTAAAGCTATCTTTTGCCATAGGAGATGTGTGCTTTTCTTGTCAACTTTATCATCTCATCCTAGCATTGTGTGGTGTCCTACAACTGCCTATACCTGCCTGGGTTTATGTGGCCTAGCCCCAAAAATGAAGGCTCTCTCCTAGACCTTTTGTAGCCCGTCCAACTACAAAACAGGGGGAAATTTTTTTCGGATAAGTATTTGAATTGAAATAGACCCACCGTCTTTGCATATCAGGGAGACATTTTGCAGAGTTGGGTCATGAACAGGGCGACCCCTGGCTCCACGCAGACCCTGCCTGTCTTGTAGCCATGTACCCAGTGCTAGAACAGTGCCTGATGCACAGTAGGCCCTTAACAAAAATTTGTTGAATGAATGAATGAATTCCTTCAAAGTAGGAGCTAAGGTGACCTTTAGAACAAATGAAAGGGAGAGAAAAGCCGCAGAGTGCAGGATTTTATGCATCAGGAGTTGAGGGGGATGAAGGTGAATGAAGGTGGCCGTTGGAACCCTGTGCAGTTGAATTAAAGAACGTGAAAGAGCTGCTGAAAGGGCAGGTGTGTAACTGCAGTCCAAGGTCACACCTTTCACAAAGGCTGTAACGGTTTGACTGACAGCCTTAGGAGAAACCCTTCATTTCCTTTTGAGGCTAAGGAGGAGATTAGAGGGCTCTGTTCAAAGTACTGTGCCTCCTATCCTAGGTATCAGTGGGGCTGGCTTTTCAATAGCCTTTAGCAACTGGTCCTAAGAGCCTGTGCTCAAAGATTTAGCATGGATCTGAGGTGTCATTAGCCACTCAGGCAAGAAGACTGTCCCTTCCTCTAAGAGCTCACAGGAAGGCTGGTGCTGGGGCAGGTGGGGAGGTGGGGACAGAGAAGCAAGAAGCTCTGGAGCCAAACAGACTTGGTGGCATCCGGCCCACAACACGCATCCGGCCTGTCTGCATCTCAGGCTCCTCCCCTGTGGGCAGGGAGTTACAGGATCGCTCATTTACTGACTTGCCGTGCTGAACTGAGGACTTGTGTACTAGAAAAATAAAGATGATTAAGAGATAGTCCTTGCCCTGTGGAAGCAGGGGCAATTTAGAAATGTTTGATTGTGGCTGGGTGCGGTGGCTCACGCCTGTAATCCCAGCACTTTGGGAGGCCAAGGCGGGCGGATCATGAGGTCAGGATATCGAGACCAGCCTGGACGATATGGTGAAACCCCGTCTCTACTAAAAATACAAAAAAATTAGCTGGGTGTGGTGGCGGGTGCCTGTCATGCCAGCTATTTGGGAGGCTGAGGCAGAAGAATCGCTTGAACCCGGGAGGCAGAGGTTGTGGTGAGCTGCGATTGCGCCACTGCACTCCAGCCTGGGGGACAGAGCCAGACTCCATCTCAAAAAAAAAAAAAAAAAAAAAAGAAATGTTTGATTGTTTGTTTACACAAATGGCCTTCCATAAAAGCCTTTCTAAAAATAACAAGTAGGAACATAACTACTACCAATGGGGTGGGACATGAAGGGGGTGATCTCCCAGTGAAGTCTACAGCAGACGTGAAAACCTGAACCACAATCACAGCACGTCCCCAGCCATCTCTAAATAAAACAACAAATAACCACAGACTGAGAAAACCGAGGAGCAAGGGGCTCAAGTCTCAACTTAGTCAGAAGATGTCCCAGAAATTATCCTCTAACAGGGGAGGGAGATTTATTTGGTGGGAAGTGAAGTCCAACTCCAAAAACCCCATTAGCCCAGAGGTCCCTGCAGTCGTCCACCCATGCACCTGACTCTGCCTTGGAGACGGCAGAGAAGTAACCCCAAAGCATGCATGGCTCAGGCTTTTTTAGGGATTAATTTGTACCTCAAACATCACAGAGTGTGTGAGTTCAGAATTTGGGATCACTGAGCAGTTCAGAGGAGATGAGAATGACTCCCAATAATGCATAATTAATCATTATGTTGCAAATGACAGAAAACCCATTCAAATAATAAAGGAATTACTCATTCAGAATCAGAAAAGTCAAGGATTAAGTTAATCTCAGGCAAGGCTGGATCCAGCCGCTCATGGTCATATCATCGAGAACTTTATTTCTCCGTACCTATTCTTTCTCCCTTTTTTTTTTTTTTTTTTTTTGAGATGGAGTCTCGCTCTGTCGCCCAGGCTGGAATGCAATGGTGCAATCTCGGCTCATTGCAACCTCTACCTCCCAGGTTCCAGTGATTCTCCTGCCTCAGCTCCCTGAGCAGCTGGAATTACAAGCATGCACCACCACACCCAACTAATTTTTACATTTTTAGTAGAGACGGGGCTTCGCCATGTTGGCCAGGCTGGTCTTGAACTCCCGACCTCAGGTGATCCACTCGTCTCGGCCTCCCAAAGTGCTGGGATTACAGGCGTGAGCCATCGTGCCTGGCCTCTTTCTTCATTCTTCAGTGTGAGCTTAATCATAAACTATACCTAGGAACTGCTAGCAGCTCGAGTCATCCCCTTTTGGTGGCAAAATGTCACAGTCACTTGCAAATTTCATAATCTTATGCTCTACACATGATCCCATGCAAGGGGCTTTATTTTCCCAGAAGTCCCCGTAAATAGCTGTTCATATCAGGTTTTTAAAATAATATTTTTAAAATTTTAGAACAATTTTAGATTTACAGGAAAATTCCAAAGAAAGTACAGAGTTCCCATGTACTCACAGCCAGTTTCTTCCATTAACATCTTAGGTGACCATGGTACATTTGTCATGAGCTGACATTGATACAATATTATCAACTAAAGTCCACATTTATTCAAATTTCCTTAGCTTCTACCTAATGTCCTTTTTCTGCCCAGGATCCTGCATGACATTTAGTCATCATATCGCCTCAGGCTCCACTTGGCTGCAACTGTTGCTCAGATTCTCCTTTTCTCTGGTGACCTGCACCATTCAGAGGAGGACCTGCCAGGTATTTGCAGACTGTCTCTCAGTTAGGATTTGTCTGATGTTTTCTCATGAATAGATGGGGTTATAGGTGTCTGGGAGGAAGATCCCAGAGGTAGAGTGCCCTTCTCATCCCATTACGTAAGCATATATGCTCTGAACACAACTTATCACTGTTGATATTAACCTTGATCACCTGGCTGGGGTGAGGCTTGTCAGGTTTCTCCACTGTGAAGTTACTCTTTCCCCCTGGACTCTTTGAAAGGAAGTCCCTATGTGCAGGCCACACTTCAGGAGTGGGAGCTATGCTTCCCCATTGAGAGTGAAGCATCTCCATAAATTATTTGGAATATTTCTACATGAGAGATTTGGCTACTTCTCCCTATTTATTTAATAATTTACTTATATCAGTATGGAGCATATATATTTATTTTGAACTCTGAATAAATATTTATTGATTTATTTTTATTTATAATCTAACACTCCTTTACTTTCCTGCTCAAGTTGCTCTCGCTTTGACCACAGGGAGCTCTTTTGGGTGGCTCCTGCGCCCTTTGGCCATGACCCCATGATTTGAGGTTGTTTGTTTGCTTTAGCATTTCTTACTTTCTGGAACTAGAAGACGCTTCAGGCTTATGTTGTATATTTTCTGCCCCAGTCCTGGGATCTGCCATTTCTCCAAGGAGCCCTGGTTCCTTTTATTGTAAGATCTGGGCTCTAGATGCACTTGTTTTGTTGTGAGATTGGGCCTCACTCTGTCGCCCAGGCTGGAGTGCAGAGGTGCCATCTCGGCCCACGGCAACCTCTGTTTCCCGGGCTCAAGAGATTCTCCTGCCTCAGCCTCCCAAGAAGCTGGGACCACAGGTGGGCACCACCATGCCTGGCTAATTTTTTATATTTTGGTAGCGACAGGGTTTTGCCATGTTGCCCAGTCTGATCTTGAACTCTTGAGCTCAAGCAATCCGCCTGCCTTGGCCTCCCAAAATGCTGGGATTACAGGCGTGAGCCACTGCGTTGGCCTAGTTGTACTTGTTGATACCAAGGTGACATTGCTTCTAGACCCTCTCAGTTGAGGGAGCAAGGAGACATTATTTGTTTTTCATGTCTTTTTGATGTGGATTTGAGATACACCTATTCACTGAGCCAGCCTCTGGGTCGAGGGAACATGCAGGCTGGTTAGACAATCAGAGTCTGCCCTGAGGCAGGCCAGATGACACATTTGGACTCAAACTACAGGGCTAAGCCTGGCAGTTTCCTCAAGAGCACTCAAGGTGCTGATAAGGAAGAGGGGAGATTGGTGTAGACTGGTGTTCAGCAGTAAGGACAAATATCCATTACCATGGGGGAATAATTAAATAAGAGTGGCCAGAGGCTGGGTGCAGTGGCTCACGCCTATAATCCCAGCACTTTGGGAGGCCAAGGCAGGCAGATCACTTGAGGTCAGGAGTTCGAGACCAGCCTGGCCAACATGGTGAAACCCCATCTCTACCAAAAAATATAAAAATTAGCCAGGCATGGTGGAGCGTGTCTGTAATCCCAGCTACTCGAGAGGCTGAGGCAGGAGAATCGCTTGAACCCGGGAGGTGGAGGTTGCAGTGAGCCAAGATCATGCCACTGCACTCCAGCCTGGGCGATAGAGCAAGACACAGCCTCAAACATAAATAAATAAATAAATAAATATTAAAAATTTTTTAACAAAGGGGGTGGCCAGAAAGAACTGCAGTTTCTTTGGCCTGATACTTTATTACAAATCCCCTTTCCTTTAGAGAAAGTGCTGGGCAGTAAGTGATTCAGGAAAATGATAAATTCCTTGAGCATCTATTCCCAAAGTCACGTGTGCAATAATGAAATATTTTTAATCTTGTCCTTCAAACCAGCGGGCTTGTCTGGTAATAGGTTCCAATTAAATCCTTTTTCTTAAATTACATTGTTGTTAAAGACTTTGTTATCTTCACACGATATTCCCCCCACTGCTCTCAGCCCAACCCTCTCAAAATTGCCTCGCCATCCTCCTTTCCTATTAAAAAATGGAAAATTGCACAATTCACCTAATTAGTCAAATTTGAATCTTATGTGGCTATCACAGCCCAATGGTTGAATTTCACACACCATTTGAAAAGCTATGGTAGAAACGCCGTTGTTGATTCCTCCTCACACTCCAGTGGTACTGTTCAATTACAAAAGGAATTATTTGGCTTTCTGTCACCACGATGCCTTAGCAATATGCTATTAACCTTTATTGATTTTTGCTTAAATATATTCAAGATGGGCACATTTTTGTAAATCTAATGTGCTGGCATTTAAACAGAAATATTTCATTAAATGGATTTCTTTTTAAATGAAATTTGCCAAATGATTACAAATGATGGGAGATGAGTTTTGAACTTGAAGATGTGACATGAAGGTTCTGGGAAGAGGCTTTCTGTGCCACCAAACAGGCTGGGGCACTTAGAGTGGATTTTGAGGGGAATGCACATAGCAGGGGAGGCAAGATTCTCGCCCTGATGCGTGCCTAAGCTGGTGAACATAAAAGCACCTTCCTTGCAGGGCTGCTGGGGGCCTTGAGGCCAACACAGACCAGGGGTGCAGAGCCCTGGCTGGCAGGAAATGGTCAGCAGAGGTGATGGTGATGATGCTGACATCTGCGAAGTATCAGTCACTCATGTCTATCATATATTATCACTATTAATGGCTTTAGGAGAAATGTTTACAATTTGGGGGAATCTCGTGAAAGTATAATCTATTTTATTAACTAGAGACATAAATAAGTGAAGCCCCCTTGAAGCAGAGACCTCCCCTCTCCAATCCTGCTCTCTCTCCAGGCCTCAACTTGCAATTTACATTCACAAAGATTTCTCTTTCTTTTTAAAAGCTTTTTTCTTTTCTGTTGTTGTCAGTTTGAGGGGAAGAGGAGCTTGTCAGTGTGCGTGTGTGTTTTGTTTTTGCTGTTGTTGGATTTTTTTGATGATCAATTGCCTCTCATTGTTCTCTGGTTTAGGGAACGTTTACCAATGAAACCAGTTCCACCCACCTGGGCATGGAGAGGATACAGTAAAACATTCTGATAGCTTTACACACACCTCCACATCCCTCTATACCTTCTAAACACATCCCACGTTTGACTAGCTCTATCCAGGGAGGGGGACATTTATAGGAAAATTTCAGACACCAGGTGACCCACCCCATTTGAAGTCTGTCCTTGGAATGAGGCGAGGATAGGGTTGGAGAAAGAGCTGCTTTTCAAATTGCTCTAGAATAGGCACAACTTGAGCAAATGTGAAAAGAAGTTTTAAAATGAAAAGTCAAAAGTCACAGGGATGCTGGTCTCAGACAGCTGTCAGTTCTCAATGCCTGCCAAGAAAGCTCAGTTTTCCTTAGGGTTTTCCTTAGGTGTGGACAGAAAGTGGCTTCCTCCTGTATGTGGGACAGACTTTTGCTTATTCTTGCTTGATTTTTTTTTTTTTTTTTTACTTAGGCTATCCAGTGAGCTTGGGGCTTGAAGGAGCATGGCCAACATCTTTACTGTTCTGCCACAATCCTTATAATAAAATAATTCAATAGGTTCCACTGACGGCACACTCACCCTGCACTTTGCTCATGTTTAGATAAATGGCTCCATTTATACCCAGTTAGACCAAAATCTTGGTGTGGCCTCACAATCATGGCAGAAGGTGAAGGAGGAACAAAGACATGTCCCACATGGTGGCAGGCAACAGAGCGTGTGCAGGGGAACTGCCCTTGATAAAACCATCAGATCTCATGAGACTTATTCACTATCACGAGAACAGCACAGGAAAATCCCGCCCCATGATTCAATTACCTCCCACTGGGTCCCTCCCACGATGTGAAGATTATGGGAACTACAATTCAAAATGAGATTTGGGTGGGGACACAGCCAAACCATATCAGCGAGGAAAGCGTCTGTCCCTGCCTGCTCCATGTCCTTCCTCTCTCCCTGGCTCACACGGCTCCAGCCACACTGACTTCCTCCTTGTTCCTTGAATGCAGCAATCCAAACTTGTCCCTCCTATAGCCTTGCTTTGGACAGTGTTCTGCCCAGAAAGCTTTTCCCTAGAAATCCACAGGTTCATCCCTTCACTTCATTCTTATTTCATCTAAAATGTCACCTGCCTGACCACCAAACCAAAGCTGTCTCCTCTCCATCACAGTCGTATCCTGGCCTACTCACCATGCTCCATGGTTATCCTATTTATTAGAGGGTTTACTAGCTTATCATCCAATTTTGCTACCAGTATGTAAGTACCCTGGGTGGAAGGACTTTGTCGAAGTAGCTCATGGCTGTGTTGCCAGGACCCAGCACAGTGCCTGGCAGGATGTAGACACTCAGCAAATATTTCTAAGAAGCTCATCGCAGCTGTGAAGCACTGGGTGCTTTGTTTCACCCCTCTGAGTGTCCATATGCTCATCCCTTGCAGAGGTGAAATGAGATGGCGTGGACTTCTGGCTTCTGGTGACAACCACAGATGCTGGACAAAGCATGAGTAACGATTCCCTGAGAGCACTGGGCAGTGAGCAAAACCAGGCAGAAACTGGAAGGCAGCTGACACTTGGAATAACCAGGGTGACTTTCTCATTGTGTAGTTTATTTGCCTTTGATATAGATCATAGCCCAAGACCCACTTCTAGAACAAGAGGGTTAAAGCTATGACAAAAAAGCCACAGTTTCACTGAGTTGAAGAACCATAGGCTGGAGTTTGGGACAATCACATTCTCAAATTACTTCAAAGGAAGGAGGAATTCCAAAACAGAGAGAAGCAGAGAGAAAGAGCCCTAACTTACTTGTTTAAAATTTGACCTGGTCTCTAGCTAATCCCTGAAAAGATTGAAAGTCAGAATCCAAGAAGTCCAGCAAGGTAAAAGAACTTCATAGATATTTTAGCCATGGACCACTGCAGAAGGGATCAATTTTATAGTTTGAGTCTAGCCAAGTTAACTGTATGCTTTAAAAAATAAATAATTAATAAATTTTCTTCAGAGAAACACAACAGAATCTGGAATCTCTACATATACAATTCATAATATTTAGAATGCAACTAAAAATTAGTAGGCCTTCAAAAAAACAAAAACAGGTAAATGTGACCCATGCTTAAGAAAAAAGGCAATTGATGGAAAACAATCTCATAATAACCTAGAATTGAAATGACCAGACAAAGATTTTTTTTTTTTTTTGAGATGGAGTCTCACTCTGTTGCCCAGGCTGGAGTGCAATGGTGCAATCCTCAGCTCACTGCAACCTCTGCTTCCTGGGTTCAAGCAATTCTCCTGCCTCAGCCTCCCAAGTAGCTGGGATTACAGGTGCCCACCACCATGCCTGGCTAATTTTGGTATTTTTAATAGAGGTAGGGTTTTACCATGTTGGCCAGGCTGGTCTCGAACTCCTGACCAGGTGATCCATCCGCCTCGGCCTCCCAAAGTGCTAGGATTACAGGCATGAGCCACCGTGCCCAGCCCAGACAAGGATTTTATGCCAGTCGTATGCTCAAGGATTATAATTGACAGTATGCATGTAATCAACAAGTAAGAAATCTCAGCAGAAAAACAAAAACTATTAAAAAAGAACTAAATAGAAATTCTAGAAATAAAAAAATCTGAATTTTTAAATTCACTGGAGGAGCTTAACAACAAGATTGGCGATGGCAGAAGAGTCACTCATTTTGATGATAAATAAATAGAAATTATCCAATCTGAAAACAGACAAAGAGGATTTGAAAAATTTGAACTAGAGCCTCTGCAACCTGCGGGACAACATTGAAAGGTCTAACACTCACTCTTCTAGACCTAGAAGGAGATAGATAGAAAATGGGGTAAAAAAAAAAAATCATAAACAATGTCTGAAATGTTGCAAATCTGATGAAAGACATACATTTACAGATTCAAAAAGATCAGTGAACCCCAAGAAGGATGACTACAACAACAATAATTAGGCACACTATAGTCAAACATGAAGAGAAGATCCTAAAATCAGCCAGAGGAAAAACAGCCCGTTACATGCTAATTACTACCAACTTCTCTTCAGAACCCATGGAGGCCGGGACATAATGAAATAACATCTCTAAAGTACTTTGATAAAGGAGGCGGTGTCCTTTTGGCCTTAGCCAAATTTCATAGATTTTCCAGTGACCTGTCTCTCTCACAAGACTGGGAGATCCTTTAAAATAAGGCCTTCCAGAAACCCTGTTGAATTAAATGCAAGGAGAATTGCTTTTTAAAATCATGATTATAAAAATTAATAAGCACTAAGCACCTTCCGTGAATTATCTCAATTAACTCTTGCAAAAACTCCTCAAGGAAGGTGCCTTTGATTATCTACAGGCTCAGGGAGGCTCAGTGACTTGCCCTGGGCCATGTGGCTGCTGAGAGATGGGTCTGGGATTTGAGCCCAGGCAGTCTAGCTTGAGAGTCTACTAGTGTAGCTTGCCTGGGAGCACACCCTCAGCACTATATTTTGCAGTCTGGGGGAGACCAGTTCGGTCAGTGAATTTCTCACAGTGTGCTAAACATACTCTTGTCTTCTACCACTCCCAGGAAGACCAGGCATTCCAAATCAAGCAAGGAGCAGCCCAAGACTGTTTATTTTGCAGAATCAGCAAACCAGGAGGCCGGGCAGCCTCTGAGTCAGAAGTGATGACTGCACAACCTGTAAGGCAGCTGCAGCTGAGGATCCCCAGCGAGAGGAGCTGGGCTACTGGACCACACGCCCCACCCTGTCTGCAACACCTGGGTGAAGTCTCTGGCCAGACCAGCGGCTCTGCTAGCAGCTTTCCTGGTTGGTGCCGAGCCTGGAGACAAAGGCCAGGCCAACTCTGGTATGGAAGCGTCAAGGGGCTAAGAGACCTTGCCTTGCTCTGCTCTGACCCAGTGCAGACCCGCCATGCTGCTCTCTGGCATCAGGGAGGCAGAGCTCTGCAGTGCTAACAGATCCAGAGTCAGATCGGCCTGAGTTCAAATTCCTGCTCTGCTTCTTTCAACTTCTAGAAAGGGACCTTAGAAAAATCCTTTTATCTTTCTAAGACTCAATATCCACATCTGTAGAATAGAACAATAACAATGATAGAAGCTTCCTTTGGAACTGTCGTGAAGGTCAAATGAAATAGCATGGAGTACCCAGCAAGTGTCTGGCCAGCATGCACCGGCTCTCTCTGCATTCTCTTCATCCCCGTCCCCAGGGCGCTCACCAATACTCTTAGAGCAGTTGCTCTAAGTTCCCTGCCCAGACCCCTCTGTAGACGGCACATGCATCCCCCGCAGCTCTAGGGTTGTGGATAAGAGCTTCACATGCAATCTTCCTAAGACAATTATCCTTCAGGGATGGATGCTGTTTGCCTGGAGATGCCGGGGTAGAGAGGCATGCTTTCTCCCCTGAGCTTTCTCCCCGAGCACCCAGGACCTGATGGGGATACAAAAGCCCTCCTTTGCCTCAAGGTAGGAAGACACCACGTGTGGCCATTCATGCCCCAGAGCTCGGGCTGGCGGTAGATTCCAGCTGAGCCGGAGCTGTGCTTGGCCTCTTCCTCTTCCTCTCCCTCTCCTGCTTCCTTCTCTCCCTTAGAGGTTGTTCTTCTCCCGAGAGCACCCCAACAAGCCACTTGCCCTGTTACTAGGGAACCTGACCTAAAATAGCTCCTGATATGTTTCTGCCTTTAAAAAGGGGCCCTTGTTCCCTGGCAAATGGTGAATTTCAAAGGGAAACTGCAATGCACGGAGAGACGAGCTGGAACAATATTACAGGTCGGATGGGGCTAGAGCTGGTCCCCAACCCCTGGCTGCAACCGACTGCTCTGTGGTCTCCTAGGAACCGGCCGCGCAGCAGGAGGTGAGCGGCGCTCGAGCGAGCATCACCGCCTGAGCTTCACCTCCAGCCAGATCAGCAGCGGCCTTAGATTCTCACAGGAGCGTGAACCCTTACTGTGACCTGCTCACGCTACAGATCTGGGTTGTGCGCTCCTTACCAGACTCTAATGAATGACTGATGATCTAAGGGGGAACAGCTTCATCCTAAAACCTCACCCTCCGCCCTGGTCTGTGGAAAAATTGTCTTCCACAAAACCTGTCCCTGGTGCCAAAAACGTTGGGGACCGCTGGGCTAGAGTTCACAAAAAGAACTTGAATTCAACAGTGGCCTGTGTCCCTCTGAAAGTTTCACCCGAGAACCCATTAACTCAGCCATGCTCTTGGCCGCCCAGTGCAGACTGTCCGTCCGTGCTCAGGTGGGAAGAAAAATCAAGCCATCTGCGTGGTACACCGGCTCACTGGCTCAGAGCCCGGAGCTGCTGAGTGGCACCTAGGGCCCCAGAGGGCAGGGAGCTTCTCCCCCTCCTGTTCCATGAGTCAGGGTGGGCTGCCCTGCTGTCACAAACAGACCCCAATGTATGATGGCTCCAACCCAATGCAGTTCATTTCATGGCCATGTAACAGCCTCCTTAGATGTTCCTGATGCAGGGACTCAGGGTCCCAGGCTCCATCTGTGGCTATGAATTCTTCCAGAATCCAGTTCGCAGAAGGGGAGGGTGTGGAAGAGGCGTTCCACTCTCACAACCCTGCGCCCAAAGTGGCACTTTGCCATCGTGCTCATTTCACCGGGGAAATATTCCTCACCTTCCTTCCCTTCCTCCTTTTCTTCCTTACTCCCTTAGCTTCCCTTCTTTTCTCTTCCCTTCCCTTCCCTCCCTCTCTCTTTCTCTTTCTCTATTTCTTTCCTTTTTCTTTCTCTCTCTTCTTTCCTTCCCTCCCTCCCTCTTTTCGTTTCTTTTTTTCTTTCTCTTTCTTTCTTTCCTTTCTTTCTTTTTCTTTCTTTCTCTCTCTCTCCTTCTCTTTCTTTCTCCCTTTCTTTCTTTCTCTCCCTCCCTCCCTCTGTCTCCCTCTGTCTTTCTTTCCTTCCTTCCTTCTTCCTCTTCCCTCCCTTTTTTCCTTCCTCCATTCCCTCCATAAGTATTTACTGAATTCCCATTCAGCACCACACATTGTGGGAGGTGCTGTTGCCCTAGGCCAGATCATGTCCCTCCCTCTTGGAGCTGACGGTCCTATTGCTCAGTGGTGGCTGCCTGGGGCCCTGTACTGAGCTTGGACAGTGCATCTGGACTGAGCAGGAAGGCACTCTTTGGTCTTCTGTGATCACAAGGCTGGGGTGGTGGCCACCAGACCTAAATTCATACCCTGACTCCACTCCCTCAACCCACATCTCTGTGGCTTTGGTCAAGTTCTCTGCTTTCGTTGCACTTTGGTTCCCAACTGTGGAAACGGTGGTTCGACACAATCTACCTCTTATGGTTATTTCACGGGTGCATAGATAGAATGTCTGGAAAGCCCTCAGCACATTGGCCAGCCTTTGTAGGGATCACCGAGTCCCAAAAGATAACGCAAAGGAAGGAATGTGGCCACACAAGCTGGAGCTGAGTCCAGCATGGGAGCGGCCAATGGCCTGGTGTCTCAGCAGCCAGACCCATTCATGGAGGGCAATTGTTCCTTTCTTAGCTCAGCATCCCCATGAGGACCTGTCTGTCTGGGCACACCTGGTGGGGCCTCGTCTTTCCTGGAAGTGACGTTCTTGCACTTCTATCCCAACATCTTGTTTTGAAAAACCTGTGCCCCTTCCTGGAGAGCAATGATGTGGGCAGGGAGGAAGGTCAGTTGCAAAGGACATCTACAGCCAGACGGGGGCTGGCTGCGGGGAATGTTGAGACTTTGTCCCAAATTGAGGTGTCATGCGGGGTTACAGAGCCCCGGGTGCCCCCTGGACAGAGTGTGGGCGGCTGCAAGGGTGGCAGCCGCTGGGGATGTGTTTTTTAATGGCTGTGGACACCAGTGCAGGCAGGAACTATAATCACAGTGAGCACTGACCCTTCCCAGGGGCCTCGGGGCAACACAGGGCTCTGGTGGACAAGCACGGCCGAGCCAGCAGCCTCTGAGAACACCCGTGTCATCTCAGTGTAGGCCAGGACCTGCCCGTGGAGGGAATTCCTGAGGGGAATCACAGGACATGGGTGATCAAAAGGAAGGCGGTCGCCTCTTGGGAAATGGGGCATCAAAAGCCCACACCTGCATTTGAGGTGTGCGCTCAGAAGGAATTTTCCCTCCCTCACCACCTTTGTTTCCAGACACATCTCTCTTAGCCCCTCCAGCTGTTGCTGTGTTTTATCTTTTTTCAAAAAAGAAAAAATATATATATAATATATATGTGCACACACCTGTATCTGATACAACCTCAAATATGGTGCAAAAGGTTATACGGGGAAATGTAAGCTTTCTCCAGCCCCTGAGCCCCCAAGTTTCTCTGCTCACTTTCCCAGAGACAAAAAGCTCCTGTTGCTAAGTTCTGAGGTGTCCCCACAAGATCACCCATGCTTCTTACAGACACGCGTGTTTCTTTTCTATTTCTCCAAAGCACAAATTATCATGTGGTATACACTCTACACTGCATGTGACTTTTGTACCTGATATATCTCAGCAGTCTTTTTGAATCAGTACCTAGAGGATGTCCTTGTTGTTTTTCAGAATATTATAGTATTGTACTGTGCAGGTGTTCCATAATTTAATTTAAGCATATTGACCTAATTTAAGCATATTGATGGCCATTTGGGGTGTTTTCATACCCTTGCTTTTCAAAGTCATGCTGCAACAAATAACCATGTGCGTGTATCATTGTCACGCCTGTGTCCGAGGACATCTGAAGGGTGCTTTCCAGAAAGTGCTATTGCTGGGTCTGGGGGAAGGTACTTACCGGGTGCCCACAGAGATCTATAGATACAGAGACAGACGTTCCAAGTGACCTACCAAAGATGGGGCCTATCGAATACTCTAACCATCTCCTGCAGGTGCCTTTTCTTTTTTTTTTTTTCTTTTTGAGATGAAGTTTCTCTCTTGTTCCCCAGCCAGGCTGGAGTACCGTGGCGCGATCTCGGCTCACTGCAAGCTCCACCTCCTGGTTTCATGCCATTCTCCTCCCTCAGCCTCCCAAGCAGCTGGGACTACAGGCACCCACCACCATGCCCAGCTAATTTTTTTTATTATTTTTTATTTTTAGTAGAGACAGGATTTCACCGTGTTAGCCAGGATGGTCTCGATCTCCTGACCTCGTGATCCACCCACCTTGACCTCCCAAAGTGCTGGGATTACAGGCGTGAGCCACCGCGCCTGGCCCTGCAGGTGCCTTTTTAAAGCAGTTTCATTTGGACAGTCAAGATAGCTGTGTCTCTGGAGGACACAGCGTAGGAAGTCCTGAAATGGGGCTGTGTGTCGCTGCGGTGAACCCATCTCCCAAAGGGACTGTCTCAGTCCTGCCGCTTAATGCAGATGCATCTTTGGATAAGCTATCTAACCTTTCTAGGCCTCAATGTCCTCATCTGTAAAATTGGGTAGTGGTACCACCTGCGTGGGGTCGTGGTGCGGATTCAGTGAGTTAGTCACTTAGACACTGAGATCCGGAGATTGACAGAGTCAGGACTTGGATATCAGCTACTTCTTATTATTGGGGTGGTGGTAGTGGGGGCTGGGGGCATTGCTATTATTAGGACTATGTGCTGAGAAAGTGCTAGGTACTTGGCCTGTCACACACTAGCCTTTCAAATGGAAACTTGTTCTCTGCCATGTGTGAATAGTGAATACCTAAGCGTGACTTGGTAGTGGGGGAGGACTGTGAGCTGATGGCTGACTGTTGGGGAAAACTAGAATCCTATGTCAAAAGGCAGAGCTAGGATCCTGGGATTCCTCACCCCTGCAATGGGGAAGGTAAGTCTTGTCTCCGTTCCCTACTGACCCTAACTCAATTTTTTTGCTTAAATGTCAGTTCCACTGGAGACCTCCCCATTCCCACCCTTTCTGGATGAAGTTAATTACCCTCAAGTGCACTCCGACTGCCTGTATCTTCTCCTTCAGGGCCGAAAGGAGGCTACCTTATAACGGAGGCCAAAATGATAAATATTCTCAACGCAGCTCATCTAGTCATGACAATCACTGCCTACTGCACATAGTAGTGTGTGCCGGATGTGCTGCTAAAATTAAACCGTGTCTTCTCAGGAAAAAAAAAAAAATTTGGAGATGGAGTCTCACTCTGTTGCCCTGGCTGGAGTGCAGTGGCACAATCTCTGCTCACTGCAACCTCCGCCTCCTGGGTTCAAGCCATTCTCCCACCTCAGCCTCCTGAGTAACTGATATTACAGGCGCACGCCACCACTGCCCGCTAATTTTTGTATTTTTAGTAGAGACTGGGGTTTCACCATGTTGGCCAAGCTGGTCTCAAACTCCTGACCTCAGGTAATCCAGCCACCTTGGCCTTCCAAAGTACTGGGATGACAGGCGTGAGCCACTGTGCCCGGCCAGGAAAATTTTTTTGTACCCTGCAAAGTTGATCCGAGTCCTCACGATCTCAGGTATATCTGCCGCAAGTGAGGTCTAACTAACTTGGACGCTGCTACTTTTAAAATTTCATTTATCTTTGGTCACAAACACCAAACTACTTCTCCTCTGCGGGCCACAGCAAAGGTGTTTAAACAGCAAAGGCAGAAACCCAGTCAACTTCGTGCACAGAATCACACCACACAAAGAAGCGTCAGGTCATGAGAATTCCAAGTCCTTGCGTGAAATTACCGACCATGCCCATCAATTGGGAAACCGTGACTGATTCCCAAACACGATCTCCAGTGGTCACACCTTGTTTTTGACTGGTCTGCACATGCAGTCGAGGCTGACGAAAAGTTCGCACTCTCACCACTTGTTTTGGCATTCTGAATAGCCTCAATTAAAAAAAGAAATGAGAAAATTATTTAAGTAGCTATAAATTGCCCTTCCTGGTTCTGCTTGGCATTGGTTATATTTACTTATTATTCCCATCTGTTTTCCCATGGCAGATTCTGTGTCTGGCAGTAGAATTACTTTATAGCCTTTTGCCAGACAGATTAATTTCCTTTACTTCCCACTTTAATTATGAATTTCTCTCTTGTTGTCTCAGGTACTGAATCCGTTTGAATTGGTCTCTCAGGTTGGCTCAGACAGAGGGTGAAACTTGAACAGCAAATTTCTCATGATGCAAGGAAAACTGCTTGAAATGAGATAAATAAGGCAAAAGTATCAAATCTTAAACAAGCCGCCACTTTCCTGGCTGGGGATACTGCTCAGAATTTTGTCACTGATATAGCATTATTGATTGATTCTGGCTCAAGCAGGGAGAAAATTAAGCAGCCCATCAAATGGGCTGAATGCCCTTGGTAGCTGGCCTCCAAGGTGGCTCCCAAGCAGCCTTGCCTCCTGGGCTTCTCACCTCGGTGTAGTCTCTCCCACACGGAATCACGGCCAGCCTAGTGACCAGTAGAATACTGTGAGAGTGTGTAACTTCCCAGACTCAGTTATAAGAGGCATCATATCTTCAGCCTTGTTATGTTGGATCATTTGCTCTGGAAGAAGTGGCAGCCATGTTGTAAGAACACTCAAGCCGTGTCGTGAGAACACTCTGCGGAGATGCCCACATAGAAAGGTACTGAGGCCTCCTGCCAACAGCCAGCACCAACTTGGCAGCCACGAAAATGGGTCATTTAGAAACGGTTGCTCTAGCCCCAGGCGAACCCTTGGATGGCAGCAACCTTGGCTGTCACTGTGACCGCAGCCATAGGAGACACCCTGAGCTAGAACCACCCAGCTAAGTTGCTACCAAATTCCTGACCCAGAAAAACTGTGAGATAATAAACATTCATTGTTATTTGAAGCTACTACGTTTTGGGGTAATTTCTTATGCATCAATAGGTAACTAAATTGGAACCTCAGTAGTTAAATGGTGAGACTTTTTCTGAATCACATGTAAATCTGATAGCTCATAAGTCTTAGTAGTTAGGAGGGAACAGAAAGGAGTGGAGAAGGAGCGGTAAAATGTGAGGAAACAGATGTTTTGTTCTGTTGCAATCACTAATAATAATAGTGATTCTCAAGAGTGAGCTCCTTTTGGTAGTTACTGTTTTCTCCTTGAGCCCTCTGCTTCCCTGTTTCGGGAACTTTGCATGTGCTGTTCCCCTGCCTGGAACAGTCTCCTTGGATCTGCAACTGCTCCCTCCCTCCCGTGTGGTTCAGCTTCAGTTCACATGGCACGTTCTTCCCTCACCATCTTTGCTAAAGTAGCTTCACCTCCCACGGTGGTCGCCCCTCTGCCCTTGTGCTTTATTGATTAGATTAACATGTTTGGCTGCAACCCGGGTGGGAGCTCCCTGAGGGCAGGATCCTAATCTCTCCCGCTTACTGCTGGGAACCGTGCCTGGCACAGAAGGAGATAATAGGTGTCCACTGCATACAGCCAGTGCTCTTTTTGGCCAGGCATCAGCTCAGGCACTTGACAGGCATTGTCTCGTTTAATACTTCCAAGACCCTGCTGCGTCAGTCCCATGTTTATCCCGTTTTACAGGTTAAAAAAAAAATCTGAGCTTGGTCAAACAGCGAGTAAACAATAGGGTTGTCCCTCCAGCTCCAGCCCCAGCCTGTCTGCCTTGCAGTACTGATGCTTAACCAGCATGGCGAGTGCGTGCAGGAGCCACTGCTTCGGGAGACAGGGTGCACCGAAACAGCCAAGGCACTGTGGGGGAGGCTGTCTCTTTGGGGTCCTCGGGGCAGGGTGTGGGAGTCAAGGGTAAGGTGGGCTGGCATGATGGAAATTAGCCTCCGGTAGTTGTTTTGATTATTGGCCCTTCCACAAATTTCCTAGTTCCACATTGTGTGTGTGAGAACACCTTTGGCTTAAAAGAACTAAGATGGTTTTTATTTCCACACTGAGCTCCAATCAATGCAGTAGGGGTTAATAAATGTGCATTTACTCATTCATCCCGTCTATCAGCCATTTATTGAGTGCCTAGTGTGTGCCAGACATACTTCAAGGCACTGGGGATGCATCATTGAACCAGACAGTACCTCCTACCCTCGTGGAGTTTACCTTGAATGGAGGGAGAATGGAGTAAACAGTAAGTAAACAAATAAAACAAACAACCACTTAAATAAAATAGGATCGGATTTCCAAAGCTATTATGGAGGAAGCAAAAAGGCTCAGTGGTAGAAATTTCCAGGAGAAATCTTCAGACGGGGTGATGAGGGAGGGTTTTTTGATATAAAACCTTTTTTTTTTTGAGTTGGAGCATCATTCTGTCACCCAGGCTGGAGTGCAGTGGCATGATCTCGGCTTACTGCAACCTCTGCCTCCCAGGTTCAAACAATTCTCCTGCCTCAGCCTCCTGAGTAGCTGAGACTACAGGTGCATGCCATCATGCCTGGCTAATTTTTGTATTTTTAGTAGAAATGAGGTTTCACCATATTGGTCTCGAACCCCTAACCTCAGGTGATCCACCTGCCTCAGCTTCCCAAAGTGCTGGGATTACAGGCATGAGCCACCACACCTGGCCAAAATTCTTACTTTGCATTAGAGTTTACTTTATGGTGTACATCTTAAGGGTTTGGATAAACATATAATGACATGTGTCCACTGTTATAGTATCATACAGAGTAGATTCACTGCTGTAAAAAGTTCCTGGGCGCCAACGTATTCCCCCTCCCATCCCCCCATTGCCCCCAAGCCCTGGCAATCACAGATCTTTCTTCTGTCTCTATACTTTTACTTCTTCCAAAATCTCATACAGTTAGATTCCCACAGCATGTATCCTTTTCAGGCTGAATTCTCTCACTTAGCCATATACGTGTAAGTTTCCTCCATGTCTTCTCATGGCTGGATAGCTCGTTTCTTCTTTGTGCTGGATAGTCCATTGTCAGATGGTACCAGAGTTTGTTCATCCATTGGGTCTTTTTATAAAGAGCCATGCAACTGTGTGAGAAGTAGGCAGTCTGCTACCCATTGGCTGACTGTGGATCCACACTTCCTGAGAAGGAGGAGGGCAGGTCGCAGAGCAACAGAATGAGTCCATGCCATGCTGTGCTCTTGCCCTCTGTGCCACTGTCCCCATCCCCCCCCAACACGGCTCCATTCCCCAAAGCCATCACTACTGGGCGCAGCCAGGGACCCATAGGAGTCAGCCTGCACGTCCTTATAGCCCAACCGAGGATGCTGGAGGCCCGACTTCACATGAGCCCCCGTGGAATGGCAACACAATGAGAAATAAAATCACAGAAGTGGCTCTTCAGGAGGAAATTGTCCTTGAAACCATTGCCACATTTGACAATAACACCCAGTCAATTTTTCCATGCTGGTGCCCAGCCCACAATCGTGTCCTGCTGGAAACCCCGGCAGACCAGCCTTTGAAGATGCCTATTTGGCTCTGGAGTGTGATTCAGAGTCGGGCTTGGTGGCTCTGTGTGTGAGCATGTTCTCAGACAGGCTGCCAGAAGCTCCGCATTGTTTTAGGATCCCTTCAAACACAGCCAATAAATCAGACTCATTCAAAATGGACACGGGGGAGAAGCTTGGCCTAACAGGGATGGTGCTGAGCAGCTCTCATCACCACATTTCAGATCAAGGGCGGCCCAGCCTCCCCCTGCTTTTTCATTTTGCTAAACTCAATTTTGAGAGCTCGGGTGTTTGCCACCCAAGCTGGGAAGTAGGGCAGGAATAGGCTGGTTTGCAGACCAGGCTCAGAATGCGCAGAAAGTGGGGAGGACACAGCCCCAGATGCCAGGGCTTTGGGTTTCCAACTATAAAGAACCCACTCCTGGGTTGACGGCATAGCAGAGCTTAGCAGGGGCTGATGGAGAGGCAGGGACGTGGAGGGGCTCAGAGGGAAGCCCCCCAGCCAGGTACCAGGCTGAGGACCCCAGTCCACTGCCTGTGACAGTGACCTTGGGGAAGAGACTGACCCTCTCTGGGTCTAGTTCTCTGGTCTGTGAAATGGAATAATAACCATGGTGCCCACCTCCTAGGGGTTGCTTGTTTATTCGGGGGTGGATTTTGTCCTCCCTTCCTTTAAGAAAAAAGCAGCTTTATTGAGGTATAATTAAGATATCATAAAAGTCATCCATTTCAAGTATGTAGTTCAATGAGCATCAGTTTGTGTGTGTGTGTGTGTGTGTGTGTGTGTGTGTGTGTGTGTGTGTGTGTGTGTTTGTAGATGGGATCCTGCTATGTTGTCCAGGCTGGTCTCGAACTCTTGGCCCCAAGCAGTCCTTCTACCTCGGCTTCCTAAAGTGCCGGGATTACAGGTGTGCGCCACCACACCTGGCTGAGCTTCAATTCAGACAGTTGTGCAGCCACCTCTCCAGTCCCATGTAGAACACCCCCATCCCCCGTCAAGCTCCTTCAAGCCTCTTTGCAGTCAATGGCTGTTCCCACTCCAGCCTGAAGCAGCCACTCTGGTTTGTGTTCAGAAGGTGAAGTGTGGAGTGCCTTGCTCAGACAAGTTCTCTGTGAATGTGTGTAGATGCATTTTAAAGGCACCTAGAATCGGCAGGATCTTTTCTCAGGTAGAACCATTCACACTATCACCTAGGTTTGGAAGTGCACAACCTGCACAATCATCCAGGGCAGCCTTGTTTTTTCGCTTCAGTCACTGTCAATGATTTTTCTCTAAAAATCATATTTCCTGTGGAACATGCCCCCGATACAACAGAAATTGAAATGGAACTGAAAATTCTGATAAAGTATGACCCTAATTTGCTCAAAAATGTGTATATATGCCCACAAATAAAAAATAAAAGATTTGAAGAAAGTGCACCAAACTTTTTACAGTGGGGTGATGGATTTACGTATATTAACTTTTTTTCTTTCCTGCATTTGCGACATGTTCTGTAAGATACATGCAATATTTATAATGGAATGTGTTATTTGGTTGAAAATGGTGATAATGCATTCATTCTTTTCTTCCGTTTTCAATATGAGTGGATTAATTCCTATGGCAACGTCATAAAAAATATTTGGAATCCTCAATTAATTTTGCTTTTGGAGCAAAGCGAGAAATAATAAACAAAATGGTCCATGCCTCTGTTCTGCACATTAGCGTGAGTGTGAACACACACATGCACACACATGCATGCACGATACTAGATGAGACGTTTCCACAAGATGATTTTTTGAGCTTGGCCAAGTGAGATGCTGCAAGACAAATCTTAACTGTCCAATTGGATTAAACGTCCCTTTTACTCCTGGCTTCTCCCTGACAAGTTCAAATATAAAAATTTCCTACTTCTTCAAAGGAGATCACCTCTCCATTTATAAGGAATTAGACATTTCCCTACTATAAATTCTCCGCATATGGCAGGCACTCATAAAAATCAGTTGGCCATTGAATGAATAAAATACTTATTTTTGAACTGTCTTAAAAGCAGTCTCTATTTCCGGTAGGGCATCCCCCATCTGTGATTATTCTGGAACAGTTCTACTTAGAGAGCTATTTTTGATTCATCAGCAAACAGTCTTCGGGTCTGTTGGAAGGGCTTTCTTTATACCTGATACGCAAGAGTATCCTTCAGCAGGAAACTGATCATTGGATGAAAAAATAAAAACCCTAAATTTTTCAAAAGCATTTTTTAGTTAAACACAATTGGGAACATAATATTAAATGTAATGCAATGCTAATTCTAATTAAGTGTAATGGATATTAAGAGGTAAGTACACACACAGTCACCGACAATAAGGAATAGAACATTAGTTGTATTATTATTACTAGTCCTCTTGCTTGATTAGCTATTTTCTTGAAAAAAAAAAAAAAAACATTATGTGTCCAATCTCATAAAGTATAGTTTGAGTTTTGTTTATGCTTGAGGGGATGTAGAGATCCTTCTCTCTCCCTGGGACTTTCTGGGACAGTAGTTTCTCCTCAGGTGCTGATTTTGTCCCCTAGAAGACATTTGTCCTGAGATATCTTTTGGGGAGAAGGGAACCAGGGACAGCGGAGGAGAAGTTTCTGCTGGGATCCAGGGGGTAGAGGTCAGGGAGGCTGCTGCGGCTTCTACAATGCACAAAAAAATCCCCGCCACAAAGTATGATCCAGCCCAAATGTTATTATGCCCAAGTTGAGAAACCCTGTGTTAAACCAAATGCCAATTAATATTACAAAACCCATTAAAATCATGACTTTACTACCAGCATGCTCATTTCCTGGAAGATAAAAGCATGTACTCTTGAAAAACATCAAAAATGACAACTGATTTGTCTTGGGGGAGGGTCAAGTATGCTTTTGGGGACTCAGTCCTAGCGCTGTCCATTGATCTCATTGGAACTTCAACTTCATCCAAGTTCTCGAAAGACAAACAATCAAAAGCCCTCTGTTCTCTTCATACCTCATCTTTCTTTGCCCAACCAAACCAGGACCCCAAAGTGGGGGTCAGAATTCTGGGGTAAGACCCCAACAATCAACAAGAAACTTTGAGCTGCAGATGAACCCCATGGATGAGTTTATAACTCGGTTCAGGGGAAACTCCAAGAGTCTCTCGTTGTGTCTGGACAGTAGGCGATGGAGGGTGTGGATTTTCTCCTTTCTAATTATCTGCATTTCCTAAACTGCCTGCCACAAACATGTACTACTTTGCTAAAAAGAGGAAAAGGCCGTCAGCCTAAACCCCTCTTCCCATTTCCCAGCCAACTCAAGAAAGAAGGAACCTCCATAAAATATTGCCCCCGGGCTGGTAGCAGAAGGGTTAATTTCCTTCTAGTAGGCAACAGGGTTAGCGTTTTGTCCCCTGCCAGAAGAGACCGGGCAGTAGCATGGGCTTAGCCATTCAGGTCACCAGCTACAGAAAATCCACAGGCTACAGGGAGCTCTGCTGGTGTTTGGTTATCGTGGAAACAACGCACAGGGAGCAGTCACTCACAGGCCTCAGACACGGTGCTGCTGCTTCAGTGAGCTGTTCCTGGGGCCTTTCATAAGACCCTGCACAGCAGGAGTCATGCACTCCACTTTGCAGCCAGAGGCATCAGGCTCAGGACAGAAATGATGTCTCTTGCTGAAGGTCAAACTGTTCTGCAAATGCCCACAATGTACAAATCTCAGCGATAGGTTTTGAGGAAAAAGAGCCCTTTCCGAATACGCTCCACGTGTCCAACACTGAGACAGCCCATGACGGGTTCCCCCTCTCCACCCCTCCTACGAGGCTGCTGTGTCAGGCCAGAGCTTCTCACATGGCCCAGCCCCATGAGCATGCCCTGGA
Organism: Nomascus leucogenys; assembly: GCF_006542625.1. Classification (NCBI taxonomy): domain Eukaryota; kingdom Metazoa; phylum Chordata; class Mammalia; order Primates; family Hylobatidae; genus Nomascus; species Nomascus leucogenys. Next base: position 7,287,226 of record NC_044393.1, read on the forward strand.
TGGCACGCCCCGGGGTGGGCTGAAGTCTACATCAAAGCAACGAGCTATGTGGGTGACTCTGATGTGGCTGAAAACCGAGGACCCCCGGAATATGTCGAGGTCTTTCCTTTTCAGCCCAGATTTCGTAAGCTGGTGACATATCCGTGCCTCCGTTTCCTCATCTGTAAAATGAGGACAATAACAGCATCTACCTTAGAGAATTGCTGTGAGAACACAGCAGATGAACACACATCAACCCTTTGAACAGGACCTGGCTCACAGCAAGTGTCCAAGCAATACAGCCGCTTTAATAATGATTATTATTCTGAAAACCTCTTACAGGGAATCCACTGGCAGTTTCAAAGGGGGTCCTCTGGGCCCGTCATTTCCTCTCACCACTCTTCTTTCCTCCAGCACATTCTCTTTCTCCTTGTCTCTTTTTTTTCTTTTTTTTTTTTTTTTTTGAGACGGAGTCTCGCTCTGTCACCCAGGCTGGAGTGCTGGAGTGCAGTGGCGGGATCTCAGCTCACTGCAAGCTCCGTCTCCCGGGTTCTCACCATTCTCCTGCCTCAGCGTCTCCGAGTAGCTGGGATTACAGGTGCCCGCCACCACGCCCGGCTAATTTTTTATATTTTTAGTAGAGATGGGGTTTCACCGTGGTCTCGATCTCCTGACCTCGTGATCCACCTGCCTCGGCCTCCTGAAGTGCTGGGATCACAAGCGTGAGCCACTGTGCCCAGCCTCCTTGTCTCTTTTTAACCGGGACTCCAGCTGCCCCTCCCCTAGGGCATCTAGATGCCCATGTCCATCTCAGCTTTGGTGCCCAGGGAGGAGAAAAATAAAAAACCTTCCCCATGCAAGCAACCCAAAGGTCCATTGAAGGGTAGATGGATGAACAAAATGCACACACTAATACAATGAAATATTACTTAGCCTTAGAAGGGAAGGGAATTCTGACACATGCTAAACATGAATTAGCCTTGAGGACATTATATTAAGTGAATAAGCTCCCGGCACAAAAGGACAAATGCTGTGTGATTCCACCTACCTAGAGCTGTCGAATTCATAGAGACAGACAGGAGAGTGGGGGTTGCCAGGAGGAGGGGGAGGGAGGATGAGAAGTTAGTGTTTAATGGGTTTGCAGTTTCAGTTTTGCAAGATGAAAGCGGTTCTGGAGATGGGTTGCACAACAATGGGAATGTGCTTAACACTGTGGAACCGTACTCTTCAGAAGTGGCTAATGGTCAATTTCATGTTTTGTGTATTTTACAACAAATACAAATAAAATGAAGAAAAAAAGGACAAAACAAACTTCCCCAGCAGATGCAAACCCTTGACTGTCAGCAAAGGGCCACAGTGCTCCTCGGAGCTTTATATGCATGTATTTGGGGGTTCTGGGGTGGATGCTGCCATGCACAGGGACAGACACCCCCAGTCTCCTCTGGGCAGCCTCTGGCCGCGGACCTGCTCTAAGGGGAATGAGGACACACTGACGTTTGCAGGGGGCAAAGGAGGGCCCTGTGCAGGTAGGTCTGGAAATCTGGCTGAAGCTGCTCCTTACAAGGAGGGGGATGGGGACAGGAAGGCGAGGGTGACGGGGAGGGTCTGGGAGGGGAGGGGCTGGGAGAGAGCCGACCTCTCCGGCTGTGCTCCAGGGAGCATCAGTGTGAGGTGGAGCCTGTTCCAACCCTTTTTAGGGTTTGCCTGGGACAGAGGGGTTCCCAGAAACTGGGACTTTTGATGCAGAATCCAGAGGAGTCCCAGGCAAACAGGGACAAGTTGGTCATTTTCCTTGCTCAAGGCCACAGCACTTTTCCCAGACAGTGGTGACTTGAAACCGGTTCCCACCCACCTCCCTTCACCGTTCCCCCCTCTCCCACCCCCACCCCGAGGGGAATTCCAATGTGAGAAGCTTGGGGTGGGTGAGGGGGAGTGAGCTGCGTTTCCTAATTCCTGCTGTCTTGAGAACAGCCTCTGTGGTCCTGGTTCAGCCTGTGCCTGGGCCATTCACTTCCTAATATGGTCCTTTTACATCTACTCGCTTCTGCAACTTTAATAAACTTAGCCTTGCTCATTAAAAATATAGATAATTGTTCGGTGAAAAAATAAGCATCCAGGGACACCAGCGAAAGCTCCCATGCCAGCAGCCCCCAGTGGCAGGCCCCAGAGAAGGGGCGAAGGAAACCGTGATCATCAGGAGGCAGCTTTGAAACTGATGAGATAAAAGGGAGTCCTGGGGCAATGAAGCTTGAAGGGCAGAAAAAGGGTTCGGGGAGGATGGGGTAGGAGGAGCGGCAAGAAGGAGCAAAGGGGAGGGGAAGAAGGTCCAGGGTCCTGGGTGTCACTGTGGCTGGGGCTCCCCGCAGGAGCTCAGAGCAAGTCCAGGAATTGGGGGTGCACCCCTGAACAGGGAGTCTCTTCCTTCACCACCTGCTCCCGCTGGAGCTCAGAGCTGGGGCTCAACACCCCACCTCCCCCAGGGGACACAGGAATATGGGACATGCTTGGCTGGGGAAATGGAGCCAGTTTCTTGATCAAGACAGGACCTTCCATGTGTGCGGGGCACACAGGCTGCATCCTCAAGGAAGGAAGGCCCTTGCCCTCCCCGTGCTCACCACGTGGTGAGGGAGCATAAAGAGTGAGCAGGGAAACCGATCAGGTGTTTCCCAATAGCACTGCACGGGGATGAGCTACGTGCTTGCTGCGGTCGCTGGTGGAGGACACCCCTTTCTGAGGGGTGACATCTGAGCTGAGAACTGAAGGATGAACAGGTCCCTCTGAAGGAAGAGGGGAGAAGCCCTACAGAGAAAGTGTTTCTTGGTCAAACACTGACAATTCACTCAGGGCTTAGGGTCCAGTCAGCACAGAGGCAGAAGAGCAAAAAGGAGAGAGAGGGAAAGGTCAGTGCCAAAGGTGCGCTAGGGTTCCGGCAGGACTGGCTGCGTGATTTGCAGAGCCTCTCAGGCAAACTTAGAAAGAATTTCAAGATGAGACAAGAGAGCATTAAATCAAGCGTGGAGTCCCTCTGTGCAACTGCCCAGGTTGCTTGTCCATGAAGCTGCCTCTGGGTGCAGACCCTGCAGAGCCTCACAAGCTCAGGAATGTGGATTTCATTTTAAGGACAAGGGGAGCCCTTACAGGGACTGAGAAGGCAGGGTCAGGTCCTGACCAGGCCCTTCTGGGTAAAAGGACGCTTATGGGTAAAAGAAGGCAGAAAGCAGGCAGGAGAGGGTGAGCTCTCTGGAATCTATGGCCTTTTCAGGGGGTCCAACATGGCGACTTTGACCCTAATGGTATGCCCTTGTGAATCTGCAGTTGTGGATTCTGTAGCCACGCTCAAGGGTGTTTAAGGAAGGAGCCCTTCTAGACAGCACCCCTGGGACCAGGGCCCCACAGGACACACCGTGGGAAACCCTAACTTGGTGTAACAGTACTAAGAACCCCCATAAAGAACGTGCCATACAGGGAGAAACCAAGGCCCACAGAGGGGCCAGAGGTCACCCAAAGGCACCCTGCAAGTGTTTGACAGAGGCAGGAGCTGGGTGGCAGCCTTGGGATTCCCCACATGGTATTCTTCACTGAGTCCAGCGCCAATACCCACGGAGCATGTGCAGGAACAGGGCCTGGAAACTGGCCAGGTGGCCCCCAATGTCACACTATCTAGGCCACACGCTCAAATGGGGGCAGGGAGGCGGTGATAACATGTGAGCATCAGGACTTCTGAGAACAAACAGATGCCGTTCAGAAAGAGGCTCCAGCCCGCTGCTTCTGAGCGAGCTTGGGTGTGTAATTTAAATCTTATTAAATAATGAATCTGAATCTGGGTCAGTGGTAATTTATAGATTACCTTCATTAACTGGATAAAAATAATCACCAACTCAACAGTGAGTCATAACAGCAATTAAAAAAGAAGCTACAGCTTAGCACTAGTTGGGGTGTGAGGACATGTCTCCAGTTATTTCCCAAAGATTCTGGAGATTGGCAAAAATCAACATGAATTCGGCTGGAGACAACTCCCTTTTTTCCCCTTTAACTTTTAAGCCCTTCAGGAGAAATGTAACCCATATGTTTCAGATTTGTTTACATTTAAACCATCAAAACAGTGTTTGTAAGAAACATTTGATGTCCAGGAACCCTTTCTCCTTTCTTTTTTCAGGCCTTTGGTCTTTGAACCAGGAAGTTGTCTTGTGCCAAGATGAAATGAGGCTGCCCCCGGTGGGAACACTGAACGGGTGCCCTCTCCCACCTTCTCATCTGCCCTCTGGCCATGGAAGTCTGTGGGATACGAGGGGATCTTCTCAACCCTTGGGACTCTCCAGAGGACGAGAAGACAGCCCTAAGGATCTGGCCTTGCCAGCAGTGATCCGCCAGGCTCGTGTCCCACATGAAATAACAGCAGCTTGAGATTATTGAGCACCTACTATGTGCCAGGTCCAGGTCTGAGATATTATCAACAACTCAGTGAGGTAGTGCTTTTAACATCCCCATTTTATAGATTGGAAAACAGAGGCCAATAGAAATGAAGGAGCTTGCCCATGAGTACAAAGTGGAGTGCAGCTGGGTTTGCAGGTAGCATTTTAGATAAGGGATCTGAAGCTCAGGGAGTTTATTAAAACTGCCAAATGGGTTGGAATAAAGGACGGGAAAGATTTCGGAAGATCTTAATTGCGATACACACATATGATGGCTTAATGTTACCGCAGCAATAAGGAGTACTGGCTACTCCTCCGTCTCTTGTGGGCCTCCCTCCTTCCCGCTCCCTTCTCCTTTCCCTTCCTTTTTCCTCCCTCTCCCCCTTCCTCCTTCCCATATGTACGGATTTAAATCGCTTCCCTGTGACTTTTTTGTGTTTTCTCTCAATAGAAACGTGGTATTTATTTTTGCATAATTGTAATCATTCTGCACATACAATTTTCTATACCTCTTTTAGCCACTTAATGTTATTACCAAGAATGTTTCTGTATTACCAAAAAACATTTCTTTTTTTTTAGATGAAGTTTCGCTCTTGTTCCTCACACTGGAGTGCAGTGGCGCGATCTTGGCTCACTGCAAACTCTGCCTCCCAGGTTCAAGTAATTCTCCTGCCTCAGCCTCCCAAGTAGCCGAGATTACAGGTGCCTGCCACCACACTCGGCTAATTTTGTATTTTTAGTAGAGACAGGGTTTCACCATGTTGGCCAGGCTGATCTCAAAGTCCTCACCTCAAGTGATCCGCCTGCCTCGGCCTCCCAAAGTGCTGGGATAACAGGAGTGAGCCTCCCCATCGGGCAAAAATGTTTTCTAAATGTCCCTTCAGTGGGTGCACGTGATTCCCTTGCACCATAAGGTCAGTGACCCACCCTCGGGGTGAGCATTGGGTGGTTTCCATGTTTTTATTGTTGTGCTGGAACCTGATGGCCCAAAAACCTCACTGTGCACAGAACCAAATGGAGAATGTGCTTTGACCTCAGTTTCAATTCTAACTCAGGATCTCTGGGGACGCATTCTAGGTTGATTAAAAAAAAAAAAAAAAGTAGTTAACATTCATGGAGTACTTACCAGGTGGCAGGCTGCCAGCTGAGTCCGCGTAGTTACTACCTCATTTAATCTTCACCACGACAGCACACAAGTATGGCTACGGTCCCATTTCTCACATGGGAAGACTGAGGCTGAGGGGTAGAAGTAACCTGCCTAAGTGCAAGCCAAATTGCCCCAAATTGCCGAAGCTGGTATGTGGAGGTGGGCATGCTATATTTATTTCCTGGAGTGGCCATAACAAATCTGGTGGCTTGGAAAAAAAAATTGTTTTCTTGCAGTTCTGGAGGACAGAAGTTGGAAATCAAAATGTCAACAGGACTGATTTCTGCCAGAGGCAGTGAGAGAGAGTCTGATCTATGTTTCCCCTCAGCCACTGCTGGCTGCTGGCTTCCCCGACTTACAGACACATTGCTCCAGCCTCTGCCTCTGTGGCCCCACAGTCTTTTCCTCATGGCTCTCTGCTTCTTCTCCTTTTCCATCTCTTATAACGACACTCGCCATTGGACTCACGGCCACCGCACTCCAAGACGATCTCATCTCAAGAACCTTGCCATTTGCAAAGATTCTTATTCCAAACGGGCTCACATTCTGAGGTTTGGGGTGGTCGTCTCTCTTGGGGGCACCCTTCAACCCACTGCAGATGCATGGTTTCAAAGTGGGCTTCTTGGAGGAGGGAGCAGTCCAGCCATAACCTGGAGGGTGAGAAGGGCCGGTCCTGGGAAGACGAGGGGAGACATTCTGGGCAGAGGGCCTGGTGTGATCCTGCTGTCCCCCCTCTTCCCTTGCTCAGTGTCTGGACAAACAGCAGCAGCAGCAGCCCCCCCACTTAGGTGGCCACTCTCAGCTCTGACAGTGACACTGAAGACCAGTGGGCAGATGAGCACGCTGTGGCCACCACCCAGTCAGGCAGCTCGGAGTGCTATCAGTCTGAATTGGGACCATTGTCCTGGGGTAGGGGGATGCTTGGGTTCCAAGAGCAAACCAAGACAAGCATCCCTAAGTGGGGAGCCTAGCCTGGCGACAACCCCCTCCTGTTCCTCAGAGCTCAGAGGGTCCCTGTGCTCTATCTACAAACTCTCAACAAGGACACCATGTGGCCAGGCATGGTGGCTCACACCTGTAGTCCCAGCACTTTGGGAGGCCAAGGTGGGCGGATCACTTGAGGCCAGGAGTTTGAGACCAGCCTGGCCAACATAGTGAAACCACGTTTCTTTTAAAAATACAAAAAATTAGCCTGGCGTGGTGGCACACGTCTGTGGTCCCAGCTACTCGAGAGGCCGAGGCAGGAGAATCACTGGAACCTGGGAGGCAGAGGTTGCAGTGGGCCGAAATCGTGCCACTGCACTCCAGCCTGGGCGACAGAGCGAGACTCTGTATCAAATAATAATAATAATAATAATAATAATAATAATAAAGAACACCGTGTTATTGTGTGTTGGTGTTCTCGTGTCCCTTCTACTAAAATGAATTCAGGACACTGTTGGAGGAAGTGCAAATTGAGGAGGCCTTCAGGGAAAGCTCTTAAGCAGTGCACTCAAAATTTAAAATGCACGTCTCTTTCACCCCCAACATGCAGAAAGTATCCAATGGCTTTCCTCCCACCAATGTGCAAGGATCTGTGAGATCCTGAATGTTCATCTTAGCAGCGTTTGAAGAACAAATCCTGCTCAGCCACCTAGAAAGATGTGACCTTGGCCAGCTACACCATAACCTTTTTGGTCTCAGTTTCCTCATCTGTAAACCAAGGTAATAATGGAACCCACTTCCCAGAAGTTTCAGGGGAATTACATGAGTTCATGGGTGTAAAGGCTTAAAGCAGAGCCTGGTGCACAGCAGGATCTTGAAAATGCTGGCTCGGCACAGAGGTATTTTCTCTTTCAATACACACTTGTTGAACGCCTACAGTGAATGGAGCACTGTCCTCGGCCGGCAAATATACAGAAGGGAACAAGACAAGGCCCTTGCCCTTGGGGAGCTTCCCATCCAGTGCAGGAGACAGAAAATAAATAGGCCTATGTGCTGTGGACTATCAGGGAAGGCCCAGAGGATAAGGGACAGAGAGTGCTAGCATGGAAGGAAGGGCACGGTTTCAGCACAGCGGTCCAGGAATTGCCTCTTAGGAGGTAACATTTGAGCAGAAACTGGAAGGAAGAAAAGAAAGGAGGGAGGGAGCAAGGGAGGAGAGAAGGAGGAAGTTCTAACCCAGTATTTTTCTTTTCTTTTCTTTTCTTTTCTTTTCTTTTCTTTTCTTTTCTTTTCTTTTCTGAGATAGAGTCTTGCTCTGTCACCCGGGCTGGAGTGTGGTGGCACCATCTCAGCTCACTGCAACCTCCTCCTCCCAGGTTCAAGCAATTCTCCTGCCTCAGCCTCCCGAGTAGCTGGGATTACAGGTGCCTGCTGCCACGCCCAGCTAATTTTTTTTTTTTTTTTTTTTTTTTTTTTTTTTAGTAGAGATGGGATTTCACTATGTTGACCAGGCTTGTCTCAAACTCCTGACCTCAAGTGATCCACTGGTCTCGGCCTCCCAAAGTGCTGGAATTACAGGCGTGAGCCACCACATCCGGCCCTAACCCAGTAGTTTTCAACTGGGTGACATTGCCCCCCAGGGGACATTTGCCAATGACTGGAGACATTTTTTGTTGTCACAACTAGGGCCCCCAGTAGTGAGAAATGTTGCTGGCAACTAGTGGATAGAGTCCAGGGATGCTGCTAAACACGCCACACAAGACACACCCCTATAATAAAAAGCTGTCCAGCCCAAAATGTCACTAGTGCTGAGGCCGGCAAGGCCAGCTCCAACTTCCATTTTTTTTCTATGCCTATATATTTTTTAGTAATGAAAATGACATCTTACCATACATTATAATTTGTAACCTGCAATGATATATTGGAATTGTATGTATCAAAAAAGCATATTGATTTTATAACTCTTTAAAAACTGCATCACAGTCCAGGATATGCAATACTATATAGTAGAATTTACTGATTTACTATTGATGGGCTTTTAGGTTAATTCCAATTTTTCACTGTTGAAAAAAACCCTGGCCAGGCACAGTGGCTCATGCCTGTAATCCTAGCACTTTGGGAGACCAAGGTGGGTGGATCGCTTGAGCCCAGAAGTTTGAGACCAGCCTGGGAAACATGGCAAAACCTTGTCTCTACAAAAAAAAACAAAAACGAAAACTTAACTGAGCATGGTGGCACATGCCTTGGCTCCAGCTACCTCGGAGGCTGAGATGGGAGGATCGCTTGAGACCGGGAGGCAGAGGTTGGGGTGAGCTGTGATCATGCCATTGCACTCCAGCCTGGGTGGCAGAGTGAGACCTCGTCTCAAAAACAAAATCAAAAAACAACCCTCTGATACACAGCCTCATCCCAAATCTGCTTACCCATCCATAACTCTTTCCCTGAGATCAATTCCTATAGAGACAATTGTTGGGTTGAGAGGAAGCAGGGCTTGAAGGCTGTCACTGCAAACCGAGCAAGGCTGTAATGTAGACCCCAGGCAGCGTGGGTTTGTATTTACCACATACTTGACCTTGGGCAGGTTACTTCATTATGCCTTAGTGGCCTTGTCTGTGAAATGGACTTAAAGATAGTTCCTACTTCTTAACGGTGGTTTGGAGGCCTAGCGAAAGAATGTAAGGCCCACAACACAGTGACCAGTGCCCAGCCTGGGTGTTGCTCTGCAGAGAGCCCCCTGGCTCCACCTTAGCCCCACTTTACACATTCAAAACAGTGAGGATCAAGGCGGCCCTTTTCCCTCCGTAGCTGCCACAGCAGGAGTTATTGACCTCTTTCATCTTTGCCAATCAGATCACCAAAACCGATATCACATTTTAAAAACTGGTAATGTACCAAGGGGTCCCCACCAGGCATGTGAATAAAGGGGTAATTTGACAGGTGGCAAGGTGAGGTGGGGGGAGTTAGTGTAGGAGCCACTGTGTAATAGGCACTCCTCTCTGGAGTATCTGTATCTCCTCCAAGTAAATGCCTAAAAAAGCATCATCTGTCAAAAATCCAGAGTCTAACGTGATCACATCCACTGGTTACATGGTTAAGATACAGAGCATGTTATCTCTCAGTCACTGAGGGGCAAATAGGTTTATGAGCTGATCTGCTCAACTGTACATTGTAACATTTGTGGCTGCCTATTTTAGTCAAAGCAATGAGTTTTTCTTGGGAGTGTAAAAGTAGACCTATTGAATAAACAAACTGAGATTCTTGCCTCACCTCATATGGCAAAATGTATTCCTGGTGGACCAAAGATTAAAATGTTAAATAAGCAAGTAAATAAATAATGTAAATAGTGAAACTAAAAGGAATAGAAAAATAAGTATGAATGAATATTTTATAATCTTGGGGATAAAAAGAGTCTCGAAGCATGGTACTAAGGACTAAAACCATAAAAAACATTTTTAATTACCTAAAAATTAAACTCTGAATAGCAAATAAAAAATTATAAGCAAGTTGAAAAGTAACTAAATTGGGGAAATATGAAAAAGGTGACAAACATATCGTGTAGAGCCTTAATGTGTAAAGAGTAATTGCTAATCAATGACAGAAAGTCAAATATACTAATAGGATGTAAACAAGCAAATACCTAAACAAGAAATACAAACAACGAAGGTACATGAAAATATAACCACTTCAACTAATTCAGTGCCTACCACATTGTAGATGCTCGGTAAAATAGTTGTTTGTATGTGAATCTGTCCTGAGTCACATAATACAAGCTCACTGAGCCCTTATCTGGAGATCCAGAGAGTTAGGACAAGCACAGAGCTCAGCTCTGTTCCCAGGCCTGTAGAAAGTCACTGCAGCAGCCACTGAAGAAGTCCTTGCCACTTAACTAGCTGTGTGACTTTGGCAAGTTCCTTAACTTCTCTTTGCCTAAGAAGTTGAGTAAATGAGAATAAACAAGGATAGTAATAATGCCTACCTCATAAGACTGTTGCAAAGATCAGCAAGTTAATACACGTAAAGTACTTAGAATAGTGCCTAGCTCATCAAAACGACTCAACTGCAAAGTTCAGAAATAAAGCTAACTGGGAAGCAGGGAAACACCCATCCATTCATTGATCCGTTCATTCAACAGTTAGTCAGTGCCTAGTGTGTGCCAGGTATTAGCATGGCCATGATGGATGCTCATGCCACAATAAGACAGAAACTGAAGCAATCACAGTAAATGAGAAACGATCTCTGATAGGGAAAACACCTTGTCGGTGAAGGAACCCCTGACTGGGTGCCTGACCTAGTCCCTCCTCGGGGGGAAACGTTCAGGAGAAGGAGCTTTTAGAACTGAGCCCTGAAAGTTAAGTAGGTGTTTTCCAAGAGAAGAATGTTCCAGGCATAGAAAGCAGTCAAGCAAACTCTCAGATGTGCAAGAGAATGCAAAGCAATTTCAGTCCATATCTTCTCACAGTGTAGCCCTGTCATTAAGGGGGTGGGTTTTGAGTCTGACGGTCCAAAGTACATCCAGGCTCTATCAACTTTCCTATGTGGTGTGTGTGTATGTGTGTGTGTGACCACAGAATCTTGCTCGATTTTTCTCTGTCTCAGTATTCTCACCTGTAAAAGGGGGATAAAAGTGGTTTGTCCCCTGGGAGTTGAGAGGTTTGCTGATTTCAGACATGTGACACACTTATCATGGGGCTGGCGTGTCAGGAAAGCACCTGGACAGGCCACTAGGCTGGAAAGAAGACCTTTGGAGGACATTTTAAATCAGGCATAAACTGACTCCTAAAGGCCACTGCTCATGAGTGAGGAATTTCCACAGCCAGAAGCTGGCCTTCTCAAATCACCCTCAGGATGATTCTAATTCAAGGTTTCTCAGCTACCTCACTGTCAACATTTAGAGTCAGATTATTCTTTTCTTTTTTTTTTTTGTTTTTTTTCTTTGAGACAGAGTCTCACTCTTGTTGCCCAGGCTGGAGTTCAATGGCACGATCTTTGCTCACTGCAACCTCCGCCTCCCGGGTTCAAGTGATTCTCCTCCCAAGTAGCTGAGATTACAGGTGCCTGCCACCAAGCCTGGCTAATTTTTATATTTTCAGTAGAGGCGTGGTTTCACCATGTTGGCCAGGCTAGTCTTGAACTCCTGACCTCAAGTGATCCACCCACCTCAGCCTCCCAAAGTGCTGGGATTATGGGCTTGAACCACCGTGCCCAGCCGAGCAGATTATTCTTTAATTTGAGGTAGGCTAGGGGTTGTTTGTTCCAGGCACTGTAGGATGTTCAGCAGCATCCCTGGCTTTACTCCTAGCTGCCAGTATTGAGCGCACCACCACCACCACCAAGGACCCAGTTTTGATCACCAAAACTGTCTCCAGGCATTGCCAAATGCCCCCATTGGGAACCACTCCTCCAAGCCAGTGCAGAATCTTCTGGGAAAAGCCCAGCTTGGTAGAGTAGTCCCTTCTGCATCAGAAAGAAATGACTACAGTGGCGATCGACTGCTCACTGGATGTCCACAGGCCAAATTCAAGCCTTACATGTGTTTTGTTTGACCCCGGAGACATTTAAGAATCTCCTTCAATGAGCTGACAATAGATTCTTAAAAATCAAGCCATTTCACATAAAAATCCAGCTTTCTGGCTTCTCTTGGAAAATGGGGATTCCTGGTAACACTGGACCTGCATTCCTCATGCAGCAGGAATGAGGTTGCGTCTGCTGCACTCAGGGGCACAGGCTTCCTGTTTGCCACAGTCCTCGGCACGCTCTACTATATGCGCCCTATATTTGAAGGACCAGAGTCACTTTCTTTCTATCTCATCCCATTTGCACATTTACACAACCTTGCTGGCGGCTGAACGTGTTTGAATTGAGATCTCCTGATCTAATGTGCTTGCCTGCACACACACACATTTGCACACATTACATATACACACGCACACAACCAAATAAATATATAAACACATACACACACACATGCACATGCGTATACATATAACAACACATACGCACACATGCATACATGCATAGACACATAAACACACATACACACCTACATACATACACCTGCACACATGCACACACACGTATATACATGTGCACACGTGCATACACGCATGTACACACATATACATATACACACGTGAACACTACCTACACATATGCACACACATACATATACACACAAACGAATATACACATACATACATACACACATGCATATGTGCACACACCTATGTGTATAGACATATCTATATGCACACACACACGCATGCACACAGACTCTCACGCCCACGCAGACTCCGTGGCTCACCTCCACCGTTCACTGCAGCCCAGGACACACAGCATCCCTGATGCACACACCTGGATGTCAGGCTCTGACCTTTGAAGTCACGACTCCCACCACGGGGGCTCTTTGTATGTCATGCTGGATTGATGGATGGGACAGCTCAGCTCTCAGAAACTACCGCGTGTGTTTATTATGGCAATGAGTGTGGGCCGGGCCTGCTTCTGGCTTGTGTAAGTGTCAACTGGTGACAACATGTGCTCTACAGAAGGCAGATGTCAAGGGGCTGGGGGCAGTGGAGTCACCGCCCGCACTGTGGAGACCACCCAGAGGCAGCACTCACACTGGCCCTGGCTTCCCTGGCCTTTGGCGAGAAAACTAAAGGATAGAGAGGGAGACACGGTGCCACCAGGACAGGCCTGCCACAAAGGCTGCAGCCCACCATGAGCTAGGCCAGGAGCAGCCAGACATTGCCCCCTGAGAGCTGCTTCTGCCTGGAAGACTCCACCGGCTCTGGGCAATAATTCAGTTCCATTCTCTCCAGAAGATTCCCAGGCCCGGCTCCTGTCCCCCTTGAGGCCACATGTTCAATCAGAAGGACAGTTCCTCACCTCTGCTTGAATAATAGTGACAATGTACTGAGGTCTGACAGGTACCAGGCACTTTCTGTTCACTTCAAATACATGATCTTGAGTTTTCACCACAACCTATGAAGAAGGTGACTTATTATCCTGATTTTGTTGAAGCTTAAAGAGTTGTCATAACTAGGATTTATTGAACACTTAGTATATGCTGAGCACAATATTAAGCACTTAGCAGGCATCATATCAATTCATCTTTTCTATAACCTTTTGAAAGATGATCTGTTATTATTCCGCTTTATTTTTTCTACTTATTATTTTGTTTTGTTTTGTTTTGTTTTTTGAGGCAGAGTCTCGCTCTGTCGCCCAGGCTAGAGTGTAGTGATGTCCTCTCATCTCACTGCAACCTCCCCTCCCGATGTCAAGTGACTCTCATGCACCAGCCTCCTGAGTAGCTGGGATTGCAGACGTGCACCACCACGCCTGGATAATTTTTGTATTTTTAGTAGAGATGGGGTTTCATCATGTTGGCCAGGCTGGTCTCTAACTTCTGGCCTCAAGTGATCCACCTGTCTCAGCCTGCCAAAGTTCTGGGATTACAGGTGTGAGCTACGGCGCCCAGCCTTATCCGCACTTTATAGTTAAAGAAATTGAGCAATGATCTCGGATTATCTCTCTTTTTGTTGTTCTTTGTTTGTTTTGTTGAGACAGGGCCTCACTCTATCACCCAGGCTGGAGTGCAATGGTGTGATCATGGCTCATTGCAGCCTCAGACTCCTGGGGTCAAGGAATCCTCCTGCCTCAGCCTCCCAAATAGCTGGGACAACTGGTGTGCAACAACATGTCCAGCTAATTTTTAAAATTTTTGTAGAGACCGGGGTCACCCAGGCTGGTCTCGAACTCCTGGCCTTAAGCAATCCTCCCATCTTGGCCTCTTAAAGTGCTGGGATTACAGGTGTGAGCCACTGCACCTGACCAGATGATCTCTTTCTTTTTATCTCCCCTTCATTTCCCCTTCTTTTCTTCCTCCTCTTCCTTATTCTCTTCCTCTTCCTCTTCCTTATTGTCTTTCTCCTCCTCCTCTTTCTCTTCCTCATCCTCTTCTCCATCACCACATGAAGGCTGAGACTTATGGAGCCTTCCATAAAACAAGCACCGTGTCATATAGAAGATGGTGCCAGATACTTGACTGGTACCATCTCAATTAATCCTCCCAACAGCCCTGTGAGGCAGATGCTCTTGTCACCTAATTCTTAGATGAAGGAACCAAGGCTCAGCATCACACTTGGAAACCCCCGTTCCAGCTGGGACTCAGGGTCAGTGGAGACTGCGTGTGTCACTAGCCTCAGGAGCCGTGGGGTTCCCAAAAAGCATGATCAACACAGCATCCTCTGGACCCAATCTAACCCCAGGCACCCCCTCAACCAACGCCCAAAGACCAGGAGCACCTAGGAAGAGTGCAGAGGGGTGCTGAAGCAGGCAACAGGCCTGCAGGAGGCGTCTCCACTGCAACTTAGACCAAGATTTCAGGAGCCTCTCCTGGGAAATCACCAGGGGTCTCCTTAAAAGGTGCTAAACCTTACATTGCAACTTCTAGAGTCTATGAATTTGGCCTTGGAGAATGGCCATGGTTGCAGAAAGACCAGATACTAAGCACTCTAGAGAAATAAATAGAAACAACAAAAAACACAGTGACATTTGTTATTTTAACACCATGGGCATTTTTCAGGTTCCAGAGCGTTGAGAAGACCTATACATTGCCAGAAGCTACAAACTGCCTTCCACATTCCACTCTGAGGATTTAGCTGGGATGGATCTGGCCAGAGCTGGGGGGCTGTATATGTGCCTCTCCTTTGGCCTAACCCAGATCTTTCCAAGAGGCAGGATATAGTAATCAGACTCTGGAGTCAGCCAGATGAGGGCGTAAACCCAAGCTTCCCCATCGACTTCCTAGTGGTGTGGACTTGGCAAATTATTTAGCCTCTGGAAGCTTACGTATCCCCAGGTGTAAAATGGAGCATAGCATGGTCATGAAGATGCAGTGAGCCGAAGATGTCACTCAGCCCAGTGTCTGACACAGGAGACGGCTGATCATTGTTGGTCACTGTTCATGCTGGCTGAGGTTTCTCTCTGTCCACCCCTTTCCTGGACTAAGAGGTCCCTGGTAGCATTCACAATTGGTTATAAGACATTTATGTTATTTCAAAGATGGGTGTTTTCCATTTCCCACTTCCTACCTCTTTCCTTCAAATCTGCAGCTTTTGCAAAAAACTCAATGTTATTATAATGAACATTGCCAGCTAGAGTTTTAGGACCTAAAAAAACCAAACTAAGTGAACGTGAGCAAAGGAGGGAAACTTCTCCATGAAAGATAGAACTGTTCAGAGAACATTTTGGAAGCTTAACTTTATTCCTAATTGAGGCAGAATTTTCTCAGCTTTGCAGATATGTATCAAATAATTATAGCTCAACTGCTATAATTCAGCACCTGGGCTATGGTGAAATTATTTTTTAATGCATCACTTGAGCTGTTTGATGTTTGATTTATGCCTGGATGTCAAGGCACTAAACAGAGATCTCACACTCCATCCCTAAGGCAGCTGCTATTGCCAAGTTGAGGGGGGTTGGTGTGTTAGAGGCTAGAGATCGCTTACCAGTGGCATGACCAACCACATCAACTATCCTAGTTGCCTGGAACCAAGGAGTTTCCTGGGATGCAGGACTTTCAGTGCTAAAACTAGGGAAGTTTCAGGTAAACCACATTGAATCTGTCACCCAACTTACCAAATATGTAGTCTGGTCTTTTTTGAAACAAGCAAAACCATATTTTAATCAGGGCAACAATGCACCCTACTAAAAAGCTGGATTTCCCAGCTTATCTTGCTGCTAGAAATGGTCATGTGATACAGTTCTGGCCAGAGATATGAGCAGATGTCCCAAACAGGGCTTCTGAGGAAGCTCTTTAAAGGGGGATAATTCAGCAGGTGCCTGTCCTCTTTGACCTTCCACTTCCTTGTGTTCTCACCTAGAATGAGGGTATGAGGACTGGAGCTGCTGCTGCCATCTTGGGACGATGAGGCGACCTTGAGTGTGGGTACTATGCCTCTAGGATAGCAGGACAGAAAGCAAGGAGCTCAGGTCCTTGATAATACTAAGAAGCCACCTTCCAGTCCTGGCCTTTTCCTTTTACGTAATTTCTTTAAGCCACTCTTTTACAGGCTTCTATTCACGGCAGCCAAATCTGTAACGTGACCAACTATCCTGGTTTGCCTGGGATTGCCCCAGTTTTAGCACCGAAACCCCTCAACCCCTGGCAAACCAGGACAGTTGGTCACCCCAGAATGCGATTCCTAACACATACAGTTAGGATTTGAGGACTGGGTGGATTCATGTGGGAGGAAGTTTCTAAGGAAAAGCTGATCCTGATGAGGCCCATGGATGTGACAGGATGGGATGCCAACTCTCCTGCCTTCACCAAAGGGGCTACAGGCCAGGCCATAGAGAACACACATTGCTCTGTGCTGGCATAAAAATAAACATCATGAGCAAGTGTAGCCCCTGACAGATAGACAGCACTTACTCAGCACAAAGCACCTGGAAAGCAGGGTGCAAGACCGTCAGTCTCCTTCCCTCCCTGAATAAATGGTTTTCGAACACCTGCTACGTGCCAAGCATGGTGCTTAGCTCTGGAAACAGAGTGGGATGTGAAAAAATCAATGCTTCTTACCCTTCTTGAGGAGACAGACAATGAAAGATCAATAAGTAAACCTATACATAATTGCAACTAGAATAATGGTCGTAAAGAAAAAGATGTAGAGGTATGTAGAGGAAGCAGGGGATCAGGGAACCCGCTTAGATGAGAACAGGGAAGACTCTTCTCTACCTAATGAGTGAGTAGAGATTGAAGAGCATGAGTCAGTCTGAACAGTGCTCCAAGCAGAGGGACTGGCATAGGCAGAGGCCTGGAGACCAGAAAGGGCTCTGGAGTTGCAGACACAGGAAGGAACCGTGGCTGACACTAGTGAGGGAGAGGACAGGGAGGGATGAGCTTGGAGAGGGAAGTGGCCACATCCTGCCAACTTGGAGGTCTGATTTTCAGTTCCCCACTTGTCAGCTGTGTGACCATCAGTAGTGAGTTAACCATGCTGAACCACAATTTTCTCACCTGTAAAATGAGATTATCATGGGGTGGTTTGAGGTGAAGAAACTAAAATACAAAGTACATGAGCCATAGAGAAAATGGTAGCTATCGTTACTGTCTATCCCCAAAAGGGAACAATTTTCTCAGAGGAATGCTTTTCAGTCAATGATACAGAGGAATAAAATGAACACGGCCTTGCCAAAGCAAGACTTCCTACAGGGAACCTCCTGGAAGCTGAGCTCATCTTTATGGTCCTGGCAAGGGCCTCCCCCAGTTCCTTCCAGCCTGCTCTGCCCCCAAGTCATGGAGGCAACCCCTGAACAGATAATCATAGCTGTGAACACAAAGGAAGACCTATACCTCCCTTTTTCTTTATTTCTGGAATATTCCCCATCCCCTACAATTAGCCTCCCTGGCAGCAAACGGGTGGAGTCTCTACCAATTGTCAAATGGACACTGGGAAAGGCAAGGTGGAGGCCAGGATGTCCTTTTGATGACAACTCTGCTGGCTTAGGGGTCACAGGATCCTTAGGGGTCACTTTCCCAGCTTGAAATCTCTGTGGCCCATGGCTCCTTTGCCTGAGTTTTGCTCAGGCCTGCTGGGCTTGTTCCACCCACTCAGACTGGCAGGCTGCTGTCTGCTCATGCTACTAGCCCAGATGCCACACAAGCCAGGCATGGAGTGGTGAGGGGTGTGTGAGTGAGCATGGAGTCCAGTCAGGCATGCTTGCTGTAGCCAGGCAGGTGCTCCAGGCATCAGCTCCCTGTGAGGCTGCAGCTGGACCAGGCATACTGCAAGCAGCTTCCACTGTGGGCACTGGGGAACATGGTGGTGCCTGGAAACTTGGAGACGCCAGGAACCATAGAGACTCAAAGACAGTGTCACAGCCCTGGCTTGAGTAGTTCCTATGTCTGGGATCCCCAAAGAGCCACAGCTCTTTTCTTTTTCTCATTGCCTGCAACGTGGCAAGTGGGGGGCATCTTTCAGTCCTGTTTGTGTTACAGATTTTTCAGTCCTGCCATTCCTCAGGTCCCAAGTGCTTATCCCACGTCCAGGGAGAATGAGGTATGCGGACAACTGGAGAGTGAGCAAAGCAGAGAGGAGCTTCACTGAGTGACAGAACAGCAGCTCTCAGGAGACCCAAAGTGGGTAGCTCCTATCCTCAGGCACGTTGTCCTGATGTGTGTCCAGCTCTCAGCGGAGAGGAGACCCACGGTGGGAAGCTCCTTTCCACAGGCAGGTGTTCTGACAGGTCAACGAGACCCAGAGCGGGCAGCTCCTTCCAGCAGCTGGTAGTCCCAAGTCTCTCTGAGTCTGGATGAGTCTGGGGTTTTTATGGGCTCAGAGGGAAGGAAGTGCATGCTGATTGGTCCATAGGTAGCCATGGGCAGGCCTGGAAAAGCACCATAAGTTTTCTCTCCAGACCATGGACTCCACCTGGAGCTGGCAGCTTGGCCCCCAGGCTTCAGGCAGTCCCTGGCTTGGAGGTTTCACTGGGACCCACCCCTTTCCACCCAGGAACGTGTCTGCCTCTTGCCATCAACATGCCATCCACAACACCCAGGCTGTTTGCACTGAGGGGTGCCTTCAGGCCTATGCCGAGCTGCCCTCAGCCCCACACCAGCCTCCCTTCTGCGCTCATCAACACCCAAAGTCTGGAGGGGGCCGAGGTGGCATGAGGGGCTGGCATGTCAGCGCCACTCCAAGTGTGTGTGCACCTGGCTGGGTTGTAACAGCACTCAGGCTCGGCCACAACTTTGCTCTGAAATTGGAGTGGCCACTAGGAGCAGGGAGACACCAGGGAGTAACAGCAGCACTTCTGAGCCTGCGGGGGCAGGGGCGAAGGCGGGGTCATGGCAGGGTGCTTCACAGGTCCCCAAGAGCACAGGAATGCCTGGGTCTGGAGCTATGGTTGGGCAGCTGCAATTGCGCCTGGGAACATGCGGCTTCCACACTGCCAACACGGTAGTGAGTGGGGCTCCCACCTATTCCCGGCTGCTGTTGGCTCCATGGATCACGCCGCCCCAGCTGTACCTCCCTTGCTGCAGCTGGCATCCCCACAGTGACTGCTCCAGACAGGCCATGGCTGTCATCAGCTCTAATACTCAAGCCAGCCCTGCCCTGCACAAGACCCGCTAGTTTTCCTGGACACAGGATGGCAGCAGCCCAGCTTCTCTGCAGAAACAGCTCAAGCAGCAGCAAGAGCTCACAGCCTCACTCTAGCGTTTTTCTTGTAGTCTCTACTGGACCAAGGGCAACCATGAAAAGTTTCTGAAATAAATTATAAGCCCAAACCTCTCTCACTTTTTCTCCATACAGGACTTTATGAAACCTCTCTAAATGTGCCTGGCTTGCCTTTGCATCTCAGAGGCTGGATTTTGCTTTCTGTGGAAGGAGAAGCCTAGATGGAGATCTCGCTTTGGTAGTTACTCAACCCCAATGACTCCACGACTCTCAGAGCCCATGCTCAGCTGGACCCCTCACTATCCTGACTCTGCATGCCTCTGCCTCCTTCTCCAGACACCTGTCCCTGGCTTTTCTCTTTATTCCATGGTGTCTACCTCTGAACTCCTGCACATGGCTTTTGTCCTAGGCTGGGTTCCCCAGAAGCAGAACCTGACACCAAGACTCACAGGCAAGTGATCTATTAAGGACACTTAATAGATCTCTCAGGGGAGACCCCTGGGAAGTGAGGGCAGCCAGCCAGGAGTGAGAAGAAGCCAAGCAAAGGCGAGACTCCAGGCAGCCCAGGGAGAGTGGCTGCAGCCTGACCCCTCAGGGAACTCTGGGCCATAATTCACACCAGGGAGCTTTCCTGACCAGGTGCCAGGAGTCAAGCTCTCCTAAGCCCTACCAGTTATTTTCTGGGTAAGGACCACCCTAAGGGTATAGACTCCCAGGTACTTCTGGATCTCAGGACCTGCCCCACGTAGTTCTGATAGCCTGAATTAGTTCTCCAAAGACTAGTCATTGGAAAGAGAAGCGCAGAGGCAGTGATGCAGGACAGGTGAGCCCTAAATTGAGGCTTAGCCCGCCAGGATTCTTGGCTTCAGCCAGGAAAGTATTCAATGGTGAGCCAGTGGTAGGGTAGAGGAAAACAGCTTTATTGAAGCAGCAGTGTTACAGCTCTGTGCCTGCTCCTGTAGAGCAGGGCTACTCCATAGACAGAGAGTAGCATCTCAAGGCAGTTCTAAAGTCAGATTCATACCTACTTTTAATTGCATGCAGATTAAGGGGTGGTTTATATAGACATTTCTAGGAAAAGGATAATAACTTCTGGGTCATCGGGTCATTGCCATGAAAAGAGGCAGTAAATCCCAAGTGTTGCCATGGCAAAGGTAAACTGATGTGGTGCACTGGTGGGCGTGTCTCACAGAAAGCTGCTTCCACCCCCATCTTTGTTTTAGCTAGTCCTCAATTCAGTCTGGTGTCCAGCCCTGTCTCTGGAGTCCAGTCCAGCCTCCTACCTCAGTGGAAGCATGTGGAAACAGTTAAAGGGATGTGCAGGGATCTGGGTGGAGCACCACTCCCCTCCAGCTTCCTCCCACCTGGACATTTCGTGAGTGAATATTTGCCCTCATCTCATGCAGATTGCAGGCTGTGAGCTTCATGCTTACATCAGACCATTTTATCTTCTCCATTCCAGAGCCCAGCTGACCCTCAGTCAGTAGTGAATGAGGAAATACATTTGTCAGAGAGGGTGCTCCTGAGACCTGGGACTGGCTGGGGTCAAGGGCCCATGTTTTCACGGGTGCTCCTAGCCCAGGCCTGCCTTATTCCGACTGAGCTCTCCTCCCCACCTTCCCATTCTTTACGTGTTTCACAGCTGGACCATGAGGGCTATGGGAGAGCACCAGTGAGGGAGGAGGCAGGACTTTACTCCGGACCAGATTGGAGACTGGCTGAAACAGGGAAAAGGCAAAAGCCCCTCTCCATAAGACACGCCCACCAGTGCCATGTCAGTTTACCATTGCTATAGCAACACCTGGAAGTTACCGCCTCTTTTGATGGCAACAACCCAGAAGTGACCACCTTTTTCTAGAAATTTCTGCAGAAACTGCCCCTTAATGTTCATTTAATTAAAAGTGGGTATAACTGTAACTGCAGAACTGCCCCTGAGCTCCCCACACACTGCCTAGGGGGTAGCCCTGCTCTGCAGGGGCAGTCACAGAGCTATAACACTGTTGCCTCAATAAAACTGTTTTCTTCCAGCACCGACTCACTCTTGAATTCTTTCCTGAGCAAAGCCAAGAACCCTCCCGGGCTAAGCGCCAACTCTGGGGCTTGCCTGCCCTGCATCACCAGGTGTCATATTCCTCTAGCACTGTGGTTTGCTAAGTGGGGTGCCCAGATCAGCAGCACTAACATCACCCGGGAACTTGTCAGAAATGCAATATTTTAGCCCCACCTCCAGCAAGGAATCAGAGATGCTGTGGGTGGGCCTAGAAGTCTAAGCTCTAACCAGTCCCCAGGTAATTAAGGACCATGGCTCCAGCACAGTGTCAGGGCCCCAACTGGAATAAGGGGGTCACACTTAAGATTGTTGCAGCTGAAGTATCTGCAGTGGTGGGTGTTAGGGGCATCTGACCCCACATCAGACCCTGCCTTTCCACATCCCCTCCAAAGCCCACCCGTGCATCCACGCATCCACTCACCATCCATTCATCCATCTTACCCATCCATTCATCCACCCATCCATCTCACCTACCCATTCATCCATTTATTCATCCATCTCACCTAGCCACCCATTCATCTTTATCCTTCCATTCATCCACCCATTCATCCACCCATCCATCTTACTCATCTCCCTACCCACCGATTCATCCATCTTACTCATCTACCCATCCGTACATACATACATACATCTCACTCATCCGTTCATCTCACCCATCCATCCATTTATTTATCCATCCATCTCACTCACCCACACATCCATCCATCTATCCATCCATTTTACTCATCTATCCACCCATGTATCTATCCATCTCACCCACCCATCCATTTATCCAGCTATCCATCCATCTACCCACCTACCCATCTATCCATCCATCCATCCATCTCACCCACCCACTCATCTATCCATCCGTTGTATACTTATGTGCCAGGCACCATCCTAGATGCTGGGGACACAGTGATGAACAACACAAGGGCTGGTTCCAGGTGTTCTGCTCACACCGATTTTGAAGAAGGAGCAGAAGCCCACTCAATCCAGCTCAAGCTAAAGGGACATTGTTGGGGAATGCACAGGTTCTGAAGGCAAGAAATACACTGCACCCTCTGGAACTGGGACTGGGGGCCAGGAGCCACCCTGCTGTATATGTGTCTTAGGAGTAACATGTTCTCTCAACTCTGATTCTGTCCCTCCTGGATTCCTTCTTCATCTCTCTCTCTGTTTCTCTTTCTACTCTCCTTATCTCTGCCTACCTGCTTCATTCTCTTTTCCCAACCAACTTCCTCAACGTATGCATCTTCAGCTTGATCCAGCCTTGACTTCCTAGATTTATAACAACCTCATCTTTCAGCACGAGGGTCTACCCTACATGGTATCTCTTCTCTGAATCTCTTAGTTCAAGTTTCCATGAGAGGAAATTTTATTGGCTTGGCCAGACTTATGAAGAGGAGGTCTCGAGGTCAGGTGTTCACCCCTTGACCAGCTAGGTTGGAATGTGGGATTATTCAGACTAGTTGATGCCCACTCAACAAGGACTGTCTCTGCTTCTAAGCTTTTTCTCTTACTCCCACAATCAGTATCTCTGTCAGGAGGCCTTTGGGCACAAGTTTCAGGAACCCCTAACTTAAATAAAGGAATGTTATTATCTCCATGGCATGAAGTTGAGAGACAGGGCGTTTCCAGGTGCAGAAGGAAGATGTCTCAGGGATGACATCAGACTCTGGTTCTTTCTGTTTCTCTGCTCTGCCAGCCTTGGGGTCTTGGCTTTGCCTCGGGCAGTCTTCCTCAAAAGCTGGAGTGAATTTGCCACTGACCTCTGGGTGGTCGTGAGATGGCATTTCATGGGCGGTCATGAGATGGGCATTTCAGGTTCAGTTCTAGACAACCACATTCAGGGGAAGGAGTAGAACTCTGCAGGCTGGCCCTCACAACTCATAGCAAAAATGGTTCAGATGCACTTCCTTCATCACACCTTGGAGGAGGCAACAGGGCCACCACAGCAAACCTGCCACAAGACCTAACCTGTTTCTCTCAGTGTTTTCCAAAGACGCACCCTACTTCCTCAACTGTCCCCTTCTTGTCATCTTTTGTGATAACGGCACAGTTCTAAGCAATCCTTCCTGCCTTCTGTCTCCCATCCTGCAAGGGGCAGTCAGACCAGTCTTCCAAGGTTATTGTTCTATATGCCACTTTCCTGCTCAAGAGCCAACTATGACTTGCTGTTACCTACTGTATCCAACTGCAACACCCCTGCTGAAATTTCAAGACCCTTCAAGACCAGTGACCCTCAAACACAACCTGTCTATTGGCAATTATTCCTGGCATATCCTTAGTTCTACCATTTGATCAAAGCAGACTATTCCTGGATAGTGACTGAACACTGTGCCAATTTCTACTTCCTTGGACTTTTCTCAATCTTTTCCTTCCACCTGAATCACCTTCTGCTCTTTTCTATCTACTAAAGACCTATACGCATCCTTTAAATATGGTTATAAGAGGCGCTGGACACAGGACCAGCATCCAAAAGATCACACAGGGGGAATGGAAAAGACTTTGAGGCACCATGACTTGGGTTTGAGTCTCGTTTTTACCAGGACTGCGTGATCTAGGCATGTCAAAAACCTGAGCATAAGTTTTCTCATTTTTAAGATAGTGGCACCATGAAATATATCATGGTGCTACCTTGAGGGTTAAAAAAGCAAAACACACATAATTAGGGAGTGTGCAGCACATATTAAACACTCAATAAACAGCAAATATGATGAGAAAGCTCCCAAAGAAGCAAACTTTGTCATGATTATCTCTGTTGCTATTTCTGTTGGGAGCCTCTCTTTCTCCCAGCCCAGTTCCTGATTTCTTATTTCATCGCCTTGGAAGCTGGAGTGAATTTGCCATGCCTCTGGGTGGCTTTGTTCTTGGGTGAGAAGCAAAGAAGTTGCTGCCCAACAGAGGAACCAGACCTGTATTCACACTTGGCCTTACCTGAGAGCCTGGCTAAGGCATGGGGTCTCCGAGGCTGTTTGACAAGTGAGATGTGTACCCAGCTTGGAAAGACCCAGCCTCTCCACACTTCCTGGCAATTTGCTCCCCTTATATGATTGTCTCTGGATGTCCTTTGCCCACGGTCTGCCTCCCAGGTCTGCTCAACCGGGTGACAATTTCAGGCACCAGCTCTGAAATTCACTGCTGATAGCAACAAGGAAAGACCCATCCCTGGGAAGCAACACTGAGCAAGAACCCGGCTCAGCAAGGCAGGGTTCTTGGTTCAGGTGGCATTGCCAGCCCTGACCATGCTCGACCCTCTGCAAAGGAAGACAGAAGCTGCCCATCTCTGGGACATCCTAGGGTGTAACAAAGGCTTCCAGTTCTCACTTCTCTCACTACTGCCCACAGCCCACCTCAAACTCGGCGGCCAATGAAGACAAGCATTTTGATGCCATTAGCCCTTAACATCAAAAGCTAAACATTACTACCAGAGATCTTGCCTGAATGGGAAGATTCAAGACTTACGAAAATGCCCTCAAACCCAAAGATCCCCAAGGGGGATCCTCCTGGCCTCAGCATCCTAAGCCCATGCTGACAGCCTTTCAGCATGGTTGGAAAGGAGGTAAGATGGGCTGGGAAGGCACAGTTGATACAGGGGTGATCCAGAACACAGCCCGAGGCTTCTAGCTCTCTGGGAGACCATGGGCTCGTTGTTTCAGCTGGCAGAGTCTGCTTGGTTGGATCACAGCAGGAATGGCAAGCAGATTCCACCTCCCCTTCCAGCTCGGATTCAATAGTGGCTATCTGGTGCTCTGGGCTGAGAAGATTTCTGTAGCTGAATCTTGGGTTGGCAGCACTGCTGCTATTGCTGCTAGCTACCACACATGGAGCTGTAGTAGATGCCAGACAATATCAAGTGCTTTACACATATCCCATTTTACTCTCACAACAACCCTGTGTGATAGCGTTATGTATGTCTGTTTTGTAGATAAGGGAATGGAAGCTCAGCGAGGTTAAATAACCTGCCTTAGGGCACATAGCTTGAGACTGAAAGATCCTAGATTCAAAGCCAGGCAGTCAGGTTTTGGAGCAGAAACTTTGTAACCTCTGCATCCTGTGGAGTGCTAGAATTGATTAGTGATGTCTGCCACAAGTGCCTACATGGCAGTAATAGAACATATGCTGTGAATTTGGCATCTCTAGATTTTTCAGTCTCTGATTCAGGATTCAAAGGCCCTAAGACTTTGCATCACCCTTAGATCTGAGCCACCATTTCCATCATCAGCTATTTCTTCAGTAACTCCATTTATGTTCAATCCAAATGTCATTTTTAGCATCACTGCTTTTCATTTCTTAGCTGCACTTTCATCTTTGTCCCTGATTCTGTCTTTGAATTCCTCACTTTTATAAAATGCATGTGGGTTTATCACGGGGAAACAAGGAGGCAATGCAACTTCAAGCTTTGCTGTCTGTGTATGAACTGAATACAGATGGGCAGTGACCAGTCTTTGACAGACTTTGAAGCGGTGACGTGATTGGTCATGGATCGCGATGTGCACCTGTTATTACGTAGTAATTTGTGGGCTGTCAAGCTAGCAGGGAAGTTTGTAATTTATGCAATTATGCACAGTTAACATACTGTAGTAACTTAAAATTGAACCGTGTTGTTGGAGAACTGGACTTATTTAACTAAAACGTGGTGACTGACATCTGTGCACATTGGAACTTCACAAAGCGAGGACCTTCCCAAAAGGAGCCCATGGAAAAAGACCAGCTCCCAGAAACAAATCTGACAAGAAAGGCTTGCCTTGCCTCTCTCTGCCTGTCCACACTCTGCCCTGACTCCAAGATCACCTAAGCCCTGCCTCCTTCAGGAAGGCTTCCTGGCTTTCTCTATGATCTTTCCTTTTTCACAGCCCTACAACTACTTCCATTCGGAAGCACTTGGTGTTCTTAAGATCAGCCTCATTGTCTTCTGTCTCCTTAGATCAAGGCACACCTTCATCTGGCACAGAGGGTGGTATTCACACCAATGGGCACATGAGTTAATTTCTAGGTATACACTGATTAACAGCTTGTTTTTCTTTTAACAATTTTTCAAATTTATTTTTATGGCTATCTTATATTTGTAGGAACTGATGCTGGTTTTCCATCTATGGTGGTGATAGAGTAGTTCTTTTCAAAGAAATGCATTTATCTGAGAAAGGTGAGTCAATTATTAGACTAGGTTGTATGAGGATACCGAGAAATTCCTGAAATTCTAAGTGGATGGTGGAGGTGGGGAAATATGGCTCTTGACTGATTATGGAGGGGAAGGAGTTTGTCTCACGCAGGATTTAGGATCAGTTCCTTTCATCATCACGCTCTCTAAGACCTCCTGGCTCAGTGCTACCCACCCCTGCAACAGGCCCAGCTGGAGACCCCCGCTAGGGTGACCAACTCATCCATGTTGCCCCTTTAGAACTGAACAGCCAGCCACAGCCCAGAAAAGCCCTGAGCCCTGACCCAGCAGGAATGGACAGCCACCTGCGCCTTTGGCTTTGACCCTCCTTTTCCATCAGTTTCTCGAAGCAGCTGGGAGGCTAACCTCACACTGGTGGACAGTGGAGGCTGAGGAGTCCCATCATCTCAGTCTCATCCACGTGCCCTGTGTGATCTCAGTAGGGTTATCGGATTTAGCAAACAAAAACTCAAGACGCCCAGTTAAATGTGAGTTTCAGATAAACACGAATAATCTTGCAGTATAATGATTTTATAAATTGTATTTGTCCTATATTTTATCTGGCAACTCTAGGAGTGTGCGATCTCACAAAGCTTCCTCTCTGTGATCTGGAAATGTAAATTAAGAAAGTGAATTCCTAATCTGGTGAAAAGTAAGTGATGTGACCCCCTAATCTGGCAAACAGTGAATTCCTGGAAAACAGTAGATGCTCAATAAGTTATTGACTTTGATAGTTCTGCCACTCCCTGAAGGTGTGAATAAGTGCCTACAGGTTGTGAGTGGGTTTTATCACCCTTCCAGGCACAAACAAAAAGTTCACGCAGCCTTTATTGGTTGACTCACTGAGTGGTTTGCAGCAGGGTTGGGGATCATAGCCTTTTGCCTGGCTAGAATTTAAGGAGACTGAAATAAATTGTAGTTGAAGAGCTACCAAGACATTTTTCTCATTACATGCATAGAAACCCGTCTTCCTAGGACCCGGCCAATGACCACATGACCAAAATGATCACTTCGCAGGGCATGATAAGGTGGGGGAAGATGCTGTGGGAGCAAGCACCTGATTATTAGCTCCCTCGCCTTGGGCAAATCATTTCAACTTCTACGGACTTGTTTTCTTATCTGTCAAATGGGGATAAAGGAGGGTTGCCCAGCCTGCCTTGTAGCTTAGATGAGCATGATGAGGACTGCCCTAGAGGGAAGAAGTGAAAGCACTTTGCAAAATAAATGTTCTGACAAACACCACTTCCCTCCTGAGAGAGGCATGCAGAAAGCACGTGGCTTCAGAGGGCCGATCACTCCTATCTGCTTCGTGAATCTCTATTCTTGCACACATAAGACTCAGAACTTAACGAAGGCCACTGCTGTTTGTTCCGGAGCCTTGCACTGTTTCTGGCACTGTTGAACTAATGAATGAAATCTAGAATCAAAGATTCAGTGGCAGCACAGAGAGATCCACCCAGGGCCTTTGAGGTCATCTGTTCCCAGGCACCGGCTCTGCACTGGGAGAAACCAACACCTGGAGCAAGTGGCCTGCCCACTCGAGAGGACCCGTCTAGATAACAGAGAGCCCCTGGCAGCATCCTGGTGCACAGGATGGCGTGGCTTTAGAATCAGGCAAATAGTAACAGCAGGAGTTCTGCGGTGTGTGCAATACTGGGGAACCAGCCCGCTGTGAAGTGCTTGACATAGATGGCCTCACTGGAGCCTCATAACCGCACAGTGAGGAAGGAACTGTTACTATCCTCATTTTGCAGTGAGGAAACTGAGGCACAGGGAGGTTAAATCATTGCCTGAGGTTGTCCAGCTGGGACATGGAGCCTCACTTACTGGAGATGCCCAGCCCCCTGGGGCTCCTATTCTCCACTGCATTTTTGTGCCTCCTCCTTCCTGGAGCTGGGGGCCCATTCTGTATGAAGGTTCTGTCAGAGGCATGTAAATAAGAGCAACTCCGTGTTGAACAGGAGCTGGGTAAAATGAGGATGAGACCTACTGGGCTGCATTCCCAGACAGTTAAGGCATTCTAAGTCACAGGATGAGATTGGAGGTCAGCACAAGATACAGCTCATAAACATTTGCTGATAAAACAGGTTGCAGTAAAGAAGCCAGCCAAAACCCACCAAAACCAAGATGGCGATGAGAGGGACATCCTGTCGTCCTCACTGCTACACTCCCACCAGTGTCATGACAGTTTACAGATGCCGTGGCAACGTCAGGAAGTTACCTTATGTGGTCTAAAAAGGGGAGGCAGCTGGGCACGGTGACTCACTCCTGTAATCCCAGCACTTTGGGAGGCGGAGGCGGGCAGATCACGAGGTCAGGAGATCGAGACCATCCTGGCTAACACGGTGAAACCCCGTCTCTACTAAAAATACTAAAAATTAGCCAGGCGTGGTGGCGGGCACCCGTAGTCCCAGCTGCTCGGGAGGCTGAGGCAGGAGAACGGTGTAAAACCAGGAGGAGGAGCTTGAAGTGAGCCGAGACTGAGCCACTGCACTCCAGCCTGGGCAACAGAGCGAGATTCCATCTCAAAAAGAAAGAATGGGGGGTGAGGCATGAATAATCCACCCCTTGTTTAGCATATCATCAAGAAATAATCATAAAAAAGGGCAACCAGCAGCCCTCAGTTTCTCTTACTCCTTTACTTTCTTAATAAACTTGCTTTCACTTTACTCTCTGGATGCCCCCTGAATTCTTTCTTGTGTGAGATCCAAGAATCCTCCTGTGAGGTCTGGATGTGGACCCCTTTCCTGTAGCATCTCTACTCCTTCTTGCTGCACGGCCTTCAACTAGGATGGGATGCTCTGAGTCTCCCTGTCCTCGCCTGTACAACTGGGCAATAATAATGCTCCCATAGAAGGGGGCCCAGGATTGAAGCCAAAAACATGAGCACTGGCTGGGATCCAACCCTCCACTGTCCTACACCGGAGCCTGGAAGGTATCAAATCCTGGTACCGCCATTTGCCTGCTGTATGACTTTAGGCACATTACTTAACCTCTCTGAGCCTTACTTTTCTCCTTTATAGAAATCAGAACAATCATAATGTTACAGGAAAGGGGTCCCAGTCCAGACCCCAAGAGAGAGTTCTTGGATCTTGTGCAAGAAAGAGTTCAGGATGAGTTTATAGAGTAAAGTGAAAGCAAGTTTATTAGGAAAGTAAAGGAATAAAAGAATGGCTATTCCATAGACAGAGCAGCCCAAGGGCTGCTGGTTGCCCATTTTTAATGGTTATTTCTTGATGATATGCTAAACAAGGTGGGAGATTATTCATGCCTTTCCATTTTAGACCATATAGGGTAGCATCCTGATGCTGCCATGGCATTTGTAAACTGTCATGGTGCTGGTGGGAGTGTAGCAGTGAGGACGACCAGAGGTCACTCTCATTGCCATCTTGGTTTTGGTGGGTTTTGGCCGACTTCTTTACTGTTTTATCAGCAAGGTCTTTATGACCCGTATTTTGTGCTGACCTCCGATCTCATCCTGTGACTTAGAATCCTGAACCATCTGGGAATGCAGCCCAGTAGGTCTCAGCCTCTTTTTCCCTGCTCCTATTCAAGATGAGGTTGTTCTGGTTCAAACGCCTCTGACAGTAAGTGTGCACCCCACGGGCAGATGTGAGCATTCAGTAAAACACTGCCACACCCAGCAACAGTGTTGGGGCCAGAATGCAGCTTGGACAGGGCGACAGGGCAACAGGCATACAGTGGACTTTGGAGGAAAACAATGTCCATTGCATCCCCCGCCTTTTTGTTTTTTCAGGTGGAGTTTCACTGTTGTCGCCCAGACTGGAGCGCAGTGTCATGATCTTGGCTCAATGCAACCTCCGCCTCCCGACTTCAAGCGATTCTCCTGCCTCAGCCTCCCAAGTAGCTGGGATCACAGCCCTGCTCCACCACGCCCAGCTAATTTTGTATCTTTAGTAGAGATGGGGGTTCGCCGTGTTGGTCAGGCTGGTCTGGAACTCCTCACCTCGTAAGCTGCCCGCCTTGGCCTCCCAAAGTGCTGGGATTACAGGTGTGGGTCACGGCACCCAGCACCCCCCTTTCCCTTTTCAGGCTTCTCAATTAAAGTTCTTTCCTTCTAGCATTCTGTCTCCCCTCACAAAGGAGGAGACTCGCCTCTACCTCTTCTGCTTAGTCTGTGCACACAGATGTGTCTTTCCACAGATCAAACACACGTTCCTTCTGCATCTTCATTACAATTGTTATAGAAGAAGCAGTCAGACACCTTTAAGGACTCTAACAGAAATGTTTAGAAGATTATTTTCTAACAAATTTTAATATGTCTATGGTATTCTATTGCCCAGGTAATTTTAAGAGCAAAACAAAATATTTTGCTGGAAATGCAGCACGCAGGAATGAGAGAGGTTTTTAAATCCGAACGCGTTTTCATTCGAATGGGAACAATAAGTGCCTCTTTGGAAACTGTTCTCCATCCCAGCGCTCAGCTCTCTTCTAATTAGCACCGAATAGCAAAAGCGTAACAGTAGCACCTCTCCTCCCAACTTTTCTAACAGCCTGTCAGAGACGGGACAGTGTGAAAAACAGCTCGGTTTATGAGCGACTTTGTCATTTTTTTCTGTTTAAAATAAAATGTGCCCACCCTGGGGGAAAGAAAAAAGTCCCTGAGGATTTAACTGCAGAAAAATGAGCCCGGGGTGGAAACCGGGAGGTGTGGGGGTGGGGAGGGAGGTGTCAGGCAAGGGGCGGGGGGCGGGTCACCTCCTGGATGTGCTGAGAAAATTCTCACTGGCTGTGTGACCTTGGACGGGTACCTTCCTTCGTGGAGGAAGCTCCCGCCTCTGGAGCGATAAGAGGATGGATGCAGGGATGTGTGGAGAAATGGAAACCCATCTATCACGCCTCTCTGTGGCAGGCACGATGGGACAGTTCTAAGCGTGTGACCTGCTTTTCCCCAGTTAACGCTCATGCCGCCCTATGAGGGAGGCCCTGGTGTGTTTTCCGCCTTAATCACAATGTCAACAGCAGACCTGAGGCTCCGACCCTGCCCTGTAATCCTGCCGCCGATGCTGCTGAGACAGGAGGTCACTTCAGCAGTGGCAGATGCCCTGGGGAGGCTGAGAGATGCAGCCCCACACTGAGCTTTCTGTTGCTTTGGGTTCTTCAGAAACTAACATCATCTTAAATATTATTCATTCATTCAACACTCATGTACTAAGGTCTTATTTGATACCTTATTTGCATGGAGTAGAAACCTGGGGTTTCAAAACAGGTAAGACAAGGGGCCTGCCCTCCAGGGACGGAAGCCAGATGTGTAAATAACTCATTCATTTGACAAATATTTATTGAGCATCTACTATGTGCTCAATCTAGGTGCTGAGGACATGGCAGTGAGTGAGGATTAAGATCCTGTCTCTACGGCGCTCACACGGTGGCAGGGTTAGCAAGTGGGCAGGTCACTGTGGATGGTGATAGTAGCCCCGAGTGAAATAAAGCATGACAGCATGATAGGAAGGGCAGCTGCTAGGACGATGAGGGAGGGCCTCCTGGAAGAGGTGGCATGGGAATGTGGATCTGAATAGCAAGGAGCGAGCCACAGGCAGAACTTGGAGAGGGTGTTCCAGAAAGGGTAAACGCCCTGAGGTGGGAGCTGGGTTTGGCGGGACCCAGCTTGGAATTAGTCACCGTGCAAAGGTGGCTGGATGCAGAAAAGCGGGAATCACTGCAGTGATAGTTCACAAAAAGCTTCTCAAGGAGGAGGGTCTTGCTTGTTTTTTTGCATCCCATAATGCCCTTTGTCAATTTGCCCATGCGTCTTTCCTTCTGTATATCCGCCCATCCACCCCTTTACTTAGTCATTCTAATTCCGGCTCCCCAGGCGTCTGGTTTACCCACCAGGAAACCAATGTGAGGGAAGTTGTGGCCTCTGAACCTGAAGACATTGTAGTTCCATTGAAGAAATAACAGCAGCAGAATGTTACAATTCTACTCAATGTTTACTGAACACTTAGATTGGGCAAGGCGTCGGGAAACCATCTCACACGCGGATCAGCTGGGCTGTTTGTACCTTGTGTGGCATAGACCCCCAACTCCAACTGATTTGGATAAAGAGAGAATGCATTAGTTTAGGCACAGAAAAGTCCAGAGGAGGAGATGGCTTTGGGTACAGCTCCATCAAAAATCCACCCTGTCTCAGCTGTGCTTGGCTGGGCGCAGCCGCTCTGATCTTACAACTTCCAGGCTCAGTTGTAGGGACCAGGACAGGAGCCTCTCTCTGAAAGTCCCCGCAAAAGCCACATTGTCTCTCATTGGCTCTGCTCAGGTCACATGGCCTCCCTCAGCCAATCCCTGTCCCTAGAGAAATATGGTTCTCTGATTGGTCAAGAGCCAAGGGTGCGGCCGCCACCCACCCCCCAACAGTGGAGTCCAACTCGGAAGGAGCGAGCGACCCCCGGAGAGGCTCGGGCTTAGACAGGGCGGGGACTGACGGACTCGGGCATTCACCTGCACAGTGGCAGCTCACTCTCGTTGGATCCTTTTATCCATGAAAGGGGACAGACATCATGATCCCATTTTACACTGAAGAAAGAAAGCTTGAGGAATTTAAAAGGCCAAGAATTGGGCGGACCAGAAACCAGACTTGTTCTTTCTCCTAAGTCAGTGGCTCCTGTGTCTTTCGCAGTAGAATTGCCACACTTAACAAATAACAATACAGGGTGACCAGTTGAATTTGAATTTCACATAAACACCAAATCCTGTCTTACTCTAAGTGTGCTCCAAAGTATGTAAGATATAAGACAGAAAAAAAGTATTCATTGTTTATCTGAAATTCAAATTTAACTGAGCATCTGTATTTTGTCATTCAGCTCTACTCGCGGGGGATATTCAGCAATATCTGGAAACGTTTTCTATTGTCCCAAGTTGGGGAGGGGAGGGTGCCCCTGGCGTTGAGGACGTTGCTACACATCCTGCCCTGCACAGGGCGGCCCCCGCAGCAGAGAATTCTCCTGCTGCAGTTGTCACTGGTGCCCTTAAGTGCTATGGTCACCGTGTATAACTCTAGCATGGAAGACAGAAAGGCAACGGGCAAAGCAGCCCCACGTCGGTGGCCTTGTGTTTGCTGTGTGCATGCAACAATTCATGAGGCGCTGAGCAAACCCCCGCCGCATCATGAACGGGGCTTTCAGTTGAATTATTTGGGTTTCCATTTGGAAACGCTCAAGGGAAGATAACGAGAATCTTTGAACTGGGTTTAGGTATCCACACCCAGCCAGACTGAGATAAATAGGATCTGCTGATACTCACTGGAGAAAGGAGAACATTCAAAGGGAATTTTAAAAGTTGTGCTTTTCTATTTGTTGTCAACATCTCCAAGAGACGGCTCTGAAATGAATCACCCTCTGCTGAGGAACGTGCCCCGACCTCTCCCTCCTGGGCTCATCACAAGCCCCTGTGTCAGCACCAGGCAGCGGGTATGCTCAGCCTTGTCCCAGGCCGGGCGGGCGGAGGCAGGCGGCAGGTGAGGAGGATGAGGATGGTCGGGCCCTCCCTTCCGGACGAACCCACCTGGCCAGCTTTGCTTTGGGGAAGAACAAGGGAGCCGATCTTTTAGGCTGGGCCGGTGAGTATCACTCTCTCAAGGGCTGGAGAACTATTTATCATGTCTCCCATCAGACTCACTAATCTTGCCTGGTGTTTCACAATGCACAAAAGCCTCGTGTTGTAACTGGGGCTGTGACACAAGGTTTCAAACCCACAGAGCATCCCTGATTTGCCAAGCAAACTTTTATGAGTTTGGATTCTGTTTTGTTTTGTGCTGGTTAGGTTGTGTCTGGGGAGAGAGGGGATGGAGGGACATACTGGTTTTTAGTGCATATGTTGCATAGATGTAGCTTTCGTCTTTGAAGTTTAAGACCAGTTGTAAATTCCTTGAAGTTCGTCCTATTTCCTTTTATATGAGCGTGTTAACAAGCTTTGGAAAACTGACAGAGCTTACAGGAAAGCATAGCTGCGTTGCTCCCTGAGCTGGGGCTTTAATTCAAACCAGAACCGGGGCCGGAGCACTGTGGCCGGGCTGGTGTTTACAAATGCAGCAGGAAGAGCCCGCTGCACAGTGATGAAGCCATCAACCTCAGATGCTTTCTGTAGACAAAGCCCCAGTTGGGATTAATTAAGAAAGGAAATGCCGCAATACTCCAAATTACTTCTCTAGTGGAAATCTTTGCACCAGATGAAATTCAACAATAAAAATGGAAGAAGAAGAAAAGCAAAACAATGAAAACACCGCCCAGAAATGTGTCGAACGGACACTTAGGTTTTTGTCAGTGAGGGCAGCCGAGGAAATCAGCTTCCAGTTCCTTGCACTGGAATCATGTGACATTTTCTACATACCCAGGAAGGAGAAGGCACCGGATAGGAGGCAAAGCTCTCCACTCCCAATTGGAAGCAGACCTCCTCATCTGAGAATACACTCTGAGCTCTCTCATCAAAAGCACTTTGGTGGGAGAGAATCAAGGTGCAGAATCTTTTTGCCATATGACAAGTCTAAAGGAAGGGCATTCTTAGCTGAAGACCATGTGCCCAGCTGACATGGCAGGGGGGATTTAAGAAAAACGTGGTCCCACTCATGGTTTGTCTTGGGTGCACAGTGAGTCTGACGGTGTCTGGGGACAGATACATATGAAAGTGAAATACTTGGCATAAGCTGCAGAAATTAAAGGTAAAATTTTTTATTTGTATTTTTTAGAAATGGGATCTTGCTCTGTTGCCCAGGCTGGTGTGCAGTGGTGCAATCACAGCTCTCTGCAGCCTTGACCTCCTGGGCTCAAGTGACCTCCTGCCTCAGCCTCTCGAGTAGCTAGGACTACAAGTGTGAGCTGCTGTGCCAGGCCTAGGTCAAAATTTAAGGGAGGCATGAAACATGGATCCCACAAGATTTGCCTGACTCCACTTGACAGTCGGTCGGGTCCAATCCGCTCTCTCTTGGACACTTGCTCTTCTCTCCAGAGGCCATCTGGGTTGGAAGAGAGAAAGGCGCCCTACCCTCCTGACAACGGTCCATGCACCCCACCCAGCCCCACCCTGCCACAAAGTGCCATTGTGCTGCTCTTTGTCCCCCAACTGTGAATTACGTTCAGTGTACCTCCCACACATCAGCAAGGGCCTCGGGGCAACCTGGTTGATTTTTATTTTGATGAGATTTCAGGAAAAATAAATAAGTAAAATGTAAACCCTGATGGCGAACATATACTTTCCATACAGCCCATCTTAGCCAACCACATGCTGAGTCTCATGAACCCTTGGACTTTTTTATTGTTACTAAAATTCCATGTGCACCTGGTTATAGGGCCAAAATATTCCACCAGAAATATAAACAATGGCAGAGGAGAGTCAAGCTCATTGGAACCATCTCGTTGAACAGGGACCTCATTTGGGAGAAAGCTGTGGGACTGGAAGTAACTGTGTGACAAAGTGTGTCTCTAGCAGAGGGGGGAATTCATGTTCAGGCAAGCAGTTCCCTTTGTAATGGCCTCTACCCTGAGGACCAGGAGCGAGTGGTTCAAGGCTTGGGCCCCCGAGTTGGACAGCCCTGAATGGAGCCCAGACCTTCCCTTACTGGCTGGGTAACAAGTAACTTTTCCTGGGTCTCTCATGTAAAAAAGTAGTGGTGACAAAACTTACCTTGAACATCATTTTGAGGACTAAGTGAGGGCATGTGTGGGCCCCTCTCTGGGTTGGCCATGGAGGGAGTGTTTGGTAAATGGCAGCCACTCCAAAGCAAGCCACTTGGATGGCTGGATAGTGACAGCATCCACAGATGCTGGTCAAATGAGACTTTCTAAGGCTGGGCACGGTGGCTCACACCTGTAATCCCAGCACTTTGGGAGACCGAGGTGGGTAGATCGCTTGAAGCCAGAAGTTCGAGACCAGCCTGGCCAACATGGTAAAACCCCGTCTCTACTAAAAAGACAAAAATTAGCTGGGCGTGGTGGTGCACGCCTGTAGTCCCAGCTACTCAGGAGGCTGAGGCAGAAGAATCGTTGATCCCCAGAGGCGGAGGTTGCAGTGAGCCAAGACCATGCCTGGGCAACTGCACTCCAGCCTGGGCAACAAAGCGAGACTCTGTCTCAAAACAAAAACAAACAAGCAAAAAAAAAAAAACAAAACAAAAAAACAAAATCAGACTTTCTAGAAATAATGCCATTTTTATGTGCCCAGAAATCTGAGAGTATTCTAGTTCTTCCATGCTGTTACCTCTGAATTATGAATCAAGGGAGCTGAATATGGGACCTATTTAGGCAAAATGAATTTGAAGCAGACAACTGGACTTCCTCTGCCTTCCCCCAGTACATCATGGGGTTGCTTTTTCACCGCGTGTGTCTGTGTGTTTGAAATACAGTTATTGAAAATAGATATTGTAAAAGCCTTGCACGTGCATAGAAAAAAACTCAACATTGACTAGCAGTGTAGAAAATCCCCTCCCAATACTTGTTCCCCTTCCCAGTTCTTGTTTTCACTGAAAACACCCAAGGTAACTCTTATGATGCAAAGGGCATCTTTTCAGACCGTGTCTGTGCTTAAAGATACACACACACAACTTCGTTTTACAAAAGTGAGATCACTGTTTTCATTCAATCATATATCTTGAACAACCCTCACATCCATCCATAGACTCTACCTCATTTGAAAAATAGATTGTAATTCTAATTTTTTTATTTATATACATATTTTTAAAGAGTTGGGGTCTTTCTCTGTCTCCCAGGCTGGAGTGCAGTGGTGCAATCACAGCTCACTGCAGCCTCGACCTCCCTGCCTCAGGCAATCCTCCCACCTCAGCCTCCCAAGTAGCTGGGACTACAGGTGTGCCCCACCACACTAGGCTAATTATTTTTTAATTTTACTTTTTGTGGAGACAGGGTCTTGTTATGTTGCTCAGGCTGGTCTCAGATTCCTGGCCTCAAGCAGTCCTCCTGCCTCAGCCTCCCGAAGTGCTGGAATTACAGGCGCCTGGCTAAATTATAATTTTTAGATCAGTTTTGGATTTACAGAAAAATTACGAAGATAGTACCAGGAGTTCCCATGTACTCCACACTCAGTGTCTCCTATTATTAACAACTTCCATCAATGTGGCACGTTTACTACAACTAATGAACCAATATTGATATATCATTATTCACTAAAGCTGTACCTTATTCAGATTTCCCTGGTTCTTTTTTTTTTTTTTCAAATGGAGTTTCACTCTTGTTGCCCAGGCTGGAGTGCAATGGTGCGATCTTGGCTCACCGCAACCTCCGCCTCCTGGGTTCAAGTGATTCTCCTGCCTCAGCCTCCTGAGTAGCTGGGATTACAGACATGCGCCACTACATCTGGCTAATTTTGTATTTTTAGTAGAGATGAGGTTTCTCCATGTTGGTCAGGCTGGTCTCGAACTCCCGACCTCAGGTGATCCGGCTGCCTCGGCCTCCCAAAGTGCTGGGATTACAGGCGTGAGCCACCGTGCCCAGCATCCCTGGTTCTTATCTAATGCCCTTTCTCTGTCCAGGATGCCATCCAGAATCCCACATGACGTTTGGTCATCACATCTTCTTAGGCGCCTCTGGGCTGTGACAGTTTCTTACGCTTTCTTTTTTTTTTTTTTTTTAATGATCTTGACAGTTTTGATGAGTACTGGTCGGCTTTATTGTAAGATGCTGCTTTATTGAAATTTGTCTAATGTTTTCCTCGTGATGAGACTGATTGTGGGTTTGAGGGAGGAAGACCACAGAGGTAGGGTGTTTTCTCATCAGATCATGTCAGAAGTACATGCTATCAGTATGACTTTTCACTGTTGCTGCCCTCGATCAGCTGGCTGAGGTCTACCTTATTTTGACGCAGTTGCCAAGTGTCTCCTAGTGTAGGGAGGTATAATCACCTTTTTAACCAATTGAGGATTAGTTCAGGTATTGTTTTTAAGTATTAGAAGTTATGCCAAAGTGTACATCCTTATATTACCCTATTTGCTCGGTATTTTGGTTGTTTCTGTGCTATGATTCCTAGCTCAGTTTTGAGGTGTAACCTTATTTTAATTTTTCAGCAAGGCACGTTGGCTCATGCTATAATCCCAGCACTTTGGGAGACCGAGGTGGGAGGATCACTTGAGCCCCTGGAGTTTGAGACCAGGTTGATCAATATAGCAAGAACTCATCTCTACAAAAAAATTAAACTTAGCTGGATGTGGTGGTGTGCACCTGTGGTCCTAGCTACTCGGGATGCTGAAGTGGTGAGAGGATCACTTGAACCTGGGAGATCGAGGCTGCAGTGAGCCATGACTGCACCACTGTACTCTAGCCTGGGCAAAAGAGGGAGACCTTGTCTCTCTAAAAAATAAAAATTTGCCATATCCTGCCAAATTGCCATCAGAAAAGATTGTTCCAGTTGGCACTGCCTTGAACAGGTGCAGTTTCCCTTTGTCTTCCCCAATGGCGAGGTTTGCCACCTTTTAAATCTTTGTCAGTGTCATAGAAGGGGAAAGACATACATTGAACGCAGTGACACTACATGCTGAGACTCTTTGCTTTACATCCATAGGGTGGTACCCCAAAGTCTATTTTTCAGAAAAGACTGGTTGCAGGGGCCAGTCCCAAAAGAAAATATACTCAATGCTAAACACCTGGAAGAGGTAGGCGAAAACATGGGAGCTAAAATCAAAGTGCATTTTATTCTAAGAGTTTCAAAGCATCAACTCTCTATTTCTAAGAGTTTCTTCTTTGCTCATGGGAAGACGTGTCTGTTGGGCGAAGGACACATTTGGTCTTCCTTCCTTGTCCTCATTAATTCCATCTCGTCTCCCCTTTGGGATGCAGTTCCCATCTGAAAGGTCTGTGTCTTCGAAACCCTGGCCTCATCCCTAGGGTGGAGAGACTGGTTTTCCATGCGTGCGGCCTCTGCTCTGTTTCAAAATTTATACAAATCACAGGGAACCAGTCCTTTCAAAACCGAAGATTTGACAACTATTTACATGCTGAATGAGAGCCAAGCTATATCCACTTTTAAATGTTTATATCGGCTCGACAGCCGCTCTAAAGCAAAGGGAGAATGGGCACCCTAGAGGCCTCAGCCCCAAGACCGCCAGCCCCGACATCCCCTTTCTCCACGATTTGACATGTGCCACTGGGGGAAACAAAACTGAATTCTTGCTGCTCCCCCAGTGCAGACCACCATCATCTCAAGTCTTCGGGATGACCCCTCAGGCCAGAACAGCTCTCGCTCCCACCATCACCTCTGCCCTTACACTACGATATTTTCCTTTAGAACGCTCACTGAATCCTGTTTACTTCAGTGAATATATGTACTTGTTTATTTGATTACTGCCTACATGACTACTAGAATGCAGGCTCCACAGGGAAAGGTACGATGTTTTGGTCACTCTTGAATCCCCAGTGCCTGGAACCATGCCTGACACATAGCAGGTGCTCAATAAACACACGTTCTCCTCCCATTTATTCTCCACGCTGCAGCCAGTGTCACCTTTCCAAGATGCAAAACTTACAGAGAAGCTCTTTTCCCCAGCTCAAACCCTTTGGTGCCTCCCCTGTGGCCCTCTGGGTAAATTTCCAACCTCTGAGCACGCCTCACTGGGTCCTACGGGATTGGACCCATGCACCACCTTCAGCGTCCTTGCCCACTCCTCTCACCTTTGGGTGCTCCAGCCACAGGGAGTCTGCTGGGTTCCTTGAAGGTAGATTCCCTCCCTCTTCTGGACCTTAGCTCTGTGACCCTGCCTGGCTGCAACTTCTGCTAGTAAGGTATCAACACCTCCTCCAGGAAGCCTTCCCTCTGCCCCTATGCTGTGTCTCCCAGTATGCCTCCTGCCACTCTTCCCTTAGCCTTGTCCAAGTACTCAGAGCCAACAGGGAGCCAGAGAACCAGGCTGATGTTTCCCTGGGATGGTTGCTAAGACAACCTGAGATTCACGGAAGGCCTTAAAACACAGAGGTCAAGAGTTCACACTCTGGAGTTAGAACCCGGCTTGAGGATTTCCAAGGCACTTTTTTTTTTTTAAATGATCTGAGCCTCAGTTTCCTCATCTGCAAACTGGGAATAATGCTTTTTTCTTGTAGTATGAGAAACATTAAGTTGGGTTTTTACCACTTTTTTAATGGAAATTTTTATTGAGGTAATTTTAGATTCACATGCAGTTGTAAAAGATAACACAGAGCCATCTCTTTTACACTTTGCCCAGGTCCCCCCAGAGGTACTATTTTGCAAAACTGTAGTATAATATTTCAATTGGGATGTTGGCATTGATGCAATTCAGGAATAATTCACAATGATAAGTTGTGAGTTTTTTCCCAGATATTTGTGTCAGAACATTCAGTAAATATGGCAATGGTGAGCACGAATTCAAATCTGGACTCTCGTCTTGGTTCTGAGATAAGTAGCTGTTGTTTTTGGCTGCCAGCTCCCATTTCCCCATTCCCCTATTCTCTATACTTTGGTAATAGACCCTGCTTGCCTCCATGACACATAACTCAGGCCACAACAGGCAGAGTGGCTTATACTGTGGACTAAGTATTGGTCAGAGATGTGCTCGTGATCTGAGCAGAGCCAGTAAGAGTCCTTCCCTGGGAAATGTAGGAAGCTCTGTTTCCAACACTTTGGCACATGGGATCTGGGCTGAGGCACGTCCTCCCCGCCGTGAGGTGAGAGGCTGTTTCCAAAGACAAGCGGAAGAGAATGAGAGAAAGAGACAGAGAGACAGAGAGGGAGGCAGCAGGTAGCAAAGTGCAGCTCCACTTCTTTCTTATCTCTTCTTGCCTTTCTTTGAGCCTCACAATAAATGTTCCAGTCCTCTGAGCCAACACATTGCCTTTTGGTAAAGCAAGCTTTTCATTATGCTCATGACATGTGTGCCCAAGAAAGTCCAGAACCAACGTCATCATAAGCAAGTCACTCTGAGACTTAGTTTTCTCACCCTTGACATGGACAGTCATTCTAAATTATCAGTGTAACTCTGCAAAGATTCCCAGATAGGGTCTGGGGACCTATTGTGTTCCATCTACATGAACTCAAGTAAAATTGGCGTTCATCTATTATTTGTATGATGAAATCCTTGAAAGTAACAATAAGATTTCCAAGACTTGTTGAATTAAGGGGAAAGGGACACGGTCATGTTTTTCTTCCCTGTGAACAAATTAATGGCACCATGACACTGCAAACCTCAGTTTTATGGCTTCAGTGGAAACTTGGATTGTCTTTTTCCTTTATGCCTCACATTACCTTCAATATAGATTCTTGAAGACGAGCTCTCCTTCATGGTTGCCAACTGATAATTTAAGGTGAAGAATTTAAGAGGGAGGAAAGGAACTAGATGCTTGGCTAGCTCCACCTGAGGCCATATCCCAGCTTTCTGAAAGAGAGGGATTGTTAAGAGCAGTGCTTCTTAACCGGGTGATTCTGTCCCCCAGGGGACACCTGGCAATGTCTGTAGACATTTTTGGTTTTCAGAACCAGGAGAATGTTACTGGCATAGAGTGGGTGGAGACCAGGGATGCTGCTAAACATTCCACAGTGCACAGGACGGCCCCCACCACCAAGAACGATCCAGCCCCAAATATCACTAAGTGTCAAGGCTGAGAAGCCCTGATGTGAAGCTCTCTGGCAGCCAGTTGTTCAATTGCACCTTAATACATGGCCTATCTCTTCATTAATCACAACAGGAATGATCAGATTAATTCCAGTAGGCGTTGTGGCAAGTGGGGAAAAGTTCCTCTCCCAAGAAGCTTGACGATCTGAAAGCAAGTATAGGGTAGAGGCAGAAAATAAAGCCAAACATAAATCGAGGTTTACTCTGGCTAGGGTGTTTGCTGTTGCCAATACGGCGGGCTTTCCCACCAAGCAAGGATGAGTGCTTTTA
Source organism: Nomascus leucogenys (assembly GCF_006542625.1). Lineage (NCBI taxonomy): Eukaryota > Metazoa > Chordata > Mammalia > Primates > Hylobatidae > Nomascus > Nomascus leucogenys. Next base: position 7,329,915 of record NC_044393.1, read on the forward strand.
CTAAATAAGTTTAATGGCACCATTAACTAAATAAGTTACTAGGAACTACACCTCTCCAGAGAGGTGACAGGAACAGAGACCTGAAGACAGAACAACAGCAAGTGAGGGAGAGGTGGTGACAAGTTGTGTGATTCTAGACATGGGTCGCAGCAGAGCTGGCAGGATTCACTGAGGGATCAGACAAGAGATGGGAGAGACTGAAAAGTGTCAAGGAAGATGTTCATTTGTGCTGACTATGAAAGAAATACAGGAGCATCTATTTTGTTCACTCTTGTACTCTCAACATCTGGCACAATATTTAGCACATTGTAACACAGAAAATGTTTGGTGAAAGTCCTCTTGCTTCTTCTCCTCCCTCCTAGTTAGCTGCCTGCAATATGAGTGTGATGGCTGGAACTCCAGCAGCCATAAAGAATCATGAGGTGACATCTTTCTGAAGCTACATACTAGGGACAGTGGAGCAGAAAGACAGATGATGCTGAAATCCCTGTTAAGTGTAGGGTCTCCATCCCAGTCCTGGGTTACTCATCTTCAGACTCCTTTCACACAAGAACATATATCTCTGTTTCTTTTAAGTTATTATTTCACTCTGGCTTCTGTTCCTAGCAGCTGAATTTGATTTCCAACTGCATAATACTATGTCTAATTTTTTTTGAGATGGGGTCTCACTCTGTCCCCCAGGTTGGAGTGCAGTGGTGCAATAATGTCTAATTTTTTTCTTATTGTAAACAAAGTTGAAATGGAGTCATGTCAAAATAAAAGTAATTCCTTTTTTTTTTTCCAGGCCCTCAGTTTCCTCCTCTGTCACAACCAAATAAGAAGTCTATCTCATAGAGGTAGGAGGAGAGTTAGTGAGATTAGTCAAGGTTGTGTAGACAGAGTGCTGGGCCCTCAATAGAACTCAATGTTAGCTTCTCTTCCCTTCCCCCCAGTGAACGAGAGTTCTAGAACTGGGAGCACCTGGGTGAGTGGTGAAGTTCCAGATTGGATAACAGAGGGTCCCCCACAGCGGTGTTGCTCACAAGTGTGACTCACAGAAATAATTTAAGTTTTTATAGTAGCTGCAATAAAAAATAGTAAGGAACAGGTGAAATAATTTTAATAATAAATTTTATTTACGCTAATATGTGCACAATATTACCATTTCAACATGCAATCATTACTAAAAACCATTAATGAGTTGTTGGGGTTTTTTTTGGTGCTAAGCCTTCACGTCTGATATGTGTTACAGACTCACAACACATCTCAGTTTGGACCAGCCACATTCCAAGGGTTCAGGAGCCATGTGGTATGTGGCCACTCTTGGATATCACAGGTCTAGAGCCCTGAGGTTCACTGTACCCAAGCAGATGATGACAGCTACAGACCCCGGCAGAACCAGCCCACGCTGAGCCCCTTTTGCCACTTGGGACACCTCAAAGTGGTCATACCAATGAATTCTCTGTTCACTCGACACAGAGCACAGTACTGCGTGGGTCCAACAAGACTTGGAGCATCCCTAAAAGAGACAAATATCCTCTACGGACCCAATGTGTGCAGGTTTTGTTCATTCATTTACCCAGCAAGTATGTGCTGATCGGGGACACAGCAGTGAAAAGACCTTTCTCCAGTGCAGTGGTTGTCAATGAGGGACAATTTTTTCTCTCAGGGGACATGTAGAAATGCCTAGAGACATCTGTGGTTGTCGCAACTGAAGGTGGGGGAAAGGCTATTGGCCTCTAGTAGGTAGAGGCCAGAGATGCCAATAAACATTTTGCAATGCCCAGGACAGCCCCCCGACAAGAATGATGCAGTCTCCAGTGTCAGTGGGGCTAAGGTTGAGAAAACTTGTTATGGTGAGGGAGGCTTGTAATCACCATAGCATGACATGTTTATAATGAGAAAAGCCAGGGGGCTCGGAAGCACATAGGAGAGACCGTTAGCATGTGATGTCTGTGCTGAAATCAGAAGGATGCCCCGTGCTGTGGGCAAAGAGAGAAGGCAAAGAGTGCATCAGGCAGATGGCATGGCATGTGCAAAATCGGGGGATGAGAGAGAGCTGATTTTCTTGGAGGAAGCAGAGGGGGCTGTGTTGCTGGAATGGATGGTGCAAGGGGAAGAATGGAACAGATGAGGTTGAAGAAGCCATATACAGAGGTCAGGTCATGTAGATCACTTAGTTAAGAAGCTTGACTCAATCTCAAGGGCAATAGGGAGCCAAAGAAGGTTCTGAAGTGAAGTGAGGGTTTGTGAGCAGAACAGATTTGTCTCTTAGCAAACCAGGCAAGGAGACCCTTTTGGAGGCGGTTATGGTATTCAGCAGTATTTAAAGACCTCAGAGTGGGCTGCAGGGCTCACATGCCTGTAGCCTCTAACCAGTTCTGCCTGTTTTGCCGCTGCTGCTGCCGCTGCTACTGCTATCGTCTATTTGATGCATTTGGCGAGGGGTGAGCCTGCGCTTCTGCATTTCCCCTTGAGCAGCATCTGACCATGACTAGCTCCCTGAGACTTTGTCCTTCTGAGGAGGTGGGAAACCAGAGGGCCATTCTAATGGCCCCTTCCTGCCCCCCTTCGCCTCCATGCCCCTCAGCAGACTGGCTGGGCTTGTCACTAAACCAACCCTCCCGAGGTCCCAGCCTCAGGAACAAAAGCCCCAGACCATTTCCAGTAATGCAATTTCATGCTCTGAGGTCTTTCACCACTCTTGGAGCTTTTTTTGGAGGTTTTTATTCCAAAAAGTGCGTGTTCTCGAGAAAGACAAAACAAAGCCCAGCATTTCTGTTTAGTTCCAGTAAGCGCGTTGAAAAGTCCCAGCTCTCCTTCTGACAACTGTGCTTCCTTTGTGGCCACTGCCACCAGATGTAATTTTTTGTTTTGTTTTGTTTTTCTTAAAAATGAGTTTCCAGGCTGAGCACGGTGGCTCACGCCTGTAATCCCAGCACTTCGGGAGGCCAAGGAGGGCAGATCACCTGAGGTGAGGAGTTTGAGACCAACCTGGCCAACATGGTGAAACCACGTCTGGGTGTGGTGGCAGGCGCCTGTAATGCCAGCTACTCTGGGGGCCGAGGAAGGGGAATCGCTTGAACCTGGGAGGCAGAGGTTGCAGTGAGACGATATTGCACCACTGCACTCTAGCCTGGGCACAGATCAAGACTCTGTCTCAAAAAAAAAACGAGTTTCCTTTGGTGAAAACCTTTTTTAAGAAATTGTATATCCCCTCCCCCTCCTCCTCCTCTCTTCCTTCTCACCTCTCTTCCAAAGTGACTCTAGTTTGCTTCTGCTTCTTTCTGAGCAAGGATAACTGCACTGGCGGAAGGACAGGAAGGGGGGCAGGCAAATGCTGATTGGGTGTCAAGCTGCCTATAAGAATGAAAGTGGGTGCTCTCTTGGCTCCAAAGGCCTCTGCCCTGGAAAGAACCCAAATGTCCAACAACAGAACAGTGGATCAACAAAATACAGAATATCCCTACTAAGGAATAGCATTTGGTCTCAAAAGGAATAAAATTTGAACGCTTGGTGCAACATAGATGAACGTTGAAGACACGAAGCTAAAGTGAAAGGAGCAGACACTAAAGGACAAACACTGTGCGAGTCCACTTTCCGGAGGTTCCTAGAGCAGGTAAATTGACAGGGACAGAAGACAGAAAGGAAGTCGCCAGCAGCGCAGGGGAGGCGGGGGGGTGTTAGTATTTAGTGGGGACAGACTTACAGTTTGGGTTGACAAACACCTGGAGTTATAGTTTGGATGACTACATCTGGAGACAGGTGGTGGTGATGGTTGTACAACAACACAAATGTATTTAATGCCTCTGAGCTGTGTACCTAAACATGGTTAAAATGGTAAGTTTTATATCATTTGTATTTTACCATGATTTTTTTAAAAAGTAATTTGTTCTTGACATGTTTTCCTCTCAAGAGTCCGGGTTCCAAAGGAATACAAATCATTCTACCATACAGATAATGCACATGTATGTTCATCGCAGCACTATTCACAATAGCAAAGACATGGAATCAACCCAAATGTCCATCAGTGATAGACTAGATAAAGAAAATGTGGTACATAGGCCAGGCGCGGTGGCTCACAGCTGTAATCCCAGCACTTTGGGAGGCCGAGGGGGGCAGATCATGAGGTCAGGAGTTCGAGACCAGCCTGACCAACATGGTGAAACCCCGTCTCTACTAAAAATACAAAAAGTAGCCGGGCGTGGTGGCACACGCCTGTAATCCCAGCTACTCAGGAGGCTAAGGCAGAAGAATCGCTTGAACTCGGGAGGTGGAGGTTGCAGTGAGCCGAGATGGTGCCACTGCACTCCAGCCTGGGCAACAGAGTGAGACTCCATCTCAAAAAAAAAAAAAAAGAAAGAAAAGAAAGAAAATGTGGTACATATACACCATGGAACACTATGCAGCCATAAAAGAAACAAGATTATGTCCTTTGCAGGGACATGTATGAAGCTGGAAGCCATTATCCTAAGCAAACTAACACAGGAACAGAAAACCAAACACTGTATGTTCTCAGTTATAAGTGAGAGCTGAGCAATCAGAACACAGGGAGGGGAACAACACACATTGGGGCTTGTTGCAGGGGTAATGAGGGAGGGAGAGCATCAGGTTATATAGCTAATGCATGTGGGGCTTAATACTTAGGTGATGGTTGATAGGTGCAGCAAACCACCACGGCACATGTTTACCTATGTAACCAACCTGCACGTCCTGCACATGTATCCCAGAACTTTAAATTAAATTAAATTTAATTTAATTTAAAAAAAGAAAAAAGAGTCAGGGTTTGCCTTCCCTGAAATTGCTTCTCTTAGAGAAGTCCCGAGCAGCAGAAGTGTTAGCTCTGACATAGTTTGGATCTGTGTCCCCTCCCAAATCTCATGTTAAATTGTAATTCTCAGTACTGGAGTGGGGCCTGGTGGGAGGTGATTGGCTCACGGGGGTGGATTTCTCATGAATGTTGTTGTCACAACTGAAGGTGGGGGGAAATCTATTGTCCTGTAATGGGTAGAGGCCAGAAATGCCAATAAACATTGTGCAGTGCCCTGGACAGCCCCCTAACAACAAAGAATGATGCAGTCCCCAGTGTCAGTGGTGCCAAAGTTGAGCAACCTTGTTCTGGAGAGGGAGCCTCGTAATCACCATGGCATGACATGTCCATAATGAGAAAAGCCCAGGGGGCTTGGGAGCACATAGGAGGGATTGTTAGCATGTAATGTTTGTGCTGAAATCAGAAGGATGCACCATGCTGTGGGCAAAGAGGGAAGGCAAAGACTGCATCAGGCAGATGGCATGGTGTGTGCAAAATCGGGAGACGAGAGAGGGAAGTGCCATTCTCTTGGTGCTGTCCTCACAATAGTGAGTGACTTCTTGCAAGATTTGGCTGTTTAAAAATGTGGCACCTCCCCACTCTCTCTCTTGCTCCTGCTCCTGCTATGTGACATGCCTGCTCCCCCTTCACCTTCTGCCATGATTGGAAGCTTCCTGAGGCCTCCCCAGAAGCCAAGCAGGTGCCAGCACCATGCTTCCTGTAAAGCCTGCAGAACCGTAAGCCAGTTAAACCTCTTTTCTGTATAAATTACCCAGTCTCAAATATTTCTTCATAGCAATGCAAGAACGTCCTAACATAGCTGCCAAGTGTACTTATTGTAAACTCTGTTGTGTCTGTCTAGTAGTCATCCCTGCTTCTTTTAATAGCAACTCAATTTTTCTTGAAACCTCCCTCTCACTCCCAAACACACACACATGCATTTACTACATTTACCATCTTAGCCCACGTGGTTGGGGTAGAGCTGGTCCAGCCTCCATACCAAGGACCCTGGTCTGGTTGATCAGCATAATCCATCCCCTTAGTTACTTAATAGGTGCAGGAATGGGTACAGGACACATATTGGTGCAATCATAGCACTCCCAAGACCCAGGAACAAAGGTATCAGCCCTTTGAACCTGCTGAGAAGTTGGGACATAGGGCTGCATCTGCATGCAGCTGTGGAGGGGAAGCTTGACTGAAAGTAATGGCAATGGGAGAAAAAAAGACAAAAGACACATAGAGATCCACTCCTGATATTTGAGTCCCTGGATCCAGCCATGACTGAAGCCAGATACTCTTTGACCTTTCAGGGATATGAGTCAAATACTTTTCTATTTTGCTCAAGCCCGAATTGAATTTCTGTACTGACAACTTAGTAGAATCCTGAGTAAAATTCTTTCAGCAACCCCTTGGGGTGATCTTTTTTTTTTTTTTTTTTGAGACAGTTTTGCACTTTCACCCAGGATGGAATGAAGTGGCGTGATCTCAGCTCACTGCAACCTCTGCCCCCTGGGTTCAAGCAATTCTCCTGCCTCAGCGTCCCAAATAGCTGGAATTATTGGCACCCACCACCACACCTGGCTAATTTTTGTATTTTTAGTAGAGACAGGGATTCGTCATTTTGGCCAGGGCTGGTCTCGAACTCCTGACCTCAGGTGATCCAGCCGCCTTGGCCTCCCAAAGTGCTAGGATTACAGGCATGAGTCACCATGCCCGGCTGACCATTTTGATAATCAATACCTACTTTACAAATCTTCCGAGGTTGAGTATAATTAAGTAATTTGCCCAAGATCATCCAGACAGAAAGTAATGGAATCATAATTCTATCTCCAGAGTTTGCATGTTGAATCCCTGTCTGGTGCGGCCTCATAAGAAGATGTGAGGAAGATTGTTCTAGCATCAGAGGGTGGTAAAAGTATGTCTTGTAGCCTTGACTCCCTTACTATTTCCCCCCAGATCTCTGTCCTGTTTTTTTTGTCCTTACTTTTCTTGTTTTTACTGTATGATCTTTTCTGTTTCTTCCCTCACTGGTCTTTGCCTTTGACTTTCCCCCCTTTCTTTCTTAATCTCTTTTCTCCACTCATCAGACCTCCTGGCCAGAATCCCCTTTCAATTCCCTCCTGCTGTTGACCTTAGAGGATACTAAACAGGAAATTTTTCTTTGTGTACCAGAGCTTCTTAAGCCCTCCCTGCCCCAAATTCAGAGGTGAGCCAGAGCAGGGGAAAGGTGGGATGTGAGGAGAAAGGCAATATATCTCGTAGAAAGTAATAAGTCAAACTCAAAATGTTTTAAACATAGGGGGGTTATTATTTCACTGAAGTAGGGTGGGCCCAAGGTTGGATAATCCATGGCTTATTAACTTAAGGATGAAGATTCTTCCTCTTTTTTTATTCCACCATCTTTGGGTTACTCCCCTCATAGTCACAACATGGCTGCCATTGCCCAGTTATTATCTGCTCATACAGCCTCATCTGGAGGCAGTAAAGGACTGCATTTTCTTGATAACTCTTTTCTTCCTTCCTTTTTTTTTTTTGTTTTTGTTTTTATGAGACAGGGTTTCACTCTGTCACCCAACTTGGAGCTCAGTGGAGTAATCTTGGCTAACTGCAGGCTTGACCTCCCAGACTCAAGTGATCCTCCTGTCTCAGCCTCCTGAGTAGCTGGGACTACAGTCATGCACCATCACAGATGGCTAATTTTTGTATTTTTTTATAGAGACGGAGTTTTGCCATGTTGCCCAGGCTGCTCTTGTACTTCTGGGCTCAAGTGATCTGTCCACCCGCCTCAGCCTCCCAAAGTACTAGGATTACAGGCGTGAGCCACGTGCCTGGCTAATACTTTTCTTTCAAGAGCAGGAAATCTTCCCCAGAAGTCCCCTCGGTAGACATCTCCTCACTTCTCATTGGCTGGAGTTGAATCCCAAGGCCACCCTCAAACCAATCTCTGGCAAGGGGAATGGGCTTATCAGACAAGTGACCCAGTTACTATAGCTGTGTAATAAATTATCCTCAAACTTAGAAGCATAAACATTTTTTATGCTAATGGATTCTGAGTCAAGAATTCGAATGGAAGAAGCAGACTGTCTCTGCTTTAAGATGTCTGGAGCCTCAGCCAGAAGTCTTAAATGCTGGGGCTAGAATCGTCCGAAGGCTCATTCACTCCATATCTGGTGGTAGAGGCTGGCTGTTGGCTGGAGGCCTCAGTTTTTCTCCATGGGCCTCTCCACGTGATCTACCCATGTGGGCAGGCTTGGGCTTCCTCCCAACATGGTGGCTGGGTTCCAGGGATGAAGGGGTTGGGGGAGAGACAGAGACAGGCAAAAGCTACATCGCCTTTTCTGACCTGACCTCAGGAATCATTCGGGCTCACTTCCACTGCATTCTAGTCATTGAAACAGCCACAAAATCCACCCAGGCTCAAAGGACAGGGAAATCAATCACCTCTGCCACTTAACAGTGTGTGGCAAGGCCCCGGAAGAGCATGTGAGGCCAGATATATCATTATAGCCATTTGGAGAAAATAGCTTCTGCCACACCAGGGTTGGAGCCTACCTTTCCTGAAACTCACCCTCCCTCGGGGCTGTGGGGGAGAGAAGCGGGGTGCTGTTGGTTAGGTGGGAGAGGGGTGAGCAATTGGTGAGTAGGGAACTGTATCTGCTACAAAAGGGACAGGACCTGTGTGCTGGCTCCAGCCACGTGAGCCTCTGTGCATTCCTCCCACATACCAGGTTCTTCTGCCTCGGGGCCTTGGCACATGCCGTTCACTCTTCCTGGAACATACTTCCATTCTTGGCCCGTCTGATTCTTCCCCATCTTTCCGAATGCAGCTTCAAGGGCGTTTCCTCCGACAGTCTTGCTGATCTCCAGCCTGAATCAGGTTCCCTTTCTAGAATCGCCCAGAGCAGACCCTGCTGTTCGCTCCTGGCCTTCTCACGGCGATTAAGAACTCATCACAGGCATGCAAGGTCCTGGTTATAGGTGTGGCCTCTGAACCAGGCACCTCGTATTCAAATCCAGGCCCTGCTCCTCACTGGCTGTGCAACCTCAGGCAAGTCTCTTGACCTCTGTCAGCCTTGGTTCCCCGACTGAGGATCCTAACAATCAACCTACGGGATCGGGTTCTTATGAAGATTAAATGCGATACTAGAGGCAAAGCTCTCAGGTGAGTGCCTGGCACATGGCAGGTGCCTGGTCTGCCCCTATTCTCGAATCTGTTCCGTGTCTCTCCCCTGGCAAACTGCAGGAGTGTCTGCGATGCTCACCCCAGCCCGTTCTTCTTAATCCCCAGCTTGGCCACGTGGCCCATGTGGTGTCAGCAGTAAATCAATATTTGTTGAATGAATTAATAAATGAATAAATGAGTAAGTCTTCTTCCAACAGAAATGACCTTAGACTTGATTTCAACTAGAAGCCCAGATGAACTCTGCAGAGCACAGATGTGCGTATGTGGGGTACGGGGGGTGAGGTGTGGGTTGGGGGATGCTGGGCAGGAGCAGCGGCTGCCCAGCCTTTGCCAGGGAAGGGCAGGTGGTGTGGGTGGAGCCCATCTGCAAGGCAATCAAACTTCAAAAGCAGAGGCTGGTGGCAAGTGGAGACGCGTTCCTGCTCGCTCATGAGCCTCCAGGGCTTCCCAGCTTCCACCTCTGATCTCCGAAGTCTTACTTCTTCAAGTGGGGGAGGGCAAGGGGCAGCTGGAGCTCCCAAGGTTCTCCGCACCCCACCCTCACTTCAGACCAACACACAATAAGTTATTGTACCAGGACACTTACCAGCAATAAAATGAGTAAAGAAAGTTTGTTTGTTTTTTTTTCAGCAAACAAGTTATTTCATTGAGGGAACTCTCGGAAGGGGCAGAGAAGCCTCTGAAGGGAACAAACAAGTGGGATCAGGTCGGACTCCGCCACGCTTCCCACTCCTCTCCTCGCTGCGCACACACCACCCTGTGCCCAGGGATGAAAGCTCCCCAGGAAACCTGGAAACAGCACCCGGGAGGCAGACTGGCCCTGGGACAGGCCCCCAGCCATGGGTGGGGATGGCTTGGCTGGGTCCTTCCTTGATTCAACTCTTTTAATCCAGCAGCTCCTAGAGGCACACGCAAAGATAGACATTACCTCTGCAGGAAGGGCCAGAAAAAACTTAGAGGGTTCACTCCCACAGCCCGTGGAAAGCTCAGCAGGCCGGTCAGGTGTGAACTAGGGAAGAGAAAGCACTCCCCTGCCAGGAAAGCCAGAAAGCCCAGCCTCACCTCCGCCCCAGCCGCCTCCCACCCGCCTGAGACACTCACTCCATCCTAGAACCATCTTTCCCTCTCACGCCTCTCCCCAGTCACTGCTTTGAGCAATAAGATGTTAATCCCTTTCCAAGAGGTACAGGAAATTAAAAGCAGAAGCACTGAAGACCTCGTGAGGGACACATTAATCCCACCATACCCACCCCTTTAACCTGTTCTCCACCTCCCCAGGAGCGCTCCCCCGAATTCCCACTGTCTTTGTGAGCCTTGGTGTGTGCGTGGGGAGCTCCGCTGCCACGGTCTCATTTTGCAGATGAGTAAGTTGGGGCTCAGTGAGGTTAGGAAGTGATTTGGTTAAAGGTGCAGGGATGTTTTGTCACCAGAAATTCACATCCCGTGGAGAAGGTAAGAGGGAGGAGATGACAGTCGGGCAAGTATTATTCCAGAGACATTCTATGAGTTTGCGAGGTCACTTGGCAAATGAGTAGGAGGAAGGGAGAGGGATGGAGGAGAAACAGGGCTGCTGAGTTCAAGTTGAGCCAAAGGGGTTTCGGAATTTCTGCCTAGGTGGGGGCTCAAGGCTAAGCCCAGATGTAAGGGGAGCCTGGGCGTGTCTGAAGACTGCACTCACAGGGGAAGCATGGTTTGTACTTAGAGAGTATGTTCATTCATTTGTATGTTCATCACCCCTTGGCACTGCCCCTGAGAGGAGCAATTCAGGAAACTGAGGCCCATTTGCATGCAGCCAGGGTGAGAAGTGCCTGTGTTTGTCTGCCCTGGCAGAAAGAAGAACCCCGGGGGCTGCAAGAGGTCACAGGTGACAGTGTGTGCCCGGTGGCTGTCCTTATGGCTTTTTTCTTCACTGTTAATCCTCTAATGAGCAAGGTGAAAAGAAACCGGCGCCTGCTTAGCCGCCCTGCAGGGAGCTGGCTCACGGGCCTGGGCCCTGGGCTCCACGAAATACTCAGGGAAAAAGAGAGGCTGAAACTCCTCCCCCTCGTGGAGTTGGGGTTTATAATTACGTTCTCCACGGCTGAGCCAGCAAGGCCTGTCAAAAACGCAGTGGCTGGCCATGTCCCTGCCTTGATCAGCTGTCCTGGTGGGCCTGGGGCTCCCTGGATAAACTGCTTTATCCCGCCTGTGCCCTGCAACTGGGCAGCTGTCCGGTGGGGCCTGACTGCCTCTCCTCACTGTCTCCTAATACCCAGTCTTAACCCCCACCTGCCCCCCGCCTTGCAGCCCCTCCCCCTCTTGGTCTACACAGCAGGATTTGCTTCTCTATCTATCAGGGTTCTTGGAAGGTTCTTCAGCACCAAAGTACTCAGTGCCTTCTGTGGGCCGACACGCCGCTGGGCTCTGGGGAGACACCACGGGGAACAGACAGACCCGCTCTCACGGACCTTACAGTGGGGAAGGAAAAGGCTAGAGGAATAAATATCAAGTTGTAAGTTGTGATGAGCTCAGCCAAGGAGGTAAAGACGATGCTATGAGAGGCCAGTCACAGTGGCTCACCCCTGTAATCCCAGCACTATGGGAGGCTGAAACAGGAGAATCACTTGAGCCCAGGAGTTTGAGACCAGTCTGGGCAACATGGCAACATCCCATTGCTACAAAAAATGTGAAAATTAGCAGTGTGGTGGTGTGCACCTGCAGTCCCAGTGACTTGGGAGGCCGAGGTGGGAGGATCACTTGAGCCTGGGGAGGTTGAGGCTGCAGTGAGCTGTGATGGTGCCCCTGCACTCCAGCCTGGGCTACAGAGCAACACCAGTCTCAAAAAGAAAAAAAAAAAAAAAAAAAAAGCAGGGTACTATGAGGCTCACAGGGACCAAGCTACACTCGCCAGGTGGCCCGGGCAGGCCTCTCTGAGGAAGGAGGGCCAGATAAGGTGCCGTGCTGAGGGGAGAGAGAGGCAGCCAGGGACAAGGTCCAACCTGAGGCAGGAGGCAGGGTGCTGAGCTGAGCCCCCGCTGTCCCCAGGGCTCTCTGTGAACTCACTCACTCACTCACTCTCCCGAGGAACGGGTGAGCCAGCATCATCCGCGCCCTGCAAGCAAGATGGCTGCAGAGAGGCCCAGCATTTTGCCTAAGGTTGGTGAGCTTATAAGTGGTGGAGGCCGGATTTGAACACAGGCCACTCACCTGGCCCCACAGCCAGTGTGTATAACAGGCCACCTCACCCTGGGGGAGGCTTCTGGCATGTGGTGCCACTGCTGCAAAGGCCCTGTGCCTCTGAGGCGCTGGCCACCTGCTTGCCTCTCCCAAAGCAGGCCAGGCGAGGCTTCACCATGGATCAGAAGGCACCCATCTCCCTGCCCAGGGGTGTTGAGCCCCTTGGCACCACAGAATGGAAGGAAGTGAGGGGATTGAGTCACTATACATGGGGAAACTGAGGCTGAGAAGAGACTCCAGGTCCTTGGAGATTGGAGGGATGTGGGTCCTGATCCATCAGTCTGTGCCCAGCTGCCTCACCACCGCCTCTCTCCTGATTTGGGCTCCCCAGGCCCCGGCATGGAGCCTGCAGCCCGGGGCCCGGTAGAGGCTTTTTGATTAGTTCACTGACCGTCAATTTGCAAGGTTTTCCTCAGCTTGGACCATGAACTCTGCATATCCACACCTGGTCCCTACCAGGGTTTTCAGTGTGTGTCGAGGTCAAAGTATGTGTGAGTGTGTCTGTGGGTGAGTGTGTGAGGGGGAGGAAGTGTGTGTCTGTGAGTGTGTCTGTGTGTGTGAGGGGGGAGTGAGTGTCTGTGTGTCTGTGTGTGTGTGAGGGGGAAGGGAGTGTCTGTGAGTGTGTCTGTGTGTGTAGGGATCAGAGTGTGTGAGTGTGTCTGTGTGTGAGTGTGTGTGTCGGGGTTGGAGTGTGTGTGAATGTGTCTGTGTGTGAGTGTGTGAGGGGAGGGAATGTGTCTGTGAGTGTCTCTGTGTGTGAGTGTGGAGGGAGGGAGTGTGTGTCTGTGTGTGTGAGTGTGTGAGGGGGAGGGAGTGTGAGTGTGTGAGGGGAGTGTGTGTGCATGTGCATAGGAATGAGATTGTGTCTGTGTCTGTGTGTGTGTGAATGTGTCTGTGTGTGAGTGCATGAGCATGTGTGTGAGAGTGTGTGTGCACGAGTCCCACCAACCTTGGGGAACACTGGCCCAGAAGAAGCAAGTGTATGTATGTGAGAAAGCATGTGTGTGCATGTCTGTGTGAGTTCGCATTTTCTGGGTGTGTGTGCTTTTGTGTAGAGGGAGAGTGTTGTGTGAGACTGTGTTTGTGTATAAAAGTGTATGAGAGCGTGTGCTTGCATGTGAGAGTGTGTGTCCGGGTGTGCATCAATGAGGGTGTGTGTGTGTGTAAGCGTGTGTGTGTGAGTATGTGGGTGTGTGCTGAGTGCATTGGCAGTGTGAGAATGCGGGTAAATGTTTGTGTGAGGATTGTGCCTGCTTGTGTTGCACGGACCTGTTTTCCAGCAGCTACCAGACAGGTCGGGAGTGTGAATGGGCCGATTGTTAACCTCAGAGGCAGGGAAGGAAAGCAGCCTTTTGTCCTGCGGGGAGCTGAGAGCTAGGAATGCGAGATGCTAAAGGCAGCAGCTTGACCGTGGGGCTCCCCTGTTCACGCAGACGCCTTGCCTGGGACTGCACACATTCCCGAGCATGCCTGTTGCCTTGGAATTGACCCCACAGAAGGTGAAATGCTTTCTAAACCATGACTGATCAAATTGCTGTGTTTTACCTGCGTCACCATTTCCTAAATGTAGAAAAGCAGGCTTTTCTGGAAGAGGGAACGTGAGCCTTGCTGGGGGGTAGACATCTGTTACGATTTTGATGAGCCGGGTTTACATAAGCCAAGTCATACAGTCGGCCCAAGAAAAAGGACGGGAAACACACAGGGCTCATCAGTTGACAGAGCTGTGAGTCAACAGGTCTCCACTGAGCACCCCCGGGATGGCGTGTGGAGGGAGAAAAAGGCTGAACTGGCCGGGCACGGTGGCTCACGCCTGTAATCCCAGCACTTTGGGAGGCCGAGGCGGGCGGATCACGAGGTCAGGAGATCAAGACCATCTTGGAAGGCCGAGGCGGCCAGATCACGAGGTCAGGAGATTGAGACCATCCTGGCTAACACGGTGAAACCCCATCTCTACTAAAGATACAAAAAATCAGCCGGGCGTGGTGGCGGGCGCCTGTAGTCCCAGCCACTCAGGAGGCTGAGGCAGGAGAATGGCGTGAACGCGGGAGGTGGAGTTTGCAGTGAGCCGAGATCGTGCCACTGCACTCCAGCCTGGGAGATAGAGCAAGACTCTGTCTCAAAAAAAAAAAAAAAAAAAAAAAAGGCTGAACTGGTTATGATTGGTTTATAAAAATCAACACCTGGGACAATGAGTGTGGAGAAATTGATGGAATTTGGCATTGGTGGCTTTCTCATCTGTAACATGGGAATGTTGGTAACTTTTCATGGGACTCTTTAGAGTCTTTTCTTTTCTTTTTGAGATGGAGTCTCGCTCTGTCACACAGGCTGGAGTGTAGTGGCGCGATCTCGGCTCACTGCAACCTCCTCCTCCCGGGTTCAAGTGATTCTCGAGTGTCTCAGCCTCCCGAGTAGCTGAGATTACAGGCGTGTGCCACCAGGCCCAGCTAATTTTTGTATTTTTTGTAGAGACGGGGTTTCGCCATGTTAGCCAGGCTGGTCTCCAACTCCTGAGCTCAAGTGATACACCCACCTCGGCGTCCCAAAGTGCTGGGATTACAGGCGTGAGCCACCATGCCCGGCCAACCACTAGAGTCTTAAATCTGTGTGCATTCGCCCATCCGTAAAAACAGAGGCCTGTGCTTATCTCTTGGAACATGGCCTGGCCAGCAATAATGACTGCTTCCCAGGTAAGGATTGTCGTTATTTCTATTAGAAAAAAAAAATAGCATCTGAAAGCATAATTTTTGGATTCTAGTTGTGTTTTCACTGCTATGAATTTTTGTAATAAAAATGTCCACCTGGGTACCAAATTACATCGGGGTTACCAGTCCCAGCCTAAGGACAGCATCTCTCATAGGACCACCAACCTCGGGGAGCACTAGCCCAGACGGGGCAGGTGCGGGGCTCCCAATGTGATGCTTTGGCGAAACGAGCCTCTTGGGGTCTCTTGCCTGAACCCACTTAGCGTGCCCCTCTCAGACTCTCTCATGTTCCGTTCTCCTGCTCCTGTGCAGCCCCCACTCCCCCAACCCCCAGTTCCACCGTAGTTGTCTGCTCCCGTTAGCATTTCCCTCTGCCACGGTGGGATGCCGAATGGCTGAAGGCCCCGTCAGTCCCTTTCCCACTACGCTGAGCAGGCGGATGAATCACTTTTGATTTTTTCTCCCTTCGCTGGCAAATCGGAGTTGTCAGCACTCAACTCAAAAAGCTGCCGTGGGGAACATCCCCGGGAGGTGGACGTTGTCAGGGCAAAGGGCTTGTTGCCAAGGGGACTACAGCCCCCGAGCCCACTGATGGGGTGCGGCCTTGACCCCCTCCACAAAGGGGCCTTTGTTACATGATAGGGGCACCCCAATTTGTAGGCAACATGTGTCACAGGTGAGTTAGCTTCAGCCCTGCGGAAAATTCTCCCCATCATCAGAGCAGAGTTTTCTAACCCACTCCCTCCTTCGTCAAACAAATTGCTTCATGTGCCTTTAAGTCTAAAAATCACATTTAAATATTTGATTCGCTGCCATGAGCCGAGGAGAAAAACATCTATTGATGGATGCTCTGATGAGCTATTTGGAGAATGTCTCCTTGCTGCTCACCCACACAATTATGGACATGCCTCTTTCCACTCATGCACTTTCAAGAAAGTAAAACAAATAAAATGCCAAAGAGCTCAAGGTGCACGGGCTGGTGGCAGGGATTAAGGTGTAGAGTTTGCAAGGAAGCCGCTGAATGATCCATTTTATACAGGTTGTGTCTGTTGATTTTACATGGAGATTGTTTTTTTTTCAGTAAACATCATTACATGGCAGTGTGTGTTTTCATTTCTTTCCGGAGAAATGAAAGACATTTGTAGCTAAAGAGATAAACTCCCCACGCTTTTAAGATTTTTTTTTTCTTTATCGAAGTATCAGGAACACGGCCAAGGACAAATGAAACCCGAGTGCCAGGGAGATCGCCACAGCTCCGGATGGGGCCTGGGCCCACAAATTCCTGGCCACCACATGAGAAGAAAGTTTTTGAGAAGCAGCCATGTGAATCAACCCAAAAATTCCAAGTAAGAGCTGGGAATGAGGTACTGTGTCAGGACACCCACCAGCCGACTTTGTCTTCATTTAATCCTGGTGGCTACACGTAAAATTTCCATGTTCCTAGACCAAAAAGTCAGCCTGAAGCATTTGGCATTGTTAAAATTCCACCATACGTCAGGCACGGTGGCTCACACCTGTGATCTCAGCACCTTGGGAGGCTGAGGCAGGAAGATCGCTTGATCCCAGGAGTTTGAGACCAGCCTTGCCAACATGGCAAAACCCCAACTGTATCAAAAATACAAAAAGTAGCCAGGTGTGATGGCATATGCCTGTAGTCCCAACTACTTGAGAGGCTGAGGTGGGAGGATTGCTGGAGCCTGGAAGGTTGAGGCTGCAGTGAGCCATGATCGTGGCACTGCACTCCAGCTTGGGTGACAGAGTGAGAACCTCTCTTAAAAAAAAAAAAAAAAATCCGGCCGGGTGCAGTGGCTCATGCCTGTGATCCCAGCACTTTGGGAGGCTGAGGTGGGTGGATCATGAGGCCAGGAGTTTGAGACCATCCTGGCTAACACGGTGAAACCCCATCTCTACTAAAAATACAGAAAAAAATTAGCCAGGTGTGGTAGCGGGCACCTGTAGTCCCAGCTCTTCAGGAGGCTGAGGCAGGAGAATGGCGTGAACCCAGGAGGCAGAGCTTGCAGTGAGCCAGGATAGCGCCACTGCACTCAGCCTGGGCAATAGAGCAAGACTCCATTTAAAAAAAAAAAATCCACCATAGGCAACTGACCAGAAAATCTGTAGGGAAAGCAAATATTTCCTTTTCCTGTATTAGATGTGGCTGGAAGAATTTGTCTTCTTTCTGATTTGATTTTTTTTTTATGTTGAATGAATTCAGGACTCATGCTGCCTGGGAAACAGTGTTGGCCCATCCCGGGATAGTCGCCTGGGTGTGCCTAAGCTATGTGTTTCACCCATGGCCAGAAGAGGCAGCCTTGGCCAGGTGTGGTGGCTCATGCCTGTAATCCCAGCACTTTGGGTGGCCAGTGTCTGTAATCCCAGCTACTCAGGAGGCTGAGGCACAAGAATCGCTTAAACCCAGGAGACGAAGGTTGCAGTGAGTCGGGATTGAACCACTACACTCCAGCCTGGGCAACAGAGCAAGACTCCATCAGAAGAAGAAAAAGAAGAAGGAGGAGGAGGAGGAAGAGGAGGAAGAAGAAATGGAGAGGAAGAGGAAGAGGGAGAGGAAGAAGGAGAGGGAGAGGGAGAGGGAGAGGGAGGAGGACCCCTGTGCTCCACACATCTGCAGCCAATTGGGCAGGATGAGCACCGGACCAAAAGGGAGCCAACCCACTGACAGGGCTCATCCAGTCGGGTTCCTTCCTCCAGCAATTGAACAGATCAGGTTAATGATGGAAGAAGAAGGCGAAGGAGCAGAGAGAGAGGAGAAAGCCCACAGGGTCCCAGAGAAAAAAGAAATAACTGCCCAGTTTCCGTAAGATCTGAGCCCATCCTTCCTGCCTTGAGTTCCATGAGATTTTGCCAGCTTCTTTCAGCAGACCCTCTTCTTACTTGAACTACCTATCTGGGTTCTGCTCCTTACACTTCAGAGACTTCACTGGAACAGGGAGGAATATAAATGACCCAAGTTGTGGCCTATTTGAGAGGCAGGGTTTCCCGAGGGAAGAGGCTCTGAAGGGAAGTTGGCCCATTTAAGGGAACCACAAACAACAAACATGCAAAAGACGGCCAACTTCACAAGAAGTTGGAGCAAGGCAAAGTAAAACATAGAGGCAGCATTTATGATGACAGCAAGTTCAGGTGTGAGTGTGGAGGAAATGGGAGCCCCCTTGCTGCTGGGAGGTGCATAAATTTGAGAATATCTTTTAAAATTCAAGACACATATGCTCTATGATCCGGTTCTTCTCCTTCTTCATATCTAGCTTGGAGACAAACTTGCAGAAACACTCAAAGAGGCAAGTACAAGGAGGTTCATGGCAAAAACACAAATAATCTAAATGTCCTTCAGTAGCAGAAAGACTACAAAGTGGGATTTTTCCATATCTGGAAATATGGTGGAAAGAGATGGTGGTGATTATCATTATAAAAGAAGAATTAACATTTATTGTGCAAAGTGTTGTTTTCAGAACTTTATATGTCTCGATTACTCTAATTAATCTATATAAAAACCCTAGTAAGAAAACACTATTATTACTTCCACTTTATGGATGAGAAACTGTGGCTTAAAATACAAATTGCATATTTAGCTGATGATTCTGAGGGTCAGCATTTTGGGCCAGGCTCAGCTGGGCAGTTCTTTTGCTGATCTTGGGTGGGCTCCTCCAAGTGTCTGCAGTCATCTGCCATTTACCTAGGTGGCTCTGCTTCTGGGGCTTGCTGGCTATTGGCTAGGAAGCAGGAATCACTGGGCCATCTATCTCTCATTACCCAGCAGTCTAGTCTTGGCTTCTTCACGCTAGGGCCATAGCAGGGATCCTGAGAACAACACGGAAGGAAGCTTCATGCACGCACTCTTCAAGCCTCTATTTAAGTTATGGCTGTTATTGTCCCATTGGCCAGCAAGTCACGTGTTCCAGCCAGATACATGGGGTGGATACCTCTTGAAAGTTCCTGCAAAGTCATTGCAAAGGGCACACAAACAGGGATGGGAAGAATCTGCGGCTGTTTTTGCAATTACCTCACTTGTGCAATCAAAAATCAATTCTTCCCAAAAAAGCTAAGCAAATTGTAAATAGATGATTGAGAACTTTTCAGGGTCAGGCTTTAGCTTCACTCTAACAGGTGAGAGATCTCTGGGCCATCTCCAGCCATGCTTCCACTCACAGTGCTCATGCTGTCCCTTGCTTTAAAATCCAGTTAAACCTTCAGCAGGAGCTGACACTGTACACAACTTCTTCCTTCTGTGGCTTCCCCTGGTTTCCCTGCCACTTCTCCAGCCACTCCTTTTCTATCTCCTTCACAAACTTATTCCTTCTATCCAGGAGATACACACATTTGTTTCTCCTACCCAAACCTCAAATCTGAACCCTATACTTGTACATCCAACTACTTGATTGCCTTTTCCCATCTCTATCTGGCTGGCTCAAGGGACTTTATCAGCTACTGGCCCTAAAAGCCAGCTAGTTTGCTCATGATTCTGAAGCTAGTAACTCAGGCTAGAATTAGCTGGATAGTTCTTTTGATCTTGGTTGATCTCATCCAAGGTCAGCTAGAGCCAGGTAGCCTAGGATGGGCTCAGCTGGGATGGCTCATCTTGCTCCATGTGGTCTCTCATCATTCAATAGGTCAGCATGAACCTGTCCACTTGGAGACCCTGGAGGGCTCTAAAAGAGTGAGTGGACGCTTGTAAGGACTCTTGAGACAGGCTTATAGCTGACAGGGTGTCGCGTCTTCCACATCCTCCAGGCCAAACATGTCTCAAGGCCAGCCCAGGGATGTGGAAATTGACTCCTCCATTCAATGGAGGAACTGCAAAGTCACATTGCAAAGGGGCATGAACAGTGGGAGGAGAATAACTGGGGCCATTTGTGAAAGCCATCAACCACAGACACCTCAAACTCAACAGATTCAAAACTGAACTCAAGATCTTCCCCCAAAATCTGCACCTTTCCCAAAAGTCCGCATCCCAAATAGTTTCACAGCAAAGAAAGAAATGCAGAAGTTATCTTTGACCTCTCTGTCTTCCTCACACTCCAGATCAAATCCATCATCTCCAAAATACCCCTTACATGTGTTTTCCTTTCTCCATCTGGCCCTTCAGTCCCTAAACAAAGACACAGACACCAGCATTTCATCTGATAGCTTTAGCAACCTCTTAATAGATCGCCCTCACCCATGTCGCCCCCTCCTGTAAATTCTATACTTTGTGGCCCTTGTGATTGTTATAAAGAACAAATCGAATTCCGGTGCTTTCCTTCATAAAGTCCTCAAGCAGCTCCAGTCCCCTTAGCATGGCTTCATGCCTGCAAGATTTGCCTCAGCCCATGCCAGGACCCCGGGCTCCTTACAATCCACCCATGCGAGTCTGCTTTCAATTTCTCAGACTCATGTAGTGAATTGAATAGTGTCCCCCAAAAGATATGTCCAAGTCCTAACCCCCCGTACTTGTGAAGGAAACAATATTTGGAAAAAGGGTCTTGGCAGGAGTAATTAAGTTAAAGACCTTGATACAAGATCATCCTGGATTTAGGGTGGGTCCTAAATCCAATGACTTGTGTCTTTTTTTTTTTTTTTTTGAGACAGAATTTCGCTCTTTCACCCAAGCTGGAGGACAGTGGCATGATCTCGACTCACTGTAACCTCTGCCTTCCACTTTCAAGCGATTCTCCTGCCTCGGTCTCCCGAGTAACTGGGATTACAGGTGCCCACCACAAGGCCTGGCTCATTTTTATATTTTTAGTAGAAACAGGGTTTCACCGTGTTGGCCAGGCTGATCTCGAACTCCTGACCTCATCTGCCCACCTCGGCCTCCCAAAGTATTGGGATTACAGGCGTGAGCCACCGCATCTGGCCGACTTGTGTCTTTTTAAGAGAAAAAAAAAAAGGAGGTTTGAGGCACTGGGACACAGGGGAGAAGGCCGTGTGAAGAAGGAAGAGACTGGAATGAGGTGTCTTCAAACCACGGAATGCCAAGGGTTGCTGACAGCCATCAGAAGCTGGAAGAGGCAAGGAGGGGTCTGTCCCCCAGAGCCTCCAGGGGGAACATGGCTTTGCTGACACCTGGATTTCAGACTTCTGGCCTCCAGCACTGTGAGAGAATCAATATCTGTTGTTTTAAGCCACTAAGTTCATGGAAATTTGTTGTAACAGCTCAGGAAACCACTGTGGCATGTTGAGCCTCATCCCAGGGCCTTTGCCCCGGCTCTTCCCATGGCCTGAAACGCACCTTCTGGGCCTGCTCACCTGTCTGGCCCCTGTTTTCCTTCCTGCGTGAGTTCATTTCATTGCAGCTTCAGGGAAGCCTCTTCTAACTTCCCTAAGGAGAATCCCTTTCATAGACTCTCTGGCACCACTTCTTCTCTTCTTTCCCCCAGCTTTATTAAGGCATAAGGGACCATGACCTTGGCTGGCCCAGGACCCCCTCTGTCTCCCAGGGAAAGGACATTTCATTTCTTCTCTTTCACAAGGCTTGTGAGAGTTGCAATTTTTCATTTATCTGTATCTGTGATTAATGCCTTTGTCTGTCTCCCAAGCTTAACTGCAGCCCCTAAGGGGGCAAGGATGGCAGCAACCTCCTGTTCACCTCTGAATTTCCCCCACCAGCCCACGATGGGCACTCAATAAATATGCAGAAAGCCAGTGCTTGATGTCACTCACATTTTCTGTTTTACGTGAAAATTACAAATCACATGTGAAATAACTGGATCAATTAATAAAAAGAAATAAGAAAACCTGCCGGGCGCGGTGGCTCACGCTTGTAATCCCAGCACTTTGGGAGGCCGAGGCGGGTGGATCACGAGGTCAGGAGATCTAGACCACGGTGAAACCCCGTCTCTACTAAAAATACAAACAATTAGCCGGGCGTGGTGGCGGGCGCCTGTAGTCCCAGCTACTCGGAGAGGCTGAGGCAGGAGAATGGCGTGAACCCGGGAGGCGGAGCTTGCAGTGAGCCGAGATCGCGCCACTGCACTCCAGCCTGGGTGAAAGAGCAAGACTCTGTCTCAAAAAAAAAAAAAAAAAAAAAAATAAGAAAACCTACAAGTCCCACCTGGCAGGTAGAAGCCAGAGATGAGGTGGGTGGGGATCAGCGCTCGGTCCTGCAGATCCTCAATCCTCCCAGGGCACAGGGTGATGCAACAGAAGTAGCTTCCTTTCCGTGCAGTATCTCAGAACTGATCTGCATACAAGCTTCCTCTCCTTATCAATGCTGTGGCCCACAGAGGTGCAACTGAAACTCTGATGGACCCATTCCAGACACCTGGGCGGCATAGAAAGCTTGCCAGAGCAAGGCTTCGCCACTGCTGGGGAGACGCATGATTAAAGGAGGCTCTTGTCTGTCCTTTCCCTGGGAGACAGAGGGGGTCCTGGGCCAGCCAAGGTCATGGTCCCTCAGTGCTCCGGGAAGAATTACTTGGCAGCAGTTAGTATAGACCATAAATAGTTACTGAGGCCCTACTGGGTGCCAGGCACAATGCTAGGGGCTGGAGAAACAGGAGTGAACTCACGAACTAAACTCCCAGCCCCAAGAAGAAACAGATGCCCATTAATCGATTATACAAGCAAATTAATAAACTCTAGGTTTTAGACAGGGCATGGTGGCTCACGCCTCTAATCCCAGCACTTTGGGAGGCCAAGGCAGGTGGATCACTTGAGGTCAGGAGTTTGACACCAGTCTGGCCAACATAATGAAACCCCGTCTCTACTAAAAGTACAAAAATTAGCTGGGTGTGGTGGCATACGCCTGTAATCTCAGCTACTCAGGAGGCTGAGACACTCAAGAATCACTTGAACCCAGGAAGCAGAGGTTGCAGTGAGCCGAGATTGTGCCACTGCCCTCCAGCCTGGGTGACAGAGTGAGACTCCATCTCAAAAATAAAAAAATACATTGAAAAAAAAAAAAAACTATAGGTGGTGATAAGGGTATGGCAGAGAGGTACTATCTACTAGGAGAGCATGTAATTAGGATTATCAGATCTGGTTTAGGGAATCAGGAGAGGCTTCCTGAAGGAAGTGACATTTAAACCAATACTTAATGGACAGCCATTCCCAACCCCATTCTCCTTTACTCATTCCTTCTATCAAGGCTGCAAGAATTAAACACTTTCCCAGCCTCCACTGCAGCTGGGGTTGCCATGAACAATTGTGACTAATTCAGCTGGCTCCACTGTCCTTCTTCCTGCCTTAAATGGAAATGAGATAGCTGGAGCTGAGGCAGCCATCTTGTGACCCTGAGGGAACAGCAAAGAGAATCCCAGAGATAGCAGCCCCAAGTCACAGAACCAATACTAGAAACCAGCTGCCTCCAGATTTTTTGTTATGGAAGAAAAATATGTCTGTTTTTGTTTAAACCACTATAATTTTAGCCAAAAGCATTCCTAAGTGAAACAGGTCTCAAAGATGAGTAAGTTAACAATGCAAAGAGTGGCAGGAAGAGTTTTCCAAAGAGGGGAAACAGGCTGGGCACAGTGGCTCACATCTGTAATCCTAGCATATTGGGAGGCCAAGGCAGGCAGATCACTTGAGGCCAGGAGTTGGAGACCAGCCTGGCCAACATGGCAAAATCCTGTCTCTACTAAAAATACAAAAATTAGCCGGGCGTGGTGGTGGGTGCCTGTAATCCCAGCTACTTGGGAGGCTGAGGCAGAGAATCACTTGAACCTGGGAGGTGGAGGCTGCAGTGAGCCGAGATCGCACCACTGCACTGCAGTCCAGGTGACAGAGTGAGACTCCATCTTAAAAAAAAAAAAAAAAAAGCAAAAAAAAAAAATGGTCAGGCACTGTGGCTCATGCCTATACTCCCAGCACTTTGGGAGGCTGAGGCGGGTGGATCACGAGGTCAGGAGTTCGAGACCAGCCTGGCCAACGTGGTGAAACTCCGTCTCTAATAAAAATACAAAAATTAGCTGGGCATAATGGTGCGCACCTGTAATCCCAACTACTGGGGAGGCTGAGGCAGGAGAATGGCTTGAACCCAGGAGGCGGAGGTTGCAGTGAGCTGAGATCGCACCACTGCACTCCAGCTTGAGTGACAGAGCAAGATTCTGTCTTAAAAAAAAAAAAAGAGAGAGAGAAAGAGAGAGGAAACAGAAAGTGCAAAGGCCCTGGAGTGGAAAAATCCAGTAGGGGACCCAGAGAAGGTCAGTGTATGGTTGAAGCTTAAAGGAGGAGGGAGAGGGGCATGGGCCATGAGGCTGGAGAAATTGGAAGAGCTGATAGGAGACAGTGAATGGTGGGACGTTAACCAAGAGCACCATGGAGGCTAGAAGAGTTTCAGACAAAGGAGTGATGGGAGATCAGGTTTTCTTTCCAGAAAACATCTCCCCAGCAAGTTCTGGGGAATAGACTGGAAGAAGTCAAGGGTGGGAACTGAGACACCGGTGATAATCATGGCTGAGGGAGGGATGCTGGGGTGGTGGGAGAGGTGGTGGAAATAGAGATCCTTCCAACCAGAGGTTCCCAAGCAGGGCCGGTACTGCCCTTGACATTTGGCAACATCTGGAGACATTTTTGGTTGTCACACTCTAGGAGAGGGTGCTGCTGGCATCTTGTGGGTTGAGGCTGGAGGTGCTGCTCAACATCCTAGAATGTACAAGAGATGTTCCCACCGCACCCCAGCAGAGAATCATCTGGCCCAAAATGTCCAGAGTGTTGAGGTCATCATGGTCATGGTCCCTCAGTGCTCCGGGAAGAATCAGTGTGTTTATATTGTAGAAGAAAACCGGACACATGTTGGAAAGATGGGAGGCTGGAGAGAAAAGGCCCGAAACCGGGGCCAGTTGGGAGATGGTGACCCTAATCCCTGCAAGAATCAGCATGGGGCACAGACCACAAGCTGCGGTCAGTAGGGCTGGACTGCCCTCCCCGAGGCTGAGAATTCAGATTTAGAATCAGAAAGCACCCACAACTGGGCTTGCTGAGGGTAGAACATAGCTGGGAATGATCTAGGCCACAGCAGTGTGTCTGCCCAGCCCTTGTCCTTACAGAGGAGGGTCCCAACTGCCATCCTGGTTGTCTATGCCCCCACCCTGGCCAAAGCAGACTGGACAAAGGGTGGACAACAGACTCAAAATGAGTGATTGGCTCTCTTTCCCATGGACCGGCACTGACCCCTTCTTCCGGTCATGACGCCTGATTGTGCTCTGGGCAACTTCCAGCCCACCAAGACTCTCAGTTATGATGTCCTCCCTCTCCAAGGCATAGGCACTGGCCCCAAGTTCAGCCAGACTCTCCCCTTGGAACTTGAATTTTGAGCAGCCTCAGAATGGATGGGAAATGCTGATTTTCATCCCAGTGGAGGTGCCCTGCGGGACTGTTCTTTGTGTCTGCTCTCTAGAGCCAGAGCTCCCTCTGGAACTCCCTTTCGGAGTTTCTGTTTTTAGCTGGAGTTAGAGGCTACTACAAGTTCTCTTAATAAATTTCTTTTTTCAGCCAGGCACGGTGGCTCATGCCTGTAATCCCAGCACTTTGGGAGGCTGAGGTGGGCAGATCAGTAGTTTAAGGTCAGGAGCTGGAGACCATCCTGGCCAACATGGTGAAACCTCATCTCTACTAAAAGTACAAAAATTAGCTGGGCGTGGCGGCATGCACCTGTAGTCCCAGCTACACGGGAGGCCAAAGCAGGAGAATCACTTGAACCTGGGAGGCAGAAGTAGCAGTGAGCCAAGATCATGCCACTGCACTCCAGCCTCAGCAACAGAGTGAGACTCTGTCTTAAAAAAAAAAAAAAAATTCCTTTTTTGCTAGTGTATTTGTTTCCTATTGGTGCATGAACAAATTACTACTAACTCTGTGGCTCAAAACAACACGAATGTATTATCCTACAGTTCTGGAGCTCTGAAGGACAAAACCAACCTCACTAAACTCAATTCAAACATCAGTAGGGCTGCGTTCTTGCTGAAAACAGTCGAGAGAATCTGTTTCCTTGCCTCTCCCAGCTTCCAAAGGCCACCTGCATTCCCTGGCTCCTGGCTCCTTCCTTGTCTCCAGTACATCTCCTACTCTGGACTGACCCTTCTACCTCCCTTTCGCAAGGACCCTTGTGATTACGTGGGCCCACCTTAATAATCCAGGATAATCTCCTCATCTCAAAATCCTTAACTTGATCATATCAGCAAAGTCCCTTTGTAAGGTAAGATTCACAGGTTCTAGGAATGAGATCATAGACATCTTTGGTGGGGGTGGGGGAGGCATTATTCAGCCTAGAAGAGTCCATTTCTGTTGCTTGCAACTAAAGAATTCTGATTGATATGTCAAGTCACAAACCCAAACCCAAACTCTAAAGATATTGCATTTTGGCTGAAAGCAGTGGCTCACAACTGTAATCCCAGCACTTTGGGAGGCTGAGATGGGCAGATTGCTTGAGCTCAGGAGTTTGAGACCAGCCTGGGCAACATGGTGAAACCGTCTCTACAAAAAATACAAAAATTAGCTGAGCATGGTGGTTCACACCTGTGGTCCCAGCTACTCAAGAGGCTGAGGTGAGAGAATCACTTGAGCCCAGGTGGCAAAGGCTGCCGTGAACCATGATCATGCCACTGCACTCCTGCCTGGGCAACAAAGTGAGACCCTTTCCCAAAAAAAAAAAAATATATATATATATATATTTTTTTTTTTTTATTTGAATTAGAAAGCCTTAGGAGTGGCTTGAACCCCACAGTTCACTGAAGCCCTGAGACTCATTTTTGCCTACCTGCCTAGTTGTTTAAGTTACCTGCCTAGCACTTGAGAGCACATTGGTTGCCATCCTGTAACAGGTGTGTAGCTACGGGTTTCAATGATTAGCCCCATATCACTACCTGAGTGCTTTAGGACGTGGCAGATGGATGTAATGGGATCAGTGCCCCTCCTGGCAGCTCCAGCCAGACTCTCAGCTGAGCTTTGCAAGGGGAGCTGTATCTGAATGTGAGGATGAAGGAACAGGTGGAAGGAAGGAAGGAAGGGAGGGAGGGAGGGAGGGAGGGAGGGAGGGAGGGTAGATGAATGGATGGGTAGACAGACGGATAGAGGAGGATGGATGGATAAGGGGATGGATGGATGGATGGACGGATGGATAGAAAGAAAAGATTATCCAGTATTTACCAGAATGAGGCCCCAGAAGTAACAAAGCTATGGAAGAAAAAAGCAAATACGAGATGTTTATGTTATACGCAGGAGTAAAAGGAGGTGGCAACTTTGCTGGTTTGGTCTGTGTTTGAAACAAGAATTCTCTTGAAAACAAACCTCCAGTCAGTTTTGCTTCTGCAAAGTGAACAGGCTTATAACCTCATTACAAAGATAGTCCATGTCACCCACTCTCAGTCTCCATTCAGAAGATATGGTCCAATGAACCGAGAACCCAGATAGGAGAGCGACAGTGGGAAGAGGACAGAACCAAACCCTCTCAAAAGGCTATGAAAAAACTCCAAGTTCAGGGAGGAAAAGTAATCGTCCTGTAATTGACTGTTCACTAATGGAATCTATTAATTTATAGCCACAAAAGAATCAGCTAATTTGTGGTTAATGGTGTTTAAAAGATAAACAACATAGATTAAATCTATGGAGCCCAACCCGGGTTCACCAGAATCTGTCTGCACAGAAAGCTCTGGATGGGGGAGAGACGAGCCTAGCCCCAGGCTGCAGTGGACAGTGGCGCTCAGAGGTCTGCTGGGAGCAAAAAGCGATTTGGGTGGAACAGGTAAGCCCATCCTCCAAGGTACCTCATGTAGTCCCAGAGGAGGCTTATTTACTCTGTGGGTTTCCTGTAAAATTCCAAGTCCTCTCCTCCCTGACACAACACCATCCCTGCCCTCTCCTGCAGGGACCACCCCACCCCACCGCAGCGGTCTCCCTAACCTGCCACATTCCTTCCCACCTCTGACCCTTGCACTTCCTGCACCTGTAGCTGGACTGACTTTTTTTTTTTTTCTGTCCTGGGAAAAATAATCCAGATTATGGAGAGCTAACTTATTGAATGTCCCCTTGGAGAAGAGACCATGCTAGGCATTTCACATAACCACATCTCAGAGATTCCTGAACATCTCCTGTGAGACTGCTCCTATCCTATTCTCAGCCCCATTTTACTGGTCAGAAAACTGAGGGCTAGAAAGGTGAAGCAGCTGGCCCAAAGCTTCACTGTGCATGTGGGGTGGGTCTGAGATTTGAATCCATGTCTTTCTGCTTCCAGAATCCGAGGGCAAGACCAGCATTTCCCAAACCTTACTTTTTTTTTTTTTTTTTTTTTTTGAGATGGAGTCTTGCTCTGTCACCAAGGCTGGAGTGCAGTGGCGGGACCTCTGTTCACTGCAACCTCCACCTCCTGGGTTCAAGTGATTCTCCTACCTCAGCCTCCCGCACAGCTGAGATTACAGCCATGCGCCACCGTGCCCAGCTAATTTTTGTATTTTTAGTAGGGATGGGGTTTCACCACGTTGGCCAGGCTGGCCTCGAACTCCTGACCTTAAGCAATCCGCCCGTCTTGGCCTCCCAAAGTGCCGAGATTACAGCCGTGAGCAACTGTGCCCAGCCTTACTCATTCTCATAACAACATTTTTGCCATGTCTGCTACCACCTATATGTATGATATTTGTTTAAATGGACTCCCTGCCACTTTTATTTTTTGTTAATTTTAGTTTCATCCTGAACAATGTTATCCAGGTCTGATAGGTTAATAACATAGTTGCTTCTAACATAAACTTGGAATAAATACCTGACTACTAAGATAAACATGTGCCTGTGTCCTGCCTTATAATCTTATAAACCTCAGTGGCTCAAGAACTACACACATTTTAACCATACATCCCCAAAAGCCATAATCACACGGTGTGTGTCCCGCTCACCACAGTCTGCATGCACTATCAAATTCTATCCTCCATCAACCTTTTCCTGATATAAGCCACCGTTGAAAATGCACTGGGCCTGGCGTGGTGGCTCACGCCTTCAATCCCAACACTTTGGGAGGCCGAGGCGGGCAAATCACGAGGTCAGGAGTTCAGGACCAGCCTGGCCAACATGGTGAAACCCCGCCTCTACTAAAAATACAAAAAATTAGCTGGATGGGGTGGTGGGCGCCTGTAATTCCAGCTACTGGGGAGGCTGATGCAGGAGAATCACTTGAACCCGGGAGGCAGGGGTTGCAGTGAGCCGAGATCATGCCACTGCGCTCCAGCCCAGGTAACAGTGCGAGACTCTGTCAAAAAAAAAGAAAAAAAAAGAAAAAGAAAATGCATCAAAAGCCCTCCTTTTTCCTGAAGCCCTCTTGACTCCTCCAGCCCAAAAGTGCCCCTTCATTTGTTGACAGCTAGAAAATTCATGCCATGAGCAAGCCACAAGAAAACAGGATGAAAAACAGGATGTGGCTTTTGTTTCAAGTAGACTGGAAGATCTTGGAGGATTAAAAAATATGAAAACAAAACAATTCCTATACCTTGAAGTCTAAGGTCTAGGAAACAGAGATGGACGCACACAGCAGGTGCTCAATAAAGCCTGGGGAAACGACGGATGTGGACACAGTACAGAGGGGGGCCAGGCTACACTTTTCATGGCTAGGTTGGGGCCGGTTCCTCTTTTGCCAGCAAGGCTCAAAACTTCACCTGGGGATGCTCCCTCCCTTCCCACAGCCCAGGGCTCCAGGATGGGCCTTGGACACAGCCTCGCCAGTCCATGCAGAAAGTCCCCCTAGCTATTCCCGTTGGTTCAGAAAGCGGGTCTGCTACCCAAATCTGGCTGAGGGAGTCAGGCCCAGCACTTTTGTTCAAATGGATGGGGATGGAGCAGCTCTTTCTTGCCAGCTTGAACCTGGGAGCCGTGGGCCTGGAAACACTGTCACCTTCCTGCTCCCACAGGGAGCCTGGGAGTTAGAACCCCTGTGGAAGAGGCAGAGACATAAGAGAGGGCAGGGCTTGGCAATGTGATTTGAGATCCTGGATCAAGACATTCCTGAAATACCCTTGGATTTTTCAGACAAACATTTTTTTCTCGGTGTAAGCCTTTTTGAATTGGGTTTTCTGTTACCTGGGCCCAAAAACACCCTGGAGGAACCGTTGACTAGGAGCCAGGGAAGCAGACTCAATTGTATCTGGGGTCTAAATGACCCTGGGTGAGTCATTTCATCTCACATGACCCTGCCTCAAAGAGGCCTTCCCTGACCATTCTTTCCACAACAGTTTCCATCCCTCCCTACCCCTCACTTCCTTGTCCAGCCCCATCATTGCACAACATCACATTCTATATTCATGACCTTGTTTGCTAGTCCTCTGCCTCCCTCACTGCGGTGTCCTCAGAACTCAAAATAAGGCTGTTACGCAGAGGCCTTCTGTAAATACTTGTTGCAGGATCTTGCCTCGGTTTCTGCAGCTGTAAAGTGGGAGAGCAGTGCTGCATTGTCCTCAGTAGCCTGCCAACAGGGCTGCATTCACTTCCTCCTTTCATTGCTGCCACCCAGGCCTCCGGGAACGTGGCACAAGGTCTCACCCAAAGGCGCTGGAGTGCCTCCCAGAAAACTACCTTTCCCACAGAGTAGAAAGTTTTATGATTTTCCTCCATTTCTTCCTCTGCCTACACAATCTCATTGACTAGAAAGTCCCTCTTGATGTCTAACCCAATATTTCATGCTGCAACCAAAGTCTATTTATGTGCATCTTTTCTGAGTTCTGGAGTTCAGCAACCGGAGTGTTGACTTCCAGACATTCCCAGCCAAGTAAGAACACAAAAGAACCAGTTTAAAGTGAGAAGAAACCCTGTAAGAAAATAAAAATTCCTTTACCTAGGAGATGCCCTCATTTTCTTCCCATGACCAGCTTCTGACTCGTCAGAAAGCTCTTTTCTTGTCTCCACACCTATGAACACAGCTCTTCCAGAGATGTGGGTACAAAAGATGAGAGCAAAATAAATAAACTATCTGTTTAATCATTCTTATTGTCAAAACAACGGCTGAGCCAAAATACCGAGGCTCTGATTCATCCCAACTGACGTCCCTTCTAGGGAGGAGGCAGGAGGCAGGGAAGTAAGAATTTTTAAACCCGTTTTCCAGATGAACTCTGAGGAGTCTGGGATGTTCCAGAGTGCCAACCCCACGGTAAGCAACAGAAGCAAAACCACTTTCTCTCTGTGGTCAGGGATCTGTCTTCTCTTCATTTAAATGGCAGAATTCAGGGGCCAGGCACAGTGGCTCATGCCTGTAATCCCAGCACTTTAGGAAGCAGAGGCAGGTAGATCACTTGAGGTCAGGGGTTCGAGACCAGCCTGGCCAACATGGTGAAACCCTGTTTCTACTAAAAATACAAAAAAAATTAGCCAGGTGTGGTAGCGGCGCCTGTAATCCCAGCTACTCAGGAGCCTGAGGCAGGAGAATCACTTGAACTGGAAGGTGCAAGTTGCAGTGAGCCGAGATTGCACCACCGCACTCCAGCCTGGGCAACGGAACAAGACTCCATCTAAAAAATAAATGAATAAAAATAAAAATAGGCCAGTCGTTGTGGCTCATGCCTGTAATCCCAGCACTTTGGGAGGCTGAGGCGGGTGGATCACCAGAGGTCAGGAGTTCGAGACCAGCCTGGCCAACATGGTGAAACCCCGTCTCTACTAAAAATACAAAAATTAGCCAGGTGCGGTGGCAGACACCTGTAGTCCCGGCTACTCAATAGGCTGAGGCAGGAGAATCGCTTGAATGTGGGAGGTGGAGGTTACAGTGAGCTGAGATCGCACCACCACACTCTAGCTTGGGTGACAGAGGGAGACTCCATCTCAAAAATAATAATAATAATAACAATAAAAATAAAAATAAATGGGGCAGAATTCAAAGGAAGATACACACAGTACCTAGGATGCAGGTTTCATCATTCATTCACTCGCTCATTCATTCATTCAAGAAAATGAAAAGGCTCCACTGAGTACCTTCCCTGTGCCCCAAGCTGGGGGTCTTCCCAAGTTACCTTGCCCCCTCCCCACCCATCTGGGGGAGGAAAGTCAGGAATCATCCATCCATTGGCTGAGTCGGGAGGTTGAATGACATAATTGTTGAAAATACTGTTCCCAGTTTGTTCTTTGTCTTTTAATTTTATCTGTGGTGTTTCTTGACGTCTAGGGATTGTTAATGTTCATATAGTCAAATCTTTGTGTCTTTCCTTTGAGGACTCTGGCCTGAGATGCCTAGAAAGGGCTCCATGGGGAGTGACGTTTAGAGCCATATTTAAGGCCATATGTCATGAGCAGTTAGGGAGTCCAAGGAGGCGATTCTGGCTCATTCTTTCATTTTACAAACGAGGAAACTGAGGCTCCATGGTGAGTAGGCAGCCCTGCCAGAGTCCAGGATTCTACCCAGGGCTCTTCCTGTACATAATGAGTTGCTCAGAGACCCTTATAAAAATTAAGAAAAGACAGAGGGCTCTCCACCTCCCAGGCTGCATTGCCGAGTAACTGACACAGCTTCTGTGAAGCCAGAGGCCATCTTATTCGCCCTATAAATTCCGTGTCATCTGCTTTGCTCTGAATATTCGTTCAACTGTCCCACTGTGGCTATGGGCCCTCAAACCCATTCCCCTGAAGGCCCTTCTAGGCTTATGAAGGCAGACACCACCAAGGAAAACATGAAGAGTCAACATAAGCATCCAAAATTCCAGGGACTGCACTCGCTCTGGCAGCACATACACTAAAATTAGAACGATACAGAGAAGATTAGCGTGTCCCCTGCACAAGGATGACGTGCAACCTTGTGAAACGTTCCATAATTTTTTTAATAATAAAAATAAATTCCTGGAACAGTGAACTCATGGAAGCAGAAGGTAGAATGGTGATTGCCAGGGGGTTGTCAAAGGATACAAATTTTCGGTTAGAGAGGAGGAATAAGTTCAGGTGATCTGTTGTACTGCATGGAGACTATAGTTAATGACAAGATTTTTTTTTTTTTTTTGAGACAGTTTCCCTCTGCCACCCAGGCTGGAGTGCAATGGCATGATCTCAGCTCACTGTAAACTCCACCTCCTGGGTTCAGGTGATTCTCCTGCCTTGGCATCCTGAGTAGCTGGGATTGCAGGCATGTGCCACCATGCCTGGCTAATTTTGTATTTTTAGTAGAGATGGGGTTTCACCATGTTGGTCAGGCTGCTCTCGAACTCCTGACCTCAGATGATCTGCTAGCCTTGGCATCCCAAAGTGCTGGGATTACAGGTGTAAGCCACCATGCTCAGCCAACAAGATATTCTTGAAAATCAGTAAGAGAGTAGATTTTAAGTGTTCTCACCACAAAGAATAAGCATGTGAAGTAATGCATATGCTAATTAGCTTGAATTAGCCACGCTACCAGGTATACACATTTCAAAACACTATGTTGTATACAATAAATAAATATAACTTGTATTCGTTATAATTAATTTTTAAAACTCCTGGACATAAAAAGCCATCACTAATACAATTAAAAGACATAAAACAATGAGGAAAAATATTTCCAACCTACATGACAAAGTATTTAGCTTCTTAAAATAGACAAAGCTCGTATAGAGTCATAAAAATGGCTAAAGAAAAATGACAGGCAAATCACAGAAATGGAAATAAAAGTGGGCAATGCATGCAGGAGAAATATTTAGATTCATGAGGAATCAAGCAATGGAGGTGGAAATTGTAATTGTAATGACATCATTTCGGGTATCTTTCAGAGTAGCAATATTTGAAAAGAATGGTAACCCACGGTGTTAGCCAAATGGAGAAATGGTACCCTCACAACTGGAGGAAAGAAACAGATTCAACTGTTCTGAGTTTTGGAATACATATTAAAGTCCTTTAAAATGTGCATTTTTTTATTCCTAAGGAATTATTTAGAAACTACATATAAGGAAAGAAATGTATTTCCACATCATTTATATGGGAAATGCTGAAAGCAGCTTATAGGCTCAGCACTAAAGAACTGGTGAAATATTCTCCAGTACAGACTTCGCTGTAATGATATGAAGCCATGGAAGTGACTGATGCTTCATAAAAGATGATGACAACATGCAGTTAAAAAAAAAAAAAAGGTTAATAGGCTGGGAGCTGTGGCTCACGCCTGTAATCACAACACTTTGGGAGGCCAGGACGGGCAGATCGCTTGAGGTCAGGAGTTCGAGACCAGCCTGGCCAACATGGTGAAACCCCATTTCTAGTGATAATACAAAAATTAGCCAGTGGTGGTGATGCACGCCTGTAATCCCAGCTACTTGGGAGACTGAGACACTCGAGAATCACTTGAACCCGGGAGGTGGAGGTTGCAGTAAGCCAGGATTGCACCACTACACTCCCGCCTGGGCGAGAGAGCAAGACTCCATCTAAAAAAATAAATAAAATAAAATAAAATAAAAATCAGGTTACAAATCAGTATGTATACATCATTCCATTTCTGAAACATACACACATACATGAGTACAAGTACACAGAAAACAATCTGGAGGAAATATTCACTAAATTGTTAACAGTGGTTTACTTTGGAGGTAGAATTATTTATGTCTTTTCCCTCTGTATTTTTGTTGATGTATCCCAGGACTGGAGAAGATGAGGAGGGGATGGGGAGAGAGACTCACATTCCTGTTGGAAATGTTATTTGTCGTTAACTTTCTAGGCAAATATGATGGCATTTATCAAAAGCCTTAATATGTGTGAATCATTTCACCAGTAATTTTACTTCTAGGAATTTACCCTAAGGAAACAATCAGAGATGTGTGCAAAGACTTATGTACCAGGATATACATTGTACAGTTATTTACAAGAGCAAAAAGTTGGAACCAGCCTAAATATCCAACAATAGAGAATGGTTTAAATAAGTGTCAGTTTGCTTTTACAATGAAGTGCGATGCAGTCATTTAAGGTGATGTTGCATATTAGATGTCATGACAAAACATTCTTGATATAAAGAAAAACAGTTTAAAATGGCAATATGATATGAATATTGTAAAATACTATACACAATAAATTATGAATTCTTATGTGCAAAAGGCTGAAAGTAGATGTTTGCTGTGATAAGCACTGAGTGATAGGATTCTAGGTCATTTTTATTTTTTCTTTGTGTTTTCCTACACTTTGCAATTTCAGTACAAAAAAAAAAAAACAGGTTACTGCCACAATATGATCTTTAAGAAAAAAAAAGCTCAGGAACATACAAACAAAAAGAAACTCATCATTCATCCCTGTAAATTCTCACTTCCATGCCAGACTGTTTGGTGATGACGATCGCGGAGCCACTTGGGGAGTCAAACGGCCGGGTTTATGATTCAAATATGTCCCCTCTAGACATCCTCTCTCGGTGCCAGCCGGAATCGGTCCTCCCCTCAAAGCTGCTCCCAGCCAATCCACAAGCTTCAGAGGGCTGAGAAGAAAACGGACCTGTTTCTATTTTATTTATTTATTTATTTTGAGATGGATTCTCGCTCTGTCACCCAGGCCGGAGTGCAGCGGCACAACATAGGGTCACTACAACCTCCGTCCCCCGGGTTCAAGCAATTCCCCTGCCTCAGCCTCCCAAGTAGCTGGGATTACAGGTGCCTACCACCATGCCCAGCTAATTTTTTGTATTTTTAGTAGAGATGGGGTTTCACCATGTTGGCCAGGCTGGTCTCGAACCCCAGAACTCAAGTGATCCACCCACCTCGGCCTCCCACAGTGCTGGGATTACAGGCGTGAGCCACCGCGCCGGGCCAAAAACTGACCTGTTTTTAATATTGGGGAAAGAATCCTGTCGAGTGCAGCTGGCCGTGCTGCCCACACTTGCTCAGTCATCTCGGTTGTGTAATAGTGAAGTATTCGCCGTATTCTCAGAAAGCTCATTGTCAGGACAGGACAGAAGTTCCTAAACATGTGTTCCGGGGCTCACCCCCTTTTCTTGTGGGGAAAATCAACCCATTTGCCAAAGATAATTAAAGTTACAGAAAGCCTGGAACTGCATCCCTGGGATTTTTATCCCAGAGGCTCCGGGCTCAGACAGCTAAGATTTTCAAACCTAACTACCTCTCACTGCTAATGAGGACCAGAATGGGAGCAGGTTGCAAATGGAGAAGCTCCCAAACAGGGCATGAGGTGAGTACCCAAGGCCATCCCCAGCCAAGGGGACCTGGAGGAGGCACTGGGCAGGGACACAGGGCAGAGACCAGGGACGGGGCAGCTGGGGTATCCGCTAGAACAAAGGAAAGCTCCTTGGCAGCTGCCTTAAATACTGGTCATGGGGAGAGAATTCTGGGCTCACCAGTGGGGTTTTAGAGGCCTTTCAAGACAGCTGCTGGGAATGTTTGTGTCTCTTTCCTTCTATTCCTCCTTTCCTCTTTCCTTTCTCCCCTTCTTTCCCTCTTTCCTTCCCTCCTTCTCTTTCTTTCCTCCCTCTCTCCTCCTTGCCTTCTTCCTTCTTTTCTTCCCTCCCTTTCTTTCTCCCTTCTTTTGTTCTTTCCTTCCTTTCTTCCTTCCTCCTTTCTTCCTCCCTCTTTTTTCCCTCCCTCCCTCCTTCCTTCTCTCCCTCCTTCTTTCTTCCTTCTCCCTCCCTCCCTCTCTGCTGTCCCTCCTTTCTTCCTGCTCAGTAACTATCTACTGAGCACCCAGTACGCATCAAGTTCCTGCCCAGCCCTGCACTTGCAGTGACAAGCAAACCCAAACAGACCCCTTTCCTCATGAGTGTCCAGTCCAGCACACTCCTGCCCAATCAAAATATAATGTGAGCCCCGTAGGTCATTTAAATTTTCTAGTAGCCACAAATCAAATGATAAAAAGAAACAGGCATGCCGAATTTTATCCTCCAGTTTAGTTAACCCACTATGTCCAAATATTATCACTTTGACATGTAGTCAATATTTTTAAATGATTAATGAAATATCTTGTATTCTTTTTTTCAGACTACGTCTTTGAAATCCAGTGTGTGTTCTATACTCACAGCACATCTCAGCTCAGTCCAGCCACATTTCAAGTGCTCAGTAGCCACTGGGGTCTAAGGCAGAGATTCTCAACCTGGATCCCATAATTTTAGTGAGGGCTGTGCTGTGCACTGCGGAGCATTCAGCAGAGACCCTGGACTCTTTCCTCTAGTTCCAGCAGCGTCCCCTCTCTCCAGATGCAACAACCACAAATGTCTCCAGACACTGCCAAATGTCCCCTGGAGGTGGGAGCAAAGTTGTCCCCTGTTGATCTAGTGGCCACTGCACTGGACAGTACGAGTCCGGCAAGCCAGGGAAGATGCAATTGAGCAACGGCATGCAAGGGTGAGTGCCAGGGAGGGGCTGCACTTCGAGGAAGAGTGACACCAGACTGGCAGCTGACCAGATTGGCTCAGAGGAGGTTCCCAGAGGACTAGGGTTTAAGCTGAGACCTTTCTGAAGTCCAGCAACCACGTGTCCCACAGAAGGCTAAGCCACGATCTGGTGGCCCCAAGAGATTACATCCCGGTTCTGAGCCTCGGTTCACATCCCACCATACACCAGGGCTGCTGGGAGGCTCAAAGGCAATTTGGGATGTAAATATTACTAGTGCAGAATGAAAGTGTGCTTCAAACAAGACATATTCGCACTGCTGTTCTTCACTCCCTCTTCCATCGAAGCTCCGGGACCTCATTCAAAAGAGGGCCAGGGTTGGCTGGGCACGGTGCTCACGCCTGTAATCCCAGCACTTTGGGAGGCTGAGGTGGGTGGATCACTTGAGGTCAGGAGTTTGAGAGTTTGAAACCAGCCTGGCCAACATGGCAAACCCCTGTTTCTACTAAAAATACAAAAATTAGCTGGGCGTGGGGGCACGCACCTATAATCCCAGCTACCCAGGAGGCTGAGGCATGAGAATAGCTTGAACCCAGGAGGCAGAGTTTGTAGTAAGCTGAGATCGTGCCACTGCACCCCAGCCTGGGTGCCAAAGTGAGACTCAGTTTCAAAAAAAAAGAGGGCCAAGGAAGCACTGGGACAGACCCAGACTTGAGCCTCTCTAAGCCACTATTGCTTACTAGCTGTGTGACCTCAGGAAAGTTACTTAACCTCTCTGAGACTGTTGCCTCATCTGTGGTATGAGGCCAAAAAGAGTACCCCCTTCGGAAGTGTGTCATAAAATTAAGAGAAGAAAGTATACAATGGGCTTCTCAGAATACCAAACATGTGATTTAACCAAAGCTCATCCAGCACTGGATTTGTGTTACTTAAGCAGGTATTCTACCCAGTCACTTACTGACCAATAACGGTATGCCACTGCTATTTTAGGTGCTCGGGGGTTCAGGTAGGGGTCCTAAAAATGGAAATTTACTTTGCTTAGGTAGATCGGACAATACGCAAGTGAGAGATAAATGCACCAAATAATTTCTAGTGGGGGTAAAGTTTATGAAGCAAATAAAACAGGGTCTTGTGAGATAAATGGCTTCCTAGAAGAAGTGACCCCAGATCTGAGACAATGAGCAGGTAGGAAGCCTGCCCAGCGAAGATCTGGGAAAAACTCCCCAGGTAGAGGAAGCAAAGAAGCAAAAGCCTTGAAGTGAGCCCAAGCCTGCCTTGTATCAAGAGGGGAGGGGAGGGGAGAGGAGGGGAGGGCAGCTGCAGCAGGGTGCGCCGGGAAGGGAATGGTAGGAAATGAAGTGTGAGAGGTAGACCGGGCGGCTCAGCAGGGCCCTACTAGGCACAGCTGACATTTATTGTGTGTGCCAGGTTTAAATGCATCCCTTCACTTTAGCTCCCGTGAATCCTGTGAAAAAGGCACTAGCGGCCGGGCGCGGTGGCTCACGCCTGTAATCCCAGCACTTTGGGAGGCCGAGGTGGGCAGATCACGAGGTCAGGAGATGGAGACCAACCTGGCTAACACGGTGAAACCCCGTCTCTACTAAAAATACAAAAAATTAGCCGGGCGAGGTGGCGGTCGCCTGCAGTCCCAGCTATTCTGGAGGCTGAGGCAGGAGAATGGCGTGAACCCCGGGGGGCGGAGCCTGCAGTGAGCCGAGATCACCCCACTGCACTCCAGCCTGTGCGACAGTGAGACTCCGTCTCAAAAAAAAAAAAAAAAAAAAAGGCACCATCATTGTCCCCACTTTGCAGATGAGGAAACTGAGGCCTGGAGAGATTTTAATTAACTTGTTTCTTGGCCGCAGTCACTCAAGGTGAGAGGTGACAGCGTGCTGGCACTCCTCACAGCCCTCTTGCTCTCGGCGCCTCCTCTGCCTGGGCTCCCACTTTGGCGGCACTTGGGGAGCCCTTCAGCCCACCGCTGCACTGTGGGAGCCCCTTTCTGGGTTGGCCAAGGCCGGAGCCCACTCCCTCAGCTTGCAGGGAGGTGTGGAGGGAGAGGCGCGAGCGGGAACCGGGGCTGCACGCGATGCTTGCGGGCCAGCTGGAGTTCCAGGTGGGCGTGGGCTTGGCAGGCCCCTCACTCGGAGCAGCCGGCAGGCCCTGCCAGCCCCAGGCAATGAGGGACTTAGCACCCAGGCCAGCGGCTGCGGAGGGTGTACTGGGTCCCCCAGCATTGCCAGGCCACCGGCGCTGCACTCGATTTCTCACCGGGCCTTAGCTGCCTTCCCGCGGGGCAGGGCTCAGGACCTGCAGCCCGCTATGCCTGAGCTTCCCACCCCCTCCATGGGCTCCTGTGCTGCCCGAGCCTCCCCGACGAGCGCCACCCCATGCTCCATGGCGCCCAGTCCCATCGACCACCCAAGGGCTGAGGAGTGCACGCGCACGGCACAGGACTGGCAGGCAGCTCCACCTGCAGCCCTGGTGCAGGATCCACTGGGTGAAGCCAGCTGGGCTCCTGAGTCTGGTGGAAACGTGGAGAACCTTTATGTCTAGCTCAGGGATTGTAAAACAATCAGCACCTGTTCTAGTCTGTGAATGCACCAATCACACTCTGTATCTCGCTGCTCTGGTGGGCTTGGAGAACCTTTATGTCTAGCTCAAGGATTGTAAATACACCAATCGGCACTCTGTATCTAGCTCAAGGTTTGCAAACACACCAATCAGCACCCTGTGTCTAGCTCAGGGTTTGTGAGTGCACCAATCGACACTCTGTATCTAGCTGCTCTGGTGGAGCCCTGGAGAACCCTTGTGTCGATACTCTGTATCTAACTGATCTGATGGGGACGTGGAGGACTTTTATGTCTAGCTCAGGGATGGTAAACGCACCAATCAGCGCCCTGTCAAAACAGACCACTCGGCTCTACCAATCAGCAGGACATAGGTGGGGCCAGATTAGAGAATAAAAGCAGGCTGCCTGAGCCAGCAGCGGCAACCCACTTGGGTCCCCTTCCGCACTGTGGAAGCTTTGTTCTTTCGCTCTTTGCAATAAATCTTGCTGCTGCTCACTCTTTGGGTCCACACTGCTTTTATGAGCTGTAACACTCACCGCGAAGGTCTGCAGCTTCACTCCTGAAGCCAGCAAGACCACAAGCCCACCGGGAGGAATGAACAACTCCAGACGTGCCACCTTAAGAGCTGTAACACTCACCGCGAAGGTCTGCAGCTTCACTCCTGAGCCAGCAAGACCACGAACCCACCAGAAGGAAGAAACTCCAAACAAATCCGAACACATCCGAACATCAGAAGGAACAAACTCCGGACACGCCGCCTTTAGAACTGTAACACTCACCGCGAGGGTCCGCGGCTTCATTCTTGAAGTCAGTGAGACCAAGAACCCACCAATTCCGGACACAAAGGGGTCACCTATAGAGGATGGAAGAAAATAAGACTTGAATGCAGGCAGTCTGACTCCCGTGCTGGACGCTATGGTTAAAAATTAAAAAAAACTGCACAACAGAAGCCACTGGAAGGTTCTCTGCCCTTCTCCAAGGCAGACACAGCTATTGATTTCCAGAATTGTGCAAGCGGGTGATGGCCCAGGCTGGCATCCCTGACCCTCCCTCCACATCCCCCAAAACCTGAGTGGGCCACCAGCCAGAGGTTACACTCCGGGGGCTGCCAGAGCCATACCCTCAAAAGCTGATGGGGTGAAGACAAAAAGAAAGAATTTTTGTCGCTGCAGTTAGGCTTGAGAGTGCCCAGCGTCCTTGGCCTCCCTGTTCAAAAGGGCAAATTTGCTGGGGTCAGCTTGCAGGGTTTACACCAGGGGCTGCAGACCCAGAATCAGAGCCAAGAAAACCAGTAAGAGGCCTTGGTGAGCCCCAGCACCAGGCTTGCCCTTACCGCCTCCAGCAGAAAAGATAACAGAGTTGGCAGCTCTGGTTTACCAGAGGCAGCGCTTGACAGAGGGACAAGGAAGCCTTGCAGATTCTCTGCCTTCACTGCTGCTCTGTTTAGACAAAGGCAAAGTGGCAGGCTGTTTTAAAAAAAGGCAACAAAAACAACAAACTCACACCTGTCAGAGCCTTTTGAACTGGTTGGGTGCGTGCAGACTCCTGTGATGTGGGAGGCAGGAAGAGAGAGAGGTGTGACTTCCAGGAGAAAGTGGCAGAACAAAGGCCAAGTAAAGACTGAAGCCCGGAGCCTCCATGAGCTGGAGCAGGGGGGACTTGCACATCTGTCTGAGCACATCCCTCCAGGGCTTGGGGTCTCAGTTTGCCCATCTGCAGAAGGGGATAATAATAACAGTTGGTTAATACACCAGGGACTTTGCTTATGTTACTCCCTTTAACCTGGACAGCAGCTGCGCAAGGCAGTTTTATTTCATTTGCAGATGAGAAAATGGAATATTCACAAATTTAAGGGAAGTCTCCAAACCCAGTTCATCTGACCCCAGAACTGTGCTCTTTAATTTCCCAACACCTGCAAAATGCTCCAAAAACGTCAAGAACAACAACCAGGTTAATAACTAATGCATATATAGCACTTCCAGTGAGCCAGGCACTCTGTAAATGCTTTTAAATCTTGCCACAACTCTGAATTAGGCACAATTATTATCCTGATTTTACAGATGTGGGAACTAAGGTGCAGATAGAAAATAAAATAATGTTTCTTCATTTATTTTTTCTTTTCCCCCTCTAAGGAGCTTTTCTGGAACATTTTCTCTATTTACCACTCCCTCCACATGCAATTTTAATGCCACAGATATACAGCATATCTATTTATGTAGTGAACGTATACATGGGCTTTATACACATAAAGTAGGATTTTTAGGCCAGGCCTGCTGGCTCACGCCTGTAATCCCAGCATTTTGGGAGCCAAGGCAGGCAGACCACTTGAGCCTAGGAGTTTGAGACCAGCCTGGGCAAAGTGGTGAAACCCCATCTCTACCAAAAAAAAAAAAAAAAAAAATGGTTTTTTGCCACTGAAGAACCAATTTTTGCCCCTTTAGGGGAGATATCACCTTCATACGAGAATGTATGAACTCAAAGATTGCCAAGATCGGCCGGGTGCGGTGGTAATTTGGGAGGCCGAGGCGGGTGAATTCTTGAAGGTCGGAAGTTCAAGACCAGCCCGGCCAACATGGTGAAACCTCATCTCTACTAAAAATACAAAAATTAGCCAGGCATGGTGGCGGGTGCCTGTAATCCCAGCTACTCGGGAGGCTGAGGCATGAGAATCGCTTGAACCCGGGAGGTGGAGGTTGCAGTGAGCTGAGATCGTGCCACTGCACTCCAGCCTAGGGGACAGAGAGAGACTCAGTCTCAAATAAATAAATAAATAAATAAATAAAATTTATAAATAAAAAAATAAATAAAAATTTTAAAAAATAAAATAAATAAAATAAAATAAAATTTCCAAGATCAACCAAGTTTGCAAAAGTCTCTTTTACACTCAGATTCACCACACACTTTACCCTTCTAAAGATGGGAGAGGAATGGGTTAGCCTAACTTTCTGCAACTCTGTATTTCCCAGACCTCCTGACCACAGAAACCTACTTCCAAGGAACAGCTAGACACATCCCAGTTGCAGACATCTGGTCACTTGCGACCAGAGAAATTCCTGCTGACACCTCAGTGTGATTATAACTCAATAAGATTTAAGCAAACCTACTGTAGACAGTGTTTGAGATAATGGAGGAAATTTGAACATGGTCTGGGTAGTTTGTGATATTAAGAAATTATAATTGTTTTTGTTAAGTGTGAGAGTGCGACTGTGGTTATCTGAAAAAAATATTTATATGTTCAGGATACACACTGAAGTATTTGGGGGCAAAATGATTCAGGGTCTGGGATTTGCTTTAAAATATTCTAGCCCCTCTACCCTCCTCATAGAGGAGAGAAGGAAATATGAAAAAATAACATCGGAATGATCGTTGCTGAAGCCTCAGTTGGTATTTGGGGGGTTCTTTGACTATACTCAAGTTTGAAATATCCCATTAATGAAAAAATTACATCCTGGGCGACAGAGCGAGACTCCGTCTCAAAAAAAAAAATTAAAAATAAAATAAATGAGCAAGAAAGAAAAAAAGAATAAAAGAAAAATGCAATTTTCTGAGAAGGCAATTATTTCCTACTGATGGAAAAAGAGGAGAAAGCAGAACTGCTGATTCATTCATTTCTTCATCAGATTCTGATTAACCACCTGCCACTGGCCAGCACGAGCCTTGAGTGCTAGACTCATGGGAGCAGACAGGACTTTGGTCTTCCTGCCCTTGAGCAGCTCCCAGCCTCACCCAGGCCAGATGACCAGGAGGAAATTATTCCAGGCTTGTGAGGTTCACAGAGGGCGGAGGCACTGTGAGCCTCAAAGTGAGTTTTTCTCTTCCCAGGCCCGTTTGAAAGGGAAGGGCTTTGATTGGCTCAGCTACAGCCAGTGCCCACCTCATTGCCAACCACTGTGGCTAGGAGGTGGGCCTGAGGCCTAAGAGGGATGTGTGGTTCCAGGCACAGGGACCTAGGGAACCCCGGGGGTTTGAAGGACACCTGCATGTTTGCAGGGAGCAGTGGTGCTGGAGGAGGGTGGGGCCTGAGGGGGAGAGAGGCGGAACAGCCTCTGCCAGGGTCATTGTCTTTATAGGAAGAGGAAAGCCATGTTGCTCAAAAATCGTAACTCACAATTTCCGAGAGCTTATCATCTTCCTTTTAAAGATTT
Source organism: Nomascus leucogenys (assembly GCF_006542625.1). Lineage (NCBI taxonomy): Eukaryota > Metazoa > Chordata > Mammalia > Primates > Hylobatidae > Nomascus > Nomascus leucogenys. The sequence continues at coordinate 7,373,689 of NC_044393.1, forward strand.
TTTTTGTTATAGATTTAAGGAGTACAAGTGCATTTGTGTTACGCAGATAACATAGTGTGCAGTGGTGAAGTGTCATTGTCATCTGTGTAGTGTAAATTGTACCCGGGCTTATCATCTTTCAGATAAGGTGTTAAGAACTTCATGTGCATGATCTCATGTGGTCCCACCTGCAACCCTGGAACGCAAAGACTGACATTAGCCCTGCTTTCCACAAGTGGGGTGTATTTTTGATGGACAGAAAACACTTAGAACTGGCCAGATCTGCTGAGTGGATAAACAGGGACGTGGCTGCCCTATGTCACCCTGGGGGGAGAAGTTCCAGCCCTTTCCCTTTGATCCTTTCCTTCAGAGGGTCTCCTGCCAGGGGCAGAGGACATGGTCACTGGGGTCCCTGAAATCTTCGTGTCCACGGCTCAGGTCTGCCCCCTCGGCCCAGGGGACCCGAGGCCACTTTCTATGTGGCCGTTGCTTGCCAGCAGGCCTACCCTCCCACCTCTCCCTCCCATCGGTCCAGAGACAGTCCAGAGACAGGCAGTCATAGCAGAGGAAAGGAGCTTGTTCACCTCCAAGCAAGAAACCATGCCTGCGAGAGTGCGGCTCACAAGGTGGACGGTGGTGATGTACGTGGGCTCTGGAGCTAGAATATCTGGATCCCATCTCAGCCTTGCTGCTTTTTAGATGTACAGTCTTGACCAGGTTAAACAATCTCTCTTCACATCAATTTCTCTGCAAAATGGGGATCATGCTAGGGGTCCACCTCCCTCATACTAGGGGGTTGTTGTGAGCATAAATGAGCTAATTCAAGGAACACCCCAACAGCAGCGCTTGGGTGGAATAAGTGCTCCTAAGAGATCCCACCGTCTTTAGTACGGACGTGAGTTTGTATGTTTCAGCACTAAGCACAGGGGTCCCAGGGGTGCAGTCATTACTTGTGGGGTGAATGAATGAACTAGTTACTCATCAGTGTTTTTAGAATTCAGCTACTTGTTCATGCATTCAAAAGCATGTTTGTATTAGTCTGTTCTCACACTGCTATAAAGAAATACATGAAACTAGGTAATTTATGAAGAAAAGAGGTTTAATTGGCTCACAGTTCTATAGGCTGTACAGGTAGCATGGCTGGGGAGGCCTCAGGAAACTTACAATCAGGGCAGAAGGTGAAGGAGAAGCAGGCACCTTACACGGCTGGAGCAGGAGAAAGAGAAGAAGGGGGAGGGGTGACACACTTTTAAACAACCAGCTCTCACCATAGCTCACTATATCGAGAACAGCACCAAAGGGGAACTCTGCCCCCATGATCCGATCACCTTCCGCCAGGTCCTGCCTCCAACACTGGGAATTACAAATAACCCTCATGCTCCGGCCATGTAAGTAAGGCATGCCCACTTCCCCCTCACCTTCCACCATGATTGAAAGTTTCCTAAGGCCTCCCCAGCCACAGATCCAAACCATATCAACGTTCAATTCCAGTGCTTGGTCAGATAGATGGGATGGTCTTTACCAAGTATGAAATCCTTGGAAACAGATTAAGTCCCTTTAGTTTGCCCCCAAACTAAAACACAAGGTGACGGGAAGGCCCTATGAGTACTAGTTATGGTAAGCAGAATTCTAAGACAGCCCCAAGATTCCCTCCCCTTGTGGTTCATGTCCTGGATAACTGCCTCCCCTTGGTGTGGGTAGGACCTTGAATACAATAGGAAGTCACTCTTGTGATTATGTGATTATGTTCTAGGGCAAAGATGAAAAGATTCTGTTGTGTAATTAAGCTACTGTAGGAGTTGCCTTTGAGTTCATGAAAGGGAGATGATCCTAGGTGGGCCTGACCTCATCAGATGAGCCTTTTCTATTTTTTTTCTTTTTTCTTTTTTTTTTGAGATAGAGTCTCGCTCTGTCACCAGGCTGGAATGCGGTGGCACGATCTCAGCTCACTGCAGCCTCTACCTCCTGGGTTCAAGCGATTCTCCTGTCTCAGCCTCCCAAGTAGCTGGGACTACAGGCACGTCCCACCATGCCCAGCTACTTTTCGTATTTTTAGTAGAGACAGGGTTTCACCATGTTGGTCAGGATTGGGTCTTGATCTCCTGATCTCATGATCTGCCCACCTCAGCCTCCCAAAATGCTGGGATTACAGGCGCAAGGCACTGCGCCCAGCCCAGGTGAGCCTTTTCAAAGATGCTCTAGAGATCAGAGAAGGAAGAGGGCAAGGTTCATAGCAGCAGCTATACTTCTGCTATCCTGGAAGAACTAAGCCTCCATGAGTTCTGCAGCTGTAACAAAATGAACTTTGCCAATAACCACATCTGCTTGGGAGAGGACCCTGGGCCTCCAGAGGAGACCCCAGCCTCAGCCAACATCTTGACTAAAGCCTTGTGAGACCTAGAGCTGAGGATCCAGTTAAGCTGTGTCTGGAATCCTTTGCCATGAAAGCAGTGAGATCATAAATGTGAAATAATCAACAGTGTTGTTTTAAGCCACTGAGTTCATGTGGTTATTTGTGAGGCAGCAATTGAAAACAAGCACACCAATCATCACTGCCATTTTTCAAGGCTCACTCTGTATGAAGCATCATGTGTAAGGACTTTTTTCTTTTCTGTTTTTTTTTTTTTTTTTTTTTTTGAGACAGTGTCTCACTCTGTTGCCCAGGCTGGAGTGCAATGGCGCAATCTCGGCTCACTGCAACCTCCGCCTCCTGGGCTCAAGCAATCCTCCCACCTCAGTCTCCCAAGTAGCTGGGACCACAGGTGCACACTACCACACCCGGCTAATATTTTCATTTTTTGTAGAGTTGGAGTTTCACCATATTGCCCAAGCTGGTCTTGAACTCCTGGGCTCATAGGAATCCTCCAACCTCCTAAAGTCCTGGGATTACAGGCGTGAGCCACCACACCCAGCCAGCTAAGGACTTTTATGTACTGTATCTCAGGTCATGTTCTCAATAACTGAAGTAAGTTCTAATGATATTCCTATTTCACAGATAGGAAAACCAAGACCCAGAGAAGTCACATAGGCTGCTCACAGCTAGTTGGTGACAGAGACAAAATTTAAATCTAAGTGGCCTACCCCCAGAGCCTGCCCCAGGTACTGGAACTTGCAATATTTTTAAGTACATATGAAAGCACAGACATGAACATTTTGGAAAGGGTGCATGTTACACATTGGTAACCTGGATGGTGAGATGAGAAGAGAATGTTTTGCTTTTATGCTTTTTCTATAATTTCTAATTTATTTTACAGTTAGTGCTATATTTTAACAATCAGGAAAAGAAAGAAAAATACTTTCTATCCAGTGACGATCTCTGAGTGATGAAATTACAGGCCTCTTTTACATTTTGTTCTTTCATCTCAATTTTCTACCATATCCACAACAGATGTGTTGTTTGTATAATTTTTTAAAAGCTCAAGCCGAGAAAACAAGCAAATGTATTTCAGAAAGTGAAAGCAAAAAAAGAGAGAAGTGACCCAGGACAAGAGGCCTGGGCCCAGACATTCCAAGGAGAAAGGGCCAGGGTCTTGTTCTAATGAAAGCAAATTTGCTGGCAAACTTGAAATGCGGCTTCAGATCTCCCGGAAGAAGTAGCCATCCGAGCCTCCCAGCAACTGGGCGTTTATTAAACATTTGCAGCAGCTTCTGCTAATGTTGTCACCTGAAACTTTATTATTTTAATTGGTAGCTATTCCTGTGGGCTCTTGTTTGAAGGAAAGCTGCTAAGAAATCCGGCTCCAGGCATTTCTTCAATGGAGGGAAAGGCAAAGAGAGGTGTGCTCGCTGACCCCCAGGAGCACACTTTGGATAGAGCTTACACTTGGGTTTAATGCCACCATTAATTAACAAGGGCTCATGTGCCAACCTCTATCGAGGCACTTCTTTTTGTGGCTCTCATTGTATGTTTCCACGTCTCTATGAGGTGAGTCCTAGCACTATTTTCATTTTACAGATGAAGAAGTTGAAGTTTAAGCAGATCAAGTAATAATAATACCCTATTTCATTAAATCTAAGGCATACTCTAATTTAATATGCCACTATGAAAAAAAAACCTAGCTATCAATGTATAAAACATCATGGACTGTAAGATGCACCCTGATTACAGAGCTGTTAAAAGATGCATCTAAAAAACCCACGGTTCGATGCAATGTGGTATTCTGAAATGGACTCTGGAACAGGAAAAACGGCCACTAATGGGAAAATTGGTGACTTTCAAATAAACAGCTTAGCTAATAGTACTGTGCCAATGTGAATGTGTCTGCTTTGATAAAAAATACCATGGATATGTAAAACATTAATGCTAGGAGAAGCTAGCTGTGAGAAGAAGGATATAAGGGAAATCTCTGTTCTAGATTTGCAACTCTTTCCATCATATTATTATTCAAAAATAAATTTTCCAAGTAAAGAAATTCCAAAATTTAAAGTTTATTTTTTAAAATGATAAAATATGGCAAGCGCTAACTAACATTGATACAGTATTTACCAGGTTCAGGCACTAGTGTGGATTGACAAAAGCAAGGACACATTGATCAATGGAATAGAACGGAGAGTTCAGAAAGAGACCCATACATTTAATGCCAGGTGATTTTCAATAATAGTGTCAAAGCAATTCAATGCAGAAAGGAAAGTCTTTCAACAAATAGTGCTGGAACAGCTGGACATCAATATACAAAAAATGAACTTCAACCCATATTTCAATATTTTTTTAAGTTGAAATCGATCATAGACCTCAGTGTAAAAATTAAAACTACAGGCTGGGCTCAGTGGCTCATGCCTGTAATCCCAGCACTTTGGGAGGCTGAGGCGGGTGGATCACCTGAGGTCAGGAGTTTGAGACCAGCCTGGCCAACATGATGAAACCCCATCTCTACTAAAAATACAAAAAATTAGCCAGGCATGGTGGTGGGCACCTGTAATCCTAGCTACTCAGAAGGCTGAGGTAGGAGAATCGTTTGAACCCGGGAGTTGGAGGTTGCAATGAGCGGAGATTGCACCACTGAACACCAGCCTGGGCAACAAGAGCAAAACTCCACCTCAATAAATAAATAAATAAATAAATAAATAAATAAATAAAACTTCTAGATGAAAACACAGGAGAAAAGCTTCATAACTTTGGATTAGGCACAGGTTTTTTTAAGATGGAACACAAAAAGCATAAATTGTAAAGAATAAATTGGTAAATTGGACTTTAATCAAAACAAAAAACTTCTATCTTCAAGAGACACTGTTACAAAAATGAAAAGACAAGCCACAGACTGTGAAAATATATTTGCAAAACACATATCTGATAGAGGACTGGGATGGAGAATATATAAATAACCCTCACAAGACAATAATAAGAAAACAAATAACTCAATTAAAAATGGGCAAAATATTTGAACCAATACCTTGTTAAAGCGAACGAAATATAGCCGAGAAGGACTCCATACTTCTATATTTGAGTCCTTACGGATGAACCATAACCTAATTTAATAGGTAGACGAGATTGAAAACCTAACTTAGGAGGAGGCACCTGTAACAATTGCTGAGTCTCGGCAACACCAGCAGCCATGCTTCAGCCACCCTTACGCTGCCGAGTGTTCAAACTGTGTTCAAATAAGGTGAACGAGCTGTGACCAATCCAGCTGTTTCTGTACCTCACTTTTGATTTCCATATGCCATTTCTTTTTCTTTCTTTCTTTTTTTTTTTTTTTTTTGGCTATAAATTGGGTCTGACCATGAGGCACCCTGAAGGAGTCTGCTGTGATTCTGGGGGCTGCCCAATTCCCAAATCATTCATTGCTCAAACTCCTTTAAATTTAATTCAGCTGAAGTTTTTCTTTTAACAACCTTACTAAAGAATATATATGGATGGCCAATAGACTAATGAAAAGATGCTCAACATTATTAGTCATTAGAAAACCGCACATTGAAACCACAGAAAGATACCACTACCTACTAGAATACGCCTAAACCAACAAAACATCCCCCTCTGAAAAAAGACACTTGGCAATTCCCAAGTGCTGGTGCAGATATGAAAAACTGGAAGCCCTGAAGACCGCATGTGGGGTGCAGAATTGCCCCGGCACCTTGGGAAACATCCTAGATATACCTTAGATATTTATCCAAGATAAACAGAAACAGATGTTCATACAAAAACCTGTCCGTGAATGTTTAGAGTAGCTCAATTCATAATTGCCAAAAACTGGAAACAAACCAAATGTCCATCAACAGATGAATGGTTGAGCTGTGGTATACCTACACAGTGGAAAGCTATTCGACAATACAAAAGCAGCACACCGCAACATGGAAGAATTTCCAGTGCATTGTACTGAGCAAAAGGGGCCAGACTCAAAAGGCTGCCTCCTGACTGATTCCACTTATATGACCTGCTGGAGAAGGCAAAACTGTAGGGACAGAAAAAAGATCACTAGTTGCCATGGGCTGAGGCTAGGGGTGGTGACTGACTAAAAAGCAACACAAGGGAATTTTAGAGGGGCGTGGAAATGTTCTATAGCTTGATTGTGACCATGGTCACACAATAGCATGTGTTGCAAAATTCATAGAACTGTACAACTAAAAAGGGTTAATTTTACTGTATATAAGTTAGACCTCGATAAAACTGACTTTAGAAGAAGAGTCAGCCCCTGGCCTGGTGCAGTGGCTCATGCCTGTAATCCCAGCACTTTGGGAGGCCGAGGTGGGTACATCACCTGAGGTCAGGAGTTCGAGACTAGCCTGGCCAACATGGTGAAACCCTATCTCTACTAAAAATACAAAATTAGCTGGGTGTGGTGGTGGGCACCTCTAATCCCAGCTACCCAGGAGGGTTAGGCAGGATAATCATTTGAACCTGGGAGGTGGAGGTTGCAGTGAGCCAAGATCGCACGACTGCACTCCAGCCTGCATGATAAGAGCAAAACTCCATCTCAAAAAAAAAAAAAAGAAAGAAAGAAAGGACAAAGAATCAGCCCCAAGTAAGTTCATGCCCACAATTTTGTGTTATTTAGTTCATATAATTTTTTTCAGTAAATTTGAAATCATTATCATTACCTAAAAATCAGATCTCATCTAAAATTTTTTTTTTTTTTTTTTTTGAGTCTTGCTCTGTCGCCCAGACTGGAGTGCAATGGTGCAATCTCGGCTCACTGCAACCTCCGCCTCCCAGGTTCAAACGATTCTCCTGCCTCAGCCTCCTGAGTAGCTGGGATTACAGGTGCCCACTACCATGCCCGGCTAATTTTGTATTTTTAGTAGCAATGGAGTTTCACCATGTTAGTAAGCCTGGTCTCGAACTCCTGACCTCAGGTGATCCACTCACCTCGGCCTCCCAAAGTGCTGGGATTATAGGCATGAGCCACTGCACCTGGCTGATCTCATCTAAAATTAATGTATCTCCACTTTTCATTGAAAATAAAAAGCTCTCATAACACTGGGCTTCTCTTTTTTATGCAAAATTAGCTGGTTCTCATTGGCAGCCACCTGCAGAGGAGGCATGAGCTCTCCACTTTGCTCCAGTTCCCACCACTCCCTATTACCTCTCTGCCTCTGAAGCCTCCCTCATGCATGTGAGGACATCCGCCTGTGGGTATGTTACTCTGTGACTCCTGCTCTAAACCATTACACATAATGATGTCTAACAGGTCATGAAAGAGTCTTCAGAAAATGAAGAACAAAAAACTGTGTAGCAGAGACTGCTGGATGCCTTCACACTATTTATTCTCCTTCCTCTTCTCTAACAGAAATCCTAAATTTTTGAATCCTGAGATGAGTTCGGCCAAAGGACTACATTTCTGCACTTCCTTTACAATGTGCATGGCCATCCATGCATAAGCAGAAGGCAGTGGGTGGGGCACCCATGAGAGTTCTTTAAGGGGCTGACTCAGTTGGGAGGTGGGCCCTTATGCGACTCCCCACTCCTCATTCTTTTTGGCTGGAATACAAATATGATGGCTGGAGCAGCAGCAGCCATCTTGGGACTGAAGAAAAAGGCCAAAGGAAACATAGCCACCTCAGCGCTGGCACCACTGAGCCTCTGAGTGCCGCTGACTGCCCATCTCTGGCATCGTGTGAGAAAATAAACCCTAGAAGTAATTGACTCTAATTTCTACCTGATGCATTATTAAGATTAATGGTATTTGCCATGTTCCAAGCATGAAACTAAGGTTTTCCACATAATAACTCATTTAATCTCTACCACAATCCCACTATGTAGGTGCCCCCGTCGACTCATTTCACAGAATAGGCAACCAAGGCAGAGAGCCCAACATCACACAGCTAAGGAGGAGCTTGCACCGGCAGTTCACTCAGGCTCTCTGCGTCCAGGGCTCATGCTCAGGTTAGACAGGAGAAGCGGGTGTTGCTAAGGGGCAGGTGAGCAGGTTCCCAGCCTAGGTCTCCCAATAACCTGCACCTTATCACATACCCTCTCAGTGTCTCCCTCTGTAAATGGGGCTGATCTTCCAGGCTCTGGTACCCACAGACTGTTATGAGGCTCCTCTGAGTTCCCAAATTTCAACAGCTTTTAAAAACACCAAGTGTTGTGCAAATAGAAAGCATTACTTTTCTTTTGTTTTTTTTATTTTTATTTTTATTTATTTTTTTATTTTTTTGAGATGGAGTCTCATTCTGTCACCCAGGCTGGAGTGCTGTGGTGCAATCTCGGCTCACTGCAACCTCCACCTCCCAAGTTTAAGCGATTCTCCCACCTCAGCCTCCTGAGCAGCTTACAGGTGCCCACCACCATGCCCAGCTGATTTTTGTATTTTTAGTAGAGATGAGGTTTCACCATGTCGGCCAGGCTGGTCTCCAACTCCTGACCTCAAGTGATCCACCTGCCTCGGCCTCCCATAGTGCTGGGATTATAAGCATGAGCCACTGCACCCAGCAAGAATTACTCTTCTTTGTTGTTGTTGTTGTTTCTGTTTTTTGTTTTGTTTTGTTTCTGAGATGGAGTCTCACTCTGTCACCCAGACTGGAATGCAGTGGCACTTTCTCAGCTCACTACAACCTCTGCCTCCTGGGTTCAAGCAATTCTTCTGCCTCCCGAGTAGCTGGGACTACAGGCGCACTCCACCACACCCAGCTAATGCATTACTCTTCTTAAACCTTATGAATCACAACAGAGCTGTAAAACTCTTTTCCTGCCGTGCCAGGTACCAGTGTCTCCTGAGGGACGGTCCCCATTCTCTGTCAAACACACTTGCTCCTGGAAACTCCAGTTCTGCCAAATTAAACATCCAGAAGACTTTGGGCCTACAGAATTTCCTGCATAAGGCCCGTAACAGGCACTTGATAAATCTCTGTGGTTGACAGTCTAAGGTCCTGACTCCCAAGTTGCAGCTCTGCCAACCAAGCCCGGCTGCCAAGCACAACATTCCTGTGCTCTGAAGGGCTGGGGCTCCGCCGGTGCGTGCTCACCCCTCTCCAAAAAGGATGTCTATAATTTCAGATGGTCTGCATCTCCCTCCTCTGGGAACAGCATCTCAATCTGCCTTAGGGAAGCCACTCCATCCTCATCCTCCCGTGCATCTATTCGAGTAGGAATTAAGTCCCTGCTCCAGGGCTGGCACATGGCATAAGCGTAGCCAATCAGTGTATTCCACCTCAGGTCACAGTGATTGGTTCAGGGATGGACATGTGGCCAAAGTCAGTCCAATGAGAATCAGCCCTGGGTTATTTTTTGTTTTGTTTTGTCGTTTTTTTGCTATTTTGGAAATGACAAATTTTTTTCCACTGAGGTTGCTAAACTGGTAGTCATAAATCCTGAACTGCTCAGGGCTGCCATAGAGGGGGGAAAAAAAAGTGCCTGAGGAAGTAACCAACCAGCAGAAAGCAGAGCGGAGTAATGGGGGAGGCAGGCGAGAGAGAGAGAGAAAGGCAGGCCAAGTTGCGTGGATGTTGTTTAAATCCCTAGACCCACTCATTCTTGAACTCAGAAATTAAAAACATGAGTCTATTGTCATTCAGACCTAAGCTCAAAACTAGGATACACAGCCTGGCCAACATGGTGAAACTCTTGTCTCTACCAAAAAATACAAAAAAAAAAAAAAAAAAAAAAAATTAGCCGGGTGTGGTGGCACGTCTGTAATCCCAGCTACTTGGGAGGCTGAGGCACAAGAATCACTTGAAGCCAGGAGGTGGATTGCAGTAAGCTGAGATTGTACCACTGCACTCCAGCCTGGGAGACAGAGCAAGACCCTGCCTCAAAAACAACAACAACAAGGGAATCTGCTTTTTACCAGTTGTGTGGCCATGACAACAGCCATTCCCGCTACTTCTAATAATGGTGTTTGACTTGCTCTGGAGAAACCATTCCTCCCTTACTTTTGGTCCATGTGGTCCTACAGGGTTTGACCCTCTCCCATGGCTTGGGGCAGAATCTTGAATGAGGGCAGAACAGTCAGAGTCACAGTGATTGGTTCACCAATGGGCACATGATCAAGCTGGACCAATAAGAGTCAGCCCTGGGATTTTTTGTTGGATGCTCTGTCTGCTGAGTCTGCTTGGCTAGAAACTGAATGTAGAGTTGCGGGTGACTGGGAAGGAAGCCGTCTTCATAAAAATCAGAGTCAAGGGACTTTAGTACCCATGGACTGACTTTCCAGTGACATGAGCCAATCCATTCTTATTTTGTTTGTACAACCCAGTTTGAGTGTACTTCCTGAGCCATACAACAAAAAGTCTTGCTTAATCCTCCCATTCTTACTGCAGCTCAGTCAGACATCAACCATTTCTTAAGTGAAAATGAATGAGCATGATTTTCAATACATCTGTTGCAGCCTCTTCTTCTGGACTGAGTTTCAGCTCTCCATGCTGGAGGCAGGGGATGAACCAGATATACCCAGGAGGGCCCTTCTCATAATTCCTGAAGGAAGGGTAACCAATTTGTGCAGCATCCAAGCAGAGATTGCAACCAAATGTGTCAGGTTTTGCTTGAAGAGATTCCTTCCTGGGCAGGAGCGGTGAACTTTCAAGCAGCACAGCCCCTCCTGTAAGAGGTCACTGCGAACTCAGACCTGCCTGGACAGGCTGCCACGAGCTTCAATACTGGCCTTTTCAGGCCCTGAATAGGTTCCCTTTATTCAAGTCTTTTTCAGGAAGACACGCCCTTTTCCTTCTGGCTGTGCCCTTCTTTGGATTAAGTCCCTGGGCCAGCTTCACAAACTGAGAAGCAAAGGATTGTTCTTAAGACTTGGCCCAGCTCTGGTGGGGATGGACGGAAAGATGATCATCCGTGAGCTCCAGAACCATCCCATAATGACCAAGTCCGTGGTCCACTTCGATCAGAGGCCTGGAGCAAGTCTCAGCATTGCAACTGATGTCCCCTGAGCTGATTCTAGCCCACAGTCCCCGTTCAGTCTGCAAAGTCTATCTTCATCTTTCTATGTGAAGCCAGCGTCTAAAAGACATGAGATTTCATGCAGCAATTGGGATTCCACCCCCCACCCGCCCCCACCCCGCCCCATTCATGGAGTGGAAGATCTGACCATGCGGGGCCTGCACACCCTGTAGCTGCACTGGCTTGTGCTGAGGAGCAGCCGCCAGCCTCCGGCAGGCAGACGCGCTCTGGTCTGACATTCTCTGCTTTGCCTGCCTCATCTTCCTGCCTGGTCCCAGATCCAGCCCATTCCAAGCCTGTCTGGTCCCACTCTCCCCCACCCACCAGGCTGAGCCATGCTTCTCTCTGTTCCTTAAACACACCACATTCTCTGCCACCCCTGGGCCTTTGCATGCGCCCCCCCACCTGGACTGCTCAGCCTGCTGCTTTCCGCGGCCTGGATGGGATTCTGCATCCACAGCATCTCCTTCCAGTGACGCTCAGACACGCTGTTTTTTCTCTTCCTTCCCTTTTTTCTTTCATTGTTTTTCTTTTAATTATTATTATTATTTATTTTTATTAAGATACTCGAATTTTGATATTCAAGAGTTAAAAAAAAAACTTGATTTTTTTTTTCCTTGCACAGAAGATGATATTAATAACTGGGTGTGGGCCGGGCCTGGTGGCTCACTCCTGTAATCCCAGCACTTTGGAAGGCTGAGGTGGGACGATTGCTTGAGGCCAGGCATTCAAGTCTAGCCTGGGCAATATGGGTAAGATCCTGTCTCTACAAAAAAGTAAAAAATTATCTGGGCATGGTTTGTACACCTGTAGTCTCAGCTACTCAGGACGCTGAAGTAGGAAGATTGCTTGAGCCTGGGAGACGGAGGTTGCAGTGAGCAATGATCACGACACTGCACCCCAGCCTAGGCAACAGAACAAGACCCTGTCTTAAAATAATAATCATAATCATAATAAATAAAATGATCATTGTTTCTTTATCTTTTGGTCTTTATTTTATTTTATTTTTGAGATGGAGTCTCTCTCTGTCCCCCAGGCTGGAGTGCAGTGGCGAGATCTCGGCTCACTGCAAGCTCTGCCTTCCAGGTTCACACCATTCTCCTGCCTCAGCCTCCTAAGTAGCTGGGACTACAGGCGCCCGCCACCACGCCCGGCTAATTATTTTTGTATTTTTAGTAGAGACGGGGTTTCACCGTGTTAGCCAGGATGGCCTCCATCTCCTGACCTCGTGATCCACCCGCCTCGGCCTCCCAAAGTGCTGGGATTACAGGCGTGAGCCACCGCACCCAGCATATATTTTGGTCTTTTCTACTCCTCCTTTCTTTGTCTTCCTCCCCCCTCCCTCCCTCCCTCCCTCTCTCCCTCTCACTTTCCTTCCTTCTTCCCTATTTTTCTTCTCAGCATCATTGTTGGAGGTGCTAAAAGCATAGGTTTCCATTTATGTTAGCTCACAACGGAAAGACTCAACCCTCCCCTCTGTCCACCCATGTTTGTCTTTTCTAACTAGTAAAACCAGCAAATTCTATTTTTATGAATAAAAGTTCTCTTTGCAAAAGAAACCATTGGCTTTCGTCAGAACTATCAGCAACTTCCATCTGGTGCCCAAAGCCTTGGCACTCTCCAGAACCCAGGGTCAAGACGCTGAGGGAGGGGGGACACCCCAGAGGCCCCCAGCTCCCAAACAGAGGCATAGAACTGTCCTATCCACAGTCACTTTCCTGCCCCGCCCCTTCCCCACATTCTCAGGCCCTTCTCCCCAACCTCACGCACCCAAAGAGTTTCTCCAACACAGCCCCCTCTGTATGGTTTTCTTTCTAAAAATAGTGTGTGCGGCTCCAAGCTGCTCTTTCTCACCTCAGGAGACAGGGAAGACTCATGGGGTTGGCACTGGGGGTGAAACGGTAGAGAGTGGGGAAAACTCCTTTTTCAACAGAGCTGTTCCTCTCACTCTTACTAAAGGGTGAGTGGTTACCTTGGAATTAATCTCATACCAGACAGTAGGAGTGGCCCTTTCTCTCTTAGCCACAATCTCCTTCCTGTTTCATGATGCACAAACACCCTCCTGTCACTGCGGTAGAATAAACTCAAGAAGTTTTGTCCACATCAGAACGGGCTTCCCCTGGTCTATGGGCACTTCAACGTGTAGGTCTGAATTCTCTAAATGCTTCCAGGAAGGCAACACAGAGGGCTTAGCTCCCTGGACCTGTCTCTGCTTGCCTGTGATGATGGCTAACTCCAATTTTCTTTTCTATCTGGTTATTGAAAGGAAAGAGCAAAAGCAGTCCACTGCCCCTGGACACAGCATCTCTACCCCACAGTCTCTATGCCTCAAACACACCTGGGATTTGGGATGGTGGGGCCCTGAGCTGCCGCCTCCATTTTCCAGAGGCCACAGTTGTGATCCAGCAGCCCAGGAGCTCCGGCTGGACTCACCCACTAACTCTCTAGTCCATCACCATCATCACCATCATCACACACCAGAAAGACTCCTGGGTGAGTCATTGCCCTCAGACGTTCAAAGAGGTGCCATGGAGGAGTTGGTCAGTTTCCATGACGCCAAACAACAGTCACTGTGACAGCTGTCAGGGGAGCACACAGGAGCAGAAGGGGCCGGTCAGTGCTGCAGGAGGCCTGGTGTTGGTGGGGACATGACATGTCTCCAGTCATTGGACTCTCATTGACCTACGTCAAGGCAGTAGATTGAGTTGTGCCTCCTTAAAGTTCATGTCAACCTCAGAATGTGACCTTATTTGGAAATAGGGTCTTTGTGGATATAATTAAGGTAAAGATAGAAATGAGATTATCCTGGATTAGGGTGGGGCCTAAATCTAATGAGAGTGTCCTTGTAAGAGATGGGAAAGGACACACAGAGAAATCCATGTGAAGATGAAGATGGAGGTGGAGATGGGAGTGATGAGTCTACAAGCCAAGAAATACCAAGGATTGCCAGGAGCCACCAACAGTGAGGAGAAAGGCCTGGGACGGGTTTTTCCCTCTGAGCCTCCAGAAGGAACCAACCTGCCAATACCATGCTTTTAGACTTCTGACCTCCAGAACTATAAGCGAGTACATTTCTGTTTTCTTTTAATACATCCAGTTTATGGTAATTTATTATGGCAGCTATAGAAAGCAAATACACTCAGGGAGTAAAAGAACATTATCTTTTCCATGGGGCAAAATTCCCTTTCAGGGGGTGGGTATAAGTCAGCAAAGTTGGACCTGGACACAGTCCAATATTTTGACATTATCACCATCATCATCATCACCATCACCATCATCACCATTATCATCACTATCATAAGCATCACCATTACCATCACTACCACTATCACCATCACCATCACCACCATCAGCATCATCACCATCACCATCACCACCACCATCACCCTCACTATCATAACCTTCACCATCACCATCACTACCATCATAATCACCATCACTATTATCACCACCATCACCATCATTACCATCATCATCATCACCATCATTATCATCACCATCATTACCACCATCTCTACCACCATCATCATCACCATTACCACCACTACTACCATTATCACCATCACTATTATCACCATCATCACCATTACCACCACCACTACCATTATCACCATCACTATTATCACCATCATCACCATTACCACCACCACTACCATTATCACCATCACTATTATCAGCATCATCACCATCATTACTATCATCATCATCACCATCATTATCATCACCATCATCACTATCACCATCATTATCATTACCATTATCACCATCATCATCACCGTCACCATCGTCACCACCATCACCGTCATCACCATCATAATCATTATCACCATCATCATCACTACCATTAACAGCAGCATCAGCATCACCTTTATCATCCTCATCATTATCGCCACCATTGCCATCACCATTATCGCCACCACCATCAGCAGCAGTAGTAGCACCAGCATCACCATCATCATCACCATGGGTATCATTTGGTGAGCGTGTATTACATGCTGTATGCTAGACACTGTACATCCCTTCCTCAATCCTCCCAACAATACTACAAGGTAGCTTTAAGTGTTTCTATTTTCCATACCGGAAAAGTAAAACCTAAGAGATTTAATAGATTTAATAACATTTTCCTCATGTTCTTAACTTAGATGGCCATTCCACATAATTACTAGCTGAGCGACCTCTAGCAAATTTATCACCTGGTAGATCTTCAAATCCTGTACCTACAAGATGAGTTTAACAAGGATGCCCACCTCACAGGGTTATTGTGGGAGTGGATGAGAGGATGAATATAAAGCACTTGGCACTCAATAAATGATGCAGTTGCTGCTGTCTTGCTCTTGCCCCATCAGCTGCCGAAGAAGGAAGGGAGGATCTTCTTTGTCTCCAACTCCAGCCACATTATTAACTCCCTGCAAAACCCTGCAAGTCATGAGGGCAGGAACCAGGAGCTCTAAGGCCCCCTAGGAAACCAGGTCATTTCTAACTCTCTAGCTCACCCACAGACATCTCACTTTGCCCCCTCTGGCCCCTTAGCAACTGAAATACAAATCAGTTTCCTACCCCAAAGACAGGACTGGCTATGTAATTTTCAGGGCCTAGTAAAAAATGCAAGTGTTGGCTGGGCACAGTGGCTCATGCCTGTAATCTCAGCACTTTGGGAGGCCAAGGCGGGCAGATCACCTGAGGTCAGAAGTTCAAGACCAGCCTGACCAACATAGAGAAACCCCATCTCTACTAAAACACAAAAAAATTAGCCAGGCATGGTGGCGCATCCCTATAATCCCAGCTACTCAGGAGGCTGAGGCAGGAGAATTGCTTGAACCTGGGAGGTGGAGGTTGCGGTGAGCCGAGATCACGCCATTGCACTCCAGCCTGGACAACAAGAGTGAAACTCCATCTCAAAAAATAAATACATACATACATACATACATACATAAAAGTGCAAATGTTCCAAACTTATTAAGAATTTCAAGACATAAACAACAGAGCATCAAACCAAGCACAGGGCCTTTTTTAGTGCAGGGTCCTGTGTGGCTGCCCAGCTCCACGTGCCCGTGAAGCTGGCCCTGCCCAAGGACTCTGCTGGCCTGGGTGGCTCCCCACCCAGAACCCTTTGCTGCTGTTTGACATCTCTGCACACCACCTGCTCTTTCCCTATGGCCACCCTGGCTGGAGGTCTGTGCTGGTGAGTGCCCTGACGCCCAGGATAAGCAAATCTCCCCAAGCAGTTGAGAGCAAAGGTCCCTGGGATGCAGCCAGGCTGTGGGAGCTGGCACCTGGGCAGACCATTGATGAGCCACCGAAAACCTCAGTAAGCCCATCACACACACCCCACTGAAAAATGTAAGTCAACACCAATCCAGCCCTTTCTGCCTTGAAGCTTCAAGCTGTGGCCTGCCTAATCCTGTATGTGATTTGGTCTGATTAACCTGATCTAATGCACCGACAGGGACAGTGGGCAAACCCAACCCTGCCCCCGATTAGGGCCACATTCAACTTTCCCTGGAAGTCCCACTGTGGCTAATCCCTAAATAAGAAGCATGCCTGTTAGGCAGGCAAAGAAAAAGGCAGGTGAGTTAGGGAGGTGCTGTGAGCGGGTAAAGGCTCCAGCACTGGAGGGCCAGCAACCATCAAGGAGGGAGGTTATTTGCACTACTCCTAAGAAGAAGTTGCGATTTAATGAGGTCCTTCTTTTTTTTTTTTTTTTTTTTTTTTGAGACGGAGTGTCGCTCTGTCACCAGGCTGGAGTGCAGTGGCACGATCTCAGCTCACTGCAACCTCTGCCTCCCAGGTTCAAGCAATTCTCCTGTCTCAGCCTCCCGAGTAGCTGGGACTACAGGCACACGCCACCACGTTCAGCTTATTTTTGTATTCTTAATAGAGACAGGGTTTCACCATATTGGTCAGGCTGGTCTCAAACTCCTGACTTTAGATGATCCACCCGCCTAAGCCTCCCAAAGTGCTGGGATTACAGGCGTGAGCCACTGCCCCCAGCTGAGGTCTTTCTATTTATCCAGTCATTGGGCTAAAGCAGGAGCTGCACAAACTTTTTCTCTAAAGGGCTAGATAGTAAAAATTTGAGGCTCTGAGGGTCACACAGTCTCTGTTGCAACTGCTCAACCCTGCCATCATAGGGCAGTCTGTAGCGCTCAGGCAATATGTAAATGAATGTAGTGGCTGTGTTCCAATAACACTTTATTTACCAAAGCAGGTGGCAGATAGATTAGTCCCATGAGCTGTAGCTTCCCAACTCCTGGACTAAACGATTTAGATACATTATGACATTTGATCATCTCCCCAATGTGTGCTCCCACCTCCCTGACTCAAGAACACCCACCTTTGTCTGTCCCCACCATCTATTTGTCAATTTATCGCTTTATGTTTGTTTCCCCCACACTAGATTTTAAGCCTGATGAGATCAGGGACTTAGTCTATTTGCTACTGACCTAAACTCAGTGTTTAGAATAATAGGTGCTCATAAGGATTGGTTAAATAAAGTAAGCATCTCATCCCCATGTTGCAGATAAAAGAAGGTTTAGAAAGAGAAAGTAACTTGCTTAAGGACACAAAGTGAGAAGAAGAAAGATGCGGTTCTTCAGTGACTGTGCTCAGGGAATTTGTGGTTGTAAAACACAGGACTTGCAAGGGTAAGTGCTTACTTAGGCCAAACACGTAATGGGATAAATGAATAAAGTGGGTTAGGGGTAGGGTAACAGGGAGTGGCGGAGACGGTGGTAAACTAGAGTATACACACTTATCTGAAAAGGGCTGCTCCTCAGCTCCAGCCAACTATAGCCAAGTTTGACTATGCCTTCTGGTTTACCTAGAGAAGTCGGAAATCCAGGCTTTCATGTGAGATATTCCAATATCTCAAATGTTAGCAAGCATTTGATTTTTTTTCCCCCTTAACAACCCCATGCTGGCCAAAGAAAGCATGCCATCACTTTGTGGCCTCTGGCTTGAAGCTATTAAATACTTGGAAAGTTGTATCCATTACCCCATCTCCTTCACATACCCAGTTAGTCTAGCCGCATTGTCAGATACATTGAAGGATGCACAAAATTTGAAACTGGAAGAAGACTGAGCCATTTGCTCCAGAACATTCTCCCACCTTAATCTCTTAAGACGTAGAGAAATCAGAACCAGTCATGCTCTAGTCTTGGAAAATGCTTCCTTTTCTAATTTTTAACATTCTCCTGAGAAGGAATATAGGGTCCCCTGAGGATATGGTGACCCTTAAAATGTCCTGGTTTTAGGTAAAGATCTGAGTTTATGTCACACAATCTCACACCAACCTGGTGCTAACTCCATAAAAAATCACTGGGTGATTTCCCATTTCTCCTATGAGAATACCTTCTCATGGGTGATAAAAAATCTTTGGTTTCTTTCTGCTCAATACTTCTCCCCAGTCTGGTAAATGACTTCCTCCTACCTTTGGAACCTTGCCCCTCTTCCCATGCAATTCTGCTTCAGCTGTCAATCATACACTTGCCCACCACTCCCTTTAGAGAGAGAGACAGTAATCTAGGCCTGGCCAATCACAAGACTCCATCTCCCTCACTATTCTAATTGGCCCAGGGATATGCATATGATCTAGGCTGGACGAATCAGAGCCCTGCCCTGGGTTTTTTATAGGCAAACCCTGAGAAACTCAAGCTCTCTATAGCCTCCGTGATTGCCACAAGCAAGGTTACATTGCATGTAATCCTGGCTTTGTCTGTGCCCATGACCCTCACCACCTTTACACAGCCACTTAGAGGAAGTCCCTCCATGGAAGAGAAAGTGGCCATATAGAGAGAAAGAGAGAGAGAAGAACTGGAAAAGAGAGAGCTCTGATGACAACATGTGAATCCATGGAGCCACCTTTGTGCTCCCCAGTTCTGTGAGCCAAACAGCATCCTTTTTGGCTTTAACTTAGTTTGAATTGGGATTTTATCCCAAAAAAACCAAAAACTCTGACTGCCTCCCAAATGCCCCATTGATGCCAATGATGGTCTAACTCTAGCTTGCCCCTCTGAAGGAGTTCAAGATCAAAGAAGTCATCTTTTTGCAGAAATTAGTCTTAAAAGAAGTAGAAAGAGACATGGCCAGTTGTATGGGTCCCTCTTCGGGTTTTAAGAATGTGATGTAAGACTGGGTACAGTGGCTCATGCCTGTAATCCCAGCACTTTGGGAGGCCAAGGTGGGTGGATCACCTGAGGCCAGGAGTTCAAGACCAGCCTAACCAACATGGTGAAACCCTGTCTCTACTAAAAATATGAAAATTAGCTGGGTGTGGTGGTGGACACCTGTAATCCCAGCTACTGAGCAGGCTGAGGCAGGAGAATTGCTTGAACTCCAGAGGCGGAGGTTGCAGTGAGCCAACGTTGCGCCACTGCACTCCAGCCTGGGTGATAGAGCAAGACTCCATCTCCAAAAAAAAAAGGAATGCGATGTGAGTGCTTCATAACCATGTCCACCAAAATATTTCTAATTGCAGAGAAAATAGCAAGCAAACAAATTATCTGAGAGTCTGGATGACTTGGCTGGAGCAAGCTCAAGATTTTTTTTAAATACTGTGTTTAAAAATCTATGAAGACATTTGTTATTCTACTCCATTATGTCCTGACACTTGTCTTAAATTATCCTAAAAGGGTTTGCAACCAGTTTCGAAAGAAATACCACGTTTAAGCTGTGGCTTCACGTACGCCTTGGCTTATCACTCCCTGCCTCAGAAACAACCATTTTGGGAAGCAAGCTAGAAACTCTGTTGACTTTCAAACTGAGAAGCAATGCCAAAAGGGACCCTCAGGTTCATTCTCTAGAGTAATGTAGCTCTGGCCTATTCTTGCATGCCCTACTCTGCATCCCCTCCCCCGACTCCTAGTCCACTAGCACAGAGTCCCAGGGAGGCAGCCTGGTGACAATTCACTTCTATTTTAACGTGAGTGAGGGAGTGCTATGGGTTGAATGTGCCCTCCAAAGTTCATGTGTCAGAAACTTAATCCCCAGTGGAACAGTGTTGAGAGGTGGGACCTTTAAGAGGTGAGTAGGTCGTGAGGGCTCCACCATCGTGAATGGATTAATGGCATTATCTCAGGAGTGGGTTAGTTATCACGAGAGTTGGCTCCTAATCAAAGGATGAGTTTGGCCCCCTTCTCTTACACATATGCTCTCCTGCCCTTCCACCTTCCACCATGGGATGACACAGCAAGAAGGCCCTTGCAAGATGCAGGCTCTTCATCCTGGAACTTCTCAGTCCTCAGCACTACAAGAAATAAATCTCTCTTCTTTACAAATTACCCAGTCTCAGGTATTCTGTTACAGTAACACAAAATGAGCTGAGACAGGAAACGTGCACTGGGAGTGGAGCTGTTGCTATAACAAATACCTGAATATGTGGAAGCAACTTCAGAGCCGAGTAATGGGTCAGGTGCAGTGGCTCACGCCTGTAATCTCAAGACTTTGGGAGGCCGAGGAGGGAGGATCACCTGAGGTCAGGAGTTCAAGACCAGCCTGGCCAACATGGTGAAACCCCATCTCTACTAAAAATACAAAAGTTAGCCGGGCATAGTGGTGCATGCCTGTAATCCCAGCTACCTGGGAGGCTGAGGCAGGAGAATCACTTGAACCTGGGAGGCAGAGGTCACAGTTAGCCAAGATCCATACCACTGCATTCCAGTCTGGGCGACAGAGTGAGAATCCGTCTTAAAACAACAACAACAACAACAACAACTGGATAATGAGTGGAGGCTGGAAGAATTCAGAGGAAGATGCTAGAAAAGCTTCTGTTGCCATGAAGGGAACATTAAGGGCAATTCTGGTGAGAGCTCAGAAGAGAATAGCTTAGGAAAGTCTGAATCATCTTAGAGATTACTTAAGTGGTCATGACCAGAAGGCTGGTAGAAATAGGGATGGTAAAGACCATTCTTATGACATCTAGATGGAAATGAAGACTCTCTTATGGAAAACTGGAGTAAAGGTCATCCTTATTACAAGGAGGCAAAGAACTCGGCTGAACTGTGTCCATGCCCAAGGGCTTTATGGAAAGCAGAGCTTAAGAGTGATGAACTAGGATATCTGGCAGAAGAAATTTCTAAGCAAAATGTTGAAGGAACTGTGTGGCTACTTTTAACGACGTAGAGTAAGACGTGAGAGGAGAGAAATTATTTAAGGAAAAAATTTATAATTAAAAGAAAAGCATAGCAAAGAGATTTGGAAGAGTCACACTTGGCCACATAAAAGGCATCTTTAGGAGAGCAAACCAAGGGTGTGGCCATTTGTTTAAAAGATTAGTACGGATAGAAGGAAGACAGGTGGTATTCCCCAAGACAATGTGAGAAGTCCCATGAGGGCCACCTGCAAGCTGGAAACACTAGGATGCCAAAGGTGTGTCTCAGCCCAAGTTCAAAGGCCTCAGAACCAGGAAAGTCGATGGTGTAACTCCCAGTCCAAAGCCAAAGTCCTAAGAATCCTGGGGGTAGGGGGAATGGGAAGGGCGTTGGTGTAAGTCCTGGAGTCCAAAGGCCAGAAAGCCTAGAGTTCTGATGTCCAATGGCAGGAGAAGAATGTCCCAGCTCCAGGAAAGACAGAAAAATTGCTCTTCCTCTGCCTTTTTTGTTCTGAACCCTCAGCTGATTGGATGGTGCCCACCATATTGAGGGCAAAGCTTCCCCACTCAGTTTGCCGACTCAGCTCACATGCCAATCTTGTCTGGAAACACCCTCACAGACTCACCCAGAAGTGCTTTACCAGTTCTCTAGGTATTCCTTAATCCAATCAAATTGGCACCTTAAATTAACCAACACAGAGAGGGTCTCATCGTCTCATCCTCAGCCCAAGTTGCTTATCAAAATATTCCTTATGACTGCAGATGCTTGAGAGAATATTCTCTCAGAATGGAGGGCTGACAGATGTAATTTTCTCTATCTCGTTGCCTGCCCAGTGACAAGTTAGTGTCCTAGAGATGTTAGCAGCCCCTGTGGCTACTCAGCTGGCCCCATCTCTAATCAAGCTCTGCCCCCCAACGACCTGTGTACTCCAGCTTGAGGAGAAAAATATGCATCTCTTTCTTCTCCTCCTCAGTCAAACATGCAAACTCCATCAAAATGCCATTACTGAGTGTCCTCTGTATGTGTCAGTACTATTTCATCAACTTGCCTGAGTGGAGTGCCTACTACGTGGAAGGCCCTGGAGATGCCAATGAACTGAACACAGTGGGTCAGCAAGGAGATCTCAGGCTCCTGAGCTAATGGCGCTCCTGCTGGGAGATGCATGCTGGACACAGAACTGGTGTTTGGTGCTGTGAGTCCATGGAGAACGGAGAAGCCTTTACACCCATTTACTGAGCATTGTATGTATTTGTGGCACAAGACCTGGTCCTGAAAGGCATCTACTTGAAGGGAAGGAGAGGTATTTCTATTCTAGACCTACCAGAATGCTTAGCAGATAGTCAGGCTCTTTCCATCTGCAGTGGAACTCTGGAGTCATTCATGGCCTTCTATTCCATTTATTTAACTAAGTTGGTGAAATTTTTTTTTTGTTTTTTAGACGGAGTCTCACTCTGTTGCCCAGGCTTGGGTGTAGTGGCATGATCTCAGCTCATTGCAACCTCCGCCTCCCAGGTTCAAATGATGCTCCTGCCTCAGCCTCCCAAGTAGCTGGGATTACAGGCATGAACCACCATGCCTGGCTAATTTTTGTATTTTCAGTAGAGACAGGGTTTCATCATGTTGGCCAGGCTGGTCTTGAACTCCTGACCTCAAGTGATCTACCTGCCTCGGCCCCACAAAGTGCTGGGATTACAGGCGTAAGCCACCATTCCCAGCCAGTTGGTGAAAATTTACCGAGCTCCTACTCTGTGCTCAGCACTGTTGAAGACACTAGAGATACAGTGGAAAATAGAACCAAGTCCTTGCTCTCAGGAAGAATACTTTCTAGCATAAGCATAATAATAGATGACTGTTACTAATATAATAACACTCATATAATGCTCACCCCATACCAAGATTGGTTCTTAGTTCTTATCCATTTAGTCCCCATACTACTGTGTTTTACCCTCATCACCACTTTACAGATGGGAAAACTGAGGCTCAGTGAAGTCAACTAACCTGCCTAAGGTCACAGAGATGGTAAGTGGCAGAGCCAGGTAACTGAACCCAGAAAGTCTGACTCTGGAATCTACCATTCATCACTATTACTACAAAGACGAATTCCACTAATCATCATTATTAGACAACTAGTTAAATGTTGTGAACTGTTATCATGTTCCAGACACTATGCTAAGCACTTCATGTATATCCAAGCCTGCGCTGAGCATCTACTCTTTGCCAGACACAACATTACTATGAGAAAGTTATTTCCATTTTTTAGGCAGGTAAACTGAGGCTCATAGAGGCTAAGGGACTTGTTCAAATTCTCAGAGCTGGTAAGAAGCAAAAATAAGACTGAAACCCAAGTTGTCATGACTCATGCACTCGGCTTTTAAATATGTGCTGTGCTGCCTCCTCAGGATATAATTTTGGTTATCTGGAATGTTTAAACAGACCCAGTGAATATTTAAGCAAATCATCCATATTAAATTTTGGGTTGTTGCCCCTCAAGTATTTTATCTCCCTGCTTTCCCATCCTGGAAACCAACATTTTCTTATTTGCTTGCCTGGAGGGCTACTAAAATGAAGATCAACACAATGCAGAGAGCAAATATCAATTTTCACTTTTGAAAAACAACCTGATGTTGCCTCCAGGATAAGGCGGTGCCTTTTGCTCTGAACTGGAAAGAGGAAAAGAAAGAAAGAAGCAAGCAAGCATTTTGTAAGTGACGACTCATGCTTCCTTAACAAAGCGTGCTCCTCCTCCTTGCCAGCACTCTGAGCCTGGCAGCCAGGCAGGCCTCATCCCTCCCTCCCTGGGATGTTTTCCTTCGCAGGTTGCTAAACCCAAGGGTGGAGGCAGCCCCAAGAGTCCCCATGGTGGGGAAAACTTTTCTTATTGAAACTTCCTTTCCCCACCTAGTGCAGGGTGTCATGCACAGTCCCACTCTCTGCAGGCACGAATAACTACATTCCTTAGCCACTGAGTGGGCCCCCAGGTCACCAGGTTGGGAAGACCACTGTGGCATAGACTCAGATGACATCCTAGCTGACCGTGGCAGAAGCTTCCCCTGGCTTAGGGACATTCCAGGCATGAAAGGCAATAGGCATTGTCTTCTTCCAGGAAGGCCTTCCTTCCCACCACATGCTTCCCTTCTTTCCCCAGGTAACATTTGCTCAGCCTCCACATCTCAGCACCTGCTGCTCCTGGGCTTGCAATGCTCTCTCCCCAGGTTCTCCCATAGCTGGTTCTTTTCCATCATTCAGAGCCTGGCTTCTATGTCGCCTCCTCAGAGAGGCCTTCCCCGATCACCCACCCAAAGTAGCACCTCCAGTACCTCTCCACTCTAGCTTGCTCTTCTTGTCTTTTTAGCACTTACTTCTGGTGAAAGAATTTTGACCCTTTCTGGTCTGCTTTGCCTCACAAAGTCAGCAGGAGAGGAGACTATTTCCTTCTTAAGTCCAGGGATCTTTCGTATTGCAACAGTTCATTATGCTTTGCTTCCCTCTCGTCTAAAAAACAAGAAGACAGGCAACTCCAGACTGGCTGGAGCTAATTCGCTTTGTGCAAGAATCTGGGGGGTAAGAAATCAGAAAGAATAAGCCCCTTCTCCAGCCAGCTTGAAGTATTCCTACAAGGACCAAACCAAAACCCAACAGAATCCAGGGACCAGGAGGGGAGGCTCTACCTGCCTCAAGCCCCAACTCACTCCGGCAACCTCACTCTGCAAACATTCTCAAATCCCAGATGTGGAGGGAGGTAGGGAAGGACAGTGGTTACAGAGCTTTGGAAAAAGAGACAGGATTGGGTGCCAGCCCCGTGGCTTGCAAACGGCGTGCCCTGGGGCAAGCCACTTTGTCTCAGTTTCCTCTTCTGTAAAACAGGGTCATCTGGAGGATTGTAGATAATAGGTAACACACAACAGTGCATGGTAAGCGCTCAGTAAGTCGTGGGTATTGATAACAATTATTAAAATGTCTGCTTCGGAAGCCTCGAGCAATCTTTTCCTTGAGAACCTTTCTCGGTTTGGCTCTGCGTTTATGAAAAACTTAATTCTGACGGGTCTGGTTGCCTCCTATAGAATGGTTCCAAGCCTAGTTTGTTAAGAGTTATTTGGAGTATAATTTGCTATTGGAGTTGGGATTTGGGCTTTTATTTGTATACGATTTTCCCATTTTCTTCTTCTTCTTTTTTTTAAGTCCCTTTATTTTCTTAGAAAAAGAGAACTCATGTTTTGCCAAGGAGAAAACAAAAAACCGTCTGGCCTCCAAACTGCAGCGGTTAGGGCTCCCTTCGCCGAGGAGAAAGGCGAGGGTTGGGGACGTGGCATGACCCTGGCTCGGGATACGGGCGGAGTGAGCAGAGGGACACAGGTCAAGAAACAGGCGGAGGGCAGAGCCCCAGAGCCATGCCCGGCGAGAAGCCCAGACAGGACCCCCACCCCTCCCCTCCGCGCCTAAGGACCCTACCGGCCCAGGAGGTGCAGCAGCCTCGCCTCCCGGGAGCCTGCACCAGCTCTGTGGTAGTTTCCCGCACATCTGCAGTCCAGTCCATCATTGTAGCAGCCTTCACCGGTCTAAGCCAATCAGGGCGCCCCCCTCCCTGCCTTCCACGGCGATTGGCTCAGGTAACTACAACCTGAGCCAGTCAGCACGTGGCATTCTCCTGGCCACAGGCAACAGTCAGGGTTAATCCAATCAGCATCAAGCTCAGGGCTTTGGTTCCAAGACTCGAGGGACGCTTTCTCTTTCTTCCTTTCCCCATGCCGTGCTTATTACTTAAGACCATGCACTTAATAAGAATAAAAGAAGCAGAATTCAGACCAAGTCCATCTGGCTCCAAAGCCTAAATACACTACCCTACCCCTCCCATCACCACCCCAATTACACTTAGCACAGAGATGCGTTGGGACCCAGACAACAAGACACCCCCAAATAATAACAGTGATGGTAAAATGATGGGTGATGATTTGTGTGTGTCTGTTTTTCTACGTGATTTCAAAGAAACAGCTCAGTAACCAAAAAAAAAAAAAAAACACAGTTGAAAGCAATTGGAAACTTTACAAACGTCACTTAAACATCCCCAAGGGAGAAATATTGTCAGAGCAATAAGCAAAATTCTTTGAAGTCCTCTTTACTATCTCTGTGCCTCTCAATATCGTTCCCTCTTGGGACTTTCCTGGATCTCTTGAGAAGAAGACAACACATTCCCCTTGAAGTTGCAAAACTGAGCAAGCTCTATGAGCGGGTAAGACCACCTCATGATGAGTCTGGAAAGCAGAGAGGAGAGAGGAAACTTGCAGAGCGAAAGAGAAAAAGCATGAGAGAGAGAGAGAGAGCCACAGAGCAAAGAAGGCTGAGAGAGAAAGTTGATGACATTGCTTAAGCCCGTAGAACCAGATATGCCTGAAGGTGGATCTACCTCAGGATTTATTATTATGTGAGCCAACGAAGTACAATTTTTATTTAAGCCAGTTTGAGTTGGGTTTCAGCCAAGAATCAAGAAAAAGGAGAATAACCCAGTGGGCAATATCAGGGTTTTCTCTAGCCAGTTACAATATAAAAACAGGTCATGAATATTCCTGTGTTTATATGTTGTTTTTTAATCACTTATAAAATGTGATTTCACCAATTTTACAACAAAAACACATTTTTTAAAGGTAGAAACTCTTTCTCTTCTTTGACATGGCTGGCTTTGGGCTCTTTCCTGAAAGCCTGAGGCCCGAAATGTTCAGAAACCAGCCTTCTGATGCAGGATGTGTTCCCCCAAGGTTCCCCAAACCCCAGGGCCTCTTTGGCCTCAGTTTCTCCACCTGCAACAGAAGGCCTGATCTCCAAGAGACGTGGGTGCAACCAGAGGCTCGGGAAACCTCCCGGATCAAAATTAATTAAGGCGTGGAACAAGCCACAGATGAAAGGAACTTGTAGAACTCTTTAACAATCTAGTAAAGAATTTCCCCTTCAATTACAGGACAATTTTCTTCTCACGGCATTTGCAACCATCACCAGGCAGTTTCCTGGGCCGCTTTCCATGCGGCTGGACCAGTCTTTCTGGAATCCCTGCATTTTTTTTTTTTCTAAAAGACTTAGGGAAAGGCAGGGGGGATGAAAAGAAAGGAGGGCAGTGGGTACAATTTAGAAATGGCTATTTCATGGGATTTGAAAGGCTCCCGGAAACAGATGGAAGCAAATGGCAATGTGAATGGTTTCCTGCAGGTCCAGGAGAGAAAGGTTTTCGTTTCTATGTTGCCTCTCTCCTCTCCCTTCACTCTTACACAACAACAACAACAACAACAACAACACACACTGGCCTATTGCCACTTCCAGACAACACAGATCTTTCCCACCTTCTGGTCTTCATCCTTGTTCTTCTCTGTGCCTGGAACTCTCCACTCCTCCCCAGCACTCACTTCACCTGGCTAACCAAACGAACTAACTTCACCTGCTTTGGATTTCAGCTAATCAGCCCTTCTTCAGCCCTTTCTTGGCCTGCCTTAAATAGATTAGCTGCTCCATCATAGGCATTTGTAACACCCCACACGCTTCATCGCAGGAAGCACAGCTGTAATTAGTTAACTACATTTCACTAGTTATTTCTTATCTCTGTTCCCTCCTAGCCAGGGCCCCCATGAGGGCAGCTTGCTGCTGCATCTCCAGGGCTTGGCACATGGGGAGAGGCTGGTAAATACTTGAAAAACAAATCTTTAAAAGAGTTTATTAAGCACCCAAGACAGGGGTCGGCAAACTTTTTCTTAAAGGTCAGAGGCAACATCAAGACTGTTAACATAGGTTCTTGCATATCTATTTTAAATATAATCAATTAGGCCTGGCACAGTGGCTCATGCCTGTAATCCCAGCACTTTAGAAGGCCGAGGTGGGTGGATCGTCTGAGGTCAGGAGTTCAAGACCAGTCTGACCAACGTAGTGAAACCCCCGTCTTTACTAAAAATACAAAAATTTAGCCTGGCATGGTGCCACATGCCTGTAATCTCAGCTACTTGGGAGGCTGAGGCAGGAGAATCACTTAAACCCTGGAGGCGGAGGTTGCAGTGAGCCAAGATCGGCCCCCTCCAGCCTGGGCAACAAGAGCAAAACTCCATCTCAAAAAAAAAAAATTATAAAATAAAATAAATATAATCATTTAAAGTGTAAAAGCTATGCTTAGCTCATGGACTGTAGACAAACAGATAGCCAGCCAGATTTGGCCCAAGAGATCTAGTTTGCTGCCCCTCAATGAAGTATATGCCAGGTCTTCCGTGGGCTTGGAGGGGTGGCAGAGGCTGTAGTTTGGACCTTAGTGTCACCATTCTTCTCCTCTACATGAACAGAACCCCCACATTTCAGATGGGCACATGGTCTCTTGGAATAAAGACTCCGTTCCCAGGTCTCCTTGGAGGTGAGAGTGGCCACGTGACTGTCGGGGATGCAAACAGAAGCATCATCTGGAAGTTTCCAAAAACCCTCCCCAGCAGGTAACACATGTTATTTCCCCATTGTTTTTGTTTTTGTTTTTCCTTTCTCCTTCCTGATAGCTGGAATGTGGGTGTGATAGCTGGAGCTCTGGAAGCCATCTTGATCTGTGAGATACTTTTGTAAATGGAAGCCTTGTGTAGCAAAACAAAAACACAGAAGGGTTGGCCGGACGCAGTGGCTCATGCCTGTAATCCCAGCACTTTGGGAGGCTGAGGCTGGTGGATCACGAGGTCAGGAGATTGAGACCATCCTGGCTAAACAGGGTGAAACCCCATCTCTACTAAAAGTACAAAAAAAAAAAAGCCGGGCGTGGTGGCAGGCGCCTGTAGTCCCAGCTACTCTGGAGGCTGAGGCAGGAGAATGGTGGGAACCTGGGAGGCGGCACTTGCAGTGAGCCGAGATCGCGCCACTGCACTCCAGCCTGGGTGACACAGCAAGACTCTGTCTCAAAAAAAAAAAAAAAAAAGAAAAAAAAACACAGAAGGGTTGACTGCATGGAGTACCAGCTACACAAGGCCTGGACTCCTTTCCTGCTGACCTAAGGATATTTTAGAAGTAAAGGTTTCTCTCGTTCACATCTCTGTGATTCAGAGTCTTTGCATTTTAGTCCTAATAATATGGGGTAGGGCGTGGGGAGAAGGATACTAAAGTGAGTAGCAAACATTCCCGGCTCTGCTCATAGCCTAGTTCAGAGAGGACAAATAAGCACCCGGCTGTAACTCAGTGGACTGCACTACCTGCAAGTGCGTGGGACAAGGTCCCGGCTTAGCTCTCAGGCAGGCACAGAGACTTCACAGAGGTGATGTTTCTCTGGGGCCTGCAAGCCAGGCAGGAAGTTGCCTATGCATCAGGTGATTTAATGCAAATGTCACAAACCAGGAAGGTCATGGGCCACATACGGCCTGCAGATTTGACTGAGAGTGTGAGCCATCCAAGGTTTGCCACCAACTTTTTATTTTGAAAAGCTGCCCCAAAAAGTACAATGACCATCCACCCATCTTCACCTAGGCTCAGCACTGGACACTATTTTCTCACACTGCCTTCTCTCTGTATCTCTCTATGTATAGAGACAGATGACGGAGATGTGTGTGCGCGAATGTACATACACAGCTTGCTGATGTCATAACATTTCACATCTAAAACTTCCAATATATGGCCAGGTGTGGTGGCTCACACCTGTAATCCCAGCACTTTGGGAAGCTGAGGAGGGCAGATCACTTGAGGTCAAGAGTTTGAGACCAGCCTGGCCAGTATGGTGAAACCCTGTCTCTACTAAAAATACAAAAATTAGCCGGGCACGGTGGCACATGCCTGTAATCTCAGCTACTCGGGAGGCTGAGGCAGGAGAATCGCTTGAACCTGGGAGGTGGAGGTAGCAGTGAGCCAAGATTGCACCACTGCACTCCAGCTTGGGCAACAGAGTGAGACTCTGTCTCAAAATAAATAAATAAAACTTTCAATATATATCTCCTAGGGATTTTCTCTTACATAACTAGAGTACAGCTTTCAAACTATTTAGTGGGAAATGTATCATGTATATGATATAATGATAGGATATTCTTACACTAATACCAATATAACAGCACCCATACTATTATCTAACATGCAGCCTGTGTCCCTATGTCCCCAGCTGTCCCAGTAGCGTTCCTTACTGTGCTCTGAGCTGTCACATCTCCTCTGTCTTCTTTCATCTGGAACTGTTCTGCTGTCATTTTCATTTTTGTCTTTTATGACATCGACCTTTTTCAAGAATCCAGGTTAGTTTTTGGAGAAAATCTCCTAATGTGGATTTGCGCTTTTAAAAATGTGGATTTTGCCAACCATTGGGAGTCTGACATTCATCTTCAACTCTGGATGTTTGCCCTCAGTAAGGCTGTGGCACAGCCAAGTGTACTTTTGTCCATGGCCAGATCTGACAGGCAGCCCCTCGAAGCAGGCTGTGGCTTTCCTGGGAACCTCAGCTGCTCCTGATCCCCACTTTTCCTTCCCCAGACCCTCTGTGCCCATGTCAGGTACTTGCAAATCCTGCTTTAAAGGGTTGAAGTGTTGTAAACACAAGGCTGTGGGGGTCTGAGGGGTCCTGGTCCCCCTGAAGGCATCATAAGCTTAAGGGGACTAACGACTGGGCTGGAGAAGGAGGGGCTGGCATCAAGCCCAGCTCTGTGACTCCCTGATATGATACAGGCCAATGCAACACGAAAGTGTGGGGCCCCTCATGCAAGAGCCATTAGAAAATGTCAGCAGAGCACAAAGCCCAGCACAGGCCCTTCCGAGAGCCGAGCCCTGTGCGGTGCCCAGGCCCTGGTGCACAGAACATAAATGGCCTTAAAGAGCAGGTCAGGCCAGGTACAGTGGCTCACACCCGTAATCCCAATACTTTGGGAGGCTGAGGTGGGCAGATCACTTGAGGCCAGTAGTTCGAGAGCAGACTGGCCAATATGGTGAAACCCTGTCTCGACTAAAAATACAAAACTTAGCTGGATGTGGTGGCACTTCCCAGCTACACAGGAGGCTGAGGCAGGTGAATGGCTTGAACCCAGAAGGCGGAGGTTGCAGTGAGCCGAGATCGCGCCATTGCACTCCAGCCTGGGAGACAGAGACTAAGAGTGAGACCCTGTCTCAAAAAAAAAAGAAAGAAAGAAAAAGAAAAAAAAAAAAGGGAGAGAGAGAGCAGGTCAGAGAGTCTGGGTTTTCTCTCACCAACGTGGAAGTGGGGCTGCTTCTATAGAAGGATTGAAGGGGGAGAGCTCGAAGCTCAGGAGAGTACTGTGTTTCCTCATTGTTTTCTTTGTTCCTTTCTCCTTCCTGATAGCTGGAATGTGAGTGTGATGGCTGGAGCTTTGAAGGCCATCTTGATCCATGAGATACTTTTGAAAATGGAAGCCTAGTTCAGCAGAACAAAAACACAGAAGGGTTGACTCCACGGAGTGCATCAACTCCTTCAAAGGGCGAGGAAACTTGAAAAGGCCTGTGATGCAGCATGTAATAGATCTTGGAGCCAGCCCTTAGCAAGCAGGAGGGGAGCCTCCTGTGCCTGGGTTTCTGCATCCATAAACTAGAAAGACAATAACAGTGTCCATCTCAGAGGGTTGCAGGGAGCCCCGAATGAGACACCTGTGGCCAGGGCTTAGCACCTGCTTGGTGGCACCGAGAGAGCTTTGCATAAATAGTAGCTGTCATTACTAGCAATAATAGCATAGAATGAGTAGGACTCAAAGTAGGACGGGAGGAGTTGTTTCCTTTTCTCTGCAGTCCTGTGTGTTGTTTGACCTGTTAACAATAAGTGTGCATTCCTTTTGATATTTTTATGAAAAGCCAGTAAAGTAAAAATTTTATTTAAGAAAAAAACATACCGTATATACATATGATCAGTTGTATGAAAAATTAAATTTATATCACTTGGATGTATAGACCATGTGTGTGCTTACATAGAAAAATCTCCATAAATATGTACATTTAAATGGAAACAGTGGTTATTTCAGAATCTCTGGATACTTATTTCTTCTTTAGATTCTTCTATTCTGTCTGACACAATCTTTGTTTTTTGTTTTTGTTTCATTTACAATAGGCACACTCCGTGGCTATCAATGAGAGTGGGGGGATTTTGACCACAGGGGACACTTGACAATGTCTGGAGAGGTTTTTGGTTGTCACAGCTGGGGCCTGGGCGTTGCTACCGGCATCTAGCAGGTATGCTAGGGATGATCCTGATTGAAATGTCAGGAGTGGCCAGGTGCAGGGGCTCTCACCTATAATCCCAACATTTTGGGAGGCTAGGGCAGGAGGATCACTTGAGACCAGGAGTTCAAGACCAGCCTCAGCAACATAGTGAAACCTCATCTCTATGGAAAATATTTTAAAAATTAGCCAGGTGTGGTGGCACGCACCTGTGGTCCCAGCTACTCGGTGGGGCTGAGGCAGGAAGATGGCTTGAGCCAGGGAGAAGGAGACTGTAGTGAGCCATGATTGCGCCACTGTACCCCATTCTGGGCAACAGAGCAAGGCCCTGTCTCAATCAATCAATCAATCAATCAATAGAAATGTTAGGAGTGTCAGAGTTGAGAAACCCCAGTTAGAATCAGATAAAAACAGTAAAGCTGTTTCCATCTTGAAATCGCATGGCTGTTCCTCTTTGGGCCTGTTTGTCCCCACCAGCTCACTCCACCTTTACAACAATATCATGAATTAAAATCACCTTCCCTCTACAGATGAGGAAACTGAAACACAGAGAGTCATGTGCTTTGTCCCGGCACTGCTAGCTGGGATTTGAACCCATCCTCTGCCTGGTTCCCAAGCCCCACCTTCATGCCCTTACCCCCTCCCGACCCTCAGGAGGTGTCCCCTGCAAAGGGACCCTGTGCGACCGTGGCCTCAAGTCCTTTCTCTGAGCCCGTCTTGCCGCTGGTGCCTTGTGATGGTGTGAAATTCCTGCAGGCCCAGCCCCCAGAGGCATCCCCGCACCCCTCACAGACCCTTGGTGTCCTTGCTTGCTTGTAAAGAGCTTGCCTTTGAAGTCAGCCTGTGGGTCATGCATTAGCCCACCCTCACCCCCCGCCCCATCTCAAATATTCCCCCAGCTCTGTCCCTCTGTCCTCCTGGGTTATCAGTTTAAAGGCCAGGGACACACTTTGGACTTCTTTGGAGCTTTAGTTTCTTAAAGATCAAAAGCGTCTCTTTCCTCCGTTCTAATTAAATTTATGTGATTTTTTTCTTATTCTTGTACTCCACTGTTCTTCAAAACCAGGATCAAGCTCTCGGCGTCAAAAATTAAATTAAACACAGAGAAGATTCCCCAAGGATCCAGCTCTATGCCGCCCCACACCCAGCCCCAGCTCTCCCTCTCAACCCATCTTGTAAAATACCATGTGGTTTTTAGCAAGGAATCTACAGGTTGGCCTTCTTCTAAATATCCCAGCCCCAGCCAATGTGGGACAAGCTATAAAAATCTTCCCAAAGATATTACAGCTTCACAGGACGACAGGGTGGGTTGGGCCCAAAGCATTGGTTTGTGCAAAGCCCACCTGATTGGCAGAAGTAAACAACCGCTGCCTGGGGACGTTTTAGAACAGCACAAGGATGGGAGGCAGGACGAGACACGAGTGTCTCTGGGCGCAATGTGGAAATAATCATTTCTAAGAAAAACAACAAATTAAAAATTTTAAGGAGCTTCCTGCTGCATGATTTAAGATCTAGTTGGAATTACATCAAAAGGCATAAAATATAAACATTTCACAAAGTGTCTCTCCCAGTCTCTGTTCCACCCACCCTCAATCCCCATAAGGACGTGTGCACACATACACCCACACACACACAATCACACACACACACTGTCACACACACACAGCCATAGATGGATCAGATGTCAAAACTGAAAGAGAACTTCAATGTCATATGGACTTCCAGCATGGACAACATGGCAAAACCCTGTCTCTACAAAAAATTTAAAAATTAGCCAGGTGTAGTGGTGTGCACCTGTGGTCCCAGCTACTCCGGAGGCTGAGGTGGGAGGATGACTTAAGCCCGGAAAGTCAAGGCTGCAGTGAGCTGTGATTGCACCACTGCGTGCCAGCCTGGGTGGGGTGGTAGCAGGTGGGGGAGGGATGCGCCCCCCCAAAAGGTACAGCACATGTGTCCACAGTGCCTGGCATACGCTTAGCACTTTTCAATTACCAACTCCTTTACTACTTCAACAACCCCACAAAACAGATATTCTCCTTACCCTCATTATATAAACTGAGGCACAGAGAGGCTAAAGAACCAGCCTAAGTTTGCGCCCTGGAACCAGGAGCTTTCCCACCATCCACACTGTGGAAGGCAGAATAATGGGTCCCAAAGACATTGGCGTTCTAACCCCTGAAACCTGTGAATCCACCCCACCCCCATTCACAGACATCTCCCCAACTCAGTCCCTCCATCCTCCTAGGGGACCAGCCTGAAGGCCAGGGATATTGGAAAACTTTCCTGGCCAAAATCAAAACAAGCCAGGAGACTCCTCAGACTTGTCTCGGGGGCTTTAGTCTCTTAAAGATCAGAAGCATCTTGGCCTCCTTATACGTCACACGGCAGAAGGGACTTGACAGATGTGAGGAAGTCAAGGATCTCCAAGTGGGGAGGTGATCCTGGCTGATCCGGAGGAGCCAGTGTCATCACAAGGATCCTCATAAGAGGGAGACAGGAGGGCCAGAGTCAGAAAGGGAGATTTAAGGACGCTCCACTGCTGGCCTTGAACATGGAAGAGGCGGCTATGAGCCAAGGAATGCAGCAGCCTCTAAAAGCTGGAAAAGGCAAGAAACAAGATTCTCCCCTAGAGCCTCCAGGGAGAGTGCCTTCCTGCTGACACCTTGATTTTAGCCAAGCAAGGCCCGTTTCCGACTCCTGACCTCCAGAACTGTAAGATGCTACAGTTGTGCTGTTTCTAGCCAGTTAGTGGTTATTTGTTACAGAAGCCAGAAGAGATTCACACATCCCAGGGCCCAGGCTCTGAGGGACACAGACCAGGGTTTCCATCCTGCCTCGCCCCTCTCTGGCTGTGGGATCTAGGCAAAGGACCAGTCTCCTTGCCTGTAAAGTGAGACAGGAAAAGAAGTTTGTCACCGGATTGAGTGGAGGGAAATCCTGCCTTTCTGATTTACACCGTTTTTGCTTCCATTAGCATCACAGCCATCCTAGAGGCCACTAGGTCTGAATGTCTGTGTCCCTCATATCCATGTGTTGAAACTGGATCCTCAGGCTGATGGTACTAAGAGGGGGTCTTTGGGGTTAGGGAGGTCCCCACCCTCATGAACAGGATTCTTGCCCTTATAACAAAGCCCTAAGGGAGCTTTTTGCCCTCTGGCCATGGGAGGACGTGGCAAAGAAGGCACCGTGAAGCACAGAGCTCAGACGCAGAATCTGCTGGCGCCGAGGTCTGGGACTTCCCAGTCTACAGAACTGCAAGCAATGCATTTCTGTTGTTTATAAGCCACCCAGTCTAAGGTATTTTGTTACAGTAGCCCAAATGGACTAAGACAGAAGGCCAGGACCTTGTCTTGTTCATGCTTGTATCCCAGCACTGAGAATGCTGTCTGCACAAAGTAGGTTCTCAGTTAATCCATTTGAATAAATAGAGAGGCAAGAATTCCAGAATCTTGATATTGAAGGATACTAGTATCCATCTGCAGGTCCCTGGAATTTGAGGCCGTTGGGTTGATCTCACCATAATTCTCAGTCAAGCAGGGTGTCCTTATTGAGAACAAGACAGATGGGGCATCTCTGACCATGGCATGTCCTCCGGAGCTGATCAGTCACTGGTGTCTGGCAAGTGGCTCCTTGCAGCCCCCTATGAATGCCCTGCTCTCTTGCTCTTGCCTTTCTTTCTGCCTGGGATCCCTCTCGCCAGCCTCAATCCCTTCACCTGCTGCACACGCCTGCATCCAGGAGCCAGCATGAGTTTCCACAGGTGGAGACACTTGAGTGGCCTCCGTGATCAACTTCTCCATGACTCCATTCCAGCTCCCCTGTCTCCTGTCCCTGTTCTGACAGCCCTCTGGTGCCTAGAAAATAAAGGATTTCTGAAGACCCCATAACCCAGGTGTGAATCATAGCCCAGAAACAAAAGGAGGACAAAGGAGGAGGGAGGGCACAGGGACTTGTTTACTGACCATCCCTTGTCCTCAGGTACTGGGCCAAGCAACTTGCACACGGAACCCATTTCATCCTCCCAACCCTCCAAGGCAGGAACTCTTTAGTTACCCTGAGCCTCTGTTTCTCTAGCTGCTAAATGGGGATCCTAAAGTACCAACCTCATACAGTGGATGTGAAGGTATGACGAGGTAATGGGGAATTCCAGGGAGGAAACAGAATCAAGAGTTCCAGGTCACCCCGCCAGGGAACAGTGGCTTCGGGACGTGAATCCAGGCCCTCCTGCTCTCAGGTGTGGCCTCTGCTCCTCGAGGCCACGCTGCAGTGAGGGCTAGCCAGGGGGTTTCAATGCTTCCCTCACATTCATCCTGAGAGAGTGATGGGGAGTGGTGGGAGGAGGAGGGGGCCGAGAGAGAGAGAGATGGAGGAAGGCCAAGGGAGGGGAAGGACATGGATCAACAGAAGGACCCACCTGTTCTTATCCTGCTGTGTGTGTGTTCTCACCAACACCACTGACTCCCTAAACACCACCTCATGCCATGGAAAAAATAGAAAATGCACGCAATCTCAAGGTCCACTCCCTTCATTCCTCCATTCATTTGGCCTTTCCTCTTTTATAACAGGTGTAAATTGTGTGCTTCTGTTGCCAGGCTGAGCACAGGCCCCCATGATCTCCTTGTGCCCTCATATCCACCCCATGGCACTTTTTTTTTTTTGACAGAGTCTCGCTCTGTCACCAAGACTGGAGTGCAGTGGCACTGTCTCAGCTCACTGCAACCTCCGCCTCCTGGGTTCAAGCGATTCTCATGCCTCACCCTCCTGAGTAGCTGGGATTACAGATGCTTGCCACCACGCCTGGCTAATTTTTTGTATTTTTAGTAGAGACCGGGTTTCACCATATTGGCCAGGCAGGTCTCGAACTCCTGACCTCAAGTGACCCACCTCCCCTCAGCCTTCCAAAGTGCTGGGATTACAGGCGTGAAGCCACTACACCCCGCCAAGTTGGCACTTTAGGATCCCATTTTACAGTGAAAGAAACTAAGGCTCAGCATGACCAAAGACTTACCCAAGGGTGGCCGGCGGGTGGGGGGCTTCCTGCAGGCCCCGGGGGGCGCCGGCGGCCGGCGCGGGCTCGGCGGGCCGGGCAGGGGCGAGGGGCGCCGGGTCTTGCCCCAGAAGTTGCTGGCACATCCACGCCTGAAATGCGGCGCTCAGTCCTGGTCAGGAACCCAGGCCACAAAGGCCCGAGACCCGTTTATGAAGAGCTCGACTCTGACTCCGAGGACCAAGACCCCAATCCTGAAGATCTGGACCCGGTTTCTGAAGCCCCAGAGCCTGACCCTGAAGACCTCAACACTGTCGCGGAAGACGTGGACCCCAGCTATGAAGATCTGGAGCCCGTCTCGGAGGATCTGGACCCCGACGCCGAAGCTCCGGGCTCGGAACCCCAAGATCCCGACCCCATGTCTTCGAGTTTCGACCTCGATCCAGATGTGATTGGCCCCGTACCCCTGATTCTCGATCCTAACAGCGACACCCTCAGCCCCGGCGATCCAAACGTGGACCCCATCTCCTCTGGCCTCACTGCCACCCCCCAGGTCTTGGCCACCAGCCCCACGGTGCTCCCCGCCCCCGCCAGCCCGCCCCGGGGCCCTTCTCCTGCCCGGATTGCGGGCGAGCCTTCCGCCGCAGCTCCGGGCTGAGCCAGCATCGCCGTACCGCTGCCCCGACTGCGGGAAGTCCTTCAGCCACGGTGCCACCCTGGCCCAGCACCGTGGCATCCACACCGGGGCGCGGCCGTACCAGTGCGCGGCCTGCGGCAAGGCCTTCGGCTGGCGCTCCACGCTGCTGAAACATCGCAGCAGCCACAGCGGGGAGAAGCCGCACCACTGCCCGGTGTGTGGCAAGGCCTTTGGGCACGGCTCGCTCCTGGCACAGCACCTGCGCACGCACGGCGGCCCGCGGCCCCACAAGTGCCAGGTGTGCGCCAAGGGCTTCGGCCAGGGCTCTGCGCTGCTCAAACACCTGCGCACGCACACGGGCGAGCGGCCCTACCCGTGTCCGCAGTGCGGCAAGGCCTTCGGGCAGAGCTCGGCTCTGCTGCAGCACCAGCGCACACACACGGCCGAGCGCCCCTACGGCTGCCCCCACTGCGGCAAAGCCTTCGGGCAGAGCTCCAGCTTGCACCACCACCTGCGCATCCACACGGGCGGCTAGCGGCCCTACGCCTGCCCGCACTGCTCCAAGGCCTTCGGGTAGAGCTCAGTGCTGCTCCAGCACCTGCGCGTGCATTCGGGCGAGCGTCCCTATCGCTGTCAGCTCTGCAGGAAGGCCTTTGGCCAGGCCTCCAGCCTCACCAAGCACAAACGGGTGCATGAGGGTGCGGCCTGGGCCTCGGGCCTGGCCTAAGCCCTGCATCCATGATGAGGGGCAGGTCCCCCTCCTGGGTCCTGATGCTGTTTCTGTGCTCGGCTCTGGCTTGGGCCTCAGCCCCGGCACCAGCTCTGGCTGCAACCCTGACCCTGGCTCTAGGCCGGGCACTCTGCCGGATCCCAGCTCCAAACCCCTCCCCGGCTCCAGATCCAACCCCAGCCCTACTCCTGTGGAATCTTCTGACCCGAAGGCTGGGCACGACGCTGGTCCCAACCTTGTGCCCAGCCCAGACCCTGATCCTGTGCCCAGTCCAGACCCTGATCCTGTGCCCAGCCCTGATCCCAACCCTGTGTCCTGCCCTGACCCCTGCTCTCCCACTCGTGGCACTGTCAGCCCAGCCCTCCCTACCGGCAAGAGTCCAGAGTGGGTACAGGAGCAAGGGGCACTGCTGGGGCCTGATGGCTGAAGGAGACGCCGGCATCCTCGGGGACCTGGGGAAGTTGTGTGTTGTGCAGTTAGTAAAATCCTCCCACTGCCAAAAAAAAAAAAAAAAAAAAAAAAAAAAAAAAAAAGACTTACCCAAGGGCACACAGCTAGAAAGTGCTCCAACCAGACTTTGAAGTCAGGTGTTCTGATATCCAGTCCCAGTGCTGGGCACCCCCAGGCCTGCAGTCTTCTGTGCCAGCCCACATTGGACCAGTGTGTGTGACTGGAGCTAGGACACAGGGTGAGAAGGGTAGCATCTGCCCTGGGACTCAGAGCTCAGGGGAGACAACATTCAAGGCGGAGCAGTGGTGCCGTTGGTGACAAGAATCTGCAAAATGGCCAGCTCTTCGTAAAATTTCAAACAAAACAAAACCTATTTCCCCCTCATTTATCCAGTAGTTATATTTCTGAAAAAAAATCAGTGACTATTAAAAGTATGCAAAAATAGTTTGTATTTCAATGTTATATGTAACTGGGTTCTAGACTTGGATAATGAGAAACTGGTTCTTTGCCTACAGGAATGGCTAAGGGTGGTTTCAAAGTCATGTGGGAGGCCGGGCATGGTGACTCAACGCCTGTAATCCCAACACTTTGTGATGCCGAGGCAGGCAGATCACTTGAGGTCAGGAGTTCTAGAACAGCTTGGCCAACATGGAAAACCCCATCTCTACTAAAAATACAAAAGTTAGCCAGGCATAGTGGTGGGTGCCTGTAATCCCAGCTACTTGGGAGGCTGAGGCAGGAGAATCCCTTGAACCCGGGACATGGAGGTTGCAGTGAGCTGAGATCATGCCACTGCACTCCAGCCTGGGCAACAGCGTGAGACTCCATCTCAAACAAAACAAAACACCAAGTCATATGGGAGGCGGGACAGCCTTTGTGGGCGGAAGACTGCTCTGCATCTTGAAGGACATTTAGCATCCATGACCTCTGCCCATGAATGTCACCAGCTGCCCCTTGGCCATTGTGACAATCAAAGAGTTCCCCAAACATTTTCAGTGTCCCCTCGAGGTACCAATGGAGGCATCACTGCTCTAGAACAAAATTGTCAAGATTCTCCACAGAACTGAGATAAGAGCGGACCATACCCTATGGATGCAGACACTTTCTGTCTTCATGAGAATGATCCTTCTTGAGTCTGAGATAATTCCCTGCCCCCCTCCACCGGATGTTTACTAGTTCCATCTGGAATGAAATGCCAGGGGTCCTCAAAGGTACCACTGGCATTTCAATTTTCTGGTCCAAAAATATCCCATACTGGGGACTCCTGAAGTACAATGAAAGCCCATAGAATTTATAGACAGGAGAACTTGCTCAGCCCAGTTCTCCCATTAGCAAGGTAAGCAGGCTTGAATTGGCCACTCAGTTGTTCACAGTCTTTCTTACTCTGCTAAACACAACAGCATCGAGTACAACCGAGGGCTCACAATGTGTCAGGCGCCACTCTGCTTGAGCAGCTGTATTAACTACTTCGTCATCCTAACAGCCATCGGAGGTACTTTTTTTTATTTTTGATTTTTTGATTTTTTGAGACAGTCTCGCTCTGTCACCCAGGCTGGAGTGCAGTGGCACGATCTCGGCTCACTGCAACCTCCGCCTCCCAAGTTCAAGCGATTCTCGTGCCTCAGCCTCCTGAGTAGCTGGGATTACAGGCATGAGCCACCATGCCTGGCTAATTTTTGTATTTTTAGTAGAGATGGGGTTTCGCCATATTGGCCAGGCTGTCCCCTAACTCCTGACCTCAGGTGATCCTCCTGCCTCGACCTCCCAAAGTGCTGGGATTACAGGCGTGAGCCATCACGCCTGGTCTGGAGGTACATTTTATTACCCCCATTACGCAGATGGGAAAATCGAGGCACAAAGAAGTTAAAACGACAAGTGAGTAAGGGAGCAAGCACAGGCAGTTGGCCCCTGCACCTGTGTCCTCCTTACCTGGAGTACACGTGGCCTTCAAAACCGGTGCTGCCGATCTCTGCGGGAATCAGCT
This sequence comes from Nomascus leucogenys, assembly GCF_006542625.1. Taxonomy (NCBI): domain Eukaryota; kingdom Metazoa; phylum Chordata; class Mammalia; order Primates; family Hylobatidae; genus Nomascus; species Nomascus leucogenys. The sequence goes on from NC_044393.1 coordinate 7,414,997, forward strand.
GAAAATAACAGGTATTAAAATGTTTTTGCAAAGGCAAGGGGGCTTATTGTCCTCTTGGAGAGTTTCCTGCAGAGCTTCCTTGCAGGATAAAGAGAGGAGCTAAACCTTTTTCCAGTCCAACTGGGAGGTTCACACATGCAGATGAGAGGCGGAGTTGAAGGGACAAGAGAGCCCCAGGAGTCAATTGTGGCCCAATGACATCACTCAGTCCTTTATTCGGCAAATTTTTTGTGGGGGGTGCCTCTTTAGTGCCAGGCTGGAGGAGTAGGCAAGAGTCTGAGTGTTCCCGAGGCCATGGCAAGCTCTCTGTGGGCTTTAGGAAGCTCAGGTTAGCTTGGGGACAATGATCGGGGGGAAGGAGGACATGATGAGCAGATCAATAATGTGGCTGAGAGGCCAGGCGCGGTGGCTCACGCCTGCAATCCCAGCACTTTGGGGGACTGTGGCAGGTGGATCACTTGGGGTCAGGAGTTCGAGACCAGCCTGGCCAACACGGTGAAACCCTGTCTCTACTAAAAATACAAAAATTAGCCGGGTGTGGTGGTGCATGCCTGTAATCCCAGCTACTCCGGAGGCTGAGACAGGAGAATCATTTGAACGCAGGAGGCAGAGGTTGCAATGAGCAGAGATTGCGCCATGGCACTCCAGCCTGGGCGACAGCGAGACTCTGTCTCAAAAAAACAATAATGTGGTTGTGAAATGATGGCAGCAGGGATGAAGGGGTGGTGGGGGTGGGGGTGGGGGTGGGGAAGACAAATTCCATTACTTAAATATCAGGGTCTCCTCCTCAATGACGCCCCTCCCTGTTTCAACCAGCCCCTCCCTCTGTTGATGCCCCAAGTAGCAGTTGTGCCATTCACACACTCTTGAACCCCAAAGCACGGCCCACCTACCTGCAGCATCACAATACCTGGAAGCTTCTCAGAAATTTAGACTCCTGAGCCCCACTCCAGACCTCCTGAACTGGACCCTTGATTCTAACAAGATCCCCCGATGATGAATATGCCCTCAGAGCTGGAGCCGCACCGCTGGAAGGCGTGTTATCCCCTGGACAAATATTGACCGAGCACCTACTGTGCACACAGCACCAAGCGCAGCCGGGTGGGCAGGGAAGAACAGGTCCAAGAGCTGAAAGTAAACAGATTGCAGGGGCGATCAGCACGGTGAAGATAAACCAGAACTGGGTCATTGGAGAGTGACAGAGCCTTTTCCAGGGAGATGATCATTCATCTCCGAATTGAAAGTCAACAAGGAGCCAGCCGGGCCATGGTATGGGTGTGATCCAGCGGAGCGAGCAGCCTGTGCTAAGGCTCTGCAGCAGTGTGGGCCCTGGCAGCGTGTTGTGTTGGGGGAACAGAGAGACAGTAGTGCTCTGGCCCTAATGCCAGATGGAGAGAACGATCAACACCGTTTGCAGGCCTGGCTGCCTCCCCCAGGGAAGCCTCTCCCAACTGCCACTGCCATGCCCAAATCTAAACCAAAATCTCACCCTCAAGCTCCCTTTGAGAGCACTGATTTCTGTCTGTAGCTTTACATTCACTAGTGCAAGCCTTTGCGTAATGGCCATCTTCTCTGACACTGGGACACCTTTTACTGGCATTATTTTATCCAATACCGTGGTGACCCCGAGGTAAGGAGATACTATTAACGTCCACATTTTGCATGAGGAAACTGAGGCTCACAGAAGTTTTCTTCATTTTGTTTCTTTCCCTCCTGTTTCGCTCTCAGATATCTAAATACAGGCTTCCAGGGTGGGGGCCCAGCCCCTAGCAGGGTGCAGGGCCTCCAATCTGCTTAAGAAAGTGCCTCCATCAGTTTTTTTGAGTTTTTATTTTTTTTCCCCAAAGCTGTGCTTTTGCGTCCAAACAACAAAAAATCTGCATCTTGGCCAGGCGTGGTGGTTCATGCCTGTAATCCCAGCACCTTGGGAGGCCAAGGCGAGCGGATCACTTGAAGTCAGGGGTTGAAGACCAGCCTGGCCAACATGGTGAAACCCCATCTCCACTAAAAAATACAAAAATTAGCTGGGCATGGTGGCAGGCGCTTGTAATCCCAGCTACTCGGGAGGCTGGGGCAGGAGAATCACTTGAACCTGGGAAGCGGAGGTTGCAGTTAAGCCGAGATCATGCCATTATACTCCAGCCTGGGTGACAGAGCAAGACTCTGTCTCAAAAAAAAAAAAAAAGAAAATCTGCATCTTGTATTTCATTTTCCCGAGAAAAAGCTTAAAAACCCAACCTATTTGGTGGAATGAAAATAGATGAGGAATGAAAACCAGAGAGAAAGAAATAAAGAGATGGGCACTGGTTCTCTGGTTCTTAGCAGGTATCAACCTGGGAATAGCTTCAGTGGTGGGTGGAGTCAGAACATATTAAAATCACAAAAGAAGGGCATCTTTAAAACAATCTGCAAGAAGGATTTTGTAAACCGGTGGCTATCTGGGCCTCTATCAGCATGCATAATCGGCCTCCTTATCTGATTTTACCTGGGCCACCAGCAAAATCCCCAAGTCCCATCCCCTGCCCCCACCTCCACACCCCACAGTTTCCAGGGTAGATTTCTTTGTCAATTTCAAACAAACCTTCTGTCCCTTCCCAGAGTGGAGGAGCCGGAAATGCCAGGGTGGGGTAGGAAGAAAAGGTTCCCCTGGGTAGGAATTTACCCTAAAACATAATTAAAGGTCTCCTAAACCTGTAAGAATGGGAAAGATTCAAACAACCAAAATGCCCATCAATAGGGGTTTTGTTTAATAACTATCAAAAATCTGCACAGTAAAATATACAGCAATTATTATAAATGACACTGAGGATTATATACTAATGTCACCATATGCTGTTACATTTTTAAAAAAAGAAGGCAAGGTACAAATAGCATAGGAGCCAGGCGCGGTGGCTCAAGCCTATAATCCCAGCACTTTGGGAGGCTGAGGCAGGCGGATCACAAGGTCAGGAGATCGAGACCATCCTGGCTAACATGATGAAACCCCGTCTCTACTAAAAATACAAAAAATTAGCCGGGCGTGGTGGTGGGCGCCTGTAGTCCCAGCTACGCAGGAGGCTGAGGCAGGAGAATGGTGTGAACCCGGGAGGCAGAGCTTGCAGTGAGCCGAGATTGTGCCACTGCACTCCAGCCTGGGTGACAGAGCAAGACTCCATCTCAAAAAAAAAAAAAAAGCAAATAGCATAGGAAATATGGCTCCATTTTGTAAAACAAGCATGTAAATATAAATAAAATTTACAACGTTGACCTCATAATGACTTAACTTTGATTGCACTCTTATTGCAGTAAGTAATTCACTTACATTATTTTTTAAATTTCACAACAATGATGGGAAGTTGGGCCATTATTATCTCTACAGATGAGAAAGCAGGCTTTGGGATAGCAAATATTTTTTTGAAGGTCATCAAAAATGATCAGAGATTCTATTTCTGTATGTTATCTAAAAAGTAAAAAATAAATTTGGACTTCCTAATATTTTAATTTTTTAAATTGCCAAGGGATTGGCTGGGCATGATGGCTCACATCTGTAACCCCAGCATTTTGGGAGGCTCACGTAGGAGGATCACTTGAGGCCAGGAGTTTGAGACCAGCCTGGACAACATAGTGGGACCCCGTTTCTACAAAAAATTTTAATATTAAAAAATAAACTAAAAATATATATATTTTTAATTTTAGATTTAAAAAGTGGTTTTTTGTTTGTTTGTTTGTTTGTTTGGCTGGGTGCAGTGACTCACACCTGTAAACCCAGCACTTTGGGAGACTAAGGCAGGTGGATCACCTGAGGTCAGGACTTCGAGACCAGCCTGGCCAACATGGTGAAACCCCATCTCTACTAAAAATATAAAAAATTAGCCAGGTGCAGTGGTGGGCACCTGTAATCCCAGCTACTCAGGAGGCTGAGGCAGGAGAATCGCTTGAACCCAGGAGGCAGAGGTTGCAGTGAGCCAAGATCATGCCATTGCACTCTAGCCTGGGCAACAAGAGTGAAACTCCGTCTCAGAAGAAAAAGAAAAAAGAAAGAAAAAAAGTGTTATTTTTAAACTAGGCATGCTGGCTTATGCCTGTAATCCCAGCAGTTAGGAAGGCCGAGGCAGGCAGATCACTTGAGGTCAGGAGTTCGAGACCAGCCTGGCCAACATAGTGAAACCCCATCTCTACTAAAATTAAAAAAAAAATTAGCCAGGCATAGTGGTGAGTGCCTGGAATCCCAGCTACTCAGGAGACTGAAGTTGTGATGAGCTAAGATCGCACCATTGCACTCCAGCCTGGGCAACAAGAGCAAAACTCTGTCAAAAAAAAAAACCAAAAAAACCCTCTGAGCCTCAGTTTGCTTGTCCGTAAAATGGAGATAATGACGGTATCTATCCCTTGTATGATTGAGAGGATGAAGTGATATCATGGATATAAAATGTTGAGCACATTACCTGAAATATAATACATGCCTCTAGAATCACTTGAACCCAGGAGGTGGAAGTTGCAGTGAGCTGAGATCACACCACTGCACTCCTGCCTGGGCAACAGAGTGAGACCCTGACTCAAAATATATATATATATATATAATATATACATATAAAATATAGATATATATATAATATATACACACATATATATTAATATATTATATGTCTATATTTTTAAAATGCCCAATAAATGGTGGGTGTTATTGCTATTTCTAATCTCCATGAACACCACAACCACATAAGGAACCCACTAGAATGGGCCCATTACATGACCCAAGCAAAGTGGTATCAGAGAGGTTCAATACATGCTTTAGGTCACACAGATAACAAGCAAAAAATACACTGTTAACCTTTCATTGTTTCCTGTGTTTATGCCATGTTTCCATGTTTTCCCATCTACTATCTGGTTCCAAGATGTGTGGATACCTGGTGTGTGTGAGTTAGCTCAATTCACCAATGCTAGGGAAATATGCAAATGCCTCTGGACCTGGCAAGCCCAGATTCAAATCCTTGCTGTGCTCAGCTGAAAACTCCCACTTCCTAGAATGGAAGTCCCACGCAGACCCAGATCTTGTCTGTCTTCTTTCTGCCTTCTTCCTGGTTTCTGGTCTTCTTGCCCTATCTCCCCAAGAATTACCTTGAGTTCTCAATCAGTGCACTTAAAAAGAACTAGGCATGGTCAGAATTACTCTTGAAAATCCCATAAATCATGCACAAAATACAGTAAGCAGGGTTTGTGTGTACAACCTGTGCAGGCTAAGGTGTAGATAACAGCTGGGAGTGGAAATGGGTTCCCGTCCACTAGGGATGAGGTGTGGCTAAGGCATAGGAGTGGAGGGCATGCACGCTGAAGAGTGCAATACATAAGCAAAATATGCAATGAGAACGTTTTTGGAAAATTCTTTGGAGTGTATGTAAATTAGAAGTGAAATGCACATGTACCGGAATTCTACATTGTTAAAATGTTGGTGTAGATATGAAGATCAGGGAACAGAAGTAACAACCCAAACAGAAACACCAAGTTAGGAATAATTTTATATGCACGTATTTCTAAATTACCAGAGGATGATAGGCCCTGTGCAGTTTTGCAACTAGCATTTCTCTCCTAAGAGTCTTACAGACATTTTCTCCAGCCATCAAGATCCACGAAGGTCCCATCCTGGCTCTGGGCTTCAGGCCTAGGAGGGGCCAGGAAAGTTCCACTGGCCACTGGTTGGGTGGAACAGAATGGTTCTCAGCATGGGCAACTCCAGGAGCAGCAAGCCAATGAGACTGGCCAGATTGAAGCCACTGACATACAGGGACTAGGCAGGCCTTGTAAATAACTCCAGTGGGTAACAGTGGGGTCTGGGGTTCTGTAGCAACAAAGTCTGCCCCACCCACAGCAATCCAGCCAATGTGTGGTTCAGGAAGGCTGACCCGGCACGGCCACATCTCCCCATATCTGGAGAGAAGATCAAAATTCAGATAAAGCTCTTGATTTCAAAGGTTGGTAATTAATTTGAAATTTTTTAGCTGTATGAGGCAAACAGAACACATCTGGGTCACATTTGGCCTGCAGTCCTTCCAGCCTGTAACGTCTAGGTTAAAATTTGGAAGTGATTTTGTTATAGCAAACTTTGGGGGCCCTCTATTTCATGGGACCAAGTGGCCAAAGTTTCCAGGTCATTTTCAATGGTCTCTTTGAGAGTCATATTTCAAGATTCGCTAGAATTGGCAAGCAGAGAAAAACAATTTATTCAAAGATCTTTTCACCGAGTTTCCTGTCAATATAACTGGTTAGGGAGACTATTCCAACTTCATCTGAAAAAAGCTCACAGATTTGGAAGTTAGCTAAGAACCCAAAAGTCGGTCTAGCTTCATGCAAAGCAAAAACCGGCAGCCTAAGAAACCATAGCCTGGAGTGGGGGGTGGAGAAAAGAAAAGACTAGAAGGAAAAATACCAACATATTAACAGAACGTGAGGATATGGGATTATAGGATGGGCCACCTGGCAACCTATTAAAACAGAATAATATGTTTACTTTCCTCTCTAGAAAACAAACTGAGAAAACACCACATGTGGAGACATCTATAACTTTCTAATTATATGCTCATCATTAAGTTAGTGTCGTGGACCTTAACAGTTTTTTCTGCCCAGACCACTCCCCTTCCTCTGAAAACGGAACTCTTAGTTTTCCTGTTAATATCCTGCCCCACTGGACCCCGTGGTTCCTATGGCAGTCCGGTTTCCAGATGAACCAATCCCGTAGTCCCGGAGCAGTCACCTGATCCAGGCTAAGCCAATGAGAGGTCTACCTTGTGCAAGTTGATGCCCGCCTTTTCTGCCAGGAGAATATCACTGACCCATCCCTTGGTTCCAGACTATTCATGAGGTCCAGCAGCAGTGTCATGCCTCTCATGGCTTGGTTAGTTGGCCCCTCCTTGATGTGGGGGAAGCCAATGGATCATCATCTTGGGTTTCAGTCACTTGCCATCACTGTCTTTCGCCAGAAGCCTGCTGATGAAGACAATGTGTATGAAGAGGATCCTGCAGAGATAAGACGTGGGCTCACTCATCCTGCTCACTCTTCAGCCTGCACTATGTGCTAGCTCACTTGGGAGCTTGGTGGGTACCTAGAGAAGCAAACTTCTATTAGTAAAATCCACCATTCTAGGGCTTTCCAACCACCCAACAATACACAACATTTTCCTTTCACAAACACACCCTTCAAAACAGCATTATCCTTCATCTACTCCTCTTCTTCCTTGTAACTCAAAGTGTCCTTTATTTCCCTTTTTAGACATGAAATATTTGGCAGCTTTAGCAAAGCAGGTTGGCTGCCATAAGTAAAAAATGTAATCTGCAACCTCTGCTTCCCGGGTTAAAGCGATTCTCCTGCCTCAGCCTCCCAAATACCTGGGATTACAGGTGCCCGCCACCACGCCCAGCTAATTTTTTGTATCTTTAGTAGAGACGGGGTTTCGCCATGTTGGCCAGGATGGTCTCCAACTCCTGACCTTGTGATCCACCTGCCTCAGCCTCCCAAAGTGCTGGGATTACAGGCGTGAGCCACCGCGCCCAGCCCGAATGTTAAATTTTTATTTAGCTCCAAAATAGCTTGAGGGGAAAAAAAGAAAAACAATGATGAAGTTGTTGGGGGCACAGAGGTGTTTTATAAATAGGAAAAATTAAAGATCATAGAATTAGCATTACCAGTGGTTCAAGTAAAAATCCTAGATAAATGATAAGAATTACTGATAAAAAATGAAATATACTTGACTTTGGAAATTTGTAAATAATAATCTAAATTAAGTCTTAAATCCAACACAGAGCAGTTGGGTGCAGGATTGTTTGTTTGTTTAAAATAAAAGTTCCTCTTATCTGGCTGGGCACGGTGGCTCATACCTGTAATCCCAGCACTTTGGGAGGCCAAGGCAGGCAGATCACGAGGTCAGGAGTTCGAGATCAGCCTAGCCAACATGGTGAAACCCTGTCTCTACTAAAAATACAAAAATTGGCCAGGCGTGGTGGTAGACGGCTGTAGTCCCAGCTACTTGGGAGGTTGAGGCAGGAGAATCACTTGAGCCTGGGAGGTGGAACTTGCAGTGAGCTGAGATTGTGCTGCTGCACTCCAGCCTGGGCATCAGAGCAAGACTCCATCTCAGGGGGAAAAAAAAAAGTTCCTCTTATCTTGTAGGGAGGCTTACAAAGCAGTTTCTTTAGGCAATTGTGTATTTCTATAGCACACTTTGTATGTCCCCCAGAGAACTGCCAGCCCTAACCATCTGGATAACTGGATAACTCTGTTTTTCCACAAATTCAAAGTACTTTGAAAATTGGGACTTGAGAGAGATCTACGCTTGTGGTGAATTATTCAAATCTGGGAATTGTCACAATGGAAAAGAAACCAAAGCTTATTCCAGCCTTTCGTTGTGAGGGCAGCAGTGCTTTAGACACAATGCTCTCGCCCCTTGAGAAAACCACATATTTTGAAAAGGAGAATTTTTTTTAAACAAAAAAACTCTGCTGTAAATGAATTTCTTTTTTTTGTGTGTGTGACAAAGTCTTGCTCTGTCACCCACGCTGGAGTGCAGTGGTGTGATCTCGGCTCACTGCAACCTCCACCTCCCAGGTTCAAATGATTCTCCTGCCTCAGCGGGGACTATAGTTGTGCGCCACCATGCCTGGCTAATTGTTGTTTTGTTTTCGTTTTTGTTTTTGTTTTTGAGACGGAGTCTCGCTCTGTCCCCCAGGCTGGAGTGCAGTGGCCAATCTCAGCTCACTGCAAGCCCCACCTCCCGGGTTCACGCCATTCTCCTGCCTCAGACTCCAAGTAGCTGGGACTACAGGTGCCTGCCACCATGCCTGGCTAATTTTTTATATTTTTAGTAGAGACAGGGTTTCACCGTGTTAGCGAGATTGGTCTCCATCTCCTGACCTCGTGATCCACCCGCCTCGGCCTCCCAAAGTGCTGGGATTACAGGCGTGAGCCACCGCGCCCAGCCAATTTTTATATTTTTAATAGCGACAGGGTTTCACCATATTGGTCAGGATGGTCTTGAAAAATGCATTTCAATGATATGACAACGGTATGACATTCTATTTCCCTTCTTGCATCAAATGCAGAGTCATGCATCAAGTGGAGAGACACTATGTGGACGAATAAACACAATAGGTTAAGAAAGGGGTTGATTTAAGAAGTAAGAAAGGGAAAAAGGTAACTTTAAAGCGGAAAAACCTGGCAAACACAACCTCAACCACAGCCAGAGTATCAAGGTCAACATCAACAGTGATAATTCGTGTTGACAGTGAGTACTTTTTTGATAGGATGTGATGAGAAGGGGCTTCACCTTTGTGATCTTCCTCCCCTAAACTCAGTCTGTTTGGTGACAATAACATCAGACAAATTCTAATTGAGGTATGTTTTACAAAACATCTTTTTTTTTGAAACGGAGTCTCACTCTGTGGTTCAGGCTGGAGTGCAGTGACACAATCTCAGCTCACTGCAGCCTTCACCTCCCAGGTTCAAGCGATTCTCCTGCCTCAGCCTCCCAAGTATCTGGGACTACAGGTGCCCACCACCACTCCCGGCTAATTTCGTTTTTTTTTTTTAAGTAGAGAGGGTATTTCACTGTGTTGGCCAGGCTGGTTTTGAACTCCTGACCTGAGATGATCCACCCACCTTGGCCTCCCACCATCAAGGTCATCAAAAACAAAGAAAGTCTAAGAAACTGCCGCAGCCAAGAAGAGCATAAGGAGACAGGATGACTCAATGTCATGTGGTATCCTGGAGTAGGGAAACAACACTGGGGAGAACTAAGGACATGTCTATCAAGTATGGGCTTTAGTTAATAAAAATGCATCAGTATTAGTTTATTAATTATGACAATATGCAATCGTAATATAAGAAGTTCATAATAGAAGAAACTGGATTGTGGGGCCTATAGAAACTCTGTACTATATTTGCGATTTTTCTGTAAATGTAAAACTATTCTAAAATTTAAATAAGATTTTAAAAGTAGTAAATCTTGTGATTTGTCTAGTACGTTTTTTATTTGCTTGAAGAAAAAATATTTTAATTTATTTTTCATCAGTAATTCTTATCATCTATCTAGGATTTTTATTTATTTATTTATTTTTTTTGGAGATGGAGTCTCACTCTGTCGCCCAGGCTGGAGTGCAGTGGTGCGATCTCAGCTCACTGCAACGTGTGCCTCCCAGGTTCAAGCGATTCTCCTGCCTCAGCCTCCGGAGTAGCTGGGATTACAGGCACCTGCCACCATGCTCGGCTAATTTTTGTATTTTTAGTAGAGACGGGGTTTCACCGTGCTGGCCTAGGATTTTTATTTAAGCCATTGGTAGTGCTAATTCTATGATCTTTAATTTTTCTATTTATAAAATTACACCTGCTGTTTTGGTTATTAATCTATTGTCTGTTTAGTCTTCAAATACCTGGTAAACAAATACCCTAGGCTGGGCATGATGGCTCACACCTGTAATCCCAGCACCTTGGGAGGCCGAGGTGGGCGGATCACTTGAGGTCAGGAGTTTGAGATCAGCCTGGCCAACATGGCAAAAACCCATCTCTACTAAAAAATACAAAAAAATTAGCCTGGTGTGGTAGCACACACCTTTGGTCCCAGCTGTTCTGGAGGCTGAGGCACGAGAACAGCTTGAACTCAGGAGGCAGAGGTTGCAGTGAGTTAAGATCCCAGCAAGAGGTACCCGGAAGCCCAAGCGCCACCTCTACCTCCAGGTACCTGTTTAAGAGGCGTCCTGTCACCAGCATAGAAAAGCAAAACAATCAGACAGAGAGGAAGACTGGAGCTAATGCCGGAGGATGATCAGAAGCGAACGATCCTGAAGAGAAAGTGAGATGACCGTGCTGATTCTTAATGGATTCCTGATTTCCTCTGACAACCTCCACAAAGTCAGGCCTCACTACCTGCCCTTGATTTCCCAAGTGACCATTAAATCCCTGGAAAAAGAAAGTATTTAATGATTAAGCTAGTTTGAGTAGGTGTCTGCTGTTTGCAACCAAAATATCTCTGACTAAGCCCATGTTCACTGTTCAAAGTTTGAGAAGGACCAGAAAACATAAAGAGAAATTTTAAAACAAAACAAGCACAGGCAGTTGCATGACATCTATTGTCTGGGTAGTGACCAGCAGCAGCACTATTTTTGCCTGTCCAATGTGCATTTTGCCTGGACTTTCTACAGTGATAGGGTGTAAGCTGGAAGTTGGCGGTCAGGGTTTCACAGGGCACAATCTGCCTTAGAAGAAAGCCAAGAGAGAGAAGCAATATTGAGAGATAGAGAATGGCTGGGCATGGTGGTTCATGCCTGGATTCCCAGCACTTTGGGAAGCTGTAGACGGGCAAATCACTTGAGCTCAGAAGTTCAAGGCTAGCATGGGCAACATGGCGAGATCTCATCTCTAAAATATATACAAAAATTAACAGGGCATAGTGGAGCACGCCTGTATTCCCAGCTGCTTGGGGGGCTGAGGCAGGGATTGCTTGAACCCAGGAGGTCAAGGCTGCAGTGAGCTGTGATTGTGCCACTGCACTCCAGCCTGGGGGCCAGAGTAAGCCCCTGTCTCCAAAAAAAAGAGAGAGAGAAATAGAGAATGATTCCAGATGGCATCCTTCAGCCCCTGGATCCAGCCATGCCTAAAGCTACTGGCCTTTTCAACCACATAAGTCAATACATTTCTTTGTTTATCTAAGAAAGTTTGTGGCCAGGTGCGGTGGCTGACACCTGTAATCCCAGCAGTTTGGGAGGCTGAGGCAAGTGGATCACGAGATCAGGAGATGGAGACTGTCTTTGCTAACATGGTGAAACCCCGTCTCTACTAAAAAAACAAAAAATTAGCCAGGCATAGTGGTACATGCCTGTGGTCCCGGCCACTCGGGAGGCTGAGGCAGGAGAATCACTTGAACCCGGGAGGCAGAGGTTGCCATGAGCTGAGATTACACCACTGCACTCCAGCCTGGGTGACAGAGCAAGACTCCATCTAAAAAAAAAAAAAAAAAAAAAAGAAAAGAAAAAGAAAGTTTACATAGGGTTTTCACTCTCCTGTAATTAAACAAACCTCATGAAATGTCTTAGGTCAGAGACCTGTGTGAAGAATTGAGACAGTTCTCTTCAACCCTAAACCAGGGTGGGTAAGAATACTGAGTGCCAGCTGGACAGCTCTGGCACCTGCCCCTTTTTACAATTTACCTGAGGAAAAAACACATTCAGAGTTTTGCCTGCACTCCAAGGATTAGGAAAGGGGGCCAAGAGGAGACATGAGGAGGAAGATGCAACCTTCGCTCTGAACAAGAACAGAGACAGTGCCAGAAAGGTCAGGTCAAAGAGGAGGGCTGCGTTGACAGGGGCTCAGTCAGCTGCTGGTGTCAAGACCCGGAGAGAAAGTTGGGCAGGTTGACATGGAGCCCACAGGTGGGAGTGGGAGGTGGAGTCTGGATTTTGACCCAGCCGGCTGGAAACTCATTTTCTTTTGGCCATGGTGACTTCCTGTTTTCAAAGGAAAGGAGGCACTGGTAAAGAAAAGCCGCCCCCGGCTTACTGGACAGCAAGTATTTCTCACAGAGCTCTATTTTTTGCCCCATTCAGCGCCAGTGGTTCCAATTTATTTTATACAAAACAGGGTTCTGTGATGATGGGAAGGTCTTCAACGAGGCCAGTGGATTTGATTGAGAGCAGAAGACGAATGAATCATTCCAAGATGTTCGACAAAACCCCAACACACCCAGGTTCCCCCGTTGAGACTGGGTTGCTGTCTGGCGTTGTGGGGAGAGTGAGCCACACCGGTGGCAGGGCCTTCTCTTCCCATCCAAGACCATTTCCTCGCAATGAGGCCTCTGGATTCTCAAGGCCCATTTGGGTGCTGGAAATGCCTCTTCACTCTACCAAAAGCTCTGCTTCCTGTTTTGACACCTAACTCATCTCAAATCCAGGAGTGATGGCCTCTAAAACAAGAAATTATACTATTGGCCGGGCACAGTGGCTCATGCCTATAATCCCAGCACTTTGGGAGGCCGAGGAGGGTGGATTGCTTGAGGCCAACATGGCAAAACCACATCTCTACTAAAAATACAAAACTTATCTGGGCACAGTGGCACACGCCTGTAATCCCAGCTACTGGGGAGACTCAGGCATGAGATCGCACCACTGCACTCCAGCTTGGGCAACAGAATGAGACTCTGTCTAAAAAGAAAAGAAAATCTATTATTGTTTTTTAAAGTTCCAACCTACTCTCCATAGCCAATTTGGGGCCAAATCCATGGACATTACTGAGCCTCTCAGCTGTCCCTCATCTCAGTCTAACTGTGAGACGAGCTCTGAAGCAGCTGTCTGAATACTTTCTCAAGTCCTCACTTCTGCCCAGCGGTGACCCAGAATTTGCTCAAGTGTTTCTGGCAAACCAATGAGGCTATAGGAAGATGGCCCTCCCTCTGCATGAGAGTCCTGTGACAGTCATCCTAGCTGTGAATGAGGATGTAACCGAGATTGCATGGCAGTTTTGACACGGGTAAAGAAACTGGCAGGTCAGGAGAGAGGGACTCTCAGAATTTTGGTAGACAGTATACAAATCTGATTCCAGATTATTCCTCTAGTCCAATGGTTCTCAACAGGAAACAGTTCTGCCTCCTGGGGACATTTTTGGTTGTCACAACTAGGGGACAGTGTTACTGGCATCTAGTGAGTAGAAGACAGGGATGCCCCACCACATGGAACATAATTCCACAACATGAAATGATCTCGCCCATAAGGTTAACAGTGCCCAGGCAGAGAAGCCTGCTCTAGCCACATGACGGGTCTTTTTTTTTTTTTTTTTTTTTGAGACGGAGTCTCGCTCTGTCCCCCAGGCTGGAGTGCAGTGGCGCAATCTCGGCTCACTGCAAGCTCCGCCTCCCGGGTTCACGCCATTCTCCTGCCTCAGCCTCTCTGAGTAGCTGGGACTACAGGCGCCCGCCACCACACCCGGCTAATTTTTTTTGTATTTTTAGTAGAGATGGGGTTTCACCGTGGTCTCGATCTCCTGACCTCATGATCCGCCCACCTCAGCCTCCCAAAGTGCTGGGATTACAAGCGTGAGCCACCACGCCCGGCCGAACATGACGGGTCTTAAAAAGAAGAGGGCTCTGGGAATAAAATCTGAAGAGCTACTTCTCTAAACCATGCATTGTATCAAGAGCCAAATAGCACTGCTTCCACCAAGGAAGCATAACACAAGGAGTGGAATTCTCACTTGCTGGCTCAAGGCCTTGCACACTCAAAGGCTTTGGCAAGAATATTCAGGGGGCCCTCTGGTGTATTAATTGGGGATGCTTTGGGCTGCATTTAAAATAATACATGCCTAAGAGTGGCCTGCATGATAAAAGCTAGGGAAGTGGATTTGGTTGAGCAGATCTTGTCTCTGTCCCCTGTCCATCCAAATGATAGACGTTGTCTTATAAGTATGCCCAAGCGGGGTCTCTGTGTGGTTCCCTGAACTCCTAACAAGCCAGCAGGGTAGACTTGCAGCCAAGCCTCTGACCAGTTGTCCAGGGTCTCAAACAGCTCTGTGCAAGAGAATGTGCCTAGCTCAGTCCGAAACCATCCAATGGCAACAGCAGTAAAGGCTTTACAGCTTCTAAGTGAACATCAGCAAGTATGAAGGGCAACTCATCATCTGCAAAAGCTCTCTACAAAATTATCCACCAATCTTCCTTCCCACCTCCATCCTTGCAACCTCATCCACCCCTTTATTCCTGAAGGAGGCACCACAGGAAGGAAGGTTAGTGAAATCAACAGAGCGTCTACTCGCCCTACAAACGTGGCAACCTGCTGGTGGGCAGGCAGTAGTCTGCAAGGCTGTAGTAACGGGGGTGGGACTGGGACCTCGTCCACTGTGGCCCCTCTGTCTCCCACACTTCCTGTTTGTGTTTCCCTTCCTCTTTTCCCTCCTGCAGATGGTTAGCTGCTTCGATTGTTTCACCCGTAGGACCAGTCCAAACCACAGAGCTTGGCACCACCTTCCAACCTCCCATTTGCCAACGTCTGTTTATCAGATCCAAGGCGTGCTCTTAAGGGCCGATAGTCTGACAGGATCTCTGTTTTCAAGCCGGCGAGGGAAGTCCAACTGTTATATAAGGCCATATCGAGCCCCATTCATTCCTCCAGCGGTAAAGTGCTTTTGGAAACAGGATGGTAATTGGCAAGATGACAATCACTGTGCAGCAGGCTGGCTCAAATGAAATGACAGCCCTTTCTGTCATGTTGTGGTAAATCTCAGCCTCTCTGCTCCTTGGAACCAGTCTGAGGGTCCCAGTGGGTAGGAGAGGAGGGGAGGTGGCAGAAGAGAATAGAGTGACCTCTTCAGAACACTGATTGTGTCAGTTAAATCCTGCTAAACTTTGTCACTGGCTTTACAGTGCTCCAAGGATGAAATCTTTGAATGGCTGTAGGTGACGGGTTTTGTTTGTTTTTTGAGATGGAGTCTGTCCCTGTCACCCAGGCTGGAGTGCAGTGGCACAATCTTGACTCACTGCAACCTCTGCCTCCTGGGTTCAAGCGATTCTCATGCCTCAGCCTCCCGAGTAGCTGGGATTACAGGCGCCCGCCACCACGCCCGGCTAATTTTTGTATTTTTAGTAGAGACGGGGTTTCACCGTATTGGCCAGGATGGTCTCGAACTCCCAACCTTGGGTGATCTACCTGCCTAGGCCTCCCAAAGTGCTGGGATTATAGGCGTGAGTCACTGCACCCGGCCCATAGGTGACATTTTTTAATCTAGCCCTGGGACCTCAGCATTTCCTCTCCCACCTCCCTGCTCCTCCTTCACAGGGCACTGTCATGCTGGCCTGAGGCTCCTCCGTCCCTCTCTGGGCTTTGGCATACATCGGCCTTCTGCCTGGGACACTATTCTCTCTGCTTCGCATCTGGTCAAATTCTGCTCAAGCTTTGGGGCTCCCCCCAGCAAAGACATCCCTGGCAAACCAGGTCAAAGCCTCTTTTTAAAAGCAACCAGAGCACCCCTTCTCTTCATTTATCACACTTATCACAGCTGTACCTGCTCATCCATTCATCGAGTCATTTGGTTATTGCCTGCCATCTGTCTCCCAGTTAGACCATGAGCTGCAGGAGACAGACTGTATTAGTCAGAGTTCTCTTAGACGGACAGAACTAACAGGATATATATGGGGAGTTTATTAAGTATTAACTTACACGATCACAAGGTCCCACAATAGGCCGTCTGCAGGCTGCAGAGCAAGGAGAGCCCGTCTGAGTTCCAAAACTGAAGAACTTGGAGTCCCATGTTCAAGGGCAGGAAGCATCCAGCACTGGAGAAAGATGTAGGCTGGGAGGCTAGGCCAGGCTCTCTTTTCACATTTTTCTGTCTGCTTTATGTTCCCTGGCACCTGATTAGGTGGTGCCCACCTGATTAAGGGTGGCTCTGCCTTCCCCAGCCCGCTGACTCAAATGTTAATCTGAGTTAACACCCACAGACACTCCCAGGATCAATAGTGCACCCTTCAATCCAATCAAGTCAACACTCAGTATTAAGCATCACACAGACCATGCCTCTTTTGGCTTCAGCATCATATCTCAGCACCTAAAACACATGCAGCTCTCGATAAGTGTTTCTGAATTCCTCTAAAAGTGTCCTGGGGTGCAGAAAAGTTCCCCATGAGAATTCATTTTCAAGCAAAGAATCTCAGACTAAGCAAGGTGTGTGTTTCTTTGTAGGTTAAGTCCCTGTGGCTTCCCCACAAACCCTAGGGCCTCCCTTTATAGCACTTGTTGTGCTGTCTTGGTTTGAGTATCAATATTAATATTATGTCTTCCTCAGCTGGGCACGGCTGCTCACGCCTGTAATTCCAGCACTTTGGGAGGCTGAGGTAGGTGGATCACCTGAGGTCAGAAGTTCGAGACCAGCCTGGCCAACATGGTGAAACCCCCACCTCTACTAAAAATACAAAAAATTAACCAGGCCTGGTGGCACACACCTGTAGTCCCAGCTACTCGGGAGGCTGAGGCAGGAGAATCACTTGAATGTGGGAGGGGAAGGTTGCAGTGAGCCGAGATCATGCCACTGCACTCCAGCCTAGGAAACAGAGTGAGACTCTGTCTCAAAAAAAAAAAAAAAATTAATATCATGTCTTCCTTACCTTACTGATGGTATCATAGCCCCAAAAGACACACTTACCCAAGCATCATGCAGGCAGACAGGGCCGGCCTTATGGTCGTGAGACCTGGCATGTGGCTCCGCATTCGTAAGGGCCCAGCACTGCATTCGATGCTCTGCTTTCTTGAAAGTCTGAATATTTGGCCTAGCGCGGTGGCTCATGAATGTAATCCCAGCAGTTTGGGAGGCCGAGGCGGGTGGATCACAAAGTCAGGAGATCGAGACCATCCTGGCTAACATGGTAAAACCCCATCTCTACTAAAAATACAAAAAATTAGCCAGGCGTGGTGGCACGTGCCCATAGTCCCAGCTACTCAAGAGGCTGAGGCAGGGGAATCGCTTGAACCCGGGAGGCAGAGGTTGCAGTGAGCCAAGATTGCATCACTGCACTCCAACCTCGGAGACTGAGCGAGACTCCGTCTCAAAAAAAAAAAGCACAAAATAAGAAACAAAGAAAAACAAAAAAAAGAAAGAAAAGAAAGTCTTAATGTTTGAACAAGGGGCCTCACAAATCACGCGGACAGCCCTCCAGGCCACTGTGTCTTGATCATAGTGCCTCGCCCACAGCAGTGCTCAGAAAATATGGCTTGACCAACTACCCTGTCAAAAGGGAAGGCGGTCTGGGCCAAACCAGTCCAATCTTCAGTGGTGCCTAGAAGAAAAGGACACCAACTTTCAAGTGACACAATCCTGACTTGAACCTCAGTCCCACCCTTCAAGCTTCGGGACCCCATCTAAGCCTCTGACCAGCTCCAAGGCTCAGCTTCCTCATCTGCAAGATGGGGACAGCTATATGGTGAAGGCTGGACAAACAGTGCAGGGCTTGGGTCACAACAGGTGGCTGCCATCCTGCCACAGGTATGGGATCAGACATTTACTGCTTCACATGTCTTCTCCACTTGATTGAAATAATCAAATTGACATTCACTGGAGGCTTCTATATGCCAGACACAGTCCTAAATAGTGCACATGTACTCACCCATTTACGTCTCACAGCAACCCATAAGGTGGAGACTATCATTATCTCCTGTTTACAGTTTAAGAAACCCAGGCACAGAGAGATTAGGTAAGGAGTCCAAAACACACAGCTATTAGGTTGGTGCAAAAGTAATTGTGGTTTTTGCCATTGAAAGTAATGTAAAAATCTGTTATTACTTTTGCACCAACCTAATAGAAAGTGGGTCTGGGATTTGAAGCCAGGCACACAGGCTCCAGCCCCTCTACTCTTTTTTTATTTTTGTATTTTTCGTAGAGACAGGGTTTCTTCATGTTCTCCAGGCTGGTCTTGAACTCCTGGGCTCAAGTGATGCACCCGCCTCGGCCTCCCAAAATTCTAGGATTACAGGCGTAAGCCACTGCGCCTGGCCCACCAGGCCCTATATTCTTAACCTCTGTTATGTCCCTGTTTAATGCGATGCCTAAATGATTTTCTCTCCTTCCTTTTTCTTTCTTGCATTAGAAAACTCCAATCTTTGATGAGAGGGAAGGACAGCTCCCCCTCACACCCACAAACACCCCTAGAAAGGCAAATACTTTCCCTGGCCTGTAGCAGTGGCTGACACTTGAGCACACCCCGATTCAACATCTAGAACAGGAGCCCACGGTTTGGTTTTGAGCAACTTGGGCTTTGATGTGTATGGACCTTCCAGGTCTATGGCACAAGACACGAGGGCTGCAGATGAGTGAAGACGGCCCGAAAGAGGGGCGCGGGGTTTCCTGGATGGGCTGGTGGCTGGAATCCTATTCCAGAAAGTCCCAGATGGGCACCTCCAGGGAAGGGTTTGATGAATGGGCCTTGACTGAGTCCCTAGGAACTCAGAGTGTTTACGTCCATCAAAATAAAAACCATATGAGGCCGGGCATGGTGGCTTATGCCTGTAATCCTAACACTTTGGGAGGCCAAGGCGGGTGGATCACCTGAGGTCAGGAGTTTGAGACCAGCCTGGCCAACATGGTGAAACTCCATCTCTACTAAAAATACAAAAATTAGCCGGGCATGGTGGCACGTGCCTATAATCCCAGCTACTCAGGAGGCTGAGGCAGGAGAATCGCTTAAACCCAGGAAGTGGAGGTCATGGTGAGCAAAGATTGCGCCATTGCACTCCAGCCTGGGCAATAAGAACAAAACTTCATCTCAAAAAAAGAAAAGAAAAAGATCATATAAAGCCATGGAATAAAATGTGGTTATTTAGAATGTGGCCAACTTCCATGAATGCAAAATTAAGAGATTCCCTATAGGTTTTCTGACTCTCTCTCCCTCTTTCTCTGTGTGTGTGTTGCGTGTGTGTGTTGCATGTGTGCACTGAGTGTGACCATGCTTTGCATGTGCAAAGTCAGCCCACAACTCTCTCCCATTGACCACCCAGACTTCTCTTGGAGGAGAACTTCCCACAACTCTCCACCTCATATGGCATATCCACTTGCTTACTGTCTGCCATCTGCCCCACTCAAATGCAGGAGCCAGAAGAACAGAGCTTTGTCTCCTGTTCCCTTAAGGATCCCTCGTGGTAGATGTTTAATGTACATGTGCTTCTGAATGAATGAGACAGTCAGGGAATGAACGACAGAATGAACTGTCAGCACTTGGGACCTGTGTCAAACCCAAAGGGGATGGGAGATCCTGGGATGCTCAGCAGGGTGGGGAGGGGGAGCCTCCCTACTTGCCCTTGAAGGGGAGACTTGAACCCCTTGGGCTGGACCCTGGGTAGTGAGCCCGTCACGATGCTGTGAGGGAAGACTCATGCCTGACGCAGTCCTTCACACGGATAGGCCCACTTCTTAGTCCCACCAAGGCCCCTTATGGTCCTGGGTGACTGATTGTTTTACTGCTAGAAGATTCTTCTTCCCCCAACTCCCTTAATTGCCCAGAAGCCTCTTTAGCACCTTTCCGAGTTTCAAACATCTGTGCATCCATCTGACTACACGCAGCACCAGCGCTGACAAGCTCTCGCCACCTGATGAAATCACATCCCCGGGAGCAGAACTGGCTGAGTCTGGGCCTGGCAAAGGTGATACCTGCCTCTTGCTGGCTCCCGGAGATCCGCTGGGGGCAGACCTCTCGCTGAGATGGGTGCTCCTCGCAAGGGCTTACAGTTGGCACCTGGGGCTCCAGCAGGGAGAGGCCGGGTCTCTGCTGGTCAAGAACCTGAGCCCCCACCCCTGGAGGAGGGATTCACCCTGCATGTCCCACATCACCAGCTCTCAGTGCCTGCCAGCCCAGCTCCTCTCCGCATGCAGTGTCTAGACCAAGCTCCTGGCCCAAAGCAGGGCTCTGCATTTGGCTTTGGGGGATGGCAACTGGCTGCTCCAGGCCTCTGTGGAGCTTGCAAAGCAGTGACCCTGGGAGGACCCACCTCACAGATGTGTCCCTTTGGCCCAAGCAGTCAATTGGTTACTGTTAATGGTGTTGTTACTATTAATTTATTGGCAACAATTTAAGTTGGAAGGAATTGCGCATTAAGTTTGAATCATGTGAGATTACTATTTCTGTGAAATGATCAAATACTGGCAACTTTAGACGGTTATGCTAATGTAAGTTGAGATTTTTCTGCTCAGTCCTGAAAAACTGTGGGCTGGAGTGGGATGGCAGGTGCCCACTGTAGACCAAAACACATTGGTTTACCCCAGGCCTCAACAGTCCCTTTTGTTCCCCAGTCTAGACTTGCTGCCTGCCAGATGCCACATGTGCCAGGACAGCTTTGCTTATGGTAGAGTTCTTTCTTTCTTCCTTCTTTTCTTCCTTTTTTTTTCTTCCTTCCTCCCTCCCTCCTTTCCTTCTTTCTTTCTCTTTCTTTTCTTTATTTCTTTTTCTTCCTTCCTTCCCTCCTTCATTTATTTTTCTTTTTTCCCTTCTTTCTTTCCTTCCTTCCCTCCTTCATTTATTTTTTTCTTTCCTTTTTTCCTTTCTTTCCTTCTTTCTTTCTTCCTTCCTTCTTTCTTTCCTGCCTTCCCTCCTTCATTTATTTTTCTTTCTTTCCTTTTTTCCTTTTTCTTTCTTTCCTTCTTTCTTCCTTCCTTTTCTTTCATTCTTTCCTTCCTTCCCTCCTTCCTTTCTTTATTTTTCTTTCTTTCCTTTTTTCCTTTCCTTCCTTCCCTCCTTCATTTCTTTATTTTTCTTTCTTTCCTTTTTTCCTTTCTTTCCTTCCTTCCCTCCTTCTTTTATTTATTTTTCTTTCTTTCCATTTTCCCTTTCTTTCTTCTTTTATTTTCCTTTCTTTATTTTCTCCCTTCCCTTTTTTCTTTTCTTTTTTTATCTCTTTCTCCCTTCTTTCTTTTTCTTTTTTCTTTCCTTCCTTCCTTCTACTGCTTCCATTCACTGTTTATTTGTCTGGTCTTTCATCCACCCATTCATGGGTTGATTCATTCACTCATTCATTCAATAAGACATTTTGAGTGCTTCCTGCGCATCAGGCATTGTTCTTGGCACTGAGAATAAAGCATGGAACAAGACAGCAAAACCAGAAAAAAACAGATTACAAATGTATATGAATACATAAATTGCATAGCTTGTGGCTGGTGATAAACGCTAATACGAAAATTCCAGCAGGAAAATGGGTTAAGAGTGCTGTGGGTGGGTAAGGAAGGCCTCACTGGGAAGGTGGCGCTGGGGAAAACCTGCAGAAGGGGAGGGGTGAGCGCGGGAAGAGCCTACCAGCTGGAGGGAGCGGCAGAGACAAAGGCCCTGAGGCTGGAGCATGTCTGGGCGATCCTGGTGAAGGGGAAAGAGACTTTCTTGCAGGGCTCTTGCCTCTGTGAAAGCCTGGGGAGGGAGGCAGAGGGCTGAGTGTCTTGGGAGAAAGGAGTGGGGGAATGTTTTCTTTCCATCACCATTTCTGCGAGTTGTGCGGCCCCTGTCTATGCCTGTGACCCCTGCACTGTGGTGATGTCTTTTAAGTGGAACAAGAGGTCCAGGAGGCTGAGAAGGAGAAGGCGGAGAAGGGTCTACTCCTTCCCCAATTCCTATCGGTAGGGTTGTCACATAATTCTCCAACTAAACTGGGACTCTGTGCTGCAGAGCCCGGCCAGAGCCCAGGCCCCGTCCCCTCTCTCACTGATGCTCAAGTGGCTTCTCTGCTTTCGTCCGCTTTCTGTCCACTGTCAGCAGTCCTGGGCCTGAGATGAGCTTCAGGGGACAGGAGTTTTCTCCTTAAGAAAGGATGCAAGGATACAGGGAGCCAAACTGTCTCCCTCACCAGCTGGAGGGATAAAAATGAGAACCCTGCTTGCAGTGGGCAATTAGGTGAAATGCCTTTAATATCTGGTGAGACCACTGACCCAGCAAGTCCAGTGCAAGGAAACTGTCTTAAGAAATAAATCCTTAGACAAGTGTATACTCAGCTTCAAGGATATTTGCCACAGCTTAATTCAAAATAATGTTTAAGTGAAAATAACCTACACAGCAGGAGGGAGTTAAACACACTGTGATCTCGCTGTGTACTTGAATACAATCCTCACGCTATAGAATGCAAAATTACATGGAGACCCAAGGGCATTCTGCTGTGTAAAAAAAAAGTCTCAAAAGGTTCTGTGATGTCTAATTCCATTTATCTAACATTCTTTTGTTTGTTTTTTTGTGTGTGTGTTTGTTTTGTTTTTGTTTTTGAGATGGAGTCTTGCTCTATCGCCCAGGCTGGAGTGCCATGGTACCATCTCAGCTCACTGCAGCTTCTGCCTCCCGGATTCAAGCTATTCTTCCATCTCAGCCTCCCAAGTAGCTGGGATTACAGGCACCTGCCATCATGCCTGGCTCATTTTTATATTTTTAGTAGAGATGGGGTTTCACCATTTGGCCAGGCTGGTCTTGAACTCCTGAACTCAGGCGATCCGCCCACCTTGGCCTTCCAAAGTGCTGGAATTACAGGCATGAGCCACTGCACTCAGCCTATCTAATATTCTTTTAGTGACAAAATTATAGAGATGGAGAACAGATGAGTGGCTGTCAGGATGGAAAGGAATGGAAAGCGACTGTGTCTGTAGAAAGGGCAGATGAGGGGGTCGATGTGATGGAGCTCGATATAAACAGCATGCTTCCGTTCGCACAGATTCACATATGCAAGCCTAATTCTCAGTGTGACGGTATTCGGATGGTATTAGGAGGTGGGGCCTTTGAGAGGTGATTTGGTTATGAAGGTGGGGCCCTCATATTTGGGATTACAAGAGACAGCAGAGATGATTTTCCTTCTGGCCTTGGTGAGGACACGACCAGAGGGTGGATAGCTGCAAACCAAGGATCCAAGGTTAAGCACATTGTGATCTGGCTGGTCATAGATACTGGGTCTGCCAGCACCTTGATCTTGGACTTCTCAGCATCCAGAACTGTGAGAAGTAAATATGGACTGCTGTATCCACCCGGTCTAGGGTGTTATTTGTCACAGCAGCCCAAACTGACTAAGACAGAATGGTCCCGTGTCTTGACCTGTGGTGTGGGCCACACCAACCTACACGTGTGATAAAATGATACAGGACTAAATACACACAAGCGCGTGCAGGAACAACTGGGGGCATCCAGCTGGGTGGGAGGTTGTATCGACGTCCACCTCCTGATTGTGATACTGCACTCCGGTTATGCACGAACTTACCATTTGGGGAAACTTGGTGAAGAATACGAGAGACCCCCCCTGAATTATTCCTTTCAATTGTATGTGAATCTACAAGTATCTCTAAAAAAATTGGGATTTTTTTGTTGTTGTTGTTGTTTGAGACGGAGTCTCGCTCTGTCACCCAGGCTGGAGCTCAGTGGCGCGGTCTCGGCTCACTGCAAGCTCCACCTCCCAGGTTCACACCATTCTCCTGCCTCAGCCTCCCAAGTAGCTGGGACTACAGGTGGCCGCCACCACGCCCAGCTAATTTTTTGTATTTTTTTAGTAGAGACGGGGTTTCACTGTGTTAGCTAGGATGGTCTCGATCTCCTGACCTCGTGATCCACCCGCCTCAGCCTCCCAAAGTGCTGGGATTACAGGCGTGAGCCACCGAGCCCAGCCAAAATTGGTTTTTTTTTTAAACAGAGTTTCACTCTGTCACCCAAGCTGGAGTGCAATGGCTCACTACAACCTCTGCCTCTGCTCCCGGGTTCGAGTGATCCTCCCACCTCAGCCTCCTGAGTAGCTGGGACTACAGGTGCACACCACCACGTCTGGCTGATTTTTGTATTTTCAATAGAGACGAGGTTTCGCCATGTTGCCCAGACTGGCCTTGAACTCCTGCCCTCAAGTGATCCGCCCACCTCAGCTTCCCAAAGTGCTGGGATTACAGATGTGAGCCACCATGCCTGGCCCAAAAAAAAAAAATTTTTTTTTTTTTTGAGACCGAGTCTCACTCTGTCGCCCAGGCTGGAGTGCAGTGGCAGAATCTTGGCTCACTGCAACCTCTGCCTCCTGGGTTCAAGTGATTCTCCTGCCTCAGCCTCCTGAGTAGCTGGGACTACAGGCATGCACCACCACACCTGGCTAATTTCTGTATTTTTAGTAGAGATGGGGTTTCACCATGTTGCCCAGGCTGGTCTCGAACTCCTGGCCTCAAGTGATCTGCCCACCTTAGTTTCCCAAAGTGCTGGGATTACAGGTGTGAGGTACCGCACCGGGTCCCCAATTTTTTTTTAATATTACAAGAAGACACAGAGGGTCGTGCCCATCTACAGTACATTAGTTTGCATGCCTGGGAATATAGGGGTGAGTGGCGAGTGAACAGCAGGGTGCCCGGTGCTGGGGAGGGCTCCGGGAGGTGAGCCAAGCCTGCTGCTGACCCAACAGCAGGGAGTCTCCGCTGCAGAGGCCTGCTCTGTGACTGTCTGTATATTCCCATTTCTCCCAGTGAAAATGGGCTGTGTTTACATAAATTAAAGAATGGCTGGGCACAGTGTCTCATGCCTATAATCCAAGCACTTTGAGGGGGCTGAGGCAGGCAGATTGCTTGAGTCCAGGAGTTCAAGACCAGCCTGGGCAACATGGCATAACCCCATCTCTACTAAAAATACAAAAAATTAGCTGGGTGTGGTGGTGCACGCCTGCAGTCCCAGCTACTCTGGGGACTGAGGCAGAAGGATCGCTTGAGTCTGGGAGGTCAAGGCTGCAGTGAACCCTGATCATGCCACTGAACTCCAGCCTCGATGACAGAGTGAGACCCTGTCTCAAAAAAAAAACAAAACAAAGCACAACTTTCTTGGAAGAGAAAGAAACTCATAAATCTCTGATTAAAAGGAGGAAGCATTACTTTGTATAGACTCAAGATCCTCACCCCAGGACAAACTGTCCACCTCCTGATTTTCCAGCACCCCCAGCCTCCCAGCCATGCCCAGCTCACAGCCTCCCAGCCATGCCCAGCTCACTCCATTTTCTGTCTATACACACCCTATCCATTCTTTGTGGCTCCGTTCAAATCATGTCTTCTCCGGGAAACCACCTCAAGCGCCTGACCCCAAACAGTCTCCCAGCACAGCATAACCCTTCCATGAGGAATTCCTCCAAGGTGGGGGTTGATCTTTTTCACCTTAGTATCCCCAATATTTATTAACACAGAGCCAGTTCCCTGTGCGGGCTCCATACATTACCAAGGAAGGAAGCCCGAGTCAAGGGTAAGAGTTGGTTTGACCCCTGATTCCAACACAACAAGCTGTGGGACTGTGAACGGGCGACATCCTCTCTGATCCTCAATATCTTCATCTTTAAATTAGGGAATGATAGCTATGACATTCATAAAGATAACACAAGATTCAACATAATAATTTTACCTAGTAATTGCTAGAGAGTTTGGAAACCAGGCACGTTAAGTGCCCAGTGCAGTGGCTTGCTTAGTAATGCGTTGTTTTTACTACTAATAAAGAATGACTAAAAAAAGCAAGCTGTGGGCGTGCCGTGTGTAAACACACCGCTCAAGGAGCCCCTGAAACACTTGTCAGAGGCCGCATGCTGTCCCCAAGGTTGCCTGTGGGATCTGCAACCCCAGACCAGAAGTAAAACAGCAGCAGCAGCAAGGAGGAGAGGAGGAGGGAGGGGAGGAGGAGAAGGGAGAGGAGGAGGAAGGGGAGGAGGAATAGGAGGAGGAAGGAGAGGAGGAATAGGAGGAGGAGGGTGAGGAGGAGAGAGAGAAGGGAAAGGAGGAGAGGAGGAGGGAGAGGAGGAGGGAAAGGGAGAGGAGGAGGAAGGGGAGGAGGAATAGGAGGAGGAAGGAGAGGAGGAATAGGAGGAGGAGGGTGAGGAGGAGGAGAGAAGGGAAAGGAGGAGAGGAGGAGGGAGAGGAGGAGGGAAAGGGAGAGGAGGAGGAGAGGGAGGGAGAGGAGGAGGGGAAAGGAGAGGAGGAGGGGAGGGAGAGGAGGAAAGGGAGAGGAGGGGGAGAGGAGAAGGAGGGGGGAGAGGAGAAGGAGGGGGGAGAGGAGAAGGAGGAGGGAAGGAGGAGGAAAGGAGGGAGAGGAGGAGGGGGAGGGGAGGAGGAGGGAGAGGAGGAGGTGGGAGGGGAGGAGGAGGGAGAGGAGGAGGAGGGAGAGGAGAGGAGGAGGAGGAGGGAGAGGAGAAGGGAGGGGAGGAGAGGGGAGGAGGGAGAGGAGGAGGAGGAGAGGAGGAGAGGAGGAGGGAGAGGAGAGAGAGGAGGAGGAGGGAGAGGAGAAGGGAGGGGAGGAGAGAGGGGAGGAGGGAGAGGAGGAGGAGGGAGAGGAGAAGGGAGGGGAGGAGAGAGGGGAGGAGGGAGAGGAGGAGAAGGGAGAGGAGGAGGGAGAAGAAGGAGAGGAGGAAGAGGGGAGGAGGAGGGAGAGGAGGAGGGACAGGGAGGAGGAGGGAGGAGGGGAGGAGGAGGGGAGGGGAGGAGGAGGGAGAGGAGGGAGAGGGGAGGGAAGGGGAGGGACAGAAAGAGAGGGAGAGGAAGGAAGACAGGAAAAGGGGGAAGAGAAGCCGGAGGGGAGTGGGAAGAGGAAGAGGGAAGGAACAAAGGAGGGGGAGGAGAAGGAGGGGAAAGGAAGAAAAGAGGTAGAGGGGAAGGGGGAAGGAGAAGCGGGGGAAGAAGGAGCAGTAGGGAAAGAGAAATAAGCCCCCATGGATCATGTGTGTGTGTCAGGCCCCTCCTCAATGCTCCACGTGTACCTCTCATTTAATCTTCATAAAAACCTATGACGTGTTGGCCTCCACTCCCAAATTCACCTGAAGGTCTAAGATGGCGGTCCCAGTCCTCTAAACATCATGGCATAAATGAGGAAAGGAAAGGAGTAGGACCCTGCCCAGAAGCCCCACACATCAACTCCTGCTTATGTCCCATTGGCTGGACTTGGGCACGTGGTCTTGGGAAGCTGCAAGGGGGCCTGGAAAATGCTGTCTGTATTTGAACGACCTTGTGGCCAGCTAGAGATCGTGGGTTCTTTTGTTAAAAAGCAGAGTGTCAGCTGGGTGTGGTGGCTCACACCTGTAATCCCAGCACTTTGGGAGGCTGAGGTGGGCAGATGTACGCACTCAGGAGTTCAAGGCCAGCCTGGGCAACACAGTGAAATCCTGTCTCTGCAAACTATATAAAAGGTAGCTGGGCATGATGGCATGCACCTATAGTCCCAGCTACTTGGGGGGCTGAGGCAGGAGGATCACTTGAGCCTGAGAAGCCAAGGCTGCAGTAAGTGGTCATCACATCACTACATTCCAGCCTGGGCAACAGAGCAAGACTCTGTCTAAAAAAAACAAAAAACAAAAAGCAGAGTATCGGCTATTTTTATATGAGGAAACTGAGGCACAGGGAGGATACGTACCTTGCCCACACAGCTTGTAAGTGAAGGAGTTTGCAGGAAATAGAATAAAAGCCCCCTAAGACATAGCAGGTCCTAATCCCCAGAACCTGTAAATGTTACCTTCTAAAAGAGGATCATTGCAGGTGTGGTTAAAGAGCTGGAGATGCGGGTGATCCTGGCTTAGCCAAGGCGGCCCTAACTGCAATCACATGCAGTTTAAGAAGAGGAGGGCAGAAGCAGAGATGGAGATGTGGGATTTGAAGATTGCAGTGGCCACAAGTCAAGTGACACCAGGAACCATCAGAAGCTAGGCCAGGCAAGGGGCCTCCCCTGGAGCCTCTGCAGAGAGCGCAGCCCAGCCCAGCCCACACCGTGATTTCAGCACAGTGATACTGACTTCGGGCTTCTGGCCTCCAGAACTGTGGGGCAATAGGTTTCTGTTGTTCCTTTTTTTTTTTTTTTTTTTTGAGACAGAGTCTTGCTCTGTCGCCCAGGTTGGAGTGCAGTGGCACAGTCTCGGCTCACTGCAAGCTCCGCCTCCCAGGTTCACACCATTCTCCTGCCTCAGCCTCCCGAGTAGCTGGGACTACAGGCACCAGCCACCACGCCCAGCTAATTTTTTTGTATTTTTAGTAGAGACGGGGTTTCACCATGTTAGCCAGGATGGTCTCGATCTCCTGACCTCGTGATCCACCGGCCTCGGCCTCCCAAAGTGCTGGGATTACAGGCGTGAGCCACCGCGCCCGGCCTAGGTTTCTGTTGTTCTAAGCCACCAAGTTCATGTTAGTGTGTCCTGGGAGCCCCAAGAAATGCACCCAGATTCCAGGCAAACCCAGGCAGCCCAAGGTCAGCCTCTGTGGTCTTTATCTCTGAGTCGCCAGGAGCTCCAAAGGGAACTGCAATGGAGGAAACCCTCCCAGCATTTTGGGTCAGAGACCCTAGCCCTGAAGACCTGCCCCTGCCCCCGTGTCTGGCTGAGACCCCAGAGAGCAAGCGAGGAGGAGGAGGCTCATCATTTCGCCAGTGGTCCTGGCCCCCGAGCCATCGGATCCTACATTCGGCTATGTCCCCAGCAATCCCCCTGGTCCGTGGGCCGGAGTGAGTGACAGGGAGGGGCCTGATTGAAGAATGAGCTCACAGGGAGGGATATTTATTCTATCGAGAGCCGTCATCAGCTTCTGAGTGGTGCCCACGCGCTGAGCCAAGAGGTTTAGGAGTGGCCAAGCGAACTCCTGCAGCTTGTGGGCAAATCTCGTGGGGTGTCAACAAGCTCAGGCTTTCTTCTCTCTCTTTTTAAAGAGCATTTCTTTCTTTGCCTCTCTCTGCCTGTCTATTTTCTATCATATCCTAAGCCTCACCAAATTGTATTCCCAGAAGATGAGGCTGATAAGCCACCCAGAAATCTGAGGAGTCTCCATTTTTTTCCCATTTGAGACAGGGTCTCACTGTGTCACTCAGACTGGAGTGCAGTGGCATGATCACAGCTCACTGCAGCGTTGAGCTCCTGAGATCAAGCAACCCTCCTGCCTCAGCCTCCCACATAGGTGGGACCACAGGCGCGCACCCCATGTCTAATTTTTTTTTTTTTTTTTTGTAGAGATGAAGTCTATGCTGCCCAAGTTGGTCTCAAACACCTGGCCTCAAGCAATCCTCCCTCCTCAGCCTCCCAAAGTTTTGAGATTGCAGGTGTGAGCCACCACACTCGGCCTGGGTGGTGTCATCACAGTCCACCTTTCACTCTGCCCCACATCCCACCCATCCTGTGGATTTTCCTTCCTCAACATCTTTCAATGCCATGCACTTTCCTCCCTCGCCGCCACCACCCCCATCCTGGCCTACGCCTCCTCCACCTCTCTCCTGCCATCCCCATCCTGGCCGAGGCCCCCTCCACCTCTCTCCTGCCTCCTAACTGTCTCCTGATTCCAAACTGGCCTCCTTCAAGCCTTCTTCATGCTGCTGGAGTCCTTTTTGCCAAGTGAAAATCATATCTGGCCATTGTCATTGATGGAATGGTGTTCCCCACAAAATTCATGTCCACCAGAACCTCAGAATGTGACTATTTGAAAATAGGGGCTTCCCAAACGTACTTGGTTAAGATGAGGTTATTTTGGATTAGGGTGGACACTAAACCCAATGAGTGGTGTCCTTATAAGAAGAGGAGAGGACACACAGAGATACACAAACAAAGCCCATTCGAAGATGGAGGCAGAGATGGGAGCAACACAGGTGCAAACTGAGGAACGCCAGGATGGATGGGAGCCACCAGAAGCCAGACCAGGCAAGGAAGGACTTCCCTAGGGACTTTGGAGGCAGCGTGGCTCTGCCAGCACCTTGGTTTCTGACTTGTAGCCTCCAAAAGTGTGAGAATAGATTTCTGTTGTTTTAGGGCATCCTTGGGAGATGAACACAGTCCCCCTGACCTCGCCCCCCAGCTTCACTCCCACCGAGCATCCGGGGGCTCTCGGGATAATGAAGAGGCTCATGTCCTTGGCTTCCAAACTCCTCTAAGTTTTGTCCCAGCTCACCAGCTCGGCCCATCCCCCGCCTGCTGTCCTCCTCTCTGCTCTCTGCTTTTAGTCCCTTGATTCTTCCATGCTCCCTGCCTCCACCATCTATTTTCTTGATACTCCCTCTGCCTAGAATTCTCCATTGAGAAGGGTTTGCATGGCAGGGAGAGGGATGGGGACTGAGGCCACATGCCAGGTGCTTCAGTTCTCCCTTGGTCCACAGCTGCATGGACCCAGCAGAGTGAGGGCGGACCTGAAAGAGAACTTGGATCCCATTGCTTACTGATTTTTCCAAGACCTTCTAGGTGCTTTCTGTTTCTGAATACCCAGCCTAGTGTCCTTGACTTCACAAAGTGCGTCTGAAATGCCAACCATATATGGATTTTTTTTCAAGAGCGTGTCTGTTTCAGCTCCAATTTCTGAACATGACTTGTTGGGCATTTTCCATCTGGCACCTCGACAACCACATTCTGTGACTTCCAGGTCATCCCGCATCTACTTGCTTCACTTTCTCACTGTGAAAGGCCCTTTGTTACTCCCAGGAAGTGTCACTAAAACAATGGACAGTTAATTTCACTCCTTTCCTGGGGCTGGACTCAGACGAGGAGGGAGAGGAGGCTCTGTCTCCAGTCTCCCCAGGGGAGGGAGAGAAGGGCCGTTGGGATGAGGCTGTTTCCTTCCAACAGAATGTAAGCTCCATGCAGGCCGAGGGCTCAGCTTGTTTCCTGTTGCCCCCAGAGCCCAGCCCTAGAGAGTTGAGTGAATTCGTTACGGTGGACATCTCTTGTTCCGTGCCCAGCATCCACTCAGCTTTCTCCATGTTCCTTGGTTTCCTCAATTTGTGGGCCCTTCGATTACTTTGTTCCTTAATTTCTTTGGCCCGGCCCGTGGGGAATATTGAGAGCGGGAGCCACGCAGACCGTTCTATTCCATGAGCTCGGGGATAAGCACGTGACCCAGTCTAACCCAAAGACTCACAAGGAGACTGACACCGGGATCCCCGGAAGGTTCTCGCTGTTCCCTTCTTCTGGAATCAGGAAGCCCACGTGGCCCTGGAGCTCCTGGCCGCCATCTTGTGAGATGGAAAAAGTGGGGCCAATACAGAGGAGAGAGAAGCCTCATCGTTTTGTTCAACTAGAGCCCTGCATCCAGCCTTCCCTAAAGCCGGATTTGATTCACCTCTGGCTTATGATTCTGTCACATAAGTCATTAATTCTTTCCTTCAATTAGGTTTTTGGACCCATGCAGCCAAAATAGGCCTGTTGGATCTATGAGTGAATGAATGGATGGACAGATGAAGAGCTAAGCTCCAGTTCAAGCCAATGAGTATGTTCAGTGCCTGCCACACATCCACTCCATCCCTCCTGATTCCCAGCCTCCTGCCACTTCTCTGCCTCCTCCCTGCTCCTATAACACACAGCTTCCTGATCTCCCAGTGCAGACTCTAACAGCCCGTCCGCCAGAGTCCAGCCTCCCCCAACAGCAACTTAGCACAATGCTCTCACAAGCAAAAACAATTTTCTCTCTAATAGAGATCCTAGGGGCCATTGTTAAGGTTGTACTTTTTTTTTTTCCACTCTACTACAAAAGTTAAAACTATTTCAGCTGCCATTTAGGGAGCCCTACCTATAATACACCAAACACTGCTCTGGGCCTGTATTGCAGATGGCGAAACGGAGGCTTGAAGAAATTAAGTAACTCGCCCAAGATCACACAACTTGATCATGGGCAGAAGATCCGAAACCCCAATGCCCAGAATCTATTTTTCCATTTGAAAGACAAGTCCTCAGGCCGAGCGCGGTGGCTCACACCTGTAATCCCAGCACTCTGGGGGCTGAGGCGGGCAGATCACCTGAGGTCGGGAGTTCAAGACCAGCCTGACCAACATGGAGAAACCCCATCTCTACTAAAAAATACAAAATTAGCCAGGCGTGGTGGCGCATGCCTGTAATCCCAGCTACTCGGGAGGCTGAGGCAGGAGAATCGCTTGAACCCCGGAGGTGGAGGTTGCGGTGAGCCGAGATCGTGCCATTGCACTCCAGCCTGGGCGACAAGAACGAAACTCTTGTCTCAAAGAAAAAAAAAAAAAAAGAAAGAAAGACAAGTCCTCATGGTGGCTTCTTGATGGAGGACGGGGCCGGGCCCTTCCCGAGGCCATGCTGTCGAGGGAAATGTTCTACTCTGCTGGAAATGTCCTGCAGCAGCGCTGTCCAACAGGGGGGTCACTGTGGCTCTTGAGCACTTGCACCATGGCTAGTGTGACCAAGGATCTGAACATTTTAAAGTTTATTTTTATTAATTTTAATTTAGATTTCAATTACCACACGGGGCTAGTGGCTACCAAATTGGGCAATTCCACTTTACAAACTATCTGTTGATCCGAATTAAGACTGAGCTTTGGCTGGGCATGGTGCCTCATGCCTGTAATCCCCGCACTTTGGGAGGCCGAGGTGGGCAGATCACCTGAGGTCAGGGGTTTGAGGCCAGCCTGGGCAACATGGCGAAACCCCGTCTCTACTAAAAATACAAAAATTAGCTGGGCGTGGTGGCGGGTGCCTGCAATTCCAGCTACTCAGGAGGCTGAGGCAGGAGAATCCTTGAAACCGAAGGTGGAAACTGCAATGAGCCGAGATCGCACCGCTGCACTCCAGCCTAGGCAACAAGAGCGAAACTCCGTCTCAAAAAAAAAAAGAAGACTGAGATTTGCACAGGGAACATAGAAACCTCAGTGTCTTGAGGAAGAAGGGGTCAATCCCAGTCCCTCGTGAGGTCCAGTCGTGGTAGAGTGATGGCTCATCTCTGGAAGCTCAACCTCCATAATTCCTCCCAGGACCCCACTCTGTTCCTGGAGGGGGCCATGCTCTGTCCTGCCTGGCCCAGGCTGGGCTCTCTGTCTAGAGGAGTCTCCAACCTCTCTCCCTCCAGCCCGTTGACCTGGCTAACTCCGACTCATCCTCAAGGTCTTAGCTGACATATTACTCTCACCAGGAAGCCATCTGTGTCCCCTTGGCTGGGTCCACAGAGCACACCACCCTCTCTTTTGTAACACTCAACACAATTGTAACTAACAATGTGTGAGCTGCTTGCACAGTGGTCATCTCCTGTGCTTTCCTTGAGGACAGGCACATACATGTCTGCCTTGTCCATCTCTGTATCCTGAGCACTTAGCTCAGAGTTTAATGAATATTAGATTCTCAAGAAATATTTGTCTAATGAATGAATCAGTCAATTGAGCCAAAACAATGGAAATACCAAAAGTTAAATTCTCTGTAGTTCTTCTTGGACCTAGATCATGGGAAGATAAAGTTTTTGTTTAAAGGACCAGATACAGTGGTTCACACCTGTAATGCCAGCACTTTGGGAGTCTGAGGCAGGCTGATCACGAGGTCAGGAGATCAAGACCATCCTGGCTAACACGGTGAAACCCTGTCTCTATTAAAATACAAAAAAATTAGCCGGGCATGGTGGCGGGTGTCTGTAGTCCCAGCAACTTGGAAGGCTGAGGCAGGAGAATGGCGTGAATCCAGGAGGCGGAGCTTGCAGTGAGCCGAGATCGCACCACTGCACTCCAGCCTGGGCAACAGAGCGAGACTCCCTCTCAAAAAAATAAAAATAAAGTACCAGATAGTAAATATTTTAGGCTTTGTGAACTGTACAATCTCTGTCATGACTACTCAGCTCTACCATTGCAAGGACAAAGCAGCCATAAACAATATATAAACAATGAGCATGGCTGTGTTCCAAATAAAACTTTATTTAGGAAAACAAGTGATGGGCCACAGGTAGTAGTTTGCCAATCTCCGCCCTGGGCTTGAATGGGGAATATCAAGTGGAGGGCCGTGAGGTGGGGCCAGTGGGGAAAACCTCAAAGGCTCAAGTGCCCCGAGGATGGATGGCCAAGTGGTTCCTGTGGGTCTCCACCCTCCCAGCTCCTCCATAGAGAGAAGTGAAAGGCCAGTCCCTGAGGTGAAGCTCTTTGACCAGATTTTGCAGATGCTGCACAACACTGAGGAAGGGAGTGGAGGAGACCAGGTCCCTTGGTTTGAGACTCTGGCCAGGGCACAGAACCAACCCCTAGAGCTGGGGAATTCGTGCATACAATGGAACCCATTGATGGAGAACAAGAGCTGTGTTGAAAGCTGGTGCGTTTCTTGTCATAGATCGCCAAGGGGATGTGGTGAGCTGGGCTCTCTCCACATCCTGATGTTGCTAAAAATCTGGCGCACGGGGGCCTTCCTGTCCTCCAGAGAGCCCCCCAGCACTGCTCCAGGGTCGCAGAGCCCCCTCGGGAGTGCATGCCATCCCGTTCTGGCTGATGGAGCCAGGAGCTAGTGTGATCCAATTTTGAGATGCGCCAGCCATTCCCCTGGCCATCAGCAGCTCTGCCCCAGCATCCCTGGGATATGCCTACCTAAGCAGGAGACACAGGATTTTTTTCTTTAATGCTTCCTTGGAATGGGTGTGCTTTACAGCTGTTTAACTGGCGTTTGGCTTAGAGTTAGGCAAAGAGACTTTCTCTTCCATGAAGCAGCCCTTTGTCACACAGGTATTCATGAGAGTAGCTTCCACTGTGACCCCAAATGCATCTGCCCTGAGGGAGCGAGAGGAGGGGTGGGAGGGAGCGAGAGGAGGGGTGGGAGGGAGGGCTTTGGAGACCTTGGCACTGGGTCTATTGTTCACCCCACGCTCAGACAGACATGTGCCCACCCTCACCCACTATGAAAACAGAGCTATACAAAGGATACCCTCAGTTCTCCTGGGCCAAGAACAAGGTCTAAGGCAGGGGACTCCCCAAAATGGGTGGCAGGCAGCATCCCACGGGCCAGCTCAGAGGCTGCAGCGTTTGCAGGCACGCCTCTCTCTGTTGGAACCTTGGCTCTGCCATGTTGAAATCTGGGACAAGCACCTTAGCCTCCCAGAACGTCATCATCCCCATTTTACAGAAAAGGAAACTAATGCTGGTGGAGGCTTTAGGAAAAACGTCGGGGATGTCCGCTAAATGGGGTCATTGCTATTCGAAGGGCCTTCTGTTGTCGTTGCCGCTCCTGGTGAGTCAGTTTGAGTCTCAGAATGGCTGTCTCCTTGAGGAGAGCCATGGCCACATGGGGTGCAGCTTCACTGCCATAGGGCATCATGACCAGGGATTAGGCAAGTCCCAGGGAAGGACTCTGATTAGCTAAGCTTGGGTCACGGGCCTTGATATGGTTTTTCTGTGTGTCCCTACCCAAATGTCATGTTGAATTGTAATTCCCAATGTTGGGGGAGGGACCTGGTGGGGGTGATTGAATCATGGGGGCAGATTTACCCCTTTGCTGTTCTCATGATAGTGAGTGAGTTCTCATGAGATCTGGTGGTTTAGAAGTGGGGGGTGGGGGAAAGGCGTAGTGGCTCATGCCTGTAATCCCAGCACTTTGGGAGGCCGAGGCGGGCAGTTCACCTGAGATCAGGAGTTCAAGACCAACCTGACCAACATGACAAACCCTGTCTCTACTAAATATATTAAAATATTAGCTGAGCATAGTGGTGGACGCCTGTAATCCCAGCTACTTGGGAGGCTGAGGCAGGGGAAATTGCTTGAACCTGGGAGGCAGAGGTTGCAGTCAGCCGAGATCATGCCACTGCACTCCAGCCTGGGTGACAGAGTGAAACTTCATCTCAAAAATAATAATAATAATAAAGTGTGGGGCTGGGCACGGTGGCTCACATCCGTAATCCCAGCACTCTACATCTACCAGGAAGCTGCCAGCCATGGTAATTATCCAGGTGACAACACAAACCAACCACGCTCACTCAGAGGTGAGCGGGGCCAGGAGGGGGTCTGTGGAGCTACCATACAAGCCACAGAGGATGCTGAGGACTCCGAGAAGTCTGGTTCTTGCAGGGGGAGTTAACAGGTGTGAAATATACGTGAAAAAGGAAGAAAATGAAAATTGCTGAAGCCCCTACTGGCTGCCCTGAAAAGCCATCTTTGTATTATTTGCTGTCAGGCTCCCTGCTCACTGCAGCCACCTCTGGCAGGCAGCTTTGTCACCAGTCCCCGAATCTCACTATCTTTTTAATCCCCTTCTTCAGATCACCTGTGTGCCCCATGTCAGACGCAGCCGTGGACACCAGCTCCTAGATCACCACCAAGACTTAAAGGAGAAGGAGGAAGTTGTGGAGGAGGTGGAAAATGAAAGGGATGCCCCTGCTAACAGGAATACTGACGAGGGCAATGGGGAGGAGGAGGCTGACCATGAGGTAGACAAAGAAGAGGAAGAAGGTGGAGGGCCGGGCGTGGTGGCTCACGCCTGTAATCCTAGCATTTTGGGAGGCCGAGGCAGCCGGATCATGAGGTCAGGAGATCGAGACCATCCTGGCTAAAATGGTGAAACCTCGTTTCTACTAAAAATACAAAAAAATTAGCCAGGTGTGGTGGCATGCGCTTGTAGTCCCAGCTACTCGGGAGGCTGAGGCAGGAGAATCGCTTGAACCCAGGAGGTGGAGGTTGCAGTGAACCAAGATCGTGCCACTGCACTTCAGCCTGGGCAACAGAGTGAGACTGTCCCCCCAAAAATAAAATTAAATTAAATTAAAAAAAAAAAAGAAGAGGAAGAAAGTGGAGAGGAAGGGGGAGGAGGAGGAGGAGGAAGCTGATGGTGAGGAAGAAGATGGAGAAAAAGATGAGGAAGCTGAGGCTGCTGAGGCCAAACTGGCTGCTGAAAATGATCAGGATGACAATGTTGTTACCAAGAAGCAGAAGACCAATGAGGATGACCAGGCAGCCAAAAAGGAAAATTCACACCTCAAGAAAACCTTGCCAGCCAGTCGCGGTTGCTCACGCCTATAATCCCACCACTTTGGGAGGTCGGGGCAGGCGGATCACTTGAGGTCAGCAGTTCGAGACCAGCCTGGCCAACATGGTGAAACCCTGTCTCTACTAAAAATACAAAAATTAGCATGGTGGTGGGTGCCTGTAGTTCTAGCTATTCGGGAGGCCGAGGCAGGAAAATTGCTTGAACCAAGGAGGCAGGGGTTGCAGAGAGCTGAGATTGCACCACTGCACTCCAGCCTGGGTGACAGAGCAAGATTCCATCTCAACAAACAAAAAACTAAAGCTGGGCGCGGTGGGGCTCAAGCCTGTAATCCCAGCAGTTTGGGAGGCTGAGGCAGGCGGATCACCTGAGGTCGGGAGTTCAAGACCAGCCTGACCAACATGGAGAAACCCTGCCCCTACTAAAAATACAAAATTAGCCAGGTGAGGTGTGGTGGTGCATGCCTGTAATCCCAGCTATTCAGGTGGCTGAGGCAGGAGAATCACTTGAACCCGGGTGGCGGAGGTTGCAGTGAGCCAAGATCGCGCCATTGCACTCCAGCCTGGGCAACAAGCGCGAAACTCCGTCTCAAAACAACAACAACAACAACAACAAAAAAACTAAACATAAACTAGGATTTTATTTGGCTGAGTTGTTCAAACAAAAAGAAAGGTGCCCTAGAACAAGATAGACTCAGGGATCCTCATTCAGGTCTGACCACCCTGAGAGATGAGCAGTGAGCCCCCTTGTCAAGGAGGCCAGGGTTTCAATTCAAGCCTTGCCATTCACTCGCTCATTCATTCCTTCATTCAAAAAGTATTTGTTGGGGCCGGGCATGGTGGCTCACGTCTGTAATCCCAGCACTTTGGGAGGCCCAGACAGGGGGACCACTTGAACCCAGGATTTTGAGACCAGCCTGGGCAATATGGCAAGATCCCATCTCCACAAAAAATACAAAAATTAGCCAGGCATGGTAGCGCACACCTGTAGTCCCAGCTACTTAGGAGTTTCAGGTGGAAGCATCACCTGAGCCTGGGGAGGTCGAGACTGCAGTCTGCTGTGATCATGCTACTGCACTCCAACAAGTGAGACCCTGTCTCAGAAAAAAAAAAAAATGTTGGCACCCACTGTGAGTCTGGCTCTGAGAAGATACAGTGTGGGTGAAATAGACATGGCCTTGCCTTTAAATTGTGACAGTCTAGCCAGGGAGACAGTTTCTAAACAAATAAAGACAGAGTATTAATATATAATTACAAAATGGAATGAACGTGATCAAGAAAAGAAGGGTAGGGATTGGGAGGGAACTAGAAGAGAGGCTTTAGAGAGTCAGGGAAGTCTTTTCTGAAGACCTGTCCTTTAAACTGAGAATCACAAGTGAGCCAGCGTTCGCCAGGTGAGAGGCAGAGCCAAGAATGTTCCAGCAGAGGAACAGCTTGTGGCGACTCTTCCAGTCACGTTGAGGAACAGAAAAGAGGCGACTGCAGATTCAGGGAGACTTTAAGGATCTGCAAGAGGTGAGGCCGTCACAAGAGTGCACTTGTCACCAAGTAGCACAGACGCAGAGCCAAAAGGAAAGGTTCAGAAGGTGTGAGGCGCCACCTCCTCCAAGGTGTCCTTTGCTTATACTGGGATTTCCCTGGACCTGGGAATGTGGATGAGGGACTTGTTTGCCACAGAGCTACTTTGTAATTGATGGCCTGGGCTCTGCTGGCTTGGCTTGTCCCACACTTCTCTTGCAGAGCTATCAATTCTCCCCCCATCCAAAGCAGGGCTGCAGGAGTAGGCACTTGACCCAATTACAAGACCCTATGTCCCCTCCATGCTGATTGGCTCAAGCAGTGGGCACGTGCCGCAAGAAGAGCCAATCGGAATCTTCACTGAAATTTAATATACGATGCCAGGAGGGGGAGGGTCTCACTTTCTTAGAATTGAGAGCTGCAAAGGACCCTGTTTCCCACGATGCAAAGAAACCCTGTCTGAGCATGAATGGGAATGAAGCCAAAACTCAAAGAAGAGCAGAGATTCTCAGAGCTGAGCGGAGAGAAAAACCGAAACATACAGGCATCATTTGAGTCCCAGATTCAGCTGTACCTGAAGGTAGAATACCCTTGGGTTTTTTTTTTTTTTTAATGTTCATGAAATGACATATCTTTTTTTTTCCTAAGTGGATCTGAATTTAGTTTGTCATTTAAAATTCAGATGTATATCAGAATTCAGAATGATCCAGATTGTATATAGTACATTGCGTATGCTGTACACTGCATGACCCCCCGTGAGGCCGGGGAAGACACACCAGTATCAAATCTGTTAATATTTCTAAAGCAGAACATATGAGTAGTTATGCCCATAGGGATAAATAGAGACTATAAAATAGCCTCATGTCAGCTTTTGCTGCCAAATGAATTTGAACCAAGCATAAGAAAATAAGAAAAACACTCCCTGTTTGCATAGTTTTAAAAAATGTTGCATTTGTAGCTAAAGGATTACGGACCTGAAATACAACAGAAATTCATTTGACACTTATTGAACCCCTCCCATGGGCTGGGGGCTGTGCCAGGCACTTTCCACAGATAACCTTCCGAGCCTTTACCCAGAAACTGGGTCTTCAAAAGATGAAGTGACTTTGCCAAAGTCATGCTGCCCTAAGTACCAGGTTTGTGACCGAAACCTAAGTTTGGCACCAAAGTCTGTACTTTTCTATTACCCCAGTGATTCACAAAACCCAGTCTGCAATGAATTTTTCACTACTCCACAGCAAAATGACAGAAATAGGGGGAAAATGGATTCTTTCAATAGATAAATTTAAAACATCAGGATTCACTTTTATTTCAAGAATGCCTACCTGCTGTTTCGTGTTCAGGACACCTGAACGATAAAAATGTCTTCACAAAGCAAAATACCTTCATCTATAATCTTCACGGGAAATCGGTAAGGACATGTCACCGGCCCAGACGCCAGAGGGCTGATGCAGCAAACTGCAAGCAAAGACTCAGCTCCTGCCCTCTGCCGCTTGTGGTCCTGATGCAGAGATGAATGGGAAATAAAGCATTTGCACTCAAGCCTCAGCTGATTCCTGCAGCAGCTCCATCCAGAGCAGCTTTCTCTTTTCGCAACATCTGTCATATTCACACCGTGCCTGGCACAGGAGCAATTGCTGCGTCAGTTCCCTGAGAGACCTGACATCTCATTTTCATGCTGGGGGCTTGCAGGATTGGTGGCACTGCCTGTCTGCCTAGTCTATCCCCAGGGTTGTCCACATCTTTTAAGAATTGTCTTGAGGCCGGGTGTGGTAGCTTATGCTTATAATCCCAGCACTTTGGGAGGAGCTCAAGAGTTCGAGACCAGCCTGGGCAACGTAGTGAGACCCTGTCTCAAAAAATAATAATAATAGGCCTGGTGTGGTGGCTCACGCCGGTAATCCCAGCACTTTGGGAGGCTGAGACAGGTGGATCACCTGAAGTCAGGAATTTTAGACCAGCCTGGCCAACATGGTGAAACCCTGTCTCTACTAAAAATACAAAAATTAGCCGGGCATGGTGGCAGGCATCTGTAATCCCAGCTACTCAGGAGGCTGAGGCAGGAGAATCGCTTGAACCTGGGAGGCAGAGGTTGCAGTGAGCCGAGATGGCGCTATTTCACTCCAGCCTGGGCAAGAAGAGTGAAACTCCATCTCAAAATAATAATAATAATAAATTTAAAAATAAATTTAGCCAGGCGCGGTGGCTCACGCTCGTAATCCCAGCACTTTGGGAGGCCGAGGCAGGCGGATCACGAGGTCAGGAGATCGAGACCACGGTGAAACCCCGTCTCTACTAAAATTACAAAAAAATTAGCCGGGCGTGGTGGCGGGCGCCTGTAGTCCCAGCTACTCGGAGAGGCTGAGGCAGGAGAATGGCGTGAACCCGAGAGGCAGAGCTTGCAGTGAGCCGAGATCGCGCCACTGCACTCCAGCCTGGGTAACAG
Organism: Nomascus leucogenys; assembly: GCF_006542625.1. Taxonomy (NCBI): domain Eukaryota; kingdom Metazoa; phylum Chordata; class Mammalia; order Primates; family Hylobatidae; genus Nomascus; species Nomascus leucogenys. The sequence goes on from NC_044393.1 coordinate 7,456,079, forward strand.
CGAGACTCCGTCTCAAAAAAAAATAAATAAATAAAGGCATAATCAAAACCACAATGAGATACCAATTCACACCCACTAGAATGGCTGAATCGGAAGGACTAACAATATCCAGTCTACACGAGGGTGTAGAGCAACTGGAATGCTCGCACACTGCTGAGAGGTGAACAGATAGACCCACTTTGGAAAGTGGTGTATCAGTACCCACTGAAGTGAGACATAGGAATCCCTGTGTCTCAACAATTCCACAATCCCAGAAGTGAGCATTTATGTGCACCAAACAGTATAAACAAAAATATTCATGGCAGTTTTATTTATGACAGCCCCAAACTGGAAATAAAGCAAACATTTATCAATAATAAAAATAAATGGTAGTATAATAATACAATGGAGTATTACATAGCAAAGTAAAAGAATGAACATACAATCACATGGATAAATCTTATAGACATAAGGTGGGACCAAAAAAGCCAGACACAAAAGGACGCATGCTACATGGTTCCACTTAGTTGATATCTGTGATGGTTAATTTTATGTGTCAACGTAGCTGGGCCATGGTGCCCCAATATGTAGTCAAACATTATTCTGGGTGTTCCTATGAAGGTGTTTGGATGAAATTAACATTTAAGGCCGGGCGCAGTGGCTCACGCCTGTAATCCCAGCACTTTGGGAGGCCGAGGCAGGTGGATCACAAGGTCAGGAGATCGAGCCCATCCTGGCTAACATGGTGAGACCCCGTCTCAAATACAAAAAATTAGCCAGGCATGGTGGCACACGCCTGTAGTCCCAGCTACTTAGGAGGCTGAGGCAGGAGAATGGTGTGAACCCAGGAGGCGGAGCTTGCAGTAAGCCTAGATCATGCCACTGCACTCCAGCATGGGTGACAGAGCCAGACACTGTCTCAAAAAAAAAAAAAGAAATTAACATTTAAATGGGTGGTAAGCAGATTGCCCCACATAACCTGGGTGGGCCTCACCCAATCAGTTGAGGGCCCGAATAGAACAAAATACTGACCTCCCCAAGTAGGGGGGAGTTCTGCCGCAGACGGCCTTTGGGTTTGAAGGGTAGCATTGGCTCTTCCCTGGGTCTCCAGCCTGCCATTTTGAACTTGCCAACCTCCATAACCACATGAGTGTATTTCCTTAAAATAAATAAGATCTGGGTTGGGCGCGGTGGCTCACGACTGTAATCCCAGCACTTTGGGAGCCTGAGGCGGGTGGATCACCTGAGGTCAGGAGTTTAAGACCAGCCTGGGCAACATGGCAAAACCCCGTCTCTACTAAAAATACAAAAATTAGCCAGAGGTGGTTGTGGGCACCTGTAAGCGCAGCTACTTGGAAAGCTAAGGCAGGAGAATCGTTTGAACCTGGGAGGCAGAGGCTGCAGTGAGCTGAGATCGTGCCACTGCATTCCAGCCTGGGCAACAGAGTGAAACTATATCTCAAAAAAAGAAAAAGGAAAAAGGAAAAGAAAAGCGGTCTCTTCCACCTAGCAATGTAGCAGGACAGGCTTGCAGCTGGTCAGGCCATAGCTCAGAGACACTTGCTGTATCCTTTTTATGGGCCGAGGTGGCTGGTTCCTGTTCAGCATCAGGCGTGCCAGTCACAAACTGTTAGGATGTTGAATTTCTTCACTGCAAATGACGTGAAGATGACATGACTAATCACGCCTGCTGCATGGAATTATTCTAGAAAGTAACCAGTTGGAAACCCACTCCTTGGTCAATTAGGGCTGCCCTTTAATCCTGCCCGCATTGTCAAACATCCTGTATTAATACCACATTTTCTGCAAACACAAAAGAGGAAAATCATATGATGGTGCCCAGGGCTACTGGTTTCTGTGACAGGCGGCTTCCAGCCCCACAAGGGATGGGATGTCTCTTCCTGGCCTCCTTTGTTTCATTTCTGCAGAGGGAAAGACAGGATCCCAACACCTCCCAAAGGCTGGTAGTATCCCTGGATGGCAGCCCAGTGGGAAACACTTCTCTGGGGAGAGGTTAAGAGGCTGGGGACTAAGTTCTGGAAGGACCTAGGGGACTTCGCTGGGATGTAGTAACTCAAAGGAGGACGGGAATTATTGGGGATGATGACCAGGTGTCCGTTGCCTCTCCTGATGACAGCACTTGCATTTTTCTCTGGGGAACCACCTCTCCATTGCTTTCGGATAGGGACTTTCGGTCCTTACTCTCCCACTCCAAGGGTCATGTGACCTCACACGCCCAATTAATACATTCTCTTCCAGGCTAGGGAATCCCTATGATTGGTTCATGTGGGACACCTGCCCGCTGGTATTCAATTCTAGGCCCTCAGATAGAATTTTTTGGAGGAAGGAGATTTCTTTCCACTGAGATTCTGGACTTGGAGGGTCTATATACGACCTGGAGTCACCTCAAAGAACAGCCAGCCTGAGAGTGCAGCCAACAAAGAAAGTGGCGCCCAGAAAGGGAGAAGCCACATCTTGGAGAAAAATCATGTAAGCCCCTAGATCCATCTGTGCCTGAAGCTTGTACACTCTTGGACTTTTCACACACACAAGTCAATCAACTCCGCTTTTCACTTAATCTACTTTGAACTGGGGTTTCCAACACTTACAATCAAGGAGGTTTAACAGTGATCCTGCTGGGGGCGGTGGCTCACACCTGTAATCCCAGCACTTTGGGAGGCCGAGGCGGGCAGATCACGAAGTCAGGAGATCGAGACCATCCTGGCTAACATAGTGAAACCCCATCTCTACTAAAAATACAAAAAGAAAATTAGCCAGGCATGGTGGCGGTCACCTGTAGTCCCAGCTACTCAGGAGGCTGAGGCAGAAGAATGGCGTGAACCCAGGAGGCGGAGGTTGCAGTGAGCAGAGGTCACGCCACTGCACTCCAGCCTGGGTGACAGAGTGAAACTCCGTCTCAAAAGAAAAAGAAAAAGAAAAAAAGAAACAGTGATCCCAGCTCAGCTCCACGGGTATCCGCTGTGAGCCTGCTCAGGTTTAGTCCCTCTCAGGCACGGTGCATCCTTCAAGTGAAGTAGACTACAGAGTCCTTAGTCATGAGGGAACAATGAAACAGAAAAGCCTGCCAGGCACGGTGGCTCATGCCTATAATCCCAGCACTTTGAGAGGCTGAGGCCAGGGATCACTTGAGGCCCGGAGTTCCAGATTAGCCTGGCCAACATGGCGAAACCCTGTCTCTACTAAAAATACAAAAAAAAAAAAATTAGCCAGGCATGGTGACGGGCACGTGCAATCCCAGCTACTCAGGAGGCTGGGGCACAAGAATTGTTTGAACCCAGGAGGCAGAGGTTGCAGTGAGTGAAGATTACACCACTGCACTCCAGCCTGGGTGACAGAGTGAGACTCTGTCTCAAACAAACAAACAAACAAAAAAGAAAGAAAAAGAACACCCTTTCTGTTATAATAAACAGGATCAGAGGCAGAAAAGGAATCAGCCCAGACTCTTTGGGTTGTGAATCACAGAAATCTGATTCATCCATGCCTAAGAAAAAGTGAATCTTTATAGCCTCCTTTAACAACAATGTCAGTTTCAGGAATGGCTGAATCCAGGTGCTCAAAGATGCCCTCAGGAATCTCCCTCTCTCCATCCCTCTCTCTCACACACACATTCTCTTGATCTCACATGTACTCTCACTGTCTTGGTCTTGCTCACACTCTCTTGCTGTACCTGTCTCTCTCTCCATCCATCCATCCACATACACATTTTGTGGATTCTTGGGTACACTCATGCACCACACAACACTGTTTCAGTCAATGACAAACCACATATACAATGGTGGCCCCACAAAATTATAATGGAGCTGAAAAATTCCTATTGCCTAATGTCGTAGCTGCTGTAATGTCATAGTGCAATGCATTGCTCATGTGCTCATGCTGAGATAAAGAAACCTACTGCATGGCCCGTCTTTTATTTTGTTTGAGATGGAGTCTTACTCTGTCACCCAGGCTGGAGTGCAGTGGCATGATCTTGGCTCACTGCAACCTCCACCTCCCTGGTTCAAGTGATTCTCCTGCTTCAACCTCCCGAGTAGCTGAGACTACAGGCATGCGCCACCACGGCCAGCTAATTTTTGTATTTTTAGTAGAGATAGGGTTTCACCATTTTGGCCAGGCTGGTCTTGAACTCCTGACCTCAGGTGATCTGCCCACCTCAGCTTCCCAAAGTGTTGGGATTACAGGTGTGACCCACTGCGTCCAGCCTGAGTTATGTTTAGATACATAAATACACTGTGTTAAAATTGCCTACAGTAACGTGCTATGCAGGTTTGTAGCCCAGGAGCCACAGGCTATACCATTACGCCTAGGGGTGTAGTAAGCTATACCATCTAGATTTGTGTAAGTACATTCTATGATATTCACACAAGAAAATCACTTAAAAGGCCAGGTGTGGTGGCTCATGCCTGTAATCCCAGCACTTTGGGGAGCTGAGGTGTGTGGATCACCTAAGGTCAGGAGTTCCAAACCAGCCTGGCTAACATGGCGAAATCCCATTTCTATAAAAATACAAAACATGGCCAGGTATGGTGGCACATGCCTGTAATCCCAGCACTTTGGGGAGCTGAGGCGTGTGGATCACCTAAGGTCAGGAGTTCCAAACCAGCCTGGCTAACATGGCGAAATCCCATTTCTATAAAAATACAAAACTTGGCCAGGTATGGTGGCACACTCCTGTAGTCCCAGCTACTCGAGAGGCTGAGGTGGGAAAATCGCTTGAATCTGGGAGGCAGAGGTTGCAGTGAGCCGAGATCGCGCCATTGAGATAAAGCAAGACTCTGTGTCAAAAAAAATCGCTTAATGATGCATTTCTCAGAATATATCCCCATCGTTAAATGCATGACTGTACATGTTTTTCACGTATTAATATCTCTGAAATTAGAATGTGATTTACAGCCAAAGACATGGTTTCACTCGTAGCCTTTTTTTCTTTCCTAATTGTACAAATCAGGGTCCTCCAGACAAACAGAGCCAATAGGATACATATAGACGTATAAGAGGAGATTGATTATAGGAATAGCTCTCAGGATTATGGAAGCCCAGAAGTCCCACAGTCTGCCATCTGCCAGCGGAAGAGCCAGGAAAGCCAGTGGTGTCATTCCGTCCAAGACCGAAAACCTGACAACCAGGAGTTCCAATGTCCAAGGGCAGGAGAAGATGAGTGAGCATCCCAGCTGCAGAAGACGGAACTCGCTCTCCCTCCACCTTTCTGTTCTATTTGGGCCCGCAGCTGATGGGAAGATGCCTGGCCACGTTGGTGAGGGCAGAGCTTCTTCACTCCGTCTGCTGACTCAAATGCTAAGTTATTCTGGAAACACCCTCAGAGACACTCCCAGAAATAATGTTTTATGGGCTATCTGGGCATCCCTTAGCCCAGTCAAGTTAACACATGAAATTAACCATCACAGTTGTACATAAAATAATGAATCATATCTTACAATCAAAGGGATTTATATTTATTTCTACAGCTGGCTTCTTCTCCCTCTTACCCTCTCTCTCTCTCTCTCTTTCTCTGCCTCTCTCTCCTGCTTCTCTGGGTGGTGAAGGGAAAGGGAACATGGCCAGAGACAATGTTAATATTTCAGGGAGAGCTTATCTCCCCAGGGTCGGCCTATAACATGACAAGGAAGGATTCTGATTGGCCTAGCACAGGCCATGTGACAATTACCATGGACTTGGGGACGACGGCTGCAGATTACTAGGCCCAGCCCACACTCCCACCTCACAGCACCGGGTCCAAGCTTTCATAATTCACAGCCCTAGCAGAACTGCTCAGAGCACAGGAGGGCCACTGAGGCGCTGGGGGCAGGGAAAGGAGCTAGACAAATACCATCAACAAATATCTTCAGCCAACCCACACTGTGATCCTGGTAATCACTCAATGCTAATGCATGTTGACAGTAGAAAAATCAGTGGAATCAAAGGGACGGAAATAGAAAGCACCCTCAATGCCACTGATCAGCGCCAAACACCATTAACTCTTTGGTGCATTTCAGAGTTTTCTGTGACGGTCCCTAAATGAAAAGCTAAGCTTGTTTTGCTTGCTTGCTCTCCAGATGAGCCCTACATTCAAAGGGGCCCATTTACTTTGGCTTGGGCTCTTCAGCCGAGCACGTGGCCTTTGCCCAGCCTGGCAGCCTGAGACAAGAGGCAGACAGATGGCTTTGCCAGCCTGACCCGCACGCACATGGTCCCCAGCCTGGGCTCCTTCTCAGCAACCCCATTCCTCAGCCCTCCACAACGTAGTCATGAGCTGGGAGGGGAGCTGGGGCCCCAGGTGCACTGCAGACAGCTCCACTCCTTGTCTTTGTTTTGCTCTGGTGGTTGTGAGTGGGTGCATTACTGGGGGACACATGATTGTGTGTACACGCACGCAGGGGCATGCACATGTGAGGGAGCCTGTGCAAACGTGTGAGCTTATGTGGGTGCAGGGCTGCACTCACGTCTGACCAGGGTTTTGGCTCACCTGGGCCGCTTCCTGCTCTGCCACCTGCTGCCACGCCCACCCCACCTATAGAAACTGATGATATCTTTTCCCTTTCAAAGCTTTCACCTCCCATCTCATGATCTCCATTCAGTTTCCCAACACTGAGGAGGAGATAGCCTAGGAGAAGGTGGCACAGGTGTCATTATCCCTGTTTACAAGATAAAGAATTTAAGGCCCAGAGAGCTAAATGGAAAGCCTACCATCTTATCATACTACTATCACACAACCAGTTACTGCTGGAAGCGACGACTCTCTCCTGACTCCTGGGCCCGTGATCTTTTCACCAGAAAGGGGGTTCTCAGACTCATTCTCATTATGAAGCAACACATTCACTGATCCTTTCAACTAAACAAACACTTCCTGGGTGCTTCCTGGAGCTCAAGACTGGGGCCAGGTGCTTTATATGCAATATTCTGAATCCTTCCAACAGCCCAGTGACTGCATTTTGCATAAAGGAAGCTCAGAGAGGTTAGGCCGTGTGCTCCAGGTCACACAGCGGCTGTAGTGGATGCTGTGGTTGCAGATCCCCCCTTCCAGACCAGGACACTCCATTCCTGTGGCTGCTGGGAGCGGGAGCTGGCAGCTCACAGCCGAGCAACTCCCCAGGAATTGCCCTCAGCCTCAGAGAGTTGCCTCTTCTGATCCTGTGGCCCCTTCCCTGAGGGACAGCTTGCATCTGATGACTGGTAGATAAGTCTTGGCCTTGATTGATTGGGAACATCTCTAAAGGGCCCACCTGGCTCAGAGCTCCCATGAGGAAGGGCTGAGACCTCAGCACTGCAGCCCAGCTGCTTACCCTCCCTCACAGGTGCAGCTCCTGAGAAAACACCCCTCTAAACTGCCTGCACATAAATCTCTGATTCAAAGTTTGTTTCCCAAGGACGCAAATGCAGACAAGTAGCAGGTGCAGGACTGGGAACCCTGAGCCTGGGCCCGAGGGTCTCCAGTGTCCTGGACTCCCCCACCCCACTCTGTCATCTGACCCAGATGCCAACCTGAGGCCTGACCTCTCACCTAGTGTCCCAGCTAGTAGCCGGCTCCTGCCTCCTCCAGCAGGGCTGGGAACAGCCTGGCTGTTAGAGGAAGCTGTGGGCTGTCTTGGAATGCGGAGTTGCCTAAAATTCTGGCAGAAGAGCCATTCATTTTCTTGGAATCTTGACTCACCAGTCTAATTTAACCCCCTGGGGGTGGTGCAGAACCTGCCTCCCTCCTCCCTCCCACTTCTGCCCTCTCCAGCTCCACCTGGAGCCCCTCCCGGAGCTCTCCAGGTGCCAGCCCTGGACTCCCCAGCTGGGTCCTCACACGTGCTATTCCCTCTGCCAGGAATTCTCTTCCATGCACTAACCACAGGCAGCCACAGCCTCATCCTCCATGTTTCGGCTTAGATCTCCCTGCCTCTTCCCCAGGAAACTTTCCTGATCCTCCCAGACAAGGTGAGCAGCACCGGGGCCGCTGCTTGCCTGACATTCAACGACGTTTCACCCAAACTCCCCGTGGGGCCTATCTCCCACGATGGACGTCCCACTCCATAAAGGCGGGGCCCTTTTCTGTTCACTGTGGCAGTTTCATGCCTAGCTCTGCAGCCAGTATGGGCTCAATAAACACTTCCTGCCTTCATGAACACAGGACACCATCCTCTCTGGCCTTCTTTGATATTCAGGAGCTTATCATGGAAAGGAGGGTGTTGGGGAAAAAAATTAAAAACCCTCCCAAGAAGTCAAGCATTGCTTTGGAAAGAGTCAGCCTGAGGTTTTGTGCAGCCTGGAGCAAGTCCTTCAACCCCACAGTGGCTCTATTTCCTCATCTGTAAAAGGAAAAGCGGAATCCAGTCCCCCGAGGGCTATGCGGAGACTAAAGCAGGTAAGTCCACCCCAAGTCTTTGATTCAAGTTCAATTTTTTGTCTCTTTGTCTGGTTGGTTTTTTTTTGTTTGTTTGTTTTTTGAGATGGGGTCTCACTATGTTACCCAGGCTGGAGTACAGTGACTATTCACAGGCGTCATCCCACCACTGATCAGCACAGGAGTTTTGACCTGCGCCATTTCCAACTTGGGTGTGGTCACCCCTCCTTAGGCAACTTGCTCCTGGGAGGTCAACATATTTGATGCTAAACTTACTGTAGACACCAGATCAGCATAGCTAACACACTTCAGCCCACAAATCTTGACCTCAAATGATCCTCCTGCCTCAGCCTCCCAAGTAGCTGGGAATGCAGGCACCCATCACCATGCCCAGCTCAAATTTTAAAGTAAATCTTATAACTATTTTCAAAATGTAACAACAATTAAAACTCATGTGTCCCCTCTCCCAGGTTTAAAACACTGAAGATCACCAACGTGTTACCTGACACGGAAAGAATGAATGGTATGAGGGCACCTGTTGAGACGCTACCTCTGGCCAAATTTGGCTTTAATTTCCTGGTTCTCAGTGCTGACCACTGACTCCATGGTGGAATCACCCAAGACATTCTTATTTTTTTAGAGACAGGGTCTCACTCTGTTGCCAGGTTGCTGTGATTATTCACAGGTACAATCGCAGTGCACTGCAGCCTCGAACTCCTAGGCTTAAGCGATCCTCCCGCCTCAGCCTCCTAGTAGCTGGGGTTACAGGCATGCACCATTGTACCCAGCTGTCAGCCTAAGGCACTGTTAAAACTGCCAGTGTTGGCCGGGTGCAGTGGCTCACATCTGTAATCCCAGCACTTTGGGAGGCCGAGGCAGGCAGATCACTTGACGTCAGGATTTTGAGACCAGCCTGGCCAACATGGTGAAACCCCGTCTCTACTAAAAATACAAAAATTAGCCAGGCATGTTAGCCTGTAATCCCAGCTACTTGGGAGGCTGAGGCAGGAGAATTGCTTGAACCCGGGAGGCAGAGGTTGCAGTGAGCTGAGATCGCACCACTGCACTACAGCCTGGATGACACAGCAAGACTCAGTGCTTCTCAGGCTGTCCCACAGGGCAATTATATCAGAGTCTCTTGGGAGTGAGACACTGGAATTTCTTTACATTCCCAACGCTGGGGGACAGCAAACATTTAATCAGTCTATAATCTATAATCTATCTATTCTATCTATTGAGGTGGGTGTCTTGCTACATTGCCCAGGCTGGTCTCAAACTCCTGGGATCAAGTTACTCTTCCACCTCAGCCTCCCAAAGTGCTGGGATTACAGGCATGAGCCACTGTGCTCAAAGAGAAAATGTTTTCTATAAAGCGCCAGATATAAATATCCTAGGAGTGAACTGTCCCGTCTCCAGTGCAGCTCATCAGCTATCCCTGTGCTGCACGAAATCAGCCATAGACAGAAGGTAAATGAGTGGCCACAGCTGTGTTCCAATAAAGCTTTATTTACAAAAACAGACTGCAGCTGGACCTTGTAGTTTGCCAAACCCTGCCCTGGGTGAGTTAAGATTGAGAACTACTATTATAAGGCAAACATTAAAAAAAAAAGAAAACCTGTTACCATTTGCAGCTGCTCCCTGTGTGACTCAGATTCCCTCCCTTGTTTCCATCATTAAAACAAATTCGGAAATAAATGGGATGTTAAGGTTTGAGCAAGTCGTCTCTCAATAGAGTGACGATATATTTCAGTTTGCATGGGACAGTCCCTGTTTATACCTGTTTTCCCCACATAATTAGTAAAAGAGCCCAGTTTCACTCTCAAAAAGTCCTGGTGACGACAATAAATTAGTTGATCATACTATTTCAAAACTCTGTTTCAATGTTTGTGCTACCAAAATGACCTCATCTTAATTTTCTATTAATTAATGAAATTATCAATAGAAGCAGTAGAAACTTATAAAATAAATCAACATGAATTACTAAAAAAAATCAGAAAAGACCTCAATCGTGCAGGCAGAGGGGAAATGCTCGATGAAAAGTGGGGCAATTGAGTTGAACGGCTGTTCACACCAGCTCTTCAGGTATCTGAAGATGATTATATTCGAGACCGCTGACCCTCGGGGATTTCTGTTCATGGAGGAGAGAAGATGCAGCACTGAAGCCAGAACTCTGCTTGGCTCAGCAAGGCCGAGAAGAGAGGGCATCGGTGAGGAGCACGAGCCAAGTGTGAGCTCGTGGCGCCCACTTTAGAAGCGGAGCCAACTGGCTGCATCCTCTGCCAGCCGAGAGGGCAGGCGGGACCCGGGCCAGCTTTTGGATGGAGCCTCCAGACAGGACCCTGGCTCCTGGGGCACGAGGGGGCCGCAGCTGCCAGGGTCATTTGGCAGAGACCCTGGGTCGACTGCTGCCCCAAGGGAGGCCTTTTCCTCCAAGCTGCTCGGGATCAGCATGATGGGGGTCCAGGCAGGCACATCCTCGTTGGGAGTTATGGTACAGAAGAACCCTTTGGTCAGAAGAGAAGGAAACACATTTGCAGCACTTAAACCCCCAGGGGGTTCTCTGAGCAGAGAGAGGACTCTATCCCAGAAGCCAGAGACAGGAGGAGGAGGGACTCCACCAGTGGAGAACTGAGGAGCAAGCAGGAGGCTGGTGGTCAGCCTCTGAGGCTGCTCTCTTGTCTCCGTGTCTCTGGAGCTCTCCTCGGCTCTCTAGATTCTCCCCGCATCCTTTCAGCTCCTTTTTCCTTCTTTTTTTTTTTTAAAGAGGGTCTCTGGCCGGTCGCGGTGGCTCACGCCTGTAATCCCAGCACTTTGGGAGGCCGAGGCGGGCGGATCACCATGTCAGGAGATCGAGAGCATCCTGGCTAACACGGTGAAACCGTCTCTACTAAAAATACAAAAAATTAGCTGGGCGTGGTGGCAGGCGCCTGTAGTCCCAGCTACTTGGGAGGCTGAGGCAGGAGAATGGCGTGAACCCGGGAGGCGGAGCTTGCAGTGAGCCGAGATGGTGCCACTGCACTCCAGCCTGGGCGACAGAGTGAGACTCCGTCTCAAAAAAAAAAAAGAGGGTCTCACTCTGTCTTTTAAAGGGGAGTGCAGTGGCACAATCATAGCTCACTGCAGCCTCAAACTCCTAAGCTCAAGCAATCACCCTCCTTCTCCCGAGTAGCTGGGACTACAGGTGCACATCACCACACCCAGCTAATTTTTTTTTTTTTTTTTTTTTTTTTTTGTAGAGACGTGGTCTCACTATGTCACCCAGGCTGGTCTAGAACTCCTGGCTTCAAGTGATCCTCCCACCTCAGCCTCTCCAAGTGTTGGGATTACAGGCATTAGCCACCTGTAGGCAGCAGGGAGCTATGGAAGGGATTTGAAGCAAGATGGACCTCTGGACCCCCACTGGCCAAGCCTTAGCTTATTTTTCCATTGGGTGATCTTGTCTATTTGTTCACATTTAAAGACAAGACTCTCCAACGCTTACTGGAAGCTCCAGCAGGGGCACGGACCAGGCTTACTCTCGGGCCTCTGGGTAGGAGCTGAAGGGATTAAAGCATTTAACTGGGAATGGAACCAGGGTTGGCGCCCCTAGCACTTTTCTCTTGGGCCTCTTAGTTTCTTCTGAACAGCATTGCCAGATTTTACTCATAAAAATTTGTAATTCGGGGGACATATTTATACCAAAAAAAAGTATCTGTTGCTTATCTGAAATCCAATGTAACAATGCATCCTGTATTTTATCCAGCAACCCTACCTGAGAAGAATCCTCCAGCCTCAGGCCCCTGGCCACCAGCATTCTGGAAGCTGAGCAAGGAAGATGCCAGCATTTCGCTGCTTTTTAAGTAGACTTTCCTGCAATTCCATTTTCAGTGCATGACCTGCAGCCACAGTTAGGCTGGAATCTCTAAATCCAGGTTCCCCTGGTTCCAGCCTTCAGAGGAAACCCTAGTTGGTCTTTTCTTGGGATGGAAAAGGGTAGATGACTAGCTGCCCAAAGTGATGGGGATGCGAGTCTAACTATCCCTTTTAAAAGCCTTCAGGCCAGGCACGGTGGCTCACGCCTATAATCCCAGCACTTTGGGAGGCCTAGGCGGGTGGATCACTTGAGGTCGGGAGTTTGAGACCAGCCTGGCCAACATGGTAAAACCCCGTCTCTACTAAAAATACAAAAACTAGCCTGGCGTGATGGCAGGTGCCTGTAATCCCAGCTACTCTGGAGGCTGAGGCAGGAGAATCTCTTAAATCCTGGAGGCAGAGGTTTCAGTGAGCTGAGATCACGCCACTGCACTCCAGCCTGAGCGACAGAACGAGACCGTGTCTCAAAAAAAAATAAATAAATAAATAAAAATAAACCTGTTGTCATTTGTCCATTGGCTTTCCTGCTTCCAAACTTTCTGACATCTCTGAAGAGCTGTCATCTCCCCTTCCTGTTCCTGCCCTAGTGAATGTACATGTTTTCATTCCTTTACTGCCTCGTTAGTCAGGCAGGTTCAATCTGTCTTGTTGAGCCAGAGGTTCCTGCCTATCTCTGTCCAGGGACTTCACTTCATCCCTCTCTGCTGCTTCTGCTCCAGTCACACACGGCACAAACGCGGCCACCCGGAGCTCGCAGGACAAGCCAGCTGAGCCCTGGTCTCATAGCCAACTGACCCAGTGTGTCCACATTCAGATTCCAGATTTCCAAAATAGAGGCTCGCATCGGTGTCCTCTGGGTCAGGATTCTGCACCTGAGCCAGGGAGCCATAGAGAGGCAGCATCACCTGGCAATAAGAGCCCACACCTGTGGAAAGGAGGGCCGGTCTCAGAGAAGGTGTGGGCTGGGCAGACATCCCAAAAGATGTCTAATCCGGAGTCAGGAATCTTTAGAACATCATTGGCTGTGAAGAGGACCCTCAAACATCCTCCCTCCAACTCTCCACACCTTGGCCCTATTCTCACCTCCTCCCATGCCCACTGACGTCTTGTGAATTCCCCTTGCACATAGAGAAACATAACTGAATTACTATTTTCTACACCTATCTAATCACCAGCTCTGCCAATCCTGCCTCCCAAGCACAAATGGTTTTTAGTGTCACGTCATTACCTTGCCCGGGCCACTGTCATCTCCTTGCTGCAATAGTCTCCTAACTGGTTTTCCTTCTCTAATCTTGTTTGCCTGCAATCCAGTCTAAAAAGGCAACCCGTGTAGTGTTCTTAAAACACAGATCCGGTCATTTGCTTCAAATCCCTTCCACAGCTCCCTGCTGCCTATAGGAAATTGAACCAACTCCTCAACTGGCCTTCAACGTTATCATATTTCACCCCCACGGCACCCCTCCCAGCACTCCACCTCCAGAAGACAGGATTATTTAAAATTTCCCCAACCTTCCACCAACCCACACAATTTCCTTCCATGACACTCTGCTTATAAAATCCACTCTGCTGAGACATCCTCTTCCTCCACGTCATCCCTTAAAACTCATTTCCAGGCCGGTCATGGTAACTCATGCCTGTAATCTCAGCACTTTGAGAGGCCGAGGCAGGCAGATCGCTTGAGGTTAGGAGTTCAAGACCAGCCTGGCCAACATGGTGAAATTCCATCTCTACTAAAAATACAAAAAATAGCCGGGCTTGGTGGCACGTGCCTGTCATCCCAGCTACTCGGGAGGCTGAGACAGGAGAATCACTTGAACCTGGGAGGCAGAGGTTGCAGTGAGCACAAATCGCACCACTGCACTCCAGCCTGGGTGACAGAAAAAAAAAGAAAAAAAAAGAAAAAAAAAGAAAAGAAAACCTCATCTCCACATCATCTCCCCACAAAGCCTCTCCTGACTCATGCAGATTCACACAGCACTGGAGACCCCCTGGCCTTTGATCCTGTATTATTCTGGGCTCATCTCCATCACTACACAAAGACCCCAAAACAGACTGTGTCATCCAATATGGTAAGACAGAGAAAGTATTAAGCTGCTTAATATATAAAAACTCCTACAAACCAATATTAAAAAACAAACATTCCAATAGAAAAAGAAGGTCAAATGAGTCCAGGAGTTCAAGACCCACCTGGGCAACATAGCAAGATCCCACCTCTACAAAAAATTTAAAATTAGCAAAGTGTGGTGGCACGCACCTGTGGTCCCAGCTAGTCTGGAGGCTGAGGTAGGAGGACCGCCTGAGCCTAGGAGGTCAAAGCTGCCATCACTCCACTGCACTGGCAACAGAGTGAGACCTTGTCTTAAAAAAGAAAAAAAGCAAAAAAAAAGCTGAGCGTGGTGGCTCACGCCTGTAATCTCAGCACTTTGGAGGCCAAGGCAGGTGGATCACTTGAGGTCAGAAGTTTGAGACCACCCTGGGCAACATGGTGAAACTCCATCTCTACTAAAAATATAAAAAATTAGCTGGACATGGTGGTGGGCACCTGTAGTCCCAGCTACTTGGGAGGCTGAGGCAGAAGAATCACTTGAACCCAGGAGGCGGAGGTTGCGATAAGCCGAGATCACACCACTGCACTCCAGCCTGGGCAACAGAGCGAGACTCTGTCTCAAAAAGAAAAAAAAAAAGAACAAAGACCAGAAACACAAACAGGCAGCTCACAAAAATAAAAACAAATGCATGAAAAAATTCTCAACCTCATAGTCAATGTTCACATAGAAAAGAAGATGCCATTTTTACCCATTAGATTCACAAATATCAAAAAGTTTGATAATGCAGCATTGATAAGGAGATGGGGGCCAGGTGCAGTGGCTCACGCCTATAATCCCAGCACTTTGGGAGGCCAAGGTGGGAGGATCACCTGAGATCCGGAGTTAGAGACCAGCCTGACCAACATGGAGAAACCCCGTCTCTACTAAAAATACAAACATTAGCCAGGTGTGGTGGCGCGTGCCTGTAATCCCAGCTACTCGGGAGGCTGAGGCAGGAGAATCACTTGAACCTGGGAGGCAGAGGTTGTGGTGAGCCGAGATCGCTCCACTGCACTCCAGCCTGGGCAACAAGAGCAAAACTCCGTCTCAAAAAAAAAAAAGTAGATGGGGAAAGAGTCATATTCATGAGATTTGTTGTGATAAACATTAATACAATTTCTCAGGGGAACAATTTGGCAATAACTGTAATAGTTTTAAATGCATATGCCCTTTATTCCAGAACTCCTACTACTATATAATATGTATGTTTATGTAATAGAATGTACATCTATTCTTCCACATGTTCAGAAAGATGAGTGAAAGGTAGGTTCTTTGCAACATAGTTTGTATTAGCAAAAGAAAAATAATGCTGATGTTTAACAGTCAATAAATTATGCTATATATGCACAATAGAATAGCATGCAACCATGGAAATAATAGAGCTATAATGGCTAACTGCTACTATTTTAAAGAAAGAAAAAAGGCAAAATGCAAAGGAGTGTGCAAAGTAAGTGTCCTTTTGTAGAAAAAAGAAGAGGTCTGTCTCATGCGCTTATATTTGTACAGACTTTCTGGAAGGAAAGTGTTAACAGTTAACAGTGGCTGCCTCCAGGGGGAAGGATAGGGTCAGTCAGGACAACAAAGTTTACTTTCCAACAAATACAGCTCTTCGGTTGTGTTGGAATATTTTTACCATGCTAACTTTTTTTTTATCTAGAGATTTTTAAAATTAAAAATAACTGGCCAGGCGTGGTGGCTCACTCCTGTAATCCCAGCACTTTGGGAGGCCAAGACGGGCAGATCACTTGAGCTCGGGAGTTCGAGACCAGCCTGGCCAACATGGTGACACCCTGTCTCTACTAAAGAATACAAAAAAATTACCTGGGCATGGTGGCCCGTGCCTGTAATCCCAGCTACTCGGGAGGCTGAGGCAGGAGAATCACTTGAACTCACCATTGCAGTGAACCGAGATCGCACCACTGCACTCCGGTTTGGGCAACAAGAGCAAAAACTCCTCAAAAAATAAATTAATTAAATAAAATAAAGTAAAATAATAAAATTGAAAATAACAATCCCGAGTGGAGTCCGCCAACTCCGACTGATAAATCCCTGAAAGGCAGAAACACATTCTTACTCTCTCTGGGCCACGTGTACCATTCCATGAGGAGCCAGACTTTCCAAACAAATGACCCTTGCCCTAGCCGAAAGTCCTCCCTCGACACCTACGGTCCTCAGTGCCCTAGTCCCTGCATGTCTCAGGAACTTAAAGCCAGGAGTTGAAATGTAAACCCTTACAACTCCAATGGCTGGCACCAACAGCGCCTCAGCCCCCACCACCAGGCGCTCTCTCGGAGTTCCTGCCTGGTTCCCTTCCCCGCATCCCCATTTGCTTGTCAGGGACTGAAGCAAGCCTTGGAGTGGGGTCTGAGCGGACCCAGAGGTCGTGCTCCTCTTCTGCCACTTCCAGACCATGTGTAGAAATATAGCTTGATTCGACAAATACCTACTGAGAATAGTTCACTTCTCCAAATGTTTCCTGGGCACCCATAACACACCGGGCTCCATTCTAGGCGCCGCAGTGAAATGCCTCCACACTCAAGAGCATGGCCTAGTGTGGAGAGTGAGAGTTTGGTCTCCCAAGTTTGTAGGGGACAGGAGAATTCAGTGAGAAAATGCATGCAGGGAGCTTCACACCGAGCCTGTACACGGTGAGCCCCCAATCAAAGCAGGTGGAGTCACCACCATCACCACCAATATCCTCCTCCTCCTCCTCTGACATCCTCCCCTCCTCCTCCCCTGGCGTCCTCCCCTCCTCCTCCCCTGGCGTCCTCCCCTCCTCCTCCCCTGGCGTCCTCCCCTCCTCCTCCCCTGGCGTCCTCCCCTCCTCCTCCCCTGACGTCCTCCCGTCCTCCTCCCCTGACGTCCTCCCCTCCTCCTCCCCTGACATCCTCCCTTCCTCCTCCCCTGGCATCCTCCCCTCCTCCAGGCAGGAAACGTATCTTCCCTTTCCCAGTGCCCGCGGTCACAGCTCAGGGCAGAAAACAGCTCCGTGTCCTCCATAATACCCGACATACTGTTGAGTCCCATGCATCAGGAAACCTGAGCAGGGACATTTTCGACATTTGATTGAGGTTATAATCGGCATTTCTGGGAGTCCATAATAATCCCATGAAGCAGCCAAGTTTACAGCTCCAATTCATGACCATCCGGCTTTCGTCTTTAATAAGCTCCTCCTGTGGGCCTGGGCTGCATACTGTGGCAGATTCAGAAGTGGTGTGTGTTGGCCGAGCGCGGTGGCTCACACCTGTAATCCCAGCGCTTTGGGAGGCTGAGGTGGGCAGATCACTTGAGCTCAGGAGTTCAAGACCAGCCTGGCCAACATGGTGAAATTCCGTCTCTACTAAAAATACAAAAATTAGCCAGGTGTAGTGGCAGGCACCTGTAGTCCCAGCTACTCGAGAGGCTGAGGCAGGAGAATCCCTTGAACCTGGGTGGCGGAGGTTGCAGTGAGCCGAGATCGTGCCACTGCACTCCAGCCTGGGCAGCACAGCAAGACTCGGTCTCAAAAAATAAATAAATAAATAAAAAACACGAAGTGGTGTGTGTTGTCCCCCAACAATCTGGTGATGCCACCCCCACCTTCTTACAATCTCGCCTTGGGGAGCCAAGTCCTCCACACAGGAGGCAATTAGCAAGTGATGCTGTGGTTCAGTATGTCCGAGAAGGAAAGGGCAGGGTGGGCGGGCAAGTTTAGGGAGACTTCAGGGAGTAGGGGTAAGCTTAGGGGAGGTCCTCTCCATCCTCCTGCTATACAGCTTTACTAAGGCAGTAGCATGTGACCCCAAATCTGTTGTTGGGTCACATCTGTTTGTCAGTTGCAGGGTTCTCAACCTTGGCTGCCTATTGAAACCCTAGAGGGAGCTTTTTTTTTTTTTGAGACGGAGTCTCGCTCTGTTGCCCAGGCTGGAGTGCAGTGGCGTGATCTCAGCTCACTGCAAGCTCCACCTCCTGGGTTCACGCCATTCTCCTGCCTCAGCCTCCCGAGAAGCTGGGACTACAGGCGCCCGTCACTGCGCCCGGCTGATTTTTTGTATTTTTAGTAGAGACGGGGTTTCACCGTGGTCTCGATCTCCTGACCTCGTGATCCACCTGCCTCGGCCTCCCAAAGTGCTGGGATTACAGGCATGAGCCACCGCGCCCGGCCCTAGAGGAAGCTTTTTAAACCCCACTGCCCTGGGCTGCACCCCAGATCCATTAATCAGAATCTGCAGGGGTGGGGCCCAGGTATCAGGGTTTCATAAATTTCTGCAGGTGATTCCACCATGCAGCCAAGTTTGAGAACCAGCCATCTAGTGGCATTCATGAATTTTTTTCTGAGATGGAGTCTCGCTCTGTCACCCAGGCTGGAGTGCAGTGGTGCCATCTCAGCTGACTGCAACCTCTGCATCCCAGGTTCAAGCAATTCTCCTGCCTCAACCTCCTGAGTGGCTGGGACTACAGGCACACTCCACCACACCCGGCTAATTTTTGTATTTTTAGTAGAGATGGGGTTTTACCATGTTGGCCAAGCTGGTGTCAAACTCCTGACCTCAGGTGATCACCCGCCTCAGCCTCCCAAAGTGCTGGGATTACAGGCGTGAGCCACCACACCCAGCCCATGAATGTTTTTAAGTAGTATTCCAATGGCTTTTTTAACTTTTATTCCAACAGTTCTATGTTTCTTTTAAGGTGAGTTAGCAAAAAAGTGTAAGTAGCACAGCTAAACTGGCACTTCATGGTCATTATTAATATGGACAGGGCAGCTACGCATGAGCTTTAGTGTTCTTCCCAGTCACAGGTGGGACATCCCTTCTGGTGTGAGTTGGATGTAGTTTAAATGCTGAAAGCCCAGCCTGAGAAACATAGCGAGACCCTGTCTCTACAAAAGATTTTTTTAAATTAGCCAGGTATGGTGGCACACTACTGTGGTCCCAGCTAGTCTGGAGGCTGAGGCGGGAGAATCACTTGAGCCCCAGGAGGCGGAGGTTACAGTGAGCTGAGATCACGCCACTGCACTCCAGCCTGGGTGACAGAGCAAGACCCTGTCTCAAAAAAATTTTTAATTTCAAAAGATTCACCCCCTAGCTGCAAAAGACATCTTTCTGTCCTACTGGCTTGAACGCGGCTTACAGAAGAAAGGTTTCTGAGAACCATCCCCTCCTACCAAAGGGCCCAGTGCTCCCCGAGTGGAGGGAGCACAAGCTTTTGCCTGACCCCAGCCCTCATGAAACGCCCAGCTCTGCTGCTTACCGGCCAGTGCACCTGGTGATGGCTATGATGCGCTGGCCTCTGTCTTCCTCCCCGAGCAATGGAGAAGCTGGCGGGGTTACTAGGAAGCCCTCCCACAGAGCACACAGAAAGGGAAGGCAAATGCCTCCCCTTGTCCGTGGTTAAGTGTCTGTCCTGCACCTGCGCCTCCCAGCGGCCTCGTTCTCAGAAGGCTGACCTGTGGCCCCAGATGTCTGCGATGGGAGGGAGACCCTGTGCAAAAGGAAGGCATGTTTGCAAAACCTGGGACGTGCAGAGTTCCCCGATGCCTTGGAGGGAGCAGGTCTGGGTGGGACTTGGCTCTGCCCTCAGGCAGGCACCTCAGACTGACCAGATGCCCGGCTCCCGGTGCACCCTGGCAGGAGGCACACGCTGCCTGGGTCCCTTTTCTGGCGAGGTTAGCACCGCTCACATGCTCACAGCATTGGCCAGGCTTCTCCACTGTAAAGTTCCTATGCTTCTCCCGCGGGAAGGCACTTTGAGACCATGTAACTATCCCGTTGCTCTCCAACTTCACACCCACTCTATTAGTTTCTTATTTTGATTTATTTATTTTTAGTTTTTTATTTTTTGAGCAGCAGGGTCTCATTATGTTGCCCAGGCTGCTCTCAAACTCCTGGACTCATGTGATCCACCTGCCTCAGCCTTCCAAAATGCTGGGATTACAGGCATGAGCCACCACTCCTGGCCGCATCCACTCTATTTGTTTCCTTTGGCTGCCCTAACAAATCCCCACAAGCTGGGTGTCTTAAAACAACAGAAATGTATTCTCGCACAGCTCTGGCAGTCAGAGTCTAAAAGCAAGGTTTCAGCAGAGCTGTGCTCCCTCCAAAGGCTCGAGGGGAGAATCAGCTCCTTGTCTCTTCCAGCTCCCGGTGGCCCCAGGTGTTTGTGGTTCATGGCTGCATCGCGCCGTCTTTGCCTCTGTGGTCCCATGGCACTCCTCGGCAAGTGTCTGTCTCTTCTATCTCTTACAAAAACACATGTCAGCCGGGCATGGTGGATCCCAGCAATTTGGGAGGCCAAGTCGGGAGGATCACTTGAGCCAAAGAGTTTGAGACCAGTCTGGTCAATATAACAAGACCCATCTCTACAAAAAAAAAAAAAATGTTTTAAATTAGACAGGCATGATGGTATGTGTCGCCGGTCAGAGCTACTTGGGAGGCTGAGGCAAGGGGATCACTGGAGCTCAGGAGTTCAAGGCTGGCAGCTGCTGTGAGCTATGATCACACCACTGCACTCCAGGCTGGGTGACAGAGTGAGACGCTATCTCTAAAAAATAAAAATAATAGTGTCAGACCAAGTGTAGTGGCTCACACTTATAATACCAGCACTTTGAGAAACCAAGGTGGGCAGATGGCTTGAGCTCAGGTGTTCAAGACCAGCCAGGGCAACATGGCAAAACCCTGTCTCTACCAAAAATATAAAAAAATTAGCCAGGCATGGTGGTGTGTGCCTATAGTCCCACCTACTCTGGAGGCTGCGGTGGGAGGATTGCCTGAGCCCAGCAGGTGGCGGCTGCAGCAAGCTGAGATTTCACCACTGTACTCCAGCCTGGACAACAGTGCAAGACCCCATATCAAAAAAAAAAAAAAAAAAGAAAGAAAAAGAAAATGAAAAAAGAATAGGTGTCATTGGATTTAGGGCCACCAGTTATGCAGGATGACCTTATCTCAAGATCACTAACTTAAACACATTTACAGAAATTGTTTTTCCAAATAAGGCTGCTTTCACAAGGGCCTTATTAGGTCGTGGACATTTCTTTCCATTCAACCCCTGAGGCCCACTCATTGTGGCATTCTTTGATGATTCTTGCCTGAACTCATCATTATGATGATTTGCCAAGTGCCAAAGATTGCTTTCTAATTCCATCTCACCTTCCCAGCTGCTTATTAGCATCCTACTGTCCCTTCTCCACATTTTTAAATTGATTTACACCAGTGGACTTTCTTCTTCCTTTTTTTTTTTTATTTTTTGGGCTGGGGGGTCTCACTATGTTGCCCCTCCTGGGCTCAGTGATCTTCCTGCCTCGGCCTCCTGAAGTGCTATAGGCAAGAGCTCCACACCCGGCCCTTCTTTCTTTTCTTTTCTTTCTTTCTTTCCTTTCTTTTTTTTTTTAAGACTGGATTTTGGCTGCGCACAGTGGCTCACACCTGTAATCCCAGCACTTTGGGAGACCAAGGCGGGTGGATCACTTGAGGTCAGGAATTCAAGACCAGCCTGGCCAACATGGCAAAACCCCATCTCTCCTAAAAATACAAAACATTAGCCAGGCATGGGGGCGCACACCTGTAGTCCCAGCTACTTGGGAAGCTGAGGGATGAGAATCATTTGAACCTGGGTGTGGGGCGGAAGTTGCAGTGAGCTGAGATCGCACCACTGCACTCCAGCCTGGGTAACAGAGCAAGACTCAGTCTCAAAAAAAAAAAAAAAGAGGCCCCCCGCCACACACACAAAAAAAAGAGACTGGATCTTGCCTGTCACTCAGGCTGGAGTGCAGTGGCAGGATCATAGCTCACTGCAACCTCAAACTCCTAGGCTCCAGTAATCCTCCCTCCTCAGCCTCCCACAGAGCAGGAATCACAGGCGTGCACCACCGCATCAGGCTCCCCCTTTTGTTTTTCTAAGTCATTCATTTTTATTGTATTTTATAAAAGTCTTGGTGAGTGACAGACTGAAAATAAACAGAACTGAGCCCCCACCCCGATAGATGGCCAAGTGCTGGTCATGGATACTTGTGGGGTGGGGGCGCAGTCATCCTCAGGGTCCCCCATATTTAGTTCCTGAAACCTGCATGTCTGAATTTCAACTCTAGGTAGATGGAGTTTATTGAGTGCCTACTGTGTACCTGCGAATTACCACCTCCATCCCAGCGCCGTCCACTCCTCACTGATTCATCAAATGGGCTCCTACCTGGTCTCCACCCACCCTCTGCCTGAGAGCAGTGATCTGAAAACAAAACCCCAAAACTCTCCAGTAGCTTCCCAGTGCTCTCGGAACTAAGTCCAAACCCCACACCTCAGCCTGAAAGGTGCTGCCTGACCAAGGCCTGCCCGTTGTCCGGCCTCATCCCCACCATTGGCTCTTTGTGCTGCCAGCCCAGTCGCCCAGGCCTTCCGTCTGCTTCTGACACGGGCCAGGCCTTGTTCCCATCATACCTTTGCATATGCTGTTCCCTCTGCCAAGAATGCTTTTCCAACACCCTTCCCATGGCGGGTCTGTGTCATCCTTCAAGTGTCCACTCTAATGGTGCCTCTTCCAGGCAGCCCAGACAGCCTGGTCTACAGTACCCATCCCCCACCAGCATTCTCTCCATTTCCTTCCCAGAACTGTTTGGGAATTGTAAATCTCCGGGCAGGGCGGGAACTCAGATAGAATTTTCATTTCTTATGCAAATATGTCTGCCCTTCCCTGATGGCCCAAGGATTCTCCAGCTTTTCCTAGTAGAGACTGAAGGATGGGACCACTGAGTTCCAGCCTGGGATGCACACAGTTCATCCGCGGCAGGGAGGCTTCCTGAGCAGGGAGGCTTGGTAGTCAGTATTCCAATGGAAGTGACGTGAGGAGGGGCTGGCTGGGATCCCAGCTCCCACTCACCATTTGATGATCCCATCTGGGAAAGGAGAGCACGATGGTGCCTTCCTTGGAGAGGAGTCACTGCGAGGATTCATGGTAGTAGGGCCAAAGGGCAAAGGGTATCAGTGTCATAATGCTCCACCACTAGTGGCCACCATCATCACTGGACAGTCACCTCCGTGGCAGGGACCAGGTCTATTCTGTTCATCACCATGTGCTATAAATGAGCCAGCACATAGTAAAGGATCAATAAATACCTTACACATGAAGGGCTAGTAAGGTGGAGGACGCAGAAACTTACTAAAAGGTGATTTCAAACCTCCAGGATCAGTCAGGATGCCCGTGCGTGCTTTGCTGTGAGCAGAGCAAGGGCAAAGCCTTGTCACAGGGCACACTGGAAAGCGGGAGGGAGGGGCTGATGTGGGCAAAAAACATTTCACCTGGCCAGCCACAGTGGTTCATGCCTGTAATCCCAGCACTCTGGGAGGCTGAGGCAGGTGGATCACATGAGTCCAGGAGTTTGAGAGCAGCCTGGCAAACATGGTGAAACCCCGTCTCTACTAAAAATACAAAAATTAGCTGGACATGGTGGCAGCGCCTGTAATCCCAGCTACTTGGGAGGCCGAGGGAGGAGAATCGCTTGAACCTGGGAGGCAGAGGTTGCAGCGAGCCAAGGTCGCGCCATTGCACTCCAGCCTGGGCAACAAGAGCGAAACTCCATCTTCAAAAAAAAAGAGAGAAGCAGTCTTTCCATGTTGCCCAGGCTGGTCTTGAACTCCTGGGCTCAAGTGATCCTCCCGCCTAGGCCTCCCAAATGCTGAGATTACAGGCTTGAGCCATTGTGCCCAGCCCTGACTTTTAATCTTTTTGTTTTTTTAAGAAACAACTTTATTAGCCAGGCGTGGTGGTACACACCCATAATCCAGCACTTTGGGAGGCCAAGGCAGGTGGATCGCTTGAGCTCAGGAGCTTGAGATCAGCCTGGGCAACATGGCAAAACCTCATCTCTACAAAAAATTAGCCGCTACAAAAATCGGCCGGGGCTGGTGGCAGGTGCCTGGAATCCCAGCTACTCGGGAGGCTGAGGCAAAGAATCACTTGAACCTGGGTGGCGGAGGCTGCAGTGAGCTGAGATTGTGCCACTGCACTCCAGCCTGGGTGACAGAATGAGACTCTGTCTCAAAAAAATAAAAATAAAAAAATTAGCCGGGCATGGTGGCATGCTCCTGTGGTCCCAGCTACTCTGGAGGCTGAGGCAGGCAGGCTTAAGCCTGGAAGGTGGAGGTTGCAGTGAGCTGAGATTGCACCACTGCACTCCAGCCTGGATGACAGAGGATTACAGAGTGCGACCCCATCTCAAAAATAAAAAAAAAAATAAACTTTTTTGATGTATAATTTACATATCACAAAATTCACCCATTGTTAGTGCACAATTCTGTGACTTTTAATATTTTTTGCATATGCATAATCATTATCGTAAGCCCATTTTTAAATATTTGTATCACCCCTGGCAGGGCGTGGTGGCTCACGCCTGTAATCCCAGCACTTTTTTTTTTTTGTATTTTTAGTAGAGAAGGGGTTTCACCATGTTAGCCAGGATGGTCTTGATCTCCTGACCTTGTGATCCACCTGCCTCGGCCTCCCAAAGTGCTAGGATTACAGGAGTGAGCCACCACGCCCGGCCAATCCCAGCACTTTGAGAAGCTGAGGCAGGTCAGGACTTCGAGACTAGCCTGGCCAACATGGTGAAACCCCCACTCTACTAAAAATACAAAAATTAGCCAGTTGTGGTGGCGGGCGCCTGTAGTCCCAGCTCCTTGGGAGGCTGAGGCAGGAGAATTGCTTGAACCCGGGAGGTGGAAGTTGCAGTGAGCAGAGATCATGCCGATGCACTCCAGCCTGGACGACAGAGCAAGACTCCATCTCAAAAAAAAAAAAAAAAAATTCCATCACCCAAAAAGTTTTTCCGAGTGCTGTAGTTTTAAAGCCATTCCCTTTACATTCTGATACCCAAGAGTAAACCTTGAAATCCTCCAAGGCAAAAATGTTCTCCTGAGAGACCCAAGTTAGCTCCTATTTCCATCCTTGGGAGAAAGCTCTTTGGGTAGTGTGCTATTTAATTGGCATAATGGGTACTACTTAATTTGCATACTGTGCCCCCTTGCCCCATGAGATAAACAGAGGGATAGCAGTGGATGGCTGGGAGCCCCCAAAGAGACAGTGCCTGGTGATCTGGCAGAGACTATTTTATCATCTCCAAGTAAATAATGGAGAAAAATTTTGAGACTCCAAAGAGATCCCGCCTAAGACGGGGGGTCATCATTCATTGAAAAAATAACATAAACCTGGTTTGGGGGGATCTTTTTTCTGATCTCTGATGTGTCAACTAAAGCTAGTTTTTCTCAGCCCGTCAGGGTCTGGTCTCTTGAGATGTTGAATGCAATTGTGGGAAGGAGGAGGAATTGAGCGATGCCTCAAACACATTTGAGTAACACTTGGATAAGCAAAACTGTCTTGAGTGCAGAATTTCTCAGAGCCCTCCATGTGCTGGGAAGGCCTAGGAACCCCCAAAAGGGAGCTGCTGGACCAGGCAAGTCATTTTTCAGGGAAGATAGAATTGGTACCCACAGAACACCTCTCATGTCTTAGGCCTCTGGAACACAGTTACATGAGAAATAGTAGCAAAGACTCCACATGTACAATGCCTGTTTCAAATGCTGAGCTTGGGGCTTTGTGCTGGTTATGTCTTTAGATGACATAGCAGCCCTAGTTTTTTTGTTTGTTTGTTTTTTGAGACAGAGTTTCACCCTTGTCACCCAGGCTGGAGTGCAGTGGCGCAATCTCAGCTCACTGCAACCTCTGCCTCCTGGGTTCAAGCGATTCTTCTGCCTCAGTCTCCCAAGTAGCTGGGATTACACGCATGCACCACCATGCCTGGTCAGTTTTGTATTTTTATTTTTATTTATTTATTTATTGAGACGGAGTCTCACTCTTTCACCCAGGCTGGAGTACAGTGGTGCAATCCTGGCTCACTGCAACCTCCATCTCCCAGGTTCAAGCGATTCTCCTGCCTCAGCCTCCCAAGTAGCTAGGATTATAGGCATGAGCCACCACGCCTGGCCAATTTTGTATTTTTATTTTTCTTTGTATTTATTTATTTGTTGAGATGGAGTCACTCTTTCACCCAGGCTGGAGTGCAGTGGTGCAATCTTGGCTCACTGCAACCTCCGTCTCCCAGGTTCAAGCGATTCTCCTGCCTTAGCCTCCCGAGTGGCTGGGATTACAGGCATGTGCCACCACACCCGGCTAATTTTTGCACTTTTAGTAGAGACAGGTTTTTGCCATGTTGGCCAGGCTGGTCTGGAACTCCTGACCTCAGGTGATCCACCCTCCTCAGCTTCCCAAAGTGGTGGGATTACAGGCGTGAGCCACCGCGCCCGGCCGCAGCCCTGTTTCATAGAAGATGATGGTCTGAAACTGGAACACCGTGGCCACTACACTAAACCATCTCCTTCATGAGGCCATTCCTCTCAGGAGCAGGCACACCGCAAGTGCTCAAAAATTAGCAAGCACTGGCCAGATGCAGTGGCTCACACCTGTAATCCCAGCACTTTGGAAGGCAGAGGCAGGAAGATTGCTTGAACCCAGGAGTTTGAGACCAGCCTGGACAACACAGTGAGACTCCATCTCAAAATATGTAAAAAAAAAAAATTTAATTTAAAAAAGTAAAAGAGACAAAGTGAAAGGTCAGCCTCCCTGTCATCCACGACCCTCTGCCCCCAGTCTCAGTCCCACAGTCCCTACCCCAGAGGTAACCTCTTAGTGGGTGATTGTCTAGCCTCCTTAAAGATATTCTAAGTAGAAACAGGCATGTTACCTGCAGTACTTTTTTTTTTTTTTGAGACTGAGTCTCACTCTGTCACCCAGGCTGGAGTGCAGGGCGCGATCTCAGCTCACTGCAACCTCCGCCTCCCGGGTTCAAGCATTTCTCCGCCTTAACCTCCCGAGTAGCTGGGATTACAGGTGTGCGCCAGCATGCCGGGCTAATCTTTTGTATTTTTTTTATTTTTTAGTAGAGATGGGGTTTCACCGTGTTAGCCAGGACGGTCTCAATCTCCTGACCTTGTGATCCGCCCGCCTCAGCCTCCCAAAGTGCTGGGATTACAGGCTTGAGCCACCGCGCCCAGCCTACCTGCAGTACTTTTGTCAAAAATAAAGACATTGGCCAGGCACGGTGGCTCACTCCTGTAATCCCAGCACTTTGGAAGGCGGAGGTGGGAGGATTGCTTTTTGCTCAGGAGTTCAAGACTAGCCTGGCCAACACGGTGAAACCCCGTCTCTACTAAAAATACAGCCGGGCGTGGTGGTGCATGCCTGTAATCCCAGGAACTCAGGAGGCTGAGGCA